>NC_049222.1:59458702-60708702 GCF_011100685.1 Canis lupus familiaris | reverse complement strand
TTTCTTAATTTTCTCTTCATACTTAAAAAATAACTTTGCTGTACAGAGAGATCATAATTGAGAGTCTTTTTATTCAGGTACATTAAAGATATTATATACTCTCTTCCAGGCTCTATTATTTCTCATGAAAAGTCAGCTGTTAATCCTATTGAAGACCCTTTGTATCTAATAAGTAGTTTTCTCTTGCTAGTTTCAGGATTTGTTTTTTAACTTTGTATTTCAAAAGTTTGACTATGTATATCTAGGTTAAATATCTTGATTGATCCTATTTGGTTTATGCTGAGTTTCTGGAATATTTAGATTAATGCTTGTTTTTTTTTTATCAAATCCTGACAGTTTTTGTTTTTAATCAAACTTTGGTCATTTTCACCCATTATTTCTCCAAAGATTTGTTTTTTTTTCTTTTACTCTATCTGAACACCATTATGTATATGTGGGTATGTTTGATGATGTCCTACAGATCACTGAGGCTCTGTCCATTTTTTTTGTATATTTTTTTATTGGAGTTTGATTTGCCAACATATAGCATAACACCCAGTGCTCATTCCATCAAGTGCCCCCCTCAGTACCCGTCATCCAGTCACCCCATCTCCCAGCCCACATCCCTTTCCACTACCCCTTGTTCTTTTCCCAGGGTTAGGAGTCTCTCATTTTCTGTCACCCTCTCTAATATTTCCCACTCATTTTCTCTCCTTTCCCCTTTATTCCATTTCACTATTTTTTATATTCCCCAAATGAATGAGACCATATAATGCTTGTCCTTCTCCTTTTGACTTACTTCACTTAGCATAATACCCTCCAGTTCTATCCACTTTGAAGCAAATGGTGGGTATTTGTCATTTCTAATGGCTGAGTAATATTCCATTGTATACATATTCTTTATCCATTCATCTTTCGATGAACACCAAGGCTCCTTCCACAGTTTGGCTATTGTGGACATTGGTGCTAGAAACATTGGGGTGCAGGTGTCCTGCCGTTTCACTGCATCTTTATCTTTGGGGTAAATCCCCAGCAGTACAATTGCTGGGTCGTAGGGCAGATTTATTTTTAACTCTTTGAGGAACCTCCACACTGTTTTCCAGAGTGGCTGCACCAGATCACATTCCCACCAACAGTGCAGGAGGGTTCCCCTTTCTCCACATCCTCTCCTCTCCAACATTTGTTGTTTCCTGTCTTGTTAATTTTCCCCATTCTCACTGGTGTGAGGTGGTATCTCATTGTGGTTTTGATTTGTAGTTCCCTGATGGCCAGTGATGCGGAACATTTTCTCATGTGCTTGTTGGCCATGTCTATATCTTCCTCTGTGAGATTTCTGTTCATGTCTTTTGCCCATTTCATGATTGGATTGTTTGTTTCTTTGCTATTGAGTTTCATAAGTTCTTCATAGATCTTGGATACTAGCCCTTTATCTGATAGGTCATTTGCAAATATCTTCTCCCATTTTGTAGGTTGTCTTTTAGTTTTGTTGACTGTTTCTTTTGCTGTGCAGAAGCTTTTGATCTTGATTAAGTCTCAATAGTTCATTTTTGCTTTTGTTTCTCTTTCCTTCATGGATGTATCTTGCAAGAAGTTGCTGTGGTCGAGTTCAAAAAGGGTATTGCCTGTGTTCTCCTCTAGGATTTTGATGGATTCTTGTCTCACGTTTAGATCTTTCAACCATTTTGAGTTTATCTTTGTGTCTGGTGTAAGAGAATGGTCTAGTTTCATTCTTCTGCACGTGGCTGTCCAATTTTCCCAGCACCATTTATTGAAGGGACTGTCCTTTTCCCAGTGGATAGTCTTTCCTGCTTTGTCAAATATTAGTTGCTGGATTCTTTATACTGTTCCATTGATCTCTGTGTCTGCTTTTTGTGCCAGTACCACACCATCTTGATCACAGCTTTGTAGTACAACTTGAAATCCGGCATTGTGATGCCCCCGGCTCTGGTTTTCTTTTTTAAAATTCCCCTGGCTATTCAGGGTCTTTTCTGATTCCACACAAATCTTAAGATGATTTGTTACAACTCTCTGAAGAAAGTCCATGGTATTTTGATAGGGATTGCATTAAATACATAAATTGCCCTGGGTAGCATTGACATTTTCACAATATTAATTCTTCCAATCCATGAGCATGGAATATTTTTCCATCTCTTTGATCTTCCTCAATTTCTTTCGAAGTGTTCTGTAGTTTTTAGGGTATAGATCCTTCATCTCTTTGGTTAGGTTTATTCCTAGGTATCTTATGCTTTTGGGTGCAATTGTAAATGGGATTGACTCCTTAATTTCTCTTTCTTCAGTTTCATTGTTAGTGTATAGAAATGCCACTGATTTCTGGGCATTGATTTTATATCCTGGCACACTGCCAAACTGCTGTATGAGTTCTAGCAATCTTGCTGTGGAGTATTTTGGGTTTTCTTTTTTTTTTTAATATTTTTTTATTTATTTATGACAGTCACAGAGAGAGAGAGAGAGAGAGAGAGAGAGAGGCAGAGACACAGGCAGAGGGAGAAGCAGGCTCCATGCACCGGGAGCCTGATGTGGGATTCGATTCCGGCTCTCCAGGATCGCGCCCTGGGCCAAAGGCAGGAGCCAAACCGCTGCACCACCCAGGGATCCCTATTTTGGGTTTTCTATACAGTATCATGTCATCTACAAAGAGGGAGAGTTTTAATTCTTCTTTGCCAATTTGAATGCCTTTTATTTCTCTTTTTTGCCTGAAGGCTGAGGCTAGGACTTCTGGTACTATGTTGAATAGCAGTGGTGAGAGTGGACATCCCTGTAATGTTCCTGATCTTAGGGGAAAGGCTCTCAGTGCTTTCCCCATTGAGAATGGATATTTGCTGTGGGCTTTTCATAGATGGCTTTTAAGATGCTGAAGAATGTTCCCTCTATCCCTACACTCTGAAGAGTTTTGATCAGGAATGGATGCTGTATTTTGTCAAATGCTTTCTCTGCATCTCTTGAGAGGATCATATGGTTCTTATTTTTTCTCTAGTTGATATGATCTATCACGTTGATTGCTTTACGAGTGTTGAACCAGCCTTGCATCCCGGACATAAATCCCACTTGGTCATCATGAATAATCTTAATGTACTGTTGGATCCTCTTGGCTAGTGTCTTGTTGAGAATTTTTGTATCTGTGTTCATCACGGATATTGGTGTATAATTCTCCTTTTTGGTGGGATCTTTTCTGGTTTAGGAATTAAGGAGATGCTGGCCTAATAAAACAAGTTTGGAAGTATTCCATCCCTTTCTATCTTTCGGAACAACTTTGGTAGAATAGGTATTGTTTCTTCTTTAAACATTTGATAGAATTCTGCTGGGAAGCCATCTGGCCCTGGACTTTTGTGTCTTGGGAGGTTTTGATGATTGCTTCAATTTCCTCCCTGGTTATTGGCCTGTTCAGGTTTTCTATGACTTTGTGTTCCAGTTTTGGTAGTTTGTGGTTTTCCAGAAATGCATCCATTTCTTCTAGATTGCCTAAATTTATTCACATATAGCTGCTCATCATATGCTTTTAAAATAGTTTGTATTTCCTTGGTATTGGTTATGATCTCTCCTTTTTCATTCGTGATTTTATTAATTTGAGCCTTTTCTCTTTTGTTTTTAATAAGACTGGCTAATGGTTTATCTATCTTATTAATTCTTTCAAAGAACCAACTCCTGGTTCTGTTGATCTTTTCTACAGTTCTAGTCTCTATTTCATTGAGTTCTCCTCGAATCTTTATTAATCTCTTCTGTTTGGTGTAGGTTTTCTTTGCTGTTCTTTCTCCAGTTCCTTAGGTGAGAGGTTAGCTTGTGAATTTGAGTTTTTTTCCAATTTTTTGAGGGATGCTTGTATTGCGATGTATTTCCCTCTTAGGACTGCTTTAGTGTATCCCAAAGATTTTGAATGGTTGTATCTTCATTCTCTTTAGTTTCCATGAATCTTTTTAATTCTTCTCTAATTTCCTGGTTGACCCTTTCATCTTTTAGCAGGATGCTCTTTAACTTCCACGTGTTTGAGTTTCTTCCAAATTTCTTCTTGTGATTGAGTTCAAGTTTCAAAGCATTATGGTCTAAAAATATGCAGGGGACAATCCCAATCTTTTTTTTTTTATCAGTTGAGACCTGATTTGTGACCCAGTATGTGGTCTATTCTGGAGAAAGTTCCATGTGCACTTGAGAAGAATGTGTATTCTGTTATGTTTGGATGAAAAGTTCTGTAAATATCTGTGAAATCCATCTGGTCCAGTGTATCATTTAAAGCTCTTGTTTCTTTGGAGATGTTGTGCTTAGAATATCTGTCAATTGCAGAAAGTGCTGTGTTGAAGTCTCCCAGTATTAGTGTATTATTATCTAAGTATGTCTTTGGTTATTAATTGATTGGTATACTTAGCAGCTCCCACATTAGGGGCATAAATATTCATGATTGTCAGGTCCTCTTGTTGGATAGACCCTTTAAGTATGATATAGTGTCCCTCTCCATCTCTTACTACAGTCTTTGGGATAAACTTTAATTTATCTGATATGAGGATGGCTACCCCTGCTTTCTTTTGAGGACCATTTGAATGGTAAATGGTTCTCCAACCTTTCATCTTCAGGCTGTAGGTGTCCTTAGGTCAAAAATGAATCTCTTGTAGACAGCAAATAGTTGGATCTTGCTTTTTATCCAGTCTGAAACCCTGTGTCTTTTGATGGGATCATTAAGCCCATTCACGTTCAGAGTTACTATTGAAAGATATGAATTTACTGTCATCATAATACCTATTCAGTCCCTGTTTTTGTGGATTATTTCTTTGGGCATCCTCTTTCTTTTACAGAGTCCCCCTTAATATTTCTTGCAGAGCTCATTTGGTGGTCACATATTCTTTCAGTTTCTGCCTATCTTGGAAGCTCTTTATCTCTCCTTCTATTCTGAATGAAAGCCTTGCTGGGTAAAGTATTCTTGGCTGCATGTTCTTCTCATTTAGGACCCTGAATATATCCTGCCAGCCCTTTATGGCCTGCCAGGTCTCTGTGGAGAGGTCTGCTGTTAATCTAATATTTCTCCCCCATATAAGTTAGGGATCTCTTATCTCTTGATGTTTTAAGGATTTTCTCTTTATCTTTGGAATTTGAAAATTTCACTATTAAATGTTGAGGTGTTGAATGGTTTTTATTGATTTTAGGGGGGCACCTCTCTATCTCCTGGATTTGAATGCCTGTTTCCCTCCCCAAATTAGGGAAGTTCTCAGCTATTATTTGTTCAAATATGCTTTCTGCCCTCTATCCTTCTCAGTGCCCTCTGGAACTCCAATTATACATAGATTTTCCTTCTGAGGCTGTCATTTATATCCCTTAACCTTTCCTCATGGTCTTTTAATTTTCTCTTTTTTCCTCAGTTTCCTTCCTTGCCATCAACTTGTCTTCTATGTCACTGACTCTTTCTTCTACCTCATTAACCCTTGTCGTTAGGACTTCCAGTTTTGATTGCATCTCACTTAATTGATTTTTAATTTCGGCCTGTTTAGATCTAAATTCTGCAGTCATAAAGTCTCTTGATTCCTTTATGCTTTTTTCCAGAGCCATCAGTAGCTTTATAATTGTGCTTCTGAGTTGGCTTTCTGACATCGAATTGTAATCCAAATCTGTAACTCTGTGGCAGAGAGTACTGTTTCTGATTCCTTCTTTTGTGGTGAGTCTTCTTTCTAGTCATTTTGCTCAGTTCAGAGTGGCTGTATGAGTGGGCCACATCAGGAATATCAACCATGACCTAAGTAAATTCCACCCTAGATGATTCTGCCAAGGTCAGAGACCAGAGATTGAAAACAAAGATCAGAACAAAATAAAACAAAAGGACCACTAAAGTGAAAAACAAATTTTAAAACAAAGTAGTAAAAAAATTAAAAGCCAGAATCCTAAAGAAGAAGAGAAAAAAAATAGAAAAAGAAAAAGAAAAGAAAAAAGAAAAAGAAAAAGGAGAAGAAAAAAGGGTGTAGGACTGGAAGATGGTGGTGGTGAAGAAGTTGTAGTGGAGGGAGTTGTAGTCTACCTGAGGGGTTCTAGAGGGTGATCCTCTTGTTTCTGAGTATATTAAGTTCTGTATGTTAGAAGATGCTCAGTCCCAAATTTATATAAACTAGAAATACTTGTAGAGCGCCCCAACTTTGACCACCAAAACATGAATGAGATAAAAGAGAGAGTTAGAATGGGAATGAGGAATCTCACAGAATGAACCAGCACAGCATACCACTTGGTTCTGGGTGCATGCAGGTCATGTTTTAGAAGGTATTAACTTCCACCATTGTAGAACAAAATGAGGCAGAGAAAACAAAAAACACAAAACAAAAAAACCATATCTTGTATATCTCCCAAAATTAGGTTGAGATGTTGAAGGGAATCTAGAAGTGGAAAAAATATCTAAGACCTGTAATTGTAGAAATATGAAAGTCAAAAAGGAAGAATCTTAAAAATGAAGAGGTGGTCAAATATTGTAGTTAAGGTGGGAAAAGAGAAAAAGAAATTGGAAATTTAAAGTCTGATAAAAAAACGAACTGAACTGGAAAAAGGAAGAAAAAACAAACAAGGAGGGATACCCTCAGGTTCTATAGGCTGTAAATCCCTCGACTTCCCCTGGAGCCTTCCAGTGCTGCTCGGTCAGGAACTTGCTCTGCCCCTGTCCTTCCAGCTGGTCTTCTGGGGGAGGGGCCTGTTGTGCTGACTCTTAGGTGTGTGCACCTGGAGGAGCTGCCCAGCCCCTGCCAGGTGCACGGCTCATTGGGAGCTGTTTATCCTGTGAGGCCCCTGCTCCCTGGTGGCCTCGACCCATCCCAGGCACAGGGTGACACCAGGAGGGACAACCCCACTGGCAGCAGCCAGCTCCCAGCCCTGGGTCAGCTCCCGGTCCGCAGGGGGCTGGATGCTCCGGGGGCGGGGGGCACTGACCTGCACAGCTCGGGTCGCCCGGGGCAGGAGCATCCTCGCTGTCCCGTGTCCTCCTGGCCTCCGCCTGTGGAGGGGGGTAGGGGGCGCAGGATCAGGGCTGTGTCCTGGGCACCCTGGGCTCCCGGGCCTGCACCACCGAGCTGCTCCCGGGGCCCGCCGGGTGTGCCCGCCAGCCCTTACCGCTGGACCCGCAGGTGCAGAGCGCTCTCCCCTGGTGGGGGAGGGGGTCCTCTGTTAGGGACCCCGGGAACTTGGGGTCCTACCCCTCCACCACCCTCCACTGCCCCTCCTGGGATCCTGCCCCAGCTCCCTGCAAGCTCTCCTGTCCCCAGGCTCCCGCACCCCCTCAGCCTGACTCCTCGCGGGGCCCCTCCCCCACTGGGGTCTTTTTTTTTTTTTTTTAATTTTCGTCTTCCTACTTTGTTAGAAGCCAAACCCTTCTCTCTGTAACCTTCCAGCTGTTCTCTCTTTACATCTCAGGTCGAATTCGTAGGTTTTCAGGATGATGTGAAAGTTACCCAGGTGAGTTGGTGGGGACAGGTGAGCTGGGGACCCTACTCCTCTGCCACCTTGCCCCCTTTGTCCATTTTTTTTTTTATTCTCTTTCCTTTCTGTTCCTCAGACTGGATAATTTCAATTTATCCATCATGGAGTTCACTGATTTTTTTCTGCAATGTCAACTCTGCTATTGAGCATCTCAAGTGAATATTTCATTTTAGCTATTGTAATTTCTAAGCACAGAATTTCTACTTGGTCCTTTTAAAAATAATTTATATCACTTTATTGATATTCCCTATATTATAGAGACACATCATAATGTGTGTGGGTCTCACACAGTCACCTGAAAGCCTGAATAGAAAAAAGACTGACCTTTCCCGAGCAAGACGGAATTCTATCCTTCTGCTAGTAGACAGCTTCTAGACTTGAATTGCAACATGGACTTCAAAGATTTTGGACTTGTCAGCCTCCATAATTGTGTGAGCCAATTCCATGAAGATCTATCTCTTTACACATATACATATCCTATTTGTTCTGTGTCTTTGAAAAACCCTAATACAAAAGTAAACAGAAATCTCAGAATTTCAGAAATTTCAATGCCTAATGAAGGCTACAGTTTTTCTCCTCTGCTCTACTCTAGCAAGGTAAGTGATGCCAATCACCTTGCACACCTAGAATCCTGTAGGCCTCCTCATTCAAGAGAGGTAATAAATATGAGATACCAGAATGCTGGACTGTTCCTAGTCATATATTTGAAAATAAGATAACATTTTGGCCCCTATATTTATATCCATACATCACACAATGATAGCTCGAAGCATTCCATCTTCAGAAACCTAGATTTATTCCCATGATTATGGGCTAAGTCACTGAGAACCCCCCCGCTGTATCCATACCCGCTTTCAGCTCATGTCAAATCTAACTACCTGCCCATGAATTATGAAGGATATACACAGACTAATTTAGTGGCATCATAAGCACTTTTTGAGAGGGTTAAAAAAAAGATGATTGGACCTACTAACTGTGGTCCTTATATATTTTCCATTATAAAACAGGGACTAAAACCCATCCTATACACAACATAAAGACTCACCTAAGAGTCACTTAAGAAAGTGATGTAAAAAAGCTTGAAAAATTCAGAGAATACAGTTTTTATTATCTCTGCAATTGTAAAGATGATAAAGCCTGGGAGGAAAATATAATAATTAACCAATTACCTCATTTGTAATAAAGAGGAGTCAAACATGTTTCAGGTTGAAGCTGACACAAAGATAGAGCTTAGGATGCAAGATACAGGTTTTTTTGTTATTGTTATTGTTTATTTATTTTTAGGATCAACGTGTATGAAAGAAATGAGAGGGGCACTATTGAGCAAAAGGCCTAAAAATCCTCAGTCTGCTTGGTGATGACCTCTGGAGTGAATATTGCCTATCAGAATTGTCCTGAATCAGGATGATATGGCCTAGACCGTATACTTCACCTTGCACAGTAACAGGATACAAGCTTCCCTGGAAAGGGTGTGGCCTCAGGCCTTGCAATTCCCTGCAGCTGAGATATGCTCAAGAGTCTCTGACTGTCTGAAAAGTGCATTTTCTGCATCTGGGCAGCAAGTCTTATGGCTACATACCATGTACCCAAGGTCACATAAATTTGTTCTAGTAAAGCCTACACATCTGGCACAGTAGGTATGATTGGAGGTACAATTTGTTTGACACTTTGGTGGTCTACAGTCATCCTTCAGGACCCATCTGATTTTTGCAGGAGCCAGACTGGTAAATTAAACAGAATTGTACTGGGTACCACTAATACCACCAACCTAGCATCTTTCATATCTTTCATAGTGTCCCTAATATCTGTCATCACCACACCACCCCTCTACACCCCTCCCAGCACACACAGGATGCAGTATTGTTTTTAATTTATTAATATGTTGGGGTAAGGTGGGATAGTTTCAGAGACTTGTACTCAGCCTTCCTTAATATAATAGCTCTTGCCTCAGTGACCTGGGAAGATAGAGGCTGCTTCAAATGTTAAGCATCCAAATCCAAACTATGAATACAGAGAGGAGAGGAAAATGATCACCAAGGGTCTGTGTGTCCGTTGGATCACTACATGGTCAACTTTGGCCATCCATTATTTGGCTCCATATATTCATATTCTAACAGGGGCCTCTAGCTATCAATGTCAACTCAGCATTTCTATTCAACACCCTCAAAATGTCTGGATATTTACCTTTCCCCTATGCACTGCAACCCAAATAAATAGTCATAGGCCCTTTTGGGGAAGAACTGGAATAGTCTTATACCATATGATTATGCCATATGTAATCACCATGGTTTTACAGACATATTTTCTGCTAAGTAGATTCCAAGTCTAAAAATTATCCCACATTCAAAAACTGATATGGAAGCTATAAGCTTTTTTGAGACATTTGCCTTCAGATTCCTTGTAATCCATACTGGATGTATTCCTCTTATATAAAGTTAGTGATATTATTTTTGTCTGCCCATCTTTCTTCTGGGGGGAGTGCTATATTCCATGATCCTTCCGCAAACTCTTTGTAGCTCCAAGTTGCCTGGCTGATAGTATGACCTTTACAATTATTATACTAATTGTCACTCCTAGCTTCTGGCAGTTCGATTCTGTAACTTTGTCCTCTATTGTTTTAGAGCCCTATGATTGCAGTCAACAAACTAAGTTCTATACTAGCCTCTTCCACCATCATCTATGACATGCAGAGGAAAGCCATCACCAAATGTTTAGTGTTTCTGTGGCTCCCTCATCACCTACTCTTTATTTCTTCAATGACTGATATAAACTTTGGGCCCTACTACAGCACGTGGTCACCTGGAGAATTTTCCTGACTAAGCTGCCTACTTCTCTGAGCGATTTAATTCATACCTCTGTTACAGTAATTCTAACATCTCAACTTCTCTCAATGTGGACAATAACTTCTCTTTACTTCTAGGATCCATTCTAGTAGTGAATTTGCATAAAAATAATTTTAAGATTATATTGATTTCTTTTACTCTATTAACACAACTACTTTTCTGACATTTCTATCCTTCTTTAAATAGAGGGAATAATTAATTAGAAAACTGGCAGATTTAAAGACCTTTCTTTTTTAAAATTTGTCTATTTTCTATAAAAATATCCTTAAATATTCTTACTTACCTTAAATTTCACTGATGTATTTTTTTATGTCTCTTTCAGGATCCGTTCTTTCCACTGCTTTCCCAGTATCTGGACATACTGCCTGCCAACCTCATTTACTTAATCATAATTTGTGTTACTTATCTTTCCTTTGAATAAAGCTGTTCAAACCGCTCATCCTTCTCTACCATTTATTCCCTCAAACAAAAGAGATTATGTACATAATATAGTTCTTGAAAAATAAGAAAGAAATAAAAGACAAATCTTGAAAGAAATAATGATAATTTAAGTTTTCAACAATCTTCCTTCATACTTCCATTACTCCTTACTTTTCTGGTTACTTAAAAGATAACATATATTTTATAAGATAAAGTGCAAACTGGTTTCTACAAACTTTTTTTTTCTTCAAACTTTTAAAATAGACTAAGAACCACTTGGGCAAACTCCAAATATTAAAGTTTTAAGAAGCATTGTTAGCTTTTTATTTTCTAAGGCTGATAAATTTTTTTTCAGATATGCTTGATATCCTATTTGTTGTTACTTGTTTGTCCTCATTTGTTATAGTATGTTGTTCTAATTTGTATTCAATAACTATTTGTTGAATTGAACTTAATTGAACTACATCTTTCAAAAAATCAAAACCAATTTTTTTCCATTCTTTATTTCCCAATTTCTTTACAATTATATTTTTCAGAAAACTTCTATAATTTAACTACCATCAGATTTTAAAAAACTCTTTATACCAGTTGAAGAAAAAAAATATGTTTGAAGTCCTTTTATATGAAGGCAATAATTTATCATGGTTGCTTTTCACTATTTGGTATCCTGGGGCTATAGTTCAATAGAGTTTTGGAAAATTCTCATTACTCTTCCTGGCACTATTCTGGTGATTCTTTGTATTTGCTGACTTAATTTTCTCAGTCTTTTCATTGAGTTCATGGCTTTGGCTGCTGTGATGAGAGCAAAGGAAAAGGCAAAGAATCAACAGATTTTATAGAGGTTAAAGAAGTCCACCATTCATTTCAAGTTCCAGTAATACACTGTACTCCATTAGGCATGCTAATTTAGAAATTCTTACCTTACTGCTAAACATTTAAAATGAATATATTATCATGAATATTCATGATCATTATTGAAAATGGAAAATTGTATAATGGTCAACTTCTAGTTGCTTTCCAGAAACTGTATTTACATGGCCTTCCTTAGGTGTCATTGCTTAAAATGCAAAAAAAATTTTTTTTTGAAGATTTTATTTATTTATTCATGAGAGACACACAGAGAGAGACAGAGACATAGGAAGGAGAAGCAGGCTACCTGCAGGGAGCCCAGTGTGGGACTCCATCCCAGGACCCCCGATCAGAACCTGAACCAAAGGCAGACACTCAACTACAGAGCCACCCAGGTGCCCCTAAAATGCAAAATTTGAATGGTCCATCATCATTTTTTAAAAGTTTATGCAGTGAGTTTACCAGAATGTAGGTGATTTGATGTTTTCACTGGTACCTCAACTTACAAAAGAGTTTCCACTCATTTTAACCTTTCAGGATGAAGTCAAAACATACTTTTATATAGATAGACAATAAGTACTTGACAACTTTGTAAGTGAAATAAATTACTCCATTTTGCTTCATTCTCAGTATTTGCTTTAGGATAAAGTATGTAAGACAAACTCTTGTGGTAAAGTGAAAATAAGTCACTACTCTTTGGCAGCTTGAAGGAGGTAGTTGAGATCTCATATTCTTTTCCCTCCTGATTTAATAATTTTTTAGGCCAGTGACTGTCAGTTATGTAGATTCAACATAATATCTTTGAATTATAGTAAGGCCAACATGAAGGGATTTTTAATATTAACACCATTTACATGCTTCCATTTGATTCATCCCTATTGTTTGAAGATAACGGTTTATTCACTTTCATTGTGGAATAGAATTCATATACCTCGTATGACAACAAATAAGCATATACATACATATATCATTTGTAATGTGGATTTCTTCTTGAATGCCATTTAACTTATTTAAAGAATAAACATTACTTCTTCATGTATTTGAAGTTATCTTTTCAAAGAAATCTACAAAAAAAGACAAACATAATTCATTTAGCATATTTCTCTGTAATATCATCTTTAAATAGATGTTAGGTAGTGACAAGACAACCTTTGATGGGGCATTACTGAGGCTGTTTATGATATGTCCCAATTTTTTTCAATAATTGAGGAGAGAAAAGTAATCACGTCTGTGTATCTTACTATCTTACTGGTAGGTCAAAATAATTTATTTATGAGGAAAATTATTAGTAGAATGGACAAAGACAAACTCAAGTATAGACTTACCAACCAATATTTTTACAAGTAGATTTTATTTTATTTTTTTACAAGTATATTTTAGATATTCAAAACTATAATGACAGAGAAAATCATACCACATTCATTTAATATATTCAAAATAAATTGAAGTACCAGTTGAAAATTTATTCTCACTAAGTTATTGGTTATGCAGTTTAGAATTTCCAAAATGAAAATTAAAAGGGCATAATTAAATTTGGATATTAAATATGGATTTCTGCCTTAAAACTTAATCAACAAGTTTATCTTAGAATCATATTTGACTATTAAATTGTTTTAGTTTTTTTATAATAAATTTACTTTTTATTGGTGTTCACTTTGCCAACATACAGCATAACACCCAGTGCTCATCCCCTCAAGTGCCCCCCTCAGTGCCCGCCACCCAGTTACCCCCACCCCCCCGCCCTCCTCCTCTTCCACCACCCCTAGTTCGTTTCCCAGAGTTAGGAGTCTCTATGTTCTGTCTCCCTTTCTGATATTTCCCACACATTTCTTCTCCCTTCCCTTATATTCCCTTTCACTATTATTTATATTCCCCAAGTGAATGAGAACATATAATGTTTGTCCTTCTCTGATTGACTTACTTCACTCTGTTTTAGTTTTTTAAAGTGACTTCCATATAAATATTTAGCACATCATTTCCTTCTAGATCTTCCTTAATATTTTATTCCCAATTCAAGGTAAAGTACTCTGTTTAAATGGGTTTGTCAATTCAACTTCCAGTCATTATTTAACTAAATATAAACCTATAATGTATGACTCAGAGACATTTTCTTTTCCATTGTCTAGGAAAAAGGTTTAGTATATATTGCTTTGAGATTGATTGGGTGATAAGATGACAGGAACTTTTTTTTTTTTTTTTTTTTACACTAGGTACCACAAAATACTACATTAAAACTTGTGGGACTAACAAAATGAAAGGAAGCTAATTTATGAGGAGACACTTTTGGTAATACTTAAAACTTTAAATATAATTTACATAAACATCTTATTTTTCTACTGGCTGAGCACCAGAACATTTCCTTAAAGGGTCCAGCTATAGTTTTTCTTTACTGCTAGATTTGTTTTTATAAAACTGGGAATCTTACGGCTCTTCCATTTTTGTCTTAGTTTAGTAAAGTATTTTAAAAGATTATTAGCTTATTATTTTTCTCATTTTCTTGAAACTCAAACATTTCCGTGTCTTTGGCAAGAATTCCAAATACTATATGAAACCTAGAGATTAGAACAATAGGATTTTCTTATGTAAATAAATCCATTCCAGATTTTCCTGTGTTAAACTCTGTAGTTGATAAATATTCAATAATGAAAAATCAGAATTATGACCTAATGTAATAGAAAAATCTTTTGACATTATTAGTCGTTTCTAGTTATATAGGTTATATATGGCACTAATTTTTGGTTCTGGAAGCAGCAGATTCAAAAATTAAAGCAATATTCATCAAACAAAGGAAAAAAAGGTGAATGAAATGCCTTTCTCAGGCAGCCCTGGTGGCTCAGCGGTTTGGCGCCGCCTTCAGCCCAGGGTGTGATCCTGGAGACCTGGGATGGAGTCCCACGTCGGGTCCCCTGCACAGAGCCTGCTTCTCCCTCTGCCTGGGTCTCTGCATCTCTCTCTCTCTCTCTCTCTCTGTCTCTCATGAATAAATAAATAAAATCTTAAAAAAAAAAAAAAGAAAGAAATACCTTTCTCTCTGCTGTTTCTTAAATAAGGACTTTAACACACTGATTCCTCCTTTTTCTTTTATTCTCACTGTTGCCATTATTTTCACCTAAATCCTCAATATGTTTATTTTATTTTCCTGTTTCCCACCAATTCTTATCATTTCCTTACCACAAGTATATCTTTATTCATATACTTTCAAGCCTTTTAGCTTCCCTTTGGTTGCCTGCTGTTGATTACATCTCCCCAGAAAATGACTACATTCATTAAGTCAATATTAATGAAAATAATAGGATTATCTCTGCTTTGATGCTTTGATCACTGATTTTTTAAAAAAACTTTTCTCATCTACTTACTAGTCCACAATTATAAGCCCAAGGACTCAATATGGAAAGAGGTTTAAAATAGTTTCAATGGGCCATGGTATCTGATCTATTTCAAGATCTTACTATGTGTTTTTCTGATGTATTTGATTGTGCCAGCTTGCTTCAGCACAGTAATGAATGCTAAACCTCTTGGAGGATCTTTAGGAGCCTTCAGACCAGCTCTCATCAAGGGACAGTCCATTGCCAAGAATAATTTTTATTTTTTCTCCTCAAAGTTTTGTGGCTGTTCCTAGTATAGAGATATGCGGATGTGCTAGAGCAGGAGAAGAGAAATGTGGAGATAAACTGAGCAATGTATTTGTGTGAAGTATAGGATAGCAATGAATAAAGGAGAGAATGAAAACATAGTACTTATATTCTCTGCCTGATGATCAAGGTTAGTTTAGCAACAAAGAACGCCAAATAAATGTTACATCCTGTATATCCCCAGGTTTTTAAAATTCCTGCTAATATGCTTGATACACAGTTGAAAATAGTCTTTGCTTTGACTTTATCTTAGGTCAGGCTAAGTTATCTTTGTACCTTTGTCATACAACGTGCACAACTACTAAGTCTCAAAATAGGTAACAAAAATATAATAATTTAGTAAATTTAATCTTAACTAACATGTACACTAACATTTAATCTTAACTAACTAACGTAACTAACATGTACACTAACAATACATGCACTATAAAAAAACTTGGGTTCTTTTTTTCCAATATATTAAGAAATAATTTATATATATCAGGGTTTAAATTAAAATTTTAGTATTTTAATTGCTGACAAGTGGTTTAATATTGTTTAGAGGTTAGCAAAAAACACTCTTCATTTAAGCAACACTGGACAACTAGAATAGAATTTGCTTCAATATGTAAGAGTAAGCTTATTTATTATTTTTCTTTTTTACTGATGCTCAAGCAGCACAATAGGCAACTCAGTTTTAATCAAATTTACTGTAACTAAATATTATATATCACAGTATGTTGAAAATTTATTTCAGAATAAATGAAATACTCTCTTTATTCTGATTTAGAAATAATCTGCATTGGGTTGTGAAAATATTAATCCAATCAGTATACTAGGCAAAACAGGAAGAATAAATTGTTATTAAAAATGTAGATGTGATTTTTAATTTTTTAAATATGTTGTTTGAAGTATGTGCAATCCAGTGGATAAAATGAAAGTCTCCCTACGTACTATAATATCTCTTAAAATTTATCTCAACAAATTAACCATACAATCCAATTATCTGTTTAAATTACATACTAAGCTTTGAGTACAAAAGACTAGTACAAAATGAAGCTACCAATGTTTTTGGTCAATATAAATCACCTACAAATTGTAAAAGAATTTTATTTATTTTTCCTTTACAAAATATTGATCTTTTTAATTATTAGAAATTGTGGTATGTCTACATAAAACACCTATGTGCTAACCCACTAGGCTGCAGTTTTATAGAACTTATTTATTTTAAGAATTTTAAAATCAGTCATGATTTTTAAATTTTAAATATATTAGTATCTCTATAATTAGATGGTTATTCCATTTCTATGATAATTTTATAGTTCTTAACTTTAGAAGACATTCTTAGTTGAAGTTAGTGCTAACCACATCCATCACCTTATCAAGATGCCTGTGTGTAAAAATCAATTATATAGTTTAAGAGGAATTTAGTTGCTTTTTCTAAGAATTCATTTCACATATGATTTCATTTAAAATCGCATTGCAATTAAAATTGCATTGCAGGGGAACCTGGGTGGCTCAGCCAGTTAAACACCTTCTTCGGCTCAGGTAATGATCCCAGGGCAGTGGGATCAAACCCACATCAGGCCCCTGTTCAGTGGGGAGTCTGCTTCACCCTCCCTCTGTCCCTCACCCCTGCTTGTGTTCTCTTTCACTCTCTCTCTCTCAAATAAATAAATAAATAAATAAATAAATAAATAGATAGATAGATAGATAAATAAAATCTTTAAAAAAATTAAAATAAAATTGCAGTGATTCCAAATTTTTCTCAAATGCTTGGGTCACTAAAATAGGTTTAATGTCCAATTAAAAAAATCAGTAATATTTTTCTTCTTATGAATCTTTTTTTTTAAAGATTTAATTTATTTATTCATGAGAGAGAGAGGGAGAGAGAGAGAGAGGCACAGACACAGGCAGAGGGAGAAGCAGGCTCCATGCAGGGAGCCTGACATGGGACTGGATCCTGGGTCTCCAGGACCACACCCTGGGCTGAAGGCAGAGCTAAACCACTGAGCCACTGGGGCTGCCCTTCTTATGAATCTTAATTGTAATTGTTCTGTTGTAAAAGTAAAGAAAAGTGAGCCTAATTTAGTATGATAGACTATACATGAGTAATAGATTTTGATTTACACAGTTAAAATGCTACCTATCACTATTGCAGAAACTAAATAAGTTTATAGAAAGAGAGAAATTCAGCTTTTTAAAACTTGGTGAAAAAATAAAAGTTTAACTTGTTTACAATTTTGGTTTTTGAGTGATTATAGAATGTTAAGTTTGAATAATTATGAGTCATTATACATTTTCCCTAAATACAGTAGGAGTTGGCATGTTTAGGTATTGTATTTTAACAATTAATGGTACAAGTTGTAGAAAATTTTTCCAAACATGAGAATTAGGAAAATTCTACAGCATGTTTTACCATTTTATCTTATGTTAATGCCATCATTTTGTTTAGTATGATGTGTGGTCAGGTCACTATGTAACTTTTCATTCTTTAGTGTTAAAAATCTTTATTTTAGAAACTCATTTCATATCTAGCCTAAATACCTCATCCTTACTGATATAAGCATGATAAAAACACAAAATATCCTGAGAGAGATTGTGTAGTCTTAAATAAAATTACTCTGGTATACATCCATATCTGGTATATATAAATCTAATAGTACATTCAATAATAGTTGTCTAAAATTTGAATGTAATAAAATATACTAACAAATTTGTGAAATGATATTCTAACTCTAAATACTGCTAGTCACATGATATACGCCTGGGCTCTTAAGTCACTCAATACATGTTTCTGAGAGGCTTACCACCAATCATAATCCCACCCCATGTAAATTTTTTCTGGATAACTGGACACATAACCACTGAAGAAACTAAGCAAGAACAAATAATAATTAACTTGGTCTATCATTTATAACTGTACAAATATTAATATATTGTTGATAAGAATATACCATACAACCATTATAATGAAGTGTTAATGGTAGCATTGGGTTGACTAAAATGACAGACACAGACACCACTGTGCTAAATCACATAGCTTTAATGCATTTAAAGAATTCAGAATAAAGTCTGTACTGTCAGTGTCAACAACATTATTTCATATGAGGTAAGCTAAACAACTCTACAGCCCTCTGAGTAAGACCTGAAACCAGGGACTGTGGGGACAATGAAAAAGGAAATTCTTCTCAAAAGCAGAACTAAGGGCTATCTGACTGACTCATCATGTCATTTACCCAATGTAATGGACTGCAATCTTCCCAGTTCTTATCTAGTAGGAATTAGTGTGCTATGAACCAATTTTTGCTGAGTTTTGCATATCCCTCCTTGTTTCTGAGTGAGAGGTTTTACTCTACATGTACCGTTTCTGCTCAACCTCTGTATTGGGGGATTGTGGAGATGAATATTATGCTAGTTTATACTAGTCACTTAGAGGGTTAAACTCAAGACCTATAGATGGATCGAGCACTACATACAGATCCTAGACTTGAGTTGGATGCAGTATTTTAGGAATAGCTTTAAGCAAATTTTCATGTGGCAGTTTCTTGGACTATTTCTTAGGAGAGAACTAATGTATGCTTTATGCCCTATCTTTTGCTATGCCTTAATCCTTATCTTTGGAATATAAATATTAGTCTTGGAGTTCAATCTTTCATGAAGATAAAGGGTATAATAGGAGATAGTGGAGTAGGAAGATTCAGGTGGTTTGGATCTCTGGAAAATTGATGGAACAGATTTTTCATATCAGTCTATTTCCAAATTGTTACCTAAAAGAGAAATATACTTCTATGAGGTTAAGCCAATGTTATTTTTATTCCCACTACTCATATCTAAATCTAATCTTAACTGATAACATCAATCATGTAATAGGAAACAAAGAATTTCACAACTACAATAAAATCAATACCATATAAGCAATATCCACTTAGCACATGCAATTAAATTATAAATAAAAAATAAAAAGTCAATTAAAAAACCCTAGTATGTTAATTTTAATATATGCTTCCTTATAATTTATGAGTAAAAGAAGATGAGAATAGAAAATGAAAAATTAAATGACTGATAATGAGCACTATTATGAAAAATCTGGGATTTACTCAAAGTAGTTCTGAGGGAGTAATTTGTAGAAGGAAATTCACTTATTAAAAAATAAGAAAGATTAAAAATACATTAACTTAGCCTTTAATTCAAGAAGTTAAAGAAAGAATAATTAAATAAACTCAAATTAAATAGAAGTAAAGCATTTATAAAGATATAGAAAAGAAGATAGTAAAACACAGAAAAGTGAAAAATGATCAAGAAAACACAAAGCCATTTCTCTGAAACATACAATATATTTAAAAAACTCTCACTAGTATAATCCTGAAACATTAAAAAATGAATATATAAGCAAATTTAAGATTGAATAATAAGCCATAGTTAAAAAGATTTTTAAATATGGGAAATTATGAGATGTTATTTTAAGGAAATATGAAGTACTAAATTGGCTCTTATTATAAGAAAACCTGTGAAAACAATAACAAAGGAAAAGAATGAAAATACATTCAAATATCTGCCTCTCAAAAGACAACAGGAAAAATGTTTTCAAGATAATTCCAACTATATTAATAATACATGTAACTTTTGGGGATCCCTGGGTGGCGCAGCGGTTTAGCGCCTGCCTTTGGCCCAGGGCGCGATCCTGGAGACCCGGGATCGAATCCCACGTCGGGCTCCCGGTGCACGGAGCCTGCTTCTCCCTCTGCCTGTGTCTCTGCCTCTCTCTCTCTCTCTCTGTGACTATCATATATAAAAAAATAAAAAAAAAAAAAAAAAATACAGGTAACTTTTGGTATGTAACTAATGTCTTTCACACTTCCACAAATGTGCAAAATATTACAATATAGAAATAACCCAGGAGGATCAGTAAATACAAGTTTCTTATAGTGATGGAATGCAATTTATGATATCTTTTAAAAAATTATGAGAACAAAGACATTTCTTTTTAGCTATACTACACATTACATTGCAAACTATATACTTTCATGAGGAAATAGATCATAACATTATGTCTTATCATTTTAGAGAAAAGCTATTTTGAAAGAATGAAGAATAAACTAATTCAATATCTAAAATCTCTAGGATTTTATAGATATTTACAAATAATTTTGTATAGAAGTAGACATTTTGCCAAATGTTGAAAAATTAGTCAACTTTCAAAATTAGTCTTTCTTAAACCCAAAGTTTAACCATGACATTTATAATCATGATGTGTAAGAGGATACCCTTTCTTAAACTAAGCTCCACTAGTTTGCTGTCATGGTTGACTGCCATGTTATTTTTCAAGGATAGGTTTCTTAAGGAAAAGGTTGGTAGGATGTCAGAGGAAGAGTGCAAACATTCTGATTATCTTTCTTAGGACTCCTGGGATAATTCGGAGTTTAGAAAACCAAACTTTTTTTCAGGGAAAATCCAAAAGAGAATTCTGAGTATTATTTTGACCACTCTTAATATAGTCATTTAGGAAGAACACATATATATGTTCTCTTTCATCATTCTTTTTTGTTTATTTCTTTATGATCAATGTCATATTTTTCCACTAAACACCTTCTTTAATGAATTAGATATTAGTCCAGAGAAGAGAGATTTGATGCTGGTAGGAAGACAACTCTTTTGAAGACAATCTTGTATGAAAGATGGTACTTGTTAAATAGTTCAATAGGGAGCCCTTGGTTTTTGCTTCAAGTGGACAGGGACATGAGAGCTTGCTCCTGTGCACAGCAAGATAAACACCTGCAACAAATAAATTGGTGCTATATGAAAATTTAAAAATAACAAAAACACTTAAGTTCACCTTTTAAAATTAATTTAATATGCCTGTCATGTGAAAATACCTCACACAGTTCACATGAACTTTATATGACTGAAAAACTGTCAGAATTTATTGGAAGAAAATGTGTATTGGCAAATAACAGGTTTAGAATAATTACAGCCAAGTGATAATTATACACAATTTTAAAGGTTTTTAAAAATGTTTTTCTAAAGCAGTATTCCATAAACTCAGCTCTCTGTAGTCATCAAGTATATCTCTATTTAGGAAAATAAAATTTGCTTATTTTATAGCAGATAAAGGTTAATATATGAGAAATATCTGGAAATTTATACTTATTTTTGTAACTATTTAACTTTCAGTATTATTCAAAATATATTCCTATCACAGTCTGTATACCTTGGTTGATAAAAGTTAGATTCTTTCCTTGGATATCAAGTTGGATAATTTGCTAGTAAAAAGCCAGTGTATAGTAGTGAGCATCTATGTGCCTCCCACAAGAATTTATTTGAAGTTCAAACTCAAATACATTGTGTTAAAACAGTTTTTCCACATGGCTCTTTTTCATGTATTGATTTTCACATATTAATTTGCAAATCACATTCTAAGATTTAAGTTACACACATAATATATTTTATCATTGATCTTTTTTATTATTATTATTAGTAGTAGTAGTAGTAGTATCATGGTTGTTTTAGGGTAGATTCTAGTGCAGATGCAGGCAGAAAATCTTTCTAAGATATTCAGTGAAACAAATGAAAGTAGCAAATCATAGAGATATGTAAACCCCATCAGTGCTAAGCTAGCAAATAGATACAGCATCATTTTATAAACAATGAGTAACTCTAATATCTAGTCAAATTAAAATCAGATGGGAAAAAGAAATTGTGAATTGACAATTTCTCTACTCAAAGGAGGATGCACTATGATATAAAGTAACCACATGCATTTTTAAGCACCCATTAGTATCATTTTGTTATGAGTCATGAGTCAGAGGACTTGTCAAAACAAAAGAATATGGAAATCACCTCGTATTGTACCCCATTAACAAATTATGAATCAGCATTGGTATCAGGGATAAAAATAAACTATACAATTTTATTTAGCCATATATTCTTCTCCCTGCCCTCTTGCAAAACTGAAGCATGAAGATGAGGGAAGATGAGAGGAGAGTCAAAGAATAAACAATGACTCAACTTTATAGTTGCAGAGCAACTATCAAACATAAATGAATATGCACAGAAAAATATATTCTGATTCACAAAATAAGAACACATGGTGGGGCACTTCACCCTAATTCAATTTTTCACTTAAGTAGCTAGATCACTTAAAACCAGAGACCAAAACAAAAAGAAAGAAAACAAAAACTCAAATGGGCTATGAGTTATAGGGACAGAGTAGGACATAGCAGGCAGACACGCAAAGGAGAAGTGATTTCAGCATTTAGAGGAATAAAATAGAAACAAAGTATACTGAATGCAATGGACTTTAGAAAATAATATTTCTCCTTCTTCATAGAACACTGAATTACAGAAATGACCACTTAAATCTTTAATACACCCCAAAACAATATTAATTTTAAAGAACAAGGTAATGGTGCTAATAGGATCTAGATACATTCTCCTTCATTCAAGTATCATGAAAAATATGCAGGGAATAAAGTACGCAGAAAAATAAGCAAACATATGTTATATAGGGATTGACAGTGATCAGACTATTTAAAGATTTTTAAATTTATTTTGGAGAGAAAGTATGAGTGAGCAAGGTGTAGGAGCAGAGGGAGAGAGAGAGCAGACTCTCCAGGGGGCTCAGAACCTAACTACTTGATCCTAGGACCCCGATATCATGACCTGAGCCAAAATCAAGAGTACGCACTCAATGGACTGAGCCACCCAGTTGTCCCCAAGACCAGGCTTTTTATTTTTATTTTTAAGGATTTTTATTTATTTATTCATGAGAGACACAGAGAGAGGCAGAGAAATAGGCAGAGGGAGAAGCAGGCTCTGTGGGGAGCTTGATGTGGGACTCGATCCCAGAAACCCGGGATCATGACCTGAGCCAAAGGCAGATGCTCAACCACTGAGCCACCCAGGTGCCCCTAGGCTAGACTTTTTAAATTGCATACTTTAAGTAAATATTTCTACATATCAAATTCTTATTCACTCATTTGTTTCATTTGGTTATTTCATTCATGTTTTTAGCATATTCTGGCATAGTGGTAGGATTCAGTGATCATATAAGGAGCAAAATCAGACATAGGCCCTGCTTAAATGTAACTTTACCTCTAGACAAACATACACATGTAAAGAACAACTGAAATAAGTCTATAAAGGAGAAATACTATTCTAGGTGCATGAAAGGGGGGTTTAACCTTTTTTGGAATGAGGAAGCTTCCCTAAGTTTGGGTTTCAAACTGAAAGATAAGGGGAACTTAGTTAAGCAACTGGGGAAGGAAAGAAGATTCCAGACATAAACAAAATTCTGTAGTGGAGGCAGTAAGATATGAAATACATGTGAGATATGAAATAATAGTAAAAAGAGCGATTATAGCAGAAGCATAGTGTGAAAGGGAGCAAATGGTAAAATTTAAATAACAGCTTCAAATCTTAATATAGTATTGAAAACATGAATTCTGAAGTTTTTATGGGCTAGTTTACATAGAAGCATCTTCTTATTGGAAAAACAAAACTTACTTAATTCAAAATTATGGATAAAATATGAAAAAAATTATCTTCAAAAATTAATCAAAGATCTGAAAGATAAATTAGCAGGACAAATAGGAGAGGAAACTCCTGAGATGTAAACAAAGGACTCAAGGTAGAAGTTTCTCTAGATTAAAATAAGATGTGATACTGAAGTGTGCTCGGTGCCAGAAGTAAACCACTATCATCCCCATCCTTCCCAAGAGCACTATGAGAAGACCTGACTTGACACATTAAATAGAGTAGTGTGAAACAAACTTTTATTTTTTAGAGAAGGAGAGAGATCATGAGTTGGCAGGGGAGGGGCAAAGGGAGAAGGAAGGAGAGAATCTCAAGAAGGCTTCACACTAAGCCCCAACATGGAGCTCGATTTCAGGACCCTGAGATCATGACCTGAGCCCAAATCAAGATGTGATAACTTAACTAAAAGCCTAGAGATGTAACAGTTTTAAACTTTCGTGTGTCCCAAAACATAAACTCCATCTATTTTTTTTTTTGGGGGGGGGTAATAATTCTTTATTAGGATTCAGTTTCCAAATAAGGTAAAGCAGCGGCAAGAGGGGTGCGGGGGGGGGGGGTGCGGAGGGGACACCAGGTATGGCTAGCACCTCCATATATTTAAAGCAAAAAATTTGCAGCTCTATGAAAATTAATAAGTAAATTAAATAATAGTTTGTGATTTTTAACAGACTTCCAATCATTAGTGAAATAATGAAAAAGATCAAAACTATCAGGAAAGATTTCAAAAATCTGCATATGATTGTCAATGTTGACTAATAGACATATATGGAACTCTCCTAAATTTGAGCATATCTCCTTTTTCAAGAACAAGCAACCTATTTAAATAAAATCATACTATGCTGGTTGGCCAGTGAGCAAATTCTAACAAATTTGAAACGATTGAAGTCATATTAAGCTTGTTCTCTAACCATAATGCAATTAAGCTAGAAGTCAACTGCAAAATAAATAACATATCAGTCTGAAAATTAACCAAGGAGATTAGAAACTTAAATCTGAGAGGCACCTGGGGGGCTTTGTTGGTTAAGCATCCAACTGTTGGTTTTGACTCAGGTCATGACCACAGGGTCATGAGATCAAGCTGCATGTTGGGCTCCAGGCTCGGCATGGAGTCTGCTTGAAATTCTGTCTCTACATTTTCTTCTACCCCTTCCCCTGCTCTCACTTGCACACACACACACACACACACACTCTCTCTCTCTCTCTCTCTTTCTCTCTCTCTCTTTTTCTAAAATAAAATAATAAAATCTTTAAAAATAAAAAAAAAGAAACAAAGTTGGGAGACATCAGCAAGACAATGAAACAGGAAGCCCAGCTCTCCTCCTCATAGACCCAGCTATTCCACACCAATATAGGGGCCAATTCCCTTTGTGAAAATCCAGAGATCAGTTGAGAGGCTCCTACACCCCCAAGAAAACTTGAAAACAGGTAGATTTAAGCTAGTAGGAAAATTTATGGGACATTCTCTCCATAATCCCTCTTTCAGGCACAGCACCACATAATCAGGAAGAAACTCTGGGAAGCTCCAGCTTTTCCCAAGGGAGGGAGTGGACTAGATAACACACTCAACATTTGACTTTCCAGGGAACTGTCTGAGTAACTAGTTTCTGTCATGCCCAGTTCTTAGCACTGACCAGAAAGAGCACCTTGCTAGGAGCTGCACAGAACAAAGAAGATAATTTGGACTATACACACACTTATTGGCTATATTCCCTCCTTCCAATTTATTGCAGGAAAATATCCCCAATCCCAGTTTCCTCCTGAGAAGAAAAATAAGTTGGTATATGCATCTAACATTTCAGCTTTCTAAGGAGTTGCCAAAGGGACAAGCTTCTGAATCACCTACTTAGAGCATTTATAGGACTTGGCATGCTTTAGCTGGCTGAGAGCCCCTGAGAAAAAAGGTAGTGGTTTGGTATAGCATGCAGTCATTACCAGATCCCCTTTCCCTGGATCAGTGTGACATGATCAGGAAAATTCAGTCTCTGAATATCTCTAGGCAGGGAAAGAGAACACTGAAACATGCATCCAACATTCGCATTTTACAGGGGGCTGCCCAAGGGACTGGTTTCTTTCTCATCTGTCTCAGAATGCTGATAGGAAATAAGTCTAGAGGCCTGGGGGATCCTTAGAACTCAAAAAAAAAAAAAAAAAAGAGTGGACTGCTTCAGAGGACCCATAGTATAGCAGACAGACATGGGAACAAAGATTATGTACTCCTTAAAAACAAACCAGAAAACCTCTTTAATAGGGAATTTATATGTATAAGTCTAGATAAGACATGGCCACGGAAAAGATATGAGAGGCTATCAGGATCTCTACCAGGGCTGATTGGCAAAAGGTTTTCCTTGTATGAAGTTAGTCCACAAAGTCTGGGGAAAATAGCTGTTTTTTTTTTTTTTTTTTTTTTTCAAATGTGCAGACACCAATACAAAGTGTCACAGAAAATGAAGAAATGGAAATATAGTACAAAAAGGAACAACAACAAAATCTACAGAAGCTGACCCTAAAGAAGTAAAGATATATTAATTGCTTGAGAAAGAATTCAAGATAGCTCCTATAAAATGTTCACTGAAATCAGAAAAATGATGCATGAAAAAAAAAAAAAAGTATTTCAACAAAGAGACAGAAAATATTTTTTAAAAAGCCAAAGAGAACTTGTGGAGCTGAAGAATAAAACTTCCCTGAAAAAAAAAATCACTAGAGTAGTTAAACAGTGAACAAGATTAAGCAGAAGAATCAGTGAATTCAAATACAGTCGGTTTAAAATGATCCAGTCACAGAGGAACAAAAAGAAAAAGAATGAGAAATAGTAAAGAAACCTACAGAATTAATAGGACACCATCAAGTGGTTATATACATTATAAGAATCCAAAAGGAAGAGATAGAAGAAGGAGAAAAAAGTTTATATAAAGAAGTAATGGCTGAATACTTCCCATTACCTGGGAAAGAAAATGGACACTCAGATTCAGGAAATCCAAAAACTCTCTGAGGAGATACCTAAAGAACTCCACATGGAGACACATTTTTCTGTGTCAAAATTCGAATAAAAAGAGAATTTTGGAACCTTCAAGGGTACAGTGACTCAAAAAATTAAAAATACAACTACCATATGATGCAGCAATTCCACTTGTGGGTATTTAACCAAAAATAAATATAGCGTTATTTGTAAATCCATGCATTATTCAAATATCCAAGATGTAGAAACTACCTTAATACCATTAATGGATGAATAAAGAAAATGAGGTGTATACATATAATTTAATATAATCAGGCTTTCAAGAAAGGAGATCTTGTCATATGTGACCATATGTTTAAACCAATTTGTTAAAGTGTATTTTATATGAGTGTTCCAAGTTAGCTTGAGAAGAATGTGTATGCTGCTATTGTTGGATGAAATAGCATATAAATAGCAATTCTATCCAGTCAATTGATAGTTTTTTTGAGTTCAACTACGTCCTTACTGATTTTTCTATCCATTATTGCTGATAAAGGGATATCTGCCATTTCTGATAAAAGGATGTTGAAATCTCCAACTGTCATAGTTCATTAGGCCACTATAGCAAAATACCAGTCTGGGTAGCTTATAAACAATAGAAATATATTTCTTACACCTCTGGAGGCTGGATATCCAAGATCAAGGCACCAGCATGGTCATGGTCTCCAGTGAGGGTCATCTTTCTGGTTCATAGCCAGTGTGTTCTTGCTGTGTCCTTACACAAGATAGAAGAGGATGGCAATCTCTCTGAATTCCCTTTTATAAGCACTAATTGCATTCATGGGAGCTCCAACCCCTATGACTTAAGCAGCTCCCAGTGGCCTTACCTACTAATACCATCATGTGTGTATTAGGAGTTCAAAATGTGAATTTGGGGGGAGGAACACAAAATATTCAGACTATAGCACCAAATATGATAGTGGATTCCTCTATTCCTCTTTGTAATTCTGTTAGTTTTTGCCTTACAAAAGTTAGTTTAGATTTGTTGATCAAATTTGTTATTTTGATTTGTTAAGTGCACATATTAAAGATTACTATGTCTTCTTGGAAAATTGAACTCCTTTATTATTATATAGTGCCCTTCTTTATCCCTTATAACTTCCCCTGCTTTGACATTTGTTCTGTCTGAAGTTAATATAGCTATGCCTGCTTTTTCTGATTAGTGTTAGCAGAGTATATATTGCTCCACATATATTAATCTATATGTGTCTTTATATTTAAAGCGGGTCTCTTATAGACAACTATAGTCAGGTCTTGTTTTTTGGTACACTGTGACAATCTCTGCCTTTTAATTAGTTCATTTAGACCATTGACAATCAAAGTGATTATTGAGAGTTGAATTAATATCTATCATATTCACTGCTGTTTCTAATTTATTGCCCTTATTCTTAGTTCATATTTAATTTTCTACTCTTTTGCTACCCTTTGTGGTTTTAGTTGAGCATTTTATGTGGTTTCAGTTTCTTTGAATTTTTAGCATATTGCTTATACTTATTTTTATTTTTTAGTGTTTGCCAGTGTATATCTATTTGTTAATTGTTATATCTTTCCACTGGATTGACTCTTTTATCATTGTGTAAAAACTTTCTATGACTATTGAACAATTTTTACCTATACTGTTTCATATATATATGTATATATATATACATATATATATATATATATATATATACCCATACTTTTGACTACATTTATATGGAATATTGTCATCCATCCCTTCACTTTCAGCCTGTGTGTGTTCTTAAATCTAAAATGATTATCTTATAAACAGCATATAGTTGGATTTTTAAAAATCCCTTCTACCAATTTATATCTTCATTGGTGAGTTTTATCTATTTATATTTAAAGTAACTATTGACTTAAATTTATTGATTTATGTTTGAAGTGATTACCTAAAGACATCATTGTTGTTTTGTTGTTTTCTGTGTTATTTGTAGCTCTTTTGTTTCCTCTCTTCCTCTCTTACTGTCTTCCTTTGCAATTTGAGATGTTTTACATTTGTGCGATATACATTAATTCTTCTTTATCTATTTTTTGTATCTGCTAGGATTTTTGTTTTGTGATTACTATTAGGAGTGCATAAAACTTTCTATCATAGCAGTCTTTTTGAACTAATGACAATTTAAGTTTAAAATACACATAAAAATCTATACTTTTACTCCCACACACACTTTATTTTAATGATGCCAGAATTTCCTTCATTTAGATTGTGTATCCAATAACCAATTTTTGTGCTTATAGTTATTCTTAATAATTTTGTCTCTATATCTTTTACACTAAGATTAAAAGTGATTTATGAGCCATCCTCAAATTATTACAGTATTCTGTATCTGTCTATGTATTAACCTTTACCAGTGAGATTAAAACTTTCATATGCTTTTAAGCATACTTTCATTTCAACATAAAGAACTCCCCTAAGCACTTTTTGTAAGGCAGAACCTGTGGTAATGAACTCCCTCAGTTTTTGTTTGGGGCAGTCTTTATTTTTCCTTTATTTTTTAAAGGACAATTTTGCTGGGTATAATATTTTTGTTTGGTAGGTTTTTTTTTCTTTCAATACTTTTATTATATCATTAAATTCTCTCCTAGCCTGAAATACATTTGCTGTGAAATCAATTGATAGTTTTATAGGGGTTCCCTTGTATGTAATGAATCATTCTGCTTTCAAAATTCTCTTTGTCTTTGAATTTTGACAATTTAATTTTAATGTACCTTGTTGTAGACCTCTTTAGTTTTAGTCTATTTGGGGAATCTTGGACTTTATGAATTTGGAGGTGCATTTTCCTCTCTAGATTTTATTTTGGTCCATTATTTCTTTAAATATGCTTCATATTCTTTTTTGTCTTGTATCATGTGTATATTGGTTCATTTGTTTATATTCTATAAGGCCCATAGATTTTCCTCATTCTTTTTCATTCTTTTTTTCCTTTTTGTTCTTCTAACTAGGTAATTTCAAATGACTTGTCTTTAATGCTTATGCTTGTTTGAGTCTACTGTTGAAGCTCTTTAACTGAATTTTTTCAGGTCAGTCATTGTATTCGTTAGCTCCAAAATTTCTATTGGTTCTTTCTTAATGATTTCTGTCTCTTTGAACTTCTCATTTCCTTCATGTATTGTTTTCCTGATTTCATTTAGCTGTTTACATGTCTTCTCTTGCAGATCTGAGATACTTTGAGATGTTTATTTTGAAATTTTTGTCAAGCAGTTCATAGATCTCCATTTCCTTCATGTTAGTTACTGGAGTGTTATTTTGTTCTTTGGTGGCATTATGTTGCCCAATTCTTTTTGATATTTATAGTATTCTGATGATGTCTATATATTTGAAGAAGTAACCATTTCTTCAAGTCTTTATAGATTGTTCTCAGCAGGCAAAACTCTTCACTAGTCAGCATGGCCAGAGATTCTGAGTGGATCACCAGGGAGAATTTGTAGGTTTGCTTGTTTGTAAGGTTCAAAGGCAGTTAGGCTTGATGCCTAAACCTATAGGTGGGAAGGCCTAGTATCTGGATCTACTGGGAGAACTTAGAGCCAGATTCCATGGGAGTGGAATTGAGGTTGAGGCCCATGATAAAGTCATATAATCACTTGGTTCTCTTTCCCCCAGAGATGAATTTCTTAGTGGGGGGATCTCTCTTAGCATTGCACTGTATAGTTCTAAAGTGAAACTTTCTTACTGTCTTCGATGTGTCTTTTCTCATTTCTGTGCCCTATCTGGCTATTGTAATCACTCATCTGGATTCTTGGGCTTTTGTGAAGGTATTTTTGCCCTTTGAAGCTTTTCTGTGGGGGGATAAGGGCTAGGATCTTCTATTTGGCAACCTCCTGAAGTTACTGCCTTAGCTTTTCTTATCTTTGTCAAAATAATAGAGATGTGAGAATAAAAAATTAGTACACTTGAAGAAAGATTAGTAAAGGTTACCCAATCCCTCCAAAAAAAGAAAGCCAAACAGATAATGAACAAAGCCTCAGAAGTTTGTTAGACAATATTAAAATGGTACAATATGTGTGTAATTGAAAATTCAGAAAGATAAATAAAAAATGAACAGGATATATATACTTGATGAAATAATGACTATAAACTTCTAATGAAAACATTATTTGAAGAAACAAAAATCTTTATAATTCCAGTTAGTTAAATAATTATTTAAAATAAATTGAAATAAATAAATAGATAAGAAAATAAATAAAACACGCTGACTAATCAAAAGTATCAAAAAGCAGAATCAAGGTTTACTTCATATAGAGATGGCAAAGTGACATGAGGATTCTTTGGGGAGACTAACAGAATCGTACTTGATTATATATTGCAGAAAATAAAAGTGAATAATTGTCAAGAGTATGAGTAGTTTATACACAACAGAATTATTTAAACAGCCAAATAAAATATAAGATTACCAACTTCATAAATAATTTAAACAATTCTATTTTATGAAATAATCACATATATTTTTTCACTGAGTAGGCTTTCAAAGTTAAAATATAATAATACCTGGTTATGGAGTATGATAAATAGATGCTAGGATATCGTGATATTTAAATTGTAAATTTTTGTATTACTTTTCTTTATCCTTAAGTTAAAAAGATATACAAGGATACATAGAGTTATTCACTAGGTTCTCTGTAATAGAAAAAGAAAAACCTAAGTGCATACCAATAGAACTTTGATTAAATGCATTATAGTTTATAAAGTGTTAAATGGTGAGAGCATGAGTATGGAGTTTACATTGCTTGCATTTGTTCTTCCATTAGAATGTGTATAGTATAAACAAATTAGGCAAATTTTCTATTTTAGCTTTTGTAAAATGGGAATGACAGTACCTACTTACAGAATAGCTACACAAGTACGCAATGTTGATCCTATTTTTCCTCTTCTTCTTATCATCATCATCATCACTATTTTTATTTTCCATGGCATGGCTTGCAGTCAGTGAGTTCAAAATATATATAGAACATGTAAATAATGTGACAAACAATTATGGTATCATAACAAAGCATGAAAATAAAAAGATATATTGATATATATGAGGACATAAAAGTTATCTTCACAGTAATATCAAGTTAAAATCCTGGAATAACTTGCAATTTTTCAAAAGTTCCTCTGTGAGCATAATATATATTATATCACATATAATACATATTATTTATACAATTTTACAAAATTATTAGGAGAGAAAAGTCTGGATGTTTTAAAACTAGAAGCAATGATTGCCATCAAGAATTCTATTTCAGGAAATATTTAAGATTTTTCTTGTTCATAATTTCTAATATTGTCTAAATGTAGATTTATTAATATTTGTAATAAGAAAAATATTCTAAATGTTCTATGAATCAGTCCCTGTATAACTGGTTGGAATTTGGAGAGGAGGGGCAAGACGGCGGAAGAGTAGGGTCCCCAAATCACCTGTCTCCACCAAATTACCTAGAAAACCTTCAAATTATCCTGAAAATCTATGAATTCGGCCTGAGAATTAAAGAGAGAACACCTGGAATGCTACAGTGAGAAGAGTTTGCGCTTCTATCAAGGTAGGAAGACCGGGGAAAAAGAAATAAAGAAACAAAGGCCTCCAAGGGGGAGGGGCCCCGCGAGGAGCCGGGCTGAGGCCGGGGCGAGTGTCCCCAGGACAGGAGAGCCCCGTCCCGGAGGAGCAGGAGCTGCACCAACCTTCCCGGGCGGAAAGGGGCTCGCGGGGAGTTGGAGCAGGACCCAGGAGGGCGGGGATGCCCTCGGGCTCCCGGGGACACTAACAGACACCTGCGCCCCGGGAGAGTGCGCCGAGCTCCCTAAGGGCTGCAGCGGGCACGGCGGGACCCGGAGCAGCTCGGAGGGGCTCGGGCGGAGGAAGAGGCTCCGCGGAGGGGGCTGCGCGGTTCCAGGAGCAGCTCGGAGGGGCTCGGGCGGCGGCTCCGCGGAGGGGGCTTCGGGCCGGGAGCGCGAATCCAACAGCGCAGGCTCCGGAGCACAGGGCGCCGGGACACAGCCCAGGATCCGGCCTCCCCCGGGACAGGCAGAAGCCGGGAGGGCCCAGGACAGCGAGGACGCTCCTGCCCTAGCTGAGCAGATCAGCGGCCCCGCCCCGGAGCCTCCAGGCCCTGCAGACGGAGAGCTCCGGAGTTCCTGTGGGGGCTGAATCCAGGTTTCCAGAGCTGGCCCCGCCACTAGGGCAGTTGCTCCTGCGGCCTCACGGGGTAAACAACCCCCACTGAGCCCTGCACCAGGCAGGGGCACAGCAGCTCCCCCAACTGCTAACACCTGAAAATCAGCACAACAGGCCCCTCCCCCAGACGACCAGCCAGAAGGACAATTTCCAGGGGAAGCCAAGGGACTTAAAGTATACAGAATCAGAAGATACTCCCCCGTGGTTCTTTTTTTTGTTTGTTTGTTTTGCTTTTTGATTTGTTTCCTTCCCCCACCCCCCTTTTTTCTCCTTTCTTTCTTTTTCTTTCTCTTTTTCTTCTTTTTTTTCTTCCTTTTTTTTCTCTTTCTCTTTTCTTTCCTTCTTTCTCTCCTCTCTTTTTCTCCTTTTCCCAATACAACTTGCTTTTGGCCACTCTGCACTGAGCAAAATGACTAGAAGGAAAACCTCACCTCAAAAGAAAGAATCAGAAACAGTCCTCTCTCCCACAGAGTTACAAAATCTGGATTACAATTCAATGTCAGAAAGCCAATTCAGAAGCACTATTATACAGCTACTGGTGGCTCTAGAAAAAAGCATAAAGGACTCAAGAGACTTCATGACTGCAGAATTTAGAGCTAATCAGGCAGAAATTAAAAATCAATTGAATGAGATGCAATCCAAACTAGAAGTCCTAACGACGAGGGTTAACGAGGTGGAAGAACGAGTGAGTGACATAGAAGACAAGTTGATGGCAAAGAGGGAAACTGAGGAAAAAAGAGACAAACAATTAAAAGACCATGAAGATAGATTAAGGGAAATAAACGACAGCCTGAGGAAGAAAAACCTACGTTTAATTGGTGTTCCTGAGGGTGCTGAAAGGGACAGAGGGCCAGAATATGTATTTGAACAAATTCTAGCTGAAAACTTTCCTAGTCTGGGAAGGGAAACCGGCATTCAGATCCAGGAAATAGAGAGATCCCCACGTAAAATCAATAAAAACCATTCAACACCTCGACATTTAATACTGAAGCTTGCAAATTCCAAAGATAAAGAGAAGATCCTTAAAGCAGCAAGAGACAAGAAATCCCTGACTTTTATGGGGAGGAGTATTAGGGTAACAGCAGACCTCTCCACAGAGACCTGGCAGGCCAGAAAGGGCTGGCAGGATCTATTCAGGGTCCTAAATGAGAAGACATGCAACCAAGAATACTTTATCCAGCAAGGCTCTCATTCAAAATGGAAGGAGAGATAAAGAGCTTCCAAGACAGGCAGCAACTAAAAGAATATGTGACCTCCAAACCAGCTCTGCAAGAAATTTTAAGGGGGACTCTTAAAATTCCCCTTTAAGAAGAAGTTCAGTGGAACAGTCCACAAAAACAAGGACTGAATAGTTATCATGATGACACTAAATTCATATCTCTCAATAGTAACTCTGAATGTGAACGGACTTAATGACCCCATCAAAAGGCGCAGGGTTTCAGACTGGATAAAAAAGCAGGACCCATCTATTTGCTGTCTACAAGAGACTCATTTTAGACAGAAGGACACCTACAGCCTGAAAATAAAAGGTTGGAGAACCATTTACCATTCGAATGGTCCTCAAAAGAAAGCAGGGGTAGCCATCCTTATATCAGATAAACTAAAATTTAGCCCAAAGACTGTAGTGAGAGATGAAGAGGGACACTATATCGTACTTAAAGGATCTATTCAACAAGAGGACTTAACAATCCTCAATATATATGCCCCGAATGTGGGAGCTGCCAAAAATATAAATCAATTATTAACCAAAGTGAAGAAATACTTAGATAATAATACACTTATACTTGGTGACTTCAATCTAGCTCTTTCTATACTCGATAGGTCTTCTAAGCACAACATCTCCAAAGAAACGAGAGCTTTAAATGATACACTGGACCAGATGGATTTCACAGATATCTACAGAACTTTACATCCAAACTCAACTGAATACACATTCTTCTCAAGTGCACATGGAACTTTCTCCAGAATAGACCACATATTGGGTCACAAATCAGGTCTGAACCGATACCAAAAGATTGGGATCATCCCCTGCATATTCTCAGACCATAATGCCTTGAAATTAGAACTAAATCACAACAAGAAGTTTGGAAGGACCTCAAACACGTGGAGGTTAAGGACCATCCTGCTAAAAGATGAAAGGGTCAACCAGGAAATTAAGGAAGAATTAAAAAGATTCATGGAAACTAAGGAGAATGAAGATACAACCATCCAAAATCTTTGGGATGCAGCAAAAGCAGTCCTAAGGGGGAAATACATCGCAATACAAGCATCCATTCAAAAACTGGAAAGAACTCAAATACAAAAGCTAACCTTACACATAAAGGAGCTAGAGAAAAAACAGCAAATAGATCCTACACCCAGGAGAAGAAGGGAGTTAATAAAGATTCTAGCAGAACTCAACGAAATCGAGACCAGAAGAACTGTGGAACAGATCAACAGAACCAGGAGTTGGTTCTTTGAAAGAATTAATAAGATAGATAAACCATTAGCCAGCCTTATTAAAAAGAAGAGAGAGAAGACTCAAATTAATAAAATCATGAATGAGAAAGGAGAGATCACTACCAACACCAAGGAAATACAAACGATTTTAAAAACATATTATGAACAGCTATACGCCAATAAATTAGGCAATCTAGGAGAAATGGACGCATTCCTGGAAAGCCACAAACTACCAAAACTGGAACAGGAAGAAATAGAAAACCTTAACAGGCCAATCACCAGGGAGGAAATTGAAGCAGTCATCAAAAACCTCCCAAGACACAAGAGTCCAGGGCCAGATGGCTTCCCAGGGGAATTTTATCAAACGTTTAAAGAAGAAACCATACCTATTCTCCTAAAGCTGTTTGGAAAGATAGAAAGAGATGGAGTACTTCCAAATTCGTTCTATGAGGCCAGCATCACCTTAATTCCAAAACCAGACAAAGACCCCACCAAAAAGGAGAATTACAGACCAATATCCCTGATGAACATGGATGCAAAAATTCTCAACAAGATACTGGCCAATAGGATCCAACAATACATTAAGAAAATTATTCACCATGACCAAGTAGGATTTATCCCTGGGACACAAGGCTGGTTCCACACCCGTAAAACAATCAATGTGATTCATCATATGAGCAAGAGAAAAACCAAGAACCATATGATCCTCTCATTAGATGCAGAGAAAGCATTTGACAAAATACAGCATCCATTCCTGATCAAAACTCTTCAGAGTGTAGGGATAGAGGGAACATTCCTCGACATCTTAAAAGCCATCTATGAAAGGCCCACAGCAAATATCATTCTCAATGGGGAAGCACTGGGAGCCTTTCCCCTAAGATCAGGAACAAGACAGGGATGTCCACTCTCACCACTGCTATTCAACATAGTACTGGAAGTCCTAGCCTCAGCAATCAGACAACAAAAAGATATTAAAGGCAAAGAAGAAGTCAAACTCTCCCTCTTCGCCGATGACATGATACTCTACATAGAAAACCCAAAAGCCTCCACCCCAAGATTGCTAGAACTCATACAGCAATTCGGTAGAGTGGCAGGATACAAAATCAATGCCCAGAAATCAGTGGCATTTCTATACACTAACAATGAGACTGAAGAAAGAGAAATTAAGGAGTCAATCCCATTTACAATTGCACCCAAAAGCATAAGATACCTAGGAATAAACCTAACCAAAGATGTAAAGGATCTATACCCTCAAAACTATAGAACACTTCTGAAAGAAATTGAGGAAGACACAAAGAGATGGAAAAACATTCCATGCTCATGGATTGGCAGAATTAATATTGTGAAAATGTCAATGTTACCCAGGGCAATATACACGTTTAATGCAATCCCCATCAAAATACCATGGACTTTCTTCAGAGAGTTAGAACAAATTATTTTAAGATTTGTGTGGAATCAGAAAAGGCCCCGAATAGCCAGGGGAATTTTAAAAAGGAAAACCATATCTGGGGGCATCACAATGCCAGATTTCAGGTTGTACTACAAAGCTGTGGTCATCAAGACAGTGTGGTACTGGCACAAAAACAGACGCATAGATCAGTGGAACAGAATAGAGAATCCAGAAGTGGACCCTGAACTTTATGGTCAACTAATATTCGATAAAGGAGGAAAGACTATCCATTGGAAGAAAGACAGTCTACTTCAATAAATGGTGCTGGGAAAATTCGGACATCCACATGCAGAAGAATGAAACTAGACCACTCTCTTTCACCATACACAAAGATAAACCCAAAATAGGATAAAGATCTAAATGTGAGACAAGATTCCATCAAAATCCTAGAGAAGAACACAGGCAACACCCTTTTTGAACTCGGCCATAGTAACTTCTTGCAAGATACAATCCGAAGGCAAAAGAAACAAAACCAAGAATGAACTATTGGGACTTCATCAAGATAAGAAGCTTTTGCACAGCAAAGGATACAGTCAACAAAACTAAAAGACAACCTACAGAATGGGAGAAGATATTTGCAAATGACATATCAGATAAAGGGCTAGTTTCCAAGATCTATAAAGAACTTATTAAACTCAACACCAAAGAAACAAACAATCCAATCATGAAGTGGGCAAAACACATGAACAGAAATCTCACAGAGGAAGACTTAGACATGGCCAACATGCATATGAGAAAATGCTCTGCATCACTTGCCATCAGGGAAATACAAATCAAAACCACAATGAGATACCACCTCACACCAGTGAGAATGGGGAAAATTAACAAGGCAGGAAACCACAAATGTTGGAGAGGATGCGGAGAAAAGGGAACCCTCTTACACTGTTGGTGGGAATGTGAACTGGTGCAGCCACTCTGGAAAACTGTGTGGAGGTTCCTCAAACAGTTAAAAATATACCTGCCCTACGACCCAGCAATTGCACTGTTGGGGATTTACCCCAAAGATACAGATGCAGTGAAACGCCGGGACACCTGCACCCCGATGTTTCTAGCAGCAATGGCCACGATAGCCAAACTGTGGAAGGAGCCTCGGTGTCCAACGAAAGATGAATGGATAAAGAAGATGTGGTCTATGTATACAATGGAATATTACTCAGCTATTAGAAATGACAAATACCCACCATTTGCTTCAACGTGGATGGAACTGGAGGGTATTATGCTGAGTGAAGTAAGTCAGTCGGAGAAGGACAAACATTATATGTTCTCATTCATTTGGGGAATATAAATAATAGTGAAAGGGAATATAAGGGAAGGGAGAAGAAATGTGTGGGAAATATCAGAAAGGGAGACCGAACGTAAAGACTGCTAACTCTGGGAAACGAACTAGGGGTGGTAGAAGGGGAGGAGGGCGGGGGGGTGGGAGTGAATGGGTGACGGCACTGGGGGTTATTCTGTATGTTAGTAAACTGAACACCAATAAAAAATAAATTAAAAAAAATGTTGGAATTTGGAGAATAAAGAAAACAATGAAAAGGAGAAAACATTTTATTTTATTTTTATTTATTTTTTAAAAATCATTGTTTTCGTTTTTTGTTTATTCCAAATCTAACTTTTTTTTTAAGATTTTATTTATTTATTCATAAGAGACAGAGGGAGACAGAGGCAGAGACACAAGTAGAGGGAGAAGCAGGCTACATGCAGGGAGCCCAACGTGGGACTGGATGCTGGGTCTCCAGGATCACACCCTGGGTGAAGGCGGCGCTAAACCACTGCACCACCAGGGCTGCCCCAGGAGAAAACATTTTAAAGCAACCTTAGTTCCTGGGCAGTGATTTTAATCTGCAGTAATTTGATGCCTCCCCAATTTAGGCTGTTCTATATTTGCACACTGCTTATTTTTTTTTTTTTTTTATTTTTTTATTTTTTTTTATTTATTTATGATAGTCTCACAGAGAGAGAGAGAGAGGCAGAGACACAGGCAGAGGGAGAAGCAGGCTCCATGCACCGGGAGCCCGATGTGGGATTCGATCCCGGGTCTCCAGGATCGCGCCCTGGGCCAAAGGCAGGCGCCAAACCGCTGCGCCACCCAGGGATCCCATATTTGCACACTGCTTAAAACAAATGATGAACACTCACAAGGTAAGCAAATAATCTAGAAAAATTATGTGGCTGAAACCTCAGAAATTCAGCTGAAGTTAATAAAATTAATCATAGTTGCTGTAATTTAATTTATTTGTCCTCTTGTTAAGACATGGGCTGCCCCATTCAGAAGAATGCATAAACAATGATACATACTAATTCACTTTAGGCCTTCAAAGGAAAGTTTTCATCAGCCTAAAATCTCAATCTCACAATTTGCAGCTAGCATTCATTGGCAGAGTTGCCCTGTTATAGGAGGGTGTGCCTCCACCAGCATCTGTAACATTTACAGAGTTGCTATCACTCCGTGCCAGGCATCAAATGCTACAATGAGGAATTGTAAGACTCAATATATATCCTAAAAGAATTTATCTTCTATTCAGAGTATTAACATTTGAAAAACAATTTTGATAAAATAAGAGTAAAATAACTGTACACACATTACTACTTGAAAACTCAGGGAGCAAATAGACTAATGCCGATAATGGTGGGAAGGATATAAAACATTTTACAAAAAGATGGCTTTTGAGTTGTCTATTGAAAAATGATAAGGCTGAATAAGAAATTTCTCAGTGGGGTAAAAAAGAGCTTATAAAAATGTAGATACAAGAAAGATGATATTTTCAGGACTTGCAAAGTATTAATACATGCAAATAATTTTGAAGTTGTATAAGTGGGATTAGCAACCGATTGTTTGCTAAGAGATCCTTTGTAACATATTTGCATAAATAATGATTCTGTGAACAATATAAGTTTCTTTTCCTAATGATAGTTGTAGTCAATACATAATGGAGAATTTTTAAATAGCCATTTGAAGCCTTGCAGATGGAAGAAATTAAACTCAAAACACGAACATATTTCGTTTCTTTGTCTAACTTAATCTTGATTTCCAGGTGCCACCATGACTTCACTGGCAAATGAAGTGACAAATAAGCTTGATTAGTGGACTAATCATTTAACTAGATTTTCTTTTTTGTAGTTTCTATTTAATTGCGTTTCTAAATGATCACAGGTGCATTAAGTTTTGGTTTTGGTTTGGTTTTGCTACTGTTTCTAAGGAATTGAATATAGAAGAATAGCAAAGTTTTCCATTGAAATTCTGATGTCCATGTATGGATTTGAGGTTTAGAACACTGCTGAACAACCTTTCTGAAACTGTCTATCATGAGGGATATTTTGCCTGACCAAGAATGTTAAGTTCAGCTATCAATGAAATAAGATAGAGTTCAAGTATTGCTTCAATACAGAACTCCTTATCAATAATTTAGTGAGTAAATGACAGCTCTTGTCTGTCTCCTTGATCCCTCACATGCATCCTGACAGCATTTAGAATAACAAAAGAACAGATATGCTTTACATGGCTATGTCACTAAAGCAGGAGGGATTGCTTTTAAATAAGACACTTTAAATACAGAAACTATTCACAACCATGAGTGAGAAGATTTTAAAAACCCCAGAGGTTATCTAGTCAAATCTTATTTTACAGATGAGAAAAGTAAAGTTCAAGACTTTAAGTGATTTCAACAGGGAAATCGCAATGGACTTTCAGCCCAGTGCTGTTTTAATTCTATCAGTCTTCTTCTATTTTTGGCTATAAAATATTTGCCATAACTTAAAATAACATCATATTACAACACACATTCTATTTTGAAATATAGTGTAAACACACAGAAGTACTCAACAGTAGTCTAGGAGTCCATGATATTAAGGCACCTAATAAGAATAAACCATTTGTTTTTTTAACCCATTAGCCATCATTATCTTTGGATGAGATCAAAGGCAATTCCATTTTACAGTGAAATGAAAATTCTTGGATATCTTAGCATAAGCTAAGATTATATAGCACTTTTTGAGTTAGAAAGATAGTTACTATGTGTACCATCTATATGATCCTTATTTTTAGATAAGGGAAGCAAAACATAAAGCTTAAGTAACTTGTCCAACATCGTATAAACTAGAAATGATTGCAATTCATGAATTTTTGAACACCACACCTGAGACTAATGATGTACTATATGTTGGCTAATTGGATTAAAATTAAAAAATTAAAAAAAAACTAGAAATGGTAATTCAGAATTAGAAGCAAGGTAGTGCTCATAAAAGAATTAAAATAGAAATTAATTATGACAAAGATAATTTTAAAAATTTCTAAACACATGGCAATCAAACAAGATATTTCTAAATAAATCATGGACCCAAAAGGAAAGCCCAATACATATATACAATATATGTATATAAAAGTTAATGAAACTAAAAGTACACTAATCAAAATTTATGGCATGCAGATAAGGCAGCATTTTTTTAAAGGATTTTTTTTAAAAGACTTTATTTATTCATGAGAGACAGAGAGAGAAAGAGAGAGAGAGAGGCAGAGAGAGAAGCAGGCTCCATGCAGGGAGCCTGACGTGGGACGCAATCCCGGGTCTCCAGGATCAGGCCCTGGGCTGAAGGCTGCGCTAAACCGCTGAGCCACCTGGGCTGCCCATAAGGCAGCACTGAGCATTATTTCATATTTGGCTTTTTCACTGTATTAACACTTGTACTGAAGGTGCAAAATCACTGATAGTGTGAGTAAAATTACAGGTGCCTTAGCAGGAATTAGGGCAATAGCACTAAACTGTACTAGCAGTGATCACATTCTTAGATAGATGATAGATGGCATCTATTAAAACCTACATCTAACATCATCCTGAAGCATTGAATGATCTCCCCTAAGATTCACAACAATAGAGGAATGTCTGCTCTCACCTCTCTTATTCATAGTAATGGAAAATCTAGACACTATAATAAGACAAGAAAAAGAAATTGAGACAATGTGGCATTGCTGGAGACACATAGACTAGTGGAAGAGAACACAGAAGCCGGAAATAGACTAGCATAAATATATCTGATTGATTTTTGGCAAGGGTGCAAAGCAATGAAATAGAGGGAAAAAAGTGTTTTCAACAAATGATGCTGGACCATTTAGAGTTAGACATCCAAAGGAGGAGAGAAATAACTTTCACCTAACCTCACAACTTTTGTATAAAATAACTCAAAATGTAAGAGCTAAACCTATAAATCTTGAAGAAAGGATAGGAGAGGGTATTTCTGGGCTTTATTTTTTTATTTATTTAGAATTTCTGGAATTTCTGGATAGGCAAATAGTTCTTAGATTTGACACTAAGAGGACAATGTGTAAAAGGAAAAAATATTAATTGGCTATCATCAAAATTAAAGTCTTTTGATTTGCATATCTCTCCATATGAAGTGGATGAAAAGATAACCTACAAAGTAGGAGAAAGTATTTGCAAACCACATATCCAACAAAGAACTATTACATAGAATATATAAAATTTTCTAATGCTGAATAGTACAAAACATGAAATCTAATTAGAAAATTGAGAAAAGGCTTTAGCAAACATTTCACCATGAAGGATATACAGATGGCAGATAGCATATAAAAAGATGTCCAACATAACTGGTTATGAAAGAAATGTGAATAAAAATTAAAATCAGATACCACTACATGCCTATCTGGCTAAAATAAAATGAAATAGTGATAGCATCAAATTCTGACAAGAATGTGGAGAAACTGGATCATTCATATCTTGAAGGTGGGAATATAAAATGATGTAACCTCACTGGGAAAACTGCTTAATAGTTCTGATTAAAATTAATCATGCAGCAATGATATGACCCAGCAATTGAACCTTTGGACATTTTCCAGAGTAATGAAATCTGATGCTCATACAAAAATTTCTTTTGTTTTCTATGCAAAATTTCTATGCAAATATCCATAAAAGCTTTATTTGTAATAGCCAAAACTGGAAGGAACCCAGCTGTCCTCCAACAGGTGAATAGTTAAACAGTGTTACATATCATGGAATACTGTTCTGCAGTCAAAACTAATGAACTATTAACTCATTCAACAGCTTTGTAGAATCTCTGGGGATTTATGTTGAGCTAAAAGAGATTATCCTAAAGGTGACATACTGTATTCTTTCATTCATATAACATTTTTTAAAGTTATTTTTTTTAATTTACTTAAGTAATCTCTACATCAACATGGGGCTTGAACTCACTACCCCCAAATCAAGAGTCGCATACTCTTCTGACTGAACCAGCCAGGCACCCCTCATTCATATAACATTTTAAAATGGAGAATAGATTGATGGTTACCAGTGCCAAGGTTATGGGTCTTTGTGGTGATAGAACTGTTCAGATTCTTGACTATATTAGTGCATACAAAAACCTATATATGTAATGAAATTATATAGCATTAAACAAAAGTATACATAACAAAATACAAGTCAAAATGAGAAGTCTTAATAAAATCAGTGGATCGAATCAATGCTGATATCTTAGTTGTGGTGTTATACTATAGTTTTACAAAATGTTGCCTGGGGAAAAAGTGGATAAAATATACAAGGGAACTCTCTGTATCGTTTCTTACAACTATGTATCAATCTACAGTTATTTCAATAAAAATTTCAGTTTTAAAAAGGAATGAAATACTGTGCAACATAGATGAACCTTAAAAACTTTATTCTAAGTGGAAGAAGTCACTAATAAAAAGAGATAGTAGATATATATTTGCCTAATGCTAGGGGAGAGGAAGAAGGAAAAGTGACTGCTAAAGACAGTGTTTTGTTTTCTGGGATGATTAAAATGTTCTAAAGCCAGATTGTAGTAAAAATACTAAAAACCACTGAATTATATACTTTAAGAGAATTTTGTGATAATTATAAATCTCAATAAACCTGTTTTTTTTTTAAAGATTCAGCGAAAATTATGGCATTTAATTTGGATCAATATTTTTTTTCTCCTCCCAAATGTGTAGAAGTTTTCCAAATCCAGCTGAGATTTTTGCCTACATTTTAACTGACTTTTCACAGTTAAGCATGTGTCTGAACAATCTTTACTGAGTGAGCAAACTGAACTGAATAAATCTCTTGGAGTGAATTGTGAAGCTAGTTGCTCAATGTATGAGCAAGTGAAATGGCTTACATATTAACACACTTCAATTCATACCTGTAAGACTGTGCATGTTTTCATCAGTCTGTGGTGGAAGGGATGTTGAGGCTATACTGTTTATTCCTGTCAGCTTTCTTTTAAGGTAGGTTCTTATTGATCTGCTCTTTTGTCAGTCTGACCTTGTTTGTTTCATAGCTCCAGAAATTTCTAAACATTTGTATTTGGTTAGGATCCTTTCCTCTGTTTTCCAAAATATATGTGTTTTCTTATTTCTTAGACATCCAAATGGAAATACTGAGTAGGAAGGTAGATATTGAAGTCTAATCTTGATTTGAGAGTTCTCATGGTATCAGTGGTATTTAGTTGTCCAAAGACTCCTCTCTGGTGTACTCCATTTGTTAAAAGGCCTGGAAGAATGGAGGAAACACTTAAAAGAAGATTGACGACTCACCAGTGAATTAAAGGAAAAACAAACACACTTGGTGTCTTTGAATCAAATTGAAGTTGTTTTCTTCAGAAGTAAGGTGATGATTGTGTCAAATGCCGATGATAGTTTAAAATGAAGATTAGTACACAAATGACCTTCATGTGGGAATTATGGTTAAGAATATGATCGCTGCTAGTACAGTTTAGTGCTATTGCCCTAATTCCTGCTAAGGCACCTGTAATTTTACTCACTATCAGTTATTTTGCACCTTCAGTACAAGCGTTAATACAGTGAAAAAGCCAAATATGAAATAATGCCTGGCACTCTTTAGAAAACCATTTTGACCTCACAATCACCTAAAGGGTATAGACAACTCTGAGGGGTCCTGTAAGTCACAATTTAGAAGCCATTCCCCTGATAATACAGTATTGTATTTACATAGTTTGATAAATGTAACATAAATATTTTCTAAAAGCAAATAACTGTTGACTTTTATGCAGTGAGATTGCTTTTATACCAGTAAAAATGAAGTATAATACATTAGTATTCCTAAACTAAATTGTAAGGACAAGTTTATTTTTTCAACATAAAGTATATCATTCTTTTTAAGGAGGTCAAGTTAATATGGGGAGCAATATCTTAACATTCACTTCTTTATATGCTTTTTGATTCATAGCAACTGCTTATTTTTATATCATTCTTATTTTATTGAAAATTAATGATGGTTTATTCTATTATAAATGAAATAATGTGTAGTAATAATTGCTATTTTAAATTTACCTACTAAATTTTTAAAAACACTATATGACATGTGCCTGAAGAATTTTGAGCAATGACAATTTAGTATAATTTAAATTTAAGCTCAATGTTTCAGATTTTCAGAATTCAATATTATCAATAAGAAATATAAAATTAAAAATAATTTCAGTTTTCAGCTTAACTTTAATTTTGCTTTACATTGGATAATAGACACTTAGTAGCATTTACATAATAATGAGTATCTTAAAGCCCTAATCATCTTAAACTCTAGCTATGGATAATTGATGTATAGATACATCTAATAGATTTATGTGTATTTAAGAAATTTCTAATAAATTAAATAATAATTATATGTTTGAAATCTTATTAAGAATAATTTGTTCGGTTGCTGTGCTCCCGAACTGATTATTTCAAGCAGAGGCAGCTTCTGTTTAGAGGCACAATGAAGCAATCTCCAGCTAGAAAAAGAGCTGTCGCTTATTGGGTTCATGAAGTAGATAGGGAGCCAAAGGATGCTTTCAGGTGGAGATGAAAGTCATAAAGTGTGTGAATTAAAAAGAACAGATTCATTTATCTTTGTCTCGTACACCTGGACAGAATGCTAAGAGCCATCTGTCAAAATCGCATTCAATGCAATAAAAGGCATTTTGTTTAACTGTGAATAAATTAAATGGACCTGGATGGGATTTTAATGGAAATATGTACAGTTGAGATTTCCAAACAATCAAGCTTGGCATTTCCTTCAACAAGCTTTTGATGGGACTCTTTAGAGGGCAATTCTCAAGGAGAATTCCCTCTTCCTCTTTTTTTTTTTTTCTGGCAATAGGGCTATAATTTTTTTCTTTTTAATATTTGATACTTTTTGGATCAGTAGAATATTAGAGAAAGAGTTCCAAACAGTCTAGGAAATTTTGCCTTGGGATGGATAAATAAGTGAAGTGAAAAAATATGATTTTACTTAGAATGCTAAGTGGGTTGTCCCAAAAATCGATGAAAATATTGTAGCTTTTATAGACTAACACATTAAGTAAATAATTCATTCACAGAAGAATATTACTATACAATTTTTAAATTCTTTTTTATTTATTTTTCCTTCCAAAGAATAAGGCACCAAGTTGGGAATTAGGGGAAGAATCATATTTTTTCATATTTTTTAGTCTCTCTTTGTTTTTATTTTTATTTTTTTTAATTATTAAGAATGAAATAGATGTATATAGAGTGACAAACATTATAATAACAGAAAGATCTTAAGGAAAACTAAAATACAATTTGTAAATATTATTGGTCTTTGGAAATAGCAATATAATATCTTAAAAGTTAGTTTGTGAAAATCAAAATTGATGTTAAAATGTCCAGTTTCATGTAAGTAGCTGTGACAATCTTCTTGGCAAAGTTGAAAGTATTTCACATAAATAAAACATTTTGGTTAAGTATTTCTTTGAAATACATCAATATTTATAATTTATGTACATTTGGATTCTTCAAAAGAGCTGCTCCCATAATAATGTAATTTGTACCAAAGAAAAACACACAAAGTAGGCAAGTTCAATGTTCAGGATAGTACTGTACTCTGAGATAATTTTTTAAAAATCAATAGAAAAATATAAAATTTATAGAATTAACACCTCTTGTCTCCCTAAGATATCTTCAAACATTAAAAACACATATGTGAGGATTGGGAATCTCCTGAATGTCACAGTAAGGACCTCAATTTTAAAGTGCCAAAATTAAAATCATGCATCACCACACACACAGAATCCCTTGGCAAATAGGTATTTTGGTGCCAGGCATTTAAAGAAACCTCTGCCCAATCATTAACTGATTACTAAACTAATCATGCAGAGACCTTAGTGGCTATTCAGTGTAAGGAATACAGACTTAGCCCAGGAAACTCATAACATTAAAAAAAAAAAAATGAAACTTGTAAAAAACAGAGAAACATGGCCCATGCATGGGGGTGGCATTGGGGGATGCAGTCAATAGAAACCATTCTTTAGGAGCTCAATTTTAGACCAGTAGACAAAGACTTTGCATCACCATTACAAATACAGTTTTTAAAAAAAGTCAAAGGAAGTCATGTTTAAAATATTAAGAAAGATATGAGAATGATCTATTATGAAATAGAATGAATTAGTAGATAGTGATAAAAAAGTAATAATGAATGGAAATTCTGTGGTTGGTAAGTAAAATTATTGGAATGAAAATTTCTCTAGAGGGGATCAACAGATATGAATTGGCAGGAGAAAGAATCAATCAGCTTGAAGATAGTTCAATTGAAAATATCCAGCCTGAGAAACAGGAAGAAAAATAATGAAGAAAAATAAAGTGAGACAGCATCATTATACCAACAAATGCATAATAGTAATCTCATAAGGATAAGGAGGAGAGAGAAAAAAGGAAAAAAAAATCTCTTTGCAGAAATAAGTGGCAAAAAATTTTCCAGATTTTATCAAAACAAGAAAACAAGTAACATTAATCTACATTACCCAGCAACTAAATATAAACCAAATATGACCAAATCAAGGAGTACCACATCTAGATACAATATAATCAACCTATTTAAAGAAAAAGAGAACTTTGAAAGGGTAAAGATACAACTAAAATGGCCTAATATTTTATAAATAATATTAGTATATTTTGTAGCACCCTATTTTGATACAGTGGTCTAAATAACTGTCTGAAAAACACTAGTTTAATGACCATGCACACTATAATTTCCCCACTGTATTTTTCTAGCCAGTTTTTCTTTTTGAATTGATAAATTTTTTTGTCTCTCATCTGATCTTTGTGATAATAGAATGAAATTGTTAAAGTGCCTTTGAACTCAACCTATAATAATAATTAGATTTTTTTTCCAACTGAACTTGAACCCTGGGAAGGATATTGTTGTTTTTTTTTTTTAAAGACTTTATTTATTTATTCATGAGACACACACACACACACACACACACACACACACACAGAGGCAGAGACACAGGCAGAGAGAGAAGCAGGCTCCATGCAGGGAGCCCGATGTGGGACTTGATCCCCGGTCTCCAGGATCATGCCCTGGGCCAAAGGCAGACGCTCAACCGCTGAGCCACCCAGGTGTCCCTGGGAAGGATATTGTTTACTAAATTGCTACATTTACTTCTGTGACCCTGTATTTCATTGTCTTCTAATGTGGCAAGTCTTAGTTTTCAATCCTTTGGAGGAATCAAGTGCTTTGAAATAAATTGTTTACTAAGGAAAATCAAAATTCAATTTTAGACATAAAACATAGAAGATTACATAGAGAAAAAAAATCCAAACTTTTAGGTGAACTAGAATATGATAATAAATTAGACAAAAAATTATTAGGAAGTTAGGACAATTTAGAAACAAATTTTAAATTGGTTAAACATAACCATCTCAAATATTTTTTAAGTTTTTATTTAAATTTGTTAGTTAATAACAGTGTAATATTAGTTTCAGGTGCACAATGGTGATTCAACTCTTTTATACAACTCAGTGGTCATCACAACAAATGCAGTCTTTCATCCCTAACATCCATTAAACCCATTTTCCCCCCTCACCTCCCTTCTGGAAACCAACAGTTTGTTCTCTATAGTCAAGAGTCTGTTTCTTGGAACGCCTCTCTTTCTCTTTTTCCCCCCATATCATTTATTTTGTTTCTTAAATTCCACTTACGAGTGAAATTACATGGTATTTTTCTTTTTCTGACTGACTTATTTCACTTAGTGTAATACACTCTAGCTCCATCCACATCATTATAAATGGCAAGATTTCATTCTTTTTTTTTTTTTACAGCTGAGTAATATCCCATTATTTATCTATATCTATCTATCTATCTATCTATCTACGATATATAGGTATATATATAGATATATACCCCACCTCTTCTTATCCACTCATCAGTCAATGGGCACTTTGGCTTTTTCCATAATTTGGTTATTATAGGTAATGCTGCTATAAACGTCAAGGTGCAATACTTTGAATTAGTATTTTGAATGTATAATTGTCTTAAAGGACTAAACTAAGAACTCTGCTAATAAATTTTCTTGGGGATTCAGGTTTAAATAAAAATCTATTGGGACTCCTGGGTGGCTCAGTGATTGAGCATCTGCCTCCGGCTCACGCTGTGGTCCCAGGGTCCTGGGATGGAGTTGGGCATCAGGCTCCCTCCACTGCTTCTCCTTCTGCCTATGTTTCTGCCTCTCTTTCTATGTCTCTCATGAATGAATAAATAAAATCTTTTAAAAAATGTATTTCCATTCTAAGATAATTTTCTTTTGTTTTCCTGCGATTGGGATATTTTTGTTTGTCCACAGATATGTCCGGATTGCCATCACAATAATGGTACAGACATTAATAATCATTTTATTTCAGACTAATTCTTCCTGCTATCAATGTTGCCTGTACTATCAAAGTGAAGGTATTTTAACGGAAAAAGAAGCAATGTGACTAAATCTATTTTCAGCCAGTTAACATTAAATTTCTGCTATGGAAATAATTAGTTTTTAGTCATACAGCTTTAAAATTAGAATGAATTAAGAGTCTTAAAGTTAGAATTGGAAAAGTACTATTAAAATACTTTTAAGGAAGTCACTTGTGATGAACATTGGATGCTATATATGTGACGAATCTCTAAATTCTACTCCTGATACCAATGTCACCTTATATGTTAGCTAACTAGAATTTAAATAAAAACTTGAAACAAAAACAAAAATACTTTTAGATCTGTGATCAATTTATATGTCGTGAGAATCCAAAATTCTGTATAAAAAAGTATAAATGCTTCTCTCATTGTTCATTTACTTAGTAGAATGATGTACTCTCTGTTATTAAACAAAAACTGTTTCCGTTATTCTTATTTTTCCTTAGAGAATGTAAACTAGTTTTAATCCCTAAATATCCCTTTATCTCCCTGGTGACTCTTTTATATATGGCTTTGATAGTGGGCTATAGTCATTCTACCCCTGGTATATCACAGGTATTTGCAGATCACTAAAAAGAGCAAGCAGCTCTGACTTCACCAACATCATATCTATAAATGTTACAGAAGATCAGAATTTTATCCAAAAATTTCATTATTGTTTAATTGTAATGTGCTAGAGAGGATGTGGGAGGACAGCTATTTCTTCTCTTTCGTCTACTGGAGGCTTTGTAAAACCTATAAAAGTAAGTGAGATAATTCTAACAATCTAAGAATTTTGCATGACCACATTGGTCTAAGCAATTTAGCTACATACAGTGACAGGGGTAAGAAGACAAGATGCTGCATAAAAGTGCCATGAATTGCTTTCCCTCAATGGCAGAGAGCTGGACCATGAGTGAGAGTGGAAGTTCAAAAGAGTTGTAGGTTTGGGAAGTTAGACATATCAGACGAGAATACAAAAATTCTGAATATATGGGAGGGTGCTGAGGAAAAGAAATATATTTTTTAACTATTTTTTATTTATTTGAGAGGCAAAGAGAGTCTTAAGCAGACTTTGTGTTGAGCGTGGAGCCTGACACAGGGCTCGATCCCACAACCCTGACATCACAACCTGAGCTGAAACCAAAAGTTAGATGCTTAACCATCTGTGCCAACGAGATTCCCCATATATATTTATATATATATAAATCATATATATAAATTTATTTTTATATATAAATCATACATATACATATGATTTATTTATTTATTTAAGAGAGAGAGAGGATGGGGGCAGGGCAGAATGAGAAGGAGAAAGCAGACTCTTCACTGAGTGCGGAGCCTGATGTAGGGCTCCATTTCAGGACCCTGAGATCATGACCTGAGCTGAAATCAAGAGTAGAATGCTTAACTGACTGAGCCACCCAAGCACCCCAATATATTTTTAATCTTTAGAAAAAGAGACTGTAGGAAATTCTTCATGATCTGCCCAAGAGCCTATTAGTTCTCCTTATGAGAAAAGTGCTAACATTTCAGATATGAATTACACATATACTTAAAATAACATTTCCTGACATGTTTAAGCTAAATAAGAAATTAGCAAAACTATTATAAAATTTCTTTCTGTTAAATTTATTAACAAAGGCCTTTCTCCTGGTAGAGGGGGTATGTGTGAGTCTACCTGAAGCAAGGGTATAAACTAAATTATCCACCTTATCACTCTAGAAAAAAAAATAAGACTATCTAAGCAGAACTGCAAGAGGTTTATTTTTATTTTTATTTTTTAAGAGAGAGGGAAATAGGGAGAGGGGATGTGAGGGAGGGGCAGAGGGAGAGGAGAGAGAGAATCTCAAGCAGGCTCCATGCCCAGTGCAGTGGCCCATTTGGGGCTGGATCTCATGACCCTGAGATCATGACATGAGCAGAAATCAAGAGTTGGACACTTAACCTACTGAGCTACTCAGGAGCCCCAGAACTGTAAGAGGTTTAGAGTAGGGGTTTCAAATTTCTAAATTTGAAATATGTCAGGCATAATTGCCATTCCTATGCTCGAAGCCTTTATTACAAGGTTCATTTGAAAAAATGAATGACTATGGGTGTTTTCATGCAGACTGAGGTATAATTACACCATTTTGATTCTATTTATTCATTGAATGTAAAAAAATGGGGTTATAGAATATGGAAAATAAGAAGAAATGGACATTCCTATTATGCCTGCTTTCACCTGATGGCAAACTGATGAGAAGCAGGATGTATTCATAACTTTTTCACTTTCTGATTTATTTTCAAGGTCACTGTGTCAAAAATGATCTGTTTTATGACTTTTGGGCCTTAAGGATTGGAAATCTTTTTCTATTGTACTACACTCCTATTTTCACACGCTAACGAGGGGCCATTTCACTTCATCTTTTGGATTTACAAAAATTGGAGCATCCCCACCTACACCCAGTGGGATAGTGGTTTCTAAGGAATTAAAAAGGTAAATCATTCCAAGGGTGCCTGAGTAGCTCAGTTGGTTAAGCGACTGATTCCTGATTTTGACTCAAGTCATGATCCTATGGTTGTGAGATCAAGTCGGGCTCCATGCTAGGGAGTCTCCTTGAGATTCTTTCCTTCTCCCTCTGCCCCTCCCCCTTGCACTCTCTCTTTCTCTCTCTCTAAAATAGTAAATAAATAAATCTTTAAAAAATAAAATAAATCTTTAAATATAAATAAATAAATAAATAAATAAATAAATAAATCTATGTAGCTCCAGAAACTTCTCTGTTACCTTGTGATTGTGAAATAGAACAGAAAATTTGAAGCATAGTATTTCTTTCTTCGTGTTATAGGGAAGGAAAAATTCCTCCTCTATCCTTCAAAGTCTTCTAGCTGCACTAAGCAATTTCTATGAAACAGGTGAATAGGAGGAAAAAATAATCAATGCATGCACATGGAGGTCCAATAATGAAATTGTGATCTAAAGAAATGACCAAAGCAGGCTGTTTTTATATTTTTTAGACAGAGACAATAAATTTGTGAGAAATTGCCAGGATGAAGAAAACAGATGTTTGGGAGCTATAATTAGTAAGGAGTTCTAAATGAAATTTGGGCAGAGGTAGTGATTAGAAAAAAGTGACCGGGTTTGTTTCCTTAGCTTTCTCAGCTTTAAAGTTCCTGTCTCCAGTGATGAGGATGTCTTTTTACTTCTTAGTACAAGGGAGAGTACATTCCAAATGGGATATTTATTTCCTGATTTCAGAGGGACAGAGGAGGGTCTGAGTGTCCTTTCTCTGGTTGTTTCTTAAGTAATTTCTATTTTAAATAATCAATGTGCCAAAGTGGCACATTTTGGGGTGGTCTGCCCTTGGTTCCTATACTAAACTTTCTTCTCTAAAGAATAAGTTCAAGGACCAATGTCATTGTCCTAAAAGGCATGGATTGAGCAGTTTAGGCCAACGTCACTCTAAACAATGGCCAGTGCTTTCTCCCTTGTCTTGCTTCCTGACTTTTATTTCCATTTGTACTAATGTTCCAATGTGGGGTTTTTCCTCCCTCTTTTGAACTATTATTTTTTTAATTTATAATTTGTGCTGTGCACAGACAAGAAGGTGCTTTAAATTTCCAATGGATTTACGGCTACCACACTTGGCCCAGGTAAGGATAGAGGCTACTGAAAATATCATCAGGACTGGACTTTTTCTTTTATTTTTAAGATTTTATTCATCTATTCATAAGAGACAGAGAGAGAGAGAGAGAGAGAGGCAGAGACAGAGGAAGGGGGAGAAGCAGGCTCTTTGCAGGGAGCCTGATGTGGGACTCGATCCCAGGACCGTGGGGTCAGGACCTGGGCCAGAGGCAGATGCCCAACCACCAGCCCCCCAGGTGCCCAGGACAGGACTCTCTAGGGACACTGTAGTGTAGTGTGTTAACTATACAAAAAAGACAATGTACAATTTAAAAACAAATCCTACACAGCCTTACATTTCATGTTTTTTTCTCTCTTTAAAAGGAGTTGTTTTTGTTGTACAACAACTCCTTTTAAACATAAACTTAAACATCTGGCTTGTGTTTGCAGATTTATAAATCTATAAATGATTTATAGATCAGAAAAAAAACTGTGCTAGATCCAACTTCTATCATCGGCTCCTTCACCTTCTTCCTCCTTCTCTTTACCTTCGTCGTCTTCCTCCTCTTCCTTCTTTTTCTTGCTTTTTTCAGCCTTGACGACTCTCTTGTTTTCCACATCAGGCTTTGCTTTAGCCTGGGACGCCTAATAACCATTTTGTGTTCTGGCTGTAGCCTAGCAACCCTCTCCTCCCGAGGCTGGGCCCCCCAGGCCCGTGTTACCGTACCCCTCTCCCAGTTTCTCCACCGCACTGCCCACAAACACCATCTGCAAAAAGAATCTGCAACAAGCCAGGATGCTCTCCTTTGATTTGGGGGCAATCCTCAGAACAAACCGGGAGAATGGCCACAGGAGGCCCCTTGGGTACATTGCTATCCTTGACCTTTTTTTTTTTCCTTTAGTGGGATAGCCGTGTTCATGGGCCTTGTCCTCCTGTGCTCCTTAGCAGGCCTGGTCTTGCACCTCCCTGAGCACTTCTTGGAAAACTCTGAGCGGTTGACCAAAGAGTCTGGGTGCTTGTTCTTAGGCTCCTGCCTGCAACTCTGCAAATGACATTTTGTCTCTCAGCTTCTTAGGATCTCCTTTGCCCAGGTTTATTCATTCTCCTCAGAGAGGGGCAGAGTCGCCTAATGCCCCTCTTGCTCTAACTTGCCCCCCGGGCTCCCTCTGTGGAGCTCAATGCATTGCAATGTTCTCTGCCTTCCTCCCTGTTCTACCAAGGCACACGGGAGTCTCTCTCCCCGTAAACATCAGACACAACTTCAGAGAAGAGCAAATGTTGAAGTAACAGTAACAGTAACGTTGAGCACTTATCTCAAAGAAAAATCATTATGTAAAGGGACTGTGGGACTTGGCAGGGGGACTAAGTTTTAATTTTTTTCTTCCTCCCAGCAGGTAGGTTCTCTTGCTGAAGATAAGTAAATTACATAAAGAAATTATATTTCTTCTCCATATATGACTTACTGAGAAAGTAAATTTGTGACTCCCAACACATTTATAATTGTTGTTTACTTCTCTAAAGCTTCAAGATGGTCCTGTTTGTGTATGCATGTATAAGAGCTATTTTTTTTGTCTAAGTGTCAGACTCCGAAAGGAATTACAAACATTAATTTTTAGCATCGAGACAAGCACAGACAATGCTCACTATTAGCTATTGGTTAATTCTATTACAACACCTGTAAAAAAAAAAAAAAGTAATAACCAAATTAGAACTGCTATAAAAAAAGAAGATTTTATAGCATCAGGGTGAATTTTATGTTAAATGACATTTAACATGGAAAATTATCCCCTGGAGTGAACCAGCTGTTTACTCTCACCGATATCAGATTGAAAAAAATAATTCAACTTGTAGATATATGCCACCATGGGTAAGAATTGGTTCATAGCTCTCCCAATGCTCAAAGCGACAATTTACAAGGTAAATTTCCTTCCAGCTCTGAAAAATCATGTTTATTGAAACAAATAAGTTTCCAGTTATGAATATTTCAATGAGATACACAGATTAACTTGTTTAAAAATATAATTTTCCTTAGAAAAATAAACCCCAAAATAAGTCCACATGATGTAATCCATTAGCAAATTAATTTTTTCCTCTAATAGATGACCATAAAGTCACAGAATATAGAAACCTGTCTCAATATGGAATCTCTGTGGAGACTCTTGTACCAAGTGCCCAGTTGCTCAATAAACGCTAATTGGCAAAGATGATGATATGTTAACTCATTTCCCAAAGGGTCTTATTCTCTGTTGGTTTCCGTATCTCTCTACTTTAAACATTGAAAGAGAAGAAAAAAGTCAGGACTCATAAGAAGTATAAAACTTCCTATAATTTGTGAAATTGAGAAATCTCTCATTATACATTTTAATTGCACAAACACACATGCACACACATCGTTCAATGCAGTTAGTTTCTAATTATTAATTTTGGAAACCTCACCTCTCTTTGAATTATAACAGACACTTCAGAACTTACTTGGCTGAAAAAATAATGAGGAAGGGGTCTGATCTTCTGTTCACTAGCTTTATCACGGTTATTCCTTTTTTTGCACAATAAACATCTATATACATGGTATACATTTAGAGCTGGCCTTATCTGGTCCATGGGATACTATTGCTTTGGCTGGCAACTGTAATAAAAAGGAAGTCACATGAACATTATTGATACTACTAGAGACTAATGCTCCATCATCAGCCACATTCACTTTACTTTCAGAGCTATTGTCTCTCTGATTTAAGTGTGAAGAATGTTTTCCTTGTCTCCTTGTTCCTTCAGGGAATCGCAGCATGGCAGTGTCCCTATGTTAGGTGGCAATATGAGAAAGAGGAAGCAAGGGCATGTTTATATCATCTTCCTGCTTTATATCCACCAGTACAGGTGGGCATCTTCTCTCCTTTTAATGTGTTCTCTGTTGTTGTTTTGGTTACCTGGGGTAAAAGAAAAAGCAGGTATTGTTTTTATTTAATCATTTACATAATCTTATCTTCTCATTTCCCTCAGGCTTCTCCCCCTGTACATATACAAACAGGAAAGCAAATTAAAAGGCTTTTCTTTGGCTGTTAGGATATTGGTTTCCTTTCATCCAGAGAGATGATTCTTGTGTTTGTGGTTATGGGTTCTGGAAAAATTTTCACACATGGTTCCTGAAAACAACTACATGGCAAAATGGCTCCAGGTTACTCACAAGTTAACACATATTCATAAATGTGTTTTTGTGTCCTTTGGGTAAATATCTAGTAGTGCAATTGCTGGGTCATAGGGTGGTTCTTTTTTTAACTTAAAAAAAAAAGAGATTTTATTTATTTGAGAGAGAGAGCATGAGTAAGGGGTTAGGGAGAGGGAGAAGCACACTCCCCAATGAGCAGGGAGCCCAACAAGGGGCTCTATCCCCAGGATCCTGGGATCAGGACTTGAGCTGAAGGCAGATGCTTAACCGACTGAGCCACCCAGGTGCCCCTATTTTTAACTTTTTGAGGAATCTCCATACTATTCTCTCCAGAATGGCTGCATCAGTTTGCATTCCTACCAACAGTGTAGGAAGCTTCCCCTTTCTCCACATCCTCACCAATATCTGTTGTGTCCTGCTGAGTTAATTTTTGGGAGATCCAGCAACTTTTGTGGAAAAGGCAACATTAAATTGTTTCTGCATTTTTGTCAAAATCAGGCAAGTTTGTATGAATCCATTACCAAGCTCTCTATTCTGTTTCAGCAATCCATGTGTCTAACCCTCAGCAATTTGCAGTCTTGAATACTGAAGCTATATAAAAAACTTTGAAATCAGATAGACTCATTCCTCCCACTTCATTCTTTTTTTTCTGTCAACATTGTTTTAGTTATTATGAGGTCTATATATTGCCATATAAATTTTGGAATAATCTTACCTATATTTACAAAAAAAATATTGTTGAGAATATGACAGGAATTGATTAAATCTGTGTATCAATTTGTTGAAACTTGACATCTTTACTCTGTGAAGTCTTTCAATTCATAATCACAAAATGTTTCCCCATTTACTTAAATCTTTAAAAACTTCCTTTATCATCATTTTGTAGATTGCAGCAAGCAAATATTTCACGTTTTGTTAGATTTATACCTATGTATTCCACTATTTTTGAGCTAGTATATATGGTATTATATTTTTAGTTTTAGTGATCATGTATTCATTGCTAGCACATAGAAATACAATTTATTTTTGTATGTTTATCTTGTATTTTACAAATTTGGGGAACGCACTTGTTAGTTCAATGGGTTTTTATTTTTATATTTGTATATTTGTTGTGATTTTTAACTAGACATGTTATATACAAATAAGGATGGTTTTATTTCTTCCTTTCTAATATGTGTGTATTTTACTTCCTTTACTTGTATCATCATTGCAGTGGAGAAAGTCAGCCACTCTATTTTATGAGCTGTGAAGAGACTAGTATATCAAAAGTCAAATGTTATACATCATCTTCTTACTCAATTCGGGATCAGTTTCCCCACACATTTTACAAAATTGATAGAATTTTGATAAAGATTTTTTTCTTATGACCACGCATAAACATATTTGCAAACAAAAGTCTTAACAATGTGAATTATTCAAAGATTGCTTCAATTTTCCTCCCAGGCACTCTATTAAGCATATCATATATGTCAATATAAAGTAATAGCATTCTTTCCCTTTGAAAACAAACAGTGTATGTTCTCATTCACTTGGGGAATATAAATAATAGTGAAAGGGAATATAAGGGAAGGGAGAAGAAATGTGTGGGAAATATCAGAAAGGGAGACAGAACATAAAGACTCCTAACTCTGGGAAATGAACTAGGGGTGGTGGGAGGAGAGGAGGGTGGGAGGTGGGGGTGAATGGGTGACGGGCACTGAGGGGGACGCTTGACGGGATGAGCCCTGGGTGTTATTCTGTATGTTGGTAAATTGAACACCAATAAAAAATTAATTAAAAAAAAAAGAAAACCTCTTGTTTATGGCCCTGGTTTACAGGTCATCTATATTGATCATTATTCAGTTTTCCTTCTAAAATAAAAATTCTGTGATATTATGTGATCAACTATGTGGTCATTTTCTCATATCTTTGCTGCACAAAGAAATAATATGAATCCTCTACAATTTTTTATATTTTTATTTTTTTGCCTTGGCCTTTATCACCCTCTTTCATGAAGCTCAGAAATGTCCATTTACCTATTTTGGCCAAATTCTAAAACTTTATTTATAATTTGATGTATATTTGGATTGCACAAATTGTCCTAGGAGCAGTCTTGTGTCAAAACCAGTGCTGTGAGAAGAGTATGTGTATATTCATGTATTGACTCCTAAGTGGCAAGTGGCAAAATCAGTTCTCTAACCACTCATATGCTCTCTAGTTGATTTTGGGACACTTAGAGAAGGCAGATGTATTTCCTCAGGCAACAGCTTCCTTTTTCTGCAATTGTCCAGTCTGGGATAACAGTGCTGGCATGTTATACTTACATACATGCTCTAAGAGGTGAAAGTTTCATAGCTAGCTAGTACTTTAGTGCTGTCTGCATATACTTACATAATTATTTCAGGGCCACAGCTTATATTTTTCATACCTCTAATAATGTAGTTGTCTAAAAATAATGCTATACTATTTTGCCTGTGTAGCAACTGAGGTAAAAATGGGAAAAAATCCTATATAAAATAGCTATTTTAAAAAGTTACAAATTATTTCAAAATTTTCCAGGTGTATTAATTTTACTTTATAGGTATAGAGGAAGGAAATATGGATGAAATGCACTTTCAAGAACATAAATTCATGCTTTTTCAACAGCAACTAGACTGCAGTTATCTTTTGAGGGCTTTGAAATGTCTCTGAGACCAAGAAAAACAATGTAACATTTGGGCAGATTTTAAAGCTAGAAGTTTAGTGAAGGTCCTGTTGAACTAAACACTCAGCGTGCTCCATTTAAAATCACTTCCACATTCCCACTTAAATCTTGAGTAATAATAAATTGATCATGAAAAAATTTACCTTTAGCAAAAAAAAAAAAAAAAAAAAAGAAAGAAAACTGAAAAAAGTATAAATGATTTCAGGGTTTTAAAAGAAAGAATGAGCTATTGCAGAATCAACAACTCAAAACCCTCAAACATTTAGAAAAATGTCAGCAGGCAGATAATTGCTGAAAAGAAAAGGCAATGTCCTGCAGTTCTCAAAGAAGACTTGTTAGTCAATGAAGCCAAGCTTGATGTTAATATGGTAGTTTCGGTAAAGTAGATATAATGGACCACCAAGATCGTCACACGTATGCATAATAATCATCAGAACAAAAGAGAAAGGCAAACAATCCCATTAGCTGAACTCAGAGGAAACAAAACAGTTCTTAAAAAGCTTTAATTAATAAACTTAGAGAAATTTAAGGTGATATTGCCCATGGGTGATATTGCCCATATAAAAAATAAACAGCTTGATATAAATCAAAACATGCAGAAGAAATAGCTATTGAAAGGTTTTGAAAATAAAGCTAATGCTAATTATCTCTTTATGTGTAAATATAAAAATAAGAAGATAGATGGATAACCCAGAGCAACTTCTCCTAAATTTTGTTTCTTCAAAGTGCTGATATAGACCAAAAGCCCTAAGAGACTATTGACTAAAGGAAAAGTTAAGTCATTCTAGACACTGAAACAGTGTTTCTCAAAATGTGATGCATGGACTACTTGTATCAGAATCAATGGAGGTGTTTAGTAAATGAATAGAATTTCCTAGACCCAGAAAACACCCACTAAATCAGAATTTCTGTAAGTACAGCTGAGACAGATGCATTTAATAAGGCTTCCTATGCAATTTTAAGGTTACTACAGTGATTACTATGTTAAAAACACTTAAAAGGTTCAAAAATCTTAAATAACTTTCGAATATTTTTATTTTTTATTTTATTTATTTATTTATTTATTTATTTATTTATTTATTTATTTTTAAAGATTTTATTTATTTATTCATGATAGTCACAGAGAGAGAGAGAGAGAGGCAGAGACATAGGCAGAGGGAGAAGCAGGCTCCATGCACCGGGAGCCCTACGTGGGATTCGATCCTGGGTCTCCAGGATCGCGCCCTGGGCCAAAGGCAGGCGCCAGACCGCTGCGCCACCCAGGGATCCCTCGAATATTTTTATTTTTTAAAAGATTTTATTTATTTGAGAGAAAGAGAGTTAAAGAGTGGGGGAAGGGAAAAGGGAAAAATCTTCAAGTAGACTCCTTGCTGAGCATGGAACCTGACACTGGTCTTGATCCCTGGACTATGAGAACATGACCTGAGTCAAAACCAAGGTCAGACACTTAATCCACTGAGTCATCCAGGTGCCCTCAGGTATTTTTAACATTTCTTTTTAAGCTTTTTCCTGTATTTGAGGAACACTTTCAAAAGCTATATCTATGTATCTTGCCCCTGTAAAGGAAAGCTTCTTTTGGCTCCATATTACACTTAATCTCTATGAAAATGTTTGCCTTAATTTGGAAACCTCTCATCACCAAATTCTAAAATTCAGAAAGCTTGTTTAATTAGGAATGTAATGTATGGCTCATAGTGTGTTCACTAAATGCTTTTGAATTGAGAATCTAGACGTTCATTGTCCAACTTAGCATTGACTTAGCCACATGTGGTTACTACACTTGAAATGTACCTAGTCAGAATTTCTATGACTTAGAAAAAAGAAAGCAAAATGTCTCACTAATTTTTTAATAATAATTACATATTGAAATGAATTGCTTAAAACTGCAAATAATAAGAACAGCAAAAATCATTTTTAGGTGCTGGTTCTTCTAAGTATTATTAGTGAATTTATCCCATTCTCTCTAGACAATTGAGTCTATTCCAAAAGTCACAGATTATATGTCTTTGTTTCCTAATAAGAAAAACATTCTCATTAAGCATGAAGTCCCTTGAGTTTTAAGTAACAGATTGCCACGATGCACATGTGAAATGATTAGGTAATGAGGAGCATCTAAAAATTTACCTTTTGATTCACTCTTTCTTGTCTGAAAAGTACAAATAACAAATGAGGAATCTATTAAGGTTTTAATTAATTCTTTTTTTCTAACCAAGAAAACTGTGACAATTTTCCCTGCCTAATAGTTTTTTGTTTGTTTATTTTTATAACCAGGTAAAATTAGGAAGCATTGGGCCAACATTCTCACATGAAATCATTATCTTGAAAACTATTTCAAGTAAAAGAGGAAGGGAGAGACGATTTGCTCAGGGGAAGAACATACTAGAAAAAAAACATGTATGGTATTGACTTTTTTCACTACACATTTCTTTGTATTTCATACATAGATATTGATTTTTTATTTTTTCCAATGAAATACCAAGTTTCACAAATTATAGGTGGAAAACACTTTTCAATTATAATGATGTAATATCAACTAATTACTATTACTCTATTTTTCATCTCTTTAGGTTTACCAATTCCATTTTATTCATTTTACTATATAATTGTGATCGGCAAACATTGTGAACACATATTAAATCTTACCATGTTTTAAAACCATGTATGCGGGGCACCTGGGTGGCTCAGTCAGTTAAGCAGTTGCCTTTGGCTTGGGTCATGATCCCAGGATCTCGGGATGGAGCCCCTGCATTGGGCTCCCTGCTCAGAGGGGAGTCTGCTTCTCCCTCTCCCGTTCCCCCTCCCCCTACTTATGCTTTCGTGCAAACAAATAAAATCTTTAAAAACAACAAAATCATGATTTTGCAATATCCAAGATTCAGATTGGTATCGACAGACTTCCTATAACATCAACTGTCATCATGAATCAGAATAGGAAAAGTGAGTCTAAAGACAGTCGTGATCTGTTAATATTTAGACATCAATATTGAATCTCATTTATTCATCATATTTTTAATGGAAAGCAATATATCACTAGGTAACTGAATGAAATTTACTGTTTCTGTAGAGCCATTTTTAACTCAATACTAGAAAATAATTGTATTGTATATTATATCATCTCTGTCTCTGTCTCTGTTTCTCTCTCTGTTTGGGTGTTTGCTTATTTTTAAGCAATAAGTGTGATGGACAATTAATTTCTTCTTTATTTGTATTCTTCATGATATTTCAGCATTGCCCTTTCCCCATTTCAGTACTTTTGGAAAAAAAGGTTATTTTAATCATAAACAAAAGACTTATAGGAAAAAAAAGATAATGTCACTGTTATAACTAGACCACAATTTAGAGATAATATGGTTGAAGAAACAGAGATGATGTATGCAGTCCATACATAACCATAGTATTTTTGTGATGCTAGATTTTGTGTAGAATGTGTATAGAATAAAAATGTGTGTAGAATGGAAATATGAAAGTATAATAATGCCATAGTATTTGAAAAAAATTGTTCAAAAAATAATTGCAGCATTATCATTGCACATTTACAAGAGTATAGTTGGGCCTTATTTCTATAGGGAATGTCTTGCATGATTTATAATTTTTACTTTATTGTGTTTTAATGCTTAAAGGAAAACTGTCAAGTCTTTGTAACTTTCTAGATTTCATTTTTTTAAACTAATGCATGAAATTTGGTGTGATTCACTTTATATTAAATGTCAACAATTGTCACTAAACAATTGGATGCCCAATAGTTATTTGATGAAAGGAAAGTTGTTAAAAATGGAAAGAATTTCATCATTGAGGGTGCCTGGATGTCTCAGTCTGTTAAGCAGTTAAATGTCTGACTTCCACTCAAGTCATGATCTCGGGGACCTGGGATTAAGTGCCCAGTTAGGCTCCTTGCTCAGTGAGGATCTACTTTCCCTCTCCTCCTGCCTGCCCCCGCCCCCCCCCCCCCCCGACTCATGCTTTCCTCTCTCTCACTCTCTTTCTCTCTCTCTCAAATAAATAGAATCTTTTTAAAAAATAAAAAATAAATAAAATGGAAGGAATTTAAAGAACACCTTAATTACTCAGGTAATAATCAAAATAGACCAATTAGTGTTTCAAAATTAATGTCTGACCTGTGTTTATGTTTTTGATAAAAATAAAAACAAAAGCAAAACTTGATTTTGCTTCTTAATAGGACAGTCTCATGACTTTTATTCCCAATTTTTAAAAAAGATTTTATTTATTTATTTGAGAGAGAATACAAGCAGGGGGAAGGGAGAAGCAGGCTCCTCACCCAACTTGAGGCCAAATCCCAGGATCCTGGGATATGGCCTGAGCCTAAGGCAGATACTTAACTGACTGAGCCACCCAGGCACCCCCTTTCATTTCCAATTTTAACTACAAAAGAAAACTAGACTATAATATCATATTATTCCCTCATTAGAGAGTTGAATATTGTAATAAACTTGAATTAATTAAAATACAGAGAATGCCAAGACATTCCTAAAGAAAGAAAAAATCTGAAAAAGAAGCATAAGGAAGAGGGACCAGCAGTAAATATTGATAAGAAAAAAGTCAAATTTTTAATAAACTTTAACATCTATATGCAAGCTAGTGTAATAGATGGAAATTACCAAGAGCTCCAGTTGCAGAGAGTTTGTACCCACTATCCTCTTTTTTCCTAAAGATCATCTCTAACTGTTTAGGAATAGTATCCCAAAGTCTGGGTTCCAAAGTGAACTAAGATTAGAGCAGGGCTAGATAGTTAAAAAATTTCTTCCACATATTTCTGTATTTTACTGAGGGAAAGTGAATGGTTGTTGGCTGCTGGCTCTTTTTGAAGGCTGGGTGCACAAGAGGACAACTGAAGGAAATCATTTAGAAGTTCTCTGAATCTTCGATGAGTGTCCTTCAGATGTCCTTCACATGTTGGAGATTTGGCAGCAGGGCAGTGAGATTCAAAACCAGGATTGAATTACAGTGTGTAAAAGCTCCACAAGAGCACTTGTATTAGGAGACTGGCCTGGGCCTGATACTAAAATTGATGAAACATTATAAGAAAAAAAAATGACAGAATAATGTCATAAATATAGATGAAAAAATATTTTACAAAATATTAACAAATTGAACCCTACCTACAATAAGTAAAAAGGATAATATTTTATATCAAATTAAATTAAAAAGCCAATTGGACTTTTGAGAATCAGTCAGTATAATGCAACATGTTAACTGAACAATTGAAGAAAATTATATTATTATCTAGATAGTTGCAGGTTAAAAAATGATTTGGGAAAAACTCTCATTATCTCAGTAAATTATGAATAAAAAGAAAATCGACAATCTGGTGATGGGGTACCTATAAAAATCTTACAGATTACATCACATGTAATAATGAAACATTGAATATTTTAACCCTAAGATTGAAAACAAGACACAGATATTCTTTTCCCAAATGCCAACTAATTCATTTGTAATTTATTAAGATTATTTACATTTAGATATTTAATTCCTGATGACTACATAGATTCTTTGCTAATATCTAAGTAGGTGTAAGAAGATATATTTGTTCTTCATATCAGAAGTATAATGAATTTAATTTTCTTACACAAAATTTTCTGGTTAAATGCACACTTTTATTTTCTTTTCTGTATAAGAGGACTGAATATTTTTTCCACATTCTAAAATGTAGACAAACAATATCAGTTTATCACTTGTTGAAGTAGAAGTAAATAAACTTAATTTGGAACAAATTGGAGACTAACAAAAAAATACTGACAAAAGTTTCATGTTTGTTCTAAAGCCAAAATTCTTGGCTCCACATCTCACTTTCACTTTTCTAACTTCTAAGTCTCATACCACAACATAGGCTACATATATTTTTCTAAACAGCTATGTAAGTACAGCTTATGTTCAATATGTTGGATTAACCCAACCCCCAGTCAAATCCTTGTAACTCGTCAGCATAACTCATATACATTACACATGTCTGAATGATTAATTAGGGGATTTTTTGACCCTTATAGTATGTACATGTTTCCACTGTGTGCCTGGGAAAATTATTCAGCATTGTTAAATAAGTTATTCCTATTTCCAACAGTAGGGAATGGTAAAAAGAGCACTCCACATTGGCATTTGTGAGGTGTAAAGTGTGAAGGAGAGAATACACAGATTTTCTACAACCAAAACTCAGCATGACATTTAGCAGAAAAAGTGTATCAGGCAATACAGAATAAAATGTAAAATGAGAATCACTAGAGTGGTTCAGATCACACCATATCAAATAGATTTTGAAAGTCCATCTAGCAAATTTGGTATACAATAACAAAAAGATAGAAATTTAATATTATTCATTTACATAAGTAATAAATAACACTACACAAACTTATAAAATTGAATATTTGAAGCTGGAGAATAATTTTATTTGTAGAAAATGTGACATGACTATTTTTCATAAAGCTGGTTTTAAGTTATTATTTTCCAGACTATTACTTTATCCAAAAAAGTTTTTCTTAATAGAATGTTCTTGTTTTTGACTTTCTTGTGACTCTAGATCTAGGGGTCAGCAAAGATATTTCATTATAACAGTCATGCATATTCAAAATGTTCATGCATATTCATGTACTACAGATCTTTTTTGCTTACACTAAAGAAGTTCCAAAATGATAAAGATTGATCTTTCTTTTGTCACCCTTCTTTGAATGTCACTTGGTTTAGGTTATGTTTACATAAACTCTATCAGTTATACAATAAACTTGCAAAGCATGTTAATCACAGGTCAATGACAGATTTTATGACTAAAAATACACAACTAAATTTTCTTTTCATAATGATGAGAAATATTGTTATCAGAGAAAATATAATTGCAGGGCTTTGGTTTTGCATTATGATTTGTAATCAATTTTAAAGATACTTTACTTTAGGGGTGCCTAAGTGGAAGTAGATTAAAAAGCGTAGTAACACAGGTCAATACTAACTTAAAGATATCTGATGCTGGTAACTAAGAAAAAGAGGTACCTTTCATCAGGATGGAACATGGATGGATGAACATATTTGAGTTGTGAGATTTAAGATAAATTCAAATTTAGATGTGTGGCTCTTTCTTTTTTCTTCTTTCTTTCTTTCTTTCTTTCTTTCTTTCTTTCTTTCTTTCTTTCTTTCTTTCTCTTTCTTCTTTTCTTTCCTTCTTTCTTTCTTCTTTCTTTCTTCTTTCATCTCTCAAGGAGCATGAATTACAGAGAAGTGAATATATCCAGTTGACCATAAGTTATCTAGACCCAAACAAAAAATCTTTACCTTGAGAATCAATAACAAACAAGAGCAGTGATGGATCCCATTTTATAGATGAGGCATGTGAGAAATGGTTGTGAGGTTTATGGTTATAAATAGAGGAACAGAACAGGTAGAAACAGTAGCAGAAGTCCAGTTTTACAGAGATAGCCAAGATAATGTTATAGAAAACCAGGAAAAAGGTATAGAGATACCACTATTTGGAACAGCAGAAATGTCCAAAATTATGTCAATGGTAACAGTTCTCAATCTTGTAAATAAGAGGAAAACAGTGGAAATAGAATTATTATTCTTAGGCTGATGGGGTCAATAGAAGAGTGGGCAGTTTATTCTGTATCGCTTCTGAAACACCATTCTTCTTTGCCCTTCTCTGTGCTTTATGGGCTAATCTTTATTTTTTAATTTTTTTTTAGATTATTTAGAAGTCCTTCCTTCTTGGCTTCTTACTCGGGTTCAGATGATGCAAATTCATGGCAGGATTGGTGAGTTGGAGAAAAAGCTGGGGAATTATTTTCTTGGTTATTTCCCACCAATCTGTGGTGGTATAGTGGTATATATTTTCTACCTGTAGCCATAGGTACTTTGTGGCTACCCTCTATCAAATTCAAATTCTCCCCAGGCTCCATTTACCCTCTTCCTATTCCCTTTAAGTCTAAGAATAATAAATAATTCACATTTTTGCTAGTTACTGGGTATATGAACTTCCTTTATTAGTTTCCTATCCATATCTTTGTATATGATCTCTTTATTAAGCTCCCTTAAATTTTCACCCTGATTAAGCTATCCTTCTGGGTCCTAGACTGTGAGAGTAATTAGTACTATGAGTGAGTTTGGGTAAAGGAGCCTCAAAATAGGATTTTAGAATTTGGTAGCTCTTATATTTGATTAATTCTTGCTTGAGTGAAAAAAATGGAACAGTTATAACCCATGACAGACAGTGATATTATGATTGCTTAAATTATTAAAAGTAGTGGCATAAGGTAAAACAAAGTTAGAGGATTGAGTATTGCTAGGAAAAAGTGGTTGTACCAACTAGTGGTTGGTAGAAAAAGTGGTGTAACACACATGGCATTAATGGTGATTACAAATGTATTGGGTAGTCTGGAAGTTTCTGTCACCCTAGAGAGTACATACAGTAAAGAACAAGTGTAATCCTTTAAATTAGTAAATTCAATAAACCTGATTAAAAATTAGAAAGCCTGTTTGACAATTTTAAGGTAATCCTTATCTGATGTAAGTAAAGGCTAAATTTAAGCCTAGAACATAAATGCAAAGCTTGTAGAAAAGAAGCACTAAATAGTACACAGCTCTGTTAGGTATCTTATATTAAAGAAAGGACCATGATAAGGAATGAGTTGAAAACTAAATGGAATACAAAATGGGATTTTTGAATAGACACAGATAAATTTGATAATGTTGAAAGTCCTAATATTTCAGAAAGTTTATTAAGGGTATCCCCAAACCAAGTATCTGAAGGAATCTTTTTTGTCTTAAGGACTCTGCGTGGGTCATTGTTTCACGGAGGATGCTTATTTTCCTTGAGATGGTTCATCACCCCTCATTGCCTCCAGACTCACAAGGAGAGCTAAATCCCTGTGTAAGAATTTATCTGGGAAGAGGATTTGCAGGATTTGCTTTCAGGAGCAGTAACCTGAGGAGCATGCATGTGAATGGAATCTAAGGGTAAAAGGCAAAGAATAACTGAGGATAAGATGGTTGTTAACATAATTATATTCCCCTAAGATTCAGAATTTATTATATTGGATTAGTTATGTGGTTATAAAAGTCTTTGGGACTCTTCAAAAGATAGATGATGAACAAGATGAAAACCAATACTGAAAGAAAAGAGTTTCTTCATGCTTAATGAGTTTACAATCACCTTCAAATAAAGAATGTGATCACAGACCAAAGTTAAATTGCTATGCTATTATGTATGGAACATGTACACATACATTATTCAAATAAACCCAAAGGATCATCAAGCCTTCCAAATTTTATTCTAATATCTTAATATACATTGACATCAATCAGATATCTAAATTCAATGTTCTAATTGAATTAATGTGATGAATTGAAAGGGAGAAAAAGCGATGTGTTCTTTAAATACCCTGATTCCTCAGGCAGAAATGTGTCAAATTTCCTTTTTAATTGTAAATGTTGGGTTACAATAAATACTTATGAAATACAAGAATGACTAACTCCCTTCTTAAAGCTTAAAGTAATATTTAATTAATTAAAGAGCTGGAAAATGGAGGATACCAGAAACCTGTTGAGTTTATTATTCTATTTCACTATCCAGTAATTTTAAACAATGAAAACAATTAATGATAAAACATTCAGAATATTCTAGCATTATCACAGCATCTTTGACCTTTGTTTATGGGATGAACAGTTTTTCATTTGTGTAGATCTGAAATCCCTACATTTTTGAGTTGAATACAAACATTTTGACTCTAAGGGATAGACCTTGGGGGTGGGGGTCTTTTTATGATTTTTTAATACACATAATTAGTATTGATACAATTAGTATTGATAATAACCAATAACGACTCCATTTACCTGATTTAAGGGGAGTGTGATGGATACATCTTTCTTCATGCAATATTAGCATGTATTATTAGCAATATTAATAAGCACTCTGGGAAAATTCTGGACCAATTTTTCTCAATTGGAGCTTTGCAAGCATAACGTTTTCAATTCATTCCAATAATGTATAACACCGTTCTGGTTAAGGTGAATACATTTTTGTTGCAATTTCCCTGAACAAAATAATTAACACTAAAATCTTATTTCCAGATCTCTCTCCCCAAATAAAATTGATAATAGATACAATGTTGTAATAAATCTGTTGTTGGTAATAAATGCATAATAAATTACAAATAAATAATTACAAATAAATTACAAATAAATAGTAAATTACATAACAATAATTTGGATTCCTTTAAAAGTATTTTATATGAGCTGCAAATTTTAAAAATATGTTTGCACCAAAGCACTGTTTTATGAATTCGAACAAAAGAAAAACTGTTACTCATACATAGCTAATTATTCTCTGAACTCTAGAGACTATTCTCTGCCATAGTAGAAGTAATAAAGGGAGTTAAGTTACATGTAGAATTAATATAAGTTATTACAAATTGGGTAAAACATGTTTATATGCATCAGGATAACTTCAGATTATATGGCTATTTTTGTTGAAAATAATATTTTCCCACATGACAATTAGTACTACAAATTCCACCTGCATTTCTGAATTTCATAAGTTTTATGAACATGTCCAGATTTTTTTCTCAATAACAATTAAGATATAAACTACTTGTGTCACGTAATTTTTCCCTTCTGAGCTTTGTAAACATTACTTATTAGCAGCAAACTCATGTTGCTGAGTGGAACCCTTCACTGGTTATATTTCATATGTCTTCTACCTATACTCTTGTAAGATTTCTTCTCTAGCCTTGAATTTCAGTCACTGCTCCAGTATGAGTCTTGGCATTGATTGTTATTGACCAGTTTCCTTGGGTAAAATGAACTATTTTTATTTTTCATAAGATCTTGAAAAAATGAATCCTTCCTTTATACCTACAATCCACTCTCTTAAAACACTATATATGCAACTTTTCTGTTGCATCTCTCTCTAGTGATGAAATCATACATTAAAAAGGAAGTGAGGAGGTAGGAGTTCAAAACTGGGGAGAGAGACACCAAGGCTTCTAAGATATTGGTAAAATTCTATTTTTTTAGTATAGTGAGAATATTTTGTTATTATTATTATTTAAATACACATCATACATACATTCTTATCTATGCTATATTGGTGCTAAAGAATGCAAAAATGTAAGAAAATATAAAAAGAGAGGTGTATATACCCTTCAGTGTGTTCCTTGGAAAAATTTAAACCTCGAGTTATTTTTTCTTTCTATGTATATTTGAGAGTTAGAAGAATATGATTTCCAGTGTACCAACTCTGACCTTTACTGTGTGACTAAGATAAATCACTTTTATATCTGAGTTTCATGTTCTTTCTATATATAATTAAAAGATTAGCGTATATGATGTTAAAAATCCCTTATAGCCGTTATAACCTTGACTTCAGATGTAAGTTGCTGACAGCCAGTGTTGCTGTGTCACAACCAACATGTAGGATTTCTAATTGCATTAGTGGTGAAGTAGTTTTGGTTCTCTAATAATAACGGTAATGGAATTACAGATTAAGATTATAAAATCTCTTGATTTTCTGCATAAAATTACATTAGTGCAATAATATTGAACAGAAAGAAGTAAGAAGTGTTGAAAAGCATTCAAATATATCTTTGGATATAGAACCAATGGCGATGTAAAATTTTTTGTGATTGGACTCAGGTAGCATAAATGGATAGAGCCTTCATTTTTAAACTATAATTTATTCAAATATACAAATAATAGGTCTTTTCCAACATGATATATCTCTACTCTTATGGTAAGTATTTCTGATTTTTTAAGGACTCAATTCTTTAGAAAAATATAATTATAAATTTAACCTGTATTTCATTCAATCCTAGTGTTTTGCATTATTGGCGTTGTTTAGATTGATAGCTAATTCTGTTTCTGTTCCGGGTTCTTTTTTTCTTTCTTTCTTTCTTTTTTTTTTTTTTTTAAGATTTTATTTATTTGAGAGATAGCCAGAGAGAGACCAGCATGGGGGCAGGGAGAGCTGGGGAAGCAGACTCCCCACTGAGCATAGGTCCCATCTCTTGGCTTGACCCCAGGCTCCAGGGATCATGACCTGAGCTAAAGACAGACTTAGCCACTTAACCAACTGAGCCACTCAGTCACCCTGCTCCAGATACTTTCCTAAGTCCTGGAAATATACATCTGAATACAAAAGTTTTAGGTAATATCTCTTGCTTAAATAAAAAAAATAAAAAGAAGTAGAAGTAATATTCTGGGATTGAATGTTTAAAATTTTACTAATTATTTTGGAAGAAATCTAAATAGAGGGACACCCGGGTGGCTCAGTGGTTGAGTACCTCCCTTCAGCCTAGGGTGTGATCCTGGAGTCCCAGGATTGAGTCCCACATCAGGCTCCCTTCTTGGAGCCTTTTTCTCCAATTGCCTGTGTCTCTGCCTCTCTCATGAATAAATAAATAAAATCTTAAAAAAAAAAAGAAATCTAAATAGAGTCAAAATAATATAATATTGAATTTGCACATAGTTGGCACCTACATTCCATACATAGATCATGAAACAGGAGAGCAGTGACTAAATAAAACATGGCAATAACAATAACAATAAAATAAAATCTTTAGGAGGGAAATATTCCTGTAAGAATCATAATAAGCAAATAATTAACATAGAAAGTCATTAAAAGTTATAGTAAAAATTTAAAAGAAGGACATAAATAATCACAGAAGAGGAAACACCAAAATAGCTTAATTGGAGAACAGTTCATGATCAGAGATAACAGACATTAGATGTCCTACATGAATCAGCTCCTGTATCTGAAACAAGTAATAGGGAAAAAATAGAACAGAGAAATCTATATATACAGTTCATATGAGAAGAGTCCAACAATATCCTTGTAAAATTCTGTAATGTCTTTTCACTGCAGGCTGGAAATGCTAATAAAAGACACTTACAGCCATTAGACCCCCGTTTTCATTGGAAACAGCAGAATCCAGACAGAGGTGACTGTGAGTATTAAACCCTGGTGCACAAAGTGAGGGTGATTGACATCATAAGTTACAGAGGTCTGTGAAGATGGTGAACTCATCTCAGAATCCCAGGGAATTAAACAGATGGTCGTTTATTAAGGGCTACATGAATCATGTAAAGAGAAGAATTCTAGTTCTACTGCGCCTAAAACTTGAGTTGCTATAAGAGAAATTCCTATTAGTGTACCTAGTTCCCAGATGCCAGCCAGTTAACACCCCGAGACTCTTTTTTGAAAGACTTCATCAGGAAAACAAAGTGTAAAATATTTTGAAAAGAGTCAGAAGATAAACGGTGTACTTTGCCAGGTATTATCCAGATCTACAGGCAACTCCCAGGTTTATCGGATATTATATGCATTTGAATGTTTCATTGTGTCTGAATATTTTTGCATTTTTGTAGAGAAGGAAAACACTTGTAGAGGGCTGATGACAGTGCAAATAATTTTGTCAGAAATAATGCAAATGTATGTTTCCCAGTGAAGATGCAGTTAACTAAGAGGTTAGTTTTGCATTTTACTGCAAATTTATTTCAGGATTTCTGATTACCTGTACATGTGTATAGTCTTTGAATTCTCCTTTGAACTGGTATTTACATCTTACTGGTTCCTTCTTAATGGGAAAAATAAAATTGTTGACACATGTTCAATTTATATTTGTATTAGAGTTACCTTAAAAAATTATTTCAACAGTTTTGGAGTTTATCCACTGAGATGCCCAAAGATTCATCTGACAGAGAGAGGTCAACTATAGAAGAGTTACTTATAATAACTTAAACTGATAAATCTACATGTACATTTATATATTTCCAGAGACAATACCAAGAATCAATAGAGGTTTAGCTTTTATAATAGTTTCTTTAGAAATTTTTCTTTACTGATTTTATGTTGTGATGTGTTTTGTTTTCTGATTCATGGATGGGTGATAAATTAATCCCCTTGGGGGCAGCAGTGATTGGGATTTTGGTTTTATAGTCTGAGTATTTGATGCTCTATAGATGGATGATAGAGATATATTATCTGTTAGATGAGAGATAACAGAGAAATAGTTTGTTAGGCCTTTGTATTATTTTGTCTCTTTGTCTGTTTTAAACTGAAATCGGTGAAGAAGGAGAAAGGCTCCTTGAAGTCTGAAATGAATACTTGTGTTTCTGTTTGTATTCTTGACCTGTTGCTGAAATTGTAAAACTGAAACTTTAAACAATCTTCGTGTTTATGTGCCTGTATTTGCAATTCAGAGAGGTCTTTACCTCTCCTGTGATGATGAAATATTTCCCGTCTCCACAGAGCATTAACAAATTGGATTCTAATATCTCTTAAATTAAAAGAGATTTATTCTGATTGGTTTATAAAAGTAATTAAGCACTTATTTCAATAGAATTTTCCTAAAACTACCAGGAGGTAAGGATATTAACTTCCTAATATTTTAAATGCTGTGGAATAAAAACAATTCCTTCTTTCAGCAACTTTAAGCTCTCAAAGACATTTTAAATAACAAGTTACATAGGGAAAGTAAATCTGGTGAATGAGACTAGTGTGTGTTCAAGCGCTTTGATGGTTCACGAAAATGCTTATATTGTAGACAGTTCTCAATCATCCATGTCTTTGTTTTCTTTGTGAAATAGAAATCTGTTATTCTAGGTAAAAGTTATAATTACTATGAGTGGTTGAGATGGAACTAGTACAATAGTGACACAACAGTGAAACCCTATGTTTGTGTGTGTGTTTTAAGACCATTTTTTAAGAGTAGTTTTAAGTTCTGAGCAAAATCCAGGGGAAGGTACAGAGAGTTCCCAAATACCACCATCCCCCGCCCATGCATAGTCTCCCTCATTATCAACATCTTCCCAACCAGAGTGGTACATTTATTGCAGTCGATGAACCTACACTTACACATCTTAATTATCTCAGGTTTATAGCTTATATTATGATTTCCTCTTGTTCTATTCATTCTATGGGTTTGGACAAATGTCTAGTGACATGTATCCATCATGATGGTATCATGCAGATTCATTGCCCTAAAAATCCCCTGTGCACCACTTGTTCATCTCACTGAAATGGTAACCCCTGGAAATCACTGATATTTTTACTGTCTCCAAAGCTTTGCCTTTTCCAGAATGACATATATTTGGAATCACATAATATGTAGCCTTTTCAACTTTTTTTTTTTGCCGCAATATGCATTTACTGTTCATGTCTTTTCATGGCTTGATAGATTATTTCTTTTTAGTGCTAAATAATAATCTGTTGTAAATGTACCACAATTTATTTATCCATTCACCTACTGAAGGACACCTAGGTTGCTTCCAAGTTTTGGCAATTATAAATAAAACTGCTATAAACATCCATGTGTAGGTTGTCGTGTGGCCATGATTTTTCAGCTCCTTTGGGTAAATGCCAAGGAACACAGTAGTTTAACTTTATAATAAGAGTATGTTCAATCCTTTAAGAAGCTGCCAAACTGTCTTCCAAAATGTGTGCACTATTCTGGATCACCACTAGCTGTGAATGAGAGCTCCTGCTACTCCATATTCTCACTACCATATAAGGCTGTATTTTGGATATTGGTCATTCCTATAAGTGTATAGTAGTATCTTATTGTCACTTTCATTTCCATTTCCTTGATGACATATGATTTGGAACATTTTTTTATACAGTTATTTTCCATCTCCATGTCTTCTTTGGTGAAAGGTCTTTTAAGGCATTTGGTAGATTTTTTATTTGGGTTGTTTATTTTATTATTGTTAAGTTTTAAGAGTTTTTGCATATTTAGATTACATGTGTGTATGTGTGTGTGTGTGTGTGTGTGTGTTTATGGCCAAAGAGTAATTACGTCCTAAAGTGGATGGCCTCACATATTTTTTTTTAAACCTCAGGAGTTCTTTATATTATTTAAATCACTAAAGACATAAATTTTTAAAAATATTTTACTATATTAAAAGCATAAACTAAAACATGTTTAAAGTGTTATTGATTTATTTAAACAAACAATGAAAGCTTTTAAAAAAATCACTACCCTAACGTAATGTATCAGTATGTTCCAGAATATAAAAGAATATGATGAGGGACACCTGGATGGCTCAGTGGTTGAGCATCTGCCTTTGGCTCAGGTTGTGATCCAGGGGTCCTGGGATCAAGTTCCTCATCAGGCTCCCTGCAGAGAGCCTGCTTCTCCCTCTGTCTATGATTCTGCCTCTCTGTGTCTCTCATGAATAAATATATAAAATCTTAAAAAAGACCAAACATGATGAAAGGTGAAGTTTGGAAAGTGAATTTTATTTTTCTTGATTTATGATACCTTAACCTGTGAAGAAGCTATAAACATAGTAGAGCTTTAGTAAAATTTGCTCAGTTTTGCTGGACTTCCTTGGTTTACTGATTAGTGACTTCATCAATATTAGGAAAGATTGTATGTAATACTCTGTGTAATCTGCTTTGATATCAGAATTTCAGTGATTTGGTGGAATATTTTCTATGCTTTCAGTAAATGTTATTATGTTTTGAATTGTTTAAGGAATAGGAAAAATGTTTCACACTAATAAAAATAGCTAAGGGTTAGGCAGTCACAATATCTTCTTTTTATTTTGAATGGTTTATTAATGATTTTAATAAATAATCAATTGGTCTTTCTCAGGTACTAACAATTATGTATTTTTTCTCCAGCTTTTTTTTGAAATATAACATTGTGTAAGTTTAAGATATACAACGATTTGACATACATATATATTGTGAAATGCTTTCCAATAGGCTAGTTAACACATTCATCACCTCACATAAATGCTTATGTGCACGATGACAACATTTCAGATCTACTCTCTTAGCACCTTTAGGTCTACAATACAGCATTATTAACTGTAGTCATGGTACTCTGAACTACATCTCCAGAATTTATTCATCTTATAATTGAAAGTTTTTATTCTTTGACAAGCATCTCATTTTCCAGCCCACCTCCCCTCTCTTCCCGCTGCCCCAATACTGGCAATCACAAATATCTGTTTCTGTGAGTTTGACATTTTTAAACTTCACATATAAGTGAGATCATACTTATTTGTATGATGTATTTGTTTTTCTCTGTCTGACTTATTTAACTTACCATAATGTCTTCAAGATTCATCCATATTGTTTCAAATGGCAGAATTTCCTTTATTTTTATGGTTGATAATATCATATATACACACACACACACACACACACACACACAATGAGGGAGAGACAGAGAGAGAGAGAGAGAGAAGAGCAAGTGCACAATTCCTTGTTCATATATCAATTGTTGGTCGCTCAACTTGTTTCCATATCTTGGGTATTGTGAATAATGCTGTAATGAGCATGAAGATGCAAGTACCTCTTCAAGATTGCGATGACACTTTCTTCATATATATGCCCAGAAGTGGAATTGCTCAATCACATGGTATTTCCATTTTTAGTTTTTTGAGGAACCTCCATACTGTTTTCCACAGGGGCTACACCAAGTTACATTCCCACCAGCAGTGCATGAGAGTTCCCTTTTCTCTACATCCTTACCAACACTTGTTATCTCTTGTCTTTTCCTAATAGCCATTCTAAAAGATGTGAGATGATATCTTATTATGGTTTTGATTTATATTTTTCTGATGATTAGTGATATTGAGCACATTTTTCTGTACCTGTTGGCCATTTGTAGGTCTACTTAGGAAAAATGCATGTTCAATTTCTTTGCCCATTTTTAATCGGATCATTTACTTGTTCTGTTTTTTTCCGCCACTGAGTTGTATTAGTTCCTTACATTTTTTTATATTAACTCATTATCACATAGGTGGTTTATAAATAATATTTTCCATAATGCAAGTTGCCTTTTAATTTTGTTGACTGTTTCTTCTGTTATGCAGAAAATTTTTGTTTGATGTAGTACCACTGTTTATTTTTGCTTTTGTTGCTTGTGTTATTGGTGTCATATGCAAAAATCCATCTAGGCAGCACCTTAGATGGGGTTCGAGACTGTGCAGAGTTCCTGTTCAAGCTTCTTGGTCAGGCAGGGCTGGAGGTTAAGCTCAAAAGTTGGGTATGGATGCTGGCTTGGCTCTGCCTAAGCAGAGTAGCAGGATGGGCTCTGTAGCTGCCCAGGGTCTCTGGCTGAACCAGTTGGTCAAATGGGGCTGAAGGCTATGCTTCACCATAGCATAGTCAGTGGACTGTTGGCTTGGTTTGTGGCTTGGGTGTGGCTGTAGGCTAGTCTTTGAGGCTGTCCCAGAGTTGCCAATCAGATTTCTTAGTCAGTAGGTCAGGAGGCTCTGCTCAGCATTTGAGTGGAGACGTTGACTTGCTTCCCTGTGTGAGTGGAGATGTAAAATGAGCTCTGCTGCACTAGGGTACTTTGAAGACTGAAACTACATAGAACTGCCCCTGGGCTCCCTGGCCAAATGAGACCACTTGCTCTGCTTTGCAGATGGTCAGAGCTGCTAGCTGGTACTTCTGCTTGGGTACTGCCATCAGCTGGAATGTAGTTCACCATGATCCTTATGCTGGTTGCTGTGAACCCCCACCTATTTCCTGTACCCCTAGCTGATCTCTGATGATCTTGTTCCATTTGTTTTCCCAGTGATGTTCATGAAGTGAGACCTAAGTAGGTCTCCAAGGAAGCATCCCTTAACACTAAGAAAGCTGGATGCCCACCTTAGGTTTTCTTTTTCCAACTGGAGAAACTGTGGGCTCCACGGGACCTTCTTAGTGTGACACTGTGCCAGTCTTGGGGAAGGTTAATGTAGTTAAAGTATAATTGCTTCTCTTACTCTTCACATGTAGTTTTTCTTGTTTCTGTTTTGTTTTGCTTTGTATTTTTTGTGATTTTTTTTTTTTTTTCATCAAGGGAAATGTTTCAGCCTTGCTTCTGGGTTCTGGAATTTCACAAAATCATCTTATCTATGCATAGTTGCTAGTTGGTCTTTCTGTAACGGGAATTAAAGTTGAGAACAAAACTATCTGCCAATCTTGCTGACATCACTTCCCACGAGTCTATCTTAAATAAGTATTTACTCAGGATTCAATTCTAAATTTAGAAGAAAATAAAATGAAATATTCAGGCTATCTTTTCATCTAAAATAATCTTTGAGATTTCCCAGAGGAACAATAGTTAATAGTTAATTACTATGAGAATAAGAGGAAGGCAAAGTAGATTAATGAAACCTGTTAGTCTTCTTGGATTAGTTTCTTTAAAGCTACCCTTATGCCATTTATCATCTATCATCTATTAATCTATATCTATCTATCTGTCTATCTATCTATCTATCATCTATCTATCATCTATCTATCTTTATCAATCTATCAATCTATTTATTTTTAGAGAGAGAGTGTGTGTGAGTGGTTGGGGGGAAAGGGACAGAGGGAAAGAGAGCCAGAGAATCTTAAGCAGGATCCACACCTAGCATGGAGCCTACAGGCTCCATCTCAGGACTCTGAGATTATGACCTTAGTGGAAATCAAGAGTCACTGGCTTAACCAACTGAGCCACCGGGCCACCCCTACTCTCATGCCATTTAAAACATAAATGTATTCATGTACTCAGCATATATTTATTTAGCTCCTACTCTGTTCTAGGAATTTTCTAGGAGCAGGATGTGTATTTTTTCAAAAAAAAAATTGAAAAAAAATCCTTTCTACCCTGAGATAAATGGCTCATATTTTGGTCTGGTGTTTGGTGTTCAAAAGAAGATGTTACAACAATAAACAAATGTAAACTAAAAATAAAAAATCATTTCTTCATGAAATTTTCATATTGGAGGGAGGAAGATAGAAAAAAATTAAGAAATGGATGCAAGAGGAAATATGTGTGGGGTGCTAAATAAAGTGAGAAAAGTTCTATTGAGGGATTGAAATTTGAGCAGACTTAAAGGAAGTAGAGGAGCAAGTCATACAGTTTCATGAATGAAGAAGCTTCAAGCAGAGACAAGGGCTACTGTAAAGATGCTGAAGAGTTAAGATGCTTGTTGAGATATAACAATTCAGTCAGTGTGGTAGGAATGGAGTAGGTGAAGAGAGCATGAAAGCAATGAGTGAATGACTATGTGGGACCTATTTTAGCCATTATAAGGTGTTCCCTCACACTGAATGAAGTGAAGCCCACTGGTGAGTTTGTGAAGAGGAATTACATCATCTGTCTTTCAAGGAGCCAGTCTTTCAAGTTGCGATGGTAGCTAGGAGCCAATCAGGAAGTTTGGTTAGGAAGATAATTACAGAAGAATGGAGAGAGGATAGTGTGGAACGGGGTATTTGTGATGTGGCAGGGAGAAACAACAGGTCTGGGATATATTTTGAAGACAGCATTAACAGAATTTTTTGGTAAATTAGATGCAAAATGTGAGAGAAAGAACCTGTGGACTTGGAAGAACAAAATGCCATTTATTGAGATATAAGCTATGTGGAAGAAACAGGTTTTTTTTGTTTTTTAAGAAGTTTGGGTATAGAGTTAGTTCTGTTTTGTATATATTAATTTTATGATGCCCATTCAAATTTAGAGACAGGGAGAGCAAGGAGCTGTATATATGATTCCAGTGGTCAGAGAAACTACCAGGGTTTATGATATAAATGTTTAATTCCTTAGGTCAGAATATAGGTGTTATTTCACATACGGCAGTCTCATTTTTTAATTTTACTGACACTGCCATGGAATTTATTCTAAAATCCATATTACTTCCATAGTTGAAACTTGCACCTCTAGTAACCTCTCTTTCAAAGTTAATTTATTGATATGTTAAATTTACATATATTTTGAGTTACTAAAGAAGTATTCAAGTTAAATTACATTTCTGTATAAGAGGAGAGATATTAATGGTGGGATGAAGGAAAAAGTAGAAAATAGGCAGAAGAAGATAGATGACAATTATACCTGAAGTTACCAATCTCTTTTGTTCAAACAGGATTTATTTATTCAATAGCATTTGCTGAGAACAAAAATTCTTAATTAAAAGAAAAAAAAGTATTGTGAGCTACTGCTAAATAAAAAGAGAGCTTTTCTAGCTCACAATTATATTCACAGCTGTAATTCTGGTTAAATTTACAATTCTATTTTTCCCCCAATAAACACATTCATTTGCTTCTATAAATGCATTTGGGGTCATTATGACTGTTCATCTGTCTGAACAGATTCCAAGTCTTAGCCAGGGATAGATATGGGAAGGAGAGGAAATAGAAATAACTGAAAGGTTGCTATGAAAAAGAATGAAAATAACATATGAATTATTTATTTATAGGTAAATAACTAGTACAATATTTAAACTATTATTAATGATTTCATTTATCATTTTTCCAATAAATCCTTGATCCAATATTTCAATAATTCTAGAGAAATTATGGTTATGATATGTAAATGAATAATGTTTACACTCTCTGAGGGTTAACATGTGTTGAAAATAGCATTGCTATCTTAAATGAACTATTTGTAGTTATCACATTGAATTGAAAATCCAAATTTTAACATTGAAGGTATAAAATGAAACTTCCATAACTTCAATTTTGTTCTCTTACAAAATTAAATAAAAAATAAACTTCCACAAGTTAAATTCTGTACTCTTTATATATGTGTGTATATACTTATTAGGAATTTCCTTAGGATGTCTCACATTCACAAAAAATAATTCAAAATGGTATGAATTAATTTGTCAAAAAGTAAACATAATAAAATCCACAATTAGAGTAAACATAACAGTATCTTGAAATACATTGATAACATTAATCATATTAATATTTTAAATGTTCGCATAAAAAGTTAAACCCATTCTAACCCTAAAGAATATAACACATAGAGGGACAGCTGCGTAGCTCTCAGTGGTTAAGCATCTGCCTTCAGGTCAGATCATGAGCCCATGGCCCTGGCTGGGATCAAGCCCAGCGTTGGACTCCCTGCTCAACAAGGAGTCTGCTTCTTTTTCTCCCTCTCCCTCTGTTTGTGCGTGCTCTCTTTCTCTCAAATAAATAAAATATTTTTTTAAAAAGAATGTACTACATACATTTATGAAAATATTTCTTCTATGATTGTTAAAGAAAAGCAACATATTGCTCATAAGATAAATTCAGTTTATAAGCATATCTAAAATGGTGGAGATTTTAAAAAGAACAATTTAGTATGAAGGCACAAAGTATCTGATAGAATCTATCTGTTCAAGAGGCAAGTTTAATTTTATCACTATTATTTCAGATTGTAATTTTATATTTAATTGGATAATAATTAACCTCTGTCTCTTCCACTAGATAATAAGCTAGTAAATGCATGAAGAACACATGAAAAAACTATTTTTCTCTCCTAAGAATATATTCTCAAGGGATACATTCAGTTGAATGTTTGATTTCTGCCATAGAATTTTCAATTTGAATGTCATTATATACGTTGATCAAGACATTTTATCAGTTTTATCTCAAAACAACTTATTGTGACTAAGGATGATTTTTAGCTTGATTTCCACAATACATTTGGAATATACTTTTAATTTTAAATGAAAACTAAGGGACAACGTGACCAATTACACCCAAATTACCTTTATTTAAGTTATTTAAGTCTTTTTAAGATGAATCTTTTATTTTGAAAAGGCTGAAAGGTACATTGGTATACCTAAGGTATACTTTTAGTTTATTAGCAATGTACATGAAACTAGCTTTAGCAAGGGCAAGACTTAAGCAAAAATGAGGAAAAGCTATCCAGAGGGGAGAGTTGTTGATGTGGAGTGGGGTTGATGGAGAGAAAAGAACAAAAAACCCCTGCCAACTTAATGTCTCATTTGAGACCTGTAATAAAAATAATTTAGCAAAGACAGCATCAGGTTGATTAGATTATTGCTGAACATATTTTTAATAATGAAAGTATTCAATCTTCTAAAGACAGGAAAGTTATTAGCCACATCTAAAAATATTTTAAAGATTAACTTAAGAAAACATTGTTTTTAAAAGTATTTCAATGAATATAGGGACTTAAAATTTATATTAAAATTTTCTGCTTGTGGCTTTATTTTTAGTCTGTAATAATTGCACTATTTAACACCTGATTGATTTTGTATGTAGTTCTTTGATCATGTTCTAAAGTGTGATTTCATGCTCTGTTTGTTGATTCTATATCAGGATCATATTTCCTTAAACCCAGAAAAACTCCACTACATATTGTTTCTTAATGGAAAGTATGTATAAACAAAGTTTGATCACATATCGTAATAAGTTCTACATGTTCCAGAAGACTTGTTAATTTATATTCTAGTCAAAAAAGTTTTCAGGTCTAAAAATATAATTATTTCTTTTGGTTCTCTCTCTCTTCACTTATTACCTCCTCATCACTGACATGATAGCTTTTCTTTTTGAGTATACGAATTATCACTGAAGCAGCTGGTGTGACCGTTGCTAGATCACTATAAAAGTTCATGGGCACTTTTGAAAGTATCAGTTGTGCCCCCCCCCATTTGTTCACAAATGTTGATGCATTATGCTATTTGCCTGCCCACTTACCTGAATTTAAATAGCCTAGTATAGAACTCAAAGCAGAGTCTCAGCAAATGCAAATCACCTAGAATATGCAAATTACAAGTTTGTTTAAAAATGTGGATGTTTGGTTAAGGATGCTAAATCATCTTTCCATCCAAAGCTATTCTGCTTAATTACAAACTTGAAATGCACATAGAAAACAATCCTATTCCCAAATCACTCAGATCCAACATTATTTTGTTGGCATCCTCTTAATTAAATCTGGCTTCTGAACATCAATTATGAACTCTATGGAGATAGACTGATTGAGAAAATATAAAATATATGCATTTGTGCTGACCATTTAATGTGAAAGTTGTTTTTGCAGAAATCTGAAGCCCTACGTAACTATCTCAGGAAAATCACACAAATTTGCTATTATGTGATGCAAGGACTTAAAGTGAAAAATGAGCTGATATGATTATGTAATATATCCAGGAGGCAACTAGCTTCAACCTGGATTTGTTATAAAAAAAATCATCTTAATGTAATATATTACTAACTTAAGAAAATGCTTTTATATAGATATTATATATAACATGTTTATATATCTTTACCTACTTTGAGCATACTCATGTATCACATTAAAAAAACTAACTAGATAATATTAATATCACTGTCAGATCTGACTTTAAAGAGCCTCCATCAAATATGTCAAGTCAACATTTCACTCCATTTGAAGAAATAAATATAATGAGGTATGTCTGCCAACAGGGCCACTACTAGCCTCTGTGGTGCTTTTACAATAATTATCAAGAAAAGATTATTCCTCAAAATACAGTAGTCCCATATGTCAGAAATCTGTCAAAATATATTAATGTTGTAAAATGAAGATATTTTACTGCTTTCTATTAAAAATTGACTTTGTCTATGATGCAAATGGTGCATCACAAAGCAGCAAAATGTGTTAGACGTTTTTGGTTTGTTTCCTTGAGAAATATGCTCTAAAACACTCCATTTAAGGTGTATGTATGAATGGACTATCTTAGTATGTCATCTACAGGTTATGGAAATGCATATACTGCCAACTGATCTTTAACAGGAGTGACAAGAATACACATATGAAAGGATAGTCTCTAATAGACGGTGTTGGGAAATCTGGATAGCCACACTCAAAAGAATGAAATTGGACCTTTATCTTACATCATACAACAAAAAACAACCCAAAATGAATTAAAGACTTAAATGTAAAACTTGAAACTATGAAACTTGGAAACATAAGAGAAAAGCTTCATGGCATTGGTTTTGGCATGACACAAAAAGCACAGGCAACAAAAGCAAAATTAGACAAATAGGACTACATCAAATTAAACATTTTCTGCAGAGCAAGGGAAACAATTGACAGAGTAAAATAGTAACCCATAGAAGGGGGGAAATATTTGCAAAAGTAAAAAAAAAAAAAAAAAAGAAATTAAGGTTCACTGCAGTGTCAAATCACAATGACTTATTTTTCTAACATAGATCCATTTTATCTATTCTCTTAAGTGTTCAGCCTAAAATTCATCTGTAATATTCTCTCCTAAGTATATAATTTCCTCTAGTACCTGTTGCCTATTCTCATAGTTAATATTCTCCATGCTTCCTCATCCATCAACTGTTCTTGATAAGACTTGTCAGAATTTATTTTTCTTTACAAATAACCAGCATTTTTTGCTTTAAGTATTTCATATATTTCATATTTTTATTTTATCATTATCTTTTTAAATTTTATTTATTTTTAATTTCTTAAGGAAATTTCTAACATGTACTTTTAATGCCATAAAATGTTCTTCTGCATATACTTTTCTTTCCTATACATTTTGGCAGGTAGTGTATAGTTTGGTTATCATTGCTTTCTTACAGTTGCTGAATTTAGGTTTGATTTCTTTATTAATTTAAATTATTTAGATGGATTCTTATAAATTTTCATTCCAATTGATTTGCTTTTACGCATCTTTTATTTACTCTACAAAAAAATACCAGTTTTCGACAACAAATGATACAAATAGTAAATATTAAATTACAAATACAAATGGAAAAATTAGAGAGGGAGACAAACCATGAGAGACTTTTAACTCTGAGAAACGAACAAAGAGTTGGGCAGGGGAGGTGGGTGGGAGGTTGGGGTAGTTCAGTGATGGGCACTGAGGAGGGCACTTGATGTGATGAGCACTGGGTGTTATACTATATGTTGGCAAATCTAACTTCAATTAAAAAAAACAGCAAATAGAAAATCTATACTAAGGAAAACAAAACAAAACAAAACACAAAAAAACCTTATAATTCTAAAGTTCAACAAAATACTATTGATTGAGTTTCAAATTTACCTTAGTTTCCTGGCAACCATGACAGGGAGGAAAATACTGTCAATTATACATCAAAGCATATCAGGAAGTAAACCTTATGGTAAAAAAATAACAAAAATGAAACTTGCTTTGATATTATAATATGAAATAAATCTTCATGTGTGTCTTATATAAAAGACTGACTTTTATAAAGATAATCTTAGTAATATATGAATAATAAGTGTGGTAAAAAAGACCGTGTGCTACATACATTTTTAATATTTGTTTTAAGGTATTTATAAATGCGGTGGCTATATATTCTACTTCTTGGTACTTCTTGGATATTTCCAATTCTCATTCTTCTAGGCAAAGGTGCACTCCTTTGCTCACTGTGATTGCCTGAACAGTTCAGTTAGTGGTTGTTAAGTGTAAGTATTCTTCAGGCAGGTTTTCCACAGCACTCTTTTCCTTCTGTCATTGTAAAATAATGTTCAAAATGGTAGGTGTTCCTTAGCCTGTGTTCCAGGCTGAGAATAATTTAGAGCAGGACTGGGCAGCCTGGGTGGCTCAGTGGTTTAGCCCCGCTTGGGCCCAGGTTGTGATCTTGGAGACGCGGGATCGAGTCCCACATTGCGCTCCCTGCATGGAGCCTGCTTCTCCCTCTGCCTGTGTCTTTGCCTCTCTCTCTGTCTCTCATGAATAAATAAATAAATCTTTAAAAAAAAATTTAGAGCAGGACCTGTGAGACTCATAATGGACATAAAGCATGAACAAGAAATAAAACCCATGTAGTTCAAACTCTCTGAAATTGGGCAGTTGTTTATTACTCAGCATGACCTTGTTTCACATAGTGGATTTCAAAATTGAATTCATTCAAAGTAGTTTTATGTTGTATTAAAATGTTTAGAACAAGTCATACTTCATATAGTATCTTTTGATCCAAAGATATATTTGAATAGCCTGAAGTACATACACAATTTTTTTTTCCAGATATCACTTCAGCTTTTCCAGGACCTGTATAGTAGACAGCTGCAATTTGCTCTTTTAAATAGAAGACAAAAGTGTAGGGCTACCATAAAAGAAGGGTAATTCAAATGTTCTGAAACCTAGAATGAATCTGTCAGAATTATATGCCCATTATGATTATTAAACGTTTTATCAAATCTTCTTAAAAAAATATATAACTTCTTCACTTGTGCACAAAAATCACTGAAATAAAAGGTAGAAATGTTTGTCAAGTCTTGCCTCCTAAAGTAATATGAATTATCAGTTGACCCTTGTATATTAAAATATATCCTATGACATTTACCCCCTAATTTTAAGAGGGAAAATTTAGATCTGCAATTTTTTAAAAAGATTTATTTATTTATTTATTTATTTATTTATTTATTTATTTATTTGACAGAGAAAGAGAGATCATGTGTATAATTGGGGGGAGTGGCAGATGGAGAAGGAAAGAATCTCAAGCAGACTCCGCACTAAGTGTGGAGCCTGATGTGGGGCTCCACCTCACAACCCTGAGATCTTGATCTGAAGAGAAATCAAGAGTGATGCTTAAAATAATTTGTTCCAACTCTCTGAAGAAAGTCCATGGTATTTTGATGGGGATTGCATTAAACCTGTAAATTGCCCTGGATAACATTGACATTTTCACAATATTAATTCTTGCAATCCATGAGCATGGAATATTTTTCCATCTCTTTGTGTCTTCCTCAATTTCTTTCAGAAGTGTTCGGTAGTTTTGAGGGTATAGATCCTTTATCTCTTTGGTTAAGTTTATTCCTAGGTATCTTATGCTTTTGGGTGTAATTGTAAATTGGATTGACTCCTTAATTTCTCTTTCTTCAGTCTCATTGTTAGTGTATAGAAATGCCACTGATTTCTGGGCATTGATTTTGTATCCTGCCACACTGCCAAATTGCTGTATGAGTTCTAGCAATCTTGATTTGTGTGAAATCAGAAAAGACCCCGAATAGCCAGGGGAATATTAAAAAAGAAAACCATAGCTGGGGGCATCACAATGCCAGATTTCAGGTTTTACTACAAAGCTGTTATCATCAAGACAGTGTGGTACTGGCACAAAAACAGACACATAGATCAATGGAACAGAATAGAGAATCCAGAAGTGGACCCTCACTTTATGGTCAACTAATATTCGACAAAGGAGGAAAGACTGGTCCACTGGAAAAAAGACAGTCTCTTCAATAAATGGTGCTGGGAAAATTGGACATCCACATGCAGAAGAATGAAACTAGACCACTCTCTTGCACCATACACAAAGATAAACTTAAAATGGATGAAAGATCTAAATGTGAGACAAGATTCCATCAAAATCCTAGAGGAGAACACAGGCAACATCCTTTTTGAACTCGGCCACAGTAACTTCTTGCAAGATATATCCGTGAAGGCAAGAGAAACAAAAGCAAAAATGAACTATTGGTACTTCATCAAGATAAGAAGCTTTTGCACAGCAAAAGAAACAGGTCAACAAAACTAAAAGACAACCTACAGAGTGCGAGAAGATATTTGCAAGTGACGTATCAGATAAAGGGCCAGTATCCAAGATCTATAAAGAACTTATGAAACTCAACAGCAAAGAAACAAACAATCCAATCATGAAATGGGAAAAAGACATGAACAGAAATCTCACAAAGGAAGACATAGACATGGCCAACAAGCACGTGAGAAAATGCTCCACATCACTGGCCATCAGAGAAATACACATCAAAACCACAACGAGATACCACCTCACACTAGTGAGAATGGGGAAAATTAACAAGGCAGGAAACAAGAAATGTTGGAGAGGATGTGGAGAAAGGGGAACCCTCCTGCACTGTTGGTGGGAATGTGAATTGGTGTAGCCACTCTGGAAAACCCTGTGGAAGTTCCTCAAAGAGTTAAAAATAGATCTGCCCTATGACCCAGCAATTGCACTGCTAGGGACTTACCCCAAAGATAAAGATGCAGTGAAACGGCAGGACACCTGCACCCCAATATTTATAGCCAGATTAGCCAAACTGTTGAAGGAGCCTTGGTGTCCATTGAAAGATGATGGATAAAGAAGATGTGGTCTGTGTGTACAATGGAATATCACTCAGCCATTAGAAAGGATGAATACCCACTATTTGCTTCGACGTGGATGGAACTGGAGGATATTATGCTGAGTGAAATAAGTCAGTCAGAGAAGGACAAACATTATACGGTCTCATTCATTTGGGGAATATGAAAAATAGTGAAAGGGAATAAAGGGGAAGGAGAAAAAAATGAGTGGGAAATATCAGAAAGTGAGACAGAACATGAGAGACTCCTAATTCTGGGAAATGAACTAGGGGTGGTAGAAAGGGAGGTGGTCGGGGTGGGGGTGCCTGGGTGATGGGCACTGAGGGGGGCACTTGATGGGATGAGCACTGAGTGTTATTCTATATGTTGGCAAATTGAACAATAAAATTTATAAAATAAATTTATAAAAAAACAGAGTGATGCTTAAATGACTGAGCCACCGAGGCACCCCAAGATCTACAATTTTTTAATGAAAATTGCTATGAAGCTTTAATTATCAGCACTCTAAAGTCAGGAACACTGTCCTCACATCTCCCATCTATGTCCTTTTTCAATTCTCTTTTACATTTATTTCTCTTCTCATACTCTCCTCTCGCTTTGCAAAATCCAACTTGATGTGCCAATAGAGGTGGGTCAGCCTCCCTCAGAATTTCCCTGGCATTTAACTCTTTTTCAAATATTTCTTCTTTTCTATCCCTATACTACAAATTGCAGATTAGTTAAAACCTCTAATTCAACCTACTGAATTGCTTTGGACCACCAAGTCATTTAGAGGTAGAGCTAAGAGCAGAACCCAAGTATCTTAACACCACACCAATCTGCTTTTACTTCTGCCTCAGATAAAACATGAACAAAACAAAATAGCAGTATAATATAAATGATAAGATTTATTGTTGATCAAACATCTGTTCAGTACAGTTTTCGATAAGAGACACAATTCAAACTGTCAGCCACTTCTGTTCCTAAATTGCACACTACTGTTGTATCATGAAAATTGCATACCTAACATACCTAAGTTTGGATTAATCAATCAATGAAACTGTTCTTTTATAACCCACTTAGCTTTCTAGGGAATTTATTGTCGCCTTACACATTCTATTGCTACAGATGTATTCTGACTTAGCATTTTCAGTCTAATATTATTTTGTTTGAATTTATGAGTGAATTGGGATTGCTAGAGTATGTAATTAGATTAAATAACCTATTTTTTAGGAACATAAAGTATTATTTTACATTAAGTATGTGGATTAGTATCAATAATATATACTTCTACTCTTAAATTAGTAATATCTCTTAAGTTTTGGTTGAAATGCAGTGACTCCCTAATTTCCTCACTGTTTTTAAAAATAAATTATTATACAGACATAAAAGTTTTCAAATAATTGGAGCTAACCCACTTGGATCACTAATGCTTATTTCTATTTTATCCATCTTTAATGAAGTTATTTTAGAACCTCTTCCACATGCCATTGACTCTTCAAATAAATGGTAACCATATCTGAAATGTTTCCTGAGGAATCCCGCTTATAATCATTTACGTTATAGATCTTTAGAGATGAAATAAATGTAGTCTGGGTTCACCCCTTCAGTTTGAAAAAGAATGAAGTAAATAACAGAATCACCTTCAGTGGGTACTGGAAGACCTAGGGCTTTAACCCAGATAGAGAGCTCCTTCTACTCATATCACTTGCCTGATTCCTTTCTGAACTCTACAGTTGTGAAGGAGAACAGAATCTTTTGTCCCTCTACACCCACTATAGTGTTGAATTCTTTCATACATTGCGGCCATTGTGGCTGTATTTTGCTTTGGTATCATTTCCTATGTTTGATTGCATTTAAAACTTTGTAGCTTGGAAGCCTCCTTTTGATGCTAATAATATGTTAGGATGAAAAGCTCATTAAGTAAGCATCTTATGATGAGTATAACCTAAATGCAAGAAAATAGGACTTGAATGAGTACAATAAAATATGTTTTCTTCTCTGTTTACTCTGGATCATATATATACTAGCAGATTCAAATGTTAGGTCATGTTTAATTTCTCAATTCTAACATGGACATTTTTGTGATTTGTGAAGTTTTATCATGATATTTTATTTTATTTTTTATCATGATATTTTAAATAAAATATTAGAATAGACTTTCTATAATTCCTAATGCCTTGCCTGAATGCAAATACAAATTTATTCTGGAAATTATTAGTCATTGAAAATAAATATAGACATACATATATTCAAAATGTAATCATCTAGAAATTGTGTTAAAATGGAGTTAAAAATAGATATACACACATTTGTAATGTAGGGGTGTGTGTGTGTGTGTGTGTGTGTGTGTCTGTGTTTATATATACAAAATATCTAAGGGGCAGAGCCACAAGGACATACCACACCCACTCAATTTCTTAAGTTTTAAAGATATTCTTTAAAAGAAAACTGAAAGAAATCAACAAGTATTCATCGTATTCATCTTTATTTGTGTTCTAAATGATTGAATACTAGGACTGATTGTATTGAATTGTATAAAAGGCTATGGACATATTTCATTTCACCAAGAGGTTAATGAGCTGTCCATTTTAATGGTCTTTGTATAATGCATACTATTCAAACCTATCATATCTCAAAAACTTTGTAACAATTGTTCCTTTCATGTTCAGGAGAGAAAAAACACATATTTTCACCTCTTGTGGATCACAGAGGGCTCATCTTTTCCAGTAACTCTTTTCTTCAGTCTTCAGTTTTGCTCCAGGCTTGCTTTCTAGAGGACCCTGATGTGGAAGGACTAATGTGGTTTCCTCTTTGGAAAGCAAATGTCATTTGGTTGCTTTGTTTCAGGGTTATTTGAAAGTTGAATACCTTTCTGAAGAATTGTTTCTACAATGATTGCCAATTTTCTGCTTGAGAGGTTTATGATCAAATCATCTTTGGTAGGAATTTTTAGTTGGGATTCTTTCTACTGCTGATGTTCGAGGACATTTGCTAGCTCATGTTAAATTTTCTTTTTCTACTGTAGTTAACATTTACAATTTTTAGCATCCACTAAAATGAATTATACAAAGCATATGGCTTAGAAACTGGTAGATTTAATTTCAAGGAGGAGTAAATGCATATAGGACTTTAAAATAGAAGGTAGGGAAAACATTAAAAAGGAACAATGTTTTCAAAATAATTCTAAAGATGTAAAGATTTTGCCAAAGGATAAATAATGTCTCTTGGAATCTAGCAAACACATAGGGAAAGGTTTAACATAAGTTGATATAACAACCACAATTAAACACTTCAATGAACAAAGTAACTTAGATATTTTTTTTTAAAAAAAGCTTATTTTCTTTTGGTTTCTACCTTTTAAATACCACCTAGATAAAAACTTTCTTAAAGTAGTGTTATTATTGGTCCATAGACATCACCTTAATGGTAGTATTCATCATGGTCTTTAGTATTCTCAGAGAGTGAGCATTAAGTGAAATAATGAGTGACATTATTTACGAAGATAATGTAAAGATAGTATGCAATCTGCATGGAAGAGCAGATCTAATGTGACACACATTGCCTAAGAATAAACACAAATTGAAAGTGCTCCATGTAACAGAATTGTGTATAACAACAGAAAAAGAATGTTTACATCTTTTTTTCAGAAACAGCAATCACTAATTTCATTATATCTGATTCCCAATTGTTTTAGACCGTAGTAAATTAGATGAGGAATAACTTATATTTAAAAATATGTGTCATTTTAACCTTTGGCTCAATATGCTCCATGCCAGAAATGCCTGCTCCTACTTTATTGTACAGTCTAAAAGAGAAATACATGTGGGGTATGTGCATAAATGTAAATATAAATCCATTCCTGAGAATTATCTCAATCAACCAGTCTAAAATTTAAAAATTGCTAAGAGTATTAGTGAAATGATTTAATATTATAATTTATGAATCATTCCCATTACATTAAAAATATGATGATAAAATGACGCTAAGTTTCAAGATAACTTGAAAATTTTAAAAATACCTCTCAATTACTTATGTTACACAAAAATTACTACAATTTTGTATTGTTCTATATATTGAGTAGTTTACAATGTTATGTTGTGTACCAAAATAGTAGTTTTCTTGAAGCCATATATAAAAGGAGAGACAAGAGAAACCTCAGATTCTGTGAGTTATGATGTTAGAAAGCCATATTCTAAATCTAGGCTCAACATCTGACTCCTTTGTATTTCTAACCTTGTATTAAATTTCAGAAATGTGTTCACCACATGATAGTGAAATATTGAAATTTGAGTTTGTTAACTTTTCTATTACAGCCAAAAACACCAAGTAGAAACTAAATTAAAGCATTGTGACAGTCTTCTCCAGCTTTCTCAAAACAATTAATTTCATGAAACACAGTTTATTAGCTTACATATGACTTATAGGTAAAGTTAAGGGCAGGAGTATGAACATTTTCAGAGAAAAAGAGGTCATTTAATGAATGACCACAGCATACAAAAAAATAGAACATGACCAGTCTAGAAAAGTTTTCTAAATTCCTTTAAATTACTTTGCATCCAGAGAAAGCAAATACACATATGGAAAAAAATAATGAACATTAAATGATAGGAACTACAGACATGAATGTACTCTGTAAATATTGAAAGATTGGACTATACCTCCTGGAAGGGAAATCTTGATGGGACTCAGGTTCTGGTTTCATTCACTTATTAATAAAGGAATTGTATTATGTCAAGAGCTGTGCTGCACAAATGGTAAGTCATTCTTACCTTCAAGTGGTTTCAACATAACTGGGTACTGGAAAGGGTAGAGGAAAAAAGAGAGACCGTTATGAAACAGTGTAATAATTTCTATAGTAGAACTACAAGAGATGATACCAAAATATATAAAGAGTTTCCCAAAACTGCATTTTGGAGGCAGGACAACCTTACAGGAAGCTTTTTGGAGGAGGTGATGGTTCAGTTTTTGACTGGGAGTTGACTAAACTGAAGAAGGAAGCACATACAACCATTTGAGAGGAGATTTTCCTAGTGTACTTCGGGGGACTTGGAATAGTGCCCATACGTGGTACTATGGCAAAGAAGAAATTAGTGGTGAACTGAGACTGATGGGGGAATATTATTAATTAGGTAGGAGTTTGAGGACTGTGTTAAGTGGTTTGTCCCTTTTAGTACACATAATGGGAAACAGCAAAATGATTTTAAACTGGGGATGGCATCATATATTTTTAGACATATTTACTTTAGCAGTTCAGGGGAGTAAGGACTAGGACTAGAAGTATGGGATTGTTAAAAAAAATAGAGGTATGAGATTATTTAGGAGACTTTTTATGAACTCAGTGAGAATTAAGAATGATAGTCCTTGAAGTTGTGGAGGAGATAAAAAGAATCAATAGGATTTGGTAACTAATTATATGAGCAAAAAGGAGGGTTGAACGATAGTTTCTGATTTTATACTATTGAACGCTGGGTGAAAAACTGGGCCATTTACTGATCTGGGCACTATAAAATTAAAACAGATTTAAAGTAGAGAAAGAGGTGATTAGCAGATAAAAAATCTGGTTTTATCCGTATTGAATTTAAACAACTTTGCTTTATCTGGTTGGAGATATATAGTGGGGATTTGGATATACAGTTTTGGAAAATCATATTAGGTTGAAGATTGAGATTCATCAACATGTAGATGAGGGTTGAATCTTTGGCATACTTTTGGTGAGATTAAACAAGAAGAGATTGGAAGTGGATCTCTGTAGAATGTCAGTGGTTTGCAGGTTCAGAGAATGGGAAGGGAGATAGAGGATTACTGAAAAATTGGGAAAGGAAAATCAATGTATCATTATATGAATCAAAGAAGTGGACATTTCAAGACAGGCATCCTCAGAACAATTCCAAACTACTAAAATAAGTTCAAATAAATTAGAGCCTTAAAAATTTCTGTAGTAATTAGAAAAATGACCATTGCAAGAGTAGTTTTAAAGGCATTATGAGCAAGAAACATACCACTAGGTTACAGAGTAAATGAGAGGAAATAAACAAAATAAATTCTGTGACTAATAATGAATTACTGCTATAGGTAATGCCCTGTGTGAGACGTTTGAGGTAAAATTATGAAGACAACAGACATGGTCTCTATCCCATAAGAATTTCTAATAGGTGAGGTAAGGCTTAGGTATATTTACTCTGATAAATCCTGTGACTGAAGAATTGCTTCTTCAGTTTACTTTTATGAAGTTTGGTCTTTGAGAAAAAAGTAAGGGTAAAGGCAGAAGCTGGGAAGAGAACTGGTACATAATTAAAACTCATTTTTCAATGTAAATGATCTTAGATGAGAGAGGTTTATATATATACATACTATGTATGTGTTAATATTATATCTATAATATACACAATGTTAGTAATACAAATCTTGCAGTAATATTGTTCTGTAGGGAATTAAAAACAGCACTAAAACTTAATACCCTGTCAGTTGATATTGAAGGACAAGAGATGAGGAAAGCTCAGAATTTTAATTTAAAATTGTGTGTCTGGAGGCTTATAAGGTAGAGATAAAATAGGGAGATGAAGGAGCTTTTAACTAACACTAACTACTACTATTAAGTGTAAATAATACCCAAGCCTAGCTTTTTATTCAAAGTGGTATTGTGAACAGGAGCTGTGATTTTAATTTTGCATTAGTAATAGTTAATCCTATTCCTAACATGTAAGAGAATTGGTAGCACAATGCATTCTCCTTTCGTGTCATTAATTACAAATGAAGCAAGCATCAGAACAAAATCCAAATTATGAGCTATCGTTAGAAATAATATGAACCAAAAAGTTCCTTAGAAATAGTGTTTTAATAGTATTAGGATATTTATAGATATTGTCAATGGCAAGTAAAATATAGCTGATTCAACATGAGATCTTATAATTGAATATGACTAATTAATGCCCAGTTGACTCAATCTAAGCTGCGAGGTCTCCTGCACTTTAGCTTGGAGGATGGGGCTTGCTTTGATACAATTCAATTCTCAAGATAACCAGTTAGCTTGACTCTATTCCCATGGTTAGTTAGGACTGCTCTAACGAGCATCAACAAGAATTTTGGTGCAAACTTTTCACTACTTTGAGATCATATAATATGTGAGTCCTACTTAATGAGAATCTATTGTGTGACTTCATTTTCACACAGAATTCAGATAAAAACTAAGAATTTCTAGGGGATCCCTGGGTGGCTCAGTGGTTTAGCACCTGCCTTTCAGCCCAGGATATGATCCTGGAGTCCTGGGATCAAGTCCCACATGAGGCTTCCAGCATGGAGCCTGCTTCTCCCTCTGCCTTTGTCTCTGCCTCTCTCTCTCTCTCTCTCTCTCTCTGGGTCTCTCATGAATAAATAAATGAAATCCTTAAAAAAAATAACAAAAACTAAGAATTTCTTAATCCCAGTCCAGGGATTTAAAGGATAAATACTAAAAAATTAAAGAATCTATTAGTGAAAAGTGACTTTTAGAATGAGTGGAGACATTATTTCATATCCTAAGACTGTCAGGATAGTCTAAAATTCATTCATAAATGAGTGGCCATCTTTGTAAATGCTTGCAATGTTTGAGTTTCTGGAAATAGATAAGTGAGATATTACAGAGAAAATAAATGCTTTCTTAAATCTATTCCAGTTTTCATTAATAAATCAATGAAATAAGATAAAAACTATACATAACCAAAAAAAAAAACACTAAAAAAATAATTAGAAAGACAAGCATCCCAATAAACCTTAAAAAATACATTAAATTTAGATAGTTAGACATGTCAGTTCTTGAGAAATTAAACTCAGCCTTTAATTACCTTTGAAACATAATAATTTTATGACTTAAAGCTTCTACATACACAAATTTGTCAAAAGCTTAGGTTATTTTATATTATATATATATATATATATATATATATATATATATATATTTTATTTATGATAGTCACACAGAGAGAGAGAGGCAGAGACACAGGCAGAGGGAGAAGCAGGCTCCATGCACTGGGAGCCCAATGTGGGATTTGATCCCGGGTCTCCAGGATCGCGCCCTGGGCCAAAGGCAGGCGCTAAACCGCTGCACCACCCAGGGATCCCAGCTTAGGTTATTTTAATTCTAGAAGTTTATTTTTTACTTATTAAAATTATTGTAATACTGCAGATCTCTATTAAAAATTTAAAGAGAGCATAAACTAGAAAAATCCCGATCTTCATAAAATCTTAGCAGAAATGACCATAAAAATATAAGGTTAAAAATGAAGAAAATGTCAACATTTTTTGTTCATACTCAATAATATCTTCTGGTAACCACTAGATTAATCTTCTCATTATAAAATAGTTTTTCCCGTAAGGAATATATCAATTACTAAACACAATTAGAAAAGTAGTAGGAGAAAAATTCCATTTATTCCCTACTGTGAAGATTTTGCAAGTGGAAAATTATATATATACATTTGGGTGAAGTTTTCTTTAAAGAAATATTTGCAGCAGAAAATCTGACCCCTGGAAAGGTGGAAAAGAAAAAAAAAATGAGACCTACTCTATCTGATCATAAGATGAAAACTTCAATACTATTAATAGGCTTTCAAATGTTGAATCAGGAGAGATTAGTAGAGATTATTTATTTCACCTTGCTTGTTAATTGTCTCCCTGACTGAGAGTTGGCTGAACAACAACAAATCAACCACCAGTCTACTTCCTGCCAATTTGATTTCCCAGGGTGTGTATTGTATGTGTGTGCATTTGTCTGTACCCATACATAAACATTACACACACAAAGGACAGTTCGGGCCAATAGAATTTCTATTTTAAGTGAAGTCTTTGACTCATTTTTCTTAGGCATTTTCTTATCCCAGATCATCAGTTTTGACATTCAAACCAAATCTTAGGTTGATTATATCAAAACGTATTTTTAGTAGTATGTTTGAATAGTTTGGGATGTCAACATAAACCCTCTAAATTTTACCTTCGACATCTTAAAAACAGATGTGGAAACAAAATAGCAAAGAGAACTCTGGAGCACAACCAGCCTTTCCACTGACTCCTTATCTCCTTTCCTCAGACTCTGTTTTGTAGACCAGTAGTTCTCAAACTAGGTACTGCAGGATCACTTGGAGATTTATTAAAACAGAACACTGAGTCCCCCAACCTCTAAATCTCTGATCAAGTAGGCCTGTTAAAATTGAATTTCTAACAAGCTCCCAGGTGGTGCTGATACTGCTGGACCACACCTGGAAAACCACCCTGCAATGCCTTCCATTGATGGGGTTGGATGTGTGATGGAGAAGACAGCAGAGGAGACGTCTAATAAAGAACCACCCTAAATCTTCCTGAATCCAAAGAATGAAAGGAAAGGGGAAATAAGGAGTAGAGTAAATCAGTGTGAAAAGCAACAAGACTCCCTTTCCAACAAAGCATACTTTATGGAAATGATATCTCTATCTTCTTGAGATTAGTGACAAGAACTAAGATGGATTCTCTGCTCAAAATCCCATTTGCATATTGAGACTGATGATACCATACACATAACCCAGAGGGCACGAAAAGATTTATTGGTCACAAAAATGAGATCACACAATGAGGGAGACCAAGGCTGCTTCTAAGTTGATCCAAAAATGGCTTGAGAAAAGATCGAGAAAGGGCACTCGCTTACAATTTTATGGTGGTAAGGGGGTGGGCTGGGATGAAGGTCTCTACATGTGCAAACTTGCGTTCATATGGTTTGAACTTTCCACTGATGCCAAAAGAGGGAATACTCAGGCTTTCTTTTCAGCTTTCTCAGATGTGGTGCGGAAAGGTTAAATGTCAAAAAGGTAGTCAGATATTTTTTACTACAATTCACTCCTGAAGATTTATTGATAACTGAAACACAACCTATTTCATTTAATTGCATTTGGGTTTGTTGACATAAGCCATTATGGCACTCTGTGAGGCCTGTAGCCTGAGGCTAATTAATTCCTTTTTCAAGAGTCCTACCCTATCTATTTTAACTAGTGAAATGAGTGCGTTGGCCACTGGCAAGAATATTTGGATCTTCTCAAAGGAGATAAAGAGTGTTTAAAGACTTTAGTATATGCAGTGAATTCTGTGACATTGATTTATAGTGTTGGTATTAAAAGACAAGAAATTTCCAGCATCCCTTACCCCAAAGAGAATGGCATTGAATAAGGAAATGTTGCTATCATTGACCAAACCAGGTAGCCAGGCTATTGGTAATGGTGATAAGAATGTGTAAGAATATGCAGAGGGGGCTGATTGTTGGCCAGTGCATCCAGTGCTAAAATGACTGACTGCATTTTGCCAAATGTGCTGACCCATGAGAACTGTCCTTTTTCAGGGATTTTCTGGTTAAAGGATAAAAATCAGAGGCTCTCCAGAGAGCTCCATCACACAGGACAGGATCCCACCGTACATAACGTATATGAATTCCCTTAGTGGTTCACTCAGTTGGCCCAAGTAGCTGCCCACATAGCCAAGAATTCTGGGAGAGGGATGGCTTCCTTTGCCACCCTGTCTTCTGGCAAGAGCTAAGGACAGGGGAGGCCAACTCTCCCTAAATGGGGTATTCCAGAAGGACTGTAGATGTCCTGGAAGTACAATTTCTTTTATAGCAGAGAAGACTTGGTGGCCGTGCTGTGCTTATGGAATGCTATTTCCACGGCCAAGGCACAATGGGTAGTGGTACAGAGAAACTCAGACTCAGGATCTCTGTATCCAGGAAAGTCCAGCAATCTCTACCCTAATGATATATAGCATGGGACTGAGGAGGGAAGTTTCTTTCATGAGGAGACTTGTGGTAATCATGAAGAGTCCATAGATGCCAGGAGGCATGGCAGAAAGTAACTAAAACCTTTTCAGTGCAAGAGTTGGGGGAATAGGGAGGTGGCGACATTGAAGGATTAGGGGAGGAGGGTGGAGGGATTGGCAATGTCCTTTAGAAATTTAGATAAATTCTAGAATGGTTTGTTGAAGGTGTTCACATTCAAGGTGGGCCAATTTGTAGCAGTATAAATAGGCTTAAGTAAAATGTGTAAATGAGGAATGAATTATCTTCAGAAAGTCTAAAAAAGATGTTGAGCTTATTTTAACATTGTACATGCTGATGAGGTCAATAGCTATTTCCTGACCCAAGAGGGATAGAACAGTACTCAGTTGACCGAATAATTTTCAGAAATTCAACTGAGACTTTGGGGCCATGCACTATGTATGAGGAAATGGGCCATCCCCTTTCTGTGTGACCTCGAGTTTAAGGTCAAGTTTGAAATAAACCTTTGGCTATCCCATGAGTTGGGGAAAGGGCATGGGTTTCTTCCTCTAACTCTGAGGCTTTTTTGCAACAAAGGTATGGGTAGCAGCATCAGCAAAGGCCAGTAGAGGGTCCTAGTGAGCCATTTACTTTTAGAAATGTGGCCTCAGTGTGCCACAGGATGAATGCTCTGCCTCTACACAAGTGACCACCAGTCACTTGTGTCCAGTGGTTCCACATATTGTCCACTGGGTCCACATATTGCACAGGGTACTAGTCTTTCTCCTGAGAAATATATAGATTAAGGACAATGTTTGGTTGATACACAGAGCCAGCAGTTACAAGGTAAGAGCTATTCCCTAAGCCTCATGTGAATCACACCTGATGCTGGATTGGACATTCACAATTTAGTCTAAAATTTATACATGAGTCTGAACTGAGATATACAACCCAATGCCATTTAAAAGAGGGCTTTAATCTCATATTCTTGCCCCTGAATATTTGAAAATTTTGTCTTCAGTTGGTTACATCTCTAACAGAAATTTCAAAAGACTCAGCAAATGCAACAGAAAGAAGCATAGCAAAAAGCACAAGCTCCTCAGTAGGCAACATCCCAAAGTGCATTCTAGACCACAGGCAGCAGAGCCATATTAGCAAGCCAATGAAAGAGAAGAAAGACCCCTAGTGGTGGTGGTCATCACATACACACACTGCTCATAGTGTCCGTTGTTGCGGCCTTTCATAGACATGCAATGGGCACCTCAGTCCAAAATTTGGTTTGGATATGGAAACTAATGAAGCCACTTGTATACCAAGAGGGTAAAAAACAAACAAAACAAAACAAAACAAAACAAAAACTTGTTATTTATAGGAGGCTTTAAGATCATAGTATGTTCCAAGGCTGGCATAAAAATGTCTCGAGAGAATAAGGAGGAGCAACCAGCTTAGAGTTTTATGGTAGTTAGGGAGTGAGGCTGGGGTAAAAATTCCCCATAAGCATGGGCAGGGCTTATGTGGTATGAACCTCTTCATGGTGCCAAAGGAGAGAACAACTAGGCTTTCTTCACTACTTTGTCCAGAGGTAGACAGAAGGAAGAGGAAGGTGAGGCTTAATAGTTTTGTGTAATTAAATATCAAAATAGACTCTATTACAACTCTTTTTATTATCTTTTCAATCGTCTTATCATGTTTTCATTATTTTGTTGGGTGGGACAGGATAAAGAGAACTTTAGCCCATTCATATTATTGATTAAAAGAGAAAAGCCCCAGGGGCACCTGGGTAGCTCAGTAGGTTAGGCATCTGCCTTTGGCTCAGGTCATAATCCCAAGGTTCTGGGATTGAGCTTCAGGTCAGGTTCTCTGCTCATGTCTGCCTGCTTCTCCCTGTCTCCCTGCCTGCCACTCCCCCTGCTTGTGCTCTGTCTCCTTCTCTCTTTTTCTGTCAAATAAATAAATAAAATCATTAAAAAAAAAACAACACCCAAAACTAGAAAAGAGGAAAGAGGACTTGTTATTCATTATGAGTCTTCTTTATGGGATTCTTTATGATAAATATGAATGCTCTGCCTCTACACAAGTGACCACCAGTCACTTGTGTCCAGTGGTTCCACATATTGTCCACTGGGTCCACATATTGCACAGGGTACTAGTCTTTCTCCTGAGAAATATATAGATTAAGGACAATGTTTGGTTGATACACAGAGCCAGCAGTTACAAGGTAAGAGCTATTCCCTAAGCCTCACGTGAATCACAGCTGATGCTGGATTGGACATTCACAATTTCCTATTTCCTTTATTTTTCTCAAAATTAAACTGAGAGTGTGTGTTTGAAAGTCTTTTTGCCATGGTCATACAGTTGTAAAAAGAACAAATAAATTTGAGAGAGGCTGGGAGCATTTTTAACCACAAATCACTTTCTTCCCCATTACTTCTGGATATTTCTCCATTCAGGTATTTTTGTTTTGTTTTGTTTGTTTGTTTTGTCTTTCTCCATCCTTAAATGGATACAAGAAAAGCAAAAGTTTCAAAAATCAAATGGATGAAATAGTCCAATACAGATTGCAAGTCAGAGCTATTTTTGTGTAGTCTAACTACATATCTAGGTACCTAGGTATCTGTATTTTCTAAGAATCTTAATAATTATCATTTTTTGACTCAGTTTTCAGCTTGTGGTATTATATTTGTGCCTTAAGGAATGAGAAACTGGCATTTCATTAAGTAAACTTTTATCACTTGAACATTATCTATATATACTCTCATTAGATTTTTCTTTCCTTGGAGATTGAATAACTTACTTTGTTATATTGTATATCTTTTTTGGTATAATCACACTAAAATGGATTTTCTGTCACCGTGGAGGGAGAAATTGAAGGTAAATGTATTTGTTACTCTATCTACTTTTCTAATTTCATTGGTAAGAATTCTGCATGTTGAGACTGTAAATATATTATAGGGTTTTTATAATTATTTCTTGTATTCTAGTTATTCGAGTAGTCAAACTAAGAGATAAATTTGCAGAAATTCAATTTGGTTTAGAATAACAAGAGTTATCAGTCCCTATTTCTTTAAATATCACAATTTCTATTTTTTTCTCACATAAATAAGCTTAAAGAGACAAAATCAAATGCACACCTGAATAAGTATAGTAATGGCTTGGTATATAATTCAGTAATGATGAATAGATACTACAAGTGAAAAATAGAAAAAAATAAATATGTCCAGTTTCCGTATGAGTCTTTGATATTATTTAAGAGGATGGGACCCTGGAAGAATAAAGTCATGACCTTAGGAATGTCTCCATGATATTCATATTCAGAGAGATGGGAGAGGACAGAGTTAGGAAAATGTTTTTGCTAAGTGCTCAAATTATTCACTTAGTTATTTCAGACATCAAGGTGAGGCAGGATACTTGTAAACCATTCTATAACATGATCTAATGGAATTTGGCTACCTGCTACATGGCCAGCCTTCGTATCTTATGATTATCTCCCACATTTTGAATTGAGCAATTACTTTTACTTTTTTCTTTGACTATTGTATGTGTGTTTGTTCTGAAATTCACTTATTCTTTTTTTTTTAAAGATTTTATTTATTGAAGAGAAAGAGAGAGTGCACACACAAAAATGACTGGGGGCGGGGAGTGGCCAGAGGTAGAAGGAGAAGCACACCCACCCTGAGCAGGGAGCCTGACTCTCTCCATCCCAAGACCCTGGGATCATGACCTGAACTGAAAACAAACGTTTAACTGACCAACCCACTCAGGCACCCCTGAAATTCATTTATTCTTTGATTCATGTTTTTGTTCACTGACATTTTAATTACCACGGGCATGCTAGAGATTGTCTTGGGAGCTAGAATGAGAGCTATCACAAAGATGAGTAAGAGCTATGTACAGCAATGCTGCTTCTAATTAGTTTATAGTCAAGTGGGATGTCAAGTTAATAGAAAAACAGGCTAAAAACCAATATATATAAACAACATGATATGTTCTATAGTAGAGAGGCATGGATTGAGGGCTGCAGGAGCTTGGTAGACAATGACTGAGGGAAATGGAAAAAGCTCTTTCTAAGGTATAATGGCATTTATCCCATCTGAAATTCATTAGACATTTCTAAAGTTCTTACCTTTCCTACTATATTCTAAGGTTCTTTAGTATAGGGATTCCTATACCATTTTGCAGCCTTCATGATCCTAGAACTGTGCGTGTGTGTATTTATGTGCAACTATGTGAGTGTTAGGTTTACTGTTCAATGCGATAAAAAATATATATATATATATATCTTTCGCTGTATAGATATAGATATATATGGAAGATAGATACAGATATATAGAGAAAGATAGATGAGAGGCAGAATAATATTCAGTTAAATTAAGTGTGGGTCTGTTTCTCTGTAGAGGAACTATTTCTTGACTCCTCTCAACGAACTTCACAACATGGAAATGAAAAACAAAACAAAACTTTGTGTATTGACCTCATAGTCCTTAGAGTTCTTAGACAATGACTAATTAATTCATCCCTATAGAATACTACACTGTATTTGCATATTATATATATATATATATATATATATATATATATATATATATAATATGCCTTCATCTAACCTGATCACATTTTCAAACCTTCACATCTCCACACATTCTATGCAGTCTTCATGTTATGATTTGTATTGGGGAACTAGGAAAATCACAGCATTAACTATTCAGCTCAAATATTCAGCTCTTTGAGGTTACTTTGCTTTTTTGTCTCATATAGTTTAACGTCTCATGGTTATTTGGGCATCACTCCTCCCAGGTTCCAGATATCTCCTCTTTCATACTCTGCATCTAAATGGCATCACCTCATTAGCTGGAGTCTGTATTATTCATGGTTCTCCAGAGGAATTATTATATTATCTATATTTCTATATAATCTATATGTATATCTGTATCTGTATCATCTGTATCTGTATTATCTATCTATCTATCATCATCATCATCATCATCATCATCATCTATCATCTATCATCTATCATCTATCTATCATCAATCATCTGTCGGGAGAGTATATAGGGAGAAGGTCAGGATTTTAAGGAGTTAGTTTATGGCTATGGGATCGTGGAGGCTGGAAAATTGGAAATCTGTAAGAAAGGGAAGTCTAGCAGGAAAATTGGAAATCTGTAAGAAAGGGAAGTCTAGCAGGCTGGAAATTCAGGCAAGAGTGATATGACAGTCTTCAGACAGAATTACTTCTAGGTAATCTCAGATTTTATCTTAGACCTTCAACTGCTTGGTTGAGGTCCACCAATTTATAGATAATAATCTGCTTTACTCAAAGTCTGTCGATTGTAAATGTTAACCAAATATTTTTAAATGTTTCACAGCAACATCTAGACTGGTATTTGACCACTGTAATAAAATAAAAATATCTGCAGGGCAGCTCCGGTGGCTCAGCAGTTTAGTGCCGCCAGCAGCCCGGGGTGTGATCCTGGACACCCGGGATCAAGTCTCACGTCCGGCTCCCTGCATGGGGCCTGCTTCTCTCTCTGCCTGTGTCTGTGCCTCTCTCTCTCTCTGTCTCTATGAATAAATAAATAAAATCTTTAAAAAATGATATCTGCAAAAAGTAAAGGTAATATATCTCTTATCAATGAAGTCTGTTCACAAAAGTAAATTTACTTACCTTTCGAAAGGCATCCGCATTTTGTTAATGGGATGGAACCAAAAATATTAGAAACATGGTGTCAGGAACATAGATCCTGGACACATTTCTGGAGCCTTAGAAGACTGAAATCAAGTTGTTGGTAGAGCCACGCTCCCTTTAAAACCTATGGGGGGGGAATCCTTCTTCCTTTCCTCTTTCTAGCTTTTGGTGTTTGCCAGCAGTCTTTGATATGCCTTAGTTTGCAGATATAGTGCTTTAACTTCTGTCTCTTTACCACATAGCATTCTCCCCTTATATGTCAGTGTCCTCTCATTTCTTAAGAATACCAGGCATATTGGATTAAGAGCCCATCCTATTCCAGTATATCTTCCTCTTAAATTAATTGTATCTGCAATGATATTATTTCCAAATAAAGTCATATCTTGAGGTACCAGGGGTTAAGATGTCAACATAGGACACAAATCAAATATAATTCATCTTCACGGTTATCTCTCTGGGACTCAATTTTATCATCCATAAATGAAAGATATAAAGAAAATAACTTCTCAGGTCACTTGAAGCAATTGCATCCTGTAATTTTAATTGCTGTTTATAACATCTTTATTCAACAGATATTCATGAAAATTATAATACATCTAGAGTACTGGAAATATAGAAATAAATAACAGTCCTGACACTCAATATCTTCCACTTCAATGAGTAAGATGGAAAGTATAATGTAATGGAATTGTAATGTATATTAGAAACACTGTGAATAGCTGGGTGGAGTGAGAACAATGAAATGCTTCTTAGAAAAGAGCCTTTCTGAATTACGAAAGATGAGTGGAAGTCTGTGATTTAAGAAGGTAAGGATATGTTCTTAGGCAGAGGGAAGAACTGAATGTGTATTTGCAGAAGCATGGGGGTTTAAGAGAATTTATGCTTTTCAACGAACATCTGGTAGCTTGACCTTCATAGTAGCCTCAGCTTTAGGAAAGGAATTGGGAAAAAAAAAAAAAAGAAAGAAAGAAATTGGTAGGAAATGAGACTGAAGAGAGAAATAGTAAAATTATAAGAGTCATAAATATAATTCTAAGGAATTTGAACTGTATTCTATGGCTATGGTGAACTTAATGACTAGTATCTAATAGGAGAGTGTATTCCTATGCTTTATATTATTTAAATTCAGTCTGGAATCAGGGTGGAATATAAGGGATATATTACATCTTTGTGGAAATAGAAAGACCAATTAAAAAATGATATCATTCATACAAAAATATTAAGAGTTTAAAATATAGCACTAGCTGAGAGAACATAGCCAAGAGAGTAGACAAGGATAACAAGGAAATAACAAGGATATAGAGTTGCCATAGTTTGGCAATGAATTAAATTTGGAAGACAGAGGATGATGAAAAAGGAGTCTAGGATTTGTCAAGATTTCTGGTTAATCCTAAAATGAGGTCTTTCACCCAAAGGGAAAATCTGAATAAAAGGAAGCTTAAGAGCAAAATTGAGAAGTATTGTTTTGTAAATGATTAGCTGGAAGTGACTAAGGACTAGGGACAGCTAAACAGAAATGCTCCATGTGGTTGTGTAAATAGGGCATTCTGACTGAGCTCAAACTCAAATGGAGTTGGAACAAGTTCCTTGATGTATCCAGGGGAGTTGGTGGGCACATACTATGTGGTTGAGTTGGACAAAGCACTCCTTCCCACTGTTTAGGAATTTCTAGTCCTGATTTGCACAGGAGAGAAAGGTTTTCCTAATGAAAAGGAATTGGAAACTACTTCTTATTTGTGTTTCAAGTTAGTAAACCAGGACTGATGAGTCCAAGAGCAGAACTGGGCAATGAGATTTCTGCAGAAACTTTGTCATGTATATAGGGAGTGATAGAACCACTGGAATGAATAAGGATTGGTTCTAATACTATCAGATCGTTGATATGAATCATAAGTCTATACACGGGACCTGAATCTATACATGAAATAAGTTACTATATACATGGAATAGAATTGCATTAATTATGTATAAATACACACACAGATTTTAAAAAAGATTTTATTTATTTATTCATGAGAGACAGAGAGAGAGAAAGAGAGAGAGAGGCAGAGACACAGGCAGCCTCCATGGAGGGAGCCCAACGTGGGATTGGATCCCAGGTTTCCAGGATCAGGCCCTGGGCCAAAGGCGGCACTAAACCGCTGAGCCACCGGGGTTGCCCAAACACAGATTTTAAAATGTTGAAAACTAGAGCCTAGTTAATAGAAATGTACCAATGTCAGTTTCTTGGTTTTGATGTTGTACTACATATGTGTAAGGTGCCATAATTGGGGGAAATTGAGTGAAGGGTACATGGGAATTTTTGTATTATTTTTGTAATTTTTTGACCATATAATTATTTCAAGTAAGAAAATTCAAAGGAAAAAAATGAGCCAGAGGCCAGTGCTGCTTCTGTACCCCTCCCTTATCTATCACTAACTTGATTTGATTGCTGAACAGAACAGGATATCCTTATTGCAGATGTATGGGTTTTGAGATGGTCATTATTAATGCCAGTCATTTCCAGTCACATTTGAAGAATAGAGTTACTAGGAAGGAAATGTTCCTGAGAATAAGATTGCTTCCATTTCTTCATATAATTTTAGTACATCTGTTGTATAAACTTGAGAAAGTCACTTAATCTCTCTATTCCATAGCTTTCCCCATTTGTATTGGAGATAATGGCTGCTAATGGTTGTAAAGAAGATTAAATGAGTCAGCATATGAAAACACTTGAATCATGTTTTTAGAAGGTATTATCTTTGTGATCAAGTGTTTACTGGTAGTTTCTAGCAAAATGCCTTGCATATATTAAAAGAATATTTGCAATTACATTTATGGCAACTATTTAAAAAATCACATCATTTGAATGCTTATTTCAATATGTAGTACTACTCAGCAAAAATGGTTTAGTTATTTCTGCTGACATTAGAGCTTTTAATGTTTCTGAATTAATAGACATTCTTATAATCACAGACTTCAACTGTCAGTCACAAATAGCAATTTAATGAAGATAGTATACTGCGGCAATCCCTTAAGTATTTATTAGATAGTGATTCATCTACATTTTGTGCGGGAAGTCTGATTTACCAAGAAGACACTGACCTTGCTAGAATCTATAAATTTGACCAGCACACACTGTTTTTAACTAACTCGCCTTCTCCTAAAGTCTATGTATAGCAAAATGAATGGTGTTTCATGTTATTATGACATAAAGCAGTCAGTAAGTTAAAAAGGTACATGAAAAATATAAAGTTTGAATTAAAGAAGAAAGAAAAAGAGGAGAAGGAGGTGTTGAAGGAGAAGAAGGAGAAAGAAGAGAAGAATGTCATTCTTGATTGACTTACCAGAAATAAACATATTCTAAAGCACAATTGGCAAATCTGACCAACATTCATAAAATTTAAGAACAAAATAATTTTGGATTTTCTTTTGAAAAAATTTGTATTCAATTCAAAACTGAGATGACACATGATTATTTTACTTGTCAATTCATCAATTTCTACATTGACAACTTTAGTGAAAAGAAAAGCCCTTACCTCTGCTCACACTGATTTTAAAGTTCTATATATTAAATTCTTAAATGGACTAGGAAAATAACCCTGGTCATCTGTAATATTTTCTACCTACTGTATTTTTGGTACCTCCTGAAGAAATGTCAAGTCATTAATTGTGTAGTTTCTAACAATTACAATACCACACTATCTTGTTTACTATAAACATTCTAATAAAATTTGAAAATGGATAATGTTCTAGCCACATTGTTCTTATTATATAACATAAGTCCTATGGATTTTCATATGAATTTTAGAATCATATTCAGAATTTTTATATAAAAAAAATCTGCTACAGTTCTTATTTAGATTGCATTATTCTAGAGTTCAATTTGGAGATAATTGACAACAATACTGTGTCCCAGCCCATTAACAAAGTATCTCTCTCCATTGTTTAAGTCTATTTAAAAATTTTTAAAACATTTTATTTATTTATTCATAAGAGACACACACACAAAGAGAGGTAGAGACACAGGCAGAGGGAGAAGCAGGCTCCATGCAGGGAACCTGATGTGAACTCGATCCGGGGACCCTGGGATCACGCCCTTAGCCGAAGGCAGGGCCACCCAGGTGCCCCTGATCTATTTTAAATTCCAAACATAGTTTATAGTTTTCAGTGCACAGATCTTTTGTGAGATTTATCCTAATAATTTCAGATTTGATAATCAATGTGACATTTTAAAAAATTGCAGTTTTCAGCTGTTTGTTCTTGCTATGTAGAAATATAATTTATAAACCCATTAGCAATTGCCCTTCCTTCTCCACTAATCTACTCTCTTGTTTCTGTCATTTGCCTTTTCTGAACATTTCATATAGAGTATTCTGATGTATGGCCTTTGTATATGGCTTCTTTCACTTAGTGTAATGCTTTTCAAGGTTCATCCATGTGGTACCATACTTCAATATTTTCATTCATTTTTGTGATTTTTGTGGCTGATATTCTATTATTTGGACATACTGCATTTTTAAAAGTTTTTATTTATTTGGCTGAGAGAAAGGGAGAGAGAGTACAAGCAGAGAGAGAGAGAGAAAAGTAGAGTCCCTACTAGGCAGGAATTCCAACGTGGAGCTCAATCCCAGCATACCGTGATCATGACCTGAGCCAAAGGCTTACCTGACTGAAATACCCAGGCACCCCCATACCACATTTGTTTATTAGTTCATCCATTCAAGAATATTTTGGTTGTTTTTCACATTTTGGCTATTATAAAAAAATGTTGTTATGAACATTCATGTACATATATCTTTTAAGATTTTATTTATCCATGAAAGACACACAGAAAGAGAGGCAGAGACACAGGCAGAGGGAGAAGCAGGCTCCTCGCAGGGAGCCCGATATGGGACTTAATCCCAGGACTCCGGGGTCATGCCCTGAGCTGAAGGCAGACGCTCAACCACTGAGCCACCCAGGGATCCCTCTTGCGCATATTTTTGTGTGAACATGTTTTCAAGTCTCTCAGCTATATACCAAAGGGGAATTGCTAGGTCATATGATCACTATGTTTAACTTTTTGAGTAACTGCTGAACTGACTGCATCATTTTACATTCTGACCAGTAATATAAGAGGGTTCTATTTTCTCCACAATCTCACCAATACTTGTTACCTTCTTGTTATTTCTTTTTAAATTATAGTCATCCTGAGGGTGTGAAGTAGTGTATCATTGTGGTTTTTATTTACATTTCCCTAATGACTAACAATTTTCATGTGTTTATTGGTCATTTGTATATTTTCTTTGGAGAAATGTCTATTCAAATCCTTCACTCATTTACTGTCTTTTTGTTGCCTTATGAATTCTTTATACATTTGGATAATAAATCTTTATCAGATATATGGTTTGAAAGTATTTCCTCCAATTCTCTGAATTATCTTTGCATTTTCTTGATAGTAACCTTTGAGGCACATATATTTTTAATTTTGATAAAGCCCAATTTATCTATTTTTCCTTTGGTTGCATTTGCTTTAAATGTCATATCTAAGAAATCATTGCTTAATCTAAGTTCACAAAGATTCACAGCTATATTTTCTTCAAAAAGTTTTATACTTTTAGGTCTTACATTTAGGTCTAAAGACCTAAAGGCCATTTTCAGTTAGTTTTTGCATATGGTATGAGATAAAGCGTCAACTTCATTTTTGTACATGGATATCCAGTTCTACTTGTTGAAAAGAATATTCTCTCCCCATTGAAATGATCTTGGCATCCCTAACAAAAACCAGTTGACAATAAGCACATTAGTTTATTCAGGAGTTTCCATGTGATTCTATTTATCTATGTATTCATTGTTAAGTCATTATTACTCTATCTTGATTAGTGCAGCTTTGTAGTAAGTTTTGAATTCTAGAATTACGAGTTTTCTGAATTTATTCTTTTTTTTAAAGACTGTTTCAGCTATTCTGTGTCCCTTGTACAGAAAAAAGCTAAATGGGATTTTGACAGAAATTAGGTGAAATTTGCAGAACAATTTGAAGATTTATCCCATTTACCAATAGTAAGTCTCCCTATCCAAGAACATAAGATTTCATTCCATTTATTTAGGTCTTCATTAATTATTTTCATAGATATTTGGTAGTTTTCAATTGTACAAATCTTGACTATATCTTCCTAAATGTACTCTTAAATATTTTTTGATGCTATCGAATATGGAATTTATTTATTTCATTTTTAGACTGTTGCCAGTGTATAAAGCTGATTTTTATGCATTGATTTTTGTATCCTGCAATCTTATTGAATTTGTTTATTAGTACTAATAGTTTAGTTGTGTGTGCATGTGTGTGTCCCCTAGGCTGTTATATACATAAGGAGCATGTCATCTCAAATAGAGACAGTTTTATTCTTTCTTTTCTATCTAAATGCCTTTTATTTCTTTTTATAATCTACTTGCCTTGGCTAAGATATCTAGAACGAAGTGTTGTATAGAAGTGGTGAGAGAATATCTTTGACTTTTTCTTCTTCTTCTTTTAAAAATTTATTTATGTATTTTAGAGAGAGACTATGCAGGCTGAGGGGAGGAGAGAGAGAGAGGGGAGAGAGAATCTTAAGCAAACTCCACACCTAGTGTAGAGCCAATGTGGGGCTGGTTGTACGCTTAACTGACTTTGCCACCCAGGCGCCCCATAACTTATTCTTGATCTTAGAGGGCAGTTTTATTCTTTTATCATTCAGTATATTATCAGTTGTGGGGTTTTGTAGATGTTCTTCACCAGATTGAAGAAGTTGCTTTCTATCCCTATTATGTTATCAAGAAAGGGTGTTGAAAAAAAAAAAAAAAAAGAAAGGGTGTTGGATTTTGTCAAATGCTTTTTCTGCATCTTAGAAATGATTCCATGGTTTGGCTTTATTCTATTGTTATGCTTTATTACATTGATTTTAATATATTGAACGTATCTTACTCTTGAATCCTGCAACATTGCTAGACACACTTGTTAATTTTAGTAACTATTTTTTCAATATTTTCTATGAAGAGAATGATGTCATATATGAACAAAAGTATAGGTATGCTTTATCTCCTCCAATCTAGAAGGTTTTATTTGCTTTATTGCATAGGCTTTTATCTGTAACATATTTTTGAATAATTAAATGAGTCATCTGAAATGCAGGATTAGGGCAAGAATATTCACTGTAACACAGTCTGTTGACATTAAGCCTGTTGTGAGTTTTAGGTATAGATAACCCTTATCAAGTTGAATGAGTTATTTTTATTTATTGCTTGTAACGTGGGTTCTTTAAAAATCAGGAATGAATGTTGAATTGTATCAAATGGTATCTTCTATAACTATGGAGACGATCATACGACTCTTAGTTTTAGTTTGTTAACATGGTGAATTAAATTCATTGATCTGTAAATATTTATGTTCCTGATACACACCTCACTTAGCAATGATGTGTTACCATTTTTATATAATAATTCATTTGATTTGTTAAATTTTGGGGGGAAATTTTGTGTCTACACACATGATAGATATTCATTTGTAGTTTGCTTTTCTGTAATGTCTTTGTCTGGTTTTGCTATCAGGATAATGCCAACTCCGTAGAATAATTTATAAAGTAGTCCTTCCTTTTTAATTTTCTGGAAGAGCTCATGTACTATAATGGTATTATTTCTCCCCTAAATATTTGTTAGAAATCACCAGTGAAGCCACATGGGTCTAGAGGCTTCTTTAGGGGAAGATTTTTAATTATAAATTTAATTTTAAAAAATCAATATAGAACTAGTGAAGCTATCTTGTTTTATTTTAGTAAGCTTTGGTTGTTCATCTCTTTCAAGAAATTTGTCCATTTAACCTAAGTTATTAACTTTATTGGCATAAAGCTTTTTAATTCATTATTGTTCTTTTAATATCTGTAGATCTGTACTGATGCCAGACTTCTGATTCCTGATATTGGAAATGTTTGTCTTTTCTCTTTTTTTTCCCCTGACCGGTCTAACTAAAGATCAATCAATTTTACTAATCCAAAGATGAGCTTTTGGTTTTATTGATTTTCTCTATTTTTTTTTCTGTTTTCTGTTTCACTATTTTTACTCTGGTCTTTATCATTTCTGTGCTTTTGTTTATGTTGGATTTAATAAGCTTTTTCTAGGTGTTTTGTTTTTTGTGTGTGTATTTTCTGATTGAACCTGACATCATTTATTTGAAGACTTTCTTCTTTTTAAACATGTTGTGGGGGCAGCCCGGGTGGCTCAGCGGTTTAGCACCTGCCTTCAGCCCAGGGCATGATCCTGGAGACCTGGGATCGAGTCCCACGTTGGGCTCCCTGCATGGAGCCTGCTTCTCCCACTGCCTGTGTCTCTGCCTCTCTCTCTCGCTGTGTCTCCATGAATGAATAAATAAAATCTTTAAAAAAAAAATGTTGTGGTTTCAATTTCATTCAGTTAAAAATATCTAGTTTCCCTTTTTACATCTTACCCAATCTATGGGTATTTAAAAGTGCATTAGTGTTCAAAAATGTGAAAATTTATGATATTTTTTTGTTGTTTTTAACAATTTAATTATGATTAGAGAAAATACTGTTTATTACTTTAATCTTTTAAAACTACTAAAACTTGTATTGTGGCTCAGAATATTATTTATCCATATAAAATATTTAAGCAAACTTGAAAAGAATGTGTATTCTGAAAAAAATAAAAAAAAATAAAAAATAAAAAAAGAATGTGTATTCTTATATTGGGAAATTGTTATTAAAATTACCATTTAAAAAATTTAAAAAATTAAAAAAATTATCATTTTTTAGGTCAAGTTAATTGACAGTTGGTTTTTAAGTCTTCAGTATCCTATTTTTTTCAATACTTTATCAGTTTTTGAGAGTAGACATTGAAATCTTACTTTATTTGTGGGTTCCTTTATTTCTCCTTGCAGTAAACTCTACTCCCAATGTGGGGTCAAACTCATGATCTTGAGATCAAAAGTCACATGCTCTGTGACTGAGCCAGCCACGTACCCCCAGAGCTTTTCATTTTAGTTAAATTCAACTTATTAATTTTTCTCTCATGGATTGTATCTCTGGTTTTTATCCAAAAAGTCATGACCAACCCCAAAGTCATCTAGATTTTTTCCTATGTTATCTTTTTATAGGAGTTTTATAGTTTTTGCATTTTAAAATTCAAATCTATGGTCCATTCTCAGTTATTTTTTTGTGAAATGTATAAGGTCTGTGTCTACATTCTTTTTCTTTTTCACTTGGGTTTTCAAGTGCAATAATTTTAGCATTAATATTTCACTTAATATCTCCAGTGTTTCTTTTAGTTTGTTTAACAGTAAGTTTTAAAAACCATATCATCACAAGATAAATTTTTCCCTTTTCTTATTCTTTTTTTATTGTTGTGTCTATATAAGAGGATGGATGTTGGCTGAACCTATTGTAGTATACATTTTACAATATATATAAATCAAACCAGTGTGCTGAATGACTTAAGATATATAGTAACGTATGTCAATTAGTTCTCACAAAACTGGAAAGAAAGGAATCTAAGAAGTAACAAAAGAGTTTTAAAATTTATATTATATTAATATACTTGTTTGCTAATTCTGAAATTTATTTCAGTTCTACACACGTCCTGATTAATTGTGTTTGCTCCTCATTATGGGATATACTTCCCTTTTTCTTTGCACACCTGATTTTTTTTTTTCCCTTGGATAGTAGACATTTTGAACATTACTTCATTGAGTGTTATTTGGTTTTTCTATAAATATTGAGTTTTTGAGCTTTCTTCTTGGATGCATTTTATTTACTTGCAAATGGCTTCATCCTTTCAGGTCTTGGTTTTAAGAGTTTAGTGGGATTTACTAGTTGAGTCAGCAAATGAAAAACAACCATTGGACTTTTTGTTTTGTTTTGTTTTAATTGCTAAGGTAGGGACGCCTGGGTGGCTCAGGGGTTGAGCGTCTGCCTTGGGCTCAGGGTGTGATCTCGGGGTCCTGGGATCGAGTACCACATCCAGCTCCCTGTAAGGAGCCTGCTTCTCCCTCTGCCTCTCTCTCTCTCTCTCTTTCTCTTTCTGTGTCTCTCATGAATAAATAAATAAAATCTTGAAAAAAATTGTGAAGGTACAATTCTTCAGTGTAGCCTCCTTAATGGCCAACAGATTATGAGTTTCCCCAATCTGTCTTGTGGCAACAGGAATTATTATAAGTCTGTCTAATCTTTGGGCACTTTCTTCTTTGACCAGTAGAAGTTATTCCATGATTCCAGCTCTAGTCTTGGACATTTTCCTCACATGTGTGCACTACTCAGCACTCTGCTGAAGATTCAAGGGAGAGATCTTGAGCAGATCTCTGGAATTCTCTGTGCAGTTTAATCTTCTCATGAACTCTGTTTTATGAACTGAAGGTGCCTGGGCTCCTCAGACTTTTTAGCTCTGTCTCCTGAACCTCGGGAGTCTTGCAGACCTACCTGGATTCTCTCTCCCTGTTTTATAGCTTAGAAACTCACTCTAGGAAATAATCAGGGCAACTGTAGATCATATCTCTGGTTTCTCATCTCCCAAAGATCACTGTCTCTTGTTGCCCAATATTCAGTGACATAAAAACCATTATTTCACACATTCTTTGTGTTTCCTATTGCTGTTTTTGTTTCAGTTGTGGGAGTAAATCCAGTCTTTGTTAATCCACCTTGGCCAGAAGCAGAAGTTTATATTTGATGGTTTTATTCCTTATAATGTACCACATCCAGTTATAAATTGTCATGCTTAGAGATTCTGCAATCTCCTTTAATTTACCACTTGAATCATTGAAGACAATTCTTAGGAAAAATTGAAGAAATGGATCTATCTCAAGTCATTTCATATCTAAGTTTCTCTTTTAGAGATAGTATAATTTAAGGATTAATGGACTGAAAATTATTTTTAAAGAAAGCTTCCATTTATATTCAAATAGAAAAGCTCTTTAAGAACTCAAAATATAAGTTTCTGTCTTTCAAAGATGGATATTAGACAATTTAGTGCCACTTTTAGTAGCAGAAAGACACCTCACTACTCTTCCATTGTTTATGTCAGGAGTGCTCATTGGCAAAGCAATCATTTGAAAATAGTATGAAACCAAGCTACTAGATTTTTGTTCATGGAAAATATCTATAAAGAGCCATAATATCTTTAAGACACAAGAGAATATTTAAATTCAGAATGATGAACGGCAGAAAAAAATAGAATAAAGCAAACCAACCAAGTAGTGGACCCATAAAAAAGAAAGACTGAGTTGAACTTAAATATTAAAAACAGGGATATATGGTAAAGATTGAGTACTAAACAAGATCTATTTCTTGCATATATACAATTTCAAACAGGAAAGAAGGTAATAACAAATTGCTCTCTAGAGCCAATTTCTAAATGACAGCAAATTACAATTCTACAGGACAGTCTCATAAGTTTTGTAGATATTGCACTCAATTAACAAAATGAGTGGCTAGAGAACAGGAATCTTCTGCTACTTAATATAGAGAATAGGGTGCTGCTGACATCACAGTGACAAATGCCTGTCAGGGACAATTTCAAGTTATTCAGAAAGAGTAAACAGTGTTTTAAGATTACTTTCTTAGGGAGATTATTTACCCCCATATAAAGTAGACATCATACTTCTGATACTGAATCAACTCTGAAAGAGCACACAGGGTTTAAAACGATTTGTCCAGATCAGTCTTCTATGATTCTTTTTCAGTTCAGGGGCACATGCAAGCTAAACATGAGATGAGAAACTTGTCCTTGACATCATCCCTGACTCTTGTCTGAATACTCCTCTTTCTGTTTACGCTTAATCTCATACTTGCCTAAAAAAAAAAAAAAAGAAGAAGAAGAAGAAGAAGAAGAAGAAGAAGAAGAAGAAGAAGAAGGAAGGAAGGAAGGAAGGAAGGAAGGAAGGAAGGAAGGAAGGAAGGAAGGAAGGAAGGAAGGAAGGAACTGGACTAATTAATGACTATATATCTCGTTATACACTTCCTTGCTCTTTATATAAACATTATGAGGCCTCTAAAAAGGGCTCTCAAGTTATTTAAAAGAAAAGTTTCTTTTCCAGAAAATCTTTCAGACTCTTACATTTAGCAAAAACCTAAGATCTCATCAATTCTCAATAGAGATTCTATATTTGTACTACTTTGAAAATATAGCTTGAGAAAATGGACAGAAAACAACATGCCTTTGAAGCTGGCATATTATAAGATCAATTTTCATATTTTGAAAAATACCCTTTAAAAAAACAGCACAGTGAGGCTATTCACTGTGTCGTTTTAAAATGACTGAAAACCTGAAGTATCAGTATTGCAGATGAATATAAAACACATTGAAAAGCATGACAATGAACTGTTATAATTGATTTGTTACAAAATACTATCAGTGTGACATTAAGACTTAAAGTGAACTAATGTGTAATAAATGATATTCAGCCTATATATGTATATATACTTATGTAATGTTTGTTTGACTGTTTACACAGCTCAATAGCATGCTATTATATATTTCAGAAGGGATTTTCCTATGGAGTCAGATTTAAAATGTACAGCTTTCAGATACTACTTTCTACAGCATTCCTATATCAACTATATTTCATGTTTAAGTGATTAACTTTGAGATTCTCCTGAATCAGTTTCTCTCATTCTTCATAGCTTTTTGCTATGAAATATGAAATATAGCTTTTTGCTTTTCACTATGCTAATTCTCACTTAAATATTCTTACTTTCCTTTTAGCCTAGAGAATTTAGTGAGCACTTCTAAAGAATCTTGCCTGTTTTTCTCCCAACTTCCACATCAATTTATCAACAATGTCTCTCCTGTATAACTTCACAGCCCCTTGGGCATTCATTACTCATAAAACTTAGTATAGTATATTGTGGCCATTTATTCATATATCTGTTTCTCTTACTAGAGAGCAAACTTTTTGAGATCTAGGACTGTTGCTCCATACTATATGACTTATGGAATATTCCCTTTTATAGACAAAGCTTGCTTATTTTATGGTAATTGTTATGAGTCAAGATCAATCAAATAAATAATATACTTTGAAAACAATGTATATGGTAGATGTGAATAAATAGATGTGTGTAAATGTGTGCTTTCAATCACAACTAAAACTGTAGAGAAAATACAAATATATGGAAAATCTTACATACATCAGCACAAGGAGGAAAAAAGAGCATGTACTCATGATTCCAGAATTGCTAAGAAACTTTTATATTTTGTTGCAAAATTAATCACATTAAGAAGGCTAACAAAGCCCAGCTCAAAACTTGACAAATACATATAACCTTGAGAGAAATATGTAGAAGTAAGCCAACATGTAGCCTATTACCCCAATGGGTGAAAATGTAGGCTCTGAATAAGGGTGGATTCTGGAAAATGGGGAAAATTGTACTTAAATTCATTTTTTTTTCTCCTGGAGGTAAACAAGTGAAATCTGCTGGCACTTTAGAAAAGTTGTTCTAGTAAAAAAGTCATAATAAAGCCACAGCATGGGAGATCAAGTAACATGTCTGGAAGTGATGTTCGCTTATTATATTTAGCTGCTGTAAATTCAGCATCAAACAGGAGGAATTTGTAATATATTGGCCCAGGCAAAAACAATGAAATACCATTAGGCATTTTTTAAAATGAAATAATAGTACAAAAGAAATATAGATGATTCTTTTTCATAATCATTATGCTGAGTAAAAGTAGATATATAAAAAAGAATATATATTGAATGATCACACATATGATATTCTAGATCAGATAAAATAATGATACAAATGATACAAATCAGATCCACACTAAACTGGAATGCGAGGTAAGGTGATTAACTTCAGAAAGGCCCAAAGATCTCTCTGGGAAAATAGAAAAATTTTATATCTTGAGTGCAGTGTGGCTACATGGGTATATATTTCTTTTCACAAGTAACTAAATTACAAGTAACTTAAAATCACAAGTAACTTAAAATATATGCATTTTGCTATAGGTAAATTTTGTCTAAACAAAGTTGATTTTTAAAATACCATTTGCAGGGACAGCAGGGTGGCTCAGCCATTGAGGGTCTGCCTTCAGCTCACGGAGTGATCCAGGATCTGGGAATTGAGTCTCACATCAGGCTCCCTGCAAGGAGACTGCTTCTCCCTCTGCTTGTCTCTGCCTCTCTCTCTGTGTCTCCCATGAGTAAATTTTTTTAAATCTAAGAAAAAAGATACCATTTGCAATAGAATTAAAAAATAAACACAATTTGACAAAAATATATGAATTCTGTACAATGAAAAATAAAAAATGTTGTGGGGAGAAATGAAGAAAAATATATAGATATACCACCTTCATGGAATGGCTTTTTGAAAGGAAACTGACAGTTAGGCTAACAGTTTTATGGCAATTAAAAGACGTAGCTCTGACTTATTTTCTCAGCATAATCTCTACCTCCATCCACGTCTTGCAAATGCCAAGATTTCATTCTGTTTTATGGCTGAGTAATATTCCATTAAATATGGAATATTATATATATTATATATATATAATATCGCCTCTTTACCCATTCATCAGTCAATGGACTGATGTGGGCTATTTCCATAATTTGGCTGTTGTAGATAATGTTGCTATAAACATCAGGGGGCATGGATCCCTTTGAATTAGTATTTTTTTAAAGATTGTATGTATTTATTTTAGAGAAAGAGAGGATGAGTGGAGAGGGGCAGTAGGCAAGGGAGAGGGAGAAAGAATCTGAAGCAGACTCCACACTGAACATGGAGCTAACTTGGGGCTGGATCCCATGATCCTGAGATCATGATCTGAGCTGAAACCAAGAGCCAGACATTTAAATGACTGAGCCACCCAGGTGCCCCCAGTATTGTTGCATTCTTTGGGTAAATACCTAGTGGGGCAATTGCTGGATGATAGGGCAGTTCTATTTTTAATTTTTGAGGAAACTACACTGTTTTCCAGAGTGGCTGTACCAGTTTGCAGTCCCACCAACAGTGCAAGACTTTTCTTTCTTCACATCCTTGCTAACAACCTCTTCTTTGTGTTGTTGATTTTAGCCATTCTGACAGGTGTGAGGTGATATCTCATTATAGTTTTTTTTTTTAAAGATTTTATTTATTCATGAGAGACACACAAAGAGAGGCAGAAACACAGGCAGAGGGAGAAGCAGGCTCCATGCAGGGAACCCGACGTGGGACTCGATCCCGGGATCCCGGGGTCATGCGCTGAGCCAAAGGCAGATGCTCAACCGCTGAGCCACCCAGGCGTCCCTCTCATTATAGTTTTGATTTGTATTTCCCTGATGGTGAGTGATGTTGAGCATCTTTTCACATGTCTGTTGGCTATCCGGATGTCTTCTTTGGGAAAATGTCTATTCATGCCTTCTGCTCATTTTTTAACTGGATTATTTTGGGGTCTTGAGTTAGGTACTGTATGGTTTCACTCATATGTGGAATTTAAGAAACAAAACAAAAAACAAAAGGGGGAAAAAGAGAGAGAGAGCCAAACCAAGGAACAGATTCTTAAATATAGAGAACTGATTGTTACCAGTGGGGAGGTAGATGGGAAAATGGGTTAAATAGGTAATGGGTTTTGAGTGAACTTGTGATGAGCACCGGGTGTTGTATGGAAGTGTTGAATCACTATATTGTATACCTGAAATTAATATTATATTGCATTTTAACTGATGGGAATTAAAAAAAAACTTTTAAAAAAGATATAAGTAGGCCAGAAATCTTAAAAGATAAAAACAAATTTGTAGAGCTAACACTACTTGATCTGAAAACTTACTGTAAGATTACCTTAATCGGAGAGAGTGATATTTATGTGACAGTAGGTAAATAGACTAATAGAACAAAGAAGAGAATTCAGAAAGAGAATAACACACACAATGCACTGACTTTTGATAAAAGTTCCAAAATAATTCAATGGGAAAAAGAAAGTGTTTTCATCAAATGACGCAGAGCATCTCTATGAGCATTTCAAACAATAAACAAATTTAATTCCTACCTCAAGCCAGACACAGTTAATAAAGGTGGATCATAGACCTCTATGTAAGGAGTGAATCTGTTAAAAACCCAGAAGACATGGGAAAGTATTTTCTTATGGTATAGATTGATAATAGGACAAAACTTACTTATTTGACTTCATTCAGATAAAAAAAGGACAGTTCATCAAGTAAATCATTAGCTAAACGAAAAAGAAAGCCAAAAGCAAATACATCACAAAAAACTACAAACCAATATCTCTCATGAACATAAATGCAAAGATCTTCAACAAAATATTAGCAGACTGAATTCAACAATGTCTAAAGATAATCACATAGCACAACCAACTGGGGTTTATCCCAGGGGAGCAAAACTGGTTTAACATTAATCAGAGTATATCACATCAAAAGGCTAAAAACGAAAAATCACATGATCATAGGAATAGACTATAACAATGGCACTAGAATTAATAATTTTTAAAAGACATTCTGACTAGAAATTTAAAGCATGCCATTTAATTTTTTGGCCAAAGAGAAAATATTTATGTAAATTTCCAAATTTTTGGAATAGAATGATGCTGAGAACACAGCAGTATCTATGAATATATGGTGTACAAGTAAAGCCATTATCAAAGAAGAGGTTACACCATTAGATGTTTTATTATTAAATATTTAGGGCAGCCCGGGTAGCTCAGCGGTTTACCGCTGCCTTCAGCCCAGGGTGTGATCCTGGAGACCTGGAATGAGTCCCACATCAGGCTCCCTGCATGGAGCCTGCTTCTCCCTCTGCCTGTGTCTCTGCCTCTCTCTGTGTCTCTATGAATAAATAAATAAAATCTTAAAAAAATAGATATTTTATCATTAAATATTTTTAATTGAAAGATGCCCAAAAATTTTTAAGAACTTTAAAAATACACATGAAGATCTTAATGAATAAAAATAAAATATTATTTTATTGTTATAAAACAAAAAAATACACAGAAAAAAACATGGGGAGGAATTAATAAAGATTAGAAAGATTAAAAATGATTAGAGTGGCTGCACCAGTTCACATTCCCACCAACAGTGTAAGAGGGTTCCCTTTTCTCGCAGCCACTCTGGAAAACTGTGTGGAGGTTCCTCAAAGAGTTAAAAATAGACCTGCCCTACGACCCAGCAATTGCACTGTTGGGGATTTACCCCAAAGATACAAATGCATTGAAACGCCGGACACCTGCACCCCGATGTTTCTAGCAGCAATGTCCACAATAGCCAAACTGTGGAAGGAGCCTCGGTGTCCATCGAAAGATGAGTGGATAAAGAAGATGTGGTTTATGTATACAATGGAATATTACTCAGCCATTAGAAATGACAAATACCCACCATTTGCTTCAACGTGGATGGAACTGGAGGGTATTATGCTGAGTGAAGTAAGTCAGTGGGTGAAGGACAAACATTATATGTTCTCATTCATTTGGGGAATATAAATAATAGTGAAAGGGAATATAAGGGAAGGGAGAAGAAATGTGTGGGAAATATCAGTAAGGGAGACAGAACGTAAAGACTGCAAACTCTGGGAAACAAACTAGCGGTGGTAGAAGGGGAGGAGGGCGGGGGGTGGGGGTGACTGGGTGATGGGCACTGGGGGTTATTCTGTATGTTAGTAAATTGAACACCAATAAAAATAAATTAAAAATAAATAAATAAAAATGATTAGAAAGATAAATACAAAAATTAAGACTCTAAAAGCAGGATATTTTTAAAACAACAGAATAAACTACCATGTAATATAATAAAGACAAAAAATAGAAAAATAAAGAACAAAAACACTAATTAGAACTGGAAAAAAGGAAATAACTGTAAAACTAGAGAGAATGTGGATGTGTCTGTGTGTGTACTTCTACTATTTTCCCAACTCTCCATAAATACAATTTTCTTTTTTTTATAAATACAATTTTCAGTAAACTTTTGGCTTATATATTTCAAAATGCACAAATCATTGATATACTACTTGATGAAGTAAGCATAGCATTTAACAAACATCACTTAGATCAAGAAGCAGACTATTGGCAACATGGCAATAGTCCTTTTCATGGCCCATTTTCAGTACTACCCTTCATTTCCTAAAGGTAAGTACTATTCTGACTTCTAACATTATAGATCAATTTGCCTGTTTGATTTTATGTAAATGAAATTATGTATTTTTGTATGCATGACTTCTTTTATTCAAAATTGTGAAATGATTCATGTCATTATATATAACCATAGTTTAACTCATTTCATTATTTAAACACCACTATTTATGCATCATACTTTTAATGGTCATGTAGACTTTTTAAAACCTATTGTATGTAGTACAACTATAAATATCCTTTTTTTTTTTTTTTTTAAAGGTAGGAAGGGGCAGAGGGAGAGGGAGAAAGAGAACCTCCACACCCAGCATGGAGCCTTACATGGGGCTCAGTCTTATGACTTGAGATCAAGACCTGAGCTGAAATCAAAAGTAGGACTCTTAACCAACTGAGCCACCCAGGTACCCCAGCTATAAACATTCTTTTACTGAACACAAAACAAGTACCTACTCCAATTTCCTGAGCCTTGTGGATTCCTCCTGCAACGTATCATCCAGGCTCAAGTAGTTTTCAGTCCTGAGATTTTTTTTTTTACTTCTCCAGCTAATCTGTACTTAAACAAAATAATACACAGCAGATTTGGGATCTGACATCCTGAATGTCATCCATAAAAAGGATCAAAAGACAAAATATTAGACCTAGAATGAATTTAATCCCTATAGGTGAGGAATTGCCAACAAAAGAACAGGTGGTTAGAGGAAACTGGTCATAGAAACATGCTTTCTTAGTTCCCTGTACTACCTACCCTGAGAGAAAGTTTTTCTTTGAAGTTTAGTCACAATATTCCTACCTGCAAAGTGGAAGAATTTGTCCAGGGAATTCTTTCCAAATGATCATGAAGAAGTAGTTGGCATGGTAAATCGTTATCTTATAATGCTTTATATTATCTCTGTTTTATTTTCCATTTTTGCACTCTTGCATTTTGGTGTTTACACCTCTGAAAGCACTACATGTTAATCATTATCTTATGTTCTATAGCATACAGGCTGAACAATGAATATACACAAACTTTCTTGGCACATATAAGCATGCATTTCTGTTGGATATATAGGTAGGATAGAACTTGGATTCATAGCACATATACATTTTAAATTTTAGGGATTAATGCCAAATTGTTTCTCAAAGCACTTGTGCTACTTAAAAAAGAAAAAAATTATTTGAGAGAGAGCGAGCAGAGGGAATAGGAGAATGAAACCTAAGCAGCCTCCTTACTGAGCATAGAGCCTGGTGAGGGGGTTGATCTCACAACCTTGAGATCATGACCCTGAAATCACAACCTGAGCTGAAAACAAGAGCCAGACACTTAATTGGCTGTGCCACCCAGGTGCCTAGCAGTTGTACTACTTTTTAAAGTGTATTCCATTCCCAGCAGTAGTCATTAAAGATTATGCAAATAAATTTAAATATTTAAAATACTTATTTTTCTAGAAAAATAAAAGTTTATTAAAATTGATCCCAGTAGAGATAGAAAAGTTAAATAGACCAAAATATAAATAAGAAATTAGGAAAGAAATTGAGGTAATTACCAAAGGAAAGGCATGAAAACAATATGGTTGCAGAAGGGATTTCTGAAAAAATGACAAAGAGCAAGTAAATTCAATGCTAGCCAAAATGATTCAGAAACTAGGAAAAAAAAAAAAACAACTTTTACATTACTTTGTGATGTTATTTCACAGTCATGACAACTCAGATTAATGTCATTTATGAATATTGATGTAAGATCCTGAGGTAAAATTGAAGCAGTAGGATCCAACAGCATGACCAAGTGCAATTTGCTCCAGAAATGCACCAATTAGGAAACCTATTAGTACAATTTACTATTAGATATTTTATAGAAGGCTGTTTTAATCCCCTTGCAGTTTCTTTTACTATATTTTGTTTAAAAATTAATTTTAGTTGTTGCCTTTAGGATTACAATTACCATCTTAATTTATAATAATCTAATTCAGATTAATAAAAATTGAACTTCAATTTTATACAACAGAGCCCCTTTCCCTCTCCACTCCTTTGTGCTAATTATCACACAAATTACATTTTTATAAATTGTGTGCTTGTCCACACAGATTTGTAATTATTGTTTTTGCAGTTGTCTTTTAAATCAAATAGGAGAAAAAAAAGAATTACAAACAAAATATACATTTACACAAACCTTTTTATTTCCCTATTTTGTTACTTATCTTGGTGCTTTTTACTTCTTTCTGTAAATTCAGATTACTGTGTAGTGTCTTTTTAATTCAGCTTTTAGAGCTCCTTTAAGTATTCCTTGTATGACAAATTTGCCAGCAATTAATTCTTTCAGTTTTTATTTTAGAATGATTAATTTCTCCTTCATTTTTGAAATATAGTTTTGCTGGATTTAGAATTCTTGGTTGATAGTCTCTTTCTTACTGTTTCTGCCCTCTATGGTCTGAGGAGAAATCAGCCATTAATCTTATTGAGAATACCTTGTATGCAATGATTTACTCATCTCAAGGATTTCAAGGTTTTCTTTGTCTTTATGTTTAGACAGTGTTATTATAGTGTGTCTAGGAATGGATCTCAGTAAATTCATACTACTTGGGCTTCATTGAGCTTCTGGGATGTGTAGACTTTTTTTTTTTTGAATTGTGAAGTTTCATGCCATTTCTTCAAATACTCTTTTTGTCTCTTTTTCTCTCTTTCTTTTTGGAACTAATATTATCCATACATTGGTATGCTACATGATAACCCAAAGGTCTCTGAGGTTCTGCTCCTTTTCATTTATTCTTTTTTTTTCCTGTTCATTAAACTAGATAATATCAATTGCCGTATCTTCAAGTTCTATGGACTGCTTAAATTTGCTGTTGAGACCATCTAGTTAATTTTCAAGTACTGTACTTTTCAGCCACAGAATTTCTGTATGGTTCTTTTAAAAATATTTTTATTGATATTCTCTATTTGATGAGACATTATCCTCATAATTTTATTTTTTAAATCTTTTTTAAAGGTTTTATTTATTTATTCATGAGAAACACATACACACAGAGAGGCAGAGACATAGGCAGAGAGAAGCAGGCTCCATGAAGGGAGCCCGATGTGGGACTCAATCCTGGGACTCCAGGATCATACTGTGGGCCCAAGGCAGGTGGTCAACCACTGAGCCACCCAGGCATCCCTGTCCTCATAATTTTATTTAGTTCATTAGACATTAGCATTTGTATATTTTAAAATAGCTGAATTAAAATCTTTTTCTAGTAAGTCGAATGTTTGGACTTCCTCAGGCATAATATCTAGCAATTATTTTTCCTAAGGATCATACTTTATTGTTTTTTGAACATTTCATATTTTCTTTGTAGAAAAACAGGCATTTTATTTTAATTTTTAAAAAGATTTTATTTATTTATTTATTTGAGATAGAGAGGGGACACACCTGTATATAAGCAGGGGGAGGGGTAGGCAGTGGGAGAGAGAGAGAGAGAGAGGGAGAAGCAAGCTCCCCACTGAATAGAGAGCCCAATGTGGAGCTCTATCCCAGGACCCTGGGATCATGACCTGAGCTGAAGGCAGATGCTTAATGGACTGGACCACTCAGGTGCCCCTGAAAATCAGGCATTTTAAATAATATGCTCTGGTAGCTCTGGATATCAGATTCTTCCCCTTCCCCAAGGCTTTTTGTCCATGATATTCTTTATTATTGTTGTTTGTTTGCTTCATGACTTTTCTAAACTAATTCTATGAAGTCAGTGTTCTTTGTCATCAATGGCTTCCAAAGTCTCTTCTTAGTTACCTTAATGATTAGCTAGTGATTAGAGGTTTCCACAAAATTCCTGAAAAACATACATCTACTACTCTTTGATAAGGGGCTGTGGTGTGTGCATACTGAAGCACACAACACTCAGGCAGTCAGAGCTTTGACAACTCTGCTTAGGTTTCCCTTTCTACTTGAACATAGCCTGAGGTAAAAATTCAAGAGTTAGCCTGAGGTAAAAATTCAGGGGTTTCTCACATCTTTCCAGAGTATGTGTGCAGTGTTGTGTATCCACATAGTCCTACCTATGTGTGTCTTCCTGGATTCCTAGGAATATGTCAGAATTTTTCAAAGCCCCTGAACATTTTCTATAGCTTTTTCCTTTAAGCTTTTGTTTAACTTTTCATTTGCCCAACTATTATCCAACACCTTAGGCAGCCATAGAGTTAATCAATTGACTCTAATTGTTTTCAACCAAAGCCCCCAGGAAAAAGGCTTTTCATTCCAGGTGACTTTCATAAAGAAGGCTTGCAAGGGAACTTCCAGACAGTCCAAATAATGGTATTTCTCTGGAAATGAGACTTCAAAGGAGGTCCAAACCCCTTCTGGCCCATCTGTTGTCTACTAGACTGTTGTTTTTCACCATAATTGCAGGCCGTTGAATTTCAAATTTACTGTAGAGCTGGAAAGGGGGATGGGAAAAGGCAAGTTAAGTCATAAAGTTTATTGTTTTCATTGAGATTCAGCCAATTTTCTTGAAAGAATGTTCTCCATATTGTTATAATCTTTTGATTAATTTCTGGAGTTCTAAAAAAGTTGATTCTATCAATTTTTGTCAGCTTTCTCTTTGCTTCTATGGACAAGAGAATTTTTAGAGGTCCTTTCTTCTTCATTTTTGCTAACATCCTTACCATCTGTATTAGTTTGCTAGGTGGCCATAAAAAAGTATTACCAACTGAGTGGCTTAGTTGGACTTCAATATATAAATTTTAGTGGGGATATAATTCAATGTAAAATGCTATATTAATTAATCTATATAGAAAAGTCATAGAACCATAGATGCAGAAAACTCATGCTATAAATTACAAAACATTTACATTAAAAGCACTCAATGAATTAGAATTTGGTGAGTAATTCTTTAACATGGTATCCTTATTTATACATGTGCGTATATGTATGTATTCCTCACTCTTTTTAAATTTATACCATATTTGATGGGGAGATAATAGAGGCTTTCCTACTATTTTCAGAAAAAAAAGAAGTTGGATGATTGTTGCCATCACTGCTATTTTATACGAGACTAGGAGTTTTAGCCAATTCAATTAGACAATAGAAAGGATTAGATACATAATAGTTTAAAAATGTTTGATTATTAGTTATTATATATTTAGATAATTTTGAAGAATCTATGTGAAGAAAAAGTTTCTATAAACATCATGAGAACCTTGTAGGCTGTAAAATTGATGCAAAAATCCATGGTTTCAAGAGTTCAGCTTCCAAGTATGATAGAGTAGCTTGCAGAAAATCAATGCTACTGCCAAAACTAGTGGAAAATCCAGATAAAAGTACTGAAAATACATTTGCTACTGAGGCAGTCAATAATGAGCGTGCCTAATCCTTAAGAATTTGGGAAGTGTCTGGAGGGCAGAGTCAACAGGTTGATGTACTTATTTCTCTGCTACTCTTTTCACATCAGAATAGAGTTTATATGCCAGTCTCTCTTCCCCACAACTCTGTCAAACTCCTGCTACTTTCTCTGCATCTTGATACTTGCCTCCTGCATGGCCATGAACTGATTGTTTTATAACTTGCTCATTATCATAATTGTCAAATTCCCTGAAGAATAAAATCAATTGAAGAAGTTTGTTTAATTTTTCTGATATTTTTGTTTTTAAAAGAACACCCCAGAAGGCACTAGAGAAGATCAATATCAGTCTTCTATTAGCAGCAATAGACATTAGAAGACAGTGTTACAATGTTATTAAAAGCCAGAAAGAAAATCGTTTAAATAAGGAATGCTTCTACTGGACAACAACCGTTCATCTGGAACCATTTCAGAAAGTGTATTACATAAAACCCCTTCCCGAATCATTTATTGAATATATCCAGACCATGGTATACATTTACTAAAAAGTATTTGCTTTAACTCAGTTACTCTGTCAAATGAGAATAGTGTATTAGTCTGTCATTGCTAAGATTAAAGAGAAATATGCATGAGAACACCAAGAAAAAGCCAAAACCCCATTAGTCTCCTCTTGAAGAAGGAAAAATAATGGTTATTGAGGCAAGGTCCATACAAACCTTTTTAGCTTGAATTGTGATATTTTTCTAAAATGGAACCACACTACATTTAGAATATTAAAACTAGAGATGTTAACTTTGTTATCTTTCAGATGAAGAAACAAAAACAAAAACTTGAGACTTCAAGTAGAGTTAGTCACAATTAGAAGCCAAATCTAAAGACTTTTCACCTTTATTTTTTCTGACTGTAACTATTCTGACATGACCGGCACACTTCCAATGACATTTTGCTGGAGTTCTGGTTTCTTAAAACTTTCACCCACTGCTCCTGGTAGGCCTTCTGAAGTAATGCTTAGCATTTTGGAGGGCTTTTTAATAAGACCTCCTCTGTCTTTGAAAATGCAGATATCTCTGGGAAGGATAACTACTTAAGATTAGATTTGTCAGAGGTGATTTCCTAACTTAGTGGGTTTTGGAAACCAGAGAAAAGAAATTTCTTTGGTAATGTGATTTCTATGCTTAATGCATTGCAGAGTTGAAAAGTTCTGTTACAGGAAACAGAAAGGAGCTAAAGACAAGAGTCATCTACTTAACAATTTTTCTTAGTTGTTGAGAAGTAACCCTCAAATGCAATCCATCTTAAAGCAGGACAGCATCCTCATACACTGCTTGATTATTTTTCATTATAAATATTCTTTCTGAAGTATTTTTCCTAAAATGTACTTCTACTCTCTCTATTTTTTTTATATAAAACACAAATGTCTGACGATTAATTCAACATATTTTTGAGGTATAGACTCCTCCAGATCCATGTTATTCCTGTGAATGAAATTATGAAACATTTTATATTGTCATATAGGAAGCTTTCATTTTATTTGTTTAATTTTGCAGTTGATTAATTAGAGAGGAAGACAAACCATAAGAGACTCCTAACTCTGGGAAACAAACAAAGGGTTGCAGAAGGGGAAGAGGGTAAGGTGATGGGGTGACTGGGTGATGGGCACTAAGGAGGGCACTTCATGGGATGAGTACTGGTGTTATACTATATGGTGGCAAACTGAACTTAAAATGAAAAAAGAATATAAGGTGAACATAACAAATAAAGGTAAGAAACTAGAAAATATTCTGTTATATTTTATGGTTTCTATAACTTGATATAATAAATAACTGTCTTTTATTGTTAAGCTACCAAAAAAAGTTATCAATTTATTCCTCTGTTTGAAAATATATAATAATTTGACACTAAGGGGTATCACTGGCCTTACTTCAGTGATAGTTTCTGTAGTAAAGTTTTTTGGGAGCTTAAAAATATGCATGCTTTGTAATAGCAATGCCTTATGAAAAGTAATTTTTCTTAGGTATATTCTTTGTTCATAAAGTTCTTGGTCTCCTTGGTAATCCTGTTATGGCTACTCACTTAAGATGTTTCCTGGGCACTTTGATATGTTTTTTTATGACATAAAAATCACAATAAAAATATATATTGCCATAATAGCGTGTGGCAAGACATTTTTGCTAGACAGTGTGAACAATTTCTAAATGCCATTATGTGATTAAGCAGTGAGGCACAACAGGTTATATTACATTGTGAAGTTCCATAATAGGTGTTGAAATTGCCTCTCAACATCACACTCGGGAGTATCTCTGAGATTTTTACATGACAATTTCACAGGGTTATTAAAAAAAGAATAAATGAAGTCATTAAAAAACATTTTTCTTAGGTAAATTTAAATGCTTTCTATCACCCAGTGTGCAGTCATTAAAGTCTAATGCCTTTTCCTGGGAAAATATTTCATACAGATTTTTTAGCCTTTTTTTTTTTACTGGTAACTCAAAATTTGTTAAATTTGACTTATTTAAATTTGGTTCCTATCATGAAAAATAATGGAGACAATTACCTTCAACTCAATTTCCAAGGTGACAGTTTATCAATCATAGTAATAAGTGCTTGGGTTTCTTCATAATATATTTGACTCTCTGACTTTTCCATCTTTCTCCAACTCTCAGCTCTCCTCCAATACTTTGTGGAGTCTTCTTTCTTTCTCAGATGAAAATGAATTTGCCCTCTCCAGTGAATAACTGTGGAAGTTCAGGAAATGGAAAAACATTCAAAGGATAAGAGCCCAAGGGTATGTAAATAGAGGACATCAGCCACTCCTGTAAATTATATATAAGCGTACCAGAATCAAATATTTTAACTCACTCTTTGGTTACACAAAGTGACTTATAAGGTTATTTCTTATTTATTAAATGGCAAGAGGCCATGCTCATATTTATAAGGGGTTTTCTAAATCAACCAAAATAAGAGCAACAAAGGCTTTTGACCTCTCAGGTAAACTAAAATTTGAGTGCCCTGTTTTAGCATATGTTCCTACAGAACATGGTCCTGGGACAAGTGTATTCAAGGGCAGATAGATTATTTAAATGTGTGAGGGACACTGGCAGGAGAGAGAGATGTAAAGCAGACAAGGAAATACAGCTAATAAAGTATACACTATGAAGCCAGCTACCATGGTCATTGAATGGAGTTTAACTTGTTGGTAAAACTCTGGGAAACACTTCAAACTATATGACTTAGAATTATTCCTACCCAGGGTAAGAAAGCCTGAGATTAATACAGTAACCTGGAGAGTCACTAGGTGATGCTACTGGGATAAACATGTAGATACTAATTCTATAGCACTTCCAGACTCTTAGAGCAACATGAGCAGAGTCACCTTCCATAGTTTGAGATGCAAGCATTGAGGCACAAAGAAGCAGACAGTTGCATTTGGAAGTTGGGTGGAGTGCATGGGTAAGTCCAAAGAACTGGGGGGGTGGGGGTGGGGGAGGATGGATGCTGCAAGTATGTATTATATCTGCAAAACACTGCAACATTTTTGCTAACTGATGTAATATAACATCCCACGTTTTGTATTGTTTACAATTTTATAATAATATTTTCCACAGTTTCAACTAAAAAACTGAAAAATGTTTATCAAAAAGGATTGTAAGCATTTAGATCTTCACATAGAGAAAATAGATATACTTATTAATCTTCCTTATTTACTGTCAGTTATCACCTATGCACTTTCCAATAGATCCTTGGATGATTTCATACAAATTATGGGGTCAAACCCATTTATGTGATAGGAACCCCTAAATTCAAACATATGCTGGATGTCTTTCTTGAAACTGAGTCATTTGTCCAGCTATCTTTTGTAGATCTCATTCTAAGTAATAATGGCTTAATAAAAATAGCAGGTATTGTGGATACTGTTGTGCTAAGCACTGTATTATCCAAAAAGCATTGAGTCTTCACAACAAGCTTAGAAGTGGATAATGTTACTATTGCAATTTAACATACCAGGAAATAGACTTGGAGAGTTTAATTAGCTTGTTCAAAATTGGGTAATATGTGGTGAAGTATGGAGTTGAATCAGGCATTCTGACTCTACTGTACCTGTTTTAGTTAAAGTATAACAAGGGAAATAGAACCAGTAGATGATGTGTAAGAAATTTATTTCAAGCAATTGGTTTTATGCATTTGTGGGGACTGGCGAGGCAAGTATGAAATCTGTAGGGCAGGCTATCAAGGAGAGATGGCTATAATTCTTGAACATGAGCTTAAACTCCTATCCACCATTGGGGTCTATATATACTGACTTTCTGTTTAGTATCAAGGGCAAGATGATAGATTTAAATGAGAACATGTTGATAAAATTAATTCAATATTCTAAGGCCTTCCATTGAATCATTTATCTATTTATCCATTTATTCATTGTCCATTGATTGCACATTGTAAAAAGGTGCAAGAGGTATAGAAGTGAATATGAGATGAATTTTGCCACAAAAAAATGTCAGTGTTTTATATCATCTAAGGAATCTAGTAACATTATTGCATGACAATTTTAAAATTTAGTATATTTATTAAAAATGTGATAAGTTAGAAAAGAAAATTTAAAATGATGGCTAGAAACATGTATTTATACAGTTATTTATATGGAAGGATGACTGGACAGATCAAATTGGACAGACGTGATAAGAATTTTTATTTTATAAAAATAATAAGCTAAAAAGTTTTATTTTATAAAAAATAATTAGCTAAAAAGTTTTAAGTGTGGATGTTATAACATGATACTATTATAATTTTACACACACAAAAATCCCAGAGCATTTTAAACTACAAAGAAATTTGTCAGTTCATGTTTAAAACAAAAATTCTGGGACTCCTGGGTGGCTCAGAGGTGGAGTGCTGCCTTTGGCTCAGGGTGTGATACTGTAGTCCCAGGATGGAGTCCCACATCAGTCTCTCTGCAGGGAGCCTCCTTCTTCCTCTGTCTATGTCTCTGCCTTCCCTTTCTGTGTCTCTCATGAATAAATAAATAAAATCTTAAAAAAAATACAAATAGAAGAAAAATCCTATCAAAGTCAACTTATATTTAAATCAAAATCCTATCAAAGTAAGTTTGAGAATTGCCAAATTATTCCTTCATGGATGGTTTGATAGTTTCAATTATGAAATTCAAGGTGATCAAATGGTTAATGTCTATAAATTGTGTATTTTCAGCACAATCATTTCACTTTATTGGATAGGACTACAAACAGAATTTATAGGTAGATATTGTGGCAGAATGAACCAAAGAATTGATTTGTTCCCAGTTTGATATGTTAAATGAAAAGCGACTGAACCCCCCCAAAAAAGATCAGGGATTTAATGGTACTCAATATTATACTTATTAAGCATTTTGCTATTTTGAACTAAGTAAAAAGAAGACAATAGTTGAAATTGTTGTATTCACGCAAAAGAAAATGTTCTCTTCCCACGTTTCACGTCCAGAATGAAAGAATAAACTTTAAAAATTAGAAATAAAGAAGTTGCTGGGATAAGGACTGCCTATAAATAAGACCTATAATCGACTACATATTTTTCTTTTAAAAATCTTAGTAGCATAAAAAAGCCAAACATCCTTTGCACTTTTTATTTTTCATTTAAAAATTGTTTTTTAATTTTTCATTTAAAAACATTGTTCTATGGGAACTCAGAAGATACACATAGGAATACGATATACACGGGATACACATAGGAATCTACTGCCCTCAGTAATTAATTTGCCTCTCTACTCCCTCCAGTAAAGAAAGATTTACCAAATTTTTTCAAGATTTAGTTGTTTTTCAGTGGGAAGATATATTAGAAAATCTAATCTTCCATACAATTGGTGCAGAATATATATTCAGGTTTTGAACTCTGTAAATATTTTACCTATATAAAAATGTTTAATTAATTAAAAGTTATTAGACTGAAACAGAACCAGCCTATCATGAATATTCAGTATGACTGATGAAAAACTACCAACTATTTGAGAAATCACAAACTAAATTGCTTGGAAGACTGGGCACATTTTTCGGGCCCTCAGAAACACACAAAAAGGAACTTAATGTATAAAAGTTAATACAAGTGACACCATGACTACAGTATGAGAAGTGGAATAGAAATAAGGAAATGACCTTTTGGTTAATATGAAATTTGTGATATATAAAAGTGGGGGGTGGGAGTGAATGGGTGACGGGCACTGGGGGTTATTCTGTATGTTAGTAAATTGAACACCAATAAAAAATAAATAAAAAAAATAAAATAAAACTTACAGGACTTCAAAGATTTAAAAAATGATAGTATGCATTTTTATTTGACTCTTTTATGAATGACATTGTTTTAAATACTTGAAATAAGACTTTAATTGTTGTAATTAAAATTAGGTTTTAAAAAACCATGAAGTGGTATTTTTATTTTATGTATGGACTTTTCAGTTGCTTTGTTGTCACTTCTCAGAAAATTCTTCATGTGATTGGTTGAACTGCCCTGCATTCTCTGTGAAGCCATAAAACTTTTAGATGAAAACAGGTGATATCACCATAATTCACTCAGTTGCTTAAAGCAGTCATTGCAAACTATGAAGTTTTACAGAAGGAGTTTTGGGACCCCTGGCTTAAATAAAATTCTGATTTGCTCTTTCATTCATCGTTTATCTTTAGTCAATCCATTAAAATTTCCAGTTTATAACTCACACATTGTATCAAATTTGTTTTTCCTCTACCCCTACTGCCATTACTGTTTCATAATTTCTCTCTTTGATTGCTGTAAGTTTCCTTAATGGTCTTTTGGCTTCCTTCCATTCTCTCCAGTTTTTGATACCAGCTGCTGCACTGGTATTTCTAAATGCAAGCAAGATTATGACTGTTGAGAATCCTTCATTGCCTTTCCTCTGCTAAACTATTTATTTTCCATTGTTAAATTATATGGGCCTTAGTATGACACCTAAGAACTTTCACAAACTGGCCTCTGACAGTCTCTTCAGCTTCCTACTTCACTAATTCCCACCTAACCTCTGTCACATTCCATCCTTATTGAATTGTTTTGTCGGCCAAATGTTCTGTGACAAGTAATTTTCCTGACTTTTCACATGATGCTTTTTTTTTGCCTGTGATATGGAAGATGGCAGAGAAGTAAAACAAGAAAGATGAAGCTAAAAATAGAAATGAATTTACCACAAGACTGGATTAGTAAAATAATAGGAAAAATATTGGATTTTCCTATTATTTTGGATTTTCCTATCCTACTGGATAGGAAAAATATTATTTTAATACATAAAGTTATATTAATCACAAGACAAAATTAAAAAGATGACACTAGACAAAAGATGAGTATAGTAATATGCTGTTACTAGCTGATTTTTAAAATTAGTGGGATCTGGTTAAGATCCTCCATCTCAAGAAAAAATTCACTTTCTAAAGAGAATCAAGGAGGAAAAAAAGTAATTATTGACTATTTGCATACTGCTTATATGTTTAATGTATTTTTTGAATTTAGGCTTTCTCATATTTCACAAAGAATAGAAGATAGAAGATTAGCCCAGGTCGCTCAGTGGTTTAGCACCACCTTCAGCCCAGGGCATGATCGTGAAGTCCCGGGATCCAGTCTCACATCGGGCTCTCTGCATGGAGCCTGCTTCTCCCTCTGCCTGTGTCTCTGCATCTCTCTGTCTCATGAATAAATAAATAAAATCTTTTTATTTTATTTTAATTTATTATTTATTTTTAAAGATTCTATTTATTCATGAGAGACACAAAGGGGGGGGGGGGAGAGAGAGAATGGCAGAAGCACAGGCAGAGGGAGAGGCAGGCTCCATGCAGGAAGCCTGATGTGGGATTCGATCCTGGGGTTCCAGGATCACACCCTGGGCCGAAGGCAGGTGCACTAAACTGCTGAGCCACCCAGGGATCCCCATAAATAAATAAAATCTTAAAAAATAGAAGATAGAAGAAAATAGTGTATATTTGTTTTCTCTTTATTATCTCCTTCCTATCCTTTTCTCAGTCCTTTTCTAAAGGTCAGCTAAGAGCAGGTGCTTATTAATTATTCCTGAAATTAACGGCTTTTTTTGTGGGGAAGGCAGTGTTTATGATTCTCATCTCTCTAGAATTTAGATGTTTCCACAGAACAGCCTCTTTGTTTATATTTGTATCTACTACCTGAAGAGGGTACTCCCCAAAATATCTACCATGAGAACTGTTTCAGTATTTCTTGACAATTCTCAATGTTTCTTCTCAGCTACATATAAATCTTTACTAATCATTTTCCCTTTCAGAATAACTTCCACATATTAATAGCAATTGCAGCAGAAAAAAAAAAAGCCAACTGTTATTACTTTCAATGAACCTTTTATTTCTTGTTAAATATAGAAAAGCTGCCTTAATGTCATCACTTTGCAGTTTGTTTTCAGTGTAAATGAATAGGACAGGGACAAAAGGCTTCAGATAATTTTCCCTGCCATCTTTTACAGAGCTCAGTTCAAGGAGTAGCTTCTGGAATTAATGTATTACTAAGGACTTTTATGATAAAGCCTAAAAGTGTTTATGCTGATTTGTGCTCTAGCTTACAATTGTATTACATAGGCAACACTGCATTCTCTGGAAACTGTCTATTGCGAGGGCTATAAAAACACTAATGGGAGAAACAAAATATCGATGTTGTGGGATATTTGTTACTAATAGGCAAAATTATGTGCTGGAGGAATAAGTTGTTTCATTTTATTATTTCTTTGTTATACTTTTTCTTTTTAGTGATAGCATTCAGTTAAAAAAAAAAGCTAGTAGTCTCTCTTTTTTTTTTTTTTTTGCTAGTAGTCTCTATTGTGAATTTATGTGGCAATTTAGAAACAAACTTCCACAATGCCCAGCTTTGTAGGAGTAGGTGTAGCTAAATGCAGTTAATATGTTAGAGCCTTTGTTTTAGAAGGATTGATGGAGAAAATAATAAACATATCCTAATATAAATATTGAAATGTCTTTAAGATGAATACAATGACATGAGATTGGATTTAATGTCTTGGAGGCAAGGAGCATCGGGACTCAAAAAGGAGCAGCTATTTCCAGTGAACAAGAAGTCAGGATATAAAATATAAATTGCAAGTTAAATGTTATGAAAACAATGAGGGAATTAACAATAATAGAAACAGGAAAACTAGAATTTGAACTTATCATAGATGCATAGAACTTTGAAGTTGTTTGTTCTCAAGGGGGAAAAGGAATGATGTAGTCACATTCAGTATCATTTAGTGACATTCATCCTTTATTTATTATAAGTTTATTTTTACTGTCCAAATACTAAAACAAGGTGCAAACTTTGGAAAAAGAATGAATATAATTAACAATATATCTTAAATGTTTTATCTTTTTGCTAAGGAAAACAAGCACATTTTTAAGTAGTTTGTGAAGGTATATATCCTGAAGAATTTATTTATATTTAAAATTGAGAACATCTGGAAATATAAAGTGATGAGTTGGATATAATGTCTGAATGTTTTATATAATTTAAAGCATTCAAGTTCCTTGTTATATAATGTTGGAAATTCAATATAAGGAACTATGGGTCCCCAGACTGTACATTCCAATGAAACAAGGCTTACATTTTTGCCACCTGGTACATTTGAATGAGAGACGAAATGATTACTCAGAGTCCAGTATCTTGGAACAAAGAGAGGCCCGAAGAGGCTACACTGGCAGGCATTGCCAAGTGCAGGTGCCCAGGTGAAGTCCTGAGTCCGGGCTGGCTTTTGGTTTTATTATTAGAATGTAAAGGATGTGGAAACAAGGGAGGAAAAACTCAAGAAACCAATCATGAGAGGGGCTGCAGGGAACTGCTTCCCTAACTGTACCGGTCTCAGGGGAGCACTAACTCGGGGGCTGCAGAGGATAGCAGAATTGACCTCAGCTACCTAGCTAGCTACTCACCATCATTGCTGTTTTCCACATGTACTGTTTTCAGTAGGGACTGATGGCAGGAATAATTGGCTTTTGCCACACACATAAAGCTGTTGCCATTTATGGGGGTTCCTATTCTTATGGTTTCTTTTACCTGCTGAGGTCTTGCTCTCTCACACTTTTTAATTTTGCCTCATTTTATCATTGAATCACTAAGGTGGAGATATTAATGTTCCAATTCTTCATTTTCTCTTTCTTCCAAGTCAGCAAAATGGCACTTCTCCTTGTCCTTGGGTGTTAGGTGTGGCCTAGCTTTCTTGAGTGTTATGGAAAACATACATAGATGGAGAGATATGACATGGCTTAGAAGATTCAGTATCATAAATATATCAGCTTCACAAGTTATGTACAGATTTGAAGCAATGTCAGTCAAAATCCCAATAATTTTTTCATGAAGATTTTGTGAGAAACTTCATACTAATGAAAAGTGAGCAATATGATTTAAACCTTTTCCTGGATTGGGTCTTAAGAAGGAGTTCCTCTAAATCTACTTTCCTTCTTTCTACTGTCTGCATCTGGGCACTGTGGTTCCATTTCAGTCGTGCAAATGATGACAGTACTCAGAAAACCAAGAGAGAATCAACCTAAAACCCTAATTAACCATGGGTTACAGAGCCATCCCTAATATATGGATTGCTTAACTTGGAACCCTTCTGTAAGAAAATCTTATTTCCATAAGTTATTTCTGTTTTCAGTTACTATGTTACATTTGTTTGGATTACGGTTCCATGGTCCAATGAAGTCAATGTGACTTGCTTCAGCCAATGAAATGTATGTGGGGATGAAACGCTTTCAGGAAGGGTGGCTTAATAGCCAGTTTATTGTCCATTGTGTTATTTTTCCTGTGTCATAAGAACGTCAATATTCCAAGCGGAGATTTCTCTGTCAAATTAGGTTTTGGACTACAGATCACATGAAGCAGTGGCTATGCCAATCCATTATGGATACGGATTGTGTAAGCAAGAAATAAACCTGTATGATAAGCCACTGAGATTTAGAGGTTGTTTGTTGCTATAGCATATTGTACCCTATCTTGGCTAATTTGAGAAGCTTACTCTGAACCTTGATTGATACAGACCCACACAACCATTTCATGGTTTAATCTGGCTATATTAAGGGAGTGTTGGGGTAAAATAAGCAAGTACAATATTAAATGCAAAACATCTTTCAATATCTTTACAAGGATATTTTCTACAGGCTTAATGGAGGAAAGGAAATAAGTAGGTCAATCTAAAGGTTCATTAACAAAATAAGGGAGGAGATGTGGTGAGAAGAATTGATATTTTAAGGACAGCATTCCGTGAGCTTCCCACTTAATAAGAAAGTAAAGAGGAAGAATTGTTAAAGCAAAACGAAAAATATGTCAGAAAGGACAGTGAGTAAATATTGATCCTAGGGAGAAAGACTAAAAGTTGGGAAGAATGACTCACCATGCTGTTTGTAGCACAAACATTAAGGCAGTTTAGAAGAGAGCATTAAGGCAGTTTTATAGAGGTCACTGGACATGTTACATGTATGGTTTCAGACCAAAGCAATTTATAGTGAGCTCAGGGAAAAACTAAGGGAAGTGGCAGGAAAAGAATATACACTCTAAGTATTTCAAATTGAAAAGAAAAGGAAATGAGAACAGTAAGTGGAAAGGGTAAATAAGTCAAACAAAAGCATTCAAAGATCACTGAAATGTTTGAAAGCAGAAAGAAAAAGGCAGAGGTTGATTAGAAAGAGGAAAGTGACAAAGTAAGAAATAGCCACTCTACAGGTGAAAAAGATGGGAGGCCAGACAATGAGTGAGATGGGAGGCCAAACACTGAGCGAGGTGGGGCAAGCCAGGATTTCTGGATAAAAAGTGCCAACGGAGAAAAAACAGCGAAGGATGATACAGAATCAAGGAGCAGTTACAAATTTAGAAAATAGAAATAGAATCGATTCCAAAGAAAATATCTCTTGTTATCCTTTAAGTCTCCTACATCAATTACTATTACCTACACGTTCTGCTTTCTCTTCAGGAATTATATTACGAACACTTTCATATTAGTATAGTTTGATTACAAGTCAGCTAATTTTACAAACTTATTTTTCTGCTTTATTTTTAACAACTTTATTGTGAAATGTAACATACCCAGAAAACATACATGTGGTTAAAATATCTATGCATAGCATAATAAATGGTTATAAAGTGATCTTCCATGTAACCCCAACTGGTCAAAAATAAAACTTTGGAAGCTACTCCCAAAACTCCCTTTGTGTTCTTTCCTGTTTACAACCTCTTCCCTCCCTTCTCTATAAGTAACCGCTTTCCTGCACTATATAGTAATAATTACTAAAATTTTAAGATCGTTTTACCGTGATAACTGCATTCTTAAACTGTATAGGTAAGTTTTGCCAGCTTTTAAATCGTGTAAATGGAATTATTCAGTATATATTCTTTTGTGACACATTTCTTTAACTCCATATTATATTTGTAAAATGGAAAGATATTAATGCATATAACTGCAGTTCATTCATTTCCTACTGTATGAAGTCCTGTTGTGTACTTGTTACACAATATGTCCATTTAATATTGAGGGAACTTGGGATTCCTGCCATCGGTTGAGCATCTGCCTTTGGCTGAGGGCATGATCCCGGTCTGGGTATCAAGTCCTGCATTAGGCACCCTGAGAGGAGCCTGCTTCTCCCTCTGCCGAAGTCTCTGCTCTCTCTCTGTGTCTCATTAATAAATAAATAAAATCTTAAAAAATATTGATGGAACTTCGGGATATATCTAATTTATAGTTCTTGCAAGTAATGTAGTTCTGCACATTTTCCCCATGTATCTAGGAGAACTTACGCATGCCCACTTAGGAGTAGAATTGCTAAATCACAGGGTGGCTACTTTCTTTACTAGATAATGCCAAATTGTTTTTCAATATAGTTAAACAATTTAGATCCTGAATAACTAAGATATAAGAGTTTTTGTTCCTCCACATTCTTGCCAGTAGTTTGTTTTCCCAGAATTTTAAATTTTCTTTGTTATTGAAATTTTTTCATAAGATTTATTGGGATACTCTCTGGTAAGTATTAATGTTTGCAATTTTGTAGATTTGTTTGCCTTATATCTATTTGTATGAGTTTATTTTCTTTTATTCTGTACGATATCTAATTGTCCCAGACCATGCACTAAAAAGAATACCCTTTCCCCAGGCTTCTGCAATACAAAGTTTGTCATATAGTAAGTGTTCAAAATGTGTAGCTCTGTTTTGAGATATTTGCTTTGTTTAATTGATCTAATTGTCAATCCACGAAGAAAACATTAATGTCTTGTTTACGATAGAAAATGGAATTTATTGTTAACTAGTTGAACAAGTCTATTTTTCTTACTCTTTTCTTAAAGTGGCCTTATTATTTCTGACCTTTGCATTTACATACAAAATTTAGAATCAGCTTGACAATTTTCACAAAAAGAAATCGGATTTTGATTAAGACTGCCCTGAATCTGTACATCAATTGTGGTATAGAAAATAGCAACACACACACACACACACACACACACACACACACTAAAGAAAATAGCAACACATATGTATAAATACAAAATGATTTATGTATATATTTTTGAGCAAGAGAACTTGTAAATCTGGTTTTAGATTTATCTTTAGTTATATGGTAGCTTTTATACCAACAAAGTTTCAAGTTTTGGTCACTGAGACGAATTACAAATAAATTCTATATTGATTAGTAAGTTCTTGTTAATTTTAACATTTTATTAGCTATTTTCTATAAACACAAACACAAACAAATACTCTCCAAATAATAAAGGATTGTACAATTTTCTCTCTTATCCATGTACATTATATTTATTTTTCTGGTCTTATATACTGGCTGTGACATTTAGTAAAATGGCAATAATGATCAAGAGGAACTGTCTTGTTTCATACCTCAAAGAGAACATTTTCAAAGATCAATTAATAAAATAATGTTTGCTGCAGGTATAATTTAGATAAGTTTTATCAAAATAAAGAGGTCCTTTTATATTCTTACTTTACTATGACTTGTTTGATTCTGTATGTATTTGAATTTTATTAAATGCTTTTTTGTATATACAAAGACAATCATATAATGTTTTTCTTTTTAATACTTATGGCAAGTTCCTCTTGTTGAATATCTCATTTGACAATAATTTTTTTGTTCCTGGGATATTTTAGGAATTTTGCATACACATTCAGGAGTGAGATTAAACTTTAAATTTCTCTTTCAGTACTGTCTTTGGGAGGTGTTGGTGTAAGATTATGGAAACTTCATAAATTTGTGAGTACTCCTGGTTTTCTATTTTAAAGGCCTTTGGATAAGCCTAGATATTTTTAAAGCTGAAATGTTTAAAATAATTCACCAGTGAAGTCATATGGGCCAGCACTTTCTTTATAGGGTTATTTCTGACTACTGATTCAATTTCTTAAATAAATATAAAATTATAGAAATATCCTAATTCATTTGGAGAAAGTTTTACTTTTTTTTCTTTAGTAATTTGTCAATTTTAATATAAATTTCAAAAATTCAATATAAAGATGTTTTGGAACCGTGGAGTAAGGACCTTTGGAATATAATCTGGTACAGCCACTATGGAAAACAGTATGGTTTCCTCAAAAAATTAAAAATAGATATGCCATATGATCCAATAATTCCACTATTGGATATTTACCCAGGGAAAATGAAAACATTAATTTGAGGAGATATATGAACCTCTATGTTTATTACATTATTTACAATAGCCAAGTTGTGAAAGCAACCAGGTGTCCATCAATAGACCACTGATAAAGAAAATGTGGTATATATATATATATATATGCAATATAATATTACACAGTCATAGAAAACTATGAGCTCATGCCATTTGCGAATTTGAGACAAATTGAGATGGACCTATGTGGTATTATACTAAGTTAAATGAGTCAAATTGAGAAAGATAAATACCATGTAATTCCACTTTTAATGGAATCTAAAAAAGTGAATTAAAAAAAGCAGAATCAGAACTATAAATACAGAGAACAAACTGATGGTTGCCAGAGTGGAGATGGGTAGGGGGTTGGGGAAAATGGGTGAAGGGGAGAAGAAGATACAGGCCTTTAGGTATGGAATGAGTAAGTCAAGTTATGGGAATAAAAAGCAGAGCATAAGGAATATAGTCAATGATATCGTATAACAATGAATTGGGACATATAGTAGCTTATACTTGTGATGAACATAGCATAATGTATAAACGTGTCAAATCTCGAAGTTTACATCTGAAACTAATGTAGCATTGTGTGTCAACTAAAAAAAATATATGAAAATTCACTTCTTCATAAATACAACCAAAATATGAAAAACAGGACAAAATTATTTTTTTTAAAGTGTGGAAATAAAGAAATAATCAAAGGAGCATTAGTAAGGAGAAGCTACTGAGTCTCAGTAAATACATTTAGCTTTGTGGTGTTTAACTTGCCCTATTCTCATCTTTCATTCCTCATTTCCACAGTTGCCTTGAAAGCAGCACCCTTGCGACCACAGGAGATGTGAAAACTAGCAGCCTAGAAATCACCGAAAGAGGCAGACCGGGTTTAGAGTTCCTCAAAACCTTAATGCACAGGAAATGAGGGGGGCTGTTTTTCAGTTCACTGGAAACATGTTAATCACAGGGCTTGTAGTTTGACCTGACTCAGAGCTCATTTAGGGGTAAAGCCCTCCACTCAGGGTGTTTGGCGATTGTTTAACATCACACCTGCTTGAAGTGATGCCAGTTAAGGGAAACAAGAAGGTGACCAGAAAACATTAAAGGAAGATCTGGGGAATAAGATCTCCATGGGGGGCTTTGAAAACACTATGACATACTATTTGGAATATAGATCATGTTATACAGACATATGTAAGACTATGCATACACTAAACAGTCTGAAAAGGTCCCAGTTTCTCACCTCTAGCTAGCTCTAAGTTCCTTAACAAGCAGGAAGTAAAGTATAAGGAATAGTTTTAAACAGCTGGAGGTAGGAAATGTGCTAAAGTCATACACAGTCCATCTGCCAAAGGTGGAAGACTTACTTGTTCAAGGCATTTAAAGAAATAACCTGTTTAATCAGATGATTACGATGTAAACCAGAGACTTGGGCTGCACGTGACAAGGAATACAGACATTCTGTAATGAGGCCAAACTAACGAAAATATATGAAGAAAACAAACGGACAGAGCTGAAAGGATAAATAGTTCTATAATAATTGATGGAGACTTCAATATTATACTTTTAGTAATGAAGAGAATAGGAAGAAGATCAAAAAGGAGAGAGAAAAATCGAACACTACAAAGCAACTAGACCTACACTGGACTTACTTCCATAAAGTCTTATTCTTCTGTTTTGGTGTAAGAAACCTAACCGTACATGTAATACAAACATATTCAGATCACTTGATTAGTTGGCAATGGCAAAGAAAATGCAATTAAAATAAATACAGAGACTTCTAACTCTGGCTATGATGAAATATCTGGTATTACTCTGTCCCTTCTGCTGTAAAGAGCAATAATCAGGCATTGAATAATAGGCTGTGAAAGATTATGATCACTGAGAGGAGGCAAAATGGCAAAGGATCCCATTATTGCCTCAGGTGTTTGTCTGGAGACACTTTCCAGACATGCTGCAGAGTGCTCTTCAAGCAGAACAAAGTGGTGGAGTTAAGCTGAGGACAATATGTATCAATATACAAGTCAGCCAAAGCGACTAGAATCCATGTGGCAGAGCAATGAAGAGACAGCTGTGCAGAAAATAGGCTCAAAAGTCTATACAGGAGTTCTCTAAGACTTCTTCACTGAGGGATGACTGCACCACACAAGACAAATCTACATGAAGCTTTCTAGAATATGGTGGCTAAGAATTTGTATGCAGAAAACCAGGATCAATCTGTTAAGAAACTCAGTACCCTGAACACCAAATGAGACACCAGCTGTTATTTATAATTAAGGACCATGTGATCCTTAAGCAGTTGGCAAAATAGTCAAGCTCTGCCATAAAAAAGCCCAAGACCAACTCAAACAAGATTCATAAGGGAGGCAGATTTGGGATGTTCAATTTCAACAAACTAGACAGGCTTAGGAAATACCTTGTGTTTTTCACAGATCTGTCCCCAATAAAATGTAATCGTAAGCCTACACTGAAGTCAGCCTTTGCAGTTATTGAAATAATAATCAGAAAAATACACACACGCACCCTATTGAGAAAGAGAACAGAATCTAGCATCTCTATGACATATAATCACTATGTTCCATATAAAATACAAATTTAAAGACATAGACTTCCAGTTTCTGCTTCGAATATAAAGAACTAGAAAGAACAATATTTCTAGTCTTACAACAAAATAGCTGTATAAACTGCTATCTCATGAATTTCCTTGAACCTCTAAAGTCAGAGGAATTTTCTTGAACCTATGAGAAAGCGAAGGTTATAGGGCAACCAATTGGCCCAAAATCTATAGGGATAGACCTGCAGGGAGTGAGGAAACCTGAGCATTTGTTCAACTTGAGCAGACACAGACAGACATTAGTTAGAAGAATTCAGCTAGAGTTTTGAGATAATTCAGTCTAAGTATGCACTAGCCAGAGTTCTTGAGGCCTCGAGAGCCATGGATTTAGAGAGAGAATGAAGCCATTTGAAAATTTTTCCCTGTATACCCCCCTGGGCCCTAACGTGCACTCACACAAAAGACGGCTAAGAGTCCAGAAAAAGTACTCTTTGTGGTACAGACCTAAGAGAGGAAAACAACAGTCTCTGAAAGAGGGCCACATATTTACTCAGTCATGGTCATTCTATTTTCTTTATTTTGGGGCTCATTTTCTGAACCTCCTTTGTAATCATCAATGGATATGAAATAAGTTCTGGTCAATATGATGGAAGACATGAGCATCCTGGAAGCTCTCTAGGAAAATTTTCTCCTCCAATAAAAGGAGATAGACTTCTGAAGAAATTTTTGCTCCCTTGCTCTCAAACTTCTTATAAGATGAGATAATCAAATATCTTCATCATAAGACCAATATAAGTCTATGAATTTGAAAGTATTTATAAATGATACAATGACCACCTTCCTAACCCTTCTGAAAATATACTATGGTAAAAGAGCATCAATAACAATAATAATTCATTTAGTCATTGGAAACTACTAATTAAACGACTACTTCAGGTGAAGAATTGTCCTAAAGGAAAGGACACATTGGAGAAGAGACTCACTTCATAACCTAAGGCTGGTGATGATCATGCATTATGATGATGGAAAAGTGGGTGATCATGAGGACCCCATCAAAGGGAAAACCTACTTAGGCAATTACAAAATAGTTAAGACTGCTCTTGATATATCATTCAGACTATAAAAAATGAGATATTTACTTCTTAAACATGTAGTTAGCAAAAAACAAACAAACAAAACCAAACACACACACACACACACACACACACTTCTAATTTTCTAAAGAAAAAAAAAAGCACATTTGCCAAGCAAACACAGGGCTTATCTTTTGTTTTGCTTTGTTTTAAATTTTAACTATTCTTTCTTTTATGATTTTGGAACATAATGAAGTCAGAAAAACATAATGTAGAATTAAAATGAAATTAGTGCCTAATTATCCTACATTCATGAAGTCTAATTAAAAAAAGCAAAGTAAGGAACTCAGTTCCACTCCTCCTTTGTATTCAACCTGTACCCACCCATGTCTTCATTTTAAGAATGTAGTTAGCCTTATTGCACTCTAATTAAAAATGAAACTTAAATGGATAAAACAATTGTGCATATGTGCCTTTAAAATTAGATGTGAGACAAATTAAAGGCCCATAGCCTATGTTTCAGGTATATGCAAAATTTCCAAAATAACTGCAGTGAGTATTCTTTTTTTTTTAAAGATTTTATTTATTCATTTGACACAGAGACAGGGAGAGCATAAGCAGGGGGAGTGGCAGACAGAGGGAGAGGAAGAAGCAGGCTTCCCACTGAGCAGGGAGACCTAGGATCATGACCGGAGCTGAAGGCAGACACTTAACTGACTGAGCGACCTAGGCACCCCACAAATGAGTATTCTTTGCTCAATTTTAAACAAAGTAATGTGCTGCCAATTACAAAATCGTGTCCATTTCATAAGCCAGAGACACTTTTATTTGATTTTCCATCTTTTAAATGAAAACCAGTGATTAATCACATGAATTTTCTGCTACTGTACAAATTAAATACAAGATGTCTTAGAAGATTCTCTTTTCTTTCACTGCCAGATTAATATCTGTTATTGAATTGATTCAATTCATCAGGATCAGTACCATCAAGCCCAGTCCTACCTGTCTAATTTGGCTGGAGTTTCCCTTTTTGGTTCCATTGAATTCTGATAAAAATCGTGTTCTATGGGGATATCTAAAGGGAATCTAATGAATACTGAAATATTGCTTTTTCTTCTAAGGGCTAAATCAGTTAAGAAATAAAAATAAGGAATAAGTAGTTATGGGCCAAAATGTCACCTTTATTATTGATAAGGCTTATTTGGAGGGTATAAATTGCTGAGCAACTCTTTAACTATTTTTCCATTTCGAAGTAGTTAGCAGATAGAGTTACATTTTATACCTTAGGGATAAGTGGCTCAGAGTACAGAGATAAATCAGGAACTGGGTTCCACTCATAGTATATAATAATCAAATGGTTCTTCTTCAAGGGATGGACATTTAGTTTAACATCAAAAATTAATGTAATTTACATAATTAAAAATGATTATATCACCAAATACAGAAGAAAGCCTTTAACAAAATCCAGCAAACATTTATGATAAAAAATTCATTTCAGCAATAATAAAAATAAAGCAAAATAGGGGGATCCCTGGGTGGCTCAGTGGTTTAGTGCCTGCCTTTGACCCAGGGCGTGATCCTGGAGTCCTGGGATCGAGACCCACATCGGGCTCCCTGCATGGAGCCTGCTTCTCCCTCTGCCTGTGTCTCTGCCTCTCTCTCTCTCTCTCTCTCTCTCTCTCATGAATAAATAAATAAAATCTTTAAAAAAATAAAGCAAAATAAAAAGAAAGTCCATCAATTTGAAATAGAGATTTGACAAAACTGCAGCTAATATCATAAATAATGATGAATGTATTCTCCTTAATATTGGGTACAAGACTGGAATATTCACTCTCATTGTTTATATTCAGCATTGTGCTAGAGGTTTTAGCCAGCTCAATATGGCAACAAAAAGGGGTTAAAGCACACCTGGGTTGAGAAATAAAATTAAAATACTCTGTTTTCACAGATGCCGTGATTATATCCTCAGAAGATCTTGATGAAACTATAAAAATATATATAAATCAAAAGAGATTTTATTGGTCAATTGTATTTCTACATTCTAAAAACAATCAAATGGCCAAAATATTAGAATGTCATTTATGCAAATTTGAAAAATAAAAATATATAGGAATAAATTTAACAAAACCCACAAAATACGTTTACTCTCCTATATGTCTACCTCTACACAAATAAACTTCAAAATATTGCCATGGGAAGTTAAAGAAAGACAAAACACATAGACCATATAGAACGTTTCATGAATTGGAACAGGAATACTGTTAATATATCAGTTCTACAAAAACTAGTGTATATAGACTCAAGATAATAACAAATTCTCAAAGTGCTTTTGGCAGAACTATAACAAATGTAATTATCACACTCATGTGATCTTGCTTGATTTCAAAACTTTCTATAAAGCTATAGAAATCAAAACAGTGTGTTGACATAAGTTGAAATAAGCACTGACAAAGGGTCAATACAACCAAAGAAATAGTCTTAAATAGACCTATACACGCACAGCCTATTGATTTTCAACAAATATGCCAAGACAATGCAAAGGGAGAAAGTATAGTCTTTTCAATAACAGTTCATTAGCAAATGAATAAATATTTGAAAAATAATAACCTTGATAACTAAGACTTGAATATAAAAGTTAAAACTATAAAGTAAAAGCAAATATTTGACAATATTTTCTTTTCTTTTTTTTTTTTTGACAATATTTTCATGACCATGTGATAAGCAAAGATTTCCTGGCTAGGACAAAAACATAAAATCACAGAAGATAATTAATATATTAATTGTACTGCATCAAAATTAAAAACTACTTTCACAAAAGACACTATCAAAACAATGAAATGTAAGCCATGAAGTACAAAAATATAGTTGCAATATACATATTTGAAAAAAGATATTTTCTATAAATCAGTGACAAAACATCAGCAACTTAATAAAAAATGTTTAAGATATATAAAGAGACACTCAAAGAAGATATCTAATGCCAAGTAAGCATATAAAAAGTCAATATCAATAGTTATTGGACATAAATTAAAATCTCAATTAAGTAGAAGTTTACTTTTACTAGACTGGCTAAAATTTTAAAAGCAAAACAAAACCTGGATAATAAAAATTTGGTGAGGATGTGGAACAATCTTTATTCATAACCAACAAAAAAAAAGAGAGAAAAACCAAATTGCCTATTGGCAAGAGAATTGGGTAAATTATTTTGTTACAGTAAACAATGAAGAGAAAACATGCAATAGTATGCATCAGTCTCACAGCAACGAAAAGAGTACCTAGTTTATGATTCTATCTATATAGAGTTTTAAAATAGGCAAAACTAACGTATTATGGTAGAAATTAGACATTTGTCAAGAGGTGAGGGTTTTCTGGAAATGCAAAAAAGTAATTTCTGACATGATAAAACTTCTATATAATGCTTGGAATGAGGAGTACTGGGGTGGTTCAGTTGGTGTAGCATCTGACTCTTGGTTTTAGCTCAGGTCATAGACTCAAGGTCATGGGATCAAGCCCCACATAGGTTATGTGCTCAATGGGGAGTCTGCCTGAGATTCTTTCTCTCCTTCTGCCCCTCCTCCTGCTCTGTCACTCTCAAATAAATCTTTTTAAAAAATGCTTTGAATGGGGGTTTATGTATTTATTAGAACTCATTAATTAATGTGTGCATTTAATTGTATGTAAAAGTTAATGGAGGAACTAATTTAAAAATTTAGAAGTTCTTTTTATAAAGTTATTTTAAAATAAGTATCTCTTCTTACATAAAAAAGCATTTCTAATGTTATATTACAATTATTCACATCATTTTTATTTTACAAAAATCTTAGTTCTCCCTGGCAGTTCCTGGATAGTAAAAATCTTCTCCTTGGATTTCTTATATTATCTTATTGTTATCTGAGGAATACCTTTGATTAATATTGTTGTGAAAGATTTATTTTTTCTGATTTCTGACTACTAAAATATCTGAGGACATCTTTCTCTTGCTTTTATAAATAGAAATTTATGTATAGGGATCCCTGGGTGGCGCAGCGGTTTGGCGCCTGCCTTTGGCCCAGGGCGCGATCCTGGAGACCCGGGATCGGATCCCACGTCAGGCTCCCGGTGCATGGAGCCTGCTTCTCCCTCTGCCTGTGTCTCTGCCTCTCTCTCCTCTCTCTCTCTCTCTCTCTCTCTCTGTGACTATCATAAATAAATAAAAATTAAAAAAAATTGTTTAAGAAATTTATGTATAAACAAATTTCTTGTATCTGAAACTTTTCCTCTATATAAAGTTGCATCATTTTCTTCTAATATTTATTCTACAGATGGAAAATCTGAAAGTTGGTTATCATAATCATTTTTTTCCAATATGAAAGCTTGTAGGATAATTTTTGTAGAATTTTAATTTCAAAATTTTGTCCACGTGTATAGAACTAGGGTTTCCTTTAATTCACTCCATGGATAATTATGCTCCCCCTTCTCAGTTCAGTTTTAAACACATCTAAGTTATTATCTTTTCTATTATCTTCCATCTCATACTTCCAAATCCATAGCCTTGTTCCTCTGAATCCTGGATAAGTGTTTCACATGTGTTCTCCACATCAGTGGTTTACCTTTGTGCAGTCAGTTCTGGGTTTTACTACCTAATGTTGATATTAATTACCTTAGTAAACTTTAAGTGGCAAAGAATGGAGATAAAAAGAGGTTTATATTATTTTAGTCTGGATTTTTGCTATTTTCCTATATGTGGGCAACTGATTTTATTCCTCAGAACATTTCTAATACAATTTTGATTTATGTTCATTTCTCTCAATGTCTGATTATAAGCTGTTTAGTAGATACAAAAAAAATAACAAGCACAATAATAAATGCCATGGTTGTGATTGTTGTTAAGTTTTTAAGATGTTTCTGAGCATAGAGTGGGGGATTGCTGCTGAGAGTATCGGGATAGTGGAATAAATCTGTATGGTCTGTCTCTGTCTCCTCATTCTCTTACACTGAGCAGCTATTCTAATTTCACTGGGGAGAGTCTGATGTCCTCTGAGGTATATTTCCCATATGATCTTACATGAGTGTAAAGCTGATTTCTGGTCATTTTGTTCTTGTACTCTCTGTAGTGCTGGCACCTAGATTTCTGAGGGGCACAATGTACATGTGAACACAAAAGCTCCTTTTCATTCTGCCTACTGCAAAACCACCAGACTACTTAAGCACTACTGTGCTGAACACAGATGTTTATTCCCTCATATAATAAAGGATTCAGATCACCTAAAAATTCAAAAGTGAAAATTTATGTTTTGTAATCAGAGACATATGTATTATGAACTATTTTATCTTGATATTACTAAAAGCCCATAGACTGAGGTTAAGATTCTCCTGGCTTAGATTGCATTGATAGTCTGAAATTTTATAGCATGTCTCATACTTGAGTAATTGCAAAAAAGCCCTGAAAATAGAAATATATCCTAATGATACCTTAGGCCTACCAAAATCTAATTTTAGATCTTTGTCTAGTTGATGTTTCATCCAGAACATTATTTAACTTCCAGTTACTTCAACTGCAAAAAGAGGATTGGTCATATTATATAACCAAGAATAATTGTGATAGATGGTGAGTAGCTGTACATTAAAAGACTAAGTAGTCAGCACTTGTGGGAAATTTATAGAATAGCATTTGCATATTGGGTAAGGATCTCCCTTCCAAACAGGAACCTTCCTTCTCTGTAAAACATTTAGCTCAGGAAATGCTAAGTGAGGATAATTGGGCTATGATTTTCTCTGCTATGCCAATATCATATTACTTTCAAAAGGAGTTAAGAAGGTTATTAAGATTTCTTAATTAAAATATTTCCAGGAACAATAAAGTTCCTTTAATATAAAATCCACCCACAGAAAGAAAATGGCATATTTTTACTTTGACCTGTTATGTCAAATCTGCATAAGGTCTTTTATGTGTGTAATGCATCGTAGGAAACCTTTATCCCTCTGCCTTCAGAAGATGAAAGAACCCTTGAGTTGCCATTCAAATAAGGAGCTTAATTTGTGACTCTTTTTTTTGAAGACAGGGCAAATGTAGAGTGAAGTAGATTCTAATAATATTCTTTTAACAATATAATTTTAAAAGTATAACTCAAAGGTTTTCCTGAATAGCATAGGAAACCCTCACAGGAAATCCAGCTTCTTGCTGCTTGCTTATAGAAATGTTCTTTGTTTTTGTCCAAAAATAGTTACATTCTATAGAAAGACATATAAGAGAAATATTTGAAAGTAGACTAAATATGATATTCTTTATAACATTTCATTTAGATCCTTAAATTTATAGGTTTATAGAATTTGAAGAAAAAATGTCATGCCATTTAAAAAGTGACCTTAACATATGTTCTATGGGTTTTTGCTGGAAAAGGGAGGAATTTATAGTATGAATAAATAAAAAGAAATTTAGTAATAAGAAAATAAGAAACACATATATGTTAATATATTCAGAAACTATTTCTTGAATCATATAGATTATATATAAAACTCAACTTTCTAAGCAAAATATGACTGTATGTATAGGAAAGATATTGCTGGCAATAATGAATATTCATACCTAAAAGATAGAACCTTATTTTTCTCCTGCATTATTCTGAGGTCATAGTTTGCAAAGGAGAGATATTCTAGATATTTCATTATAAAATAGGTTTTATTCATCTTTGTGGCCTCAAGGTCTGTTGTAGAGATTTTCCCAAAAAACTGAGTCAGTATTATTTAATAATTTTAAAATTAAATCTGAAAAAAAAAAGTTTATAGAACAAGGATCTAGTGGATTAAGTCCCAACATGATCATTCTTGCCTATATCTATCTTCCACTTTGGTCAGGTCATATAAAACTTGCTAGAAGTTTTAATATGAAAGCTAAAAATCAAGATGAGTTGAACCAATTCCCTTCCTAAATTGACAGAACTACACGTATGAATGTGAGACAAAGGAGTTTTGTTTTTCCAATGCTTGAGTATATAGGAATTTCTACAGTTTCATATTAACTTGAAGAAGAAAGCTACAGTGTTATGAGATTAACAGAAACATAATACAGGGGATATTGTGACAGACTGCATATCACTAGTCAGCTCATTCTTTTTTTGTCTCACATTTGTTCATCCATTTTTACTCTTGCTTTTGAAAGTAATGTGCTTTTGAAAGTAATGTGCTTTTGAAAGCATTAGAAATGCCAACTAAAAAAAAAAAAAGAAAGAAAAAAAGAAAGAAATCCCAACTAAATTGGCTTAAAATAAGAATAGCCATTGTAATGGTTAATTTCACGTGTCAGTTTGGATGAGCTATGGTACCCAGTTAATCAAACATTAGTCTAGATGTTTCAGGAAAGGTAGTCTTTAAAATGTGATTAACATTCAAATAAATAGACTGAGTAAAGATTACCTCCAATAATGTGGATGTGCCTCATCCAATCAGTTGTAGGCTTTCTCTCTCCTAGGAGAATAAGAAATTCTGCTTCCACACTGCCTTTGACTTCAAGACCACAGCATCAACTTATCCCTGGGTCTCCAGTTGATCTACATAGCAGATTTAGAAATTTCCAGTCCTTATTAATTGTATATGCCAATTCTTTAAAACAATTCTCACCTAAGAGCTACAAGAAAAAAATAATAACTTTGGAAGACGGTCTTCTCAATCTCCTAGCAATAGAGTGGTTTACCTCCGGTAATTGAAAAGATGACTTACATCCTAGAATAAATCTCAAATATTAATGTTAGGAGTTCCACTTTCTCAAATATTAATGTTAGGAGTTCCACTTCTACAAACAAGTTTATCAGTTAGTATCTTGTTTTTTCTTTTGAATAATTGTAAATGTCTACTCCCCTTCCTACTACTTCTTACAAGAAAGAAAAGAACAAGTAAAGAATCATTAAACATTAAAATTAAGTGGGTTCACTTCAAATTTTATCAAGAAGAACACCAGACAAAGTCATTAGGGTCTTATCTAATGATATTTTTTCAGGACTGAAGCAGCTTTATAAAAGCAATCTACTTTTGTTGACAATCTCTTAATTTTTCTTTCAAATATGTTATTTAACTTTAATAGCCAATTTTTCTACCTGGTATCAGAGAAGAGCCAGTGGTGAAGAGCTACATTTTCTTTTGGAGTCAAGTATTTTTCCTTCCAATAAAAGAGATATCGCAATCAAAAAATATGCTGGGCGGGGGGGAAGGGATCAAAATTTAAAAAAATTATTGCACAGTAAGCATAGACTGCATATGTTACTACCCTCAAGGTTTAGCTGCTGAACCTTGAAAGTTTCAAATTTTTATCCAGTGTAAAGCAACACGGTTTTCTAAATTGCACAGATTCATAAAATGCCTTAGAAGATTTAAATTTTAAGTTCTAATTCTATTATTAATACTTGTTTCATTTTATTTGGGATAAAGTTTAAGATCTTTTCTATTTTGGCAAAGGTTACTATTATCTAGTGCTCCAGTAACTGTCTAGGTAATTGTAACACAAATTTAAAGAAAATACTAAAGCATTCTTAAATGCATATCATCTCTGATTAAAAATAAAATACAATTATCGATATATTCATACAGAAAAAAAGACATTGAGCTAGAAATGTCATGCAGACTTACATTGAAATAATTGAGTTTTTAAAAGAAAGTTTTTGTATAAAATATCTATTTTTACCTACTACGTATGAAATAATGAAAAAAATGCTCAAATAAGAATTCTTTCCAAATAATTTCATGTGCAAAGTCATGAGCTAGTCACTGTGAAATAGAAGTATAGTAATAAAACAGAATAGTGATGAATAATCAATGTTCTAAATGAAATTACATATTTAGTTATAAAATTTAGGTATAGGGGATCCCTGGGTGGCTCAGCGGTTTGGCGCCTGCCTTTGGCCCAGGGCAACATTCTGGAGACCCGGGATCGAGTCCCAGATTGGGCTCCCTGCATGGAGCCTGCTTCTCCCTCCTCCTGTGTCTCTGCCTCTCTCTCCCTCTCTGTGTGTATCTCATGAATAAATAAATAAAAAATCTTTAAAACAATTAAATTAAATTAAGGTATAAATATAAAATGGAAAGGTAAATAATACATAAAATACAAAATTTTAAAAGGCAGATAAAACTGAAGTACAAAGTTCATAATAAGTTCAATCAAATATTGAGAGGTCATTGTGAACCAACGTATCCAGGAAGGATTTTGAGGCACAGAAAACTTTTGAGCAGAAAATAGTGTAAATGAAATTAATATATTTAAATATGCAAACATAGTTGCACTGAAAATAATATAAACATTTTGAGACAAATCAAAGACTTGGAAAATATTAATAAATATAAAAATCAATTTCCCTAATATATAAATGTTTGTAAATACAAAAATATAAGAACAAGACTCAAGTGAAAATGACAAAAAAGTGCATTAAGGATTCACAGAAACAAGTATAAGATTTCTAACAACACTTGAAAGCATTCACAATGTTACTAGTAATTGATATAATATTTGTTGAACAGATCAGCGAAATATTCTTAAGCTATCAAATTATATATTTATGTTATAATAATAAATTTGTTGAAAATGTGGTTAGGTAATAATTCCCAAACATTAATCTTGGGAATATGAATTGATTTTTTAAATATAAATAATCTGCCATTATGTTTCAAGAACTTCAAAAGGGTTGAAAGCATCTAACAGTCTTCATCATACATGTGAATGAAGAATCACAATGTTAACATTTCAAAATTCTCACAATTCTATAAGGTAACTGCAGCAGTATTATCATATATATTTTGCAGCTAAGGAAATTTTGAGGCCTTTATAAAATTTTCCATTCTTTCCACCTTCTCTTCACATAATACCATCTCAATTGGGAAATTAGACTTGATCAACATAAGGAACATAAGGAACATATCACTGTCATGACCATAAAGTCATCTTGTCAGGTAATTAATCCAGCTATGGCTTTGCATTCCTATTTTGCTGCATTTCCCTGTGTATGAATTTCTGCCTCAACAATCTGTCTTGGACAAAAGGAACAAAATCTTAGAACCTGGTCTCTGTTTTTCCAGCCCCCCCAAAATACATGAAATATTTCCTCTGAATTCCAACCCAGAATGAGCTTTGCTATCTACTAAGACTACCATTAAAAAACCTGTTCATCTGCTTTGATAGTCTAGTGTTTCATCCTTCATGATTTGACATTGCAGGAATCTGTCAGCTTGTTGCTTATGAATATTCCACCCTCAACGATTGACAGATTTATCAATATCAACAGTCAACTTCCATCCTGGCAACATTCAGACACTGTGGCACCTGACTTCCCTCTAGCACTAAAGCTGAGTCTACCTTCTCACTGCCTTCATTACCTTAAGGCATGAATCTGTTTCTAGATCCCTGAACCACTTCCTCTTGTCTGGGCCCCTTTGGTAAGTCTTCCTTGTGTCAAAAGTCAAGGCAGAAATTGAATTTACCCACATACATCAACAGAGAGTCTAATTTAAATCCAGAACACCCATGCACACATATATAGTTACATGAACCTTGACAAGTGTGCCAAAAAGACATAATGAGAAAAGGTAGTCTTTATAAATGGTGCTGGGAAAACTGGATATTCACATGCACAAAAAAAGAGAAAGACAGAGAGGGAGAGAGAGAGAGAGAAAAGAGAAAAGAAATTGAACCCCTGATTTATACCATATACAAAAATCAATTCAAAATGGATTAAAAGCAAACAAGATCAGAAATGTAAAAGTCCTAGAAGAAAATATGGGGGGGGGGGAACATAGGGGAAAGCTTCTTGAGATTGGATGACGAAGTCAATGATTTCTTGGATATGATATCAAGAGCGCAGACAACAAAAACAAAATTAAAGATGTAGGACAATATCAAACTGAAAAGCTTCTGTACATCAAAGGAAATAATCAACAATAAAGCAACCTACAAATCAGATCTCTGATAATAGGTTAATAGCCACTACATTTAAGAAACTCCTACAACAATGTGGGGGCGAAAAGCCATTTGGAACTGGGCAAGGGACTTGAACAGACATTTTTCCTAAGAAGACATACTAATGACCAACGAGTATATGAAAGATACTCACATTTAATTATCAGGGAAATGCAAATTAAAATTACAACGAGGTATCAACTCACATTTGTTAGGAAGATTATTTTTAAAAGGACAAGTGTTGGCAAGACTCAAATCATTGTTCCTTGTACAGTCTTGATGGGGATGTAAAATGGCAGAGCAGTTATAGAAAGCAGTATGGAGTTTCCTCAAAAAATTAAAAATAGAACTAACATATGACCCAGAAATCCTACTTCTGAGTATTTTTTGAAAGGAAATAAAATCAATATGTCGAAGAGAGGTCTGTACTCTCATATCCAGTGAAGCATTTTTCACAATAGCCAAGACATAGAAATAACTTGTGTCATCTCCACATGAATAAGTAAGAAAGATGCAATTTATATATATATAAATTATATATATATATATATAATTGGGTGATATTTATATATATATAAATTATATATATATATAAATTATATATATATATAATTGGGTGATATTTATATATATATAAATTATATATATATATATATATATAATTGGGTGATGCTGGATATGTCCATTATCTGATTGTGGTGATGGTTTCATGGGTGTTTGTATTTGCTCAAACTCATCAAATTGTATACATTAAATATGTACAGGTTCATTATATATCAGTTATACATTATAACAACAGTAGATAGATAAACAGATAGATAGAATCCAGAATACATTTACCAGACTATAATAACTTCAAATGAATAGCAGTGGAAAGGGCATAATCATAGATGAAAATCATCTGATTTTCAGTTCTCCTTTATAATATAATATGACTTCTGAGAGACAAGAAAATGAGTTACTAATTTCTGGCTTGTCATTTAAATCTAAATTTAAATCGTCTGTTTTAAAATTTTTATTCCACTGTAATTTTTAAATCTTAATAGATGTATGTAGAGTATATCAAAATTCTTGAGTCTTGAGCTTTAAACTAAGTTGAATATAACTTATCATAGACTATCTAGATACATTCAAATGGTCCTTGATTATTTTCATATCCTTGAATTGCATGACACAGACTTAGTTTTAAATGGATTCCTACAGAGGTTTTGAAAAATACGTACACCAAATATGATGCAACTCCTTGGCCACTTCTCAGCTTATACGTTTCTTGCTAATATAGAACCAAAGGAAGTGATAACATAGGTGTACAGCTATTTAACTCATGATTATCATACAGGTTAAAAGTGCTCATGAGATTGACATCCAGTGCTACCCAACATGTTGCTAAGTAACTTTCCAAACCATAGGCAACTCTATGGTGGTATACTTCAACAAATATAGAGAACTAGCTGACCTCAAACTGGCAAGAAATATTTGCAAGGTATTTCCAGGGTGGCACTGACCTATGCGATGGTGTGAGAAATACTACCTCATGTTCAGTATATTCCATCCCAAATATACTTATCTAAGAATTTAGCAAGGATGTTTCCACAATATGTGGAACATGTTTTTAATGGCTGATTAAAATTAAAAATCTCATCAAAATTTAGATAGCAGTTCGTGTTCAGAGAGAATTTCTCTGTGCATCCTCTGAAATATCAGAAACCGTCTAGACTATTTTTGATGCAGATGTGCCTCCTCTGTGAGACACATCTTTTTTACTGTCAGCTTTCCTACTGAAGACTCATGGATCTCCACTTGTCCTGCTAGTTGCTACTTATACTTACTAAACACTAAGAGATAGGAATGTTACAAATGTGACATTGTGGTATAGCTACAAAAGCTAAAGTTTTGGATATAATGTCTTCAGAAGGATTGGGACATCACACCTATTTATGCTATAGGAAGAAGATAATCTTCACCAAAGATTAGAGCATTCTATGAAAAATTGAAAACAATAATGCAAAAAGAATGTGTGGTCTAGTCTTCAGTCATGACGTTTAAAGTTAAAAATATATAATCATGGAAAAAACAAATCATGTATAAAATAAATATGTTTAGGATATAAAAATAGTACATATAATTTATGATTCTGTTAAATGGTATGAGAAGGGCAGAATTTATGTTGTGTTCTGAGAGGGTGGGAACTAATAAAAAGGTCAGATACTTAAGAGCATAAATTTAAAATTTCTTAAGCTATTCAGAAAAATCTACAAAGTAAATAAAAAGTACAATTTTATTAATATCACAGTCCCAACATCAGTTATACATTATAAGTCCAGTTTGTAATACATTAATTTACTTAACTTTTATTAATTAGATATCCCATTCCTTTTTCATGTCCCTGATCATCTAAGCACACATAGTCTTCAGATAAGTTCATCTTAGTAAGGATGTTACAAGAGAAATGATGAGGTCCTAACTGTCTCTGACAGTGAATCCAATTGACAAACAGATTGAATAATGTGATTTTTTTTGGTGTGACTTTTAAGATTTAAGTGACTAGAATACCTTACCAAGCGTACTGCGGAGATTAAGTATAATATTGTAGAATTGAATGGACTGCTTGATATGGAAAAGGCTCTTTAACATAAATCTATAAACACAATGCAAAGCTATGATAAAGAATGCACTAGAAATAATGGATTTTTAATTTCATATGAACATTTTGCCTTGTACAAAGTATCCAAAGTGAAAAGTTTTAAAAATACAGAGTCAAGGCATTAGAGTTAAAAGTAAATAAGGCCAGCAACCATCAATAACTGTAATGTTTCAGGAAATAGGCTAGAGTTTGGGAATATTCTGAGTGACAAATAACCATGAACATGACTTACGGCACAATTCCAAAAGTATGGCATTGACTAAGAAAAAATACAGTAAATGTATGAGTGAGACAGGAAGAAGTAAAGAAGGAAAAAACACATGGTAGTTATTGGGTTCTTCCTATGCCTGCCTATTTTATGAAACAATTTGATGTCAATAAAAATAAATGGAATAAGTCTTTCTTAGCCTACCAACTATCTAAAAGCAAGAGAAAATATTTTACTGTTGTCTTCATGTCTTCTTATAAACAGCCTATTTTGAAAACTGTTTATGTGATCTTAACCAATAAACACTGAAGAAAATATTTTATGGTTTTCATTAGGCGTTGTTTCTTATCACCTGCAAAATAAAGTTAACATAGTAGAAAGAAAAATTTCAAAATATTCATTTTCATAGTTTAAAAATGTGTACAGCTCGAATAGCATGGAAAAGAGCATAATGTGCATGCTTTCAGATGTTGTCAATTAGAGGTTTCATTAATAGTTCCCTGAATCACTTAGCATATAATACTGGGAGTGCCTTGCCGTACCACTTTGGCAGCTTTGATCAGCTTTGTCATTTTAGACAACTAATAGTTTTTATGTTGATTGATGCATTAATCAAAGCCATTTTAATTTTGGAATTAGTATACCAAACTGTTCTGAGTTATAGTGCTAATATGCCTTAGCAAAGACTAAATTAACATTTTATTGCTGTTAACCAGAGGTGATACCTCATAAGAAATTATAGGTGATCTTGTCCAAACTTCACATCCCAAGCTGTTTAAATTTCAAGATGTCTAATCTACACCTATAGATGAAAGGAGGAAGCATGCCTTCTTTTACTGCTGACAAAATTAAATGCCACATTCGAAATGTTTAATGAAAGTTTTGGTTTTCCATCAATATAACTATGTGTGTAGTAGCAAAGAAAATCTAACATGACCATTTAGCTTCCTTAGTAAAAATTTATATAGTTAATGGTCATAAATTTACTTCTAGATAAGAAAACATAAAGAACTGAATACTAATACGATATCCCTAATCCTCATCCAGTATTACTGATTATTTTACGTTACAGGTAAAGTTCATTTCAAATATTTTCCCATTTCATCACTGAATGATAATTGGCTGAAAGGAAAGGAGAACATTTATTCAACTCTGTGATTATAATTTGGTAAACTTTTTCTTAGCAACTTTCCTCAGGCAACAGTTATTCATTAATGTTCATCCCAGAGAAATTCTGGTTCCCATCCCTTAGGGGTTTACACAGCAAATGTCACATTTTCCATGTGCAGATAAATTCATAAATCAATGTGTACAGCTCATATTGCCTGAATCTTTATAGCAAATTTTAATCAGCTAAACACATACACATTTTGCCACACTTCATCCACTGCTATGATAGATCAGCATGTAGCAGATGTAGCTGCATGACAAAGAAACGTTGCAATTAATGTCAGCGGACTCTGGATAAAATATCTTCTGAAGATGTGACTAACATTTTCTCTCAACGATTCAATCATATCTTCACTCTGTAAAATAGAGCGAGAAGATAATTTTGCTATTCATATGAGAACAGTTTCAGATACAATAGGTTCTGTCATTTTCACAAAGTCCACTTCCTTTAGAAACCCGAGAAGAGATAGATAGGCCGTAAGGATGGAAGAAAAGAAGGAAGGGAAAGATTAGAGCATGCTTCATCTCGTCTTGTGACTTGCTGCATCCTTTGGGTGGAAGGAAGAGTTGAGACAATATTTTACCTTGATCCAGATGTTAAAAACAATAAAATAAGATTGCCGACAAGGTAGCCCTAGGAGAGAGATAAGTCGTTGAACATCCAGGATGGGCACAGAGTGTAAAGATGATCTGTGTCCCTACAAGGCGCCAACACTGAGCCTGTATGACCCTCTTCACCACTGTCCCTTGGTGACAGTGGAGGTTGGCAGGCTGATTTTACAAAATGGTTTCCATCTTGGAGGAAGCTGAGGTTGTGTTCAGTGAAATATATAGTGAAGGCATAAATTTGCTTTTTCTGCCTCCGTGCATTTGCTGACATCACAATTTGTGGGTTACAGAATGCCTGAGCCTTCACCCCACAATATTATCACTGACTAAAGGACATATTTTATATGAAGAAAGAACATCTATAGGCTCAAAATCAAGGTATTCAATTGTCTTACCACGTGCGCTTTACTCTAAAGCATGCAGCTGGACAAAATGATGAGGGGGAAGGGTGAAGACTCAATCACAGAATACGCTGGGAAAAAAAAAAAAAACATCTTACAGGCTTGGAGTGTTGTGCTATAGGATACATTTTATGCCTTAAACCAAAGGTCAATATATGATGCCATTTCCCACATAGCCCAATGGCCCAGATCCAGAGGCTGAAAGACAGAAATAAGAATGACCCTCCCACAATTATAGCTAATAAAAATAATCCTAAGAGTAATAAATGTAAAGGTTTTTTTCCCTCATAATCCAAGGGTGCCTAAGGGATAAATGCTTCTAGCAGAGCAAAGAGTTGGATTCTAATGAACTGAAAATTAAGAGAGCCATCTTCAGTTTTTCAGATCCTCATAGCGCTGAACCAGAGTGAGTGAGTGATCCTAACTACTAGTCATGGTACTAAATGGGGGCCAGGAAGAACAATGTCTAGAATCGGAATACTGACTACATATCCACTCAGTATTCTCATGCCTGATAATACTATTAGTGGAAACTGTGGAAACCCCATGAAGACATGACTAGTATGGCCCTGTGTTTCCCTATCCCAAGAGATTAGTTTTCTTTAACCAAACAAAGACTGGAGCAGATACGGAGGGGGTACAGTTTGTGTGTCGTACTTCATCATCTGTTTGCACCTCTAGATCTCTCCATCCTTCTCTGCCTTTCTCTATGCACAAGATGGCTTGATCTCCAGGGCTTCCTTTTGAAATCAGTTAATAATAGTCTCTGGCAGGATAGAGAGGAGGTATGTTTTTTCATCTGTTTCCTACCATTCAGTCTGCAGTCTGACAGTTGCTGACTTCTCCACACACTGTAACTTCTGTCTAGGCCTCATTCTTGAGAACAAAGCTGTCACAAATTGTATCAGTTGTCCCTTCCCTTGCCCTCTCAAGCCTGGAAGTGGTGATCGCTCCCCACTGTTGCTGGATCCCATCTTTTCACTTTTGTTGCTTAAACTGCTATAAATTCTATTGGTTAAAACTGTCTTCAAAATATCTCATCTGTTCCAGTCAGATTTCTGACCAATATGTCATCATATTAAATGTCCCAAGGAAAATGCTGCATTGTAGATAGCCAAAAGTTGTTCAGGAAAATCACAGGAAGAAAAAATGGGAGAGAGAAAGGAGACCAAGAATTAAATAATGAAGAGTCTAATAACCAATAAGGATCTGGAAAAGCTAAAGCACATTTCAAAAGTTGATCACAGACCTAAAAATAAGATGCAAAATGATAAAACTCCTGGAAGATTACATAGGAAAAAACCTAGAAGACCTTGGGTATGGTGATGACTTTTGAGATACAATACCAAAAGCATAATCCATGAAAAAATAATTGATAAGTTAGATTTTATTAAGATGTATTAAAATTAAAACCTTCTGCTCAGCAAAAGAAATGTCTTTTTGGGACAGCAAAATTTTCATATGATATTATAATAATGGATATATGTCATTATACATTCGTCTAAACATGTAAAATATATAATACCAAGAGTGAACCCTAAAGTAAATAATGGACTTTCAGCAATTATGATGTGTCAATGCAGGCTCATCTTTAGTAAAAGATGTACTACTCTGGAGAATAATGTTGTTAAAGTGTGAGGCTATGCATGTGTAGGAGCAGAGCATATTTGGGAAATCTCTGTACATTCCTCTAAATTCTATTGTAAACCTAAAGCTACTCTTAAGAAAAGATGGGAATTCTACATTCTCATGGAGTGATGAAGATGAAATAAGATGCTATATTTTGTGAATAAGGACAATACTAGTTCATAGTAAACTAGCATTCATAAATGGTAATTCTTTTCCTTAGCTATTTTCTCTAAACAGGATGAGTAAGCCTTAGCTTAAACTAGTTCTCTTTTCCAGTTTACTGATTCTCTATTCAGGGTATAATGAAATGTGTAATATATATATATTTCACATACTTGAAAAATAAGTGCAATTTTTAATAATTAGCAGGTTATGAAAAAGATTAATGGAAGGATACTATATGTAATAGAGCTTCCTCTAATTTCACTAACTATAAAAAAAGGACAAGGTCAAGAGAGTGAGAAGACAAGTGATAGACTAGGCAAAAATATGTGCAAAAGATATATCTGATAAAGATTAGTTATCCAAAATATACAAAGAACCCTTAAAACTCAACAATAAGGAAACAATTCAATTGAAAAGTGGACTAATGACCTTAACAGGCACCTCAACGTGGAAGATATACAAATGGCAAATATGTTTATTAAAAGATGTTCCACATCATATATCATTAGGGAGATGCAAATTAAAACAATGAGATGCCACTACACACCTCTTAAAATGGCCAAAATCAGGAACAGTGACAGTACCTAATGCTGACAAGGATGTGGAACAACAGGGATTCTTATTCATTGTTGGTGGGCATGCACAATGGCACAGCCACTTTGAAAGACAGTCTGGTGGTTTCTAACATAATATAAACATACTCTTACCTAAGATCTCTCAGTCAGGTGCCTTAGTATTTGCCCAAAGGAGTTGAAATCTTATGTTCAATCAAAAATCTGCATAGAGATGTTTATAGCAGCTTTATTCATAATTTTCAAAACGTGAAAGCAACCAAGATGTCCTTCGGTAGGTGAATGGATAAATAAACTGTGGGGGATGCCTGGGTGGCTCATTTGGTTAAGAGTCAGACTCTTCATTTCAGCTCAGGTCATGATCTCAGGGTCGTAAGATAGAGCCCTGCATCCTGCTCTGTGTTGGGTGCAGAGGCTGATTAGGAGTCTCCCTCTCTCTCTGCTCCTCCCCACCCCTCATTCATGTTCTCTCTCTAAAAAAATAAAAACAAACGGTGATAAAAAATAACCTGTGGAATATTATTCAGCACTGAAAAGAAATGAGCCACCCAGCCAAGAAAAGACAGGGAGGGGACTTAACTGCATATTACTAAGTGAAAGAAGCCAATCTAGGAAAGGCTATACATTGCATGGTTCCAACCATATGACATCCTGCAAAAGGCAAAACTATGAAGATAGCAAAAGGATCAGTTTTTGCCAAGTGTTGGGGTGAGAAAGAATGCAAAGGCAGAGCACAGATGACCTTTAAGACAGTGAAACTGTTCTGTATAACACTATAGTGGTAGATGCATCTCATTTTACACTGGTTCAAATCCACAATATGTAGACCACTAAGGGTGAAACTGTAGGTTACCTATGAACTTTGGAGATTATGATGTGTTAATGGAGGTTCATCAGTTGTAACAAATGTATTATTCTGGAGGGGGACATCAATAATAATAGAGGCTATGCATTTGTGAGACAAGGAGATATATGAGAAACCTCTATACCTTCCCTCAGTTTTGCTGTAAACCTAAAACTGCTTTAAAAACATAGTCTTAATTTTAAAAAGAAAAGAAAAAATGGAGGAAAAGCTTATACATTTTAAAATCCTGTTTTTAAGCATCAAATACATTATCAGAGACAAAGCACTATGCTTCAAATCAAATAATGATATTTTAGAAACATTGCTCTGCTTGTACAATGAATTCATCATCTTCCTAAGATGAATCTGCTATTGTATTTTAGTCTGTCTATCTTGAAGACAATTTGTTCTGTTTAACTACCAAACTGGTAGAGGTCAAATCAATAAGTGCATCAATAAATGCACTTCTACTGAGCTCAGTTCTAAACTTCAGACTATCAGCACTTTGGAGTAGCATTGTTCTTGGAGGGATGACTAAAGATGGAATATTTGACTAGAATATCATACTTTGAAAAAAGTGTTCACACCAAAAGTACATAAACTGCCTTATTCTTCATACCAAATTGTGCCTTAAGGCAACTATTCCAGCTCTCTCAGAACATACTTTATTTTTTTCTCAGAACACACTTTTTATTTGTTTCCCTTTTCCAAATCTCTAGCACTTGTCAATTTTGCAAATAACGGAAAGACGTAAGCACGGAGGCTAGAATTTGTGTCATTTTGGAGATGTGGATGAGATCTGGTATTCCCAAAAGATCAGTAACATAATAACAAAACAATTTCCTTAAATTTAAGTTCAAACAATACATTTGAAATATTAATTACAAGAATTTTTTATTTACAACTTTAAGGTTACAGCATAAATTAAAATATGTCTAGATACATTGGTCTACGTCATTATTTTCATTGTTTTACATTTTTAATGGAGATATAACTTATATTCAGTAAAGTTCACTCACTACAGTGATACAGTTCCAGAATTTTGAAAGACAACTGAAGTCATCATCATGACAATAAGGTTATATACAATTTCTATCACATTGAAGAAGTTCCTTTATTTCTTAATTTACTATGAATTTTAAAATCAGGAATGTTGTTGAATATTTTCAAATGATTTTGCAGCATCTGTTGAGAAGATTACATACTTTTTTAAAAGTTTTATTGGTTAATTGGTGAATAACATGCATTGATTTTCAATTATTGGGCTAAAATTGCACTCATACATAAATCCCAGCTGATCTTTATATACTATTCTTTTTAAATATTGCTGGATTTGGTTTCCAAATATATTAAAGATTTTGTATCTATGTTTATGAGGGATATTGGTTTCTAGTGTTTTTTAAATAGTACTATGGCTGTGGCCTCAGAAAAAAGCTTAGATTAGTCGTTTGAGAAGTTTCTTTTAATAAAGCTATCTATATTAATATATTCAACGTGAGATTCTAGTAGACAGCTGTAGTTGTTTTGTTTTCTCATTCCGACATGTGTTTATTATTTCTACATTGTCAGTTTACCTCTTTAAAAACTTTAAAGTTATCATGTTGCTTCCTTCTATCTTCCACAGTTTCTGATGAGAAATCTACTGTCATTCAAATCATTGTATCCTTATTTTTCTTGGGTATTTTGAAGATTTCATCTTGAAAATTTCTCATGAGTTTGATTATGATGTGTCTGAGCATGGATTTCCTTCAGTCTTTCTTGTTTGGAGTTCAGTTATATTCTTTAATCTGTAAGCTTATGTTTAATTTATGAACATTATTTCCTCAAAATATTTTTTTGATACTATAGTCCATGTTTATTATTTAGGGTATAGTAGCTACTTAAAAATAATGTAAGATTGTAGAAAAGAATTTGACACTAATGCCAAGAATATTAAAATAATTCATGGATTTAGATTCAGTCAATTATCCTTCTAAAAATCAATCCTAACTGAATAATTAGAAGAAGAATCAAGTACTTATAAATGAAGTAACGCTTTCTAATATTATGCATGAGGACAGAACTTTCAACCACATATAAACAATCAGTACTAGTACTTTTAGTAACAATTAGCAAATCTGCTGTACTCAGTTAAACATTTATTGAATATTCAGAAGATACATGTGGTTTATGCTAAATATCACTAAAATACACAAATATAAGACTTTTTCTCTAATTTTATTAGAAAGATAGTACATAAAGAAATTGTCTCTTGCCAATACGTGGTCCAGAGATATATAACTTCCAGGATCTCATGATTTTTTAAATGTATTGTTGGATTCAGTTTGCTAGTATTTTATTGAGAATTTTTGCATCCAGGTTCACAAGGGATATTGGCCTGTAGTTCTCTTTTTTAGTGGAGTCTTTATCTGGTTTTTGTTATCATGGTAAGGCTGGCTTTATAGAATAAATTTGGAACTTTTCTCTCCTTTTCTATTTTTTGGAATAGTTTGAGAAGAAGACATAGTAATTTTTAAAAATGTTTGGTAGAATTTATCTGTGAAGCCTTCTGACACTGGGACTTTTATTTTTTGGGAGTTTTTTCTATTTCTGATTCAATTTCTTTGCGGGTTATCAGTCTGTTCTAGTTTTCTATTTCTTTCTGCTTCAGTTTTGGTAGTTTACACTTATAGGAATTTATCCATTTCTTCCAGCTTGTTCCACTTGGTGGCGTATAGTTTTTCATGATATTCTTCTATAATTGTCTGTATTTCTGTGGTGTTGGTTGTTATTTCTCCTCTCTCATTTGTGATAGTTTTTATTTGGGTGTTTTCTCTCTTCTCAAACTATTCCAAAAAATAGAAAAAGAAGGAAAATTTCCAAAAAGTCATTTTTTGTGATCAAGTGGGATTTATTCCTGGGTTGCAAGGGTGTTTCAATATTCATAAATCAATTAAATGTGATATGCCAGATTCATAAAAGAAAGGATAAGAACTACATGGTAATTTCAATAGGTGCAGAAAAAGCATTTGACAAAGTACAACATCCATTCATGATAAAAGCCCTCAAAAAAGTAGAGTTAGAGGAGACCATAGCTCAGCATGATAAAGGCCATCTATGAAAAACCCACAGCTAATATCATCTCAGTGAGTAAAAAAAAAAGAGAGAGAACTTTTCATCTATGGTCAGGAACAAGACAGGAATGTTTACTCTCATCATTGATATTTAATATAGTCCTGGAAGTCCTAGCCATAGCAATCAGACATCAAAAAGAAATAAAAGAAAAAAAAAAGGAAAAAAAAAGAAATAAAAGGCATCCAAAATATCAAGGAAGAAGTAAAACTTTCAGTATTTGCAGATAACATGATATTCTATATAGAGAACCTGAAATATTCCATCAAAAAACAACTGGAAGTAATACACAAATTCAATAAGCTTGCAGGATACGACATCAATGTACAGAAATCTGTTGCCTTTCTATGCACCAATAATGAAGCAGCAGAAAGTGAAATTAAGGAATCAATTCCATTTACAATTTCACCAAAAACCATAGATATCTTGAAAAAACATAACCAAAGTATTGAAAAATCTGTACTCTGAAAAGTATAAAACACTGATGAAAGAAATTGAAGATAACAAAAAGAAATGGAAAGACATTCCATGCTCAATGGATTGTAAGAACAAATATTGCTAAAATGTCTATACTACCCAAAGCAATCTACACATTTAATACAATCCCTATCAAAAAATCAACAGCATTTTTCACAGAACTGGAACAAATAATCCTAAAATTTTTATGGAACCAAAAAGACCCTGAATAGCCAGAGCAACCTTGAAAAAGAAAAGCAAAGCTGGAGGCCTCACAATTCTGTACTTCAAGTTATATTACAAAACTGTAGTGATCAAGACAGTATGTCACTGACACCAAAATAGAAACACAGATCAATAGAATAAAACAGAAAACCCAGAAATGAACCCACAACTATATGGTCAATTAATCTTCAACAAAGCAGGAAAGAATATTCGATGTGCAAAAGACAGTCTTTTCAACAAATGGTACTGGGAAAACTGTACAGCACCATAAAAAAGAATAAAACTGGATCACTTTCTTATATCCTACATAAAAAAACAAACTCAAATGGATTAAAGACCTAAATAGGAAACCATTAAAACCCTAGAAGAGAACATAAGCAGTAACTTCTTTGGCATCAGCTGTAGCTGCTTCTTACTAGATATGTCTCCTGGGGCAAGGGGAAAAAAAGCAAAAATAAGCTATTGGGGTTTTATCAAAATGAAAAGCTTCTGTACAGTAAAGGAAATAGTCAGCAAAACTAAAAGGCAACCTATGGAATGGGAGAAGATATTTGCAAATAACATATCTGATAAAGGGCTAGTATCCGAAATATATAGAGAAGTTATACAACTCAACACCAAAAAGCCATCTAACTAAAAAATGGGCAGAAGACATGAATGGACATTTTTCCAAAGACATCCAGATAGCCAACAGACATGAAAAGATGCTCAACATCCCCCAAATCAGGGAAATACAAATCAAAACTACAATGTGATATCACCTCACACCTGTCAAAATGGCTAAAATCAATAACACAAGAAACAACAGATGTTGGCAAGGATGTGTAGAAAGGGAAGCCCTCTCACACTGCTGGTGGGAATGCAAACTGGTGCACCGCTCTGGAAAATAGCATGGAGATTTCCCAAAAAGTTAAAAATAGAACTACCCTCTAGTCCAGCAATTGCTCTATGAGGCGTTTACCCAAAGAATTAAAAAACTAAAATCATAAACTGAATCAAAGGGATACATGAACCCTTGTGTTTATAGCAGCATTATTTACAATAGCCAAGATATGGAAGCAGTCCAAGTCACCATGGATTCATGAATGGATAAAAAAGTGGTGATTAAAAAAAAAGTGGTGATTATATATAGTGGAATATTACTCAGCCATAAAAAGAATGAAATCTTGCAATTTGCAACAACATGGATGGAGCTACAGAGTATTATGCTAAGTGAAATAAGTCAGAAAAAAACAAATATATGATTTCATTCCTATATGGAATTTAAGAAACAAAACAAGCAAAGGAAAAAGAAAAGAGAGAGAAAGAGAGAGAGGCAAACCAAGAAACAGACTCAACTATAGAGAACAAACAGATGGTTACCAGAAGAGAGATGGATGAGGGGAAGGGTGAAATAAGAGATGAGGATTAAGGGGTGCACTTGTGATGGGCGCTGGATGATGTATGGAAGTGTTGAATCACTATATTGCACATCTGAAACTAATATTAAACTATATGCTGACTACACTGGAATTTAAATAAAAACTTAAAAAATTAACATTTTGAATGTTAATTGAAGTTAAAATAAATAAATTTAATTTAGAAAATAAATATTTTAAAATAAGAGAAATTTAAGCCACAGTCGCATTGAAATAATTTTCATGTAAATTTCTGAATACACTTTAGAAATTGGCAGAGTGAAATTCGGAATAATTAGAATTTTTTTTAGAATTAAAAAAACGATTAAGCCACTGAATGCTGGACTTTCTATTAAAACAGTTGAAAATGCACAATCTGTTGTGGATTATCTCTTATTCACAGGCCATTGGGCTTTAGTTTTAAGTGATTTATCCTCCAGAATTACAAATATCCAGACAATGATTTAGCACTCAGCTAAGAAAGGATTTCTATTGCCTTTCTTCTCTCAAAATCATCATACCTATTTCTGGAAACTTAAAGAAGAACCATGGTTAGGTTTCCTTAAAGGTTGTGTCTGTTTTTTCAAGTTTCAACCATGTTAGGCACAGAAAACATAGCATAAAGTTTGCTCTGGAAATTACACAGTAAACCATCTGACTCTCCCAACAACTGGTTAGAGAGTCTGGTGCAGACAACTACCTGTACCAGAAGAACTGTTTTTCTAACCAATATTATAAAGAGATACAAAGTAAAAAAAAATGTTTATTTTTAGTCTATAGCATAAAAAATCTGTTATGATTTCAAAAACGTTCTGAAAATTTCTGCAGGACCCTACTTTAATTGATTCTAATTTTGAAATCAACATTTTAAATTTAATACTTAAGTGATAACAAGTGACTTACTGAGTTTTCATCTTGCTTAACAGTAGATTTTTGGGTCACACTAGATAGCTTTAACCACATGATATACCTGAGAAAAATTAAATTAATTTTATTTATTATTTTTCTACCAATTTAGCAAAGATTGATCACTTTACATTTCACTAAACAAGTAATATATTTTTAAAAATTTACAAATACATCAGTAATGTGAAATGTAAAATTTAGATATATGAATCACAGAAATATTATTTCATTCAACATCTCATAGTTACTCAAAATTATCCTTATGTTACTTGTCTCAGGATTTTTGTTGCCACTGTAAAGGTCAATCACACTTAGATCAAGACATTTGTTCTTTCATTCATAATGTATAGAATTTTTCTAGGTAACATTTTGTAAATACTTTACAAATAGACCTTTATTAATTCCTTGAGCCACCCAGGCACCCCTTCATTTTACTTTCGTATTTCTTCCCAGGATAAACTGACTTATTTCAGAGGAAAACCAAATCAAACCAAACCACTTTTCTTTGTTATTTCTTCTAATATTAGCATTCTAGGTATAAAAAACTCTCAAATTTTATTTGTTTGAAATTACTTTCATTTCATCTTCACTTTTGAAGAACATTACCGTTTGGTATGCCATCCTAGTTTGGCAGTTCTTTTTATTTAGCACCTTATCCTATTATATTTTTTAGTATCTATATTATCTTCTATAAAAGCAATTATCTTCTGCTTTTATATTTTGTTGTTGTTGGGAAGTCAGCTGTCTTACTGTTGCTCCCCAGTCAATCTTTATATTTTCCCTTTGTCTTTTATTTTTAGAAATTTTCTATGAAATGTGCCTGCTTGGGGTTTCCTTACACTTATTTTCCCAGAGGTCATAGTATTTTTTGTATCTATGGATTTTTGTCTCACATCAGTTTTCACAAACTTAATCATCATCTCTATAAATATTGCTTCTGCTTCCTTATCTTCTTCTAGAGCTTTAATTAGACAGACTGTAGACATTTTTATGTGTCTCCTTGCTTTATCCTGTATTAGTTTTCTGTTGTCTGCTAAGTCCAAAATCATCTTTTATCATCTATTCAGCGATTATTTCTGTTACTGGTTTACACCAATTCTAAGCCATGTGGCTCACCAAGCGTCCCAACTAAGAGTCTAGGGTTTTTACCAGGACCCTTTTGGCTGGGCGGTCCCTTATATTTAATTGTGCACCGCAGTGGTACATAAAGTTAGCTCAGCCTTCCAGCTGTTTTCTGCTGATTTCATCGGTTGCCATGTGTAGTAGCATAAAGGTGGTCAAATGTGTAAAAGAGAAACAGATTATAACATTAATAGCATTAATGTCTCTACACTTCCCTTCTCTCTGGGATTTTCCCTTTTCTACAAGTCTTGGCTGCTTTCATGGAGTCAGACTCCAACGTTTGCGTCTTTTCCCCCATGAGGTTGCCAAAACTCTGGTGGCTTCTCTGCTTCTTAACCACTGCCTTCTGATTATCCTCTCAGCTTGATGCTCAGCTTCCATTAAAAATCATTTAATGATCCAAGGGGCAAAGACAATGCCAGTGTGTCATGCTTAACAAACACACACACAAAATGCTCCATTTTTTTCAAGGATCTTTGTTCCTCAAGCCCTGACTGCCTCAGCAGCTCTTAATGTAACTTCCAAGAGGTTTTTCTAAAATCCATTTTTCTGTTTGTGAGAGAAGCATCAATCTTCTACATGACATTTTGTCATATCCAGAAGGAAATTCCTGTAGTTTTAATTTGCATTTACTGATTTCAGATCAGGAAAAGTGTCATTTCACGTGCTATTGCCCATTCATATTTCTACCTTGTGAATTTTCAGTTCATAACTTTCCACTACATTATTGCAAATTTTCTTATGATTGGCAGAACTTGTTTATATATTTGGGAAAATAACATATTCCAAACTTTATGTGATACGCATATTTCTCCAAAATATGGGCAATATTTTTCACCTTTTATATGTGTCTTTAGTTGAGTAGTTATTTTAAGACGTCAAATTTATCAGTCTTGGCAGTTAATGACTTATTCATATCTTATCATAATTTATTAAGTAGGAGGCTGAATTATTTAAGTTTTAGTCTTTCTTTTCTCTAAAATAAGTATTAAGAGCTATAAATTTTCCTCAAATCATGACCTAGATGCATCAAAAGTTTTGAAGTGCTTTAGGTTTAGCCATATAAAATTACCATTTTTGTAGATCAAAATGGTTGAATAATGACAATATCATATATTTAAACCTAAATACTCTGGACCCTATCAGACACTTTTTCATTTGTTTTATTCATATATAATTTAAGCACTGTGAAATTCATCCCTTTGTGAACAGTTTGTGAGCTTACCAAAGGCACAATTGTGTAGCCATCAACTTAGAGTATCCATCATTACTGTAAAATTTGTATTCTACTCTTGCTTGTAGTTTAAACTTTCCTGGGCAGCTCTGGTGGCACAGCGGTTTAGCGCCACCTGCAGCCCAGGGCATGATGCTGGAGACCCAGGATCGAGTCCCAGTCCGGCTTCCTGCATGGAGCCTGCTCCTCCCTCTGTCTGTGTCTCTGCCTCTCTCTCTCTCTCTCTCTCTCTTTCTCTGTGTCTCTCATGTATAAATAAATAAAATCTTTAAAAAAACCCAAAACTTTCCCAACCCTTCAACCTCTGATAACCATTGACCTGTTTTCTGTCCATTTCATTCTGTATTTTAAAAATGTCATATAAAAATAAATAAATAAATAAATAAATAAAATAAAAATAAAAATGTCATATAAATGTAACCCTATATTATGTAGCCTTTTGCATCTGGCTTCCTTAAATTAGCATAACGCATGGAAGCATCCATGTTGTACTGTACCAATAATTGCATCAGTTTTTATTATTTATTATATAATATTCTATTATGTAAATATATCACAGTGTTTTTATCATTCACTAGTTTAAAGACATTTAGATAGTTTCCAGTTTGGGGCCTTTATGGAAAACTGCTAAAAACATTCACATTAGGATTTGTTTAAATATATTTTTTCTTGGGATCCCTGGGTGGCGCAGCGGTTTGGCGCCTGCCTTTGGCCCAGGGCGCGATCCTGGAGACCCGGGATCGAATCCCACGTCAGGCTCCCGGTGCATGGAGCCTGCTTCTCCCTCTGCCTGTGTCTCTGCCTCTCTCTCTCTCTCTCTGTGACTATCATAAAATAAATAAAAATTTAAAAAAAAAAAAAAAAAAAAAAAAAATAAATATATTTTTTCTTTTCACTTGGATCAATACCCACAAGCTGTATTTCTGTGTCACATGGTAAGTGTATGATTAACTTTTAAAGAAAAGGCCAAATTGTTTTGTAAATGGTTGTAAAATTTTGCAATTTAGTCACCAATGTATGAGACTTTCTATTGTTCCAAATCTTTTTCCACCACTGATATGTCAGCTTGCTTTTTTTTCTTTGTCATTCTCATAGGTGTAAAGTGGTATCTTGTTGTGTCAATTTACACCTTTTCATGTGTTTATTTATAATCTATAGGTTTTATTTGTTGGACTGTCTTTTCAATTTTTTTGCCTTTTTATATGGTTGTGGGTTTTCTTATGTTTGAGTTTGGAAAGTTCTATTTTATTTTTTAAAAATCCTCGATATATTCTACATACAAGTATTTTATCAGGTATGTAATTTGCAAATACTTATCTCAGTCTGTGTCTTATTACAATCTGTTAGGTGATTCTTGAAGAACAAAGACTCTTAATTTCTGATAAAGTATGATTTACTATTTTTTCTTTAGTAGATTGTATTTGTTGTTGTAGCTAAGAAATTTTTACTAACCCAAGGTAATGGAGATTTTATTCTACATATTCTGCTGGAGGTTTTATAATTGTAGGATTTAAGTTTGATTCTATGATCCATTTCGAGTTAATTTTTGTGTATTGTGTGAGGTATGATTTCTTAGGCATATGGATTCCTAATTGTTCCAGTTCCAGTTGTTGCACAGACTATTCTTTGTTCATTGACTAACAATATACTTTTTTGAAAATGAAAAATCCATACATGTTAATTTACTTCTTTTATTCTTTTCCATTGATGTATTATCTATCTTTTTATCAACATCACACTTGTATTGATTACTGTTGCTTTATAATAAGATATTTGTATTTTTTTATTGGAGTTCAATTTGCACTAGGTTTGTGTGAATCCTCCATCTTTGTTCTTCTTTTTAAATATTTTTGAAGGGCATAGATCACACCATATCATTTTCCTTCCACATGTGTGAATCTGCCCTTTGTAGTGTCTACCTCATTGTCTCTCTAAACTGGCTTAACAGTAATTTCTTCAGTTATTTTCCAATTCACAAGTTTTCTCTTCATGTGTATTCTGCTGTTAACCTATTCTTTGTGTTTTTAATATATTCTTTGTATTTATGTATCTACTATTCTTAGAAATTCTACTTGTTCTTTCTAAAATCTTGGTAGTCTGGGTGCCTGAGTGGCTCAGTTGGCTAATTGTCTGCCTTTGATTCAGGTCATGATCCCTGGGTCCTGAGATTGAGCTCCATATTGGGCTCTCCACTCTGAGGAGGAGCCTGCTTCTCCCTCTTCCTCTGCCTGCCCCTCCCTCAACTCGTGTTCTCTCTATATATCAAATAAATAAATCTTTTAAAAAATCTTGGTGGTCATTTTGGAAATTCAGTTGTTTTTCTGTTCTTTTTTTCTTATTTCCTCCTTTATTTCTTTATTACATTACATATCTGAAACTTCAACACATTGGGTCAGTATAAATCTGAATCTGCTGTACTCAAGTATCTTACTGATGACTCCCATTGTGTATTGGTTTTCATGCTCTTTATACTAAGCATAGGATTTTCCCATGCTTCCAGAAAATAACTTCTCTGATTTCTTTTTCATGTCTTTCATTCATCTTCCAAAATGCCTGTTCCAAATGAGACACTCTCCCCAAACATTATCACAGTTGCCTTTGTTCTTCACAAATACTTCACCTATATTTTTCCTCCCTCCTCTATACATTATAAAGGCAGAAGACATAGAGAAGAAAACCTCCTGCCAGCACACCTGCTCTTATATCCATCCTAGTTATTCCATTTTAAAGTTTGAATTATTATCCCTCATCTTGCTCTATGTGCTAATTCTGTCCATCTCAACAGATGTCCTTTTTCAATGAGTATCCTCTCTAATTAACCTCTTATTTTTGTATTCTCTTTCTATCAGCATTTAAATATACTCAAGTCTGTCCTGTGTGAAAGAATAATTGAAAAGAATGACACTATTTGTACCTATGTTTCCTTCTATTTTTTTTTTTTTTACTTTTTCCTCACCCAGGCAAAATTGTTTTAAAAATTTATCTGAAATCACTTTCTCCATCTCTTAAAATAATTTGTTCTAACTCTCTGAAGAAAGTCCATGGTATTTTGATAGGGATTGCATTAAACGTGTAAATTGCCCTGGGTATCATTGACATTTTCACAATATTAATTCTGCCAATCCATGAGCATGGAATATTTTTCCATCTCTTCAACCATTGAGAGTTCCTCAAGTCTTCAGCCCTCACCACTTCAAGGAAATTGCCCTCATCAGGCTCACCAAGGACCTTCTTGTTATTAATATGGATGGCTCTTAGTTTCATCTTCCTTTAACTACTAGTTTATTTCACATTGCTAATTCTTCCTCTTTATTTAAATTCTATTTCCTTGGTTTCTATGACAACATATTCTGACTTCCACTTCTCAAACTACTTTGCGAGTTTCTCATATCAATCTATCTCTCAAATGAGGATATTTCCGATTCCATTTTTAACAATGTTCCTGGGAGGTCTTATTTATTACCATGGCCTGAATTATCATTTCTAAGATGATTTATCCCAAATATAATTCTGGGGTTTGGGATCTCAACTGGAATTTCATATCTATTATCATAATTTCTTTGATACCACCATTTGGATGCCCAAACTTCACTCATCAAAAAAAAAAAAAAAAAAAAATCATCATTATTGCAAATTTCCTAAATCCTGGCCAATCTTCTGTATTTAAAACAAATCAGCCCTTTGCTTCACTATTAAAATTATCTTCATTTCTGTTCATTTTTCCTTGAATTTAAGGTCAGAACAATATTTTCTTTGTTATTTGGATCTATGCAAGGTAAACTAGCAAATAGTCAAACATAGTAAACATGCTTCTTGCTAATTCAGAAAGTTGTCATGGGAACACATGAGTAGGAAATTTTACAAAGATTTCTTAAAAGACTGAATAAAAGGCATATTTCGGCCCTCATAATCCTTGAACCTTGTTATTTATCCATTTAAAACTTGTCTTCAATCATATGCACTACTTCGAAAGGCATTTCCCATTTTTCTGTGGTTGGGTCTTTGAGAAATATTTCCTCTTAATGTTAAACATGATGAGTTCCCAACTCAAACAGTTTTAATAATGGCAGGAATGAAGTCCTGCACATCTCTCACTAAACAGTCTGGGTTAATAAAACATGCATTGAATGCCACATCAAATTGAGACTCGTGTAAATCAAATAGCCCTTACCTATTTATTATATAAAGGAATAATTTATTTGACTCTCACTCACTCAAATGCTGGAGTCAAGAGAGAAATGATTCTCCAGCTGTTTGTTTATGTAGCACTTTTTCTTCTCTTTGGGAGTAATTTCGTAGTCCATTGTCTCTGTAGCTTAGGTTTTGTCCTTTGGGGAAACTGTTCCTCCTACTATATTCCTTGACTAATCTGTAGGGGGCACTGGAGAGCAAAGCATCTGTGAGTCCTTTCTCAATCCGTTTACCTCCCATAGAAGAATGGAATAGCTTTAATATATTATTAATGTGGTACTACTAATATATTGTATAAACACATGATATTTAATAGACTAAATTTAATAAATAATACAGTAAGCCGCACAAAAGGACAATAAAACTTTTACCTTTTTTATTTTCAGTTTCCCCCTCCTCAATTTAGGAGTTACTAAAAGTATCCTCTTCCTACATCCTTGATGGGTTTTTGTCTCTTGTCATTTGTCTATAACTCTAGACTATCTCAACATATACATCTCAAACAGTCACCACAATATCATCTGTTTTGTCTTCATTATTCCTGTTCACTCCCCAAGGAAAAAGGCTAAAATGATTTTGGTATTTTTGTATAAATCCCTTTTATTGATGAAAATGATTGTGAGAAATGTAAATAGTAGAGAAGGACTAAAAGAAAATCTAGGCCCAGAAACTGTTTAAGTCAAATATGTTTGTTTATTTAAGGACACTGAAGAAGAAAGCACATTTGAAATGAACTGCACAGAGGTCAGCAATATTCTCAGAGAGGTGCAAGTGTCAAGGAGTTTATAGCTAGTTAGTAGGTATACAGTATAGGGAATAACAGCTATAAAAATGAGGGTTATAATTGAATTTTTAGATATATATCTACTTCTTTAGGCCAAGCCTTGTTTTCAGACACAAAGCTAGCTGAACTCTCTATGCATAGACTATTTGAATACATGCTAGAGACCAATTTACTGGGGCAAGTATACTCTACAGATTGCATTTATACAATGCAAAATATGTATATCAGTGTACAGTTCAGAGAATACTCAGACATAAATTCGATTTTGCTATCTGTCTGCCTCACTCCCAGACACACTCAGACTTATCCAAGAACATTTATGAGCTTAATGCAGAGTATTTGAGGCTAACCAGATGCTTCTAGAAATCAGGTTAACATTTCCTCAGGTAGCTATGGTGCTCATTTAGCAGAGGGTTATTTGCAAGTAATTGCTTGGTCATGGAATAACCACATTGGACTTTCTTTTTTTGTTCATGGACAAATTTCCATCCTCCACCCCCAACAAAGATTGTATAAAATCAGAATGTGTAAGCTCTCATTTCCTACTGACTAAGAAGAGTAGTAAGAAATAAGTAATAAGGTCCAACTGGTGTCAAGAGCCAGAAAATGTGAGGATATTAGGTCATGGTTGAGACAATGACATTTACTGAATGAAACTGAGAGCCAATTACATGAGTTTTACAGAAGGGTGGCATGATATGAATTATTTTTTTAAAAATAGCACATTGGTCACTGTGTTGAGACTAGATGTTGAATTGATCTTACTTTGCTTCTTACTTGAAAAAGGTACACTAGTTAGCTAAGTAAATAAGACAATGGCTTGGACCAAGGTGATAGTACTGGACATAGTGAAAGGTGATAAGATTTGAACATATTTTGATAGTAGAATCAATAGCATCTGTTGATTGATTAGATCTATGTTGTGAAGAAAACCGAAGAGTCAGTAAAGATTCTAAGTGTTTCATCTTAAGGAACTAGAATGATGAATTTCTGAAGGAAGTTGTAAAAGAAGAATTGGAAAGGATAAGAATTTTGGATTTAGTCCTTTTGACTTTGAGGTATCTCAGCCACTAAAGGGACACTGTTAAATCAAAAGTTATACATATTGGTTTGGATGTCAGGAGTGAAGTCTGGTCTTGAAATTTGGGAATTTGGGGTATTTAAAGCCATGCTATCAGATGAAATTGTCAAGATAGTATGTGTATAGAGAGAAGATCAGAGATCTAAGGAAGAAGAGCAGAAACTTGAGAGGAGATGAAGAAAGCATAGAATGAGTGTTAGGAAAGAAGTTTTAGTGTCTTAAAAGCCAACTAAAAAATGTCCAGAAGAGTGACAAATTGTTTAAAATGTTTTTTTGATCAAATAAAATGTAAATTGATATTCAAACATCATATTTGGTAATGTTGAGTCATTGCTGATTGTGACAAAAGCAGTTTCAATGGAATGACATGGTGAAAATCTTACTAAAGTATATTCATGAGAAAATGAGAAGTGTAATTAGACATAGTTAAAATAAACCTTTTCAATATATTTCATTTCATGAATAGCGACAACACCTACATCTTTCACTTACATCTATTTTAAATAGTAGTGGCTTCTGTTGAAGCAATATGATGAAGACCATTTTCAAAGAGGTTAAGGGAATAGGAATGCAGCTTTTAATGGACCACACATTCCATAGAACAGTGCAATGTTCTACGTGTTGGAGGGAAGTAGAAAATGGAACAAAACAAGGGATGTGTGAGCCATATGTGTATTAGTATGATGTGGTCACAGATAAAGGACAATATAGGCTTTCAGAATTTCTTCTGTTTCATTTCGTTTCTTGACAAATAGAGAAGAAACACCTGATGACATTCATACACAAGGGAAAAGGCAAAAAAATGAAATATGTTTCCTTTGATATACAGCTAGTAAGTGGAGGATTCAGATTTTGATCCAAATATTTTATTTGAAAAGTTATACTCTTAACGGCTGCACAATACTACCGATATTTAAATGTCTCTCTCTCTACTTTTTTTTTTTTTAAGATTTTATTTATTTATGAGAGACACAGAGAGGCAGAGACATAGGCAGAGGGAGAAGCAGGCTCCCTGGAGGGAGCCCCATACAGGACTCAATCCCAGGACCTCGGAATCACAACCCAAGCCAAAGACGCTAAACTACTGAGCCACCCAGATGCCCCCCTCTCTCTGCTTTTAACACCCCTTTTTTGTGGCTAATCTGGATAGGTGTTTGATATAAACTTATCTCAGAAATTGAGTTTTATAGAAATTCCCATATAATCTGGAGGGAAATAGACCCAGCGATTTCTCTGTTTTTATCTCTTCTGTGTTTTATACAGGTGCTGCAGGGGAGGACTGCCCGTCAACAAGGGAGAAGTCTCATTGGTCCAAGTTTTCTGTTACTGTAGTTGCTGCAGAAATCCAAGGTCCTCCGATGAAACTTCCGTCTTTCAATGAGAAAGGGATTCCAGGTATAGGGCTCATGTCAGCCTCATGATTCACATTTCTTTGCAACCCTATGACCTTCACCTGAGGGCTGTAAGGTTTTGCCATAGCCTGTCTACTACTCTTTTACTCACTTCTTGGGATGCTATTTGTCTCAGATTAGGGATTTTTTAAATTTTGTAAAAAAATTATTTATGTATTTGAGAGTGAGAGGCAGAGATAGCAAGAGAGAGCATGAGTGGGGAGGAGAAGCAGGCTCCCCACTGAGCAGGAAGCCCAGCACTGGGATAGATTCTAGGACCCTGGGATCATGACCTGACTCGAAGGCAGATGCTTAACTGACTGAGCCACCCAGGCGCCCCATGGATTAAGGACTTTTTTAGTTAGGCCTCTGCGCTTCCTTATTCAGATCACTGTCATTAGGGACAGGAATTTTTGGAACTTTATGGCTTTGAAAAACTCTGTTCCTGAATTTTCAGGAGCACTTGAACATTTTGGCAAGTGCATTTTGCGTATATTATGGGAAGAGAGGGGAATAGGTGATAGTAAAGGAGGTTGTCTTAGATTTCTGTGCTACATGTTTATCGTGAGTGCTATTGAAAGGAGAACATAATTTGGTTAACGAATCAAAACAAAAGAAAAATCAAAGATGCAGTAGACTAATACTAATTTTAAGTCAGGAGCACTTTGGAAGAGGTCTGTTTTATAGATATTTAGTTCTTTGACGTTTTACCATTTGTTTTGGGTGAGTTGCAGCCAATACGATGTCACTTGTCTACGATATTGCAAGCTTCATCATATATATCTGATAAGTTCTCTTCAATTTCACTCAGTTATTACTGACAAATTTATCACCATCTAAATTAGAAGAGGCAATCTCAAGGTAAACAACAATATACTCTTTGTAGAGTAACTTTGATACAATAATGATATCTCTTGTCATAACAAATTAGTGTTTATCTCATCCATCTCATTGTAGACCAGGGGACTTCAGATCTCTTCTACTTACGGAAAATATCTTCTGTCAATATGATATTGCATAAGTTATGATGCATTACAGAATAAGTGAATTTTATGGCTACCAGTTTCAAGTGACAAGTTCAATTAAGAATGTTTCTTCTTGTATGTCATATTTGCCAGTTAGTCTGTCTTCTTTCAAACTAATTTTCCTTGTAAAATTTTATCAATGGGAGGAAATTCATCTGAACCCTGCATAAGGCTATTACAAAGATAAACTTTTTTTGCATTCTTTGTTTTACTAGACTAATAACAGAAAACATTTAACAAATTTATTATGATTATATAATTACAGACAGAAATCATGATAAAAAATAGATTAAATATATTCTAATAACACTTCGGATGCCATTCAGATAAAAATGTTTACCCATAGAAAGAATTAAAGTATTTTTAAAATATTAACTTATAGAATAAAATAGTGGTAAATCTGACTTTTTATGCAATTTTGTTTCTAAATTAATTTTCTATCTCATCTACTGAAGAAATGATACATGAAAATAGTTCTAATTTCTGTCTGACCATATAAGCAGAAAGTGCATTTTCAGAGCTGGCTTCGCTGATAATATTGTTCCAAGGTTACGTTTATCTGCATCCCAGGAAGATGAAAGAAAAAAATGTAGCATAAATGATAGTTTTCACTTTTCTTTGAATAAAGGAGTCCCTAATCCAGTGAACTATAATTAAACATTTTAATACTCTTCACCTTGTTCTCTTCTATATTTCCAGCCCAGAAGCGATTCTTGCTAGAAACACCTATGAAAATTACATCAATTATAACCTTCTTTGAATTTGAATTAAGATTGTTATCTTGCTTTCTTTTTTCCCTCTAGAAAATTATACCAAGATGTATTCTAATTTTCCTTGTATTTCTAGATAAAATTTATTTTTTAGCTAGCTATTTACCAGCAAGAACAATAAACCTGGGATGATAACACTAAAATTGAGTCATTTCACTACTTGCACTTCTACAAACTAACAAACCTTGATAAATTATTGTGAACATTCTTAGAATCAATAATTTTTATACTTTAATTTTATATCATATTTGCTTTTCATTCACTGAAAATGCCTTATTGTCAGGGTACAATATTGTCCTGTTTATTTGGATACAGTGAACCCAAACCCAAATGAATAATAAAATAACTTGAATACAAAAGCAATTTTTATCACTTCTTGAGACTTAAACTCTGCCAATTAAAGTTTCCTTGTATTACAAGAGGAAATGCAAATCTAAGTTACTTTAATTTTTTTTTCTAAGTTACTTTCAAAGTAAATTATGTTTAATGTCTTTTTGGCATATATTTATTAATTTTTAAATAATTCCACCAAATCTCTGTGTTTTTAAAGTTTTTTTGTTTCAGGTGACCATCTCTACAATTTCTTTTTCTAGGTTCTGTCATATAGGAAGGCAGACACTAGTATTTCATAATAGGAAAAAAATCACTAAACACGTTAAATCCAAGGGTACACTAAAGAGAACTGATTGAAATAAATGGAAAAGTTCTGGAGCCCTACAAATAGAAAAACACAGAGGAAACTGACCAGCCAGGAAAAAGTATTCTAATCACCTTAAACTTTTCCTGAGACCCTATTAGTGTACAAGTTAGCAGCACTTTATTATATTTTACCAAAAATTCTCAGCAAGTTCATATGTGCTCAATAAAAAAATCTGTAAACTTTGTCATAGTGGCATGATATACTGGAGCTCCTTATATGTAAACAATGTGAATTCTGTTATCAGGAAACATCAAATGCACCCCCAAGTAGCATACTATTAATTTTCAGAAAAGCAAGAATGCATAGACCTTGGCCAATTCATATTGTTTGTTAATTCCTCCCTATTTATAAAGAGTTTCCAGAAAACATTAGAGAAACAGTACAGTACCTGTGCAAAAAGGTTTTACAAATGCCCAGCCCTGGCTGACGAAGATTTTTCAAGAGGAAGCTGGATAAGTAGCTGAGTAGCCAGGGACAGAGTGTAACTCCAGTCACCATGATATTATCAAAGTGTGACCCCCACCACACAGCAGTAAAAATACTCTCTCTGCACATAACCCTTTTCCTTGACTCTTCTTTTCCTTGCCTTGTCACCTGTGTGGTAGTCCAGGCTTCTGCATGTGCTTGGGACTGCTTAGCATATTTTACTATCACAGCCTGCTTAGGTCTGCCATGGACGAGGCTGAGTGGCTCCTTTCTAGGGTCAAGCCCAGGTAATTAATAGACTTTATGAGATTATGACCTGAGCAGAAATCAAGAGTCAGACACTGAGGCACCCAGGCTTTCAAAATATCAAATCCTTAGTTTTTCTGGTTGTCAAATATATATATATATATATATTTGTATTTATATAAAATTATATTTATATAAAATAAATAATCAATCAAAAAATAAACAAACTTCCCTAAATGATAAGGACAGGCTGTGGAATGAGTGAACAAAGTCAGGGATGCTAGGTCTTAACCAAATACCATTCTTTCAAAAATAGCCTATAGGAACTTAGGCACTCTCCTAGCTTGCTTGGGCTGCCCTAACAAAATAACCCAGACCGAGAGTCTTAAACAACAGAAATTCATTTTCTTACAGTTCTGAAGGCTGAACATCTGAGATCAGGGTGCCAGCATGGTTGGTTTCTGGTGAGACCTCTCTTCCTAGTTACCTTTTAGCTGTGTGTTCTCATGGTCTTTCCTCTCCTCTGGGGAAAAAAAGAGAGTAAGACCTCCCTGGTTTCTGTTATAAGAGCAGTAACCCTATCAGATCAGAGTCCTACCCTTTTGACATCATTTAACCTTAGTTACTTTCTTAGATGATCCATTTATAAATGTTGCCACAATAGAAGTTAGGGCAGTGTATGAATTTGGGGGGAACACAAATATCCAGTCCATAATAGGCACTAATTCATTTATGACAGAATGAGAAAGTATTTTTAAAAAAATACCTTTTAAAATCCTAACACTCCTTAAGAGATGAAGCAGAAATACATCACGAGGTAGTATAAGCACACGTTTTCAGCCCACATTCTGTTGAATAAAGATGAGAAAGGGCTAAAGAGAGAGAACATCACTCCCAACTAATTAGAATATTGCCTTTAAAACTAAATATATGCTTAAAGACAAAATAAAATCAGAGCTGAAAGTTTATAAGTGACTTAATCGTTCTGTCTTATGTGAACAAGTCTTAATGAAGGATTTTTTTTTTTTTTTTAGCAAATGACTGAACTTCAGATTGAACTGCAAATTACTGCTTCCACTTTCCCCATGCTGCTCAAAGTTTGAATTTCTGTCAGAGCTGCCAAAGAAAGCAAGAGCCTGAACAGATCACATCAGCACTGTCAGCTCATTGTGGACACATTATGAGGAATTGTCCAAATCAAGAGTGATTTTGTGAAGGGGCCCACCCAGATGGATGAGGAGACAGCTCCTGAGTACTCACCCTGAAAGGAAGCATCATGCTGAGCTGTGTATAAAATAGGATTTTTAAAAGTTGAAGTGTAAGAGTGCAGAAGGTCCTTGACATTTAGTGACAGAAGATTGCATTTAATTTAAATGATAACAATTTGTCATTGATGGATTTTCAGAAAGAAAAATAATTGGGCCCAAACAGTGAGCATACAAAATACTTGTGAAGAAAGTTAAGAACAAACTTTAGACAGAAATGACTGGACAAGGGGAATCTTGAGACCTAATTATGTGAAGGTAAGAATATAATGAGTGCTTTCCTAATGATAAGAAAAAAAAAAGGAGAAAGTTATGTGAAATTAAAACAATAGGATTTAGAAAGTAACAGGTGGTATAAGTTGAAATTAGTAAAATGGAAACTAATGACAATACTGATGGTAAGGATAAAATCAGGCAATGAAGAGGTTTCAAGAAGAAAGATTTGGTGATATATGCATTTTTCCATTGAATTTTAAATACTTGAGGAAAGGTTTAGAAAACACATTTCACCAGCAAAGGAAAAATGTCTTATTTGGGAGTTATTTGTACAAAAATCCTGTGACATTGATATTGCTTGAAGATTATAGATTTATTTTTATTAATTTAGAAATAATTTTTGAGTGTCTTATTGCATATCTTATTTCAGATTATTCCAGGGTGAACTACCGAATGGGTTATGTATTTAGTATTTATTACTATAATTTCTGCCAGATAGGACCACTAATATCAACTATAGGTCAATAGATAATAGGCCACAGAAATTAAGACAGAGTTGCTTTATACTTATACTCTGAAATATTGCCCACAACTTAAATTTTTGTAGTAAAAAATTACTTTATAGAGTAAAGTAATATAGATTTATAGTATTAGTACGTGAAGGCTATTGTAATAAAAATCTCTCCTCCCTCCTTTATCTTATTTTTTTAAAGGTTTAGTTATTTATTTTAGTGAGCAAGAGAGAGAATGTGCAGGGAGAGGGATGGTGGTGGTGGGAGGAGCAAACTACCCACTGAAGATGGGCAATCTCAAACAGAATCTCAGATGCCTCACAAAACCTGGAGCCCTGAGCCAGGAGCCAGCCTGGACACTGAGATTTTGACCTGAGCAGAAATCAAGAGTCAGACACTGAGGCACCCAGGCACCCTGTTCTTCTGTCCCTTAAAAGAGTAAATCACTTCCGTGCGCTACAGCCCTGTTTTGTACATACTTTTTTGAACAGTCTTGTTCTGGGATTCATCACCCTACTATGTGGTAGGTTTCCTGCCACCCCAGTGCTCATTCAGAGTAATGTTCAAGGTGTCTTGGGATATGTATTTTAAGTAGAACATTGTTATGTAACCATGTCAATGGTATTCCTATTCAAAATTACCATGCATTCACTTCTGGAATATGAACTTATCTAGGATACATCTAGAAAGCTTGTAGAGCAGATTAATTAAATTCTAAGGAGCCTCTTGAGAAAGACTTCTCATCCTAAAGGATAAAGGACAATGTTGGTCCAATAAGATCAAAATCATATCAGAGAAGGCATAATCTTTTGCTATGTCTCTTGAGCTTTTTTTGTCCTAGGCAACCACCCATATGCATCCTTTCACAAAGATTAGAGGTCACTGATTCATCAGTCTTATGTAATACCCAGTGCTCATTATGTCACATGATCTCCTTAATGTTCATCACCCAGTTACCTGGTTCTCCCACTGCCCTCTCCAGTGACCCTTAATTTGTTTACTATAATTGAGAGTCTTTTATGGTTTGTTTCCCTCTCTGATTTCATCTTGTTTTATTTTTTCTCCCCTCCCCCATGAGCCTTTGTTTGATTTATTAAATTCCACATATGAGTGAGGTCGTATGATAATTGCCTTTCTCTGATTGACTTATTTTGCTTAGCAAAATATCCTCTAGTTCCATCCACATCATTGCAAATGGTAAGATTTCATTCTTTGATGGCTGAATAGTATTCCATTGTGTGTATGTGTATATATATATATATATATATATATATATATATATATATATACCATATCTTCTTTATCTATTCATCTGTGGATGGACATCTGGTTCCTTTCCATAGTTTGACTATTGTGGACATTGCTGCTATAAACATTGGGGTATAGGTGCTCCTTCAGAGCACTACATTTCTATCTTTGGGGTAAATACCCAGTATTGCAATTTGTTGGGTCGTAGGGAGCTCTATTTTCAACTTTTTGAGGAACCTCCATGCTGTTTTCCAGAGTGGCTGCACCAGCTTGCATTCCCACCAATGGAATATGAGGTCAACACCCAACACATAATAGTGAAACCTGCAAATCTCAGAGACAAAGAGAAAATCCTGAAAGTAGGTTGGAACAAGAGGTCCATAATCTACAAGGGTAGAAATATTAGACTGGCATAGACCTATTCACAGAGACTTGACAGGGCAGAAAGGACTGGAATGATATATATAGGGTGCTAAATGAGAAAAATATGTAGCCAAAAATATTTTATCCAGCTAGGATGTCATTCAAAATAGGAGAGATAAAAATCTTCCAGGACAAACAGAAACTAAAAGAATTTGTGATCACCAAACCAGCCCTATAAGAAATTTTAAAAGGGATCCTTTAAGTGAAGAGGGAGCCCCAAAGTAACATAGACAAAATAAAGAAACAGTGACTTTACAGGTAATACAATGGCACTAAATTCAAATCTTTCAATAGTTACTCTGAATGTAAATGGGCTAAACTCCCCAATTAAAAGACACAGAGTATCAGATTGGATAAAAAAGCAAGAACCATCAATATGCTGTCTGCAAAAGATGCATTTTAGAACCAAAGACACCTCCAGGTTGAAAGTGAGGGGATGGAAAGCCATTTATCATGCTAATAGACATCAAAAGAAAGCTGAGGTGGCAATCCTTTTATCAGACAAATTAGATTTTAAACCAAAGATTTTAATAAGAGATCAAGAAGGATATTATATCCTAATTAAAGAGTCTATGCCACAAAAAGATCTGACAATTGTAAATATTTATGCCCCTAACATGGGAGCAGCCAGATATATAAGCCAATTAATAACAAAATTAAAGAAACACATCAACAATAATACAATAATATAGGGGGCTTTAATCCCACACTCACTGCACTGGACAGATCACCTAAACAGAAGATCAACAAGGAAACAGTAACTTAGAATGACACACTGGACCAGATGGACTTCACAGAAATATTCAGAACATTCCATCCTAAAGCAACAGAATACACATTATTCTTCTTGAGTGCACATGGAACATTCTCCTGAATAGATCACATACTGTTGCTGGCTTCTTTCATTCAGCCTAATGTTTTCTCTACCATTACTTTTTACTGCTGAGAATTGTTCTCTTTCTCCTTTACTCACTCGGGTGATGGACATTTGGATTGTTCTCTCTCTCTTTTGAAAAAACTGACTGCAAATATTTGTGTGGGGGTCTTTTGTGTACCTATATTTTTTTCTTGAGTAAATACTTAGGGATAGAGTTGCTGAGTCATTTACTAAGTATACATCCAACTTTAGAAGAAACAGTAAAATTGTTTTCCTAATCAAATGTTTCATTTTATATTCACATTTAATATTATCAGTTGTTTAAAAGTAAGCCATTCTATTATTGGTCGGTATAATATTTCCCTAAAACAACATTTCACCGTGGTTTTAATTTATGTTTTCTCAATGACTTGTGATGTTGTATTTGTTTTCACATGTTTGTTATCTGTATATCTTTTTTTTTTTTTTGGTGAAGCATCTATTCAAATCTTTTGCCATTTTAAAATTGGGTTTGTTTTCTCATTGTTAAATTTTGCGTTCTTTACTTATTCTGGATATGAGACCTTCACCAGATATATGATTTGCAAATATTTTCTCCCAGTCTGTGGCCTGTCTTTTCATTCTTTTAACAGTATCTTTTGCAGAGCAAACTATTTTGATTTAGCTAGAGTCCATCTTATAAACTTATTTTAATTTGTGCTTTTTAATCCTGCTTAAGAAATCCCATCCTATCTCATTCTAACAAATAATTTCTTCTATATGTTTTTCAAGAAGTTTTGGCTTAGGTCTGTGCTCTATTAAGGATACAATTTAGGTACATGCTCCATGTAAGGTTAATTTTGGGGATGGTGTAATGTGGTCATTGGTTTTATTTTATTAACTGATTGATTGATTGATTGATTGACTGATTGATTTTATATGGATAATCAGTTGTTCCTATAGCCTTTGTTGAAAAGGTTATACCTTCTCCATTAAATTATTTCAGGATGTTTCAGAAATCAATGATCAGTTTCTGGCCACTACATTCTGTTTCATTGATCTACATGTTCAGATAACACAGTGCCTTGAATCTTTTTTCCAAGTACTCTCAGTATTTATTTTATTATATCCCCTCTATATGCTTGGAGGTAGGACAGACATTTCATGGATACTGAGGTTATATGATTTGAAGGTCATAAACTCACCTCAGTGGATTGTAGTTGCATAACTTGAAATTAGCTATCACAAATATCCAATTTAGTTCTTTTTATTTTTCCAATATTGTTTTGGTTATCTGGAAATAGTTTGCATGTCTTTAAAAGTTTAGAATCAGTATGTCAGGTTCTACAGAGGTCTTCTGGGATTTTGATTGACATTGCATTTAATCTCTAGATCAATTTAGGGGAAGTTAAATTTTGATAATATCGAGTCATTTAATCCATGAACATAGTATATCTCTTAATTTATTTAGGTCTTTACATTTTCTCAGAAATGTTCTGTGATTTTTGTACTTTAAGTACAGAAAACAAGTAATTTTGATAGGATTCAGTGAAGACTTTATAATCATCATTAAACATGCAAAGTTTAAAGAAGCCTATCTGTGCTTAAGATGAAACTAATGGAAAGCCTCTGGTGTATTCTAGAAGTAACACAGTATTTTTCAATGATGTAAAGCATGTATTTTGAATATGAGCTGGATATGATTACATATAATTATCATTTACCCTAAAGAAGTGTTTTTAATGGGGTTATCATTCTGCTTAAAAAGTAACTATATCATTGAATTCCTGGTTATTAAATCACAACAATTAACTCCACTGTTATTCCATAATTAGGAACTTGATCCATCAATAGACATGCCTTTGCTCATCTTACCATAAAGTAGCAGCAAACAAAATGAGAACTGAAGTTGCCCAAAATTCTCTTCATTGCCCCAAATCCTTCCTTACACAATACCCTAAAAAATCAATGATAAGTTTCTTTATGGTTTCAATATTTTTTCCCCTCATGACAGTGCTCCGTTCTTCTCATTCTTCTTCATTTTCATTGAAAGGTCCTTGAAGCCCTTTTTGATGGCATGGAGCTAAAACATTTTTCTTGACATAGCATGGAGAAGGGCATCTGTTAACTTTAGAAAAAACAAGCATAGAAATTCTGGCTCTCATTAGGAATAACAAGCTACCTACTTACAACGTCCAAGGGAGCATGGTGAATAACCAATGAGTAATAAACCAATCTCATGGGCTTTTGGTTTTAAAATGAGTATATGACCTAATTCTCATTAATAGAACAGACACACAAGGGAAAGAGTGCTGGAGTAGACTCTAGGAACATTTTTCCTTTTTAAAAGAAATATCATCATTAACAGATACTACATTGTATAGATATGCATGTCTGGATGTGATATCTGAAAGTGTTATAAGCTTGCTCTAGATCTGATGCTGAAATCAAGAAGGCAAACAGAGGGGAAAGATAAAAAGAACCTGAATCTTTGTTGATATTTTTGTCACTAAATTGAATAACCCTGAAAACCACTCTACCTCTGGATTTGATAATGCATGAGATAATAAACATCTTTACTACCATTTAAGACAGCTTGAGTCAAAGTTATTGTTCTTGTGGCTGAAGCAACAAAATGTATACAAGTGAAAATCAAAACATAGACTAAGGCAGGTTTTCAGACACTGCTCCCCAAGACTTTGTGTGCGGATTCACTTGTGGTAATGGACTAACTTTTAGAATGCCAAAGTGTCAATAATGGAGCAACAGATTATCTTCAGGTCCTACTCACTGGTAAGGTACAGCTTACTGTATAGTTGGGTCAAGCTTTCATTTATCAAGGGAATAAATACTAGTTCAGGGAATAAATTATCATCCACGATTGCACAGAACAGTGGCAGTCAGTGCCTGACTGCGTTTCTGGGTATTTAAATTTTATTTCTATTATCAATTTTTATCAGATACATTTCATTAGCCCCAAAGTGAAATCCTTTCTCTCCCAGAGAAAATGTACAACTCCCAGTGTACAATACTACAGCTCATAGCAGTTGTCACACTCTTTTAATGTGCTTTGGCTCCCTATCTCTAGGTTGCTAAAATTTCCAGAAGAAAACTACAGGACAAAAGAGAAAGCAGAAACACTCCAACATTAGCGGTAAACTGGAGAAGAGAGACTCAGAAAAATAGAGGAACATTGAAATGTCTTCCTGCATGATTAGCTAATTTGCCCAATTGATCAGAAAATGTAGAAATGGGTGCCTCTGACACCTTTCATTCATGACTTCCCTGCAGTATCTGTCTAGTTCAATCAGGCAGGGAAGCAAGAACAAAGACAGCATTACTGAACTATATAATACACACTAAGTGCATTAAAAAGCACTATTTAAAATTATTTCAAATAGCTTGGACACACTATACTTTTATGATGCACATGCAACTGTTCCATTTTATTCTCCATACCCATTTAATGAAAAATAGAACATGAAATTTTCTAATCAAATAATAATTATTATCCTTTTGAGGTGAGTGAAATTGAGGGAGGGATAAGAGCTAATTACCAGATAAAATAAGATACCCCCATATTCCCTCTCCAGGATATTTCTCCACATTCCCATGCTTGTAAGTAATATGAAAGTAGACATAGTTTTATAATGCATATGTTTATTTCTTTTTTAAAAATTTCCATGTCAAAGAACATATTGAGACTTACTCATATTTGAGCTCTAAATTTGTAAGGAACACAGGAAAAATAGTAATTGGGCACTTGCAAAGTTTACCTGACTCAACCATGGCTCATCATAGTCTATCTGAAGTAAGAAAGTGTGAATTCTAGCATTTGACTTTTCAGTGCAAGTAGAGAGAACCCTTTTGAAAGAATTTAGACAAACCTATAAATAAGATATTGCCAATTAAGGAACACCATTAAATAGCAACACCTCCATTCTTTGGATGCTTGTTCACTCTGTCCCAAGAACGCTAAGCAACTTAATATGTATTATTCCAGAGAATTCTCAGAAAACAATATAACATAATTTATTTACAGATAAAGAAATAGTTTTAGAGCAGCTTAGTAATCACTTATGGTCACACTGCTTATTAGTGTTGGAGCTGAGGTTTATTTTTTTATTTTATTTTTTTTTAAATTTTTATTTATTTATGATAGTCACACACACAGAGAGAGAGAGAGAGAGAGGCAGAGACGCAGGCAGAGGGAGAAGCAGGCTCCATGCACCGGGAGCCCAACGTGGGATTCGATCCCGGATCTCCAGGATCGCGCCCTGGGCCAAAGGCAGGCGCCGAACCACTGCGCCACTCAGGGATCCCTGGAGCTGAGGTTTAAACTGAGTTTTCTTAAACTCCATCTTGTGCACTTAATCAGTGAATACCTGCCCCTATCAATAATGGAAAATGGAAATTTAGAAATCTATTAAGCTAAATAATGGTAAACCCTGGGTAAAAGATACAATTCTTACCTTTGCAACCTATTTGAGGGAAGAATAAGTATAAACATCTACTAAATATAGAAGAAAGAATATATTTATATTAAAAAAACAAGAAGAAAATTACACGTTGCTATTAGAGCTGCTATTCACAATAGGAAACATAAATCAAATCAAGTATTCAGGGACAAAATTAAGAAGTACCTTAAAATTATAATACATCATATTCAAATAGCATTTACTCCCAAAGCAGCATATCTCAAGATAAAGAAAATGATTTGTAAACACTATACATCACATCAGAGTAAAAATACAGTCAATAATTACAGTAAATATATGATTAAATATAAAACATTTTTAACTCCAATTTAAAAAATATAGTAAGAAGATGTGTCCTTAACTTAGTTAAGATTATTCCTCTAGCAACTTTAACAAATGTACTCCTTTCCTTTTGAAGCTGGAAATACAGATCTTAAAATATAATTCAAGATAAACTTTGTGTTGAAGAAATTCAGAGAAACATACAAAATAGCATAATCTAGTGTGATCTGATCAAGAAAGATGCTTAAAGCTAAAGGATGGATAAGAATAGGCTATATGAAAGGGGAAGAAGTGAGCACTCCAGGTAGAGGGAGCAATACCTTCAAAGGGACAAGAGAGACAGATTGTGCTATATTCAAGGAACCAAAAAGTCCAGTGTGTTTGGGAATTGGGAAGGAAAAGAAAAGGGGTATGAGAGAGGAAAATTTGCCAGAAGACTTAAGATCTTTATCTTAAGGACATGGTCATTTGAAGTTTGTTTTGTTTTGTTTTAGAGAGAGAGTGTGTGTGCATAAGCTGGAGGTAGGGTAGAGGGAGAGGAAAGGAGAGAGAGAGAAAGAATCTTATGCAGGCTCCATGCCCAGCATGGAGCCCAACCCTCAGATCATGACCTGAGTCAAAATCAATGGTGGGATGTTTAACCCACTGAGCCACCCAGGCACTCCAAGTCATTCAAAGTTTTTAATTAGGAATGTTTTCATTCATTTGTTCCTTCTTCTAGCTACTCAGTTATTATTCAGTTCCTACTATGACCAGACTGCCCTACATATTGCAATATGGTGCAAACATTAAAAAGCTCTTTTCTCAATAAACTCTTAGAGGGGAAGATATTCTATAAATAGAATTACAATTGATACATAAAATATGAAGAACTCATAAGTACTATTAAAAATAATAAAATAAAAAAATCAGTCAAGGGATAGGTACTACTAGACTTCTACTCAACTTGTATGTGCATAAGAATTATCTAGCATTCTTGTTATGGGGGAGTCTGACTCAGTAGTTCTAGAGTGAAGGCTGAGATCTCCATTTCTTTTTCTTTTCTTTTTTCTTTTCTTTTCTTTTCTTTTCTTTTTTTTCTTCTTTTCTTTTCTCTTTTTTTCCTCTTTTCTTTTTTTTGAGGGAGAGAAAGTGTGAGCAGGGGGAGGAAATGAGGGGGAGAGAGAGAATCCCAAGGAGGCTCCCTGCCCAGCATACAGCCCAAGGTGGGGCTCCATCTCATGACCCTGAGATCATGACCTGAGCCAAAATTGAGAGTCGGAGGCTTAATAAGCTGAGCCACGCAGGCATCCTGTAAGATCACCATTTCTAACAGCTTCCCAGGGAGTACCAATGTTGTCGGACTGCTCACTTACCATGTCTTGAGTGGCAGTGGGGGACAGAGAGTGAAGAGTTTGTTCAGGAAAGGCCCATTTGATGGGTTATATTTAATTCATAAGCAGAAACCTAACAATAAAGTCCTCAAAATATAGGAAGAGAAAAATAGACAGTTGTACAATAATAGTTGGAGACATCAATACCCAACTTTTATTTATTTATTTAAAAAAGATTTATTTATTCATGAGAGACACAGAGAGAGGCGGAGACATAGGCTGAGGGAGAAACAGCTCCCTGCAGGGTGCCTGATATGGGATTTGATTCCGGGAGTCCAGAACCACATCCTGGGCCAAAGGCAGGCACTAAACCGCTGAGCCATCCAGGGATCCCTAATGCCCAACTTTAATAATGGGTAGAAGAACCAGACGAAAGATCATAAGGAAATAGAGAATTTGAATTTGAACAACACCATAAGCCAAGTGGACCTAACAGACATATATAGAACATTCCACCCAACGACAACACAATACACAGTCTTCTCAAGTCTTCTCAAGAGCACAGGAAATATTTTCTGGACTAGATCATGCCTTAAGCCACAAGACAAGTCATAATACATTTAAAAGATTGAAATCGTAAAAAAAAATCTTTTCAGACCATAGTAAAGTGAAGCTAGAAATAAATTACAGGAAGAAAACTGAAAAAAATCACAAATGTGTGGAAATTAAAGAACACACTTTTAAACAACAAATGGGTCAAAGTTAAAGATCTTGAGATGAATGAAAATGAAACATAACATGCCAAAATTGGCGGGATGCAGTGAAAGCAGTGTTCAGAGGGAAATTTATAACTTTAAATGCCTATATTTAAGAAGAAAGATCTCAAATGGGCAAACTAATTGGACATTTTAAAGAACTAACTTATGAAGAACAATTTAAACACACAGCTAGTAGAAGGGAGAAAATAATAAGGAGTAGAACAGAGATAAATCAAATAGAAAGTAGAAAACTAGGCATTTATTTCCATCAGCATTAAAAAAACAAGGAAAATTAATTATAAATTTCCAGGGTAAAATTGCTGAGGTCTCTGTATGAAGGAAAACAAAAAGGCATGATTTGGAGCAAATTATGGAACTCAAGTAAAGATACTCCATTAAACCTGCAGCATTTTTTGTTTCTGTGGAATAGTATTGTGATGCTAAAATTATGAAGAAGGAAACATAATTGTTAGAAATTCATTGACTCCACAGAAAAAATAATGATCATAACATAAACTTGAATTGATTTTCAGTTATTAAAATGGACCTGTAGACACAAGATAATAGACATTGTTATATAAAATGAACTAGAAAGGGAGAAAATTAAAGTGACAAGCTTGACAATGTAAAAGTAAAGGCACAACTCTGAGAAGTAGGCAGCAGGATTGCTAGGAGGGAGGGAGAGGTTAGGGATGGTAGATAAATGTTACAGCATGGAGAGGCCGGAAAGCTCTATGGAGTTGAAGGAAAAGGAAATTGAACATATTGTTGTGCAAGCAGTAGAAACACAAACACACAAATAAAGCTACAAAGTAGGTAGAAAAGGGGTTTCAGAGGATAATTTCTAAGTAAGCTTATACTTCTGTTTTTTACAACAGGGATTTAAAATCTAAAACTCAGAAGTAAAACATAATGGTGAAATTATATTACTTAAGTAGATGAACCTAAGCACAAAATTAAACAAAAGCAGAAGTGGAAGTAAGAACTGCTTCTATACAAAGTCTAGGGCTAGAAATGTGTGGAGCAAGGAACAACTGATATGTATTATTAATTTTTCAGTACCATTGTTTTCCAGAAAAATAATTTATAAAATGAATTGAAAGAGAAAAAATAATTAAAGAATATTCCAATAAGTAAGGAAAATATCTCAAGAGAGTGTCCAGATTATTGTTTAAATTCCCTAGAAGGACAGGTTGTCACTGACCTCTCAGTGTAGTGAACAGGTAACCAGACAGTGCCCTGAAAGGGAAGAACTATATTATGTCAAAGGCTTGTAAGACTTATGACTGTAATCAGGAAGTCCAATAATTTCCTTTCCTCACAGGGCAGACAATCAATCAGCCAGTGAGCCAGCCATCTTGGAGAAACCATCTCTCACTGTCACTTCATATTGTTTTTGAAGTCATAATCAATGCAGTACTTTATCAAATGAAACTAAGAAGAGCAAATATTAAAATGAAAGAGATCATAAAAATCATTATTTTTAGATGGCATGCTATGTGCCTGAAAAAGGGAAAGGAATTAGAGCTGATAAATTAGTTTAATAAAACAGTCAAAACCAGTGCAAAGGTGCCAAATTCGGTAGTACTCGGTCACATCAGCCACATCTAGTTAATACACATAATGAAGAAAAAGATAGCATCTGACATAAACAAATAAGCATATGAATCTGTGGGAAAAAAACCTTTGAGAAAGTTGCCTGTGGAGCTTTCCCAGCTTTTACACCTGTTTCATTGACATCAAACTCCTCTTTGTTTTCAAAATCCAAATACACATTTCCCGTGAGTTATTTTACTTAATCTCTCAGCTAACCACACCTCTGTGTTGAAGACCTCTTCAATCCAAAATTGTTTTCCCGCTTCATTGTCTGACCTTTCTCCATGTAGCTTCTTTCTCTTCTTGATCTACTCTGTTTTAAATATTAAACTTCTTACGGTTTGGTTCTCAGCACATTGTTCTGATCATTCCAGAAATCCATCTCATGCCTTGCTATAGCAAGCTTCCACCTTCATATGGATGACTGACAAAATCCTAATGCCACCCTATACTGCTCCCCTAATCTTAAGGACAGCTTCTCATTCCTCACATATTCTAAATGCTACATTTTACACATGGAATTTATAATTTCCCCAATTTCATGTATCAGTGCATGACTCCAGCATCAATCCACGAAGCAAGTCAGGATTCTGAGTGTGGTGTTTGATTCACCCTTCTCTTTTTTCTCACTCATCTAATCTAGCACACAATCCTATAAAATGTTTTTCTAAATGTACCTGGAATTTATCAATTCTTATCTTCACTTCTACAATTCTAGTTATATCTACCACCATTTTTCATGTAGATTATTACCCTGGGATCTGAACTACTCTCCTCTCTCCTCCTTTTTGATTCCCTTTAGTTCTTTTCCAGAAGCAACGAGAGCCACCATTTAATCTCACTATGTTATTCTCTTACTTACAACATTTCAATTGTTCATCATCTCTCCTTAGAACAGTCTGAACATAAAATAGCTGCTAAGATCATCTGGTTACTGTTTTTTGTCTTTTTTTTAAATTTTAACATAACTCATTTCTCAACATACCTCATAAAATTAGCAATTCAGCCACACTGGGTTTCTTCCAATCCCTTGAAACTACTATTTTTATTCTGGGTTTGGGCATGTTGTTTCCTGTATTTAGAATACTCTTCCCTATGTACTCTGCTTTAACAGATATTCCTATTGATTCTTGGTCTTGGATATCCTATTGGTCTCAGTTTAAATCACTTTATTGAATTAAAACTGCATTGGATCTTCTTTCTACGTATTTCTGCAGCACACCCCACTTTCCTTTATCACCTTCACTATCTTTGCATCTCCCACTAGGCTGTGACCTCTTACATAGCAAGAGGTATACCCATTTTATTCATTCCTGTCTGCCTCAGGCCACAGCAAAGTTGGCACTTGTTAAGCACTCAACTTTGCTTCCTACTTCTTGGAGACGTAATTCCCTCAATTTCTCAAGGCTTTACCCATAAAAATTCACATCTACAGTAACCTTTTGTCATTTTCTTCATTCTCAAGAAACAGATTGCCCTATTTGCTTTGCAGTCTGAATCAACCAGCTTTGGTGTCAAAGAACCTTAAACAAGCTAAAGTTGGCAAAATAATTTATAGGTTACATCTAGCGTACTCCATGGCATATTGAAAATTTAACATGTTCATATTGGAAACTTCTCACATTATCATTAGCAGCTATGGGAAGCCTGACACTGATTCTACTACCTTTAATTCTCCTTTTCCAAAGACAAAGCAGGCTTCTCTTTACATAAAACTTGATTTGCTTGTTCTCTCTTTCTTCCAGACTTAATTTAGACTAAAATAGTTACTGACCAAGAAGGTGGAGAGGTTTTTCTTTCTTTTTTTTTTTAAGATTTTATTTATTGATTCATGACAGACACACAGAGAGAGGCAGAGACATAGGCAAAGCCTGAGGGGAGCCCGATGCAGGACTTGATCCCAGGACCCCAGAATCACAACCCGATCTGAGTGCAGACACTCAACCTTTGAGCCACCCAGGTGTCCCAAGATTTTTCTCATCTTAAAGAAAGTTTAATTAGTTAAGTAGCCTGAGTTTCTCATCAGAAGAATAGAGAAATGTGGCAGCTTTCTTGCACTGGTCCTAAAATGGGAGAAATATTAACCAGTTAGTCTTCAGAATAATCTTCTAAAAGATATTGAGTATTATTTATCATTACAAACAATTATTCCCCTAGAAGCAAAACTATTATTTTCTGATCTATTTATATTCTATAGTCCACTGTGTCTTTTGGAAACTCATATTCTTTTTTCAACACAATGTCTTTCAGTTTCCATCTGATTTTTAAAAAATAGTCCATTCACCTTCTATAATTTTCCAAAACTGAGATTTCCTCTATTTATAGTGTGTGTTTTGCATTTACCTCTCTGATCTTCCTCAAGTAAGGGAGGGATCGATTAACAGAGTTCTAAACTACCTTTCTCACTGGCTTATCTCTTTTTTATACCATTTAATATCAAAACTCCAAGAAATGCTCTACTCAGGAAGCTCAACACTTAGCTCAGATTTCCTCATAATCCCCATTCCATACCATCATCTTATATGACTTGTATTGAAGATCAATATGAGTTCTCAGCCTTACAGTTGTTTGATCCTCAATTATTTTATTTGGAAAAATTTTAACATTGTCTATGTGTCCAGCATTGTGATAAGCCCTTTAGAAGAAAGGCAAGGTAAAAAACATAACTTTCTCAAGACTATCCCACTGTGAAGGTATAGAATTTATTACTCCTGTAACTCAAATATCCTTCCCATTCCATAGCACACAGGCCTGGTTTACAGCAATCAGCGCTTGTATTTATCCTCCTGAGTGCCTTTTCTAACAGCAAGATCCCTATCTACCTTGCCCAAAGTGAGCTGGACATGACAGAGATAGTTTCTAGAAGCAGCACTCAGTGAGTTGTAGGAGTTAGTGTATTGATATGCTGGGCTCCCTTTTCCTTTGGGTGGGACAATTCTGTGACGCAGGGGCACTTTCTTCCATAACTCTTCAGTGGGAATAAGATCCTGTGGCTTCTAGTGATAATTTGCTTTAAAGCAGCCATTTCATTGGCAGTTTTCCTTTCATTTTGTCACTTCCTGTCATAGTTTAGGATCCTCCAGAAGCAGAAGCTGATACAAATGGCAAATACAAGTCATTTATTTGGGAAGTACAAGGAACATTGGCAAAGGAATGGAGAAGTGATACAGGGAAGGAACCAATCCATTCAACACGCATTATGAAGCTGGGTTTAACAACCACAGGGTTTGCTTAGTTCTGGGGGAAAGCAAAGTGTTTGCCTCACGGTTGTGCCTACCACAGAAAGGGAAACCTGAGAGTAACATACCGACTCCCATAAATTATTGGTTGAGGGCTCTGGGTTTCACTGAGGTCCCTGGTACTTCTGCCCTGCTGATTGCAACAGCAGTGGTCTACACATTGGAGAAAGCCCACACTCACGGAGATGCAGATACTGGCTTTAAGGGAGGATAAAATGCATGTTGAAATGAGATGGTTTGAGGATACTGGGTAGGGTACTGATAAGGTTTGCTACCCTTCTCCAATGTTTCCTGGGAACACTTCTAACAAAAAATTGCACTAGAATTTTTATCTCAAGAACTTCTCTTAGAGGATCTCATTCTAAAATAACCATGTTTACTTGTGAAGATAGGTAAGTTGTCATAACCTGATAAATACTAAAATAAAGGTAAAAACAGCATGCTTTGCAGGGAAAGGCAAGGGGGCCAAGAATCAGGAAATGTCTCTTGAAGAAAATAAAGATTGGGATAAAAATTTCAGAACCAGTAGGAGTTAGGTAAGTGAAGTCAGGAAAGAGGGAAGTATCAAGAAAATTTCATCAAGAAGTAGGAGAGCACCAATGGCAAGGCCATGGGAATTGTCTGGCCCAAGGCAGGCAGCATGATTGTGCGTTTGCTTGTGCCAATTTAAAACAATAATAATGTCAGAAATTAGTGTAATTTTTATTATCATATGCATTCCCAATTCTTAAAAATATCAGTGACAATATAATTTACCTACGTTATTATTTCTGCTTTTACATCATACATATGTATGTTACATATATGCACATTTTTATATATTTTTTAATAAACATACTTTTCACAGCAGTTTGAAGAACCTAAAGCATTCCTATTCTCAGGTGCATATGTTTATTTTAAGAGTTTGTAATATGTCAGATTGCTCTTATTTCTAGTTCAGTTTGTGTTTTCAACCCAGATAAGCCTTATATTCCTTCATTTAAACAGTAAATTTGAAATAAGAAATGAGAGCCCAGAGACTGTATTATTAAGAAACAAAAATTGAATTATTTCAATTATATCATTTGTGAATACTAGAAGAAATGACAAAAAGACTCTATTCTTACATTGTCAGCAAACATAATGGCTAAAGTCTGAATAATTTGTTTGTATCATAAATTGGACACCACTTCAAATATTTGCAATGTTTGTTTTCAGCCTTTTAGGTTTTTTTTTTTTTTTTTATGGAATGAGTATAGCAGGAAAAGGAAATCTTTGGAAGTTTTTCACAAATACATTAGAAATTCTGGGTAATTTTTCTGAGAAAGAGAATAAGTGGAAATATTTTGACTGCAGAGATATTTGAAGATTTAAAAATTATCTGGTGGCCACTTTGCTTTCTGTATTTGAGTCTATTTTTGCTTATTTGTTGTTCTGTTCGTTTGCTTTAGTTTTTAGATTCCACATATAAGTGAAATCTTATATTTGCTTTCTCTGTCTGACTTATTTCACTTAGCATGACAAACTCTAGGTCCATTCATGTTGTCACAAATAATATCTCATTCTTTTCTGAGGCCAAATAATATTCTATTGTCACACACACACACACACACACACACACACTCACACACACACACACACCTCTTCTCTACCCATTCATCATCAATAGACACATGAGTTACTTCCATATCTTGGCTATTGTGAATAATACTGGAATAAACAGAGAAGTGCATATATCTTTTTGAATTACTGCTTTCATTTTCTTTTGGTGAATGTCCAATAGTGAAATTATTATATCATCCAGTATTTCTATTATTATTCATTTTTTGAGGAACCTCTATACTGTTTTCCACAGTAGTTGCACCAGTTTACATTCCTGCTGATAGTGCACAAGTGTTCCTTTTGCTCCACATCCTCACCAACAGTTATCATGTCCTGTCTTTTTTGATACTAGCCATTCTGACAGGTGAGGAGATACCTTATTGTGGTTTTCATCTTCATTTCCCTATTGATTAGTGATATTGTGCATTTTTTATGTGTTCTATTGGCCATCTGTATGTCTTCTTTGGAAATGAACTTTTGTAAAATTTGCTAGTAAAAACATCTGGGTTGGGAAATTTCTTAGAAGGTTTTTTAGTATAAATTTAATTTCATTAGTAGTTAGACATTTCTTATAGTTATTTCATCTTAGATGATTTTGGAGTTTGTAGCTTCTAAGGAATTGGACAAATTCATTATATGCTTGATGTCTGGGGAAACAAAGGTATGTAGTGATATTAAATATTTCATTCCTGATACTGATAATTTATATCTTTCCCCTTTCATTTTTTATAAATTTGGATGGAAGTTTATAAATTTGTTTTAAAGATTTTATTTATTTTTTGAGAGAGAGCAAGAAAGCACAAGCAGGGGGAGGAGTAGAGGGACAGGGAGGAGAGTTCTCCTGCTCAGCAGTGAGCCTGATGACTATGACCTAGGGCTTGATCCCAGGACCCCTGGATCATGACCTGAGCCCAAGGCAGATGCTTAACCGATTGAGGCACCCAAATGCCCCAGAAGTTTACAAATTTTATTGAACTCTTCAAAGAAACTGATTCTCATTTCAATATTTTTTCTATTGTTTTAATTTTCAATTTCATATATTACTGTTCTTTATTATTTCCTTCAGTCTCTTGCTTTTTTTTTTCTAGTTTCTTAAGGTAGAATCTTAGATTATTGTTTTGAAAACTTTTGCTATAAACGTTTAATACAATGAACTCCCCCTTTGATCTGATTTGACAGCATCCTACAACTTTTGATATGTCATATTATCATGTTGTATCAATTCAAAAATATTTTAATTGCCCTTGCAATTTCCTTATTAATCCATAAGTTATTTATAAGTATGCTATTTATTTCCAAGTGTTTGATTTTCCTGTTATGACTCATTAATTTCTAGCTTAACTCCATTACGTCGTAAAATATATTTTGTATAATTACAATTCTTATAAATTTATTAAGGCTTGTGTTATTAGCCAGGATATTGTCTGTCTTTAAGAATGTTCCATATGCACTTGAAAGAATGGATACTCTGTTGTTAATAAATGGAGTACTCTGTAAATGTCAGCTAAATACCCTTGGTTGATTGTGTTATTCAGGTTTTCTACAACTGTGCTGATTTTCTGTCTATTAGTTTTATTTATTACTGAGAGGAATTCTTGACATCTCCAAATATAATTCTGGATTTGTCTATTTCTCCTTTCAGTTTGTCAATTTTTGCTTCAGTTATTTTGAAGCTCTATTTTTAGGTGCTGTGTTAGTTTTCCATTGCTGCCAAAACATTTTACCAAGAACTTAGTGAATTTTCAGAATTATCCCCACAATTCTGTAAATTAGCTGGCTTGGCTGGTTTCTATGATCCAGGCTTTACAAGGCCAGAATCAAGGTGTTGGCTAGCTGGGGTCTTATTGGAGGTCCTGGAAGGAATCTACTTCCACGCTCTATTATGGTGTTGACAGATTTCAGTCCCTTCAAGCTACATAATGGAGGTCCCCACTTCCTTTCTGGCTATCTCGTTGGGAATGCCCTTAGGTGTGACAGGCCTCTTTCCAGTTCCTGCACACGGTCCCTTGCATCTCAGGGGATGCATATCAGCTAAAATTCTTCTTGTGACTGGACTATCTCTGACTGTGTCTTCCTTTACCCTTTTGGACTCCAGTCAGAGAAAGTTTTCATCTTTTATGGGTACATGTGATTAGATTGGATCGACCTGGATAATTCAGGATATTTTTTCTATCTAAAGGTCCATAATCTTGCGTCTGCAAAATCCTTTTTGCCATGTAATGTAATATATTTACAGAATTGAGGGATTTGGGTGTGACAGCCTTGCGGAGGAGGGGCATTCTGCTAACCACGGTTACATTTAACATATGATAATTACATCTTTGTGATAAATTGCCCTTTTAATCATTAGGCAAAATTCCTCTCAATTTTTTTCTCTGAAGGCTACTTTGCTAATAATCAAGCTTATGTCGCTTTCTTTGGATGATTTTTTTTTTTTCCATTTTCCTACCTTTGCCAATATCACATGATTGAAATGAGTTTCCTATTGACAAAATATAGTCTTACCACTGGTTTTTGTTCACTTTACTGATGTCTCTTGTTTAATTGTATGTTTAGGCCATTTTCATTTGGTTTAGCTATCAACATATTTTGATTTAGATCTATCATTTTCTTATTTGTTTTCCGTTTGTTCCTTCTGTTTTTCATACCCCTATTGAAAATATTTCAGTATTCCATTTTAATTTATCTATTATGCTTTTGGTTATATCTTTTTGCATAGTTTTTGGCAGGGGCCACGTTGCAGGAAGACAGAGAACAAAACCAAAGCAGTATTTTTCTGTCCCTGGGGGGCCATAGGTCATCCAATAAAAGAAGAATGTTGCCCTGCTTCAGAGTTTTAGGCTCCCATGGGTTCTCGGTGCTGCTATAATCAACTTCACTGTTGCTCCAGTAATGTTATTACCTATGGGTTTGGGCATAAAAAAAAAACCAGAAAAGATAAAGAGTAGAATTGTCTTGATTTCTGTGTACATTATTATTTCCCTTTCCTCAAACCAGAACTAGAGAGCTTCTCTGGCTTCTTCGGGAGCTCTTTTCTCACCCTGGGGTCTATTTCTTGCTTTTAGGCTACCTTGCTTTCAGGCCAAGGAAGAAAAATTATAAACGTATGGCTAGTTTGGCAGTACTTCAAATTTTCTTCATCTTCTTCATTTCACTCACCACTGTTTACTTTTCAGTCTTCAAATAGTTGCTTCATATATTTGGTCTAGGTTTTATTGTTGCCCTTCCTGAGAGATACAGGGAGAAGTCGCTTAATTCTTCCTGCCTTTCAATAAGGAGATACATTTTAATGAAGTCAGTGGCAAATTTGTAGGAATTAGTTTACAAAAAAAGTTGTTAAGTGGGAGAGAAATATCTATTACTTGGGGAAAGGACTTCTTGGGGGCAGGATTTCATGCCTTTTCTCTCTTACTTGGTCAGGATTTTTAGTCTTCTTTGTCTTGGGTCTATCTGGATTGATCTGGCTTCTTGTAGCTTTGTTGTGGAGTGCTACCAAAACAGATCTTTAACTTTCTTGATAGGCAACTATGACTCCTCCTTTGGTAACCTCTAGGCATCCTGTTAAAACCTAACCATTTGCCTACTCTAAAAAAAAACTATAATATTATTCACTTATTAATAAGGTAACATGTAAATACAAGTTTTGGTCTCTTTTAAAAATATATATTAATGAAACTAAAAATTATTATATTTTTCTATTATTGTATTTATATTATTATAGAATGTTCTCTCTTTTCATCTCTCTCTCTCTCTTTTACTACTATGATTATGTACACAAATTTCAAGAAAATGTCATTATTTTTTCTTTTCTGGCCATTAGAATTTATCTCCTTTCATGATTATTAATGGAAATTTATTTTGTCCAAAGGAAGGGAGGAAGCTAACCAATAATAATGCTCCAGTTTTCAGATATACAAAGACTTACTTTGCCTTAGGAACCAGCATTTCAAATATCTGGGAAGAATGACATTACATGACAATTCTTGGAACTACATGAAATTCAGTGTGGCTAAGTGGCAGGTGAAAAATTTCAGGATGTAAGTATAATGCAGTATGTATATTAAAGTTTTTGATTGACCATGTATATTTAATCTCTGCTCCTAAACTCAGGCAAATACAGAATGACAAAATAACAATAATAATTCATAGGAGAGGGGAAAAAAGAGGGCAGGAAAATAATAACGAAAATCCCAAAATGACATGTTTAGGTTAAAAGAAGAAAATGAAAAGTCCACAGTAAACTGAAAAGGTTTGTACTGGAAAGTTAGCTTTTAGAAGTTAAAATTAATAGAATGCATGATATGTTTGGCTATTGTAAGAAAAGATTTGTATTTATTTTAAAGACACTGGAAATGAATTAATAATGGGAAGTAAGAGGGGCAACTGGGTGGCTCAGTGGTTGAGCATCTACCTTTGGCTCAGGGCATGATCCCGGGGTCCTGGGATTAAGTCCTGCATTAGGCTTCCTGTAGGGAGCCCACTTTTTCCTCTGCTTATGTCTCTGCTTCTTTGTGTCTCTCATGAATAAATAAAATCTTTAAAAAAAATCATGGGAATTAAGAAAGCAAACAAAGCTAAAGTACAATGATTAATTCCAAAGAAAACAAATAAAATGGTATAACAATATAAATACAGCCTAATAAGTGGTGTTTACATAGAAATAACAATATGCTTCATGCATATTCATATCACCAAAAATTATAATATAACCACTGGGGAATAAAGAATGTGATTTTTGACAAACAATTTGTTTCCTCCTGGGTACACACAGAGTAAACAGCCCGGTCTTCCTGATTCTGTGTGTGGCCAAGTGGTTATTTCTGATCAATAGACTATGGATAGAAATAATGTATATCAATTCCAGGTCTGGCCTTAAAATCCTTAAAATTTCCTCTACCTCCTTGTTGTTTTCTTCACATTTGACTGAATGAGGAGAATGTGATACAAATCTTGAAGGGGCATCCTAGGTTGGAAAAGTTTGTATCCCTGAGTATTTGATAAAAGGAAGACTTCCCAAGTGAAAAATAACTGTATAACCAAGAATAACTGTATCACATTTTGATTGAGAAAGAGATGCTATATAACATTACAGAGCTTTTAAAATTTTTGTTAATTATTTTTGTATAAGAGCTAGTATTCCTTGGCCAACACAGAAATTGTAACTAGAGTTCCACCAGAGGCTTATGGGTGATGGTATGAGTCATTGTTCTGTGTTTGATAGGCAAGCTTTATTTTTGAGGTTTGGAAGTGTTCTAGGGATGTGCTTTAAACTTAGAACAGCTTCAAAATCAAGAGTCAAATCTATTTTCTCTTTCCCTTCCTCCCTCCTTCCCTCTTGTCTTTCCCTCTTGTCCTTCCTTCCTTCCTTCCTTCCTTCCTTCCTTCCTTCCTTCCTTCCTTCCTTCCTATCAGGGTTCTTCGGGAAAAAACAGAATCAATAGGAGATCTGTATCTATATATCTATATCTATATATTATAAGGAATTGGGTCATGTCATTATGAAGGCAGAAAGTCTAAAATCTATAATATGGGCTAGCAGGCTCAACACCCAGGAAAGCCAATGGTACATTCCAGTCTGAAAAGTTTACAGAACAATGTCTCTTGACAGGGAGGCCAGTGTTTTTGTTCTATTTGAGTGTTCAGTTAATTAAATGAGGCCCAGGCTACATTATGGAGGATGATCCACTAACTCAAAGTTCACCAATTTAAGTGTTAATCTCATCCAAAAACAAAACTCTGAGTTGACATATGAAATTAACCATCACCACATTTCTTTTTTTTTTTTTCCACTCACCCCTTTGTGACAGAAATGTTTTAAACTGGCTTATATGCTTATGGTGAAGAAGCCATAGGAGAAGAGGCAGAAATTTTAGGAGAATGAGATATAATAGATAAAATTGTTTGCCTGAATTTTTTACAAAACACACATGGAGATAATAATATGGATAAGGATAGAGAACCTCATTTGAAAATGGAGAAAACCCTTGTGCCCTCTATTCTCACTGTACTTGCACTCCCCCCACCTCTACCCTCAGCTTGGTTACAGATATATCAACTTCAAAATATAAAATACTGCAATTCTTTTCTTGAATCACAACCACCCATCTCATTTCCCTATTCATTCATCCTCTGTCATCAGCAAAACTGCCCTCATTCCCCTTAGCTCTTTAGTCACAAAATTAAAAATTAATAAAAATAAGGCTACATTCTTTATAAAAACCTCCAACTCTTTCTTACTTTGTTATTTCAACACTCTATATCATTTGGGCCTCACCAGCTGGCCCATTCAGCCTCCTAAGTATTACTGAATACATTCTTCTAATTTTGTTAGTGGGATTCAATAAATGTCATGTTGTTTAACTTCATCCAGGACTTCTGTTAATTTCAAAAACATGTTTGTTTATATCTTGTTGATTGCATGTAGTTGTTGGGGAGGAAGAATTTACTTTGCCTTTCAAAGTCCTTCTACCTGGACTTGAATGTAGTTGTTGGGGAGGAAGAATTTACTTTGCCTTTTAAAGTCCTTCTAACCTGTACTAAGAATCAAATTGACGTGAGACAGATTAATAGGAGAAAATAAAATTTAATAGTGTATGTATGTGAAATCCACACGGACATGGAAATTTCAAAGACAGTGAAGCAACATGATGCTTACTTAAATGAGTTAAGGAGAGGTGTAAGGGGTCTGTGGATACAAAGGGGCTATAGACCATCAGTAAGGAGAAAAGAGATGGCTGGAAAACAAAGGTTGCCCTATTACACAGGTAAATTTCCTAGGTAAACAGGAATCTCTATTTAATAGCTTTCTTCCAGCTATAGGCAGGCAGTTGAAGGGGAGGTAAAGAACTTCTCCTGAATCTGCTTGGTTTTGATTGCTTTTAACTCAAAATAATATTCATGCTAAAGTGGCCCTTCCTGGGGCGGCCTGCCCTTCACCCCACATAGTGAATTTCTGGGACCTAAGATGATTTCAGCATGCAACCCTGTTTCCACGTGTCTCTTCCTCCTAGGCAAACTCTAACTTATACAACACTGCATCACTGCATGAAAACTGTTGTAATATTATCAATGATCTTGTGCCAGAGTCAGTAGTCTTTCCTCTGCCTCCATTGCTCTTTGTTTCAATAGGATTTCATTATGTTTACCACAGTCTTCTTGAAAGAATCCCATCTCTTGGCTTTGTTACTCATTTTTCTGTTTCCTTGAACTTCAAAGAGGAATCAAAATATCCTTCAAAGTTTGGTTTGTTCTCTCAAAGTCTACATTTCTTAAATGAGATGTTCTTTTGTAAACCCAGTTACAATGGAAATTGTGGGGAAAAGTTAATACCTTTTTATTTCAACCAATACCTAGCAAGGCTTTAGAAGTGAATATTTTTCAAAAGATGTTATTTTCACTAGTTAGCTCAGGACATTTGGAATCACTTGGAAATAGTATGATAGCAAGCATTACTCTGCAGAAATGAAAGGACTGCATTGCTTTGATACATAATGAAGAAAATATAACTGGTTGATTACCTAACACAGAAGTTGACAATAGCTAGAACTGATGTATGTGTTGTATGTGTGCAGCTGGGCCTGAAATTAAGGGGCTTGTAAACCACAGGTAGTGCTATTATTAGTATCAACAAAAAGACAAGCATTTTACTAAATTAAGACTATATAAAACTTGCACAGCAAGGAGACTAACCATAATAATTGTTGTACATATAAAGGGTTGTTATGAGAAATAGAATAATAAACAGCTTAAATCACAAAGTAAGGATTCAGACTCAAAATAATTAAAACTTTCTTCTCTCTGTAAAGGTCATTAAATGCTCGGAAGAATTAATTAGGAAATAAAAAAAAACAACACCTGAGAAGGTTTTTAATAACAGGATTGGCATCAATCTATCTGACATAAGCACAAGGGCAAGGGGTTCTTGAGAAATTTGTACTGTTAGGTGCTTATATGTGCTCAGAACCAGGATGTTCACAATGAACTCATAAACAACTGAGTTAGGAGTACACCAAGAAAATAAGGATAATTAGAGCAGATATAGAGCATTATTAAAGGGAAGCAGATTCTTTCCTTTTTCATTTTTTAGATACATAGAGAATATATGAAAACTTCTATACAGATGTTTAGGAGAGATAAACATTTGTAAACCTCACAAAAGGAAACACAATTTCTTGGTAATATTCTTCTGTTCCTCTATCGGTGAATTTATGCCATTAGAAAACAATTTATTTAAATTTCATTTTTCAATTTTTTCTTAAATTATTACCAGTTATCTAATTGGAAAAGCAATGTGCATGTATGTTTGAGTGTGTGTGTGTGATGTGGGACAATATCACTATTTTTAATATCTTTTTACTTTAGTAGTGTTGTTTTCCACTGGGAAATACAGGAAGAGAGAAACTCCCATGTCAGTCTCTGCATAACAGAGAATCATGTCACTGACCTAAGGGTGAAAACCGGGCTGATGTGGGCTCAAACCTTTGATCTATCCAACACACTAACGATATTAGTTCTGACAGAGATCTAATGAATTTCAAATCTGGCTTCTATAAACCATTTACAGCTATAAGCAATCCTCACAGGCAGCCTTATTCCGTATTTATGAATCCTTTTGGGGCAGATTTCTTACTGTATCTCCATTTTATCGGAATAGGAGAGAGATGGAATATCCATTTCTTACAATTTTTTTTTGTCCCTAGACACATGTAACTATATTCAAAGAAGAATTTGCTAGAAAAAAATAAAAGTCATTCACAATCAATTGCTCCTTTTGTACCATGCAAATCCATTTGGGACTGCACTGACGGACATTTGTAAGATGAGGCAACAAATGCACTGGCTGCATTTGCTGAATATTTTGGAATTTAGCTTGAGTAAACCTTCTTAGAGAATATAAAGTGCTGGAACTCTAAGCAAGATAATGCTATGAATAAATTTGGAAGACTTTTACAAGGAGGAAAACATTCCATTCAGAAGGACAACTTCCTTTGTTTTTGACATTCCCAGAATTCAGTAACCCTCCAGTAAGAGTTTGCTTTGAGGATAGAGTTTTGGCCAATAAATTAATAGGTCTCACAATTCAGCGCTGCAGTTTCGGGGAAGGGGAGGGAAATTACCATTGCCGACAGCAGTCAACGCTATACTTTTAACTTCATTCTTTCATTTAATCACAGATATGCTTCTAGAATCTGATAGTGAAGTAAAAGATCCATGCCCTGATCAGAAAATAAGTTATTCCTTTGGTGAGAATTACTATAATAATCTCACTATTATTTCTAATGTTAGGGATGAAGTACCAGTATAAAGGTTGCACCTTTTAATATTGTGTCTGTGTGCCTTCAATATTTTCCTTTCATCAAAATCATCATTTTAGTTTGTTATGCTAGCAATTATTGAAAAGCACACTGAGGAGCCATCATATGTAAAACTGTCCTAGAGTTTGACAAGCAGAGCAAATCATCACCCAAAAGGACTTCAAAAAACAAGAGGATTTTAAGAAAAATAAACTAAGAAAAGGACTGAATAAAAATGAGGTAAAATGTAGAGTAACTCATGTTGTACTCAGAAAAGTGTAGATTCACCTACATCAGTAATTTAATGGCAGATTTTAAAAAATAATGCTGTAGTTTTTCCTGGATATACAGAGATTCACAATGAACTATGACATTTTGATATGACAGCAAAATCTAACATGAATCACTCAGTATCTCAAATACCTGTATTATTGTATTAATGCACTTATGCCATTCTCATAATATTTACACCATTGTACTCAACACTACTAAAAAAAATGCTATCCTTCCCCCTGGAGAACTGTCATGATTACTTTTATGTGTTAGACTATTGTGATTGGTCGTTTAGTCAAAAACCTGTGAAGATGTTATAATCCAAGTCCACCCTTGGATTATAATTTAAAGTAATTCTAAAAATATGATTAATATTTTGAATCGGTAGTCTTTGAGCTGAGTGGTTATCATCTATAATAGTGGGCCTCATCCAATCAGTCCTTAGAAGAAAACATGAGAGGATCCTGCTTCCAGGCTACCTTTGGATTCAAGGCTGGAGCATCACCTCTTCCTGGGTCTCTAGCTTGCCAGACTGATATGCAGATATGCAGATTTTGGTTTTACTAGTCCTCATAATCGCACGGGCCAATTCCTTAAAATAAATACCCTCCACACACACACACACACACACACACACACACACACACATCCTATTAGTTCTGGAGAACCCTTTTACAGGACTTCATTCATACTCATTGAAGACCTTCTAAAATTAAAATTGCTTTTTTATTCCTATTACTAATATTACAACCACTCACTTGCTTTTATATATTTATTCAAAACTACTAACCCCCAAATTAAAAGCTTCAGAATGTGAAATTTCTAGAGAGCTTTCCCTTATTCATTTATTCAAGAATTCATTAAAATTGAACTAACTGCAGACATTATTCCAGCAGCCATAGACATAGTGGCGAACAGATAGACAAATTTCTGCTCTCAAGGATTTTCTATTGCTATATAGATGAGACAAGAACTCTTAAAAAGTCACTAAATTTTTAAACATAACATATCAAATATTATCTATTGTTAATAATTGCCTATATTGGGAATTTCTATATAATATTGAGATGCTTATAGTTTAAACAGATTTATTTTATGCCAGTATTTAATGATTTGAAAGCTTTTACTTAATATTTAGCATACAACTGGAAATTTGAGTATATAAGAATTGCTTGATTAATTCCTTCATTCCTTAATTCATTCAAGTTATATGTCTCTTATATGTCTGAGAAGTATATAGGACAACTTGAAGAGAGGCCCAGCCATTGTAATTGCAATTTATGTAGTTAATAGTATAAAACTCAAAAGAAATAACCAGACACAGAGATAACAGTTTTTCCTTATTAAAATTAAACTTAGGATTATAATTTTTCACAGGAAATCACTTATTTTAAGTGGTTTTTATAAAGTACTTGCATTTCTAATTTACATTCTGGTTTCTAGCTACAGCTACTGGCCCTAATTGAGGGCTTCATTATTTCTCATTAGGACTATACTAACAGGCTCTGAACAGATCCATTTCACCTTCAGGCTCTGCCATCTTAAATCCAGCTTATGCACTATATGAATATGTAATTACCCTATTCAGAAATTTTCAGTGATTTCATTTCTCACTCAGAATGTCCATCCATGGAAGTTTCTAAATGTCTGATTATTTCTCAGGTCCGAAATTCTGAAGCATGAAAGAGGCAATTAAAGGCTGATATAAAATGGTAGTATAATTACCATTAAGTTTGGATGTATAATCTAAAGAAATAATATATGAACAAAGAGGCAGGTGGAGTTATGGTAGGATGCAAAAATTCAGTAGTACTCAGAGAAAGATTTTTTTGTTTCAGAAAATAGATTCTGGTTGGGTGTTTTGTCAAAAATTCTGAATGGTCTGAGATATTACATCATTTGTGTATATACGTATATGCATATAGTATATGTAGACATGGATAAGGATATATATGAAACATGATACATATGAGTCAAGAAAAATTTCTTTCTTGATACAACCAGATCAACAGCCAGAGTAACATGGTTTACCTGCATCCTCCACATCTAGACCTGCAAGCAAGGCACTGAGAGTCCATGAAAACTTTCTATGTGAGTGGTGGCTTGCACTCTGTAGAGAATGGGATAGAGAACCATGGATTTTCTGTTTTCATATGAGAAAAATGTAGGCGCTTCCCCCTTCTCTCCTGAAAAGATGGAATAAAACTTGGCTTTATGTAGATGTGATGTAAAAATCCTAGATTTTTACTATAACTCTTTGGAATGTAAATACATATCTTTAAGAACCAGATAAGCCCCAAAGTCGGAGATAGTTTATCCTATTGACATGCAAATATCTAAGGGGATAGTGCTTCAATTTTCTTGGCACTGTGGGAGTTTAATTTTAGGAACTTAGTCTAGGCTACAACCATTGAGGATCTTAGGTAGACAATATGCTTTATTATCCTTTTGCCTTTAACTGATGTTTCATTATCCTAGTGCCATTAATTAGATATATGACTACAGCTCTAATTCTCATGGTGTGTGAGAAGAAATATGCTTCTAGAAGAGAAGGTAAACATTCTTTATATTTACCTTGTAAACATTTTCACATCTAAGGCTTTTCTCAGGAACATTATGAAATCTCCACAATTAAGTTTATTCTATTTCAGGGCTAGAATAGTGCATTGGGCTTTGTCATGGCTCAGATAAAATATTAATTAAGGCATAATATCTCTCAGCCAAGAAAAGTGGTTATACTTCGTTTTGCTCTAAGTCCTAGGAAAAAGTACACTTACTACATACATTAATGAATAAATAACCATTTTTTTACTACACAATTCTCTTATTGGTCAGATTAAGGCAGACCAATGAACATGGTCTTTTCCAGATACTCCTGATTAAATCTAGCTTCTGAACCTACAAACTAAAAACTAAACTCCAAACCTTGGTTTTCCCTCTGAGAAAAATTTACCCTAAGATTTGACTGACTAATCTTTAGATTTTCCTAAATAAAAACACGTACAGATTTCTCCTTGAAATGGTCCATACTTTTCAGAATGGTTAGAATTTTCGGAATCATCAAATCAGTCTTACTGGCTCACAGCATCTCCTTTGCCTAACCTTAGTAACAGAGCTTCTAGACCTATATGGATAGCCAAGGACAGTCCTGGCCAAAATTGTTTTTAAAGTGTTCATTCTAAGTATTTTGACTCTATCTGCAAGAACGTTTTTTCTTATCATAGCAGCCACTTCTCTAGCATCCAGGTTTCTACTGTTCTATTACTCAGGATTACCACTTTCCACATCTAGGCCTATATTATCTGTAAAATTACCAACCCATAGGTGTTCTCACACTATTTTCCTTCATCTCCAATATTTTCCTGTGCCATGTCCTTCCTTATCAGGCTAACTATCTCTGTGGAAATGTGGTAAATGAACTCAGGTTTTCTGGTAATAGACCTTAACTCATTCGTTGAAAGAACAAATGAGTATCTATCATAGGCAATGTGAACAGCATGCATAAGGTTCCTAATCTTGTGCATCTAACATAACAATGTAGGACAATATATGTTTGAACAGAAAATTATCAATCCTTAATTGGGGGAATATTAAGAATATTATAAAGAAGGTAAAACGTACCTCTGTATGTTTTTGTGTATGTACATGCATGCACATGCATAAGGTCTTTTGTTTTTAGTGGAGGCCCTTCGAAACAAAAAATACATCTAGCTGGAGTTCTAGACTTTACACATATAAACTAGTTGTACTAGTATACTTAGATTTTGGTTGGTTTGCTTGCTTTCTTTCTTGCTTTCATTCTTCCTTTCTTTCTTTCTTTCTTTTTTCTATATTGCTTCCAAAATGTCTTGTTATAAATATAATTCTCTCAAAATTAGAGTCCATTATTGGAATCCATTCCTTGTGTGTGTTCCATTCCTTCTTTCAAATTATCCATTACTTTTAATGGTACTATATAGTATTTTCTGAGAGTAATTTTTTTAATCATAAAAGATGAATGCTCAATAAATTAAAAATAGAAAATATCCACAAAGAATAAGAAGTGCTCATAAATAAACGCTAGTATTTCATGTTTCATTATTTATCTTAATAAATGTCAAAATGAATAAACTTTCCTATTTTTTTCTTCACATTTTACCTACATTGGAACTTTTGGTAAGTTTGTTCATATATGAATTGGTTGTATGTGGTATGTGGAATGCTTTTGGATGGTGACACTGCTGAAAATGTGAGTTATGAGGCTAATAAGGAATATAAAAAATCCTATCAATATTACAATGAATGACACAGAAAAATAATCTGTAATATCTTTTCTCAATGTAAGTAAACAGTGGTATTGAAACTGGAATTTTTTAATAATGGACTGAAGTGAGAGAATAATATTCTGCAAGTTTTAACAAGGCACATATTAAAACTTCTGTTTGTGATTTTCAATTATTATTTCATATACTATTTTTCTACTATATTAAAGAAAATTGAACCTTTAATTTATACGCTTATTTCTTCCCTGACCATTGAAATTATGCATCACGAAACATATTTTAATATTTACAAAAAACTAAGAGCATATATGCTTATAATACTTCATAATATTTGCCAATTTTCATATGATGTTTGCTAAAACTAGTTTTTTGCTGAGTTGGATAAAAAAATTAGTAATGATGAATGTTCTTGCCAAAAGATTTTGCTCCTTTCCTACTTATGAAAGGAAAAGCTACTAATTAACACTATTAAAAAGATAAGTCCTGCCACATCTAACAAATCCCTTTCAACCATGAGTTTTTATATCCTTATTAGATCCCTGAAATTTTTTCTCCCCTTAGTCAGAAAAATGGTGGTCACTTAATATAAACTTTAATTTATCTATTTCTTACCTATTAAATAAAATAATAAACTAAATAATTGTCTAATTAGTCAACAAACATTTCCTCTCAGAAATAGCTCACCATTATGAATTGACTTGTCTAGAAAACTATATATAAGAAAGCTACCCACAAAAAAAACTATTTTTTTCTTTCCTTCAGTAGAAATAGCATGCTAAAATTTAAATAACTATTATCTAGACTTCACCCAGATATTTTATTTTGAATATATAAATCTGAAATAAGCCCTGTATATGTGTGAGTGTGTATGTGTGTGTATTATTACTTCTCACTACAGCCATGGTTGAATTAGAAATGTATGCATTTCACAAAAATATAGTTTTTGTTGACCAGTCAACCTTGATAACAGCAAATATATTTTCCTGGTTAAAAAAAGAACATTTTCATTGGTGATTGAGAATAAGTCAAATGACCCTGAACACTTTTATTTAGCATTTACTGGGGAAATATTATAGGCATCATGCTTTGATCACACTGAAATAACATTAGAATTTTCACACACTACAAAAACCCAGAAATATCCTTCAACCTGGAAATTTATAGATATCCTATTAAACACCTAGACAAAAGGAATAGAAACTGAACTAATGAAAAGGTAATGACAACAAAAACAGCACTTACCAGAACTTATGGGTGCAATTTAAAGGAGGAAAAGATATCAATTCATTGTTACACATAGCAGTGTAATTTTATCAGTAAAAATGAGAGAATAAAAATAACTGAGCTGAATCCCTTGCTCAAAAATTGTAAAAAGGAACAACCAAGGAAATTTTTTAAAAATATAGTGAAAGAAATAATAAATTAAAAAGCCTTGATTAATGATGTAGAAAATAGAAAACAGTACATCTAATTAACATAAATCTCAGTTCATAAAAATTAATAAAATAGACAAAGCACTAGCTAACTCAATCAAGGGGAAAAAGGTGCAAATATACAAAAGAAATAAAAGGACATAAGTAACTATTAAAACAGAAAAAAAATAAAAATCCTAAGAGGCTACTTTAATGACCTCTAATGAAAAAAAATAAGTTTAGTGGAGATAGACAATTCCTAAAGGAAAAGCAAATAACTAAAGTTGGACTTATTTGAATTATAATACTCAAATTTCTCACTTTAAGAACTTTAGAAAAGAAAAAGAACTTTAAATGTATTCATAGAATACTTTGTTTCATTCCTTCAGATTCACTCATCATCCTTCCTGCCCCTCACATGTGTGTCCAAGGAAGCAGTCCACTATTGGTTGTATTGATGGTCTCCCTTCACTTCTAATTCTGGTGGTGTTCTTGAGTCTGGCCCTATATGTTTTTTTTTTTAAGATTTTATTCATTTATTCACAAGAGACAGACAGAGAGAGAGAGAGGGAGAGAGAGAGAGGCAAAAATACAGGCAGAGGGAGAAGCAGGCTCCATGCAGGGAGCCCAATGTGGGACTCAATCCCAGGGTCTCCAGGATCACGCCCCAGAAGGCAGGCGTCAAACCGCTGAGCCACCCAGGGATCCTCTAGCCCCATATGTTTCTACATCTAAGGACATAACTGTACAATATATTCTTCTAATCAGCTCTAATGAAATGATAGGTTACACAAGCAGACTTCGAAATACTGAACCATCCTTACATGCCTTGTTGAAACACCATTTTGCCATGATGAATGTATTTATATTCATTTCTATTATACTATTGATTTTTGTCCATATTTTAAGATTCTCAGTAATTAAAAATGTTTATCGTGAAAAATTCAAACATATAAAAAGCAAACCCATTTACTCATCACCCACTTTCTATGAATATAGCACTCTGTCATTTTATATCATCTATACTCCTCTCACTTCACAGAACAATACTCAATGATGGATATCATTATTATCATTACATAGTTATTTTGAGGTAAATGTATATAGAGAAATGCACAATCTCCTAATCTGTTATCAAATGCCATTTCTGACTAATTTCTTATGCTCTCCACTGGAAAAAAATAGCAACTCTTATTACTCAGAATGCCAGAATTGTTTAAAGCTTGATTTGTTGAGGGGCACCTGGATGGCTCAGTCAGTTAAGCATCTGTCTTCAGCTCAGGTCATGATCCTGGGGTCCTGAGATGGAGACCTGACTCAGGCTCTCCCTCTCCCTTTGCCCCCCTCCCCACCTCATGTTCTCTCTCTCTCTTTCTCTCTCAAGTAAGTAAATAAAATCTTTTTAAAAATAAATAAAGCTTGATTTGCTGAAACAACATAGTTCTTTCTGCATATGTAATTCCCTAATACCACTTATTTAGTGCTAGTTACACCAACCATTGGGCCACTTGAGAATTTTGGCTTCCAATGATTCTCTCAAAAGTTATCAATGTGCTTCATTGACAATGAGCATGAAAAAAAGTGTTACTCAGTTCATGCAGAAACACATAAATGATAATTCATTTTCTAGACATGTTAAATTTCCTGTTCAGAATTTTATAGCATCTAGGTAGAATGACACATTGTCCAATTGTGTTTTCTCTTGAACTCTCAAGATCAGAACCAATGCATACCTATTAATGTAGTTCTCTTCAAAGTTGACTAAACCCCTGTCTTACACACATTGCTATCAGTGCAAAAAACAAGGAAAGAAGATACGAGTGAAGAAAAAAAGCAGTCTGATTTGCTCATGGAGTATATGTTCCTGGCCAGCAAGCTTTAAACTGGCTCAAGAGAGCAGAGCCTCATCACATCAGAGGCAAAAGAAGATAATAATCTGAAGGGCCTTTTGTCAGTGCCAAGCAAGTCTTGAAAGCTCTTAGATGAGAAAGTCAAGGCCATCCTCACAAGAATGCTTGATATATAGCATAAAGACAGTAAAAGGGTTAGAATGGCCTCCCTGAGTGCTGGTAGCAAAGAGCGCACAGGGTGAAGAGTGCCTGCTACCATCTGCACTATCTTTAAATGCTGTAGACTGAAGGAGACACTGTAGTCAGAACACAGACAAGCAAGCAAGATCTCACACATGGAGCCACACATACATCTTAAGCCCAAAGGGTGGTAATAAACCTACCATAGCCTGGAGCCCTCATTCATCCTGTGTCCAATATGTGGCAGAAAAATCCAAAATTCACATCATCTGATAACACAATCTTGTGTGATCATTCAAAACAAACACCACAGCAACCAGTGAAAGGAATGTGCTCGTCAGAATACTCTTCTGGAACTGGGCTCACTCATAGGCTTGGACAACTCTTAGGCTCAATTTGCTAAGTACAGTGGGACAACTAATTGAACTGATGCATGGGTATAATGGGTCAGAGAGAACAAACCATGAAACAGAAAACAAGGCTTAAAAGGTCCTGGACCAGGCTCAGGGTACTATTACCAGATGTCACTGCCAGCTCTACATCCCAAGAACTGGGAGTGGGACTTAGAGGAGCCTCCTTGCCAAAGTCTGAGAACAGTATTGCTTTTTAGCCCCTCTTCAGCAGAAGCACTCTACCCTAGATGTAGCAGTTGCTTCCAGACTCCAGATTATCTTGTTATACTCAGAATCAATGTCATGAGTTTCCTTCACAGGTGACAGCAGCAGCCTGGTAGCATTTTACCTTCTGACACCTGTGCTCCAGCTTTTCACACAGCCCCTCTTGGAGGCTCTAGATTTGGATAACTTGGGCTCCTTCCTCTACCCCAACCCTAAGGAAGGTTACCTATGTAGCTGTCTTGTCAGTTTTCCCTTCATGCTCATTAAATGCCCCAATACCTTCTATATTAAATTTCCTCTATTGAAATAGCTAGGATGATTTCTGTTTTCTTGATTCATCTCTGACTGATACACTTATGAATTAAGGATAAAGAAACATTTACTTATTGAAAAAACTTTCTAAAACTGTTCCGCATTAAACAAGTGTACGATCTACCAGTTTATGATTTCTACCAGAAAAACTGATTTGATTAGGAAAGACCCAAACATCATGCTCCCTTTAATACAAATTTGCCAATTTATATAGCTTTGGAAAACAATATGAGGTTGAAAAGAATTAATATGGAATAACATAACACGTCGTAGACTATGATACCTTTAAATTAAACTCATTTCTGCAACAATTTGTTGATCCTACTGCATGATATCGATTGACAATATATGTTAAATATCACACAATATTTGTTGTCTTACTTTTATTTCCCCACCATGATTAATTTAATTATAACTTATAGGTGGATCTTGATGCTTCACTATTGGAATTCTTGTACTTCATTTGTGTTTGCCAGTATTTAAAAACAGCAGGATATAGTCATTGAAAGATATAACTGGGAAAGTTTTCTAAAAATGTAATTAATGAAGTTGGACCTTAAATGAAAGGTTTTTTTTTTTCATATATGATCCAGCTAAGGCCTTTCTATGTTTTATTGTCTCTATTATATGATTCACTTGCAATAAAGAAGTCGAAATCAGTGCTAATGGGATTAAATATGAACCATGCCATATCCATCAGTGATATAAGTCTATTTCAAGTACCATATAGCATCAGTTAAGTTTCCACAAAGGACAACGAAGATGATCTTTTCTCCTAAGAGTTAACTCAGTGATTTAAGTAGAGGAATTGTATCCACAGTATTGACAAATAACACAGAACATCTCCTCATTATGGTGAAGAATACTGAGGTATTTTATTGTGTCTACTATTATTTCCCATAATAACTATCAAATCAAAAGCTACGGGTCTACTTATCAGACGAGAAATTTCATAGACTGTACATTCTCTCACACAGTAGTAATCAAAATAATGATAGGCTGTAAAGTTACAAACTGAAAAGGTCCAGTATACTACTGCTGGTTGGCAAAATGACCCAGACCTATAGGTGAGAATGGGACATAAAAGATATCCATTTGAGCATTTATCTGATTCCTTGACATAAGCCCAGCTTATGAGGACAGAAAAACATTAATACTTCACTTTCTGGTCTAAACATTTTTGTTTATTCTCCAAAGAGTTTAGTAACTCTTTATAGGTAATCTCATCGAAACACAAAAATCATATGTAATTCTACATTTGTTCAGTATTTAACCTATATTAATACACTAAATGGTAAATAATAAAGTTACCTGGTATCATTTATAAAGTACAATATATATTATGAAGAAAACAGAGCTGAGTTATATTTAATTAAATAGTTTATCCTAGTAGAACTAATTTTTCTTCTAGATACGTATTTAAGAACAAGCTTCTAAAGAGAGTAAAGTTATTTATCTGAGCCTCAATTTATTTTTCCAGAATGATCCATGATGGAATTTGTCCTGTTGCCAACTAGCTCTGTAACTGTGACTAAGAGCTTCTGATGATTTCAAAACACATCTGTAACAGTACTCTGCAAAATCCATGTCATATAACAAAAATATACTCACCATGTATAAAGAAGTATAGGCACTAAATAGTTCAGTTTTGAATTTCAATTATAATATTCAGTCAAAATGTAACCTATCTTTTAAGCTTAACTTACTTTACTAGGATGCTTTTAATGTTCACGAAATTAGCAGAACACAATTATACTTATGACATAAACCATTTTTACTAACTGATCTAAAAATGCTTTGTGAATAAAATACTTAAGCTTAACAGAAATGTATGGGAGCATCTATACTATCCACAAAAGTAAACAAATATATAAAATCTCAAGAAGAGGAGCACCTGGGCAGCTCAGTTAAGTGTCTGCCTTCGGCTCAGATCATGATACCAGGTTCTGGGATCAAGCCCTGAGTTGGGCTCGCTGCTTAGTAGGGAGTCTGCTTCTCCTTTGCCCTCTGCCCCTCCCCCACTCTTGAGCATGCACTTTCTCTTCCTCAAATAAATAAAATCTTAAAAAAAACTCAAAAAGATCAAATATTTTACACAAAGACACAATATTTATATCTATCACAGAAACAAGATGATGTATTATTTACAGAGAAACATTTATTGTAATTAATTTTACTATATAATTTTGTATTTGCTTTATGTACATATACTCTATGGTACAGAAAACCAAATGTTCTCTTTTATTTTTGCAAAGTGATTCTGCCTTTTATACAAAATACCAAAGAAATATCTTAGAAAGAAGGGGGAAAAAATGAGCCTCAAATACCACAAAGACTCGTTTTTAATTCCATTGATCCTGAACACTAAAACTTTTGTTCAAATCACTGGAAATATGTAATTCAGTGGTCACAGGAATGTAAAACCTATATAAACACATGCTAACTTTTTGAAGTCTGATGGCTTTGTTGTAATAAGTTTCAGTTTGCAATGAGAAAAATTTATTTAACATAATAATAGGGAATCCTTATTACATGCTTAAAAATATTAACTACTTGAATTATAGTAAAATACATCTTCCTGTCTATTATCTTAGTAAACCCACGACCACTTTGTACTACATATTTTAAATTAAAATAAGGTTGACATCTGGAAAGTTAACTGATAAGGGAATGGTTGAAAATACAAAAAAAGGACTTGCTGGATTCTTGTATTGCATAAATAAATGTACTTTTCTTTTAAGTTGACATAAATATTATCAATGAATTTTTAAGAGTCTATTCATATTTTTGGTCTTGGTCAGCATGCAGTAACATGAACTGAATTTGTCTGCTTGCCTGAAACAACCAAAGACCAGAGACAATATACATAACGATTGTTTTCAAGACACTACACATCTGGCAATGAAGAGAGTGAACACTGTGAGGTGGAAAACAAACAAGATGATCTCTATGATTATCTCAGCTTTTATCTTTCAGGAAGTTTCCAGGCCATAGTACAAGGACAGAACAGCCAAGAGAACTAAGACAGACTTCCTGAGGAGACTGCGCTGAGTAACCGGGAAGAACAAGGCACTACAATTTGCAGCACAGAGCACTGGAGAAAAGAATAATCCTGAAAGCAAGCTGGGGGAAGTGTGTGAGGGCACCCCTTGAACATTCAGCAGAGTCTGTTCAGTGCATGAGTGTGAGGAAATTACCTGAGGCTAGAGGAAGATCCATCTGAAAGGATTAGAGCAAACAACAACCAGTGTACACAGGGCCAGAAATAATGTGATAAATTGGAAAAAATGAGAATCTTGTAAGTAGAACATTCAGGACATTCTTGCCTCAGTAGTGGAGAATAATTATTTCTAGACTCAAACTGCTCTGAACACCTCTACCAAATCCTAAAGACATGGCTTAAAAGAAGCAAAATGTTTAACTGAGTTAACCTTATCCCAGAACAGAATTTAACAATATCTACAAGAATATACAAAATATCCAACAAACAAGAAGTCAAAATTAATAATGTCTGCTATCCAGCCAAAGATTGCCAAGCATGCAGATGAGCAGAAAAATACAATACATAATGAGAAAAATAATCAACCAATGAAAACCAACCTAAAACTTGCACAGATGTTAGCATTTACAGACAAGTATATAAAAATTATTATAAACTGTATTCTGTATGTTCAAAAAGTTAAGTAGAGACATGGAATATATGACTAAAACCTAAAACAAGCTTCTAGAAATTTGTAAGGAGAAAAATGCACTGTGTGGTGCTAACAGCAAGTTAGATATACTAACCTTCAAGCTATAGCAATAGAAAATTACAAAGAGAAAACAGTAAAAAATAAAGTGCAAAAATAATCAGTGAACTATAGGACAATTTTTAAATCTCCTATTAGTGTATTTAGAGTCTCAATAGTAAAAGCAAGAATAGATTTCTTTAAAAAAATTGAAATAATGTCCAGAAAAATCCTAAGTATGTTTAAAATAATAAAACTATGGAACCAAGAGGCTCAATGAACCCACAAATTCAAGAAATTCAAGTATAAGATATGTACAGGAAACAGAACTAAGGCATATCATAGTAACATTGCTCAAAACCATTGATAAAAAGATAAATTTGTAAGTACACACAAGACAAAGAAATCTCACATACAGAGAAACAAAAATGCAGGTAATAGCAAATTTCTTGTCAAAAACAATGCAAGTAAAGAGAGAATAGAACAATATCTTTAGATTGTGAAAGATAAATTTTCCAAATAGAATTCTATACTCAGTAAAAATATCTCCCCAAATACAAATGGAATAAAACTTTTATCAGACATCCCAAATGGAAATAATTCATTGCCATCATATCTTCACTACAAAAGTAAAGGAAGCCCTTCAGGTGGAAAGAAAGATAAGAGGGGTCTTCCAAGAGCTGTCTTGGAAAATATGTATCTTCTTGTTGGACAATATGTATCTTCTTAAAAGAATGAAGAACCCTGAAATGGTAACTACAGTTCAATAGCAAGATTAAAAATGGGCAAAATCTTTGAATAGACACTTCACTAAAGAAGATATACAGATTAGGGGGACAGGGGACTTGGGTGGCTCGGTCAATTGAGCCTCTGACTCCTGGTTTTAGCTCAACCCACGATCTCATGGTTGTGAGATTGAACCCTGTATGGGGCTCCGCACTCAGCAGGGAGTCTGCTTGAAGATTCTCTGCTCTGCCCCTCCCGCCACTCGATGGTGTAGTGCTTTCTCTCTCTAAAATGAATTAATAAATTTTTAAAAAGAAGATATACAGATGGCAAACCAGCACACAAAAGGATATTCAACATCAATAAACTGTAAGAGAATGCAAATTCAAATGAACGCTAAATACCTATTTCAATAGCTAACATAAAAGACTGCCTATACTAAGTGTTGACAAGGATGTGGAGGAACTAGAAACCTCTTACACTGCTGTTAGCAATGTAAAATTGCACAAACACTCAAAAACAACTTAAAACATTATTAAAAATTCAAATGTAAACTTCCTGTGTGCTAGCCATTCTACATCTTGAGATTTAGCCAAGTGTGACATAGTAAGAAATATATATTTGACCTTTGTTCCTGGTTCTTGGCACAGTTTCTAAAATCTTTGGAATTTCCTGAATTATAAGGATGAAAGAACATCTTTTGTTCCAATAAGGCAGCTCTTGGAAGACCCTTAAATAGTTTTAGGATGGGAGCTGGACACCAGAGAAACCAAACCTCGATGAGAAGCTTGGAACTTTCAAACCTGCCCTCAATCTTTAAGAAAAAAAGAGATGGAGCTAATCACCAATAGCCAATGATCTAATCAATTGTGCCGGTAATGAAGCCTACATGAAAACCCCTAAATAATGGGATTGGGAGAGCTTAGTTGGCAATCACATCCACCTACTGGAAGGTTAGGGTGCCCCAACTCCAAAAAGACAGAAACCTCTGCATTTAGGATTTGTTCAGACCCTGCTCTTTGTACCTCTTCATCTAGCTATTCATTGGTATTCTTTGCAATAAAACAATAAACATAAGTAAGGTGCCTTCCTGAATTCTGTGAGCCATATTGAAAATTACTGAATCTAAGGAGGAGGAACCTCCAATATACAGATGGTCAGTCAGAAAATCAAGTGGCCCAAATTTATTATTGGCTTTTGAAGTAGGCACAATCTTGAGGGATTGAGCACTTTAACTTCTGGGATCTGATACTAACACCAGGTAGATGATGTCAGAATTGAATTGAATTGAATGATCAGATACTTAGTGTCCGAGTTGGAGAAAAGTCTTGGAAAAGATATAGTGCATTTTGTGTCATGAGGAAAAAGCCCATATCATAAAGCAAAAATACAAATTATACTTGTTCATGCATGTTCACAGAAGGCTTATTTTGAATAGCCAAAAATATGGAAAGCATTCAAATATCCATCAACAAATGAATGAATAAGCACATTTTGGTATATCCATTGAGTGGAATATTACTCAGCCATACAAAGGAAGAATATCAAAATAATTTTACCCAAAAAAAGGAAGATAAGTGCATACCGTCTACTCTGTTTATGTAAAGCTCTATGAAATGCAAAGTAAATCGTGACACTTGGCAATGGTTTCTTAGAAAGCAGGGTAAAGACAGAGAAGAGGGAGAGAGGAATGGATTGAAACGGGAATGAGGACCGTGTAGGGTGCTGGATATACTCACTACTTGATTGCAGTGATGGCATAAGGTTGTATATGTAAGTCAAAACATCATATTTATGTAAGATAATTGTCATTTATGCATCAATAAAGTCATTGTTTTAAAGTAACATTCTATGTATTTTTCTTCTTATCTCTGTCCTTTCTTCCACTCTCTATTGTGCACATGAATTCCAAGGAGGGCTAGGTAAAGGCAAATAGTTTTTGCTGAGAAAAGAAAAAACAATTAAAAGGAAAAAAGAAAAGCTTATCACTTCACGGTGCTTGTTTGCTGGAAAGAATAATGGTGCACTCGCTATTGCTATGTTGCTTGTGGTGTGTGTGCACCTGTTGTCATGGCTTTTTCTTAAACAAAGTTATGTTGAGAAGATCAGCCCTCTATTAAGGCCTTTAGTAATCTAGTACATTAATAAAAGATCTGGCTAATTATGAATCATTCTCAGAAACATCTATTTAAAATCTTTTGTAAGTTTCATTTCTCTTAAATGTGTTTTCACTGCAGAGAAAGGAAAACTATTTGCAAACACCTGTAATATGCATGGTGACGTTTATTGGAATTTTCAAATTAGAGTATTTTTCTTAGGATTTGAGACCTTCTTTTGTTTAAACAATTCTGAGGAGGGGCACTGGGGTGACTTGGTCGGTTAAGTGTCTGCCTTTGGCTCAGGTCTGATCCCAGGGTCCTGGGATGAGCTCTCTGCTCATCAAGGAGCTTGTTTCTCCTTCTCCCTCTGTCTCTCTCCCCGGCTTGTGCAATTTCTCTCTCAAACAAATAAATAAAATCTTTAAAAAATGAAATATTTTAATTCTTAAAAATAAATAAATAAAAATTCTGAGGAAAATGTTATGGACAGTCACGTATGAGGCTTCTGGGCAAGATCAAGGAGTACAGAGCTCTTTTAACACGTATCAGTAATTTATATATATATTTTTTTCAGTAATTTATATTTATACAACATGATTCTATTCTTTCCTGAGACCATTTTTAATGATTTTAATAACTGGTGGAATATTCTAGACTCAGTTGGGATAGCCCACAAGTATGAATAAAAAGAATCCAAATTCACAAAATATAAAGGTTATGTCAGATTTAGAACTAACTTAGCAATCAATACATCCAAAATTAAATTACATGATCCAAGCCAAAAACAAAACAAAACAAAACAAAACAAAACAAAACACCCAAAACAAAACAACAAATTAACAACAAAAAAACAGAAACAGCTCACCACCACCAAGAAGCACACTTTTTAGTAATGGATTTAAGTATGAGGCTTCTCAGATCACTATAGAAGAGGGTAGATAGAATATAAGTATATCATTTCTTGTAACTTGCACAGAGCTCTATTGATTTATTTATATTGAAACTGTCACTCTATCAAGGCAGAAAAACACAGAATCTGGAAATGTGACTAGCATACCTAATATAACCACTACAAGAAATAAAAATTATGTAATCCAGGAATTGTCACTATATCAATGTTGTGTAGTTTTTAAAGTTAAAATAAAAAAAATGTGGATTATCTAGATGTGTATCAATGTATTGTAGAAAGACAAATAGAAAGATCTGTTTTCATATTTCTAACTACTTACAAAACAGTCTCCTAGCAAGATTGCAGGCGATACAAGTGATAGTGGTGACTGCAGAGAGAAAGGTTTTCTAAAAACAACAGGAAAATACATCTTTAATTTAATCTGCACCTACAAATTCCCTATATGTATGCATACATGTGAGAGTGTGCTTCTATTTTGGCTTCTTCCTTCACTCTGTGTTCAATACCAGAATTTCAACACTATTTAAATTAGTTTTAGCTATAACACTGCATTACCCAATACTTCCTAATAATTTCTGGGAAGTAATTTAGGATCTATTAGGTTTGGAAGGTGAAAATAATATTTACTTTTGATGATTTACAATGCATTTTTGTGTGTGCATGTGTGACAATATAGAATTATTTCAAATGTCTCCAAAAGGCAATAGGACTAAAACCAAACTCAAACAAAACAAGCAAACAAGCAAAAACTAATCAAACTACTTACTCCATAATTCTTACTCTGCATCCTGATAATGGAAATTCATGGGTACAAGAAAAGTGAAGGTGGAAAATGAGGGGGTTGCACAGGGATTGACATTCTTGGTCAATATTTCCAAGAATTGTTTCTCATGGGGTACTAGTCTCAAATATATTCATAGAAATGTTTTTTTAAAAGATTAGAAGAGGATGTAAATTTGGCAAACATGACCTACGTACTAGGTACAATAAGGTCTCTTAGATGTTCATAATTCCTATTACATTTTAAAGACTGTGTAGTCTATGGTAGAAACTTGCTTAAATTATCCAAATCAGAATATACCACAGTCATTTAACTTTTGGAAGTATTTTAAAGTCATCCTTTGGCATTAATGATCATAAACACACTTTTGGAAATTCACTCCTAGGCTCATCTTAGATGTTAAATTTTTAAAAAGATTTTATTTATTTATTTGTGAGACACACACACACACACACACACACACACACACAGAGGCAGAGACATAGGCAGAGGGAGAAGCAGGCTCCCTGCAGGGAGCCCGATGTGGGACTCGATTCCAGGATCCCGGGATCACACCTGAACCAAAGGCAGATGTTCAACCACTGAGTCACCCAGGTGTCCCTCTCTCATGCTAAACTATTCCACTTCTGGCATATGACTCAAGTTGCTTTTTCATTAGAAACAATGGATGTAATTCAGAAGAGGTGAAGTCTTGTAGTGTGCATGTGAGGAAAAAATATTTTAAGTTAATAGAGCTGAAAAGGTGCATCATGTACTTATTGATATTAATTTTCCTGTAGTGTTTTTAGATGCCTGGCATTTGTGCTCTTCAAGGTGAGTTCCAGAGGGGCTAAAAAGGAGCAGATTCTGCACACATTGAGAAGTTATAATAACTCAAAAATTTGGTAAATTACTAACAAATGGTTTCTGCACCTATGTAAAATGAAAGCTAAATAAACTGCTTGCAATTTGGCCATAAGAATCAAAGAAAGAATTTGTAGATTTTAATACATTTGAAGCATATCTGTTGTCTTTGGTTCGTATTTTGAGAATAGCTTCCAGAGATCAACTTTAAAACATTAGGCAAGATCAGAGAACCATAGTAATTTATTGTTTAGAAATAGCAAAGAATTCATCTGGTCCTGAGGTTCTTAGTAATTAACTAGTTGCATTATGTAAGAATTCTTTTATTATTAACAAAAAGGTGTAAATATTTTATTAATAGTAAAGTGCCATTGCTTATGAGTGATTTCTTTCACAAAAGAGGTCAAAGATGAATTATAATGATATCCCTCTTGGCATTCTGATATCTTGTCTTCAGTGGAAGAAAACAAATGAAAGTAAAGTTGTTATGTCTCAACTCAAATATAAGTTTGAGTTCTATTAATAGACTTTGTAGTACAGGTAAAACATATCCATCATGTGAGTTGTTGGAGGAAATAACTTAAATCCAGGATCTAGTAATTTATTTTAAGACATATTTAACAGGTATAATTATGTGCATTACTCCACTGAAAATCTCTTGATTTCCTTTGTAGTTCTGTGACATGGACAATATTGAAAGCATTCTATGGATTGCTTGCTCTATTGTCACCCTATAGTTAGGAAGCTAAAAGTTCTATTTCCCAGGCCTCTTCCCGCTAGGGTTCTAGAAGTGAATTTCATTCTACAATTGAATACAGAATTCTGTGCAAGACTTTGAGTGAAAATCAAAAAATGTTCTCACCCTACCTCCTCCTGTTTTTCTATAGGCAAGTGAAGTCATGGAGACCCAAATGTCAAGAGGATACTGCAACTTTCCAAAGCCATCACCAGATTGCAGGAATCTTTGGAGGAAGCAATAGAGTTGAGACTTAAAGAAGTATGTTCAAATCCCAGCAAGTCCTGTGGTCCCTTGACTCCCACTTGACAACTGTGAGTGGCACATTCTGAGTATCACATTCTCTCTATTCCATTTCAACTTAAAATATCGAAAGTGCTTTCTGCTTCTTGCACTCAGTCAGGGCTGACATAGTAGGGATGACATACGAACAAAACTTTATAGAAAAGGTCTTAAATGTTTTCATATTAAAAATATGAATAAATAAATAAAATCATGACTGAAAATTATTACAGCATTAGAGACAAGTTTTCTTTGCAATGCATATGGAATTACATGTTCATTTATTTTCTGTAAAAGTTGGGAAAAAGTTAAGGGTGAAATTTTATTTTCCCACAAGTTCGTTCATTTTTGTATATGTTTATTTTGACAATCGTACTTTTTTTTTTCATTTAGAAAAGAAGAAAGCAGAACTAACTCTTGCTTCTTATCTCTACATCTTCATCACCAGTAAATCCATTTTACCCTTTGAATAAACTGAAAATTTACATAGTAAGTATTAAAATTGGCTTTTTAAAGGAAGCATTTCATGTAATTTACTAAAATGGCTTTTCTCTATTACACTGGGATTGAATAAGATTAGGGTTATATTAATAAAATACTAGTTTACAATAAGCATAAGGTTTTAAGTTACCTTGCATGTTTTCCTCATTATGCATAGTTGGAGATATAATCAATACTTAGAAAAATATTTAAGTGAAAGAGCATTATCTGATTAACTTGATAAAAAATATTTAAAGTATGACTTTCAAATTATAAAGAAATAAAATTCTGCAGCATTTAATACTTTCATCATATATACATATACTTATAAGTGATATTTACATACACTAGCTTATATAACTTTCTTAATTATATTTAAATCTTTGCTATTTTGGAGAGGAAGGAAAGGACACCTGGTGATCCTTAAATGCTTTGATCAACTAGTTAGTCAAGAGGGAGAGTTACGGTTTCAGGGCAGATGATCTGAGTTGTGAGTCATATAGTGCTGCTATTGCACTATTATTATTTCTGTGTATTCAGCATCTGGTGTTTATTAAATTTTAACTGGCTGAGAAAATTATAAACAAAGATGAAAATAAGTACAACATTAGCAAGAAATTGAAAATATCTTACTATATCAGCCCAGACTTAAGTTAAAATTCTCACTGGATAAAATTAATTTTTAGAGGAATAAAACTGAACTGAAAAAAAAATATATTACTAAGAGGTTGTTCTTTCTTCCCAAACTCCCATTACATTGACTAAATCACATTTCCTGAAAAATTATATGTTATTTCAAATAAGAAAGTCAAAATATAATGTGCTGTGTTATATATTACCTGAAAAAATATTAAATTAATTAAAAAAGGATAGCTTTCAAAGAGGCTAAGAGATTAGTTAAAAGTTACTACATCTAGACTGTAGCCTATGGAATGCAGGGCATATCAATGAATACAAGTATTCACTCTTGGTGGATTTATAGTGATTTAGATTCAAGAAACTGGTAGAATTTGAGAATCCAGACTCTTTAAGATCACCTACTTCTCCTTTTTCTAATCATATTTTCACTATATAATTCTAATTTTTCTATCTATATGGAGTGGTGAAATTAGATGCCTGAGTTTGATTGAATCTCGATCCACCATGTACCAAATGTGTGACTTTGGGGAATATTCAACTCTTAGTAATTTAATTCCTTCATATGTAAATGAAAGTAGTGGTATCATTAATGTCCCAGGATCACTAAATGAGTTCATACATGAGAAATCCTGAGAATACGGTTTGGCATGAAAAAAAGTGATTAAAAAGTGCTAGACAACACTAAATAGTAATTAATATGCATTAAGTTTTCACTGGACCAGGTAATAAAGTAGACATTTTATGCATGGCCTTCCTAACCTCTTAACCTTACAGTTCATTTAGAAGAGTATAAAGCAGAACTTATAAATGATTATAAATGTCATTTATAAGATAATTTCTTTAGATGAGGAAAATGCACACAAAGAGGATCCCACTGATTATCAGTGATTACTAATACTTCAAAATGTTTTCTAGATATAAAATTTCTCACTTATATCTGTAATTCTTAACATACTAGGCTTCCAAGATTTTGATTACAATGATTCAATCTCTAAGAAAGAAACACATTTTAGGACATTGAATGTTAAATAACTTCTTGTACCTGCAAAGCTAAAGATTAAGCTTTCAAAAGCGATGCATGGTCTTTACAAGGTACTGTCTTAAGAGATTTTATTTGGCTTCAGATGATAGTTCCGTTTTACCACTTTATGAGTTGGAGGACAATTTTTTGTCTACCTTTGTCATGGAGTGATTATTAAATCTTAATTTAGATCTTGTAATTTGTCCAATCTTAATATTTAGAAGACAGATCTATGCATTTTCATCAGCTATTTAATACAGTTCAATATTCTATGTTCAATTGTCATATGATATGATTATAGATAGATGGATCCAGAAGATGGGGTAGAGATTTTTTTTTTCTGGATCTTACATTTACAGATGAAAGACTAGGATAATCTTCCTGGTCCTCTTTCATCCCCATTCCTAGTCTTCCCTAAGGGAGGGAGAATGATGTCTCAATGGATATGTGCATGGAGGGTATGAAGGAAAAGGAAATTGGTCTCTTCCTTTTTTAAATCTCTCTCTCTCTTTCTCTCATCATCATCATCATCATCATCATTATTACCATCCTCATTACTATCTTAACCTGTTTGCCTTCAGAGGGGGTATGTTCTGCTCAGATTTCATGTATGTGGCAAATTCAAAGTAATGGGTCTGCTCTCCAAGGAAAGATGCAGGAGGACTAGAATTGTCTACAGTAGTATGTAATTGGATAGGTAAATCAGTTTTCTTCTAGGATAAATTACCTTGAGCTATTTTGGTCATAGGTCAGATATCATACTTTGTAATCAATTCTTTAATAATAAAGGTATGATTGAATTATATATCAACCTCTTGATTAATTATTATTTTTGGAAAGGGGTATAATATTAGTCCTCTCCTGTAATTTCAAGACATAGTTATACTCACAGTGGCTTTCATTGTGACCCTATAGAGGTAGAGAAGAAAGAAAAACAGGAGACTAATCATCAAGCCAAGCACTTTCTCTTTCCATATTTCATGTCCACAGTGCTATTTCTGAGGCTCTCTTTATTGCCTTGAGCATCTTTTCATTTACCTATGTTCCTTACCTATTTTCCCCTGGATATTTCCCCATTGGAGAAGTCGAGATATATTCAGAAGCTTCTTGCCTGTAAACCTAGTACTGGCTCTCCATTCATGTAAAATACTTCACTGAAGTACTATGTAGAAGATTTTTTAAATGAAATATATATTATGCAAATAAAAATTGCTATAATTTGGTAGGAAACATAAAAATATCAAAGCAACCACTCTGGTACTATTGTAAGAATAGTCAGAGGGAGCATATTTGTATTGAACTCTCGAGAGGCAGGAAAGATAACACTATGGGTCATTCTGCCTTTCATTTCTGTAAGTATTTGGACTCATTAAATGCATTACTAAGCTCTCTCTCTCCCTCCCTCCCTCTCTCTCTCTCTATATATATATATATGATATATAGATATAATGAATGAATTTACCTAAAAACCCTATCAATTCCTTCACAAAAAAAGCATAAAAGGTTTTTAATAATCTATATTTATTAGGGTTAATAACTTGGTTTCTAGGTAAAACTCCCCAATATAACCAAGAAATTAAAGGAAACAGGACAAAGAATAAAAGAAATAGGAAGATGAAAATAGAATATTTTGAAGTACTGTTATCAAAAGGTCTTTTATATGTAGTTGCATGCTGAAGGGTGAACTCCTCACTGAACTGGTGCTAATTACTGTTAATTACTAATAACTAAAACATAAAAACTGCTTCCTAGAGGGCTCATCAAAGCAGGTTCAAAGGTTATTTCCAAAACCCCTTTTGAGACCAAGATCACCTAAAGCCCAGAAAGATCAGACGAGCAGTGCATTTTCCTGGAAGAAATTCCCAAGAAATTAAGAATTCAATATAGTGTGAAGTTTTAACAGATCATTTTTACTTGTCATATTAGTAGCATTAATTAATATTAAAAGGGCTTAATATGGTTTTAACATATCTGCCAAGATCCTAATGTATTTATTCATAGGAAGGAAGGTTAGAGGCAAGGAAAGTAAAAAGGAAAGGAAAAAAATGACAATATTTTTTTTCTTTTTCTGGTTAAGAACTGTGCAAGCAGCATTCCACTAGTGCCTGGGGCTTTATGCTGGCTCAAGGTTTTTCTTGGAAATATTTGCATATATGATATGTACACAGAGAGTAGCATCATACTAAATTGATTTAAGATAGGTCAAATAAATAGGTAAATAGACTTCTTATTTCACATGTTTTAACATATAAAATATTAACACAGGGACAGAAGAATGAAAATATCAAAGAATTTTCAGAAGAATGAAAATTGCTATAGACTTGTTAGCAATGACCTTATGTTTGAATCTTACCACCAAATCTAACAGTCCAAACATGGATATGCATATGTTAATACTTTGTTCCCTTCCACTTTACCTTCTCTTTGTATGAGTAATGGCTGCAGTCAATTTATCTTCTTCCCTCACTGGTATGTTTTTGCTTCACATTATTGGCTTCTAACAATGTTAATAAATGAAGTTACAGAAATCCCTTAGGCATATGATCAACTCTGACTAGGAATGGGGTATAATGGTGGTATGTATACTTATTCAAAGTTCCAAATAAATCTTAAGATGTAGAAAACACAGACTTTAATGCTCTAAGGTTAAAACTACTGGTTTAGTAGTCTATGTGAAAAAAAAAAAACACAACACAACAAAACATTCTCCTGTCTTTTTCTCCTTCTGGCTCCTATACAAATATTTAATATGTATCTGCTCACTGTTTAGAAATTATAATTGTTAAAGATCAATACTTGAAAACATCTGTGGTTCTTGCTGGCATGGAAGAATTTTTTTTGCTGTTTAAAAGTACAATGTCAAATCTCCAGGAAAGAGCTATTCATAGTTTTCTATTAATTTTTTTCTCATATAGTAATGAAATACATATAAAAATATTAAAATAAATGCCGTACATATTATTCATTCATAGGCAAAGTATGCATTAATTAACATTTCTCTTGTTCCTAGGCAACAACTGTATCAAATAAGAAGATTGGAGATATTCTATATTTCAATTATACTAATTATAATTCAATATATCATATTAAAGTAATTTCAATTGTAACAAGACAATTTTGCACTGGTACGAACTTAAGGGGGCAAAATGAACAATTCAGCAGAAAGCAATTTCCTCTAATTTTCTATGCTAATTACTGAAGCTGCATTTGATATAAAAAATTCAGTCAAGCTTTCCCAATTTTCCAAGCATACACTTCTCAACTCTTCTAAATACAAGCCATTAACCCACCTACAATATACACTTGATACTTATTTTATAGCTTATTCTTGCTTAACCCATCACATGATTTAAAAAAAAAAAAAACTGTATTCTTCAAAGCTACTTTCCACTGCCTCCTAAAGACATCAGATCCTATAAACAAAGTCCAAGGAAATATTTCTTATGCTAATCTTATTTAACACATAGTAAATATCATCATATAGGTTTATGGAGTTGTTTATGGATGAATATTCTAGATAGATATTTATGGATATCATCTCACATAAAATATGCAAATGTATCAGTTCAGTTCACATAGATAATCATATATATCATTATTTTTATATTCAACCTCCTTTAGAAAATAGAACTGAGGTCTGCATACTTATAACTTTCTTTTCTCCTTCCCAGGAATTGCCATACATGAAAGAACAAACTAAATATAGTCCTGTGATCATCTGAACAAATCATTTGAACAGGCTGATATTCTTTGTATCATAAGTGCACTTCACCATTTTTCAAACATAAGTGTTTCAGATTTTTAATGAAACCAATGACCTACATAATTTTTACCTGTAAAAGATCCTCAAATTCACTTTTCAGAGCTTTTTTTTTTTTTTTTTTCCAATAAGGACTTCAGTACAATAACATGTAAAATGTATTCTTGTTTTCTTAGAAACAATATTGAATCATATTGAAAAATAGTAGCTTGGCTATTAAAGAAAAAAAGGACGTTCAATATCTTGTGGATTTAATTTTAATTAAGTATAACACAACAGAGACTTAAGTTTAAGGAATTTGATTTCTTCCAGGGTGACCTTCAGGAAATTATTTAATAAATTTTGGAAACATTTTCTTTATTCATAATATAAAAGGACACTTTCCAGATTTAAAATCTTATGACTTTATAAAAATTCAGCAAAAACGTGAATCAAACGTTATATAATACTCTAAGTATTAAAGAGGCAAAGGGATTAGCTCAGGTTTGGTTTTGAATATATATATATTTTATCAAACAGAGTTATCTGACCTAAAAATTTACAGATTTAATTTTACATTTGAGGACCTCAAGTGTCTAATTTACTTTTTTGGGGGAAGAGTGGGGGTAGAGAGAAGGCCATCAGAAGAGAAGACCTTCCAATTTATATACTTTGATTCCTAGTGACATTTAAACTTGGGAATCCTTATCCAGAGAGTGCCATGTACATTGCTTATATAAATTTCCATTTCACTTATTTAGCCTACTATTTTTACTTTGATTTTTTCACTTCTGTTTTAATCAAAACTATGTTATTTAAACATCAATGGCTTTAACCAATAAAGCTAATAATATTTTCATAATTAGGAACAAATGTGTGACAAAAGAGGGAAATGTTATTTTATAAATTATCCTAACAATTTTCTTTGTATTCGTTGCATTTTTTACATGCTAAAGTTTATCACAAGCTGTCATTAATTGATAGGAATTTGTTATATTTACCTGGTAATAGCTTAGTTATTGTGGAACTGAATGAGATCACATGAGAAATGAATAGTACTAATTATAATTTTCAAATTTGTGTGTGTTTATAAAAAGCCTAAGAAATACGTTTGTCAAAACAATCATTTTAAAAGGATATACAAGTTTTATGTTAATTTTCTATGCTTATGAGAGGTAATTTTCAAATGTAAATACAATGAAGGCAGATTAGTCTAAATAGTCAAAAAGCTATCTTAAAGTCTTCAAATACACTTATTTACACTCAGTCTATCTGCATAACTATGAGGATGACAGTTAGAAATTAGTGGTAACAATACTTCTTCCAAGATAACCGAGCACTGTTATAAAAGGCAACTGGGTTGCTATTCTGGATCTATCTGCTACATAAATTTTAATAAAATAGTTTAACTTTCTGAGTCTCTATTGCCTTATCCATTTCAATGTCCTTAATAAACTTTTAAAAATTTCCAAAATGCTCACCTTATAATATTTTTTCTATTATCAGAGAAGATGAAGAGAGCCTAAATATTGAAAAAGAAAAAGTAAGTGAGTAAATAGGTAAGATGTCCTAGTAGGTGGAAGAGAATTTGAATCAGTAAGACTTCACATATAAAAGAAGGAAAAATTACCTGGATCATGGACATACAAAACAGAGAATGGTTTGGCCCACAGAGAAGCCATCTGTAGAAAATAAGAGGTGATAAAAAGCAATAGAGGAATATTCTTCAAAAAGGAAGAAAAAGTAGCACTTGGATGAAGAGGTAAAGCCAGAGAAATGTATCAAGCAGAGAAAAAGGAAATTCCAAACTTTACACCTCTAGTAACAGACGAGATTTAAGAGTTTGGTGAAAGTAGGAAATGGAAGATCTGGCTTTATGTGTTTAAGGCAAGACGCTAGTAGCTCTGAGGTATGATAGTTGTTAGACTCTTTGGTAATCTGCTTCTGTATTCTTTGTCAGAAGTAATCATAAAACTGAAAATATTAGAACACAATTGGGTTTTAGAAAACTGAAGCCTAATATTAGAGAGAAAAATGTAATAAAAGAATCTATAAATCTTAGTCAAGAAAAATAATTTGCCCAAGGTCTAAGAAAACCTACAAATTTAATAACTATGAGATGTTACTACTTTCTGAGAAATCATGAAGGCAGTACAAAGACTGGATATGGAAAAAATGACCTCCCTCCTTTTGAAACAGTGAAGATACATTCTACATTCCAGTGGCCAGTGATCATGACAGTAAATTAATATTAAAAACAAAACCAAAAACTTCTGTTGTGAGTGTCTAGTAGGAAGAAGTGGGCAATAGATGTTGCATGGTCTCCCTAATATCAATGATATAAAGCACATTGTCATTACTTTTTATTATCCCATATATTTCAGTGTTTATAAAATTGAAGTTCTAAAAGGTTAGACATTTAACAAATAGCACACAGTCTGTAAGTGGCAATTCCTGATCTAGAATCTAGTTCTCCTGTCTCCAAATCCCACGTTCTTTCCATGAGATACCATCCAACCTGGGAATATTAACTGTAACATAGGAGATGCAAGGAACTTACAATGTTTTATTTCTAAAAAATACATTGTAGATTGTGAATCTGTGGCGATATTGCTGTATAACAAACCAGCACCAAAATTGATACTTTAAAACAATGAACATTTATATATTTAGTGATACTTTGAACCTGCAATTTACATTTGGCTCAGCTGTTTAATTGCTTTGATCTCAACTGGGGTTTCCTCTTAAATTTGTACTTTGCAACAAAGCCAAGAAGGAGCTCTGTTTCCTGGTATTCACTGGTTTATATCTGGGAAAAAAAGTGGTATACTGGGCAACTGGGTTATGTGTTCCTTGTCACGGAGCTGGCTAGAGAGGGCTTGTCCACATTCTGCTTGGGAGGGTGTCAAGAGAGAAGAGGAACTATCAATGACCTCTTAGGTTAAGCTCCAAACTGCACAATGCCACTTCCTCTGAACTCTCTTGGGTAAAACAAGTCTCAAGGCCAGCTTGTTTTGATCACCTCCTCTTCTCTAGTGGGTGACAGAGGATTTCTGACCTGGGTTATTGCCAGACACATGACACCTGAGAATGGACAAATGAGATTGACAGCAGTTTATTAATCATATACACTCACATCCCAGGGGAAGAGGAGACCACACAATAGTTGTACTTGAGGACTGAGGAAACAAGCAGGGGTTGTGGAAGGCAAGCTTTATTCTGCAGGCTGGCAGGGAGATGAGACTCCTTAGATTGAATACTGAGTGGAATGCAGTTGGTCTGGCTGATAGGAGAATGAACTGGCTGGATAGCCTTTCTCGTTGGGAGAGACGCATACCCGGTGAGAGCACAGAAACTCATGGCTAGGCCTGTGTGTCCCTCTGAGATGCAAGGATGTCACAGTAGCACTTAATGTTGCATATTAATTTCAGGCTTAACATCACACAGCCCAGGGCAGCCTGGGTGGCTCAGCAGTTTAGCACCGCCTTCAGCCCAGGGTGTGACCCTGGGGTCCTGGGATCGAGTCCCACATCAGGCTCCCTGCATGGAGCCTGCTTCTCCCTCTGCCTGTGTCTCTGCCTCTCTCTTTCTGTCTCTCATGAGTAAATACATAAAATCTTAAAAAAAAAAATCACACAGTCCAGATTGAAAGGGGAGAGGAATCACTTCCAGTTCTATAGTGGCTATTTACTCTGCTGCTGAACTAACCAGAAACTATGTATTCTAGAATCCCCTCCCTGCATTGTTCTGGGCAAATATGGCCATTAGATATGGAATTGCAATCTGCATGAGATTGGGAAGTGAAAGTGAAGCAGCCATGCTAATGCTTGGAATAAGAGAGTAAGGGAGACGATATTGAGATTTATGCCTGTGGCCACAGACCTGCTGGTTTCTCTTATTGAGCGGCCTTGTAAGGCACAGTCAGTCCTGTGGTCCCTCCATTTTCCATGAATTTCTGTCAAAACTGTGAGGGGTATGAGATTTTACTCAACTTGTGATCTAACAAATTAGCGTACCATAGTTTCATGTTCGTTGACAGAAAAACACAAAACTCCTGGGGCAGAGTCAAAAGAACTTTATTATTCACAGCACAATGGGCAGCACGAACTTCCTATTTGTGTCAGTCCTTCTGTCCCCTAAAACCCACAGAGGCAACAGAGAATTGCATAGGGTATACTTTATATCAGAACTGAGGAATACTGCACTGAGGACAGCCTAATCTTTTGGAGGGGGTGTGAGGTGGTATGACCAACCTCTGCCCTGGAGAAAGACAGTGTCTTTATTATATTGGTCAGCAAACAAATATACTCTTTCCCCTGGTAGGAGAGATCCTCTATCTTCAAAGCTGTTTGTTATCCCAACATCCTTGATGCTTAGATCCCGAATTACGGGAGCCAACTTCTCCTGAAGGTTTATCTATCTCACTGACATTGAGCATTGGAAGCAGAGGGACAACCGCTTCCAGTTTGCACTTGTGGGTTCCAGTTAATTCTCGTAGTTGCAAGTTTTGGCTCTCCCTCAATGCAAGGCCATCTTTCTAAGTGCCGGGCACCAGGTGTAGAAGCAATCTCTTGCTTCTACATTGTTTAATCAGCTCCCATAGTTGTCTGGACTTGATCTTCTCAAATCTCTTATTCCTTACAAATCTTACTGTTTCCACTTCTCTGTTTAAATACAATGTCTTAATAGGAGAAACTGCAAAGTCATGTTGCAAAGGTTGAGGGGTATACCACAGATTATTAAAAAATGGTTAATTAATTATTCTTTGTAACTTTATTTACTGGCATTAGATCAATGGGTTTATAGGGAGGCTGATTTCTGTCAAGAACTAGTGAGTTCCCTTGAATTTCAGTCTTCAGGCTTAATTTAGATAAGCATGTGGCAAGGATACTACAGAAAGGAATTAAACAATTGTGATGTCAAGTGTATCTCTCTAAATAATGAGTACCAAAAACAGATGCCTAGAGATCATTCAGTTAAATGGTAAATAAGCATCAGTATAGGTGTAGGTCCAAGAAATAGGGAGAGATAGAAATGATGTGACGTTTAACTCTATGGATCTAGGATGAGACTTTCTCAAAAGCTGAGGTATTGTAGGTGTTGGCAAGAAAATGGGGTTTTAAAGTAAGAATCAGCAAAACAGGAAGGAAGAAAATGACAGGACTGTGGTAAAATAAAGTGAAGAAGGGCATGCCCATAAGAGGATATATTTTTAAAGATTTTAGTTCTAAGTAATCGCTATACCCAACGTGGAGCTCGAACTCACAACCCAGAGATCAAGAGTCGCATGCTCTACTGACAGAGCCACACAAGTGCCCTGAAAACATTGTTTTAATGTAGACAATTACAAAAACAAGATTAACAACTATTCATAACTCTTTACTGGAATATTTTTTCCTATTTTGATATAGAAATATTAATATATTTGTTACATGTTTTACAAAAAGATTATTATTCTGTATTTTATTGACATATCATATATATATATTTCCATTTTTTAAAGACCTCAAATATCATTTTGGCAACTGTAGTTTCAGTCACAATATATCATGATTTAATTGAACATACTGGTGGGTATTTTCATATTTTCTATTTCTTTAGTGATATAAAGTTAGTACATGTATAATATAAAATATGATAACTATAATATAAATAATATATTCAAATTTATATGTATTTCCAATTCTTTCTTTTTTTAAATTTTCATTTCATTTTTAAGTAACTCAACCCCCAACAATGGGCTTGAACTCACCACCCTGAGATCAAGGGTCCCATGCTCCTCTGACTGAGCCAGGCTGGCACCCCCCTCCTTGTGTCTTTACTTGGTATATTAAAGCATGTGAACTATTTAAGGACTCTTAATGCCTAGAATTAAATTGCCTTTTATGTATATCATGTATCTTTATTCTGTAAGAGGTTTATTATCTTACTATAAACTCCCCTACAATTAATATTTATATTAAATTTTAAACTTTGTTAATGATAGGGAAATATGATGCCTTTTAAATTTCACTCCAATTTTTGATAATTCATGAGAATCACTTTTCATAAATTTATGAAGTGCATGCATATGATGTTTATCTAATTATTTATTAGACCCTAGACATTTTCTTTTGAAATAGCATTAACTATTTATAAACAAGAAATATTTGCTAACCTTTTATAAAATATTGTCCCATATTCATATTGATCCTGCCTGTCCTTATTTTTGTCAAGTAGACATTTAAACTTTTCATACAATTTAATCTATAAAAGTTTGCTTTCCCCTTTTCTTGAAAAATTAAATGGGCACATATATTATTTCAAAGATTTAGAAATTTAGTTCACTTTTTTCTTTAACAATTTGATGCACTTGAAATATAGTTCAAAACTAAGCTAATTACCACTGTAAGATAAATGTCACTTTAGAGCCTCTCCTTCAACTGATGTATAATGCCAAATTTATAATGTAACCATTGCACATCCTTAGTTCCATTCTATGGTGATACGCGTCTATTTTTCAGTGCAAATTACTGCCACAATGGGCTATTTCAAACTTCCAATATGTTTCTGAAATGAGAGTTAGTACGATGTTCAGAATCAGCTCTTGTGGGCTTTTACCAGGAGGCTTCAGCATGCTCTGGTTCTGTCTAGGATATATTTTCCTACTGACCAAATTGCCTGCTCTTCTATCATTCACATTGGCTTAAAATATGCTTTTATACCTGTGAAGACATTTAGCTCTAATTAATCTTCCTTCACCAAAATTATCTAACTATCCCATTATTTTCGAAAATTTTTTTAAATATTTATTTATTTATTTATTTGATAAAGAGAGAGAGAGAGATCATGAGCAGGGGGAGGGTCAGAGGGAAAGGGAAGGAGAATCTCAAGCCAGCTCCTCACTGAGTGTAGAGCTGGACATGGGGCTCATTCTCCCAACCACGAGATCATGACCTGGGCCAAAACCAAGAGTCAGATGCTTAATTAACTGAGCCATCCAGGTGCCCCAAAAGTACCCCATCATTTTTACAGAAATTTTATACTTATATTTCCTAAAATTTCTATTGGTATTACATTTAATCTGTAAATTACCTTTGAGAAAATGACATATTTACAATAGTCAAAAACTTCTATCAAGAAAAAGTATGTTTTTTCAAGTCTTAGTTTATATTTTGTAGAATTTTTTTCATATTGTTTTCTGTACTTAAAGCACATTTAAATTTCCATAAGTGTGCATTTGCCTATTTATGTTATTGTGAAAGAATGGAAGTCTTATTTACCTGTATGCCTTCTAATTGATTTTTGCTAAATGATTCCTTTGCTATTAGTTTGGTATAGTACATGTGCTGTTCTGTATTACTTAACCTGAGTACTGCAGTGGATTTGGTCAATGGTCTGAATCTTTCTAGGTAGACACAATGGTGCAGTGGCTAAAAATCTAAGATCTACTACCATACAAACTGGATGTGAATTCCAGCTTTGTAATGTGCTGGCTGTGTACATTTGAATCAATACTTAATTTCTTGTTTTATCAAATATCTGCATATTTACATATCTGCATATCTACATCATTACCCACATGTGTGAATAAATCTGTAGGTCAAATTCCTGGAAATGGATTGCTGGTCAGAAGGTATAATTTAAAATGTTGATGGATATTCCTGGTTTCTCTTTATATATATGTACCAATTTACACACCCACGAGTATCTTATATCTTTTATCTCTTCAGAAATTTAACAATAAGAATCATTATTAGACTTTTGTCCCTGTTTGATAGGTGAAAATTATAGATATCTAATGTTTCATCTTGCTTTTCTCATAAGAGAGGTTAAACATCTTTTCATATGTTGAGAGCCCTTTTTATATCCTTTTTATGAACTTTTTGTCATTTCTCTCTTGTTTTTTTTTGCATTGGTTAATAAGTTTGTATCGGTAAACAATTTTTATATAATTACTGGATGAGTTGAAAATAGTTATAATGTCTAAAGGAATTTGTAAATTATTTTGTTTTAATATTTATAATTCAATACTGGTTCAATTTAAAATTAATTATTTTGTAAGATGTGAGGGATGGATCCAACTTTACTTTTTCACAATATAACTTCTAGGTATCAGTACAATTTACTAAGGTATTCATATTTTGCCACTTATATAATATTTTACATTTCAATTTGCGTTTGGAACTTTAGTAGTATTTTTTTTACTTTAGTAGTATTTTCTCTTGCATTCTATTGGTTGTTCAGTTTACTCATTAACTAATACTAGAACATTAATTGAAGATTGATTTAATATCTAATTGAATAAGTTCCTCCTTGTTACTTTTCTTTCAAAATTCATTTGAAAATACTTGTTAGTTTACTACCTACCATAATATCAATTTGATTAATATCCTGCAGGCATCATTTTTCTTGAAATTGGCTTAAATTTATAGATTATTTTAGGGGAAAGTGGCATCTTTATACTATAAGTCTTCCCAAAGGAAGGTACATTATTACACTTGGCTAAAATATTTTATTTTATTTATTTATTTTTTTTTTGGCTAAAATATTTTAATGTCTCTTTTTAAAAAGATGTATTCATTTGAAATAGAGAAAGAGAGAGAGCAGGGCAAGGGGCTGAGGGAGAGGGAAAGAATCAGACTCCTCACTGAGTGTGGAGCCCTATGTGGAGCTCAATTTCAGGACCCCAAGACATGATTTGAATCAAAATTAAGAGCCTGACATTCAACCGCTGAGCCACCCAGGCACCCCTGTCTCTTTTAAATAAAGTTATTTAAGTATTTCACTATCCTTAGTCTTAGCCATAGGCATTTCCTTTGTTGCTATCATAAATGGGTCTCTTCCTCCATTATATATTTACAATGATTTTTGTGTGTAGGTATAAAAATAATGGATTATTTATTAGTTTATCATTATGACTTTATTTTACCATTTGTACTATTTTCTACTAGATCTTATGTGGTATTCCAGGTTTATAGTCACGTAAAGTGAATAAAGTGATAATTTTCAACTCTCTGTTCCAATGTTTATACCTCTAATTTATTTTCTAATTTTTCCAACTAAGACATCAAATCGACATTTGATAGAATTAGCAGATATAACTATCATTTTTTTACATTTTAATGTGACTGTTCCTATGAATTATTCCTTTTGCATGATGACATCCTGTGATTGAGCTAGATTTATGATTTATAATGATATGAAAGTATATATTACTATTTTATGGCTTTGTTTATGGTAAAAAATAATAGGTGTAGAATTTTATCAAAAGCATTTTTTATCACTTGTGTTAGCTATTTTTTTTCTTGGATATGTTGAGTTATAGATTTCTAAGCAAAAAACCATCTTTTCAGTCCTATAATTCTTTATGATTGTTTTTTTGGATTTCTGTAACTTATCATTAAAATTTTCTTTTCAGAATGAACTAATGGGTACTATAAGTTTTTGTACACTTGAAAATGTCTTATTTGAAAAATAAAATATAAGAAATTATTAGGTCATATGTAAATTCACAAAAAATGTGCTGTAGATTTTCCTGTCACTTTCTAGGTTTAAACACTGGTATGACAAAACTTAAGACAAAGTGACATTTTTCCCATACTGATGATTTTATTTCCTTCTCTAAGAGCCCACAAGATTATTTTTCCCATTGAATTTCAGTAATTTTAAAAGTTATTTTTGAGTGATAATAGTTGTCTATTTTTCTTGAGTATAAGCCTTTAAAATATTTACATTGAAATTTCTCTGCCTAGAAGGTTTTATTCTATTATATATTTTTATTTTATGTATTGGCAGTGGTATTTTTCACTTCTTAATCTTCCCAGTTATGTTTATGTTGGATCTCCTGGGTTTCTCTTTGATTTTTCATCTTTCAAATCATTTTAATGTTTTCTAAAAAATTTCCATTTCCTTTTTTTGTGATTTCACTAAGCTTACTCATTGTATCCTTGCCCGACTCTATTTTCTTTCCTCTTAAGTCTACTTTTTATTGTTTTCATTATGTGTTTCATCTCTTGTGTTTTTTCAATTTCTTTAACTCTTTTGTTTTGCCAAATCAATCCCTTTTTAAATTTCACTTCTCCTTTATATCTCTCTTTAAGACTTCTCCTTTACTTATTTTATGGGTTTCATTTTTTCTGTCCTTTCTGTGAAATTATGAAGGATGATTTGTCTAATCTCAGCAGATTCTTTTGGCAACTCTCCTTGTGATTTTGCTTATCTATGTTTTGCACACATTTCTTCCCATTTTTCTTAAGTTTATATGTTTCAATTTCAGTTACAGTTAACTTATAATTCATATTATTTAAAAAAAATCAACTCAATAAGGAAAATGATGAAAAGAGAGAAAACTTTTATTTTAATTTTATATTTTTGATATTAATTTCTCAAATATATTCTCCCCAGATGATTATTGTTCTTGAAGGAGTCTCTTCTTAGTTTCCGGGGATTAACAAGGTACAGCGGTTATTGAAGATATTTAGTTGGATGCTCTTCCTATTGCTGTTGTTTCTGTTTTTGTGCTACTGCACCACAACGATGTCTCTCATATAAAGGCAAGGCTGTGAAAAGTCAAACTCCATCTTCAGGTCCTCTTCCTATCTAACACACTAATGTATAACTGGAGATATATGATGTATATCTCCAAAAACATATCCTCCCTACCACACACACTTTTTCATGACATATCTAAGCCAGGAGACGTAATCAAAATTGGTAGATGGAAACTTCAAGATGTAACAACTACTGAACCACTGTATACCCACATGAATTCTATTGAGTTACATATATGTTGCCAACATCCTCGTTGTATATGTCCAAGTCCATGGTACTGGATTATATTTCTTCATGATTTATGGCCTGGAATTCTGATTTTCTTTGCTTTATTAATATAGTCTTATTTTCTTTATGTTTCAGAAAGTTCCAAGGATAGTAGAGTACATTTGTCTTTAAGCTGCCATCTTTATCAAACTGCCTTGCAATGATCTTGATGTCTCAGTGAATCTTTACTAGATGCCTGATCATTTCAATAGTTGCCTTCAATCTCTAGGTAGAAATCAATAACAATGTCTACATAGATTTTTTTTTTTTTTTTTACTCTAAGTTCATGGAGCTATACTTAGGTCTTTGACAAGTTTTGCTACTGTCTTACAACATTGATAAATAGGTGCATGGGGACACCTGGGTGGCTCGGTGGGTTAAGCATCTGACTCTTGATTTCAGCTTAGGTCATGATCTCAGCTCAGGTCATGATCTCAGGGTCCTGGGAATGAGCCCATATCAGGTTCAGTGCTTAGGAGGGAGTTGAGTTTTTCTCTCCCTTTTCCTCTGCTTCTCCTCTCAATTTCTCTCTCAGATTAAGTAATTAGTTAATTAATTAATTATTTTAAAGAGGTGCATGTCCATTTTACATTCTATGACTTGATTTTAGAAGTCTATGTCTTCTAAAATCTACTTATGTCTTATTCAACTTCTATGAACAATTATATCTAATTCAGAAGCTGTCATTTCCCCCAAAAATTGTTCTCTTAAAGTCCTTTTACTCATTAAATCCAGACATAATATCTATATAAAAATTATATTATCTTTTAATTAGTAGTGTTAGACTGCTCCTTAAAATAAGAGAAAAATACATTATTCCCACCCAACAAAATAGAAAATTATCAGAAGTGATATGGTATGAGGAAATTAAACACATTTATTTTTGTATTTAATCCTACCTTACTGTAATTAAATAGTTAAATTTAAAATGGTTAAAAATTCCTGCAGCTGTCTCATAATACATTTTTTTAAAAGCCTGCAAAATGGTTTCTTCCCAATTTAAAAATCGCTTTCATCCTTATCTCCAAGAGCAATGCAAATAAATGTTTTCCTCTAACTGTGTCTACCTTAAAATGTTCCTTAAAATTGCCAGTTTTACAGTTTATAGGAAGAGAAGCCACTTAAAGAATCCACTTTAAAACAAAATTTAATAAGACCCTTGTCACCACAGCAGGAAAAAGGAACAAACACTTAAGCAACCATGTTAAAAAGTCATTTATTTAAGCATTCATCTCCTTATACATACAGGAAATGAAATGCAAACAAACTAACTAAATATAGGTTTTTAATCTAGTCCTCAGCAGTCTGTATATTAGGAAGAAAAAAGGTTATTATTACTTCAGTGAATAGAACAGGAAAAGTAAACTTTTAAATTAAGAAATGACACTCTTTTATATTTCTTAACATAAAATGTCATAAAATATAATATAGATAAATATTGTGTAGTTGACCAGAACCTATATAGATAGCAAAGACCCAAGGACTAGAGAAGAAATATCCAGAAGAAATCTCATTCCTTCACTGATGTTATACTTAGTATGAGTAGTTCAATTACTAAGCTATTTCTAAACTCTTGCTTCTTTATTTTCCAATTTCTTATTTTCTTTGACAGAGACTGTCACTTAAGTACAAATAGTAATAAAAATAACTGTATGTCTTATTTCTAGAATTGTTTAAAAAAGTAAACAAAAATAAACCTAGAAATTGAGTAGTAGGCTATACCTCATCTGCTTTCTTGAATTGAATCTTTTATACTCCCTTTTAGGGAATGCATACTTCTACATTCTTCTTTTCTACACTGTAATTCTTGGTTACCCAGCCAAGGTTAATTGTGATGAGGAGTAAGGAATTAGTGCATTTAACACATTGACACATATGCAAATAATATATTTTTTTAAGATTTTATTTATTTATTCATGAGAGACACAGAGCAAGGCAGAGACATAGGCAGAGGAAGAAGCAGGCTCCCCACGGGGAGTCCAATGTGGGACTCAATTCCAGGACCCCGGGATCACCACCTGAGCCAAAGGCAGATGCTCAACCACTGAGCCACTCAGGCATCCCACAAAACATATTTTGAAGACTATTTGCAAATATGTTATAACACTGAGTAGATTCTCAGTATATATGTGTAGATATGCTCCATGTGTGTTTATGTATGCAGGTGGGTAATTTGGCAAGCATGGATGTCAACTCTTCATTTTTAAACACAATTTTTTAAAAAAAAAAATATTACTTGTTTGAGAGAGAGAGCAAGAAAAAGCACAAGCAGGGAAAAGAGGGAAAAGCAGACTCCCTGCTAAGCAGGGAGCCACGTATGGGGCTGGATCCCAGGACCCTGGAATCATGACCTAAGGCAGATGCTTAACCAACTGAGCCACTCAGGCACCCCTGAAATACAATTTTAACCAGACAACAACAATGCAACTCACCTCAAAGTAAAAAGCTATTGATTTTACTAGGTCTGAAGCAGGACTCTAAATAATAAGATGCTGCTTTCATTTTTCAAAAAGTACATTTAATAATTTATAAATACTCCATCAATGAAGCATAAAATGTAAGTGTAAAGAATAGACATTAAAATCAAAATATATTCAAGGATTCGTTAGAAAAAAATAGGCAAAAGGGATTTATTAAATGATCATAACTGTATAAAGTATTCATTCAATACTTAACTGGCAAATATAGTCTTTTTATTAAGAGACTTTCAAAACTGGTCTAGGAGCTGCAGAATGGAGGTCTAAACTTGAACATTAAAAAAAAAAAAAAAAAGAAATCCAGAGAACCAGATATATGTACTTCATGGTTATTCCCTGTGATGATTAAAGAAAATCATAGAGATGATTTCTCTACAAGTCCCTAAAAATAAATGGATAGAATTTCAACAGGCAGAGGAAAATGAGTAAATTATTCCAGGCTGACAAAATAACAAGAGTGAAAAGATTTGGGAACAATAAAAATAGGGGAATTACAGAAGATCCTGAAGGCTAAAGGCCCTAAATTCCAACAGCACGAAAAGCAGCCTAAAGATTAGGGTTAAGACCAGAGCGGAGGTCTTAGAGTTGAGATGATTGGAAACACTGTGAAAGTATTTACTAAGTATTGAAGGTGCAGTTTGATTTAGGGGTAAATAAAAATTTGTTCTCAGACATGTTGTTTGAGGATCCACGAGATTACGTACTTGCAAATGTCCAGAAATTAACGAGCAATTACATTTGCACCTGAAAAAAGAACATCAGCTATTTGCTTCCTTTTTGTCATCAAAAAGTCTCTCTATAAGATCAGATTTTTCAAAACTATGCTTAATCATTCTGAGCAAAACCTAGCTTTGACAGTAATCTTCATGAAAATAATGTTTGTTGTAGCTTTATGAGCTGATGAAACAGACAAAACCACAGATCAGTAATCCGTATGTGGTTAAACGGTTCAGTCTTAAGAAAAGCTAAAGTGAGAAGACCTGGAAAATAGTCATCAGAAACGGAGGAGAACTGAGAGTGTATGTGAAGTAAATTTGACAAGATGATACCTAACTGAGTGAAATCAATCCCTTCAAATGTTGTGGAGACACCAGGGCAGAAGACAGAAATTGGAGATAAGGAGTCATTAATGCCCTGTCAGATAAAGTGTGTGATGAAGGAAGACAGGTGATAAGTTTACTCCATTTTTTTTCATTAAGTTTTGAAGTGAAATAAATGGCAGTTCTTAGATGAAATTCTTCAGAGGAGGTAGGGTCAGTAAAAGTGTTAATTAAGTCAGGGAAACTATGAGTGAGAATCATTCATCAGCCATCTTAGTTCGGCAGCACTTCAGAGACTTGGAAATGCACTCTGCCTCAGCCGCTCACTCCAGTTGTGAAATACTCTATCCCATGGTCTCCTTGAACAGTGCAGCTTCTTAAATGCTGCAGCAAATGCACGCTCTTTCATGAAATACTCATATTTTTCTTCTCATTCTCACTCCATTTATTATCTCCAACAACAGGGACATTTCTAATTCTCCTCCATAGGTCAGACTCTTCCAATCTTCATTTTTAACTCCGATTATCTAAGCTATCCAGGCCAACGCATCAGGCAAAATCTTAACAATATTCTCCTCTCCATTTCACCATTTTCTTTAATTACATCCATTTTGAAAAAACAGCACTGGACTAAATCAACTCTTCTCCACCCTTTTGTGCAGACAAATGTAGAAAGTGATAGGACAGCCAAATTTTACCATAATGAAGAAAATCAAGGCCCCCAAAGTCAACTTCAAAGCTGTCTCATAAAGCTCCTATGTTTCCTAAATTCCATTTTCCTCAATTTTATGGTAATCCAATTGAATCTATATCAATTTCTTCAATATACTTTCTGGAATGCCTGTCTCACTTCAATTACTGTCTTACCATTCAGACTCTTTTTTCAGCCAAAATTTTTGAATTTCCTTCGAATTTTCTTTTCCTCACTTATTATTTAATCTTTACACAATACTTGATGGTATTTTCCTCACAAGTGACTGAAACTATTTTTCACAGATTTATTAACTCATTTTGGATACTAAATTAAGAAGACATGTTAATCTTTAATTGCACTTATTTTTTTCAGCAGCTTTTAACACTGTTCACTCTGGTGTCCTTAAATATTGCCTCCTATGATGATAAACTCTTTAAGGTTTTCTCCTCCCCATATTGCCACTAGGTTTTTTACAAACTACTTTGTATGCCCCTTTCCATCTGCTTATGTCCTAGATGACATTCCTCAGTCAGTTTTAGATCTCTTGATTTTTCTCTCATCTTGGATGACCCTTTCCACATTTTCCACCATGGCTTTAATAAATACCTAGAAACAAATTACATCCGATCTATGTTTCCTCACTAGTTGTCTCTCCTTAGACCCAGACTTAGATTGCTAAGTTGATATTTCCATTTGAGTTGTCATATTCTCCAATACTGAATTCTTGTTTTGTCCCTAACACCTGCTTCTCATTTGGAATTGCCAATCTCAGTGAAAGCTGCCTCATTTTCTACACAGTTGGCCCCCAGGTGTTCAGCCATCCTCATGACCTTAGTGTGGAAATTCTTCCCTCATCAGTGTATTGAAAAGCTAGAGATAAAAATGGATTGAGAAGCCCTATTCTATGGGAGCAGGCCTCCATGTCCTTTTGAGAATTGCTAGGTTGTCTTGATTTTCTAGATTTTTCTTGAAAGGACAAGAGACAGTGTTTTATCAAGGCTTTAAAGTGGAATAATAATAATAATAAAAAGCTTCAGAGCTCTTTCTTGGCCCAGAATAGATTTCTTCATAGTTAAGTGATGTGGGATAGTTTTGTCTACTTTGGTACTTATTTCTTCAGAGAAACTAATTAGAGTAATAAGACCAAAAGGATTAGCTTCCTGAAAGGAGTATTCCTTATTTAGTCTGCCTTCTGTGGGATTTAGAATCTTGGTTGCAGATTTTGGATGATGTCCACTCGATCCAGACATTGCTTTCACAGACCTGGCGTGGCAACCTTGCGTAAATGGCCTGTAGTCATGCTGGACCATACTCAGCATCTGGTTGCCACCAAAGATTTAGATGCAAGAAATCTTTCCAAGTCATGTGTATTTTACTAAAAATATTTTAAAGTTATGGGTAGAGGATTTACAGTAAGCAACACTGACCAAAAACTTAGAGTAATATCAAAAGCATCAGTATCCTAGTTTATTGTAAGCCCAAAGAAGATAGAGTAGTTTTAGAAAATGGCAGGAATACATTGAAATAGTTACTGTGTTAAAGTTATAATTTAGAAATACTTACTATTATACAGAACTTTATTAGCAAATAACTTAATTTTTTAAAGTTTTCCAAATTAAGCTTTATAGAACATATTTCTGGATGTTCATGATGTTTTGTAAAAAAAAAATTACAAACTGAGTGTGAGAAATGCTAAATAAATCCTTGTTCTCTTCCTTCAGTTATACAACAAGCAGAAAAAATATTTTCAATGTTATTTAATCTAAGATTTCTCATACTAATTTGATTAGAAAATTTCTTTTTGCAAACTAACTGCTAATACCATAAGTGTTGAATAAACTGTGAGAGATGCCATTTTAGTTCATTTTGAATTTATGGCTAAATATGTTTATATCATATTTATAGATATGTGTGTGTTTACGTAAGGTTTTATCTGTGTAAAATTTTTTAAAGAAACTAATATAAGCAGAGGAACTGACACATAAAATATTTAGAAAATGCTTATCTATATATTTACTTAGGTGGTAAAACAAGTGTGTTCTACAAAGAAAAGGAGCTTGCTTAAAAATAATATATTTAAAATAATAAAAAATATAGTTACAGATTTAGTATCAGAAGGCAGCGTTTTATTTATATTTTTTATACTATCAATTTTGATTATTTATTGAGAATTATAACAAAATGTTATAATAAATAAGCATACTTATATAATTTTCGGAGGAGGTCTCATTATTCTGCCCAAATTTGGCTAAGCAGAGCAGTTTATATATTTTAAAATTATAGACAATCTATTATTACTCAATTTCCAATATTAATTTTCTATGTTTCTTTTATCATATCAATAAATATTATTTTATATCCTAATCCTTATGTATGCATAATTGTTTAGCTCTTGCATGTACCGTGACTGCAGCTTGTATTGACTTTTCTCTGCTTTCTACCCTGAACAAGAACAATATTATAGCTTATTTTGCATGAACTCGATATTGGCTTTTTGTCAATATTTAAGAATAGAATTTGCATTTCAACCTTACAGCGGGAGTCAGAGTTGATTTAGAATTTCTAAGAGATCGTTTAATAGCTCAGCAAATTTGAACTAAGATACTTTGGACATCTTTGCATCTTAATGAAATGAAATTGCTTTTAGATGGTTTAGAAGTATTTTTCTCTTGCAAGTAGAACAGAAAAAGAGAATAATGTTCAGAGATGCAGGTGGTGAGGTCATCGAGATAACTTAAATTGAGCTGAAGTGTTTTTTTTTTCTTGAGCTTCCCGATATTTTTATCAATATTCTAAAAATATATAAATGTACCAATTTTCAAGGAAAAACAAAATCGCCTTAACAATCTTGACTTAAGTCAAACTTTTACACTGGTTTTAATCTAAGTCTTTGTTCAAAAGTTTTCCTTTCTGACAAAGTTTGCCAAACCACGTCATCTAAGAGATCATAAGTCCTCCACCTCATCGTTCTCTATGCCCTTGTGCTGCTCAATTTTTCCTAAAATTTTCACTTCCTTAATCAGTGATATGACACAAAAAACTTATATTATATTATATTATATTATATATTATTATTAATATTTTAATTTCTCCAACTAGAATGTAATCCTGGAAGGCAAATACTTTTTCTTGTTAATATATGAATTCTAGTTCCTAAAATAAGATCTCTTATATGGGACAAATGGAGACACAAGAAATAATCCTACCTCAGCAAAGACCCAGTCAAAAATCAATTGCTTGTAGGAAGAAATAGAAGCAAATTCTTCTTCCTCTAAAGAAGGGATAGGAAAACCTCCCACCTCCATTACATAAGCAAAGATCTACTGCTCCTGTAGGACAGATAAAAGCAAAAGCCCTCTACCGATGGATGGATGGACAGGAAACTCGCTGTGACTAACAGTATTGCATTAATAAAAATATTGCACTAGGTGTGATAGGGAAGAAAGGATAAATGACACTTTCCCTCCCGAGAGCCACCAAGAATACAAGTCAGAGTTTGGTTCCCACAGTAGAAGGGGAAAGAATTCTGATAAAAGCTGGTCCCCAAAGCCAATGATGCAGGGTTTATATGATACTGAAGCTGAGCCAAGAAAACAGACTTCTTTCTACCTTGCATAAGAAGAAATCTTCTCTGTGCTATAGGTTTACAAGGACTGCCAAAAGAGGGGTCCGGGAAAAAACTCTTTAGCACCTCATGCCCTATTCTAAGTACAAGGTAACAGCAAGCCAACACTAAAAAAATTCCTATAGTCAACAGAAGATTATAACACAACTGAAACCCAGCTTAAATCTTGAGTTGGACTGAATTCCACATAATAAAGGCTTGAGAGAAGATTCATATTCATTCTGAGTACAATATTTTTTTGGTCTCAACTGTTCTTCACAAAGTTCATGATATTCAATTTAAAAAAATTCCAAGACACAAAAAAGCAAGGAAAAAATTAAATCCATTATTAAGAAATAAAACAATCAACAGACTCAGAGATGATCCAGAGGCCTGGTCTGTAAGACAGGGCCTTGAAAATAACTGTGTTCAGTATGTTATTGGCGGACAACATAAAGAGATAGACAATTTGAGCAGAAAGGTAATAAGTATAGAAAAAGTCAAATGAAAATGCTAGAAATAAAAAACACAGTATCAGAGGTAAGAGATTCCTTTGAGGGATCCCTGGGTGGCACAGCGGTTTGGCGCCTGCCTTTGGCCCAGGGCGCGATCCCGGAGACCCGGGATCGAATCCCACATCAGGCTCCCGGTGCATGGAGCCTGCTTCTCCCTCTGCCTATGTCTCTGCCTCTCTCTCCCTCTCTCTCTGTATGACTATCATAAATAAATTTAAAAAAAAAAAATTAAAAAAAAAAAAAAAAAAGAGATTCCTTTGATGCGCTCATGAGTGATTTGGACATAGGCAAAGAAAGTGAAATTGAAGAGAAGGGGATGAAAATTCACTGAAATACAAAGAGGAAGAAAATTCTCTGTGTGTTTTGGAACCAGAGCAAAGCTCCCAAGTACTGTGTAACAATATGAGTCGGCACACACGACATTGTATTTTCAGAAAGAAAAAAAAATAAAAGAGAATGAGCAGAAGAAATGGTTAGAAAAACAGTGACCTAAAATTTTCCAAAATTAATGATACACAAGAAAGTACAGATCCAGAAGTTCAGAAAATCCAAAACAGGAAAAATACGAAAAGCCACAAACACACATATGCACACATAAACACATCATGGTCAAACTGCTGAAAACCAAAACTAAGGAGTCAATCTTGGAGGCAGCAGAGGGTAAAGGCAATGCAGGGGTAGGGGTGAGGGCAGGATTAAAAAATATAAGTATTCAGAGGAATAAATATAATAGTTATGCTAGATTAGGTATTAGAAACAGTGCAAGCCAGAAGACAGTGAAATGACACCTCTAAATTTTTTTTTTAAAAGACACAGAATTCTATTCCTCCTGACATTACCTTTAAAAAATGATCATGAGAAAACTTTTTCTTACAAGGTAGTGAGAGAATTTATTGCCAACAGACATGCACTACAAAAGACATTATAGGAAATGTTTCTGGAGGAAAGATTAAGGCATCAGATGGAATTCTTGATCTCTAAGAGAAAGAAAGATCAGCAGAATTTATAAAAATGAATGCAAAGGTAAAAGAAATGTTCTTAATTTACAGATGTCAAAATTGATCAAATTATGTAATTCACATATGTGTAGTTTATTATAGGCTAATTATACACTAAATAAAGCTGTTTAAAACTGAGAGATAATATAAATCATGTCCACAAATAATAACAATGTATTGTGGGGTGTATAACATATATAGAAGTGAAAAGTAAGACCGTATTAACACTAAGATGGAAGGCAAGGAGTAAAAGCATAAGGCTTTAAGATTTGTACAATATAAGTAAAATGCAGTAATGACATTTAAAGGTAGAATATGACCAGTTAAATAAGTATGTTATAAATGCCAGAGCAAACACCAATTTTAAAAAAGTATAAATTATATACCAATAATGGGGACAACTGAAAAAATGTGCAAACTCAACGCTCAATCTATCTTATATATTGCAGAAGGAACAAAAAGAGAAAAGGAAAAAAAGAGATGAATAGATAAAATTAGCAAGATGTTACGTTTAAATCCAACAAAATCAATAATTACATTAAATGACAGTAATATATTAAAAGCAGTCATTGTCAAATTGGAACAAAAAAAGCCTCATTGTACACATCTTTAAATATAAAGACACATGTATTTAAAAGTAAAATGATAAACGTATCATGCCAAACCACCCAATAAAAATCTATAACTTTTTATTAAAGATTTTATTTATTTATTCATGAAAGACACAGGGGGAGAGAGAGGCAGAGACACAGGCAGAGGGAGAAGCAGGCTCCACACAGGGAGCCCCACGCAGGACTTGATCCCGGGTCTCTTTGATCATGCCCTGGGCCTAAGGCTGGCACCAAACCGCTGAGCCACCCGGGCTGCCCAAAAATCTATAACTTTAAGTGAAGGATTTTATTTTATATCACTTATATCTTGAAAAAAAAACCCTACTGGTGTTTATTTCTCAATTTTATGCCAAAACAAATAAAAATATCTTATGGTTATCTAAAATGAGTCACAGAAACATTTGACAAAATTGAACAACTATGCGTGTTAAAAACCCCCAGCAGCAGAACATTACTTTTTTTGGTTAAGGACATCTACAGCTAACATCAAATTTTTAATGAAAAATTGAGCATTTTGGTATATTGTCCACAGGCCTACCAATCATATCACGTCTATTAAATATTCTACTGCAACTCTTAGCCAATGCAATAATGAAAAAGAAGCCCAATATGTGGAGGAAAGAAATAAAACTACTAACACATGAACTAATGCCTTTCATATAAAATGCTAGATTATCTCCCAAACAACTAGTAGATATAATTACTTAGCAAAGCGCAGAATGCCAGACCAAATAAGACAAATCAATTCTATTTCTAGCAGTAAAATGTTAAAAATTAAAAATTTATAAAGAATATAATTTATAATTGAATCAAATTCAGGAAATAGTAATGAAATTAATAAAAAGATGCACACTGCCTTTCTACTGGAAAGTATACTGCATTAATTACTGAGAAACATTTTATTTTTATTTTTATTTTTTTAAAGATTGTATTTATTCATGAGAGACACAGAGAGAGAGGCAGAGACACAGGCAGAGGAAGAAGCAGGCTCCATGCAGGCAGCCCGATGTGGGACTCAATCCCGGGTCTCCAGGATCATGCCCTGGGCCAAAGGAGGCGCTAAACCGCTGAGCCACCAGAGCTGCCTGAGAAACATTTTAAAGGCCTAAATAAATGAAAAATACAGTATGTTCATGAACTGGAAAACTCAATATTTCTAACATTTTAATTATTTACAAATTTATCTATAAATTCAAGATAATCTCAATAAAAATTCCAGCAGTGTATTTCACAGGAATTGACGAAATGATCTAAAATTTATATAAAATGCAAAGGATTGAGAAGAACCTATTTTAGAATAAAAATAAAAGAATGGCTTTAAGGGCTTATACCATCTAGTTTCAAGAATCACCATAAAGCTGCAGTGGTCAAGACTCTGTTGCCTAATGATAAACATAAAGATCTTTGGATCAAATAGAGTCTACAAACAGATTCAGAAGACACTTCAAAGAGAAAATAGTCATTTTTTCAGCAAATGGTGCTGAACAAACTATATGACCTTGTAAAAGAAAGAAATGAAAGGGAAAGAAAGACGAACTGAACACTTAGTTACATTTATAAAAGCAACTCAAAATGAACCTTTCACTAAGTAAAGTCTTCATGAGAGGGCACAAAACATACGATTATTAAAACTTGAATGATTGGAGTTAATCATAACTAAAAACTTGTATATTCCAGAGGCACCAGGGTGGCGCAGTTGGTTAAGTGTCTCAACTCTTGGTGTCGGCTCAGGTCATGATTTCAGAGTCGTGAGATCAAGCCCCATGTTGGCTCCACACTCAGTGTAGAGTCCATTTGGGATTCCCTCCCTCTGTCTCTGCCCCTCCTGCTTGTCTTCTGAGTGGTCACACTTTCTCTCTCTAAAAAATAACAAACTAAATCTTTTTAAAAAATGTATTATAAAAACTTGTATCATACAAAAGATACTTTTAAAAAGATGAAAATGCAAACCACAGACCAAAAAAATATTTGTAATACATATTTATGACAAAGAAAATACACCAAGAATATATAATCTATATTAATCTTACAGATCAGTAGTAATAAAACATATGTCCTACACATAATAGACCAAAAAAACTATATCCATATCACAAATAAATGCATACAAGTGATCAGTAGGCACATGAAAACTTGGGCAATGATCTTTAGGCACTAGAGAATGGAAATGAAAACCATGCAGAGGGAAGCCTGGGTCATTTAGTTGGTTAAGAACCTGTCGTCAGCTCAGGTTATGATTCCAGGGTCGGGGGATCAAGCCCAATGTCCAGTTGGGAGTGTGCTTCTCTGTCTCCCTCTGCTCCTCCCCCTGTTCTTGTTCTGTCTCTCTCTGGCTTACTTTCTCTCTCTCAAATAAAAATAAAATCACTAAACAAAACAAAACAAAAAACAACAACAACAACAAAACCACAGTGAGATACTACTATAAACCCCTAGAGTAGTAAATGTTAAAGTATTTACTGTTGGCAGCTCTTTCTGCCCAAAGCTGCTATCCCATGCTTTAGTAAAAACACCTTTTTTGCACAAAGCAAAAAAAGCAAAAAAGTATTTATTATTAAAAATATTGAATATTTACTCTTAAATATTAAAATATTAAATATTTGCTGAGGAGGTGGAACAGTTGGAATTCTCATACATTATAGGTGGCAGTGTCAATTTATTCCATTTTGGAAATTTCTTGTAGGGATAAACATATACCTATCATACAATGTGACTCAAGTATTTACATAGTGAAATGGAAATATATGTTCCCAAAGAACTAATACACAAATATTAGTAGAAAAATTATTCATAATAGTAAAATTTAGAAGCCAGAATCGTCAATAGGTGAAAAGATAAACATATTATGGCATATTTATTTATTTATTTTTTATTTTTTTTATTTTTTTAATTTATGATAGTCACAGAGAGAGAGAGAGAGAGAGAGAGGCAGAGACACAGGCAGAGGGAGAAGCAGGCTCCATGCACCGGGAGCCTGATGTGGGATTCGATCCCGGGTCTCCAGGATCGTGCCCTGGGCCAAAGGCAGGCGCCAAACCGCTGCACCACCCAGGGATCCCTATTATGGCATATTTATATGCTGGAGTACTTCTTACCAATAAAAAATGACAAACCTCTATTACAGTTACCAGGTAAGTGGGCAAAAGAAGCCAGATACAAAAGAGTTTATACTATGTTATTCCTTTTATGTCAAGTTCTAGAACAGGTGAAAAGATAATATAGTAATAGAAATCAGATCAATAATTGCAGCATGAGGGAGGGTTGACTTACTGCAAAGACTGGGAGAAAAATATCAGATATGATGAAAATGTTTTATAAATTGATTGGCACCATTGTAAAAAATTATTTGACTATATATACAAGGGTTTATTTCTGGATCTCTATTCTCTTCTGTTGGTCTAGATGGCATGCTTTATGCCAATATCACACTGTTTTGATTACTGTAACTTTGTAATAAGTTTTAGAATCAGGAAACATGAGACCTACAAAATTGTTTTTTTTTTTTTTAAGATTATTTTGTCTATTTGAAATCCCTTGAAGTTCTATATGAATTTTAGAATGGATTTTTCAAGTTCTACAAAAAATATTTTTAGGATTTTTAAAGAGACTGAATTTAATTTTTAGATCAGTTTGTATAGTATTGATATCTTAGCAATGTAAGTCTTCCAATCCATGAAGACTTCCAACCCATGAATGGAATAATAAGATGGCTTTCCATTTATTTATGTCTTCAATTGCTTTTGGCAATATTTAATAGTTCAGTGTATAAGTCTTTAACCTACCTGCTTAATTTAATCCTAAGTATTTTACTCTTTTTGATGCTATTGAGAATGGAATTGTTTTCTTAATTTCCTTTTCTGATTGTTCGTTGGATTATTTTATGATAAAATTTACAATTCAAATATTATTCAAATGCCATAAAAATTAAGTCTTCCAATTAACAAAAACATGGATGGACCTACAGAACATTATGCTAAGTGAAATAAGTAAGAGGGAAAAAGATATCATATGATCTTGCTTATATGTAGAATGAAAAAAACTTTTAAAAGCTCATAAATACAGAGAGAGAACAAATTGGTAGTTCCCAGAAGCAAGGATTGGGGGGTTGAGTGAAATGGGAAAAAAGGTCAAAATGCACAAACTTCCAGTTAATAAATAAGTCCAGGGGACATAAGAAATGGCATTCTGACTAGTTAATAATCCTGCCTTGCATATTTGAAAGTTACTAAGGGAATAAATCTTAAAAGTTCTAATCACTAGAAAAACAATTTTGTTTAGGTGCCTGAGTGCACAATCAGTTGAGTGTCCATCTCTTGGTTTCAGCTTAGGTGGTGATTTCAGAATTGTGAGGCCTACCCCACATCCAGCTCTGCATCAGTGAGTCTGCTTGACAGAGTCTGCTTGAGATTCTCTCCTTTTCCCCCGCCTGTCTTCCTTCTCTAAAATAAATAAAAATAGATCTTCAAAATAAAATTAAAAAAATAGAAATGAAAAATTGAGAGAAACAGTAATATTGGGAAAATCTATATAATCCATCTCAAGATTAACAAATAAAATTGAAAATAAGAGAAAGAGAATCATCACAATGCTTAGATATGATCCACCATAAATTTTGTAGATAAAGTATACCTAAGGCACACCTATACCCTTCAAGCTATTCATTTACAGAGTAGAGTAGTTGTAGTAGAGACCATATGGCCCCAAAACCTAAAATATTTCATCTCCAGCTCTTTACAGAAAAGGTTTTCCAACCTCTGATAAACAGAGTCATACTATTTTTCTAAAGAAACAGTGGCTTAGGAAATAAAGAAGTGACTTCTCACATTCAAGAAGTCATATTGTTGGGTATTCATATCTCATAAAATAGCAGTTATTATTGTCATTAGGACTCAAACTCAGACCCAATTTCTGTTTATTCTCCAGAAATGGTTCACAAGACTTGCTCCAAACTGCAGAGTCTATGAAGTGACATATTCTGAGTTGGGTACTTAACCATTGCAAACATTTTTTTTATGTCAATAAGAAAAAAAAGGGAGAAAGGATATTTTGGGGCAACTTGCAATGTATATTTTCATATCACATTGCACTCTTCAAGTCCCATGGACCATGGAGTAGTGCAAGGATTTATTGTATTATGAGATAAAAATTAATATCTCAAAATAAAAATGTGCAGAATGTTCTCTTTGATGCTAATGCCATAAAAGAAGAAATTAATAATATTGGCCCAACTGAAAAAACTACAAATATTTATAAATTTTAAAAACACTAATATCTTAAAACTTGGGTCAGAGAGGATGACAGCAATGCATTTCATGGCCAATTAAGAGAAAAAAATTATAATAACGTATTTCAAACGTGGCATTAATGTTGAATTCAGAAGAAAAAGCTTTATTATTATACATCAAAGATTGTACAATAAAACAAACTGTAAAAGAAAAGTCTATCCAGTCAAACTGGCTGGATAATGAGCAAAGGAAAACAGAAAATATAGGCAAGTATAAACAAAAATACTGATTTAGAAAACATAAAACCAGATGTATACAGTGAAGAGTTCAGTGGGTTCGTGGTTGTCCTTCTCATGTTTTGATGAATACCCAAGCTGATTTTTCAGCCAGTGTGAAACAGCACAGACTACCGATTGCTCATTGCCAGCATCTGCTCTGACTGCTGTCCGTGCTGTGGTGGTTATTCGAATATTATGAGTATTGCTGATGGGAATACCCAAATACTAATGAGGCTTAATGTGAGACACTTATTGTTCACATTAAGGGAAACTAATTGTCAAAATAAGTGAAGCAAATTCTATTGAATTAGAAATATTTAAACTCATTTCCTTCACCTGACCACAATCCACATATCTTCAGGAAGCTGAAGGGCAGGAGTTTACTCTTTAATTTAAATGAATTACTTTAAAAGACTTCCTGCTTGTCTGTCTGCTGTTTCTCTCCTTCCTTACCTCTTTTCCTCCCTCTTTGTTTTCCTTCCTTCCTTTCTTTCTGTGAATCTCATGATAGGCACTTGTTTGGAAAATATATTACCTGTTTGGAATATGAAGTTGATATCCCTTACATTTTTTGGTTCACACATGCTGAACATTAAGATATTGTGAATAAACTTTAAATATTATTGAGCTTGCTAAAATTTATGGGAAGAATAAATGTATCGGGATAATGCTGTTTAACATATGCTAACAAAAAATACTTAAAAGCAAGGACCAGGGAATGTTGATTTTGGTAAGTAGGGAAGATAGAATTGAGAAGTAATACAGTGATAGACTGGTATTTGCATTAATAAGAATGGTTGCATAAAGGTTTTGTTTTGTTTTGTTTTGTTTCCTGATTCAGGCTTGGCCAAAGCTAATACCAGACTCCCATGCTGAAAGCAATTGAGCATCACATTATTTATAAACAACGTTTATTCTGCAACCCAATCAGTCTCTACTTCCTCTGAGTTAAACAAGGGTAATAGGGGGTCAGAACCACTCTATAAACATCTAATATGGCTAAACGGGAAAGATGGAGAAACAAAAGTACAAACATTAGGAACAAACAGGAGCTATTCCTGCAGTTATGGAAGACAGCACAGCATAGTAATTATGAGAAAAGACAAAGTGAGACACTGTACTCATGAATTTGAAAACCTCCATAAAGTGGATCATTTGCTAGGAAAACATAGAGAATGGAATTATCCCCATAAAAGAGAAAAACCAGTAATGTTAAAACCTGGGGGAAAAGTTGAAGAATGATTCTCTAAAACAAATACTCTCATCCATGCTAATTTATGATTCAGATCTTCCAAACTCTCACTAAATGATAAATTTATTAAAGCTGAATCCAGGCCTTTAAATATACATTTTAATATATATCACATGCTTTGCTCATTCCTTATTAATAGATTTTTTTATGAGTGTTAATAGGGTTTCTTTTCCCACTGCTCTTACAAATTGGTTGTTGTTTTCTCAAAAGCTATATGTTAACTGGTCACATTAATGAACTCTTTTATTAATTTTTGTATAAGAACATGGTTAGCTGCAAATAAGTGAACACTCAACCAAATCAAGTTAAGCAAAATATGAAATTAATTAGTTCACATAATTAAACACCCCAGGCCTGATACAATGCTTTCCAGATGAGGCTTGATTCAGAGTTTAACTAACATTTAAAATCAGGATGTCTCTCTGACTTTTTCCCTTCAGTTGGGTTAGCTCCATTTTCAGACAGCATTTTCTCTTCTGGTCACATGAACCTTCAGTAGTATGATCCCCAAGATTTTACTCAGCAGCTTGAGCAAGAATTAACATCCCAGCACTGTCAGCTCAAATCCTGGCTAATCAGTTTCAGTCACTTGTCCATCTCTGAAATCACCATGGTCAAGACTATGGATTGCCTGTTTCTAATGTTTGGTGTAGTACATAGCTACAGTTCCACCAAAACATTTATGGGCCCCTTCTTAGGAGTAGAAATGATTGCTGGGAAATGACTTTTCAGCCATGCACTACCTTTCTCAGCTCCTCTCTTCACCAAAATTAGGTGAAGTCATGTGACCAGTTCTCACTAAACACAATGTGAGAGAATGGATTGTGAGTACCTGAATATCAATATACCTCTTAAGATTTAATTAATTGTGCATTAAAAAAAGATATAAATAAGCACGGTGTATATCCTAAATATAATGTGCTTATCCTGCTAATGACTGGTTCGAGGTCTATCAATTTTATTAATTTTTTCCAAGAACCAGCTCCTGGTTTCATTGATCTGTTCATTGATTGTTTTTTGTTGTTGTTGTTTTGTTTTAGTTTCATACATCATTTATTTCTGCTCTAATCTTTATTATTTCCTTCCTTTTGTTAGATTTGAGTTTTATTTGTTCTTGTTTTTTCTAAATCCCTTAGGTGCAAGTTAGGTTGTTTAAGATTTTTCTTGCTTCTTAAGGTAAGTCTGTATTTTTATAAACTCTCTTAGAACTACTTTTGACTCACCTAAAAATTTTGGACAGTTGTGTCTTGATTTTCATTTCTTTCCATATAATTTTTAATTTCTTCTTTGATTTTGGCTGACCCATTTATTGTTTAGTAGCATGTTATTTAACCTGCATGTATTTGTGGTCTTTCCAGATTTTTTCCTGTGGTTGATTTCTAGTTTCATAGTGTAGTGGTCAGAAAAGACATATGGCATGACTTTGATTTTCCTGAATTTGTTGAGACTTGTTTTGTGGCCTAATATATTATGTATTCTGGAGAATGTTCCATGTGCATTTGAAAAGAATGTGTATTCTGTTTTGGGATGTTCTGAAAAATCCATCTGGTTCAATGTGTAATTCAAATCCACTGTTTCTTTATTGATTTTTGTTTGGATGATCAAATACATTTAAAAAAATGATACACTATGATCAAGTGGGATTTATTCCAGGGATGCAATGGTTGGTCAGTGAACATGATACATCACATCGATAAGAAAAAGGATAAGAACCATATGATCATTTCAATAGATGCAGAAAGAGCAATCAACAAAATACAATGTCCATTCATGATAAAATTCCTTCTGCAAAGTAGATCTAAAGGAAACATAATCAACACAGTAAAGGCCATAAATGAAAAACCCACAGTCAACATCATACTCAATGGTGAAAAACAGCTTTTCCTCTAAGGTGAGGAACAAGACAAGGATGTCCGCTCTCACTACTGTTATTCAACATAGTACAGAAGTCTTAGCTACAGAAATAAGACAACATAAGAAATAAAAGACATCCAAATTAAAAGAAGAAGTAAAACTCTCACTATTTGCAGATGACATGACACTATATGTAAAAAAACCCAAAAGACTCCACCAAAAAAAAACTACTAGAACTGATAAATGAATTCAGTAAGATCAAGGATACAAAAATCAATGTATAGAAATCTGATGAATTCCTATACACTCATAATAAAGCAGAAGAAAGTGAAATTAAGAAAATAATCCCATTTACAATTGCACCAAAACCAATAAAATATCTAGGAATAAATCTAACCAAAGAAGTGAGACTTGTGGTCTGAAAACAATAAAATGCTGATGAAAGAAATTCAAGACAACACAGAGAATTGGAAAGACATTTTGTGCTCATGAGTTGAAAGAACAAATATAGTTAAAATGTCTGTACTACCCAAAGCAATCTACAGATTTAATGCAATCTCTTTCAAAATACCAACAGCATTTTTCACAGAACTAGAACAAACAACCCTAAAATTTGTATGGAACCACAAAAGACCTTGAATAGCCAAAGCAATCTTAAAGAAAAACAAAACTGGAGGTATCACTCCAGATTTCAAGTTATATTACAAAGTGGTAGTAATTTAAACAGAATGGCTCTGGCATAAAAATAGACACATAGATTAATGATATAGAATAGAAAACCCAGAAATAAACCCTAAATTGCATGGTCAATTAATCTTCAACAAAGGCGAAATGAATATACAATGGAAAAAAGACAGTCTCTTCAACAAATGGTGTGGAAACTGGACAGCTGCATGCAAAAGAATGAAACTAGACCACTTTCTTTCACCATACCCCAAAATAAAACCCAAATGGATTAAAAACCTAAATGTGAGACTTGAAGTCATAAAAATCCTAGAAGAGAACATAGGCAGTAATTTCTCTGCCATTGGCCATTGCAATAATTTTCTAGAAATGTCTCTTGAGGCAAGGGAAATAAAAGCAAAAATAAACTATTGGGACTTTGTCAAAATAAAAAGTTTCTGCACAGTAAAGGAAATAATCAATAAAACTAAAAGGCAACCAGGGCACCTGTGTGGCTCAGTCAGTTCAGTGTGTCTTTAGCTCAGGTCATGATCTCAGAGTCCTGGGATCCAGCCTCACATCAGACTCCCTGCTCAGCTGGGGGTTTGCTTTTCCCTCTCCTTCTGCCCCTCCTCCCTGCTTGTGTTCTCTCTCTCTCTCAAATAAATAAGTAAATAAAATCTAAAAAAAAAAAAAACAAAACCTAAAGTAAAAGGCAACCTACTGAATGGGAGACTATATTTGAAAATGACATATCTGATAAAGGGTTAGCATCCAAACTATGTAAAAATAAATATAAGTTAAAACTCAAAAGCATATAATCCAATTTAAAATGGGCAGAAGACATGAATAGACATTTCTCCAAAGAAGACAAATAGATGGCCAAGATGCTCAACATTACTAATCATCAGGGAAATACAAATCAAAACTACAATGAAATATCACCTCACACCTGTCAGAATGGCTAAAATCAACAATACTAGAAATAATAGGTGCTAGATGTGGAGAAAAGAGAACTCCCTTGCACTGTTGATGGTAATGCAAACTGGTGCAACTACTGATGAGGATAGTATAGAGGTTCCTTCAAAAACTAAAGATAGAACTACCATATCATTCAGTAATCATACTAGCAGGTATTTATCCAAAAAAATATAAAAATGCTAATTCAAAAGAATACATGTACCCCTATGTCTGTTGCAACATTATTTATAATAGCCAAACTATGGAAACAGCCCAAAGGTCAACTGATAGATGAATGGATAAAGAATATAAGTATATATATATTATAATATATATTATATATATTATATTATTATATTATATCGCATACATAATATGTGATATTATTCAGCCATAGAATGAAATCTTGCCATTTGCAACAACACAGATAGAGCTAGAGAGTATTATGCTAAGCAAAACAAGTCAGTCAGAGAAAGACAAGTACCATACCATGTCACTCATATGTAGAATTTAAGAAAGAGGAAAAAAAAGAGATAAACCAAGAAACAGACTCTTAACTATAGAGAAAAAACAGATGGTAACCAGAGAGGAGCTGGTTGGGAGGATGAGGGAAATAGGGGATGGGGATTAAAGAGTATACTTATCATGATGAAAAAAAATAAGCAATATATTGTCCTAACCTAATTTTGTATAAGTGGATACATAAAACATACTCAGATGGTCTTGTACTTTTCCACACACTAGGCAAGTCAGTTGTCAGAGAAAGTGTATTTACCTTAAAGATCTGTGGGAATTTAATCTAAAACAATCAGAGTTTGATTAATTTTTTATGTAAGAATAGAGGAAGAAGGAAAATAGTCACTTCTCTTTTTCAATACTTTATCATTTGTTTGTTCATGTGTCCCATATCTAGAATCAATTCAATCAGCATATTTTATTAAAACTTAACCTTTATCAGATTTTTGAAGTTGCTGGTATAGAGTATCGTATAACATTCTCTTCTAATAATTTATATTTATATATTAATTTATATTAATATATAAATGATTTCTATATATTTATGTATATCATTGCAGCAGCATTCTATTCCTAATGCTTTTTTAAAGGTTTTTTTAAAAAAAGATTTTATTTATTTATTCATGAGAGACAGACAGACAGAGAGAGAGAGAGAGAGAGAGAGAGGCAGAGACACAGGCAGAGGGAGAAGCAGGCTCCATGCAGGGAGCCTGATGTGGGACTCAATCCCAGGACTTTAGGATCACGCCCCCGGGCTGAAGGCAGGCATTAAACCTCTGAGCCACCCAGGAATTCCGTACTTTTTAAAGGATTTTATTTATTTATTCATTTGAGAGTAAGAGAGAGCACACTCAAGTTGCACGGGGGTGGGGGGCAGTGGGGAGCAGAGCGAGATGGACAAGCAGACTCCACGCAGAGCCCAGAGCCCCATATGAGGCTTGATCTCACAATCCTGAGATCATGATCTGAGCCAAAATCAAGAGCGTGATGCTTAACTGACTGAGCCACCCAAGCACCTCTATTCCTAATGCTTTTTCTCAGAGTCTCAAAGATCTGTCTCTTCCCTTCTACTCTAATTCTTTCCCTCTTCTTCCTCCCTCTCTCACTTTTTGAAGATGTGCATGAGGAAGTTGGGTTCTTTCCAAAAATTTAATAGTTGGTATTAGTCATCAGATTGATTGGTGTTTATCCAAGTAATTATTTTATATTGCTCATAAAGAAGTGGTGTGATGGCCTTTTTCTCCCCACTGTCCTGATTAGATCATGAATATCCAGTGTTCAGTTGATACCTAAGAGTCTAAGAAATAATGTAGTTTTTAAAACCTAGCTTCAGAAGTAGACTTGCCTAATTTTGTCTTAAACTTACTTTAAAATATAAAATATTTTAGACATAAAATATACTATAAAATATTTCAGAATAATATAATACCCATTTATCAACCACAGAGCTCAAGAAATCAACATTGCTCACATTGGTGAATACTCTGATGGTACCTGTGTCAACTGCATTAACTCTTTCATACATTTGTTGTACTCCTGCATTTCTAAAACATAGATTGTAATTTTGCATGTTTTTAGATTATACATAATTGATACCCTTTAGGAACCTTTAGGAACTTACTATTTTCTCATCAGTATATTAGTTCATTCCTTTTCATTTTTTATAGTTATGTTTTATGATTACATCACATTTTCATTTTTCTTTTAATATTTGAAATTATTTTAACATGTATATAAGCAACTGTGCTAGAATTATTATTTTATAAGTTATGTAATGTGCTTGTGCAAGATGTTCGTTAAGGTACACATCTTTGAAATCAAAGGCTATAGCATGGACACATATTCAGTTTTATAAAATGAAATCAAATGGGGTTTTCAAAGCAGTTTGAACCAATTTCCACTCCCATTTGCAGCATATGGTAGTTGCCTCTGGTCTAAACAACTAAAAATATATCTTTCTGAAAGGTTCTAGGTAGTTTCACCATCAACATCTTTGCCGTAGATATTTTTGTTGCATTCATTTTGTCTGTGCACATTTCTACCACATAACTAATTGGCTGTAAGGCAATTTTGCTATCAAAGATAAAATCACTAAAAATAAAAGAGGGACCTTTAAAAGGATATAATAAAACACTAAAAATTAATAAAATTTATTAGTAATTTCTTTCTTCCTTAAAAGAAGTTTTACATTTCCACATATTAGGATGTATATTTGTAACCAAGGTTTGTATTGCATTTTGAAAGCCTTCCATACTGTTGCCATATTGTCCCATGTCTGTTATTTTCTAGTACAGTATACTGTGCAATCTGGCCTAATACTTGCTCATTTCACACATCCAGTAAGTTTCACCACCATATTTTCTATCAAGTCAATATGCAGAGTTGTTATCATCCACTGTTTTAAGACTACCATGCCTACTCATCACTATATAGATCATTGACTAAGATTTGTATAAACTTATACAGATTTATATAGATTTTATGTAGATCATTATAAGGGCCAGCTAAGATTCATAGCATATAAGAGTGGGAATCTGTCAATGGAAAAATGAAATGAAGCCAAACTATCAGTTATCTTTTTTATGGAAAAATTACCTAATGGCCAATTAGTTATACAGTGAAAAATGTTTGCCGGGAAAATTTTTGCAGCAAAGATGTCTATGGAAGAAATAAGTCAGAAAGACAAATACCATACATTTTCATTCACATGTGGAGTTTAAGAAACAATACAAATGAGCAAAGTGGGGGAAAGAGAGAGAGAGGCAAACCAAGAAATAGACTCAACTATACAGAGCAAAGTGATGGTTACCAGAGGAGAGGAGCACGAGGGGATGGGTGAAATAGGGGATGAGGATGAAGGGATGCACTTGTGATGAGCATCGGGTGATATATGAAATTGTTCAATTACTATATTGTATACCTGAAACTAATATCACACTGTACGTTAACTAACTGGAATTTAAATAAAACTGAAAAAAATGTCTGTGGCAAAGAGACAGCAAAATACTGGATACATTTCTGAACACCTATACAATAAGACTTGAAAACGTTTGCCAATTTAATGACCATAACAATCTCATTGTGGTTTTAATATGAATTTTTTATTATGAAGGAGACTATCTTTATATATACCTGTCAGTCACGTTTGCTCTTCAAGGTAATACTTGTTTATATATATATATTTTTATTTTTCTACTGAATTTTCTTTATTGTTGACTTATAGAAAGTTATACAGACTCTATAAAGATTATGTTTATGTTTTCAAATCTTTTCTCTCTGTTCTTGGTTTATCTTGTAGCTTTCTTTATGGCAACATTAGATAAATGGTTCTTAATTTTAGACATCTTATAAAAGATTTGTCTATTTATTTGCGAGAGAGAGAGAGAGAGAGAACAGGGTAAGGGGCAGAGGGAGAGGGAGAGAGAGAGAAGTAGACTTCCCACTGAGCATGGAGCCTGAGGCAGGGCTCAGTCCCGTGGCCCTGAGATCACAACCTGAGCTGAAACCAAGAGTCAGATGCTTAACTGATTGAGTCACCCAGGCACCCCAACAGTTTTAATTTTAATCTAATTAATCAGTCACTTCTTTGTGATTTGCCCTATTTGAGTGTGAAGAACTCTTTTTTTTACCTCTAAGGCATAAAGGTATTTGTTATATTATCTCCTAAATATTTGTAGGTATTATCTTTCAAATTGAATTTCTTAATCTGTCTAGAATAGGTTTTTATGTATGGTTTCAAGAAAGTATAAAATTATATTTTCTTTCTTATGATAACTAATTTTTCCAGTACAGCCTGTTGGATAATTCCACCCTTTACAATTGATCAGGAATCCCAATTCTTAAAAAAAAAAAGAAAAAAGTATCCCAAATCTGATGTTTTTGTGATATTTTGCTACATTGTTATATTTGCCTACCTCTGGTGCTTTCTTAACTACAATAGTTTTTCAATATAGATGACAGTTAAGAGCAACCAAACAATGTGGATTTTTAATATTGAGATGTAATCAACATACCACATTGAGTAAACTGAAGATGTTCCATGTGTTAATTTATATATTGCAATATGATTGCAGTTAATCTGATACATTTATATATTGCAATATAAAACCCCTACTACATCACATAATTATCATTTCTCTTTTGTAGTGAGGACATTTAAGATCTAGTCTCTTAATAATTTTGAAGCTATCTGAAGGTAGAGTGTTGCTGTGAAATCTTTTGTAAGCTAAAATGGCATTTAAAAAAGCAATTACCACTAATTTATATAGAAAAACTTTAAAGCATTCCCAGATTCATCATCTTTTCTGCTTTTCTGATGCCTGATGACACATCTTGCTGATAGATGCATGAAATAAATCAAGATAAGAAGAGAGGCCCACAGACCCAATTCAAAGCTATGGCAGATTGATGCTAAGATACTGAGCGCAGTTCCTGGGGGAGAAGCTTGGCAGTGCCACTCTCACTGCTCAGTGCACACTGCCTCTGTAACGGCTCACCGCAAAACAACTGCTGAATGCTACTTTTGCTTTGTGATTTTTTGCAAAGGTAAAAAATCTTTGGATTTCTTTCAATTAGCCAAAACAAGCACTAATGTAGGTCTTTCATGAAAGCAAAATGGCATAATACGAACTTTCAAAAAGCAGGAGGTACCCGTGTAAGATTTTTTATCCTATTACGTTTCTAATCTCTGTAAAATCTGTAGTGCTATCACATTTTTATTTCTGATATTAGCAGTTTGTGTTTTTGTTCTTTTTCTTAGTCTTTCAGTGATTTATTGACTTTGTTAAACCTTTAAAGTTCTAACTGAATTAAAAAATTAAATTTTGGCTTTAGTGTTTTCCTAAAACACTAAAACACTGTCCATTTGTTTGCTGTTTCATTGCTTTCTGCTTTTATCTTTACTATTCACTTCCAAACACTTTCTTCAGGTTTGAATTTTTTTTCTAGCATCTTGAGATGAAAATTTATATCATTAATTTTCAGATTTTCTTATATCTTATATATAGGGACTTAAGGCTAAGTAAAGCTAACTAATATTTTGGCAATATCCTACACGTTTTGATATGTTTTCCATGTCCTAGAGTAAATAATATTTTCTCATTTCCACTATTATTTTTCTTTGAATCATGTACTATTTAGAATTGTAATTACTTAATTTCCAAGTAGTTAGGACTTTCTAGTTTTCTTCTGGTTGCTTTCTAATTTCTTTCCTCTCTGGAAAGATAGCAGACTCTTAATGATTTTAGTGCTCTGAAACTTTATGAGATGGGGCATCATCAATATGCATATCTGAACTCTTATAGTAGTCTAGATATGCTCCTTTGGTCAAATTTGTTAATTGTATTTTAGACCTTCTATGGTATTTCTTGGCTTTTGGGTTTTGTTTTGTTTATGTTTTTGCCATCTGCTTCTTTCAGAATTGTAAAACGTCCATATAATTTCTTACTATAATATTAGACCTGCTCCTTTCTCTTCTAGTTCTGTCAAATTTATGAAGATGGATAACATTTCTAATTTCTTGAAATGAACACTAGACAACTAATTTTTCCCACTATTCTTCTAATATTTAAGTCTCTAAATTTTATCATAAGCAGATTTGGATGCACCTATCACATAGTTTTGTGTCATGTTTGTATTATTCACAATTCATTTTTGTGCTGAATAAAAATTGCACCCATTTCTAGGGTGCAATTTTCAACTCATATGATGTTATAAATATTCCACTGTTTTCAGAGATTATACTGTATATTATTTCAGTTCTTTGAATTTTGTTTAAGCTTGCTTACGTGGCCAATATGTAGTTAATTTTGATAAATAATCCAAAGTGTACTTGGTTAGAACTAAATTCTTCAGCCAGTGGATATATCTAAATCTACTTCCATCTATAGCCATCTATTTATCTATCTACCTAGATATAGAAATCCACATAAATCTGTATATCTGTATCTCTACACACATACAAGCATATTTATATATACATATAAACACATTTGATTCTGTTAATCACTGTATTTAAAGCATTTACTTATTTTTATTTTGTCTTGAGGGAGTTGGACTTTCTGGTCTGTGTGCTTGATTTCTATTTGTCCTTAATTTTGAGCTTTTGAGAGGACTAACGCTTACTATTGTGAAAATGAAATTACTATTTCTCATTTAAACTGTCACTTTTTTTATTGATCTATTTTGAATGTATGTCATACTGTCTGGGATTCACTCTAGGATCTATGAAGTTTCTACTGTGAGATGTGCCTAACAATCCATTTTGCCATATATTTGTAGGGTTACTTTCATTTTTTGTTGGTTAGTTTAAGGTGTTTCTCTTTATATCCTTTTATTTTCAACGTTTCTCTATACTTACATTTAAATTATGCAAATTACTACAAACAGCCAATGCGTAAGTTGCATTTTTACCATTTCAGCAATCATTTCTTTTCTGAATTGGAGTGTTTAGTCTCTGTAAATTTACTTTAAGAACGCATATTTGTTTCAAGTTTATCTTCTATTTATATATGTCCCTTGTTTTTTTACTTTTCCTTTTCTTCTTCTTTTTAATTTTTCTTTGTTCTTTACCCTTTTTGCTTTTAAAAATTTATTTATTTATTTATTTATTTATTTATTTATTTATTTATTTGCGAGAGTGGGGGAGGGACAGAAGGAGAGAAGAGAGAGAGAGATTGAGAGAGAGAGAGAGAGAGAGAAATCCAAGCAGGCTCCACGTTCAAGGAAGGACTTGATCTCACGACACTGAGATCGTGACCTGAGCCCCTCTCCCATCTAGACCATCCATCACCGACCTTCCTCCATCAACTCTCAATTGGTTCTTTAATGTTAAGAGTCTCTTATGGCTTGTTTCTCTCTCTTTTTTGTCTTTTCCCCCTTCCCATATGTTCATCTGTTTTCTGTCTTAAATTCCACATATGAGTGAGATTATATGGTATTTGTCTTTCTCTGACTTATTTCACTTAGCATAATACATTCTAGCTCCATCCATGTCATTGCAAATGGCAGGATTTCATTCTCCTTGATGGCTGAGTAATATCCCATTATATATATGCAACAGGGAAGATATTCACTCATCAGTCAATGCACATTTGGGCTCTCTCTGTAGTTGGGCCATTGTCGATAATGCTGTTATAAATCCTGAGGTGTGTGTGTGCCCTTTTGAATCTGTGTCCTTTGGGTAAATACCTAGGAATGCAATTGCTGGATTGTAGGGTAGTTCTATTTTTAACTTGTTGAGAAACCACCAAGCTGCTCTCCAGAGTGTCTGCACTCAGCTTGCATTCCCATCCTTGCTTGCTTTTGGATTAAAAATAGTATTTTTTTCTTGTTTTTTTTCTCCCTGTTATATTGCTATTTGTAAATTTTTAAAATTCTTGTGAGAGTTATCAGAGAGATTATTTTATGCATCTTCAATTTATTATACTTTAATCCAAATTATTACTTTCACCATTTCCCAGTAAGTATCAGATATTCAGCTTGCTGCAAAACAAATACTGAACACTATTTTTACTTTTTTTGGCAAAAGCAAAATTTTTCTTTAGATTTCTATCAGTTAGCCAAAATGGGTACTAATGTAGGTATTTTATAAAAGAAAAGTGACTCTCTAAATTGAACTCTGCTCAATGCTTTCTCTGTTCTATTCAATATTTTATGTATTTCATAGAAAGCATTCATTACTAAATTGACTGCTAAAATCATGCCTCTAAAAATATTTGTCTGTACTTTTGTACTTCTTCTGTCTTAAACAAAAACTTTGCTTACAAAAAAGTTTTTGTTAAAATTCTTAGATAATTACTTTATACCCAAATGTTTACAAGCATGTGATGAGTATAGGTTTAGGAAACAAAACAAATTAATTTGCCAAAACATTAACATCTTGTCCTTGATCCAGCTGATTAAGAATGAAGTTAATATCATTCTTTCAATCAGATGGTTGTGTGTATTTTTAGATGATTAAAATGTTCTTTAAGAGAGTATATTTCAGTGTTAACTTAATTTTCACTTTCTGATTCAAGATAGTTTTACATATAACTACTATATAGATACCTGAATATGTGTTTCTCTTCTGAAAGCCTCTTTAGCACAGTAATTCTAGGGGAAAAGGGAATAAGGCATTTGGTATTTTTTAATTCATTATTTTATTGTGATTGTTATACCTAGACTCAAATCAAACCATTTGTCACTTAAAAATTTATTTTTCTTCAAAATATTCATAATTTGATTAAAGATATATATTGTGTTTACAACCTCACATAATTAGTACAATTTTTCTTTCCAAAGATACACAATGTTTACTCTCGCTTCAGTAATAAAGTGCATATTTGACTCTCTGACAACTTTTAAATTGATTTTACTTACTATGTATAAAATATGATAGGTTACAACTGAAGTGTAATTTTTTGGAAAATGAAGAGTGAGGGTTTATTATACCAGGTAGAGTATAGTAGTCTGTGGCAGGCCAACAATCCCAATGCCAACAACTGGAAAACTGAGGTAAATATATTTTTTATGAGTATCAGAGAACTAGAAAATAACTCTGTCTAGACAGTCTAAAATACCAGAATGGAGACAAACACTTATAGCATGGGCAGCCATTTCTCCAACTGGGACCAGGGAATGGTTTGTTCTGGTGAGTTCATGACAGAAGGGTATTTTGCAAGCAATGAAGTTTTGCTTGAGTTTAGTTTGCCAAATACTCTGTTTCCTGATCTAGGTACCTATTACATGCTTGCTTTCCATTTTTGAAGATTCATTGAACTCTACACTAATGTGTTTGCATTTTTTGTATGCATTTTATACTTCAATTAAATAATTTTAAAAGTAAATGAAGAATAGCATCAAAATACACAAACTAGAAATTTTGTAATTTTATGTTATCTGGGAACTCACTGAGTTGAGAAATGGAACGAGGCATAATTTAGTGGTGTTTGTAAATAACATTTGATTGAGTATAATTGTGACATGATTTGAATGCATTCATGAGTGTCACTGTTTAATTTCCTGTAATCAAAATTTTTAAAAATACTGTTTGCACAGTGACAAGTTCAATGACTTACAAAGCTAGCTACTTGGCCCTTTTTTAGAATTTACTGATGAGTCTAAATGGCATAGCTTGTTTAATCCAGCTGACCAGCACCTCTCACTAAGCATGTGACATTACACAAAGAGTAATCTGCCCTTTTCTCTCTGATTGTACTCTAGATTTGACACAACTATATTTCTGTCCAGACAAATTTCCCATTTCTTAATGGCACATTGTGCCATTAGACTTTCACCACACAATACAAGATTGCAAATGACGATATGGAGATATTAGATTTATTTATTTGCTTTGTCCATATTTCAAAAGAAAAAAAAATATTTCAAAGACTATAATTACACAGAAGAGATGGCATCTAACAAAAGGAAGGAAGAAGGAAACCCAGGAGTTATTATGAAGCCAAGAGAGTAAGAGAGGTACATATAGTGTGTCTGATACATCTGGCTTCTAGAATAATTCCTGGGATGTAGTAGGCATGCAGTAAAGATGTTTTGAATGAAATGAAGAGATTTTTTTAAGTTGCAAATTTCTTGTCCTAAATCTTTGAGTAAAATTAAACCTCACAAAAACATAATCTATATATCCTATATCTTTGAGAGAGTCTTGGCACATAGCTGTATTCCCCATAATGTATATCCTAAATTGAGAGGCCCAGTCATAAAGACATAATTAGGAATGTTCAAAGCTTTAGACATAAGTTTGTTCAACATACCAATTCACTATATGGTAAAAACTACCTATACATCAACAAATGAGGGTTAATTAAATTCACCCCCTAAAATAAATGTACTCCAGTCAATTATGTAAGAATTTATTTTTGGGAAGTGAATGCTTTTAACTTTTTATATATTCATGCATTTACATTATCTAGAAGCATTGCAACACAGTAAATGAAAGCTTAAGGGTTTTTTTTTTTGAATTAGATAATATAAATTAAGCATTTATTATCATATCTGACATAAAGTAAGTGCAAGATATGTATTGGCATTCCTATTATATGTGCTTTATATCTTTTATAAACATGTACTGATACTATTTTAGGAAAACAAAATACCTCATTATAATAAAAATTATCTCATGCAGATCTCATGGCCTTGGAAGTGTTTTTGATATGTTATCTAGTGAAACTATATGTTAGAAAATCATTCATTATATGATTTAATTGCGTATAAAATATATAAGTAGAGACTAAAAAAAGAATATTAATATTCATCTGGGTTTTATTAAATTATAGACTGTTTACTTTTTTCTCCCTCTTTTTTCTATATTTTGCCAAGAAATGCCCCATTAAGAACTTAATTATCAAAAACATGGATAATCAACACATATCCTTTGTGAGAAAATGTCAGTATTGAGGCATATTATGACCAGTATATTTTTATGACAGTGTAGTATGAGGTCAGCTCTCACAATTCAACATATGGGCTCAAATATTATCTCTACCACTTTTTAGATGCTCAATTCTTATCTTTTCATGTCCTTCTAAGGGTAAGGCCCAAAATTTTGAACGTAAGGGAACTTACTGTAAACTAATAATCTTCAACCCATTAAAACAAATGAGCTCTCCAATGAGGATAAGTAGAAGAAAAATATTTTCAGTGGTATATTCTATATGCTAAATTATTTTTTTATACTTACCCTAATTTCTAAAGTATAGGTCCCCAATCGAAAGTTCTAGTTTTCCTAGAGATTCATTCTTTTCTGCTCAAAGGAGCCTGGAAATAGCCCAGGTCATGATACTTACCTTCCCTTCAACCTAGTAGAAAAGTCTCTAGAGGCCCAAGCAGTCTAAGTAGGCCCAAATTCTCAATCCGTACCATGACGGCCATTGACAAAGGCCTAGCTGATTCGGTTAAACCAAACTGGAAATAAAGCTGCATGTTCTTGTCCCTCATGACTCATGAAATCATTAAAAACCAATATTTAATTGAGCCCTTCTCTGTGTCAGACAGTCTCTGAAAAAGGCAATTGCAAATTAATTACCAATACAACTAATTAAAGTAATCTAAAGGGAATATTCATACTAAGAAACTGAAGCAGGGCTAACTTCATGCCATAAAAATTGTCATGTAATCCTAAGAGGAAGATAGATAAGGAGAAATCTATCAGGGTAATAAAGAATGGGACCAGAAGTCAAACCAGGAACCTGTCTGACTTCTCCCATGCAATCCTCTGAAACCCTTGAAACCACATGAATTCTTAGTGAAATCAAGCTAGGTCCAATATAAAGGGCATCTATCTACCTTTACCTCTTTTGTCGCACACAGCATGTGTGATTTGCCAGGTATATAAATTCTGCTTGGAGAGTATCATCACTTGTTCCTGAGTTGTGGCTGACTACTACACCCTTAGTGAGATTGCATCCTTCAGATAGTTCTAAAAAAGAACTAGCTTCCCTACCCTGCCTGAAAAACCATGGGTGGCAGTGAGCCTGATGGTCAACTTAGTGAATTGTCAACTGTTTATGGAAGGGGGGGGCGGGGACTATACAAGTAAGGGGACTATGGAGGTGTCCTCTTTCTTTTCACTTTTCTGCTTTCCCTGCTTGCTTTTGAACATTTTAATTTTTACCTAATTTTCGGATGTTTGATTTCTACTTAAGGAAAAGCTGGAGAAGAGAGAATACAAAATAGATAAAAACCTGTAACTGTTTATTTTGCATCTATTTGAAAATATTGATACTATAAGTTGACACAAATTATGAAAATAACACAGTTTGATGCTCTGTGAATTTTCTTTACCTAGATCATTCCTTTCTTTCCAGTAGTGTAGATAATTGAAATATTTATCTCTGCTGCCCCCTCCTGCCATGACCATATTTTCTCCCCATGAGTTGTCTTTTTAAGAGTAGGAGGATATCTTCTGTTTGCATTTTATGTAGAAAATAAATGGACAGACACAGATGGTCTCATAGCCTCAGTTAAAGGAAGTACCAAGGGGGATGTGAAAGAACCAGGATTGAGAGCCATGTTGTTTTTACACAACTTCAAGGATCTGAAGGAAAGCTAATGATTTTTATGGTTTTTACATATTTATACATAAAAACATAAGCTATAAAGTCACATGAGAATCAGTAGTATATTTAATAACTATAAAATATATTAAAGCTTTGGGCCGCTTGGTTAAAAAAAATAATCATTAACAATACTATTTTTAGTGTTAAATGTTTATTTGGAAAAGTTAATTATCCCTAGGCTAGTCTTGTGAAAGGATTTGACCAGTCCATTAAGTTCAACTGGAACTTAATGCTAGTGCTGCCATATAAGCCCTCTCTGGTGAATTGTAGTGTGGCTGGCTTATTCTGGGAAGCACATGTGACAGCACTAATAAGTGTTAGAAACAAAGGTTAAAAAGCCTTTATTCCAAGAACAGTATTCATGTTCATTTTGGATCTCTTGTTAGTAGAAGTGGGCAGAACTGTCCTTGTTATGAATCCATGTAGGTGTACATCTAGCCCTGCTAAAAACTCAACACAAAGATTTTGTGAAGAATAGAATGCTTTGATTTGGTGTCTATTATTAATGTGCGAGGGGAGAAACTGACATTTGCAAGGAAATCTATCTAAACTAATCCTGGCTTAATCAGGCCCCGAATGTGTTAATTCAACCCTTGATCTTCATTTACATTCTAATGAGCTATGGCAATAACTGAAATATTTAAGGACTAATGTAACAGTGAGTGAGTAATTGAAAGTTTCAGTCAGGAGAAAAGTTCATTAGGTTTTAGGTTATTGAATAATGTCAGCTTTACAGAATACACAGATCCATAATTAGCACAGTATTCATATTTTCTCTTGTGTGCCCACTTACTCTCGCTTTAGAGCAGAGGTGATAGAAGAGCGGAATGTCTCAATGTGAAGAAAATATACCTGCTGAAAAAATATTCTCAGACAACAGAAACAAGTCCTGAAGAGTTTTCAGAAGCTTTAAATCTTATTTGAGGACAAAAGACAAGCAAAAGAAAAGTAGTAATGAAGAAAATTAATGATTTAAAATAGGTCCTTAGGAGAATCATTTCTTTCTCTAAGGAAGAAAATAGATATTTCTTAATGAGATAAAACATTCACTTTGTATCGTGGTGTTTTTGTTTTTTGTTTTTTGTTTTTTAACTTTTTTTCTGACTTTGGTTTTGAAAGTTTCATACTGGGGACACCTGGGTGGCTCAGCAGTTAAATGCATCTGCCTTAGCCTCAGGTGGAGTCTCCCACTGGGCTCCCTGCATGGAGCCTGCTTCTCCCTCTGCCCAAGTCTCTGCCTCTCTCTTTTTATGTCTCTCATGAATAAGTAAATAAAATCTTTAAAAGAAAGAAATTTCATATTGAAATTGGTACCATATTCTTTGGTTGTTTAGTCAGTCACATATCTTATCCATGAAGATAAGCTATGACTTGTGCACCAAGAAATGCCTGTTATGCTTATGAGACATTTTCCTTTTATTTTTGTATTGTTGTCTTAAATAGACATTGCACATCCCTTGCTATAATAGGAAATAACATAAGGCATGCACAGCATATATGGTGCAAAGGAAAGGGTATTCTATTATTTAAAAAGATTCCAAGGTCACTTAGGATAATTCAGTAATTTAGAAAATAAATATACATTTGTCCAACTCTGCCAGAATTAATTAGCAATAATACAACAAATGAGCAGAACTAGAACATCCATCTTACTTCTTTAAGTCTGGACAAACTACTGAATTAATTCCACATTAAATCACCACAGGAACTCTACGATCCATAACGCTCTGTGAACCAGAGTATGCTTTGGATCATATACTGTTTCTTCAAAGTAGTGTCAATTTCTCACACAAGGTGGAGTAAGTTTGAGAGCAGGATAGAGGCCAAGGGAGAAGACTTACATCATTGGTTGTAGGGCAAAAAGGCACACAAACCTTTGACAATCTTTAAAAGTATCTCAGTAACTGACCAGGGAATTCAACTGAGTTTTAAACAGACTGATGCTTTTACACTGTATCTTATAACACAATGCTCTTCAACTGACTACATTTTGAGATTATAGGAAGTTTGTATGTGACACTCGCTCCTAAGTCCTCACCCACAGAGACTTTTATTTAATTGACCTGAAGTTAGACCCAAGAAACAGTGTTTCTACCAAGTTTTCAAGTAATTAAAAAAAAAAACAAAACAAAAAAAAAACAGTGTGCCAACAATTTGCCTTTAAAAAATGTTGGTCTGATAGTGCATCTAGAGTATGGTGCCCAAAAATAAAAGTAGCAACTGCTTCTGTTCTCCTCTTCCCCATGTTTTTAAGAAGGGTAAAAATATGCTTTCTATAATTTGGTATTAACACACCTGTCTACAAAAGGATAATATTCACTTAGGCAGTTGATTCCAGAATGTTCTGGGGAAGATTCTTTTGAAACTTCATAAAGAAATCCATTGACACATGAACATCCTTGTATATTTGGCTGCATGATTTTAAGAGTGGCATAAGCCCTCCCTGATTTGGTTCCATAATCTCCAACAAAAGACTGACTCCTGTAAAAATATTAGTAATGAGCAAGTGCTAGTGTAAAGCCAAAATGTGACTTTAATTTGTAAGTTTTAGTATAAACCTGTATCGTCATAGTTAGGCAGGTCTTAAAACATTTTTGATGTACATAATTCAAAATGATTGGGTACCACTGCTTCCAGCAGTAGTTATCATGTAAATATATACGTGCAAGTTTGCAATTACTGAAAACAGATTTCACGTTAGTTTGCAAATGAATTTTCCAGAATCAAAGCGATATATCCCCCAAATAGTCTTCCAAAAGTAAAGTCATAGGATTAGTGAAAGCAATGTTTAAGGGAGATTTATAGCATTAAATGCACATTTTGGAAAAGAAGAAAACTCTAAAATGAATAATCTGAGTTTCCACTTTAGGAAACTAGAAAGAGTAAATTAAATCCATATAATCAGAGGAAAAATAATAATAAAAGTTAAAGCAGAAGCTGATAAAATTGAAAATCAACAAAACAAAAAGCTGATCCCTTGAAAAATTAATATAATCAATCAGACCATATGGCCCATATAACTAAGAAGGAAAAAAAAAGATAAGATATAAATAACTAATATTAGAAATGAAAGAGAAGACATCACTATAGATCCCATGGCCATCAAAAAGAAAATAAAGGATAATTAACTGGACTTCAGTAAAATTTAAAACTTCTGTTCTATGAAATACAATTTCAAGATAATGAGAAGATAAGCACACATTGGGAGAATATACTTACAAAAGACACATCTGATAAAGGGCAGTTATCCAAAATATACAAACAATGTTTCAAAAACAACAATAAGAAAACAAACATTCCCAGTGATAAGTGGGCCATAGAACCAAATAGATAACCACAGGAAAAAACAAATGTCAGTGAGGATGGGGAAAAAGGGGAGGCCTCTTACACTATTGGTGGGATGCAAACTGGTACAGTCACTCTGAAAAACAGCATGATAGTTCCTCAAAAACGTAAAAATAGAACAACCCTGCCACCTAGCAATTGCACTACTAGATATTTACCCAAAGGTTACAAAAATACGGATTTGACAGGTCATATGTACCCCAATGTTTATAATAGCATTATCAACAATTGCCAAAATATGAAAAGATCCAAAATGTCCATCAAGTGATAAATGGATAAAGAAGATGTGGGGGAGATGATAGATAGATGATAGATGATAGATAGATAGATAGATAGATAGATAGATAGATAGATAGATTCACACAATGGAATATTACTTAGCCATCAAAAAGAATGAAATCTTGCCACTTGCAATGATGTGGATGGAACTAGAGGGTATTATGCTAAGTGAAAAAAGTCAGAGATAAATACCACATGATTGCACTCATGTGGAATTTAAGAAACAAAAACAGATGAACATTGGGGAAAAAAGGGAGGCAAGCCATAAGAAAGACTCTTAACTGTAGAGAATAAACTGAGGGTTGCTGGAAGGGAGGTGGGCAGGGGATAGGCTAAATAAGTGATGGGTATTAGGCGGGCACTTGTGATAATCACTGGGTATTGTATGTAAGTGATGATTCACTAAATTGTACTCTTGAAACTAATATTACACCGTATGTTAGCAAACTAGAAGTTAAATAAAAACTTGAAAAAAAAAAGATCTGGACACATATCTCACAAAGATGATATACAGGTGGAGAGCGGTTATATGAAAAATACTCATCATGTGTCATTAGAGAACTGTAATTTAAAACATCAGTAGATATCACTATACAACTATTAGACTGGGCAAAATTTGGAAAACTGACAACCTCGAATAGTGACAATGATGTGGAACATCAGAAATGTTTATTCATTGCTGATGCAAATGCAAATGAATACAGCCACTTTGGAAGATAGTTTGGTAGCTTCTCACATTACTAAACACACTCTTACCATATGACCCAGCAATCATGCCCTTGCTATTTACTCAAGGATTCAGAAACCATCACAGAAATGTCTATAGCAGCTTTATTCATAATTTTCAAAACCTGTAAACAACTAAGATGTCCCCAAGCAGGTGGTTTGATACATAAACTGAGTACATCCAGGCTACAGAATATTATTCAGTGCTAAAAATAAGTGAGCTTCCAAGCAATGAAAAGACACAGAGGAATCTTTAAATACACATTACTGAGTAAAAGAAACCAATTTAAAATAACTACACACTTTATGAATCCAACTTTACATACTTTCTAGAAAATGCCAAACTATGGAGACAGCAAAAAGATTAGTAGCTGCCAGGAAAGAGGAAAGGATGAATAGATAAAGCACAGAGGGTTTTTAGGATAGCTGAAACTATCTGTATGATACTATAATGGTGGACGTATGTCATTAAATGAGTCAATACCCAGAGAATGTACACCACAAGTAAACCCTAATGTAAATTATGAACTTTGAGTGAAAATGATGTCAAGGATTCATCACTTGTAACATATGTACTACCGTACCATGAGATTTGATAATGGGGGAGATTGTGTATGTATAAGAACAAGAAATATATGGAAACTCTCTATACTTCCTGCTTAGTTATACTTCGAACATTAAAACTGCTTTAAAGGGACGCCTGGGTGGCTCAGCGGTTGAGCGCCTGCCTTTGGCCCAGGGCGTGATCCTGGAATCGAGGGATCGAGTCCCACATCAGGCTCCCTGCAGGGATCCTGCTTCTTCCTCTACCTATGTCTCTGCCTCTCTCTCTCTCTCTGTCTCTCATGAATAAATAAATAAAATCTTAAAAAAAACTGCTTTAAAACTAAAGTTTGTTAAAAGAAAATATGATACAAAATAATTATCAATGGCAAAATGAAGCAAACTAAAACAAAAGAAAAATTTACATTAAGGCAGATTTTGTACTATATACATGTCATAATTTATAAATGGAAGGGTGGTTTATATGACTCACAACACTTACAAAAAAGTAAAGCCAAGTCCTAACCAAAGCTTCTTAGCCAATGCTCCTTTAAAAAAGAGCTTTGGCAAAGAGGCTCATGCTATCCTTTTTAAGTGTAATAGCAGAAACTTTCATGCCACTAGACAGGGGCTTTAGCCAAGAATTTCCTACGAACAAAATTTTAACTTGCTGCAGATGAAAAAATTACAACATAGTAGTCATTTTGGAGTCAAATAAGATTGTCTCATAAAAAATAATGATCTATAACTCATTATTTCACTAGTTTTCACTCAAAAATAAATACACACTATATTAGGAAAATATCTCCACTCTTTAGAATACCACTTCAAGTAAATATGTCTCAAATTATTGCATCTTGTAAAGTAAAGATACTGAAAAGCATTCTATTAATAGTAACCAATAACACATAAAAAGGGCCTTCTAAACAAACAAAAAATAACAGGATAGGTAATAATTTCCTGGAATATCATAGATCTTAGTTCATTCATTTATGGTTCCAGTCTATCATTTTGGGGAGAAAAAATACATGATAATTAACACACCATAGGGAAACAGTCCAGTAAAGTTGAATGTAACTCTATGTGGAAGTAGTCATTTTAAATGGGAAAGCAAAAAGCAGTTTGGTTAATTATTATATTCTAAATATAGAGGAAAAGAATGTTAGTATTACCTATTAACCACATGTACTTTAATGAATCAAACTTTCTTTTTAAGAAGCAGTATAACTTCATATAAAGCCTACAAAATTTGTAAAGCTTTAAGTTACAACTGCAAGATGGACAAATCTGTAATGATACAGACACATCTGATACTCAACAGAGCTTTTTATTTGATAACTAGCAACAGGAAGGAATAATGAAAGCACATGGAATAAATGAGAAAAAAAAAAAGAGCTAACCCTTACCCCCTCACACACACAAAGTATTGGTTTACCCTCATAATAAACACTTTAAAGGGAATTCAAGTAAAATAAATCAAGAGAGTAGATCCTGAAAGTTTTCATCATAAAAAAAAAAATTGTAACTCTTTATGGTAACAGATGGTAACTCACTTATTGTGGTGATCATTTCACCATGTATACAAATATTGAATCATTACATTGCATACCTGAAACTAATGTTATATGTCATTTATACTTTTAAAAAAAATAAGGAAAACAACCAAAGGAGTAATTAACAATCCCTGAGAATTATTCAGACAGGAAAATCTATGTCTTTATAGCTTTCTATGTTATAACTGTGTTATAGTCATTTTTCTTTTCCATTATATGTTGTCATTTCCAAGGTTCTTTATGTTTGCAAAGTCGTTTTTGACATTTAAAGATAAGGAGGGGGCTCCTGGGTGGCTCAGTCAGTTAAGCGTCTGTCTTCAGCTCAGGTCAGGATTCTAGGATCTTGGGATGGAGCCACCTATCAGGCTCTCTGCTCAGTGGGAAGCCTGCGTCTCTCTCTGCTTCTGCCTCTCCCCTCTGCTTGTGTTCTTTCTCTCAGTCTCTCTCTCAAATAAATAAAGAAAATCTTTAAAAAAAAAAAAAGATAAGGAGAATGAAATGCACCTGCTTCTATGAAACAAAACCATTCAACTCTTCTTTGCCTTAGAGATAACTACATAACTACAAAAGATACATTTGCTATCCACAGGTGACAAGAAATTGTTAAGTATCTGTGACCAGCAGTCCTTGCAACTGGATACTTGCTGTGCTCTTCCAATATAGAAATGGACAGAACATATTTTGCTATGTCCTCATGGGAGGTAGAGGAGGACACAAGTGATGTTACCATCACATCTCTTCCCAGACACAAATCCAACCCCTACATGCAAACACACACTCAAAAGGAAAATTAAACAAAACACACACGCGCACACACACACACACACATACAAATACGATTTGAAATCAGAGCCAGAAGTCAGGACCCACAGGCAAATGGGAGGAATACAGTACTTTAGGGTGGGTACCAATTGGAAGGCTTTCATCTGAAAACTGAGCCTTGGCCCATTGGGAATCCTGATGTCTGCCTTGAGGCAGAAACCCTAAAATGACTGAGGTTGTTTCTTGTCAGTCAATTGCCTTGGTGACATGCCAAAAGCTAAAGCAATCCTGTAGGGTAAAAAGCTTACTAAATTTTGACCTGTAGGATTCTTACAGGTCAAGTATTGGGCTATTCATATATATGTTTACCATTTGATTACGTTATTCTTTCTGGCAACATAGATCTTTATTCTGAGTTTACTCTTCTTCTTTTTGAAATATATCCTAGAGAATTATGAGTGCAGGCCTTTCTTGGTGGTATTTTAATTCACAATTTTTCTTGAAATTTTCTGTTTTGGAAATTAAAGGTAGGTTGACAATAATTTTTCCTCAACAATTTGAAGATATTATTCTACTATCTCTGTCCCCACAGAAACACAACTGAGAATTTTGTTATTGTCTAATTGTCATTTTTTTTCTTCTAGCTTTGTGTTCCAGTTTTACTATGATGTGTTTTACTATGTGTTTTGGTTCAGACTGATTTTTGTGTATTCTGTTTTTGATATGTCACAAATCCTGGATCTTTAAAAATTTCTTTAACCCTGAAAAATTGGCGACGCCTGGGTGGCTCAGCGGTTGAGTGCCTGCCTTAGTGGCAGGGCATGATCCTGGAGTCTTGGGATTGAGTCCCATACAGGGCTCCCTGTAGGGAGCCTGCTTTTTCCTCAGCCTGTGTCTCTGCCTCTCTCTCTCTCTCTCTCTCTGCGTGACTATCATAAATAAAAAATAAATAAATTTAAAAAAATAAAAATAATAAATAAATAAATAAATAAAATCTTTTTTAAAAATCCTGAAAAATTGTAGCTATTTTCTTTCAACTATTCTCCATTTTCTCTCCCTCTGTATTCTATGTTTTTCTGTTTTTGTTTGTTTTTAAGATTTCTTACTCATTTGAGAGGGAGACCCAAAGAGAGTACAAAGAGGAGGAGAGGCAGAGGGAAAAGCAGACTCCCTGCTGAGCTGGGGCGGGGCTCGATATGGGGTTCAATCCCAGGACCTGGAGATCATGACCTGAGCTGAAGGTAGATGCTCAACCAGCTGAGCCACCCGGGCACCCCTGATTCTACGTTGATACACATTAAACCAGTACATTCTCTCATTAGCTCTTACCTTCTTTTTCATATATATTTTTCGGTCTTTCTGTGCAGCACATTAAGTGATTTATTTCGATATATCTATCTATCAGTTTACCACATCTACTTTCAGCTGGGTTTTCATTGTTTAAGCCATCCAGAGTTTGTTGGTTTTTTAAAAAATTTCATCAATTATATTCTTAATTTCTAGAACTTCAATTACCTTTCTCTTTTCTTTCACAAATTTATTTGTTCATTCTTAGCAATTCCTTCATCTTTAGTTCTTAGACGATTTATCTGTTTCTTGCCTTGCCTTTTACTCTAAGAACTTTGGTTATGAATCCAAAAAAAATATTGTATCAGAAAGACTGGTGGTGACTGATTGAGGTGATGATAAAGTAGGAATATTTGTTCTATCAAGTTATATGTTCAAGCTGTAGTAATTTTAACATTGTAGAATTGGGCAGAACTAAACAAATAGACTGAAGAGAATAGAGGTCCTAGAAAATGACCCCCACATAAATGGAAACTTGATACATAGACAAAGGTGGTGCTGCAGAGCAGTGGGAAAAGGACAGACTATAATGAGCCCTGGGTGTTATATGCAATGGATGAGTAACTGTACTCTACATCTGAAACCAGCGATACACTATTTGTTAGTTAATTGAGTTTAAATAAAATAAGTTTTTAGAAAGTAACCCTGGAATGGTTGGTTATATTTATGGAAAACAAAAATGTGATAGTGCATTAGTTTGCTAGGGCTACCATAACAAAATACCAGAGGCAGGGTGGCTCAAAAAATAGAAATTTATGTTTCCACAGTTTTGGAGGCTAGAATCCAAAATCAAAATGTCAGCAAGTTTGGTTTCTTCTGAAGCTTCTCTCCTTGACTTGCAAATGGCCACCTTCTTATTGTGTCCTCATATGGTCTTTCCTGTGTTGTGTGAGCATCCCTGGTTCAAAATTCCCTCTTCTTACAAGGACACTTATAAGGCCCACTCTAAGGAAGTCATTGTAACTTCATTATCTCTTTAAAGATACTCACTTTCTGAGATTCTAGGGGTTATGACTTCAACACATGAATTCTAGGGGACACAATTCAGCCCATAACCCATACCTTACATAAAAATTAATAAATGAATTAGGAACTTAAGTACGGAAACAAAATTTTATTCTATTACAAATGTAAAAAAGTATTTTCACCATGGAGTAGGGAAAGATATATTAAATAAGATAGACACACACACACACACATACACACACACAGATTGATCAAATTGACTATATAAAACTTTTTAAATGTTCTTTTTCAAAGGATACTTTAAATTGCAAAACTAAACCAAAACACAGAAGATATTTTCAATACTTATAACCTCTAAAAGGCTGAGCTAAAAAATATATTTGTGGAAGTTAAATAAGCTACCTAAGGAATTATGATAAAATTTCCCCATTGCACTGATATCTGGACTTTCTTTTAGAAAAAAGATAGAAATTTCAAAAGTAGTGTATATGTATGTGTGTGTGTGTATATATATATACATATATATATATACATATAGTCAATATGCTTAAATAATTTGCAGCTTTAAGATTATAGAAACATTCTACAATTAGCATATCAGTGAATCCTGAAAGACCCACAGAATCATCAATGAGGATTAAAGATACATTTCAAAGATGATTACAGAGGAAGAAATCTCCAAACTTCATTCAGAATATACTAGTCCCATTGGGCTGATTAATTGACCAATATCTTTCCATGCCCATTAATATAGGTCAGTTGTGTGTTGATATTCATAATAACACTAATAAATATAATATCTAAATGTATTATAAAATGGTTTGGATGATAACCATTACTTGCTATTAAATTTCAATGCTTATGATTATGTTCTCATTTATATTTGTTATGGTACCTTTATGATTTTAAGGGCAGTAAACTAATAAGAACAAAAAGAGAATAATATATATTGTCATATATATAGTATTCATCATGGCTATGTGAGGATCAAACGATATAAGGACATTATGTATGAATAAATGTTTTCCAGTAGTTGAACTAGAGAAAAACAGTGGAATAATTCACTTATCAGATTTTACATGGCAACACAGATATGTCAAACTCACAAAGATTTGCGTGAAAACTTTAGTACAATGAACATCTCAGTTTCAACTAAATGTTAACTTATAAATCAAATTATTCCTTTTGATTAGAATGTTACTGATTTTCTAATTTTGCTTGTATTCAACTCATAAATTTGCTTTTGGTTTTGTAGTTCATGGTTGTAAGAATTTATAGTTTATATTTGTACAGATTTAAGAAACACTATAATAAAAATGAGCTAAATAGCCCCCAGGATATGGAACAGGTTTTTAAAAAAATGATATCCATACATTACTCTTGAAAAATACAGTTTCACACTTTTCCTTTCATGTCTCCATTTCCTTTAAGAAATTTAGATACAAAAAAAAAATTTAGATACCTAAGAAACAGAATGCTTCTCCTAGAGATGCAAAATTAATAAAATAATATCTCTAGATCTTGTTTTACTTCCTAATTTTTATTCTGATAATGGTTCAAAAGGCTCTAGATGTTCAGACATTCTAATCTGTCACCATTTTAAGCTAAGAATAAATTTTAATATACCAGTTATTTTCTATTTTTAATTTCTTGAGATTAAATCTTACTTTTTGGATGATTATATGTTTGTCATAACTTACAATGACTTACGAATGAATATCTGTACAATATGAAATATAAACATATACCAAAGATACTGTAGGTATTATGTGTCTCTAGAAGGATCAATCTCTGTAACTATAGCATATTATGGTTGCTGCAGAATCCCGTCTAGAATAATGTTTCCCACTAGGGGTATAATTTTCCTTTAGACAAACTTTGAATGAGTTTCTTGAGTCCTTAAGGTAAATTGAAAGATTTACTGACCACTAGAAATAAATGGAATCTGAAGTAAATTCACTTTAGTCTAACAAATGATTCTCATTATTCAAGTACTAACATTGCCATTAGAAATAGTTGGATGTTATTTGATTTGGCACTAAATTGCTCATGTATAAATAGAAATAGGAAAAAGTATAGTTCTTCTTTGAAAAACTTACTAACACATTAAAATATAGAATGGAAATAGTTATCCAAGAAAACAAAATCATAAGGCTATGAATAATAAGTTGTAGCATAACCATTTAATTAGGGAATAGGATTTAATAGCCATATTAATTTTGCAAAGACAGAATAACATTTTCTCTGAGTCCTAGTGCATGGGCATTTATATGTTAACTTTTAACTTAAAAAAAAAAGAATTCCAAATTAAATATTAATTATATATTTACCTAGCACTATCACTTAAGAACATTAAAATTTATCTGACTAGCCATACGGTTTATAATAGAAAGATCTTTGGTGTTAAATAGGTTTCCAATTTCAGCCTCTGGCTTTCTTGTATATTTAACTTTTGGTTGACCACCAAAACTATCCAAACATCAGTTTCCTTGTGTATAAAACACATAAGGTAAACTTTTCATCATAGCTGATTGCCAAATTTAAATAATATACTATGTATATATACAAATTTAAATAATATACTATATATTCTTATACCTAAGAATCTTAGGTTTTGGCAAAGTTTTTAATATTATGATAGTTACTGTTTCTACCTAACTAAAATGCAATTTATTTGTCTTATTTTTTAATTCCTAATATAATCCCTGGCATAGGACAATTGTCCAAAAATATTTGCTGAATGAATATACAGTGTCAACTTACTATCTAGGCTCTTAGTTCTCACTAGCTGTCACAGAGAAGCAGTAGAATTTTGATTAGACAACTGTTTAAACAGATGTTAATTTGGTATTGAATGTTTTACATGCAAGGGAAATTATACTTGGGAATCTTAATTTTTCCAATTAAGGAAAATTGTTACATAGAGATGCACATCAGCTACATTGATTTAGTTTATATGCATTAAATCAACTTACAATCCACAATGTTTAAAAGGTGGCTATAATAACATTTAATATTTTGGTAAATATTTACAGTTTATAAAATGTTGCACATATAGTAACTCATAAGGTCAGATAAAAGTTATATATCAAACATTATAGAAAAGAAGAAAAAACTAATATTATTTTTTTGCCACAGATTTTTTAGTAATTGGCTGTTTGGTGCTAAGAATATACAAGTTTCTTAGTTGGTATTGTAAGTTCATGTTTTATCTAATAGATTAATATGATAATAGACTTTCATTAATTAAATCTTTCAATAACAAGTTTCATAGTCAGCAACAAGAAAAAAAATTAATTCAAATTCAGAGTGACATTTTTCTGTTTGCATTTCAAATTCACACATACAAAAATATCTATATGGTATAAACTCTATTAGGAGGAATAATCATTAACTTCAGTCCATATTGGAAAATATATCTTTGTGGTCAGTGCAATTTGAAATGACTAGATTGATTCAAGTGATACACATTTCATCATTTATTTTGCATTCTTTTTTTTTTATTTTGCATTCTCTTAAAAAGTATAGTCATTTTTATAGTTTACATTAATAAAAGTAAAATTTTCAAGTAATCAAAGGTATCAAAAGGAAAATATAAATAGTAAAGATAAAATAAATGTGTGGATACAAGATACAATAATTTGAAATTTTACATTTAAAACACTGAAAAAGAGAAATTGCCACATTATTCACATAAATATTTTGTTTATATAAAATATAAAAAGAAACACACCTAAAATAAGCTGTGGCAAGTCATGACAGTGGTTAGCCATGTGGACACTAGACATTGGAAAGTGATAAGAAAATTTTTTTGTTGTGTTGTTTATGTTCTATTTTTTAATCTCTGTGTTGTTACATGGATATATTCAGCCTTTGACAATTTACCTAGCTTTATATTTATGTTTGATCTTCTAACAACTTTAAAAAATAAAAGAATTTTTTTTAACTCAAGGGAAAGTGAAAAATTTAGATGATAAGCAAAGAAGATCCATCATATGCATAATGGGAGTCATTAAGGAAGAAACTCAAAGCAAGAATAAAGGGATGTTGTGATGAGCGCTAAGTGTTGTATATAAATGCTGAATCACTAAATTGTATACCTGAAGCTAATATCACACTGTATGTTGATTGGAATTTAAATAAAAACTTAAAAGAAGAATTAAGAGTAAAGTACTACAAATTGTAAGTCAAAGAACTGTTCTTGAGTAGCAAAAACAATTAAGATGACACATTGGAAGGACATATGCTCTTGAGAAAATCAATCCATAATTACCAACACTGAACTATATTCTTAAAACAAATCAATAGAAGTTAAAAAAAATCCTTGAGGCAGATGAGTAAAAATACCAAACCAAAGGACAGAAAGGGAGAAAAAAAGCCCAGCAAATCCTTCTCCTTTTCAAACTCAATTCTTTACTCCAGAAGAATATAAACTAAAATATATGTTACCAAAAGAAAGATAATGTGAACTTATAAGGATATTATATCTGCCAATAAATTTTCAAAAGTAAAATCTATGGAATAAGGAAAAAAAAAAGAGAGGCAAATCAAGAAACAGACTCTTGACTATAAAGAACAAACTGATGATTACCAAAGGGGAGTGTGGTGGGGGGATGGTTGAAATAGGTGATGGGGATTAAGGAGTGCATATGATATGATGAGCACCCAGTGATATATGGAGGTGTTGTACCACCAAATTGTACACCTGGAACTAATTGCTGTATTTAAATAAAAATTTAAAAAGAAATTAAAAAAAAGGAAAAGCTACAGAAAAGTGTAATCAATATGAGAGATCTCAGGAAATATTGTTTCCATGAATCTTTTTGAAGAATCTACTAGTATACAAAATTCAGGCATCCAAAATGACAAGTGTTGATTATGGAGTAGAAATAAGATGGCTGGTTGTCATTAATTGAGGCAGCTTATGATTTTTAAAAAGATATTGCTAGGCAAATGGGTTCCTCAATTAAAATGTGACCAGAAAACTAAAAAAATATCAAAATAGTTAAGTAACAAATTCAACAAGGAAGAGAATTAACATTCTAACAGCAGAATAATGTAGTTATTATCATGACTTAAAATTTGGAAGAATTGCATACAAAAAGTACCCAAATAGAGGTTCTGTTTGTTTTGTTTTTTTTTTTAATTTTGAACAATGACATATAAATAAAAGCTATAAATAGGTTGAATGGCTAGGTGACATTGCTGAAGAGGCAATTAAGGAACCAGAAAACCAAAACGGAAATTCGACTCTATCACAAATGAAAAAGGAAGAGCAAAAATGAAAATATATGGAATATAGTTAGCATTTCCAAGATTAAAAGAGGTTCCATAGAGAATTTGGTGGGGAGATTAATCAATTAAATAAAATAACACTTTCCAGAACTATAGACAGATAGGAATTTAAAATTATAAGTGCTCTTCAACTGATGCATAGCATGCATATTTATAAACAGGGATATCGACAGACATCCTCATATAATTTTTAAAAAGAAAATAAAATAGGAATTACAGAATCATCAGATACAAATAGGCAAGTAAAAGTATAGTTACAAAGAAACAAATGTAAGTTTGGTACAGAATGACCTTATTAGACTTTAGAAGAAAATGATGCAAAGCGTCAATAAACAATTATATCTAACCCAGCTTTCAATACAAAATAGCATTGAAGCAGCAAGAATATATAATTAGTTTTTTCAGCCATAGATGACTTAGAAGGTATACTACTAGTAGACTATTAATAGAAGAAATAAAATCCCATATAATATTAGCTTTAAATACACTGGGGAGATTGCAGAGGTGTCTACATGAAATATCAATCTTGAATGGTCAAAGGCATTTCAAACTTAACATGCTACATACAAAACTTAGACTGTTCCCTGTCAAAATATTTTTTTAAACCTTAATAGGAATAAATGATTTAAACACATCCATTCAGTTGTTCAAGCTATAAAGCCAATACCAATAGCACACAAATACTCAATATGAAATCATATTTATATTAATACAAAAGTAATAGACCAAAAGTAATGCATCCCTTTCTACTTCTATTTCATCACATAATCTAGATCAGTGTTACTTAAATGTGGTCAACAAACTATGTGCTGCCAACTTGGAATGAGATAAGCATAGAAATAGAGTCAATATTTAAAAATTCTTATAGTTTAATAAGATGATTTGTATCAGTTAAACCCAGTAATAAAAATGGGATCACATTTTTGTGTCTTTCTCTGTCACTTCATTTTGTAGTAATTCACGTTTATTTTACTTTATAAAGTGTTGGTCTGTAACTGATTGGGGAGCTTGGAAAACAGTCCCCTCTCACAAATACTTTGAAACACTGCTTTAGGTCATATCTGCCAACATATCTTAGTTATACCTACTATATTTTATCTCTACTGCCACAATATCAACATATGTATAGAAAAACTGAGATTATTATAGATCTTCTATGTGTTTTTCCACCTTCTCTTTTCCATTTTTTTCTTATAAATATCTATGAGTGATGATAGACAGATAGATACATAGATTATAGATAGAGGTAGGTAGGTAGATAGATGCTATCACATGCTATAGATATATTGCATCTTATATATACAAGAGGTTAAAAACCTTGGCATTTCTTAGATAGAGGAATGCTTCTGGGGGAATGGAGAAATCAGAAGAGCTTTTATAGTTTTTCAGGAGTTCAGGAGCAAAATTAGGGACTTGAGAGATCAAGATCCTGATGAGAAAAAATTGACCAGAGAATGGAGTTTAAAGGAAACCAGGTTTCTACTCAATACATTGAAAACTGGAATTCACAAGATTAAACATTTTTTTAAGTAGTAAGAAAACCTCTGTGAGAACAGTAGAGTTTTTGAATGTCCTGATGTTTTGAACAAAAAAGAATTTCAGTTGAGGACATAGCAATGGGATATATACCCCTGAGGACTGACCTCTCAAATTACATACTTGGATATTTTGGTCTAGGAATCAGGGGAAGCAGAAGAAGATAGAGCTTTACCAAATCTGCCAAATAGGATGACTCTGTTTCAATTGAATTATGGTAAAGATTCCCCCCCTTCTATTTCCCTAATAGGAAAGAGGGTGGATTTTATTTGAAATAGGGATATATCCTCTGGAACACCTAAAACTTTACCTACAGTGTCCACAATTCAATCAGCAAAGTTAGACTTGCCAAAATATGGAAAAATATGAGTGAAAATCAGAAAAAGATTTACATTTGATTCAAATATTGGAGTATGCTCATAAAGACTTTAGGTAATTATGATTAAGATTTTTAAAGAAACAGTAGCAAATAGAGAAGATATTTTTAATGGAGAATTTAACAAAAATATTGATTAAAAAGAATCAAATAGGAAACCTAAAACTGAAAAATTCAATAACAGAAAAAAATCAATCGGCACAATAAGATATTAGACAAGAGAAAAAGAAAGGATTGGTGACATGTTAAGACAAGCCAAGAGAAAATATAGAGGGCATAGAGAAACTAAAGCATAGAGAAAAAACGAAAATTATGGAAAAAATAGCAAGAGTATATGGGACACAGTGAAAAGATTTCATATTCAGATGGAATTTCCAAAAAAGAAGGAAGAAAATTCAACAGAGAGTTGATAAAAGAGATCAACATACATATTCAAGATGCTTTGGAATATCTAAGGAAAGAAAAGAATACAAAGAAAGCCAAAGCTATTTTACTTAGTAAAATGTCTGAACCCCAATGACAGAGAAAATCTTAAAACCACCTTAAGAATAAGACACCTGCCATAGAGCAACAATAGAATAAAATAGATGACTTCTCACTATAAAGACATCTTTAATGTGCTAAAAAAGTATTGCCAACCTAGATACGTTCTAAAATTAAAGAGCAAAAAATAAAAAAATAAAAAGAGCATTGTTTATGAAGAATTATAATTTCAGATAGAAATAAAGAAAAGAAAAAAGTTATAAAGAACAGGGGAACAGGTAACAATGGAGGAGAGCATGTGTATCTGTGTATGTTTGTTTGTGTGTGTGTAAAATTGAGGGGGGATCTCAATGATACTGTTTGTTGGATTTCAAACATAAATTAAAATGCATAAAAATAATAAAAACAAAGGGCAAGTGTAAGGTAAATGGATAGGAGTAAATGGTTTTAAAGTCTTAATATTACTGGAGGAGAGATAAAAGTGTATATTAAACAGTATAAAGCCTATGATAACAAATCATGTATAGCTAAATGTTAATAATTAGAAAAATGCAATGATAAATATACTAAATTAATTTAAAAAGTCAATAAAGGATTTATAAAAAGAATATAACACAGGTAGTTCAAATAGGAAACACTAGTTAAATATAGTCATAAACCAACAAATATGAAAAATTACATTAAGCATAAATGCAATAAATAACCCTCATGACATAAACACAAAAAATTCCTAAAACTCATTATACTATCAAATCCAGATAATACACTGTGGTTAAGTGTCATAATCAAATGATGTTCTAGGAATTCAGAGGTGGTTTGAGTTGGAAATCAATCAATTCATCAATTAACAAAAATAAGGAGATCTCAACACAAAACTATGATTGTCTGAAAAACAAAAAGTTACACAAAGTAAGACTTTCACAAAAAAATGTTCACCATGACTTCCTATGTATAAAGGTCAATAGCAAGGAAAACTAATATATGATATCAGAAATTAGAGTAGTAGGAATTCTCGGGTGGTTGTAGTAAGTGGCTGTGCACAGGCACAGGGGTATTAATTTACTGTTTACTATTTTCTATTTTGTATCTGGGTTCTTATAACAAGAGTATGTTCACTTTAGAAAATTCTCGCATCTGTCCACTTCTACTTGTGCACTTTTCTGTGTGTATGTTATGCTTTTACAAAAAGTTTACTTAAAACGATGGCAGACTTTCCAACTGGCCTAAGATAAAAAAATTATAGCAGTCAAATATACCACTGAGAAACCCAGAAAGAGCCAGATAAAACACGGGAAACAAACGAATGGCAACTACTACAACAAAATTGTTAGAAGGCAATGGAGAATTCCCAAAGGACACAGTACTAAGAAACCAGTATCCTGAAGAGAAAGGGAACTACACATAAGTGAGCCAATTCTGCAGGCTCTGCAACCCTGGGGACATCCGATGATTCTTGGCATATGTCTTGAAAGTGAGTCCAGGTAGAGCCTACCACTATGAAAAGGCAGAGAAACCAGAAGATACTCTGCCATTTTCTTGGGGCTGGAGGGGGGGGAAAGTGAAGATAATGGGTACAAAAACATCAGCACTTGGGAGAGAGGTATTTGGTCTAGCAGCTATCACTGTCAGAATGTAGCACAGGAAAGGAAGTCTACCATCAAAGTGGTTTTTATCCCAAGGCAATTGCCCAATTATTGAACTGCACAGGGCAGGAGATGAGAAGCTAGGAAGCTCCTCGTGCTCAAATAGGAATTTTATGCTGTCAGTAGAGAAGACGAAAATTGGAATTCAATACCCACCTAAGAGAGGGACCCTGATACACACCTCCTCTCAGCTGGAAACCCTAGAGGACTACACCACACTAGAGAGGGTAAAGTGGAAGCAAAGAAAAAAAAAATAAACCATGTTATATAGCCACATACTTGAATCCTAAATAGCAATAAGAATGAATGACCATCGATATGGCAATAATGTGGTTGTTTCTCACAAGTACATATTGACCGAAGGGAGCCAGAGAAATATGGACTTAACATAGGATTCCATTCATATGTAGCTCAGAAATAGGCAAAACCCATCTCTAATATTAGAAATCAGAATAGTGGTCACTTAAAGGGAAGCAGTAAGGGGGAGAAGGAGATTTTTTTGATTGCTGGCCTTGTTCCACTTCTTGATCTGTGAGTGTAATTTTACATGTGAAAACGATCCCAATATGTGCTATTACTTGTGAGTATTTACCCATGTAATTAATATTTCAGTGAAAAGTAATTGAATAAAAGGAAGTGAAAAATCCAGTGGGTATTTGAATACTTAGATCTTTAATGTCATAGGAAGAAACCATATTAAAATGTCAATTTTATACATATTTCATTGAAGAAAAACAGGACAATCAAAATATAACTTTCAAGCATAAAATATAGTAAACTGGGAGAAAATTCTGCAAGGCAAGTGGAATGGAAATATGAGTTCAAAGAGGGAGAATTTATTATATAATGTCTCAGAATGTTAAAAAGAGCATATACATGAATTTTTTAAGTGGATGCTGGTGGATATAATTTGCTATGGTATTTATATTCCATTGGATATACTTTAGAAACTGTTGTAATATGCAGTAATATTATAATAGTTTTAATTAAAATCTCAATATTTAAATATACAGAAGTTACACATTGTACAAATTATAATGAAAAAATAAATGTGTTAGGGAGATTAGTTTTAAAAATACATTTGAGGAATATTAAAACAATTTTTTAAGATATTTATTTATTTATTTATTTATTTATTTATTTATTTATTTATGAGAAAGAGTGTGATTGAGCACGAGTGAGCGAGGGGCAGAGAAAGGGAGAAGCAGACTCCCTGCTGAGCAGGGATTTCCCTTCAGGGCTCTATCCCAGGACCCTGGGATCATGACCTGAGCCAAAGGCAGATGCTTAACTGACTGAGACACCCAGACACCCCAACAGGCAAACAATTTTGATGTCCTCTGTGTTATATAAACCTTTCTTTTTCCTATTAAAATCTATTGAAATATATACCATATTCTATGTATACAGGGTTCTATTCCTGGGATCTCTAAATCGTTCATTGGAAACCTTTGTGTCTATATCAATGTCACAATGTAAACTTTTATGCCATTAGGACAAATCTTTCCATTTGTTATAGTATATCCTCTCAACAGTTTTACCTTACTACTTTCTTACCTACTTTTATTTATTGACATGTTCATATTTATTTAAAGATCATCGTGCCAAGTTCCATGAAACATTTGACAGGGATCTGAGAGCAATATTTTATTTTAGTAGGGCATAGTGATATTTTAAACAATACTCAATCTTCCTGTGCATGAATAGGGCCCATACTCCAGTAATTTCCTGAGAAAAGGGAATGGGAGTTAAAAATTTTGAGACCTTTGCAAATCTGAAAAAGCATTTTATTTTATCCCAACATTTGATTAATAATTTGCTTTGTATGGTATTCTCATGGAATGCTTCACCCTCAGGACATGGCAGGTGTTTCTCCTCTTCCTTGTAGAATCCAATGTGATTGCCATCATTCTTGTCTCCAAGTCTGTAGGCAACTGGTTTTCCTACTGCTTTTCTTCACTCTTTAGGAATATTATGCTTCTTATCATTTTTCCTCAAAAACTAAAAAATTACAATATTGGTGTATTTATATGGAATCATTGTGTAAGGTTCTTCATGTTCACTTTGAATCTGGACACACAGGTTCATTCAGAAGGCTGCATCAGTTAAATTTTATTTATAATATTTTTCTTTATTTTGAGTTTTGTAGTTGTTGCAATTGTTGCTGTTTTACCTAAAAAAGTTTCTTCAACCTAGACCTTCAATAGCTTGTTGTAATAACTATTTCTACTCACATATTTTTATTTCTAAGAATATATATTGTTTTAAAATATCTTATTTCACCTGTGTAATACCTTTTATTATTTCTCAGAAGATACTAAGTAGGTTGTTGTTAGTTGTTTTATTTTTCTATTGACTATTCTGTTGCCTCTGAGTGCCTTCTAGTTCTCTGTATGATTTTTGTATCTTTCATATTAAAAACTTTCCTCAAATGTACTTGTCCATTCATCCATCAGATGGAGGCACTAAAAATTTGCTTAGACATTGTTCATAGAAACAGTGCTTGTCCAGGACTATGCTTACCATAGGCAAGTCATATAGGGACTTAGCAATTTGGGATTTCAATTATCTACATTATTAACTTTCTTTTTTTTCCTTTGAGACAGTTGGTTTCCCAGTTCAGTGTAGTATGATCCTCTGGCTAAGGAATATAGCCTTGTCTTTGGCATTCTAGAAGCAGAGCTAGAGAACAGTATGTACCCCCATTTTCTATATGGGTAGGTTCAAGGAAGGAATGTGAGGATTGAAATGCTTGTCCTAATGTCTCTCAACCACACTTTAGGTTTAGTATTGTGTAAACGAATGAAGGCTAACTACAAGACAAAAGAAAAGGCTATTTATTCTGCTTGCTATAGCAAGGGAGTCAGCCACTGTTGTCTGTGTTTCGGCTCCAAGTCACACAGAAGAGTGGAGAGCTTTAGAGGGGAAAAAAGCAAAGACTTCACATGTGCCCTGATTGGAGGTTGTTTGTCTGGGGAAGCCATAGGGAGGGTAACTAGTAGAGTACCTTCCTACCTGTGGCTTTCTCTGATTGGTGCTAAGTTGAAAGCAGGGACAACAATTATGGAAGCTGTCAGTTATTAATCAAGTCCTGGCCATTTTGAGCAATTGTTGCTGGAGATGGCACTCTGGCTCGCTAGAAGTCTGACTTACAGCAGGCTGGCTTTCTGGGTTGTTTGTGGTCAATAGAGGTTGGTTACCTGGGCAGTTGTTTGCAGGTTATGATTCAAAGTTCTGTATGGTCTGCCCTTTGTCTGTTTATATATTTAGCCTCTCAGCATTCCCTGACAGTTGACACTACTCCATCATGATCGTTAAAAAGAAAGCCACAGGCCCCAAAGGAGTCACTTATGCTAAGCCAAATCACCAAATCAGAAATGTAGCCTTAACTGAACAGTCAGGAATTTTTTGGTCAGCACTAATAAGGAAATCGGTCACATAGGCTCTCTCCATCTCCCAAGAAACAATGAGATAATATACCTAATAAGACACCCCAGCTCTTCCCCCTAAGGGAAAGTGACCTTTGCCTGAAAAAAAAAATCCTTTCTTTTGCTAATTGTCCCACTCCTGTTTCTACCTATAAAATTCTTCCATTTTGTACAAGTCCTTGGAACTCCTGTCTACTTGCTAGTTGGGATGCTGCCCAATGCATGAATCAATTAAGTCTTCAGTCAATTAAATCTTCAGATTTCCTCAGTTGAATTTTTGCTCTTAACACTATTTAAATAACATAATTTTGTTGATATCCTTTGTATATTCTTGTCATTTTTCTTGTATATTTTTCCTTCTATTGTTTTTATTGTTACTTTTCTTTTGCAGATAAAAATGTGGCAATGAATAACCGTGTGTGTGTGTGTGTGTGTGTGTGTAATATGTATATATTGAAATATTGAATTGTTGGAAGTATTATCTTTAGGATAAATTACAGGGTGTAGGATGCTGGTTCTGAAGATAAACACATAAGAATATGTTTGTTTTTGAAGTTGCCAAATACTTCTACAAAAGGATTGTATCAGTTTATTATCAGTTTGTACTCCCAAGTACAATGGTATAGAATCTCTGCTTAGTTCAGTCAACAGACATTGTCAAGGGGTTTAATAGTAGCTAATCTGACAATTGCGTCTCTGTCTTATGAGTGGCAGATACTTTTATGTTTTTAAATGCAACTACTATATTTTATTAAATGAATTGCCAGTTTTTATCTTTTGTTCATTTTTGAGTGGGTTGTGGGCTATTATTCCATCTTTCCTTAATTTTTAAGTAGGGGATGTTAATTATTTTTCTATAACATATTGTATATATCTTCTCTAAGTTTATCATTTGACTTTGATTTTGCTTATAGTGTTTTATGTGTTTGTTGTTGCTATACAGGTGTGTGTGTGTGTGTGTGTGTGTGTGTGTATAGCTCAATTTGTCAATTTTTTTCTGATTACAAATAGATTTTGAGCCATAGCTTAAAAATCTAATCCTATGTTACATAATAATTTACTCATACTTTTTAAAATATTTATATAGTTCATCCATTGCATTCATATCTCTGATTTATCTGGAATTAATTCTTAGGAGATATGGATCAAATTTTACCTTTTTCCAAAGGTGGTTTATTCAATCATCCAGCCAGCAATGATCTGTATTAGAAACCCTATATATGGGCAGCCCAGGTGGCTCAGCAATTTAGCGTCGCCTTCAGCCCAGGGTGTGATCCCCGGGTCCTGGGATCGAGTCCCACGCCGGGCTCCCTGCATGGAGCCTGCTTCTCCCTCTGCCTTTGTCTCTGCCTCTCTCTCTCTCTGTGTCTCTCATGAATAAATAAAAACAATCTTTAAAAACAAAACAAAACCCTATACACTAAATATGTGGCAGAGCACATTTCTACCACATGTATATCTATTCAAGCACCTGTATCAAGCAGTTTTTTACCTTTACCTTTGAATTTGTATAATTCCCTCCTTATAGATTTTCTTTTCTAATGTTTTCCTGACTACTCTTGAATATTTATTTTACCATGTGAAATGAAACACCAACTAGTTTCAAAGAAGGGTTTGTGGATAATTTTTGTGGGACAGCATTGAATACTTAATATTTAGGTAAAACCAAAATCCATGTGACTTTGATTTATGTTATCTAAGAACAAGGATGTCTTTTCAAGTGTTCAAATCTTTATCTGTGTCCTTCAATAGTTCTTCAAAATTTGTCCCATATGGATTTTAAACAGTTCTTTAACTTTCTTTCTAAGTAGTTTCCTTTTTTTTTTCACTATTGTAAATAGTTTCTCAAACATTATATTCCGTACCCACTGGTTATCCTTCATGTATATAAAGGCTATTGGGTCTTCAATATTAACTGTACACTTTTCGCTGAATTCTTTTATTGCATGAGTTAATTTGGTCTCTGATGCCCTAAGCATTTTAGGTATACTAGCACATTGTCTGCAAATAGTGTCTTACTTCTTCCTTTCTAATTCATATGCCTCTAATTTATTCCTCTTGCCTAATTACATTAGCTAACAATGTTGAGTACTTGGAAAGATTTCACATGTGTGTTTACTGAAAGGCATCATAAGCATCCATATTCTTCCTTACTACACTCTAGCATCTCTGGCCTGCTGTGTGCTGCTCAGTTATATTGATTCCTGGACAATGTTTTCTCAGATATCCTTCCTTCTGGATAGAATTGTGAAGTCCTATGACAATGTAAGGTTTTAGTCTGAATGTTAGTTCCTTAAGGCAGCCTCCATGACCTCCATTTACCCATAACAGGGTCAAGAAAGTAGTTGGATAGCTCTATTTTTAACCTCTTAAGGAATCTCCATACTGTTTTCCAGAGTGGTTGCACCAGTTTGCATTCCCACCAACAGTGCAAGAGGGTTCCCCTTTGTCCACATCCTCACCAACATTTATTCTTTCCTGTCTTGTTAATTTTAGCCATTCTCGCTGGTGTAAAGTGGTATCACATTGTGGTTTTCATTTGTATTTCCCTGAGGGCAAGTGATGTGGAGCATTTTGTTCATGTGCCTGTTAGCCATTTGTAGGTCTCCTTTGGAGAAATATCTGTTCCTGTCTTCTGCCCATTTCTTGGCTGGATTGTTTGTTTTTGGGGTGTTGAGTTTGATAAATTCTTTACAGATCTTAGATACTAGCCCTTGATCTGATATGTCATTTCTGGAAAACAAACTGAGAGTTGCTGAAGGGGCGGCAGGAGGGGGGATGGGGTAACTAGGTGATGGGCATTAGGGGATGCACGTGATATGATGAGCACTGGGTGTTATACTATATTTTGGCAAATTGAAATTAAATTAAAAAGAAAGAAAGTAGTTGGATAAAACAGAAGTTGAAATCTCACCAGATTAAAAGGTCATGGATGTGACGCTAACCAGATGTTGATGATTCACTGACAGTATGGATTTGAAAATGAACTAATAAAATTGGATATGAAATTCATTGATGTTTTGTCAACTATCCATTATTGTATATTTCCCATAGCATTTCCCATAACAAAACCAGTTCTTTCTCTGAAAGAAACAATTCTACTACAGTTTTTTTCATCTTGGGGAAAGGGAAATAGCCAAATCTATTTCACTATTTATTTTAAGGGGAGTGGAGGGACACTGAGAAACTTGGAAAATGTCTAAGGTCAGAGTCCAGGGACTTAGGCCCACTTGAATACTGTGATTTAATCATAATATTACAGAAGGCTTCCTTTCTCCACATCTTGCCACCACATCAACAGAGCTCCAGTTTAATAGTGCATTACAACTAAAAGAGATGCAAGGCACACATAGTATTTAACATGGAATACTTAGGGAAAACTAAATACAATAAGGCTCAAACAAAACAAAACAAACAAAACAAAAAGACATTTGAGGAAACTGGAGCCTCTGGCATCTACAGCTATAGAAAACACTAAACACAGCCCAGCACCTATCCAGATTAACATGAACCACATATTGCCTATTCACCTCACTTCCCATTTCATGACACATCATGCTCATCTTTCAATAAAAAATTGTAAAGCAGCTAAAAAGGAAAACAAAACATGATTCAAAGAAGCAAAGAGAGCACCAGAACTACATTCATACATAATGAGGATGTAGAGCAGTAGGAGCTTTCATTCTTTGCTGGTAGGAATACAAAATGGTGCACTTTGGAAGATAGTTTCGCATAAACTAAATAGTGTCAGTATCTGATTCAGTAATCCTACTAGTAGGTATTTACCCAATGGAGTTGAAAAATTATGTTGATTCAAATACCTCCACAAAATAACTTAGAGAAGCTTTATTCATATTCATCAAAAACTGAAAGCAACCATGATGTTCTACAATAGGTAATTAGATAATCAAACTGTGGTAATTCATACAATGGAATATTTTCCAGTGACAAAAAATGAGCCATCAAGCCACAAATAGACATGAAAGAATCTTAAATGCATATTGCTAAATGAAAGAAGCCACTCTGAAAAGGCTACATACTGTATGATTGCAATTATATGACATTTTAAGAAAGGCAAATCTCTGGAAACCTAAATAAATAAATAAATAAATAAATAAATAAATAAATAAATAATCCTTATGTTCCAAAGCTCCAGAATGACAGGAGGAGTGAATATACACAGGATGTTTTTTTAGGGTAGTGAAACTATTCTGCATGATACAGAAATGGTAGATACACACATTTCTCAAAAACTGTAGATGTTTACAACATGAAAAGTAAACTTTTAATAGTGCAAATTTTAAAAGATCATTTAGGAGGTTGGGGACTCCAAGGAAAGAATGCAGATTATAACAAGAGAATCGACCTATATTATAAAAGTATGGAAAAAACTCACCGAAGGGAAAAAGGAATAAGAGGATGATCTAAGTAACTTTCGGAATTAATGGAATCTGCAAGATTAAAGGTAAAAGGAATTGCACATGAACATTGTATTATAGTTGATAAAGTGTTTACCATCAGGGTATGGTTTGACAATTCTGGGACTGCTATACATGTATAAATGAATGATTGAGTTAATAGGTGGCAGATGATAGGAATGAGGATTCTCACTATTGGAGTAGAGGAATGCAGTAAGCATTGCAGTAGGAGTTAAGAATCATTTATGTGGTGATGGATTAAAGTTGCAGACATCACTAAGAGCTCAGGTTTTAGTATAGATATAGATGGCTGCATATTAAATATATACATAGATGTGTCTGTACATGCAAGTGTTAAAATACACACATTTTGTTGTTGTTGTTGTTGTTCTGTCAAGTAAGTAGGCCTAAAAGTAATGACCTCAGTGGCAACAAGGACACTTGCACCCAGATCTTGGTTTCTAGTACCATTCTCCAATAAAAGGGAGCCTTCTTAGAAAAATGGCTGATTTCAAGACTAGACTAAGAAATATACAATGTAAGCACGGAGTTTTGTGTAATGCCAGAAAATAGAAAATGTTTGAAAAGTGATGGGGATTTGTCGAAGGATACAGAAGCAAACTGAAGGAGCTCCCAACGGCCAAAGATAGAAAAATTGGAGCAACAAAAAATAAAGTGGCATTGGATCATAAAACTTGGATTGTAGGGCAGCCCGGGTGGCTCAGTGGTTTAGCGCCACCTTCAGCCCAGGGGGTGATCCTGGAGACCCGGGATCGAGTCCCATGTTGGGCTCCCTGCATGGAGCCTGCTTCTCCCTCTGCCTGTGTCTCTGACTCTCTCTCTCTCTATCTCTGTGTCTCTCATGAATAAACAAATAAAATCTTAAAAAAATACTTGGATTGTAGTATAAAATAAATGTTTTTAAGGCCATGCTAACATCAATAAATGATTGAACAAATTAATACCTGGGAGGAGAAGAGACTTATCTCTCATGCAGAATAATTCAAAATAAATTATTTAAATACTCCAACCAAAAACAAGAAGGATCATAACTCACCGCTCCTTAAGTATGGGCTATGTGCAGTGTCTTCCTTCCAGAGTATAGTAGGAGAAAGAAGGAAGGAAAGCAACTCAGTGTTAGGAAAATCTGGTAAAGAGTATTTCAGCCAGGTGATCAAGGTCAACATCAACAATCATAAAACATGTGATATAAATAGCACCTTAACACTGTGATCCCCAAAGCCCATATAAGCACAGAATAATGGTGAGAAAAAAACATCAGACAGACTCCAATCCTGCAATATACTTGAGCAATAATCTTTAAAACTGTCAAGGTCACCAAAAACAAAGAAACTATCATAAAGAAGAGGAACCTAAGAAGACATGACTGCTAAAAGCACCTTGGTATCATAGATGGAATTCTGGAACAGAAAAAGGACTTTACATCAAAACTTGGAAATGTGGATAAACTAGGGACTTTAGTTAATAAAAAAGTCAATATTAACTCATTAACTGTAACAAATATACTATAGCAATGTAAGAGGTTAATAATAGGGGAAACTGTGTAAGAAAGGACAAGTGAACTCTGTACTATTTGCTTTTTTTTTTTTGCATATCTAAAACTGTTCTGAAAAATAAAGTCTATTCATGATAATTTAAAAAGTTAGAAGTCTGCTAAATGTGGCTTCCACAAAAGCTATATGAGTTTTTTGATAAATAGGGAAAGACCTTGCAGGAACCACCAATCTTTTGCCTTGAATCCCTTTTCTTCTTACCTCCTTCAAGACAGAGATACTTCTTAAAATGAAGCAATCTTCTTGGGACAGTGACAGAGAGAACAGAGGGGGACCCAAGAAGAACTCTTAGCTCCCAGCGACTTCTCTGAACAGTAGTTATACTTGTATGTTAAATTGACGCTGTTTATGTGCAGGCTCCAGAACTCATATGTTAGTGTGCTGAAGCACAATCAAATTGACATTTAATATGCATGTTGGCCATGTCTATGTCTTCCTCTGTGAGATTTCTCTTCATGTCTTTTGCCCATTGCATGATTGGATTGTTTGTTTCCTTGGTGTTGAGTTTAATAAGTTCTTTATAGATCTTGGAAACTAGCCCTTTATCTGATATGTCAGTTGCAAATATCTTCTCCCATTCTGTAGGTTGTCTTTTAGTTTTGTTGACTGTATCCTTTGCTGTGCAAAAGCTTCTTATCTTGATGAAGTCCCAATAGTTCATTTTTGCTTTTGTTTCTTTTGCCTTTGTGGATGTATCTTGCAAGAAGTTACTATGGACGAGTTCAAAAAGGGTGTTGCCTGTGTTCTTCTCTAGGATTTTGATGGAATCTTGTCTCACATTTAGATCTTTCATCCATTTTGAGTTTATCTTTGTGTATGGTGAAAGAGAGTGGTCTAGTTTCATTCTTCTGCATGTGGGTGTCCAATTTTCCCAGCACCATTTATTGAAGAGACTGTCTTTCTTCCAATGGATAGTCTTTCCTCCTTTATCGAATATTAGTTGACCATAAAGTTCAGGGTCCACTTCTGGATTCTCTATTCTGTTCCACTGATCTATGTGTCTGTTTTTGTGCCAGTACCACACTGTCTTGATGACCACAGCTTTGTAGTACAACCTGAAATCTGGCATTGTGATGCCCCTAGATATGTTTTTTTTTTAAATTCCCCTGGCTATTCGGGGTCTTTTCTGATTCCACACAAATCTTAAAATAATTTGTTCTAACTCTCTGAAGAAAGTCCATGGTATTTTGATAGGGATTGCATTAAACGTGTATATTGCCCTGGGTAACATTGACATTTTCACAATATTAATTCTGCCAATCCATGAGCATGGAATATTTTTCCATCTCTTTGTGTCTTCCTCAATTTCTTTCAGAAGTGTTGTATAGTTTTGAGGGTATAGATCCTTTACCTCTTTGGTTAGGTTTATTCCTAGGTATCTTATGCTTTTGGGTGCAATTGTAAATGGGATTGACTCCTTAATTTCTCTTTCTTCAGTCTCATTGTTAGTGTATAGAAATGCCACTGATTTCTGGGCATTGATTTTGTATCCTGCCACACTACCGAATTGCTGTATGAGTTCTAGCAACCTTGGGGTGGAGACTTTTGGGTTTTCTATGTAGAGTATCATGTCATCAGCGAAGAAGGAGAGTTTGACTTCTTCTTTGCCAATTTGAATGCCTTTAATGTCTTTTTGTTGTCTGATTGCTGAGGCTAAGACTTCCAGTACTATGTTGAACAGCAGTGGTGAGAGTGGACATCCCTGTCTTGTTCCTGATCTTAGGGGAAAGGCTCCCAGTGCTTCCCCATTGAGAATGATATTTGCTGTGGGCTTTTCATAGATGGCTTTTAAGATGTCGAGGATTGATTGTTCCCTCTATCCCTACACTCTGAAGAGTTTTGATCAGAAATGGATGCTGTATTTTGTCAAATGCTTTCTCTGCATCTAATGAGAGGATCATATGGTTCTTGGTTTTTCTCTTGCTGATATGATGAATCACATTGATTGTTTTACGGGTGTTGAACCAGCCTTGTGTCCCGGGGATAAATCCTACTTGGTCATGGTGAATAATTTTCTTAATGTACTGTTGGATCCTATTGGCCAGTATCTTGTTGAGAATTTTTGCATCCATGTTCATCAGGGATATTGGTCTGTAATTCTCCTTTTTGGTGGGGTCTTTGTCTGGTTTTGGAATTAAGGTGATGCTGGCCTCATAGAACGAATTTGGAAGTACTCCATCTGTTTCTATCTTTCCAAACAGCTTTAGGAGAATAGGTTTGGTTTCTTCTTTAAACGTTTGATAAAATTCCCCTGGGAAGCCATCTGGCCCTGGACTCTTGTGTCTTGGGAGGTTTTTGATGACTGCTTCAATTTCCTCCCTGGTTATTGGCCTGTTCAGGTTTTCTATTCTTCCTGTTCCAGTTTTGGTAGTTTGTGGCTTTCCAGGAATGCGTCCATTTCTCCTAGATTGCCTAATTTATTGGCATATAGCTGTTCATAATATGTTTTTAAAATCGTTTGTATTTCCTTGGTGTTGGTAGTGATCTCTCCTTTCTCATTCATGATTTTATTAATTTGAGTCTTCTCTCTCTTCTTTTTAATAAGGCTGGCTAATGGTTTATCTATCTTATTAATTCTTTCAAAGAACCAACTCCTGGTTCTGTTGATCTGTTCCACAGTTCTTCTGGTCTCGATTTCGTTGAGTTCTGCTCGAATCTTAATTAACTCCCTTCTTCTCTTGGGTGTAGGATCTATTTGCTGTTTTTTCTCTAGCTCCTTTATGTGTAAGGTTAGCTTTTGTATTTGAGTTCTTTCCAGTTTTTGAATGGATGCTTGTATTGCGATGTATTTCCCCCTTAGGACTGCTTTTGCTGCATCCCAAAGATTTTGGATGGTTGTATCTTCATTCTCATTAGTTTCCATGAATCTTTTTAATTCTTCCTTAATTTCCTGGTTGACCCTTTCATCTTTTAGCAGGATGGTCCTTAACCTCCACGTGTTTGAGGTCCTTCCAAACTTCTTGTTGTGATTTAGTTCTAATTTCAAGGCATTATGGTCTGAGAATATGCAGGGGATGATCCCAATCTTTTGGTATCAGTTCAGACCCGATTTGTGACCCAATATGTGGTCTATTCTGGAGAAAGTTCCATGTGCACTTGAGAAGAATGTGTATTCAGTTGAGTTTGGATGTAAAGTTCTGTAGATATCTGCGAAATCCATCTGGTCCAGTGCATCATTTAAAGCTCTCGTTTCTTTGGAGCCAACATGCATATGAGAAAATGCTCTGCATCACTTGCCATCAGGGAAATACAAATCAAAACCACAATGAGATACCACCTCACACCAGCGAGAATGGGGAAAATTAACAAGGCAGGAAACCACAAATGTTGGAGAGGATGCGGAGAAAAGGGAACCCTCTTACACTGTTGGTGGGAATGTGAACTGGTGCAGCCACTCTGGAAAACTGTGTGGAGGTTCCTCAAAGAGTTAAAAATAGACCTGCCCTACGACCCAGCAATTGCACTGTTGGGGATTTACCCCAAAGATACAAATGCAATGAAACGCCGGGACACCTGCACCCCGATGTTTATAGCAGCAATGGCCACGATAGCCAAACTGTGGAAGGAGCCTCGGTGTCCATCGAAAGATGAATGGATAAAGAAGATGTGGTTTATGTATACAATGGAATATTACTCAGTTATTAGAAATGACAAATACCCACCATTTGCTTCAACGTGGATGGAACTGAGGGTATTATGCTGAGTGAAGTAAGTCAGTCGGAGAAGGACAAACATTATATGTTCTCATTCATTTGGGGAATATAAATAATAGTGAAAGGGAATATAAGGGAAGGGAGAAGAAATGTGTGGGAAATATCAGAAAGGGAGACAGAACGTAAAGACTGCTAACTCTGGGAAACGAACTAGGGGTGGTAGAAAGGGAGGAGGGCGGGGGGTGGGGGTGAATGGGTGACGGGCACTGGGGGTTATTCTGTATGTTAGTAAATTGAACACCAATAAAAAATATATTAAAAAAAAACAAATTGACATTTAAGAATGATTTTGTCCCAACTTGCATCTAGACCATCACTTTATTTCCTTGGTGTGGTAAAGCCCAGGGTCTCCTCAAACCTCAGGAGAAATTATTAACTTGGTTCCCACTTCCTTTCAAATGTCTGAGATAAATTGTCAATACTCATGAAATACATCTCAAATTGATAAAATTATACAATGAAAGAAGCCATATTTAGAGAAAACCATTTGAAGCATACCTGTTTCTCTTTCATATAATCTAATTTTATTCATGATTCACACTATAAATCAGCAGAGAGATGATACCTAAACCTCTGGTATTGTTTGCAGGCAAAAATCACTTTCATTGATTTGCTTTTAGCCTGATGCCTTCAGCCTTTATTGAGTATCAATATAAGGCAGAGACCTGTAACTCCTTGTTGCTTCTATTATTTAAAAAACAATAGTACAATATATCAAACTGTACACAGCTATGAAGATTTTAAGAGAATTGTCAAGAAGCGTTATATTTCTTTGAAGTAATTGTATTATTCTCACGAATACTGTGAATTGTGCAATTATGTAGGTTTTCACTTTAACATTAGCTGATAGAATGCTTTCAGTTAAAGTTTTGGATTATTTTAAGCAAGCACATAAATAAGATACTGACAAATACATGAAGCACTTTTTTTGCCATTATTCTATCCTACTATATTCACATCTTACCCTGAGAGCTGGTCCCAGCATCTTTCCTGCTGAGAAACCATATGGCCTCACCATCAACCAAGAGTTTCAGTCAGGCATATTGATTAGACAGACCAAGTTGACATACATAGTGTAGATCATATGCACATTGATTTTCCTAATTTCTGGAGGATTTTACATTCCTACAATCAGTTTCTTTCTTCTTTTGCATTCACTTTTTTTTTTCCTTCAAGCTTTTATTTAAATTCTAGTTAGTTAACATATACTATTAGTTTCAGGTGTAGAATTTAGTGATTCATCACTTAATACAACAGCCAGTGTTCATCACCAGTGCCCTCCTTAAAGCCTACCACCCATCCCTCCTGGCTGTCCCTTCCTCCAACAACTCCGTTCTCTGTAGATAATAGTCTGTTTTCTGGTTTGTCTCTCTATATTCCCCCCATATATTCATTTGTTTTGTTTCTTAAATTCCACATATGAGTGAAATCATATGGTATTTGTCTTTCTCTGACTTACTCCACTTAGCATAATACACTAGTTTCATCCACATCATTGCAAATGGCAAGATTTCATTCTTTTTGATGGCTGAGTAATATTACATTATATGCATATAATTTAGTATAAATAAATACCATATCTTCTTTATCCATTCAGCAATCAGTGCACATTTGGGGTCTCTCCATAGTCTGGCTATTGTTGATAATGCTGATATAAGCATATAACCTTTTGATTCAGTATTTTTGTATCCTTCAGCATTTCATTGTTAAGCAAGGGTGGTTTCCATTTCTTCTTCTGTCTTGATTCTGGACCTTAAGAACAAACAACACCTGCTAGTTTTGAACATAGGCCTTTTACTCTTATTTTAAATGAAACTCATCTTTCTTTCCCATAATTGTGACTCGTCTGAAGAAAACACAATAAAAGAAAATCTCTAAGAATTTTTGAGGAATAATTTTATGAAATATTGAGTAGATACAAGATAATATTTGTAAAATACATGCAAGGAATAAATCATTGCAACATAGCTCATAAAATCTTACTGTGCCTTGCCATTCACAGATATGAGAGGTTCTTTTTGGCATTTAAATTGAAATAGGATCATTGAATCATAAGACATGAGCTTTTTCAACTTTAGCAAGTAAAACCACATTATTTTCCCTCAAAACTGTCCATACCAATTTATACTATGCCAAGAAGAATATTTGTATTCAATTTGCTTTGTATCTTTGCCACTAAAAGGGCTTTTGTTTCTGCCCTCAAAATCTGGAGTTCGAGTAATGGTAGATCATTTTGGTCTCGTTTGTATATCCCTTGTTAACTAATCCTTAGTTGTCAATAAATTTGAACATATTTGCTTATGTTTATTAGCCATCTTCTTTTGAATAATCGTATCCACTTCTTTTGCCGGTTTTCCTATTGCACTATTTGTATTTTTCTTATTGATTATAATAGTTTCTAAATAACTTCTGGAAATTAATACTTTGTCAACCTTAGGCATTATTTATAAAACTTTTTCCAGTTTTTGGATTGTTCTTTATTCCCTTTATTTTGCTTTAGATAAAAAATGTTTTTGCTTTTAATGTACTCAATATAAATTATTTCATTTTTGTGTAAGTTAAGGAAACATTCCCCATGGGACAAGATATTTGCAAATTACACATCTGATAAGGATTAACATCCAAAATATATAAAGAAGTTACTCAACCTAAACCCCAAAACCAAATAATCCAAGTAAAGGTGGGCAGAGGACCTGAATAGACTCTCCAAAATGACATAAGATTGCCAACAGGCACATGAAAGGTGCTCAACATCTAATCATCCCTAATAATTCTCTAGTCACCAGGGAATGTGGTAAGGATGTGTAGAAAAAAAACCCTCATGCACTGTTGGTAGGAATGTAAACTGATACAGTCACTATGCAAAACAGAAATTTCTTATAACTAAAAATAGAAATACCATATGATCTGGTAATTCCAGTAGGGGGCAATTGCCCAAAGAAAATGAAAACACTGATTTGAATATATATATGCACCCTTATGTGTGTTGCAGCATTATTTACAATAGCCAAGATATGGGAGCAACACACACATCCATCCAAAGATGAATGGATAAAGAAGATATAATTATATACACATATCTGTGTGTGTGTATATATATGCACATACATACATATAGGAGATATTACTCAGCTATTAAAAAGAATGAGACCTTGGTATTTGTGACAACATGGATGGACATAGAGGGCATTACACTAAGTGAAATAAATCAGACAGAAAAAGACAAATACCATATGATTTCAGTTATATGTAGAATAAAAAAAATAAACAAAACCTAGAATCAGACCCATAAATACGGAGAAGAAACTGATCATTGCTAGAGGGGAAAAGAGGGTGGGGGGAGGACAAAATGGGTTAAGGAGAGTGGGGGATTCAGGCTTCCAGCTACAGAGTAATTAAATCACCAAATTAAAAGGCATATCATAGAGAATGTAGACAATTATATCGTAATAGCATCATATGGTGACAGATGGCAGCTATACTGGTGAGCATAGCACAAGGTTCAGACTTGTCTAATCACTACGTTCTACACTGGAAACTAATGTAACATTGTGTGTCAACTATACTAAATAAATAAATAAATAAATAAATTTTAAAAACATAAAGAAATATTCCTCTTTGGTGTGATAAAGATTTTCTACCATATATTATTATAAACGTTTATGCCTTTTCCTATCACATATAGGTTTTTAATCCAACTGGAATTGATTTTGTATGTGATGGAAGTAAGGATCAGTATTAATTTTCTATTACTGTATAACAAGTTTCTATAATTTAGTGACTTTCAACAACACTCATTAATTATCTCATGGTTTCCATGGGCCACAAGTCTAGGCATAGCATAGCTGGGTTTCCTGTTCAGTGCCTCACATGCTTTCAAGGTGTTTGCTAGGCTACATTCTCATTTGGAGCTCAGTATCTTTTTCCAATCTTACTGGTAGCAAAACTCACTTCCTTGCAGCTGTACAACCGAGGTTCCAGCTTTCTTGCTAGCTGTTAGCTAGGGACTCCTCTTGGCATAGTACCTGACCTCTTCAGGGCTGCAGGAGAGCATCTGCTATTGCTTCTTGTCTCTCTAATGGATCACCTGATTAGACTCTGCCCACCCAAGATAACTTGTCCTCTGATGAGCTCAAATTCAGCTGATTAGGGACATTTGTTATATATGCACAATTTGCCAGGTAATGTAATGTAATCTGGGAGTGATACCCCACCATATTCACAAGTTCAGCCTACACTTAACAGAAGATTATACAGGAAAGAGTGAACCAAAGAGTGAGACTCTTAAAGGCATCCATTGTAGGTAAAATTCTGCCTACCACAGGGTTTAATTTGATTTCTATCTTTTTGGAGAGTCAATTGGCCTGGCCTCATTTGCTCATTTTATTTCTCACTACTCTGCACTGCCAGAGTTTTGATAATTTGAGTTTTCATACTGTTTGGGTATTTTCCTGGATTCTCTATTGAATTTCAAGGTGCAATTACTATTTACTACACTATCTGAATTACTACAACTTTGGATAATTCTTAATACCAGGTCAGCAAGCCATCTAACCTTCTACCTCTTCAGAAGGGTCTTAGTTATTCTTGGCACTTTCTTTCCCACTTAAATCTTAGAGTTAACTGACAAAGTTTCAAAAATAATTCCATCAGGATTTAGAAAACATTGACACCTTTAATAAGCCATGAATATTGTATTTAAGTCATTTTAATTTATTTAAATGCCCTTTAATATCTTTCAATAAATTTCTAAGGTTTTTATAAATATCTTAAATAATTTTGCTAGATTTTTAATATATATTTTATGGGTCTTATAAAGTATCTTTAATTAAATTACATTTATAAACTACTTTTCCATGAGTATAAAGAAATGCAATCAATTATATTTTATCTTCTACTTTCCTAAGGACTCAGAATAATTCTAAGAATTTAACTAAAGGTTCTTTGGAGTTCCTTACGTAGATAATTTTTAGTCTATTAATAGCATGCTTTTGTTTCTTCCTTCATTTGGATGCATTTTATCTAGCTTTGTTTTCTAACTAAAACTTTTGTAAATTGTGTAAGAGTAAGAATAGCTTGTATCCTTGTGTTTTTGTTGAACTTAAATCAACAATGTTCAATATTTACCATGAATAATAATTTTGCTGTTATTTTAATGGCCATATCTGATAATCCAGATATTGTTTTTTAATACTCAGAACCTCCTAGGTCATCCTTGATTCTCATCTCATCTGCCTTTAACAGTCTGTCCTTAGACTAGATTCCCAGATAAGTTTCATCATGAGAGGCACTGTGATGATTTGTGGAGGATGGGAAAAAAAAAGAAAAGTTGGCAGCTATGGGCAGGAGTGGATTTTATGTTTTTAAAAAAGGTTTGGGGTATTCCCCTGAGAACTTCATCTTTGATGAAAACTAGGACTATGGTGACAACTTTTCTCTCATCTTAACACACCCAGAGTTTTTGGTAAATTAAATGCCTTTCCCAATGTTTGCTCCTTCAGGCTTCAAAGTGTTATGCAAGTTTCTAATACCCTGTAGTAAATGTCATTTCATTTTCAATCTGGGAGTGACTTCAGTTTCCAAACTGAACCTAACCAAATCAACATTTGTTACCAGCAGTGGCTCTAAAAGAAACAATCCCAAAGTTGAGAATCTGAGATTGGTTTTCTGATCTAATTAGATTTGAAAGCAGTGATGATCTCGTTACCAATATGTAGGGTACTGGTAAGTAGTGGGGAAAGAAAATAAGCTCAAACTTACAAATTTACATTTGCTATTCTTTGAAATGATGTGATGATTAAAACAAGATTTGAATGACCACGTTACTACTGCAATAAAACATTATGATGAAAATAATGAATATAGGGATTATGAATTTAGAATGTCTGAGTCATACTGTAGAGAAGAATTTATAGAAAGCTGTAAATACAGGGTTTAAATTTTCAGGTGAAAAAATAAACAAATAAATACATTTTCAGGTGAAGGTATAGCCAGCAACCAGAGAGCTTCTAATATTGCCCTGAAGTAATCTCTTTCCTCATGTAGTTGCAGATGAGTATTACTGAAAATCAGAAACAAATTTTGATCCTGTGGGTCACTGAATTATAATATAGGTTGAATTTATAGCCTTATCAAATGCTTATCCTTAATGTTAAGACATTGATTAGGAAATAATAGTTCCTTGAGAATGGAAATAAAGACATTTGTTTGGGTTTTCAATAATATGAGTATCTTGCAGTCCAAGATCTGACCGAGCCTCTCTTGCCATATAGATATATTTTCTGTGACTGTTTCCACTTTCTGAAGACCCTATAATGATCTCATTTGAGTGAGTTGCCTTGTAAGGAAAGTTGATTCCTCTCAGGACCCATGCCATCCACTCTCAATACTTACAGATCTATATTTAGTGTCATACCCTAGCAACTCAGGAAGACAAATTAAAGTCTGTCCCAGGACATACATGTATACCAAATAATTTGCCAGACTTTCCCAGTATACATTGGCAGAAATCGTTGGAGCATATGAAGGGATGGGTTCCAAGGGTGTTAGATCAAGGAGGAAAAATATAATTTTGGATTTGTCCAAATTTATTAGTTATGAGTACACTTTCTAGAGATTTTGAATTTAAAATATAAGCTTGAGCAGCTGGGAATAGCACTTACACTTTGGTTGCTTAGTAAAATGCCAGCAACACATGAAAGTAGGCTAAGCTGCCAGAACTTTGGCGGTATGATGGAAAAGAAAAGACTTCTAATAGATCAGACATGCACTGGTGTCGAGGGGAAAGAAATAGGTTTTTGTCAGCAATTTCTGGACATCTTCCCAAGAAGAATTCACTCCACTTAGGTATAGCAGAAAACAGAACACATGGATATTAATTTTATGGGATTCTGGCCTTTGTGAAATTTCTGCAGTTCACCTTTCTAATCTTTGTTCTGGCTTGCAAAGGTTTTATTGACCTATACTTTCCTAACATAAGCCTTTCTGATATTGATTGTCTAGGATAGCTTCTGCTTTCCTTACCCAAATTTGATGATTTCCCTTCTCAGATCATTTTCACCTTGGCCCAGACACACCATGTTCCTATCATGGTGAACATGCTGATGCTTGAGAATCTGGTCTTCTAGCAACCATGCTCCCTTCCTAAGCAAAATAAACTCTTGGTAGTGTGGAAAATGATTTCAATATGCAAACCACAGAGCTTCCCGAAGGCACTAAAATCTCTGGTTTCAGACACCCGTGCATCACGACTGCACCCTGCCCTTACAACAGTTTGGTTATATGAACCTATGCATACCCATTTTTTTCTAAGTTATTTTGAGTCAGGTTGCTATCACGTGCAAATAGAAGCCCCAATAAATGCAAACATGCACACATATGAGCAAGACTTCTGACATATAGGCATGCTATTTCAATAGTCAGACTGGATATATTTGTTTTGAGTTTTATAAAACAGCTGATTCTTATCCTTTGCTCTATAGACTATCAAAAATAAGAAACACCACTATGCAAAATAATATTACATAAAAGGTAGAAAAAGCCTCAAATATGATGATGTTGATGATTCTGTAGTAGAGATATATCAGAATTTTTATGAGTTTCTGCCAAGAATGTGTATATATAAAAATATTGCAAATATAATATCTACATGCGTGTATTGTTTATAAATCATATCATAAAAAACAAAAAATAAAAATAAATCATACCATACATATATGCACATATTTATAAATTCCACTAAATTATGTTATTTAATCCTTGAGATGTACTTCAGAGATCAATTATAGAATTCAATTGATATATTACCATAAGTACTCTAAATGTGCTAATCATAAAATACACATATTTGACATGCCATTTAAAGTTGAATTTTCTTGCAGCTGAACAGGAAAAAAATTTGTATAATAGACTCCTGATCTCTTCAGCCAGGAGTCCAAATACTGTAGCTCTAATATAGAGCCATTGTTTCAGCTATACCTCCTTGTTATCAAATCTGGGCTTAGAAGTCATAAAAATGATAAAACTTTCTGCTATGCCAAGTGATTCTTATTTTACATTATGCAGTAACCTTTTAAGCTTTCTATTCATTAGCCAAAGGAGAAAGCATATCACATCAGCATTTCTGATGTTTGAAAGTATACTTTCGAAATAACGTCAAAGAGAAAGAAGCAGCAGAAATTTGTTCTGTAGTTTTTTTCTTCTAGATGAAAAAAAAACCCTAATGAAGTAATAAGATAAGTAAACAAACTTTGCTAATGCACAATCCTGTCTTATTTTGGAGTCTCCTAAACTCTTAGGAACATACACATTTACATAATTTATCATTAATTATTCATCTCAGGGCCAATGGCTATCTCTGCCCAATGTAGCACCTTTGAACTTAGGTTTCTTGCCCAGGGGATAATGAGCAAGGGCTGAATTTCAGTAGTGAAATTCAAATCTACATTCAAACACAAAAGTTAAAAGCAATTAATTCAGAGTGTTTAACAGTCTCTTTAATTTTGAATCCATCTGTGCTACTAAAAGCAGATTGCCTTATCTAGATGCCACAGAAGACCGAATTAGTCTTTCTGGCCATTAAGGCATTATCTTTAAAATTACAGTCACATTCGTTCAATGTTCTTCCAGTGACCTGAAAAGTAAATATACTTCCAAATGACTTAATTTACATTCCACAAATCTGGCAATTTGTTATCTCTTTTTCACATTATAAAAGGTCCCTTTTTACCGGACTCTTAGCTGTCTTGCCCTCTTTATCTATCATGATTGCTCTCATCAAACTTTACGCTTTATGTTCCTGGAATACTGCTTACAGTTGCTTGAATGAAACTTTCTGCTTTACTTTTTCCTTGCTCTTTCCTATCACCCCAACAGATAATTAGTCAAATATTTACTTCCCGCTCTGTGACACACTGTTATACATACATTTTCCTCAATCACTCTCTCTCACACACACATAGGGTACAATAAACCTTCAACAAGTGTTGACCCTATGTAATAAAAGGGATGGTTAAAATGTTGTGTGAAATTTCCTAATATTGTCATTCATATATATGACCTTCTATTAAATATACAGTACATGTAAAGACATATGTTAGGAGAATTTAAAAATGAATGGGAAGAAATGGCATCATCTGTAAAGGAGTTAGAAACCCTTGGTGGAGGTTTTTAATTAACTATAATGTGAGACAAAATGAAATAACTTCCACAAAGCAGGTGCATATGTCTATGGATATATCATGGATAATACAACTGAGGAAATAGGGAAGACTTCATGGGTGAACCATTTAATCTAAATAAAGGAAATAAAATTTTAATGAGTATATAAGGGAAGGAAGGACATGAGATAGTGTTTTGTTTATGTGTTTGTTCTGTACTGTAACCACATATTCAGAGCCACGCAAGAACATAAGGGAGTTTGAGAAGGCTACTGTGGCTAGAACCCAGATGCACAAAAAAGATGGATGTATTAATTAGCACTGATTGTTTTCAAGTGATAGAAAAAATTGTGGCTAGTTAATAAAGTAAATTTGTCCTAACAGAGCTATCTCACAGAACCCAATGATTGTAATTTTCCAGGGAACAAAGATGTTGTAACCAGGACATGGAAAATCATTAATATGCTTTTTAGACCTTTTACTTTTTCTTCTTTGCATATACCTAATTATTTATTTTCTCTCTTCTTCCCCAGGCTTATGGATCATATCATAGTTCCCAAGTTTCTAGCTACAAGCAGGAAAAAAAAGCCAGCATGTCACTGATACCCACATCCAATGTTCTAGAAGATTCCAACAACTCTCCCATCATGAATCAAGTGTCCACCACTGCTTTAATGGGCAAAGTGTAGTACACTGTCTTACTTCATCCTCAAGATGAAGCTCATTATTATATATGTGTTAAAAAGTAAGCAACAGAGATCTTTAATGAGGTTCAGGAACTTCTACAAGTCCACAAATCAAATAATTGGGTCATTGGTGCTATTAGGATTTCAACATAGTCTGATAATCAGACTTGGGAGACTATCTTTAATCATCATGTTGTTCTATTACTACTTCACACACTTGGCCCATTGCCTACCTGGAGAGAGAGCAAAAACTAAGGAAACTGATTTCTAGCACAACCAGAACAAGTTCACATTCTTACTCTTTTCATTAATATTTTTTCTTTCTTTCTCTTCCTTCTTCCTTCCTTCCTTCCTTCCTTCCTTCCTTCCTTCCTTCCTTTCTCTTTTCTTCCTTCCTTTATTTGACTGCAATTGTCAGCCATCTCATGGATGAAGACACATGTTCCACCAGAAGTGTCACAGGAGTAGCATAGAGTAGTATAAGCTGGTAGTTTCTGCTGTTTCTTCCAGTAGGTGCATTATTAGAAAAATTAAAATAAAATAAATAGCAAATTCAGACTGTTTCAGACTGTTACAGAAAATACTATCAATTTATTCAAGGGAGCAATCAATGAGATACCTCACCAAATAAAGAAGTTTACCCAATATATAAAAAAATTTATATTCCAGAAACGGGGCTAGAGATACTACATATCATCAATTAGTACTCTGCATAGGTTAAGAGTAGGAAGGAAATTCTACACCCTTGTGGAATGATAAAATGTATCTTCTCTTTGTGGACAGAAATTTAGGCTTAGTTAGATTTCCATATGCTCCAGGATTAAGAACAGAATAAGTGGGACCAAAAAAGACACCCATAAAAGACAAGGAACATAAGATTTAAGAACCTGTAGAAAGACAAACATTTGAAATAATATATTGCAGTAAACAGGAAAAACTTGGTACGAAATATTTGGTTTGTACTGTTAATGAAATTCACATAATCAAAAAGATCCTGCTGGAAGTAATATGCCTGCCCATTTCTGCCATTTATATCTATTTGCATTTGAAGAGGTGTGAGCCTTTCTGCCTTTTTTTCAGTTGGTATTTTTGTTGTAAGTAAAACACCAGGTTTGTCAAGAAGAAAATGTGAATGGTATATTCTCAATCCAGGTCTCATAATAAAATAAATTCTGACCTTCTCAGCTATGGCATTGACTATCTCCTCCAGTCTTAGGTTTTGGTATTATTTACTAAAGTTTTACTTGAGTTTTTATAATTATTTAATAATTGAAAAGTTGCAACTTATATACCATTTAAGATGTCTTGAGCATACTATATTTTATAATTTCAAAGCTGACGAAATCCTGTATGATGTCAATGATCAAGGTGTAAGCATGGCATAGGAGAGAGAATTCTGTGGAACTGAAGTTTATTAAAGTGAAAAAAAGAAATAGACATATGTAGCATGCTTGTCAGAAGAATCATCTCCATAGATGTTGAAGCCTCATAAACTATAACAGTTGTTGGAATGAGACAATGATGAATAATAGACAATTAGGAGATAATAATGTAAGAAGGTACAATTATGATCAGATGACATGGCTGCAAAGAAAGAAGTTTCACATGGCAGGGAGTATTTACTAGGCTATGTAGCAATAGGATCTGGGAATATGCATGATCACAGTGATAGTCATACATGAGTTGGGAAAAAGAACACGATTCACTTAAGGGGACATCATCAAAGGAAAGCTTTCCTTATGACACAATCCAGTTAAGACAAGATGGACGATTACTTTAGTGGAAAGTTAATTCATATTGATACTGAACAGAGCCTCCGAAAGACATGAGAAAGGAGTTTGGGATGTGACTACATTTCTTAAATGTTTAATAAAAAATAACTATATCACAATGCCAGAATTTAGCAGATTCCATTGAGTTCTACACATTGGTTCCAGTGGTGAATACAAAGGGCAATGAAGCACCTATACTCATGAAGTTTAATGTAAGTCATACATGTATCTAAAATTGTTCATGCTTAAAGAACACAAAATGAGATGTGTTTATTACCTGTAATAATTCCTTATGGGAGCATTTCAAAAGGAATAAATAATAATAGATACCTTGGTGATACCTACATCCTAAACTCTTTTTTTTTTCAAAACTGCACCTTACAAATGCTTAATTAGTTGAGATAAGCCAGTGCACATAGATGCCAGGTAAATACCAACAGAATTAAAAAGCCCTCAACGTTAGGTATTAAAAGTTAAAACTCACGAGCTCCTGGTGAGTTCTAATTTTGCTTAAAAAAATGCTTCCATAAGCAATTGCAAAATGAAATATACACTCACATTTCTAGCTCATATTTTTTTCAATTTTTTCTCCCACATTAGAGGCACTTTTTCCCAAAGGATGGATAATGAGATAATTAAATTATCCTCAGCAGTGCTATATAGTCAAAGGCACCATGTTGAGAATTGCATACAGCAAGCAGCAAAGCAATCTTTCACTCAACCAGCAGCAATGACGTGGGCAGTTCACTTGGCCTATTTTATAGGTCAGATGTTGAACTCTGTATCATTTGGACACCAGTTATATGCCCCTGGAAATGTCTGTAAGTTTTTTAATACTGAGCGTATAAGAAAACAGTACTATATTTGGTATATAAGAAAACCTGGAGTTGACAAGGTTCTTCTTCAATTGTCAGTGAATATTTTACGATCATGAAAATCCACCATTAGCCCCTTTTGGCTGAAGTAGGCTTTATAAAAATAAGGTATCCACAGGATAGTTACTATTGTCCCATTCTCTCCTCTTCTCTCTTTCTCTCATTCCCTTTGTCTGTCTTCAGCTCAGGTTGTGATTTTTGGGTCCTGGGATCAAGCTCCAAGTCAGACTCCCTCTCCCCCTGCCTCTCCTCTCACTCATGCCCATGTTCTCTCTCAAATAAATAAAATGTTTTAAAAATTAAAAAAAAAAGAAACTTGACAGTTGCTACAGACAGAAGTTTCTATTTCTCATTTCATGTACATGAGAAGTTGTTGGAGAAGACAAACATGCTTAGAAAGGCTGGAAGAGTAAAAGTGGACAGGAGGAGAACTGACAACATAAGCCCAAACCTGGGTGTGAAGACATTTGTCATCAACTATGTCACATATCTCAAGATCATAGTTAGAAAAATCTGACTATGAGGAAAGAGCATGAGTTTTTTTTTTTTTTTCTTGAAAAGATCTATAAACTGTCATTGGGTTAAAGTTTCTTATGACCAGATTTTCTCAGCAAATTCATTGGCTTTTTTTTTAAAGATTTTATTTATTTATTCATGAGAGACAAAGAGAGGGAGAGAAGCAGAGACACAGGCAGAGGGAGAAGCAGGCTCCATGCAGGGAGCCTGACGTGGGACTCGATCCTGGGTCTCCAGGATCAGGCCCTGGGCTGAAGGTGGTGCTAAACCGCTGAACCACTGGGGCTGCCCATTGGCTTTTTTTGTTAGTGTTTCTTATTATTAACCAATGCAGTCATTAATACTTTCTTTATACTTCTATGTTGCAAGGAAACCCAGTTAATTCCATGGAGTGGAACTAATGCTTAGCAAATCCATTTGCAAAGCATTCAATATAAATTTTGCATTCCAGAGAGAATATCTCCGGATCTGGACTACCACAAAACTTATTTGCAATGCTAGAAATGCCCAATTGTGGGAAAGAAGAATCCTAACAACTTGTGTGTAATTATACTTGTCAGCAGCACCTATAACTTGAATGTAAGTTTTGAAGGACTACATTTATTATATCAAAGGCAAATTACCAGCTGTTCAAATGAAGATGGTAGAATTTTAATATAACATCTGCAAAACGGCTTTACGTATCTAGAATCAGCTTTTCCTCATGCTGAAGAGCTTTCAGTGAGTCTCACTGATAAACTTTTCACTCCACATGTCTCATCCATGGTTTCATACTCTCTATAGTAAAAGATATTTTAACTGGTATGACTGAGCTCAAAAATCTTTATGTCACTGAGCTTTATCCATTTTATTTATATCCCCTTCAGATAATCCCCAAGGTCAGAGTACTGTTTCTCTAATTCATAACTGTGTCTTGCATTTTCACAATAGTCACTTATTGATATAGGCCTAGAAACTTGAATAGGCTGTGACTAGTTTTGCAGTCTCTAATATATTTTAAAACATCATTTCTGTTATGTTAAATTCTGTTCTCAATGAATCTCCCTTGGAGTTCTAAGAAAGTATAGCCCAATAGATAATATTGGGTAATATGTGCCCAAGGCCCTGTCATAATAAAACAAAACAAAACAAAAGTAAAAGAATACTTTCAAAACAAGGAAACTCTAGTATGAATATGGATAAAGAAAAGTATTATCTATATACCACAAAATACATTTTTTCAGTTATCAAGTTGAAAGATGTCAGCAAAAATACATGGCACATAATAAGAGAACCATTCTGAATTGTGACAAATTATTAAGAAATCTTGAAAAAAAAAATGAATGGACATAGAGGATGGATGAGAAGCCTGGCCAAAAAGAGGTAGTAAACATGGAACTATATCTATAGAAAGCTCATAGGCCATGATCATTTTCTTTTATTCAGATTTTCAAAATGTGGCAAAGTCATATGAGGCAAAATTGACCACTCTCCTGCACTGAGGAGAGATTTACTTTTGCAGAATTATTGCCTCAGCAGACTAAGAATGAGCCTTTGGGGGTTATATAGATTTGGGCCAACAGGTGTAGCAACAGGACTCCAAGAATCTATAGACTGTATATTTGTTTCCTGACACTACTTCCCCCTGGCTTTGCTGAATCTTACCTTGACTTAGATAAGCACTTTTCTGAATATAGAGGACAATTCCCATTGAGGTGTAAAAACCACACCATAAAAGAACTAGAGGTGAGATAAGATAATTAGCTCATCTCTATGAGTTGAATACAGAATTGACAATCTTGAAACACAAATCTAGTCTATGAAATAGGAGATGTTGGGGATCCCTGGGTGACTCAGCAGTTTAGCACTTGCCTTCAGCTCAGGGCGTGATCCTGAAGTCCCGGGATCGAATCCCGCATCGGGCTCCCTGCATGGAGCCTGCTTCTCCCTCTGCCTGTGTCTCTGCCTCTCTCTCTGTCTCTCATGAATAAATAAATAAAATCTTTTTAAAAAGAAGAAATAGGAGATGTCAATGATGTAAAAGACATACTGTTTTCAGGATGAATGGCAAAAGGACAAACTCACAGGAAAGGACAGAGGGCATGTAACGGACAGAAAGAAAATGGTAATCAAACATACAGATCAAACAGTCATTCTTCCTCAGCACTTTGGCTACCAGAGGACTGTGAAGCAGTATACATAATGATTAATGTCAAAATGCCCTCCATTCCCTGGTTGAGAATCACTGGCTACCAGTCCACTTAATGAGGGAAGGATGACACATTCTCTGGTGAGGCTACTGAAGTATCCTAGAATTATGGCAGGAGTTAGTGTGAGGAGTAAACTGTGAACCAGTTCCTGAGATTGAAATGAATTGAAGGAATTGACCTGGAAATTAACAGAAGATAGCAAAAAAGGAGAGGGGGAGAAAAGGCAATAAAGCCAGTGGGCACAAGCCTCAATTTCTGAAAGAGGTATTTACAAATCGATGAACGATAAATGCTTTGGAAGCAACAATACCTAATTACAAAAATTTTAACAGCTTCTGGTGTTTCAGAAAGAACTTCTAAAGGTGAAAGATTTCTTTTAGAAGGTGAAATATTTTAAAAGCATGTTTGAGGAGAGACTCAGTTTTCAGTCAGAGCAATAGAAACCTGTATGTACATTTAATCATCTGTGGAGGATTTTGCTTAGTTGCTTGATTTTGCTTAGTCTTGATTTAGTTAGTCTTTGGTTGGACTCAGGAATCAATATTTGAGAACAATTTAAAATCAGGGGGTGAAATGAAAGGAAGAATCAGAAAACATAAGTTTGCTGGCTACAGGCAGAGAATAACAGAAGATACTTTGGGAAAGACATGGAAGAGAGATCAGCATCAGCAGGAAACAGGAAAGGTCAACAGGAGCCAAAAGGGCAGAACTACCAGGGGAGCCTACTAGTCATTTCTAACTGTGACAACGAAACACCACTAACTTAGTGGCTTGATGCAAACACACATTTATTACCTTACAGTTCTGTGGCTCAGAAATCTGACAGGTGTCACTGGGCAAATGTCAAGGTCAGCAGGCTAGATTGTGTTCTGGAGGCTCGAGGGAGAATATGTTTCTGTGGTTTTTTTTTTAGCTCCCAGAGGCTGCCTACATCTCTTGGCTCATGGACTCATCCTCCTTCAAAGCCACAACATCGAGTGTCCTGTGCTTTTCTTCACATCCGTTTTTTTCTTTTCCACTGTCTCCTTTTTACTCTAAATGTAGGACCCTTGTGATTACGTTGGGCCCAGCCACGTAATTCAAAATAAGCCACCTATTTTGGGTCATCTGATTAGTGTCTTAATCACACATGCAAACTTAGTTCTCTGTTGTCATGCAACCTAACCTAGTCATAGTTGTGGGGACTAGGACACAGACATCTTTGTGGAGGGGTATTCTTCCTACCACAGAGAGGTATTTTCAAGGAATAGTAGGAAGTTAAACTCACCCATGGCCCTGAAGATTGAGATGCACATTCATATTTTATTTGTCTCATGATTTTAGCTTGGAGGAAATGTTGCCATATCTGCTTGAGAGTCTCCAGGAGTGTAGTGCTGAGGTCCTGCAGACCCCACCTCGCAATACAGACTGAGCTGGTAGAGAGGTAGGTTGGTGACTTCAGCTGAGTTGAGGAGCAAATGGGGACAGGCAAAGTTTCAATAACATACTGAAAGGCCGAAAGGGGAAAGTGAAAACTAAAATAATAGAAAATGCCAATTGTGACAGGGTTTGAAGAATGAAGTGTATGAAAGAAAATAAAATGAAAGATGAAAATGTAGAAAAGAAATACCTTTTCGAAAAATTCTCAAGTATAGAAAAGCCTACAGCAAAAATGTGTCAACATCTGGGCCAGGCAAGACAAAGTTTTATATCCTCTTCACCTTAACATTCTCGCCTGCATTCATTAAATATCTAAGAAGTAAATGGTTAAAATCTGTCTTTTTCTCATTCTTCCTCTCCTTAACCCATCCCTTCATTTTCCTTGTTAGATAATTTATTAGTTACCAGCTCAAAGCTCAGCTTCACCTTAAAAAAACATATCAAAAACCAAGAGAAATGCTATGAAACATATTAAAAGCAATAAGTATTTTGGGAAAGAAGAGGTGAAAATCTGAATGAATGTGAATTTAGATTTCCTTTTACTCTTTTTTTAAATCAAAGTATACTTGATATACAATGTTACATTAGTTTTGGGTGTACAATATAGTGATCTCATAAATCTATGTAAGTCTACACATTAATGCTATCATAAGTGTAGCTAACTTAAAAATGGAGATAGTTAAAACCATAAATCTTGATGATACTTAGAATAAATTCTAAATATCTAAGTAAAACAACATGATATGGGAAAAGGTTAAAGAGAAAATCAGCTGCAAAGATATTAAATGATTCTGCTGTCTAATACTCAAAGATTAGGGATTAAAGTCTGGAAAGCTCTGCAATGATAGTGTTATTTGTTTAAAGTTTATGCTGGGTACCTGATAAATATCATCTTTGATGATTACTTTTCCTGCTTTATGTGGTGTCTTCAGCTCCATTTGTGCTAAGACTTTGGTTCAGTATAATGATGTATATGTAAGCTTGTAATATGTAGGTTTTCCATAGCTTCTGAGTTCCAGTTCATATTGCCTTGATGATTTACAAAATCCATTATTTCATGCTAATGTCATTTTCACTTTTTCAGTTTTTTGTCTAAAAAACTCATATAGTGTCAACATGTAGAATGTTACTTCTTATTAGGTACAGCTGCCCCAAGCAATATAATGCTCAGATCACAACCCAACCCAACCCTGAATTTTCTTTTTTTCTAAAGAGAAAAACATAAACCAAAATATTATTAGCTTGCCAACAGAGATGAGTATGCAATATGTCAAGGTGTTTGACTGAACAAGAAGAAAGTGAAGAATTGGGGAGAAGATAAAGGATGATACTCCAGTGTTCTGGCCTTTTTTTTTTCTGTAAAGGACATAAAAATAAGTTACAAATAAGTAAAGTTGAAGAGAAAATATATATTTGCTTATATCTTTATTAAACGTATCAGGTCAAGGGGACACCTGAGTTGCTTAGTCACTTAAGCATACGACTCTTGGCTTCAGCTTAGGTCATGATCTCTCAGTCCTAGGACTGAGCCTTGTGTTGGGCTCAGTGCTCAGTGCAGAGTCTACTTTAGATGCTGTCTCCCTCTCCCTCTGCCCCTCCCTGCTCACATTCTCTCCCTCTCTCAAATAAATAAAATCTTTTAAAAATAAAAATAATAATGTATTATGTCAAGAAACCATCTTTATCTTTTTCATATTTGAGAATATAACTGCCCATAAAACAGGAATTAATCACTTTGTTCTTCTAAATGTTTGCTAGAACTCAGTCCTTAGTAGGAAAAAAAATAAAATAAAATAAACAAATGAAAAAACAAAACTCAGAGTCTAAACTACACTAAGTAATATGAGGATCACTAGATACTTATTATTAAAATAAATATAACAACTATAAATGGAATTTTTAGGAATGTCTATTGTAGGGTGCCTGGGTGGCTCAGCAGTTGAGTGTCTGCCATCGGCTCAGGGTGTGATCCTGGAGTCCCGGATTGAGTCTCCCATTAGGCTCCCTCCATGGAGCCTGCTTCTCAACTCTGACTGTGTCTCTGCCATTCTCTCTCTCTCTCTCTGTGTATCTCATGAATAAATAAATAAAATCTTTTTTTAAGAAAAGGAATGTCTATTCTTTTTTTATTCTGGGAGACATAGAGTAGACTTAGGAGTCAGCCTACTAAGCATTAAACGGGCACCACCACTAGTTAGTATGACACTTTAGGCAAGTTACATGAATTCTCATATGCAAACAGGAAATAATAACAATATCTACCTCAAAGGAATAGTATAAGGATTAAATGGAGTAATACATTTAAATACTTAGAACTATACCAGTTACAAAATAAGTACCCAGGTGTTATCGTTACCTGAATTTAAGATCCAGCTCATAATAAACAATTAATGTACAGTGAAGACTTTTTTTTAGATTTTATTTATTTATTTGAGAGAGAGAAGATGCACATGCATGTGCATGACCAGGGGGAGGGGCAGAGGAAGAGGAAAAGAGAGTCTCGAGTAGATTCCCTGCTGAGCATGGAGCCCAATGTGGGTCTCCATTCCAAGATCCTGAGATCATGACCTGAGCCAAAACCAAGAGTCGGAAGCTTAATGAACTGTACCACCCAGTCATCCCAGTGAAGACTTTCTTAAATCACTAATGGTCATACATTTATGCCTGCAAGTGTAGTTTCTTGCTCTGAACACTATGCTCTAATCACCATTAAACAGTAACCATTAGCTTAATTGATGATTTTAGCTTTTATATTGCACAAGTACAATGTACAAGTATGTTGCCATTTAATTCAAGTTTCAAGTGGAATGTTCTCTTTTTAAGAAGTAAATCAAGTAATTGGATAATCATATCCTATTGTAAAACTTGAGTAACTACTGTATTATGACTATACTTTTAAAGAGTCAATCCCACTCACCCCACCCCTGCCAATTTGTATTCTGTTTGAAGTGCTTTGTCAGCCTTTCTTTTTTTTTTTATTCTTATAATTTACTAGGTCAAGCTTAAGTGGTTGGAAAACCATAAGGCCCCAAATTCAATGACTGAGTTAATCATAAGAGAGATTATCCTGGATGGCCATGATCTAATACAGTAAATCATTAAAAGTGGCCGGGCCCTTCCTGAAAAGTGAAATTCAAAACAAGAGAGGTTCTCCTGCAAAACTGATGGTCCTAGAAAGTTTCCCTAGGCACAGTGGACTGGACTTCTATTATCACCTAAAACTCATGTCTGACTAACCTTTAGCTGCAGTGACCGCATCCTGTGAGGATCCAATCTCAGAAGATTTCCTCTTATGTTTTCCCCATTAAACTATATGAAACTGCATGTAGCCCGTGACCTTCCAAACACCCAAAACCTACAGAGGCCCCTCTTTCCAGGTGAACATTTCCACCCTGTAGTCTCTCCACGTTGCAGCACTTTGCAAGAAATGGGTGAAATCATGTTTTACTCTTAGAACAAAAGTTTGTTCTACAAATTGCTGTAAATGAACTGGTCTGACATTTCTAGAGCATACTTATATGGCTTTCACCAAGAATGTATATGTCTCTCCCTGAATTACTTTGAATAAAAATAAAATTAATGTACGTATATGCTTATTGTACGTGTTGAACATATGAATAATAATTTAATATTATACATACCAACATACTTTGTACGTATGTACATACCTATGTGTGCATTATATACACATATATGTACACTATATATGAATATGCATGCACATATACATAAATATATACATCTTAAATCTATTATACGTGTACTATATCTATAACTATACCTATACTTATACTTATATATCTATACCTGTACCTATCTATTTCTATATCTCCTGGCTGAAGGCTTGGACACATAGCAATGAGTCACACTGACAAAAAGAGGCAAGAAAAATTCAGACGCTGCAAATCCATGGTCCATGGCCTTTCAGAAGGTGTCATATCTAGGATTCTTGTTAGTTTCCTTTCCCCAGTAGGGCAGGCCTCACTAGTCATGCCTTCATGCCTTCATAATTATAGAATAAACCTCTCTCTTCATCCTCATGGACCTCCAGGCTCAGGCCTAGAATTTACTCAGAGTAGACATAATCCTTTAAAATGAGACTCTGACAACACTTTACATTGTTATGTAAAATAATTCACCTTCTCACTGATTTAAATACCGCCATTTCATAAAATTTTTGGCTCTACTTCTACATAATCAAAAGGCCATTACAATATTTCTTTTCCAAAATAAACATTAGCCTTCTCCAAAGATAAATCAGAAAACATCTGTAGGCAATTTAAAATAATAATTTTTACCCATTTTTACTCTTCCAGATTGCAAATACTGAAATATAATCTCATTGAACAGCAACACATTAAAATTTTGATATAGCAAAAGAGGTACTGGATCTCAAAACTTTAACTCTCTTTCCTATACTTCCGAATTTTAGATAGTAATGGTAGCTTCTCGTGTTTACCATTGTATAATAAAATATTCTGTGGAACACCACTGCCTGTCACCCAGATATACTCACCCTAGCAGGGTACATGGCAAATGGTATTGGATACAATAGGCTTCGGCCTCCCTCACAGTGATTATGGCCACATGACAGGTTCCCATCACTGAGATATGAGCAAAGTAAAATATGCCACTTACCATACTCTTAAAGATGATCATTTAGGACATGCTTTTATCCTTTTTACCCTCTTGGATAGAAATAGTTTTAACTGAAGCAATCTTGAAGGTCAAATATTAAGAACTACAGAGCCACTCTGCCAGCCTGGGTCCCTCGGTGACTTTTTTTTTTAAGGTTTTATTTATTTTTTATTTTTATTTTTATTTTTTTATACCATATTTATTTTTTTCAGTATCTTTTGTTTTTATTTTATTTTTTAATAATAAATTTATTTTTTATTGGTGTTCAATTTGCCAACATACAGAATAACACCCAGAGTGCTCATCCCGTCAAGTGCCCCCTCAGTGCCCGTCACCCATTCACCCCCACCCCCCGCCCTCCTCCCCTTCCACCACCCCTAGTTCGTTTCCCAGAGTTAGGAGTCTTTACGTTCTGTCTCCCTTTCTGATATTTCCCACACATTTCTTTTCCCTTCCCTTCTATTCCCTTTCACTATTATTTATATTCCCCAAATGAATGAGAACATATAACGTTTGTCCTTCTCTGATTGACTTATTTCACTCAGCATAATACCCTCCAGTTCCATCCACATTGAAGCAAATGGTGGATATTTGTCATTTCTTTATTTTTATTTATTTTTTTTTTTATTTGTGATAGTCACAAGAGAGAATGAGGCAGAGACACAGGCAGAGGGAGAAGCAGGCTCCATGCACCGGGAGCCCAACGTGGGATTCGATCCCGGGTCTCCAGGATCGTGCCCTGGGCCAAAGGCAGGCGCCAAACCGCTGCGCCACCCAGGGATCCCATATTTGTCATTTCTAATGGCTGAGTAATATTCCATTGTATACATAGACCACAGCTTCTTTATCCATTCATCTTTCGATGGACACCGAGGCTCCTTCCACAGTTTGGCTATTTTGGACATTGCTCCTAGAAACATCGGGGTGCAGGTGTCCCGGCGTTTCATTATCATGAAATGGGCAAAAGACATGAAGAGAAATCTCACAGAGGAAGACATAGACATGGCCAACATGCACATGAGAAAACGCTCTGCATCACTTGCCATCAGGGAAATACAAATCAAAACCACAATGAGATACCACCTCACACCAGTGAGAATGGGGAAAATTAACAAGGAAGGAAACCACAAATATTGGAGAGGATGCGGAGAAAAGGGAACCCTCTTACACTGTTGGTGGGAATGTGAACTGGTGCAGCCACTCTGGAAAACTGTGGAGGTTCCTCAAAGAGTTAAAAATAGACCTGCCCTATGACCCAATTGCACTGTTGGGGATTTACCCCAAAGATACAGGTTTTATTTATTTATTCACAATGCAGGGAGCTAATGCAGGACTCAATCCCAGGACCTAGGGATCATGACCTGCACCAAAGGCAGACACTCACTCAACCACTAGCCCCCCAGGGTGACTTCTTAGAGCACACACACATACCTGCCCTAGACTATTACAATGAGAGAAAAAGAAACTACTGTTTTTGTTGAATCATTACATTTTTGGATATTTTTATAGCACATTAGCCTTCATCATAACTAGTAATATATTTTTACTTAAACTCCTACTTTGCGATAATTACATACTTACAAAGAAGTTCCAAAATAGTACAAGGAACTCTCATTTACTTTGTTATTTTTCTTTAAAGGAAGAGAACATAAAAATTGAAGGTGATGGGTGATTGACTTTTGCAATAAAGATAACCTGCAAATTCAAAGTGTGGACCCACACTAAATATTTTAAAATAAAATATTGAATACTATCCCACAAAGATTGGGAAAAAGACAAAGATGCCCTTTCTTGCCACTTCTACCCATAACATACTGGAGATATTAGCCATTAAAATGAAAAAAGAAAAGAAATAAAAGTTATTAAGATTTGAAAGAAAGAAGTATTAACATGACATAATTTTTTACATTAAAATCTATGGAATATAGAAAACTACTAAGCCTATCAGAAGAATTAAGCAAGGTCACAGAATACAAGAATAATACATAAAACTTAATTCTATTTATAAATACAGGCAACAAAACTTTCAAAGTAAAATTATAAAACAATTGGATTTGTGATAGTGTCAAAAACATGCTTAGCAATAAATTTGACAAAGGAGGTACAATGCCTCTATTTCAAACACTACAAATTTTGCTAAAAGAAGTTGAAAACAGAAATAAATGGGTTGCTCTGCAGAATGGATTGGAAGATTCAATGTTGCTAAGGTGTCAATTCTGAAAAACATTATCTGTCAATTAAGTGCAATCCCAGAAAATATTTCAAAGAAATTGATAAACTTATTTCCACTTTTTAAATAAAATATAAATGATGTATAATGGTTATACAATCATAAAAAGCAATCAGAAGCAATCATAAAAAAGAACAATATTGCAGAATAAATATTAATCTGTCTGAAAAAATATCCCAGAAATAAAAACCCTAGAAATAAATCCATATTTACAAAGTCACTTGATTTCTTGAAAAAGGAATCAACTTTATAAACAAAACAGAACAACAGTTGCCTCTGGGAATATTTGGAGTGGAAATATACCAGGAGAGAGCATCAGGATACTCTCTATTGTAGTAGCATGTTCTAATGGGGATTTGTGTTACACTGGTATACGCATTTGCCAAAATTCAATGAATGTAAACTTAATATTTATGCATTTTGTTGTATATAAATATTACTCAAAAGGAAAAATATTGTAAACAAATATTGAATTCTACTTAATTATACGCATGCCAAACTATTTAGTAGCAAGTATCTTGCTGTCTTCAATTTGCTTTGAAAGGCACCCAAATAATACTCTGATTCATAAGTGAACAGAGGGATGAATAAATGGATAGATTTGTAACAAATGTAGAACAATAGAATCAACGGTGGTGGAATCTTGTTTATGGACAGACCTATGGATGTTCACCATAAAAATCCTCTTAGCTTTGCTATATATTTGAAAGTTTTCATAATAAAATATTGGAAAATACATGGAATATTGCCATTTCTCTGTAGATTCCCTTTTGCCATTTATAATCAGCTCACCCTTTCCCTTCCCTCAGAAACTAATGATCTGATTTTTTTTCACAACAACTTAGTTTGGCATATCCTAAATCTTTGTATAAATGGAATCATATAGTATGCATTCTATCACATCTGGCTTTCATTACTCAATATGTTGATTTTCATAGGTAGGTAATATTCCACTTTATAAACATATCACAGTAGGATTACCCATTACCTTATTGATGGTCATTTGCATTATTATAGTTTCTGATTGTTATGAAATAATTCCATAAGGATAATGACTCTCTGGAGTTCTAATATGCAGACAGAATTGAGAACCACTGGACAATGTGGTTATTAAAACTCTCTTCCATTAGAAAACTTGGTATTATGGCTATCTAGGGAATGATTCAAGGAAAATAATCAGTACTACAGTTTCAGCCCTACTTCTGTGACACAGATGTCTCACAATCAATTAATATCTAATTGGTGTATACTGTCTAATTAGACTGATTAAATTAAGCAAATAAACAAGCGCAAAGGCCCATGCGTGTCAGATTTTAATAGATTCTTAAAACATAGTTGCTTAAAGTAAATGTGAAAAAATTATGCCTTGAAAGACAAACCACATGAGCTTAACACTGTGAATGTGTCTCAAATGATCATAAACTTGTTTTATGAAATAGTTTTAGGAATGCAGTCTACACAAAACATTGAGATATTCTGGGTAATATAATTGGAAAATGTTAATAAATGTTAATAAAAAGAAAATCTTTATTTTAGTCTCTCAATTCTAACCAGTTCTATGACTTAAATAGAAGTAATAAGCAAAACAAAGCCCAGTATTATGAGTTTGAAAATACTAGTTAGGTAAAAGCACCATAACCAAATTAAAAAGCAGTTCTTATGTGAGATATTCTGTTAATGAATCTCTGAAATTTTAATGACTGCTTTTTTTTAATCATAGCAGTAAAATGAGTAACACTTGGAAGCACAAAATAAATTTGTCATTATAAAAGATTTATTTAAAAAAATAAAGACCTAGAGAGACACAAAAGAATCTGAGTGAATCTTAGAAATATAGTAGTAAGTGAAAAACACATTCCCCCAAAGATTATGTATAGTGTGGTAATCTTTTTATAAAATTACAAACAACTGAGACCAAAGAATATACTTTAAGAAATGCATATAGATAATACATATTATCTGTATATGAAGATATATTTTATTTATATATATATATATATATATATATATATATATATATATATATATATATGAAAAGCTGAGTATTTATAGTATTTTGGTTTTTTGTTGTTCTATTTTCACCCTTGATTGGGAGTACAGGGCAACATTACAGTTTTGTATCATTAAATGAATGAATGTGGTGATAACAGTACTGACAACAAGCATGATCTGAATTCTGGGAGTAACTGGTTTTTGAGTTTGGGAATAGAGAAGAGAGAAGGTGCAAGATATTCTTCAAAGAAAAAAACTTGGCAGCCTGGGTGGCTCGGCTGTTTAGCACTGCTTTCAGCCCAGGGCCTGAGCCTGGAGACCCGAGATGGAGTTCCACGCCGGGTTCTCTGCATGGAGCCTGTTTTTCTCTCTGCCTGTGTCCCTACCTCTCTCTCTCTTTCTCTCTCTCTCTCTCTGTCTCTCATGAATAAATATATTAAATCTTTAAAAAAAAAAAAAAAGAAAGAAAGAAAAACACATTACTCAGTTAGCCACCAAAAGATTCTGGCTTCAACTCTCTAATGGCCAGAAGGAGTGTCAGTCCTGGTCAACCATCCACAGCAAAATGGAATCTCTGATTTTTCAAACAAACTTCAGGTATTAGAGACACTAACTAAAGACTGACTTATAAAATGACATGGCCGACTGCTAAAATATCCTTCATTCACAAATTGCCAAAATCTTCAGTGACTGCTGCAGCAATCATTATATAGAACATAGAGGCTGGTGAGTCCTGCTAGAGGACATCATGCCACTCCCCCCACTCATGCTCTCTCATTCTCAAATAAATAAATAAAGTCTTTAAAAAAAATAAAAGTCAAAACCTGCCCAACATATAATAAGACCTCAATCATAATTACCTATTAATATGGAGGAACCATCTGTTTAAAAGAGAGGTGAAAGACCAATATCTTGAAAGAAAAATAAGCACATCATAGTATAAAAATGTGATTATTACACAAGAAAAAAAATGTAACTATGTATGGTGATGGATGTTACCTAGACTTGTTATGGTGATCATTTCACAATATATACAAATATTGAATCATTATGTTGTACACCTGAAACTAATATAATTTTATATGTCAATTATACCTCAATAAAAAAGAGATACGATTATCCAATAAACATAATGAAAAAGTCTCATTCATAATAGTTGTTTTAAAAATAAATAAAAGCAACAATAAGGTTTAATTGTTCATGACTCCCATGTAAAAAGATTTAAAAGGCTGAGAACACCTCTTGCTGAAGCCACACAGTAACACACTGCTGGTGAGAGTGAAACTAAAGTCGCCTTTCTGGAAGATTACTGAAGGATATGTATCCAAAAATAAAATGTGTATATCATTTGGAAAAAGTCAAAGCCTTCTATATCAGTAGGATTATTTGTATTTTGAGGGTGCTAATATGTCAGCCATGCATATTTCCCCTTTCATATTAATTGCCATGACTAAATGCATGGCTCAGATGATAATATTCAATTATTCAGATAAAAACTTAGAAAATAAAGGCTGCATCTTATGAACATGATATTTAATTTACCAACAATACTCCATGAGTTGCTGATAAAAGTGTGAGTAGAGCTGAATAAATAGGCAAACGTGGTTCAAGGAAAGGCCATAGCCTCTTTTTATTCATAGACCGGTGGGATTTAATGGAGTATGAACCATTTTTGCACATTACTAAAGGCAGCCACCAGAGGATATTCGTTGTAAGATTTTTAGCAGAAGAAAACAGCTAAATGAAAATGTGCCATCACTGCTTCTAGCTTAAATGAGCACTTGCAATTTGGAGGTCATGAAACAATCATCCAGAAGAATAGTCCCCCATGATTTCCTATTTCTTATGATTCAAAGATAAATTCTCAGGTCTTTTTCTTTGATGAGAGCAAGATCCAAAGTAGATTTATATTTTTCGCCAAGCTTCAAAGAGGTGGAGGTATTGTGATTCAATCTATACGAAATTCTACTAGTTTAGTAAATATAAGTAGGTGAAATCAGTTGAGCCCAAACTCTTACCATAGTGATTCTGACTTTGCAATTTGAACTGAAAATAACTAGCCAGCTGCTAGTTTTTAACTTTTTTCCCAACACAAGAGCACTGTCCTAATATTGCTTCTAATTCACTTTCAATTTCATAAAAATCAGATTTCTCAAATGGCTGAATGATCCAGATTAGAGATGTCCGTCCCCAGGTATACTAAGGTCTTGGAAGAGGAAAAAATCTTCTTCTGCAGTCACTGAGATGTATGTGGAATGAGAGTTAAAAACTTTAGAAAGTATTAACAAGGTTCTCTAAAAGGACAGAGTAAGAACAAACTCTCAAGAGAGAGAATAAAAATCATACAAAAACAACAACAACCTCTGTACCACACTTTGCAGTTTACATAATTCTCAAGACATAATTTTTGCCTGTTCTTACAGCAACCTTGTGAAGTGCATATTAGGAAGCTTGTGCTACAGTCGAGATCACTGAGACACTTGGTAGGTATCTTGCCTGAGGCAACGGATGCGCCTGGAGGGAATGAGCCAATCCCAAGTATTTATTTCTCATTTACTCCCATTAGGTCCTGGGTTCTCATAAGCCTCATGGTACAATGAGGATTTTACTGCTTATTATGCAAGGATGCTTCCCTTCTATCTCTTGTAGTGACGTCACAGTCCATGTAGAGCACTATGTTCTTGTACCAATTTGACTCAGGCTCTCTACTAAGATTTTAGCTCTCTGCTATCCTAGGAGAGGCTTCTTTATATTTCATTACTCCCAGCTATTAAGATCCCATTGGATTCACTCCCAACCCTATTTTTAGCACCTCTACTGCCTCTAGCCACTATACACTGTTCTGGCTAAGGGTTCTACTATTACCCTGGACAACTGTCCTATCTCCTCCCACTCATGGTTAGTACACTTAACTACTGACAACACAGATAAAGTGTGAGTTGCTCACATGCTCTCTTAGACATTTTCGTTTTATGGTCATCATCCAAAGATCCACACCTAAAACCAGGCACCAGCATTTGTCCCAGACTTGCCATTCCCCAGTTTATACAAAGGTTCTGTTTGCTTGTTGCTGCAATTCCAGCTAGTTTTGCAGTTGAATAATAAAGAATTTAATATTTTTTGAATGCTGACAATGTACCAGGCATTATATTCTTCATATGTTTTTCTCATTCCTTAAGAGCAGAATCCTATTACACAGGCATTAGTATTATCTCCATTGTATAGATGAGGGAACAAAGGCAAAAAGAGGCTTGATTTTCTTGCCAAAAGAGAACAGGTAAAACCAGGATTTCAACCCAGGTGTTAAGAGTTCAAAGTCTCATAAGCTTGTAAATTCTACAATATACTCCACAGAGTTGAAACTGCAATTTTGACAAAAGTTATCACCAGTAAAGCTGTTTTCCTAAGTGAAGAGCACTCACTTCCCCAACAATAATTAGAAATCTTAGACTGAATTTTGAATGAAACAGAGTCAAAAGGCTGGATCAGACCAAAAACAAAAAAAAAAAAAAACCGCACATAACTGTGTGCCATGGTTGATTGTCCTTCCCTTCTGGCCAGTTCAAAGTAAAAACCAAACTCAGCAGGATCCATCTGTTCTCATTTAGTTGTCTTGGCCTTGCACTCATCATGAGATTAGGAGTGACAGCAACATTATAGCACTGCTGGATTCATCTTCTACCTCCCTGCGCTAACCTACACCCTTCTTATCACTGCCTTCATATCCTCCAACATCAGCTCAAGTGTCACTGTCCCCATGAAGCCTTGCCCGAGCCCATGACCCTGCCTAAATGCCTTTCCCAAATGTGACTATGACTCCCATATTTGAGCACAGTTTATTCCCCCTTGCTCTGAAATCATCAATGTGTGCCTCTCTGGCCTGAACTTGGGAGCTGATTAGAATATTGCTCTGCTTGAGAATGTCACAGCACATAGCGTCTCACACTTTCAGGAACATAAACATTATAATGATGGATCTTAACTAGACTTATTATGGTGATCATTCTGCAATGTATACAGATATTGAATCATCATGTTGTACATCTGAAACTAATTTGTTATGTACCACTTGTATCTCAAAAGTATATGCAGTACAAAAAATTCCCTCAAACTTCTGAATTTATGTAGTAGGGGATGAGGTAATTGTATTTATTTGGTATAATAACTTCTGTGAAACTAGAAATATAAAAGCCTGTAACTAATAAATTCATAGTTATAATGATAGATTTTAATCATGGAAAAATCATATATCTTTTCCAATCCTCAATTTCTCATCTATAAAATGTGATAATCCATGGGATTCTCAGAGGATTGAACGAATTCCTTGTAAAATTGTATAACATAATAACCGTTTACGTATTATTATTAAAACCAATGAGGTTATAATTTGCTTTTGAAAATGAAGCAAGGAGTGCTTTTTCTGGCTGTGGCTTGGCAAGGCAACAGTGGAAAAGATGAAGTAAATCACACTTTCTTCAATGTTTTCCTCTATTCGTTCTGAAACCAAGCCAAAATAAGCCAGAAGAATCATGGAGAAAAGAAGTAGGAAAGATGAAGGGGAAAAAATGACACAGAGGTCTCTGTTCTGTTAAAGTAAGTGGGTTTTCCTTATTCTTTAATAAATATTTTATTCTCTTATTTAAGTTTGATATAGTGCTATGGTTTCCTAATCTTAAGATGCAGTCTGAACACTCAAAGAATCTGATTTGCAATATTTCAAGTATATCTTTCCCCTTCTGTGACCATTAGCCACACATTTTGCAATGACTTACAAAGACAAGATGTTTCACAATCATTTTGATGTGTTGCCACTGCAACAGAATTTGAACTACCAGAGGGGATCTCAAATGTTCCCTGAGTCATAGAAGGCTTTTAAAGACAGAAGTTTCTCACAAACAAAAAATATATAATAATAAATAATAACTATGATGAATAATGAGGGAACCAGAGGTTGGTAGCCATATGAAATAACTTCTGTATCTATGAAATTGGCACTAACTTAAAATTCAATAATCTGTTTCTTCAAAAGATTTTATTTATTTATTCATGAGAGACAGAGAGAGAGAGAGAGAGAGAGAGAGAGAAAGGCAGAGACATAGGCAGAGGGAGAAGCAGGCTCCATGTGGGAAGCCTGATGTAGGACTCAATCCCGGGACTCTGGGATCATGCCCTGAGCCGGGGGCAGCCGCTCAACCACTGAGCCACCCAGGCATCCCTAAGATTCAATATTCTTATCTCAAGTAGAATCTATTCTAGTCAATTCATTTCTCATGTAACAATTTTGACTTTCATTAGTTTAGGGCTATTTTTTCTCTTCTATCAAAATAAAATATAAAAACATGGTATAAGTTGGTTAATGCTGACTTCTTTTATCACCAACAATACGAGTTTCCCATATAGACTATCAGAAAGAAATGCAATGTACATTCCAATGTCATTCCTCAAAGAAAGCAAGCTGTATCCCAAATAAGTAGGAGGCATGCCAGATATAATAGAGATTGGTCTGGATCCAGGTGCTCTGGATGAAACAGAGGAGACCCCTGTGGCTGCTGATTCAAGAATCAGCCAGAAAAAGTTCATTTCCCCACATGCAAAGGCAAAAATTATAATTTTCACACAACTAGAAAAGGGTACTCAAACTAGTGGCAAAGACTTCCCTGGATCAAAGACCAGCTGTATTTCTTTATAAACAACATCAGACCGTACAGAGACGACATTGATTTGTAGGACCTCATAGACTTCATCCAGAAATATCCGCAATGCTGTGGGGCTTCTGGAACTGATGACTGGAACCTAAATATTTACTTTAATTACTCAGATTCCAACACAAATCCAGAGTGATGCGGGGTGCCATGCTCCTGCTGTACTAAAGATCCTGAAGAAAATGTCATCAATACTCAGTGCAGCTAGGATACCAAGCAAAAACTAGAAGTTGGTCAGCAGATGGTACTCTGCACAAAAGGCTGTGTGCCCCAGTTTGAAAAATGGTTACAGGACAATTTAACGACTGTAGCTGGTATTTTCATAGGCATTGCATTGCTACGTATTTTGGGGGTATGCCTGGCATAGGATTTGGTTTGTGATAATGAAGCTGTCAGGACTAGCTGGGAGAACCCCTGCAATGCTGCTATAAGGCACCAGATAGACCCCCCCTTGGTGATCCTCCAGGGTTCCTAACTGAATCTATACCGTACAGACCCTAATCACAGAGGCATCCTGCAATCCCATCTAATGGAGCTGGCAAGACCTTGATTTGGGGGGCACAACTCAGAAACTTCTCACAGACAGTATTAAAAAGATAATTAAAAGGTAAAAAGATAACCAGTGTGGAAAAAAAACCCCACAGAACCTATTTGGTTCTGCGAGAGGTAGAAAAATCAGAATTAAACATGATATCACACAGAAAATCTGCAATGATAGGGCACAGTCTGTCCCAAGGCAGTTGGGAAGGGGACAGGAGAGATAAACTGCATTAGGGATGGCCTAACATCCTGCTAGTCCAGAGCCCTGGCTTCTCTCTCACAATGAGCTCACCAAATTAAAGAATTTACCAAAAAAAAAAAAAAAAAAAAATCAAAAATAAGATCCTACCCAAGCTACAAAGCAGTATTTGATACATCTCTACCCACTGATCCAGAAGGGAACTTCCTCCTTGAAACAATATCTTCACTTGACTTATCAGATAATATCTTCTAGTGTCTTCCTTTATCACTAGTTGCCCTTAGTTTTCTTGGTTGTAGTTTTCAAGAGTTGAATCTGTAGACATCTTTTCAACTCGTGACATTCCCTACATTCTATTTTCCTTTCTTAAAAGGCTTTAAATACTACATATGTGCTGATGAATTCCAAATTTACATTTTCAGCTCACATTTTTTCACTATAGTTCATATTTAACATGTTTAACACATTAAACTTCATATATGACATGTCCAAAAGCAAATTATCTTTTTTTCTCTTGAAACAGCTTCTTCTCTCAGTGGAAGCACCAAGCTTTCCTTGGCTCAGGACAAAAACCTAAGCATCACTTTGACTTATATCTTTCCTCCATACTCCACATACAATCCATAAAGCAAATCCTAATAACTCCACTTTTTAAATATACTCAAAATGTAACAACTTCATGTGTTTTAACCACTTCCACCCAGGTCCAAGCCACCATTATGTTTCAACTGGATCATGACCATGGATAGTTCTGCTTCTCTTTTCCCTCATCTTCATTCTCAAAATAGAGCCAGAGCCATGAAGTAGAACTCTTCTACTTGAAGTTCTGATAACATGTGAAAAACTACAGTCTTTTCAGCAGTCTAGCAGACTGTGTGTAACCCAGGACCCTGCTAGTTCTCTGATCATTTCCCACTTCTCTCCCTTTTGCTCATTTTACTCCAACTACATTAGATTCTTTGCTGTTCTTTGAACCCATTCAACAGTTACTGTAGTTCCCTCTGCAGGGAATGATTTAATCTCAGATATCCACAGAGGTTCTCTCTTCACTGTCTTTAGATCATTCCTTAAATATCACCATATCATAGAGACTTCTGCACACTGCCTTAGAACAGCATTCCACATTCATTTTTTTTTTGCCTATTTATCCTGTAATATGCCCTAACACTTTTCATCACCTATCATATTATGTATCTATTTTTTCTCCCCTGCCACCCCATTCCTAAAATGTAAGGTCCTTGAGGCAAGAAAAGTATGTTTGTTTTCTGTCATATTCCATGTGTCTGGAATAGTATGTCACATATGCTAGATTCTCAAAATAATGCTTAGTAGCAAATGCAAGAATACACAATAAACAAAATTATTTTAAATGAATATGTCAAAATAAAGAATTATATGTAAGGTCAAGTTTCAGTGAAGCTTAAATGGAAGCTAGTTTTATGGATAAGTTAATGTACCAGGTATCTGACTGAGCTGACTTTGAAGCGGGAAGAAACAATATAAGGATAGGCCAAGTTAGCATTCATTCTGCAATGTCAATGAATTAACATACATGCGGTATTAGAGATATTCTCTTACATCTTATACAAATGGATGGCAGTAATACGAATCATTAGGTAGCAGCTCATCATTCTGCAGTTACAAAAAACATTCATTTAGAACTCAGAGCAATGGAAGGTTATAATAAGAAAATGGCTTATATTTTAAATTCTCTCAATTAAAACAAAATGATGAATTTCAAACATGGGAAAAATTCCATACATTCTGATCTACATGATAGAGAAGTAAAAATAGCCACTTATATCCAAAGCAATATTTTAAGTGGCAATACTTTAGTAGGAATATTTAAGTAATTGATCTAAATTTAGATGGATATTTGTCCTGTCAATTGATTGATTAAATAGCTAATTAAAGAATTATTACCTGAACTTTAACTATGTGTCTTGCACCAAAAATGGAAAGGCATAAAAATAGGGATGTCTGGCTGGCTCAGTTGGTAGAGCATGCAGCTCTTGATCTCAGAGTCATGAGTTCAAGCTCTAGGTTGGGCTTAGAGTTTACTTAAAAAAAATAGTCAACTAATGTTTAACAAAGAAACGAATGCCACAGAATACAGCAAAGATCCTTTACAACAAATTGTAGTGAAACAACTGGATATCCTCTTGCAAAAAAAAACAAAAACATTAGACACAGACCTTAAACCCTTCACAAAAATTAACTCAAAATGGAACCCTGACCAAAATGTAAAATGCAAAACCATAAGACTCCTAGAAGATAACTTAGAAGAAACTCTAGATAACCTTGGGATTGGTGACTGCTTTTTAATATGACACCAAAAACATGATCTGTGAAAGAAAGAATTAATAAGCTGGACTTCATTAAAATTAAAAACTTCTGCTCTGTGAAAGACACTGTCAGGAGACTGAAAAGACAGGCCACATACTGGGGAAGATCTGCTATCCAAAATACACCAAAGACTCTTAAACCTCAATAATAAGAAAACAAACAATCCAAATAAAAAATGGGCCAGAGACTTCAACAGGTAGCTCACAAAGAAGATATATAGATGGCAATTAAGCATATGAAAAGATGTTCCTTGTCATAGTCATTAGGGAAATGCAAACTAAAAAACAAGATATGACTACACACCTATAAGAACGGTCAAAATCCAGAACAGAACACTGACGCTACTAAATGCTGGCTAGGATTTGGAGCAACAGAAATTCTTACTCATTGCTGTTGGGAATGCATAATGGTACAGCCATTTCAGAAGATAGTTTGGTTATTTCAACAAAATTAAATATTTTCTTATCATACAACCCAATACAATTCCTCCTTTGTATTTACCTGGAAGAATTGAAAACTTATGCTTACAAAAAGTTGCACACAGATGTTTAAAGAAGCTTCATTCATAATTGCAAAAACTTAGAATCAACCAACTCCCTCAGTAGATGAATGGATAAACATTCAGACAATGGAATATTAATTCAGCACTAAAAAGAAAGGAGTTACCAAGCCATGAAAAGGCATCAAGGAAACTTAGATGCATATTACCAAGTGGAAAAAAAGATAATCTGAAAAGATTACATACTAAGTGATTCCAACTATATGACATTTGGGAAAAGGCAAAACTATGGAGACACTAAAAAAGATCAGAGGTTTCCAGTGGCTAAAAAGGATGAAGGGATGATTAGGTAGGTGGAGCAGAGGATTTTAGTTTCACAAGATAGTGACACTATTTTGTATGATATATAAAGGTGGGTACATGTCATTATACATTTGTCCAAACTCATAAAATTTACAATACCAGTAGTGAATCCTATGTAAACTATGGTTTTGGGCGAGAAGAAGAAGAAGGAGAAGGAGGAGGAGGGGAAGGAGAAAAAGGAGGAAGAGAGAAAAGGAGAAGGTAGGAGGGAAGGGGGAGGAGGAGGAGGGAAAGGAGAAGGGAGAGAGCGGGAGGAGAATAAGTGAAAGAAGAGGAAGAAGGAGAAGACGAGGAGAAGGAAGAGAAAGGCATGGGTGAAGCCTTGTGCTTTCATCTGGGCTATATGAAGAAGAGACTTGAATGCAATGACATTTTAATTCCGTACTGAATATTATGGTCATCCATTCAAGTTGAATAAAGTATTGCACAAAATATAGGTATGTTTAACACTACAAACTAAATGTCCTGAATGCTTTAAGGTCCAACTTAATAGTGATTCACTCGAATGAGAGCGCACATGAAATTGACATAGGTTGTACAGTAAATATCATTCTCAGGATGAAAAGACATGAAGCATGAAGCTGTGATGAAAACACAAGAAATTAAAAAAAAAAATCTTTGAGTAATAAAAAAGGAGGCATGCTCTAACCTTCCAGAGAAGATACATCTAACTTAGTTGAAGTATCAGTGAAGTATTACAGCAGAATATTAAGAGATAAGTAAGTGTTATCCATATGAAAAGGGTAAATTAGGGAGAGAAAGTATAATATTCAAAGCATGAAGGGTGAGGAATAGTAAGGGATTTGACAGAGTCACCACCATGGAGGAGTTTTTACACCATGCCAATACGTTTGAGTTTATCTTGGAGGTACTAGCAAAATCGATTGTGCTATAGTGGTTGAAGTCATAGGGAAAAACATGAAAATTATGATTAATTTTGCCGTAATAAAAATTATCTTTGGAATGATATTATATACCTTGAACAGATTAGGAGAAAGGAAATACAAGTATTGAAAGTATTTATGCTTTATACTCACTCACAAACATACCACCCACCAGATAACCATCTCTAAGTTTACTTGTTAAAAATACCAAAGGAAGGCTCCTACACATTAACGTATTTTATATATAATATATTGCTATATATAGATTAACATTTACATATCAAAGTGAGGTGGGAAATTTTGTCTGAGATTAGAAAATAAGGGCCACATTTGTGGCTCAGTAATTAAAAACAGCAGTGAATGATATTAACCATGCATATATGGGAATTAGGATTTAATTGAGAAGTCACAATAATAGGGGTACACTCACCATCTAAACATGTTTCCTTCTTCCTTGTTATTATTTTTTCTTCCTTGTTATTTTAATAAGACATTTAGTTTATTAGCATGGACTTAGTTGTTTCAAGGCCTCAGTCATTGACAAAAATAAATAACTGTCCTCTTTGTAATCATTAGCAAAAGGGTAGTGGGAAAAGTATGGTAATCATTTAATGAGCTTGGACTAGAAATCTGAAATGTTCTATATTTCCAAAGCTAAATTTATCTAATTGTAAAAGGTAATTCCCCTTGAAGTTTAGAATATAAATATATTAGGCAACAGCCTGACTTATACAAACTCCTAACATCTTGAAATTTGTCCCCAATATTTTATACATTCTTCTAAAACAATCTCCAGCAAGGAATCTATACTACCTGAAATAATTTTTATGTGAACCTATTTTTCTAAAGAAGCATCTATTTTGATGAATCCCTTAAAGACCATAATACATAAAATGTAAAAATGTTTCAACAGACTGTAAAGTGATATAAAAACAGATTTTGAAAAGTTATGACTTTTTTCTTCATGGTTTTGGAAGTCCTAGTGAGACTGCCTCTAATTACATAAAATGCCACATATTTGCCTTTTCTTAATTTGAATCTCTATTAAATTTTACCTAAAAACAAGACATAGCATAGGATTTTTGGTCTTTTTTTTTTTTTTTTTTTTTTTTTTTTATGATAGGCACACAGTGAGAGAGAGAGAGAGGCAGAGACATAGGCAGAGGGAGAAGCAGGCTCCATGCACCGGGAGCCTGACATGGGGTTCGAACCCAGGTCTCCAGGGTCGCGCCCTGGGCCAAAGGCAGGCGCTAAACCGCTGCGCCACCCAGGGATCCTGGGATTTTTGGTCTTAAACAGATTTTTCTAATATATTAGTAAACACAAGTATACCTCAAGCTGAGCTTAGAAGGAGCTATTTGGTAAGAAAACCAAATTTACAAGTTTCATATTAATAGGCCTGCACCCTGTTTATAAGTTTACTGTTGGGACATTGAATTTAAGTCAGAATATGCACATTATCAATCTCCCTGTGTCTTATTTACAAAATGACTCTATAACCACTTTCATTTACTCTTTAATTCAGAAAAGTGGACCAAACTGTATAATTTAGGTGTTGCATAAATCGGTAACAGTGGAAATCATCCAATCCCAGATTATTATGGCAACATGCGTTCCCATGTAAAGCACTTTATGCCAAAAGTCAGTCATTAATATTTCAGAAATTCAAGAAGACAGCTGGAATAGCACAGGGACAGACTCACAATAGCAGAGTGTAACCTAGAGAGCAAGCTATCAAAGACAGACTACTATTATTGCAGATAAACTAAATGCAACCTGCTAAAGAACAACTTCTATTCTTGATTGATACAGAACATTATCAGCAATGTTGCTGTATTCATATTATTCCAGGAGGTTTCACAGAGATTGATGGGATGTTGGATACCTATAATTCTGCCAAAACGAGATTAGTACTCCTAGGTGCAGAAATAAACATCTTCTTCAGATCCAGGGAAATTTCTCAGTAACAGCAACTAATTTAGAATATATGCCTCCTACATTTCTTGAATGAAAGAGAAAGTTCTAAAGATTAGGAAAACAAAGGATGAAAAGTAACAAGAATAAGGAGGATGTCTCTGACTATAATTTCCAAGTTTTAATGAAATATTCCATCTATAAAGCAGCACCATGACAACATGCTCAAATAAAAAATAAGGGAATAATAACAGGCCTACCTCTCTTTTGCACAGAATCTTCTTGGAATGTTTTTTCCAATCAATTCATCTTTCTTCCTTCATAATTCATGGACATAAACCTATGGAGAAAACATAAAACAAAAATGCCTTGTCCAAGTGGCCCCTTCAATAGAGAACGTCCAACTACACTTTTATCCTGATGAGCCACATGCAGTTGAGTCAAAGAGTTTCCATGATTGTTATATTTTTACCATGAAACTCTCAGTAATTGAGATTATTTTTTTAAAAATACTAATCAACCAACCAATTATAAAGAAAATGGAAGGCATGCATTAAAACAAACATAATTTTTAAAAAACTCATTTAAAAACAGTAATTGTAAAGTGTAAAATAGATTTAAAGTCCCTCTTCCCATAATGTTAGGAAAGTATATTCTATAACTAAATGTATAATTCAATTATTTTCATAAAAGATATTTTGCATATATGCTATGGCATATATGTACAAAGGAAAGCTAAACAGACACATTCCTTCCAACAGTGCATTTATTAGCATAAACACGTACGTGAAAACCACGGGAAAATAGCAAAGATTTGTTTTAACATTGGAGTGAGTGGTTTTTTGAAGTCAGAAAAAAATAAGTGCATTGTGAGTTACAAGTTCAGGCAAGGTGAAAGGCAATAAAGTTATTTTCAAGATCCAAGGAAATCTATAACACATGAAGATTACTTTTTCACAAGGTGAATAATTTTTGTTTGGTTTTTATAATTTCTCTAACACTTCAGAGGATGTGTGGGTCCATATTCCCTCACCGACATTCTGATTTAGACAAGTTACAATTTTGAGTCCTTTCATAGGAACACACATGCAGAGGAAATGCCTAAAGCCCTGTTTGAATATATTCATTTTATTTCAATCTGTAATATCACCAAAAGGTTAATTCGAAAAGCGACTTCATTTTAATTGCTTCCGATACTAGGCCAACTAAATATTTTGGAGAGGTTTTCTTAGAACACTATTTATGTGTTCTAATTTATGAAAAATCTCAATTTAAAAATTCTCAAAGGCCAAAACTCAAACATCTCTATTGTTTTTCTCTGTTCTTTTTTGTTATACTTATTATAGTTAAACTTATTTAAAAATAGCATTAATTTATAAAAATGTCAAACAATATAGGTATGTTAAGTAAAACTTAAAATTCTTGTTTCACTATCCTCCAATATATTCTCTTTTGTTTATCAGAGGTAATGTTTGAACAATCATCCAGGTCTTTTTTCTATGCAGCTGCACAGTTTTATACATACAGTCATCTGGATTTTTTAAAATAAAGATGAAATCATACTGTAGATAATTTTTGCAAAATTTTAAGAAATTCCCTCATGGAACAAAAAATCATGACTGTATTTCCACACTATAATGAATCTACCTTATTCTTTTTAATCTACCTAATTCTATTGTACAGATGTACTATTGTTTAACCAAACATTTTCTGGAAATGGGTGTCTGTGTTGCTTTTGAATATTCCTCTTAAAATGTTACCCTGAATATTTTTATAAGGAAATATAAAATTTTTTTATATTTTAAAAAATATAGCTGGGCACAGGTACAAGAATTTCTATAGCTGGGCACAGGTACAAGAATTTCTATAATTGGAACACTTTGAAAAGAACTTCTAAGACAGGTTATGTGCATTTAAAATTTTGATAGTTCTTCATGAATAGATCTTAAAAAAGGATTCCTCAGTTTATATTCCTATCAGAAATGTATAAAGATATACATTTCCACTCATGTCTAATACTAGATAGCACCAATCCTTTCTTTTCTATATATGTAAGAAATGGTATTCATTGATGTGAAACAATTTGCTCTTCACTAATTTTCAGTGAATCTGAACTTTTTTCAGGTATTTATTGATCATTTGTGTAACCTCTCACATAAATAGATTCCACCAATTATCTACCTTCTCCCCACTTTTCTCTTAAGCTGTCTGGGAAATTTGTATCAGTTTCCAAAAGCTATGTATATATTTTACATATATGTGCATTATAGGTAATATTTTATTTGGTAACTACTTCACAGGTATTTATTGTCAACCTGTATCTAATATTGCACCTTTTATATTTCACTGTGCTGATGTGAAAATCTCTGTTGCCAAATCCACCAAACCTTTTCTGTACAGAGCCAAAACTGAAGCAGAAAGCCTATTATGTATTCCAATCTAGACTTTTATAATTTTTCACATTTAAGCTAGAACATCTTCAATTTTTGGTATGGTATTACCCAGGGCTTAATATTATTTTGACCCAAATAGATAACTAACTTTTCCAAAAAGTATTGATTTAATAGTTTAAGGTTTCTCTTCTTGGTCGTTTTAAATATTTCAATTTTCTTTAGTCTGCTCTGAGCCAATCTTAATAATGTGCTTAATTTCCTCCTTAATTGCACTCACCCTTACTTGTGCCTTAATTTATTTCCCAATCTACAAAAATCAAGAGTTTCTCTGCAATTAAGTAACATTTGTGTGAAGAAAAGACAGGCAGACACAGATATATAATCCACTGTTTTCAATTCAATCCCTGGGATAAAATGTCAGGGAGTTTACATGGCCATAAAACCAGATGTCTGTTTACACCCAATTACATAAATGCTAGATATACGAAATAATATAAAATATGCTCAGTCACTATTGCTCTACAGACCAACTCTGAAAATAGCTATTGATATTTTCCCAAAAGTCAAAGTTAATATTTGTAACTACAGATCTTTAAACAACAAATTTTAAAAGGAAATGGGGAAAGCAAGCCAGCAATCAATTCAATATGCTTGTACATCCTACCGCTGTGCGGAGACATTCATCATTCTGCAGTGAATAAACTCCTCATCCTGCTTCTACCAGGGGGCATTACTGGGCCCCAACAGTGAACATTAAAGGAAAGGCGAATTGCAAGCTAGAGAATTAACAAGAGGAAATGAGAGAGAAGAAAAACATTGTTCTAATCATTCTTTGGGTCCTTATAATTATGAAGTTAAATTATTCCTTGAGGGTTATTATGGTGATAGCCGTATAATACAGAGGGGGTTGGCAGATTGGGATGAGATATGTTGTTTCTGAGCTCATATAAAAAGTAAATTTAGAAAGAAGTAGCAAGAAAGTGAGTTCTTTCGCAGAGAAACATCATTTTGATTTTAGTCTAGCAATTCAATTGTTGTTTATTAAGAGAAAAGTGAGAACTAGAAGCTCCTTTCACTTTTGATCAGATGGAATGTCACTTTATTGAGTATCGAAAGGGATAAGCTTTTGTCAGAAATATTTCTTTGTTGTACAAAGATTTTATTGTAGTGAACTTGTATACATATTCAAAGAGAATGTAAAATTCAGAAATTTATTTTTCTAAATGAATGAAGGAAATTAAAATGGCAAAAAAAACCCACTCAAGATATGTATAGGAGTGAACATATTATTGATTTGGTTATTGTTAATGGAATTGGACCCTTGTAGATGTATTATCCAGATATTTACTATTATTATTGTTATAATTACTAAAATGAAATGCCTTTGGCACCATTCTTTATACTTAGAGTGACTTAATCTCATTCTCAAATCCTGCAATCACCGTTTCTAAGACTTAGTAACTAGTTGAAAGAGAAACCAACTTGTCTTAAAAATAAGTTTAAGATATCATTCGAATTGTCAGCATCCCATTCTTTAAACCCATTTGCATATATAAATATCAACATCTGTATTTTTAAAATAGGTTATTGAGGCAAAATTCACATAATGCAAAATCAATCTATCATTGTAGAGTGAACAATTCAGTAGCATTTAGTTCATTCACAATGTTATACAATTACTACTTCTGTCTAGTTCCAAAGCATTTCCATCATTGCAAAATACAACCTCTCAATTGCAAAGTAGTTTCACCTCATTTCCACTTTCCCCTAGTCTGTGGCAACCACCAATCTGTATTCTGTCTCTATGGATTCATCTATTCTGGATATTTCATATAAATAGAATCATATAATATGGGACCTTTTGTTCCTTTTATTTTGGAGGTTCATCTACATTGTGGCATATATTAGTGCTTCATTCACTCTTGTGTTGGAATAATACTCCATTGTTTGTATAGAACACATTTTGTTTATCCACTCTTCTGTTGATGGACATTAGAATTGTTTCTAACTTTTAGCTCTTGTGAATAGTTCTGATATGAATCTGTATGTACAGGTACTAGTTTAGTGCCTGTTTTCAGGAGGTTTTGGAATATATGTAGGAATGGAATGCAAGGTTATATGGTAATCCTATGTCAATTTTTTAAGAAACCACAAAACTGTTTTACACAGAGCCAAACCATTCCCACTGGCACACGAGGGTTCCAATTCTTCCACATCCTCATCAACCTGTTATTTTCCATTTTATTTTGCTACTGCTGTTGCATTTCTGGTGTTTTTTTTTTTTAAAGTAACCTAAATCTTAATAGACATGAAATGGTACCTCATTCTAATTTTGCTTTGCAATTCTCTACTAATGATGCTGACCATATTTTCATGTGGTTTTTGGCCATTTGTATATCTTTGAAGAAATGTCTATTCAACATTTGTATTCTTAAGCCTCATGAAATGGAAAATAAATACTTTAAATTTAGTTTCTGTGCTATAATTTTTCTAACTACCTACTCTATTCTTTACATTCTTTCATTCCAGGAGCAAAAGAAAAAAAAGGGGGGGGGGAGAAAAACAAAAAAGGAAAAAAGCTCTTGCTATTTTATTTTCCATGATCTTTTACTTCAATTCAGAAAATGTAGGCAAAATGTCTCAGAAACACATAATTAGGAAAGCTAGATGTGCCTCACATATTGAGAAAGCACTCAACTAATTCTTTGGAGGCTAATCAGGAAATTGTGTGCCCTATAAAAGGTTTTACCCTTTATGCCCATGTGAAATGGAGATATAATTAAAGAAATTTAAGTCATATGTGAATGGTAACAACAGCTGAGTGGCAACTAATGTGGCATAAATTAGCAAGTGGTCTTTTCTTTTCATTGAAATTTAGTTTCCCTATGGCAAGTCTCACTTCACAGTCAGAGCAGAACATCAGAAAAACAAAACTCTGCTGAAGTCTACTTCCATATAACCCTAGAAAGTCAATACCATTCAGATACTTGGAGAAGTTCCTCTGCCATTAATGAAGTGAATATCTTAAACATACATTAAGTCACATCATGGACTCATGGACCCCAAATACCTGTCAATCTACTGAGGGTAAGTTCTTCCTTATGTTTCTCTTCCCCTCAAATATTATTTCTATTATCTAGAAACATTCTGGCTCCAAGTGACTTTGACTCTCTAAAACAATGGTTGGGATCCCTGGTGGCGCACGGTTGGCGCGGGAATCAGGAGACCGGGATCGAACCAATCAGGCCCGGGATGAGTCTTTTTATTTTTTCTCTCTCTTCTTTTTATATAATTTAAAAAAAAAAAAAAAAAAAAAAAAAAGAAGTGAGTTTATTTACTTGGCTAGGGGTGGACCAAGACGGAATCCCAAGAAGACTGCCCACTGAGCAGGGAGCCCAACTTGAGGCTCAATTCCACAACTCTGAGATTATAACCTGAGCTGAAATCAAGAGTTATATGCTTTTTGGACTGAGCCATCCAGATGTCCCACAGTCATGATTAGTTTTGAACATAACCTCTAATTGAACCGTTTTTATTTTTCTTAATTATAAGTTCACTTGTACTTACAGGCCTAAATAACAGAGGGTTTCAAGGTTTCATTTTATTCATTTATTTATTCACTCAAGTGTTTTAAAGTGTCATATGGAGGATGGGAACCATCCTAAATATTGAAGATTAAAATGATTATCCTACCCTTTATAAAGCTTACGGTCTAATCAAATATACAATATGAAATATGCAGTCATGATATGGTACATTAGTGCTAAGATCATAATAAACTCAAGGTGTTATAAAAGAAGAGGAAAACAACCCATCCTTCCTATCCTCCCAGATAGGACTCATGAAAGTTTTCCAAAAGGAGGGGGAACTTGAGCTAAATCTTACAGAACAGGTAAAAATGGAAGTACAACTGCAGTTCTCGCTGTGATTATGATGTCTTTTTTGCCCAAGAATATTGACATTCTCTCTCTCATTGGCTACCACAATGCAGAACATTTTATTGCAGCTCCTGTCCTGTGCCCTGAAACTCTCATTGATGGCAGCCATAGCATCACAGTTTCACCCAAGCATACAGGGTGATAAAATCTGAACACCGTCTCTGGGGTTACAGTTTTTATTCTCACCAAATTCAAATTCATCAATTGATTGAGTGGAAGCTTCAAGGATACATAGACTGCCACCACAATTAACACACATATTAAAAACAGTATTTAGGCACTGATAACACACTATTAATGAATGTAAAATTAAAACTGCTGACCTCTAAAGAAGTTATATATTTTGATAAAATCTATCATCTATCACAAAGAGCAATTTCTTATGGATAAATTTTAAATTCATAAAAAAATCAGTATTATCATAAATGCTTAATTATTTGATTCTAATCTTAATACTATTTGAAATAAAAATACAATATTTTGGATGTATAAACTATATGTTTTTCAAGAAATTATGTATTACCATTAATTTTTTTCCTAAATTTGATCACTATTGTGTCTGAAATCTTTCAAGAGAGTTTTGATTTTTCTAAATGTTATTTTCTAGATATTAGTTGACCTGGGTATAATCAATTTGGATGACATATCCATACATCTACTCTGTGGGGAAGCACTTCGTTCTCTTAAGAGAATAATGGATATTTATCTGCCTGCTTAAAAATCTTAGTACTAACACACATAAAATTATAACATCTCTTTCTTTCACTCATTTTTGCAAAATCTAATTGTAACTATTAGCCTTCAGAATAAATAATAATTTGTTTCCACATCATTATTTTCCAAAAACATTAACTAATACTTATAACTAGGCTTGGGGAATTCATGTATATTTGTGTTTTCTATTACTTCAAATTAATGCCATAAATTTATACCTATTACTTGCCTTGCAGCACTTTCAGTGATGATATTTGTTATTTATTCAGAGAAAAGCCCCAGAGGCTTCCCTAATCATTATCAAAGTACTCCATTTAATAAATTCACAGTCAGAAGAGACATCTTCCTTGAAAGAAAGATTAACTCCACCCAGAAAATTGAAGTAAACTTACAACAGTTTATAAGCTCACGTGGTTTACTTTACATCACTGCCTAAGACAATCATAAATGACAAATGAAGAATAAAAGTCTTGAGATAGATGATGAGAGAAAATAAAGGTAATAGAACTTATAGGAAATATATGTCTAAAGTGAATTTGTTTTTCTCATCTTGTTTAGAAACAAAAGATAGTCAATGGATTATTTATGGTCTATAGAATGTATACTGGAAGCATTAGGGAAGAATATAATGCTATTTTACAAAAACTGATATTTTACTCAGCAATAAAGGGAAAAACAGTATCTGCCTAATAGTGTTTTTTGTGACCATTTAATGATATCATATGGATAAGCCATTTGTACAAAGGTGTTCACATAGTAAGAGCTCAATAATTGATAAATTATAATAATCACTAAAATAATAAATAATTCTTAATTGAGTAATTAAACCATAATTTTCATAGGAAATGCAGTACATATTACCTACAGAAAACAAAAAGTAGAAATAAGAAGAAAATAAGAGAACTCAGTTGAAATGAAGGGGAAGAAGGAGAAGTAGTTATGACCATGAGAAATGAAATTAATCCCTTCAGAAAGCTTGAATAAACTTCTGGACATGTAAAAGCACTGAGATGAAGGAAAGAAAAGGCTAGTTCTCTTGTAATATGTAGGATTAAGGACAAAACAATTAAATTTAAATATTAAAGAAAAGTGTGTGCTGGAACTTCTCCAGTAGACTCGTGGATTCCTGCATAGGTATTCTTTTTTTTTTTTTTTTTTTTCTGCATAGGTATTCTTATCTGTGGCTGCTTGTTGAAATTGATATTTCAGGGAGAGATAATGGTAGAAAACTCCTATATCACCGTCTTGATCACAGGAGACATAGTTTAGATTGAAAATACAAATAGACTGAATATAGAGGTTAGAAAATAGTACATCCTTCAAACAAAAACTGGAAGAGAGCTGGAACGCATAGACCAGAATGAAACAAAATAAACTTAAAACAAAAAATTACTAGAAATAAAAAACAGGGCATATTATAATGAAAAAATCTTTTATCCATGATAAATATATAAAAATTATATTACATATGCACTCAATAAAAATCATATATATCTTGATATGTTCTATATCAATAAAGGACAAAACCCACATGATCTTTTCAATAGATAGAAAATATTTGACAGATGCAATCTCACTTTGTGATAAAAATATTTGACAAACTGGTAACAGATGGGGACTTCTTCAGTATGATGAAGGACATCTACAAAATCCACAAGATAACACTTTATGGCAAAAGACTGAATGCATTCCCTCTAAGATCAGAGACAAGGCAAGGATATCTGCTTTCACTGCTTCTACTCAACATTGTACTAAAGGTTCTAGCCAGGGCAATTAGTCAAAGAAAATGAAATAAAAATCATCCAGACTGGAGAGGGAAAATAAAGTTATTTTCATTTCCAGATGACATGATTTGGTATCTAAAAAATCATGCTAAAACACGAATGAATCTTGAAAATGTTATGCTAATGAAAGAAGCCAGTCACAGAAGATCATATAAAATGTGATTCCATATAGGTGAAATCTCCAGAATAAGGAAATAACTAGAGGTTCTGATCGTCTAGAACTTAGAGAGGAGGTGCTTTGGAGGAAAATGGGAAATGACTTCTGAAAAGTGCAGGATTTATTTTTGTGATGGTGGGAGTGAAAATGTTCTAAATTTCACTAATAGTGGTAGTTGCAAAGTTCTGTGAATATAGTTAGACCATCAAATTGCATACTTTAAGTAGGTGAATTGTATGGTATGTAAATTATATCTCAATTAAAGCTTTTACATATAGACTTTTTAAAAGAGTGAGTTAGGAGACACTATTGAGGAAGCTTGGCTATAGATTTTTCCATGTTATATTTCTCCTGGAACGAGTTAAGTCCAGTAAAAATACCAACTGTTACATATCATTACAACAATAAAGCAAACCAAAGGAAAGTATGTAATTTATCTTTATTATTTTATTAAACAAAAAGTCTGTATCTGGCAAATAATTTGCATCATATTCCAAGATAGAAATAATGAATTCACAAAAAAAGATCAATAGACCCTCAGAATTATGAGCAAGAATGAAAAGGACTACGTTCATCTTTCAAGAAGAGTTAAGAAGATCTGACCTCTTCCCTTGGATAACAAAAACTGGGGCAGGTATCACTGAATTCCATGAATTCTTGAATGGCACAACTAGAGTGAACATACACCTATGTATGTCTCATGTTAATACAAAGGGACTAACTTGTAAATAAATCTAGTAATCTAAATATGATGACATATCCTGAAATTAGAAATGGACAGTATTCATTAACCCTCTGAAAATTAATAAAGGAAAAGATCATTTTATCTAGAGGAGCTGGGAGGCCAGAAGGGGGAGCTCTCACTCTGTACCACTCCACATTGATCACAGAAAGAGTTGGCAATTACAGACCCTAGCCGAAGAATCCTTAGCAGGGAAGAATCATCTATTTACAGATCCCAACAGAAAAAGATACACATTGTATCTCCTATAAGAAATCAACTACCCCAGCAAATCAGCCAATGAGCAGCTGTCATCACCTCGAATTCTTGCTTCTTCTCCAATGGACTTTCATTCAAAACAATGTCTCCCAAATTCCTCCTTCTTCATAAAATAATATTCCTCTCCCTTGTTGGACTTGCCTATGGTTTTGCCATAGCTTGTGTGTCCCAAATCTGTTCTCTGCCACTCCTGAATAAATCTATTTTGCTGGCAAAATAACTTGCTGATTTACTTTTAATGTTACCCACCCAAAATATGATAGCGGTAGAAAAATAATCTCATTCAAAAGGAGTTAAGAGCAAATTAAGAACTGTAAGCCTCAGCCAACTTGTGAGAACTCAGTGATCTCTAGAGTTTATTTCAGGGTGGCGACAAGCTCTTCCCTGTTGACAAAAGCCAGTTGGATAAGCCAACTTTCAGATTCAGGAAGGCAATTCTGATTTTCAAGTGGATAAATCAAATAGGCCATTAGAGATACAGGTCTGGGGTTAAAGAACAGTTCTAGGCTGAAAGTATACATCTCACAGGCAACAAAGTGTCAGTGGGACATGAATGAGATTACCAAAGAAGTGTATATAAATATATCAGTATAGTGGATACAGAGTAAATAGATGTAGGTAGTATAAATGGCAAGTAATATGATGTAGTAAAAGGATATATTTGAGGGGGTATTTCTTATTCCTGAGTTCATCAGGAATCAAATCAAGTTCAAGCCCAGGAGTGGTCAGTGACAATTTGCTAGGTGGAAAATTGAAGGACAGGCATTATAATAAAAAATAACATCAAAGCAAAGACTCTGAGAGATTAAGAGTTAACTAATGCAAGATTAATACCTCGCAGGCTCTCCTCTTCCTAAGAAATTGTCACACACAAGTTTTCCCAGCAATTGGCTCTAGCCCAGTAACTAAGGCAGTCTGTTCTGGTCAACTACAAGTCTTACACTACGCCTGAATTGCCAAGAGTGGGTCTCTCTACTTCCCTGACACTGTATCTTGATATGAAAAAAATCCTAATCCCGGTTTCTAATGGCACACAGGTGAAACTATTAGTCTTGAACCCCATACCTAGCATTAATGTTAGGGGACATCTAAAATATATCTAAGTAGATGAAGCAAAACTAAGACTAGGTTTCCTTTGGGAGGAAAAAGGCACATGAGGTTATGAAGAGATATATATTGCACTGTACACTTTGGGGCACATTTTAAGATTTTGCACACTATGGATATATCATCCAGAAAGTTTCTTTTCTGAAAGTGGATAATAATTTCCATGCCTCTAACAATAAAAAGCAATCGCTACCACCTTATATTAAGATAAAGCAATTTTCTCATGAAGTAAGAATAACTTGAAATATCAGTTTGTTCACTAATTAAGTACAGAGCACTTGGTATACATTATTAATCTGCTCTTCTCCAACACCCAACTACTAATTCCCTTAGATACTCTCTCAAGTAACTTTATCCATTTTTTCTTATCATTATAAAACCATAGTTTAAATCTTCTTAGATGAATTTGGAAACCTTGTACCTGATTTGAAAAATGAAACCTTATTTGTTATTAGGTTAATAACATCTTTGCCGACACTGATTTTGTGCTTGTTTTGGAAGCCCTGCACCTTTCAAAAATATAAATGAAGTAAGCAATTCTTTTCATGTTTCATATTACTTGTTCTTTTCTCCTTACAGGATTTCCTAATAATTTATTTCAATAATCTGCACACTGCTTTGATCCAATGTTGTAGTTTGAAAAACTCATTTTTCAAATTAGTCATAGGAAATCATATTATTCATTATTTTTAATCACACTTCCTCTATCCCTAGATGTATAATAAGTTCATTTTTCCTTTTCTAAAGTTCAGAAAATAAAGATTCTTTTTGTGTCAATATATAATTAACAGTCAATCTTAAATATCTGAAAGGTACATAGGTATTGAGGTTTATAAATATTGGGCCTCCACTCTTTTGGCCAACCAATAGAGTGAACCCTATAGATGAGAGAGAGAGAGAGAGAGAGACAGAGAGAGAGACAGAGAGAGAGACTCCCAAATGTAAAAAATGAATGCCATATTATTCGGCCCTTGGTATTTCAGTAGGTCTGGATGTGTACCAAGGTGTAAGGGAGACAAGAATGTGTTGCTTTACTAGACAAGCAACATCACTGGTGAGAGCAACCATCTTCTAGGTACCACCATTCCTCCTCTAATATGTGCTAAATGCTTCACCCAACATCTGTGAGGCAGGTACCGTCATCCTCATCCCATTCTGAAGATTCTCGCAAGGTCATAGCTAGACAGAGAGGTTAGCAGAGCCAGTATTTAAACCCTGATCGGCTGTCTAATATTAGAGGCTATGCTCTTAAACAAAGTGCTAGTCAGCCTCCTAGAGTTGAGGGAAGCGGTCAGAAATATTCTAAGCCAGGATACTTTGATTTGGAATACTTTTCTGATCATCCTGATTAACAAATACACTTAAGACAAGAGAAGATGAATGGATATTTTTCTAGGCAGCAGCCAAGTGACAAGCAGGTCTACGCAGTTTCTTTAAGGTCAAAATTATTTCTATGAGACCACAGCTCTCACTGATTATAAACACAATTTCAGATTTAAAAAAAAAATACTGTGCTGTTTTGGTGTATTAGGTATGTGCTCACTATGGTGAGGAATCCTAATGCATAGGATTGGATTTGTTTCCTCTTCACTGATCTTTGGCCTATCTGTATCTTCAGCCATGAGCAAACAGCCGCATATGAATTTTTATCAGATAATGTGTTCATATCCATAAGACATTTCTCCAGAACTTATTGACATATCTTGGCTTAATCCACATATTCAGGAAAAATAGTGTACAAATCCCTAAAATAAAATTGTTTAGGAAATAACATTATTTGTAAGCATAACTTGACAGCTCCACATTCACATCCCATTAAGATGTCCGTGGCGCAATACATTTTAAGATAGCCTTCAGGTTTATCATTACATTTACAAAATAAATGAAAATTCCCAGAGACTACTGGTGCAAGAAAGCTATAAATGTGTAATATTTCTGTTTCTGTGGAATTTTCTTACCAGCCATATTTCGTTATTGGATCTCTATCTCCTTCATTTTCTGTACTGAGTAACCACTCCCCAAGACCGTTGATTGCTGAATTAAAATCTGAGGAGGGAAAGAAATAAATTTGTACACTGTTTGTACGGCAATATATTCAGCAGTGTACTGTAAGACATTATGAGTTAAAGTAATGCCGTAGAATGCTAGCAACAAAGAATTTAGAGCAGACTCAGAGGGAACTCATAATCATAAAGTCATCCTTAGACAAGGATAATAAAAACACAGTTACAGTAAACAGACTGAGTCCTCAATAACACCGGATAAATCACAAGGTGAAAAATGGAAAAAGCAAACTGCAGACATCATTTGAGCAGGGTAGAGAGAAATTATCAAACAATGAGGTAATAGAAATGTCACAACACTGGAGCCAGTGTTCATTACAACTTCTCTCAGTGCCATTCATTTCCCTTAAAGGTCAAAGAAACTTTGGGAATGATGTTTCATTTCCTTTTTCTTCTTCCATTTTTAATTCTTTCTGTAAAAGTCTCATCTGAGATCCAACTAAAGAGGTGCAGTAGCAGCCCCTGGTTGGGAGAGGAAAGCAAACATATTTTCTCCTGAAACTGATGATATGACCCACTATTCTTAAAAATAATTCTGTTGTTATTAGAAAAGGGAAATAAAAGCATCAGTATGCAGATGAATTGGGTCATAAACTGGTTCATAGAAAGTCATTGAGGAATCATCACGAGAAATAAATTCAGTAGTAATTCAAAGGCAGAGTTCCCATTGTTAGACTCTATGGAAAGTAGAAAATAGTGGTACACCAACTTTGTTTAGGAATCATGGAAGATCTTCCCCAGCTAATGATCAAATTAGATGTCCCTGGCCTTGTCAAACTAGTGGTGCTTCTTATTTTTAAGGAATCTCTATTTTTTAGCAACTTTTACCAGCATCCTATAGTATGAGCAACAGCACATTCACAGTAATGAGTAAATCTAGGACAATTAGATTTGGGGCCAAAAGCCTTTTTAAGAGTCAAAAGTGATTCGTCTGAACCACTAAGGTCTTGGCTAAAAGGTAAAGAAACTAATGCAAGTTTCCCTTTTGTAATTAAAAAGATATAACCTTTGACTTTAGAGATTATTTCATTTTGGGAGTATTTGATTAAATCTGTGTGATACTTACTTTTGACCTTGGTTAGACTGTCAAGACGCATTCAAGAGGCATAGAGACCGAAACGACTGGTAGGAGATGTCAGATAGCAGTCAGTGTCAAGATCCACTGCTACTAGCTCTTGATCATTTGTTAGAGTCTGTCCAATTAACCAGTTTTAAGTTTCACATATACTACCAGATTCCACATGTCTATCAATTGGTTATACATAGGCTAAGCTATGATGCCAAAACATAACAATTTAAACAAGATTTTTTTTCCCCAATATCTCTCAAAAAAAATATTCAGAGTAAATGAACAGTCCAGGGCAGGTAGGCAAATCTGCTCCACAAAAACACCCAGGGACTCAGGTTAGTATAAAGATCCTCTCATTCTTACTGGAAAGATGAATTTCTGCTTTTTCTCTCTAGAGCTAATGTTGATGGTTGGTCCAATTGTCATCATCTTCTATACAATGAGATTGCAGAAAGTGGGAAGTGAAGGGAAACCAGCATTCATTGGTCTGACAATAGTTCATGTTACCACTATTTCCATTCCATAGTCACAGGGTCAAATCTAGCTACAAAAGATGCTGGCAAAGTAAATGTCAAGTTATGTGACCCTAGAGCTGTGTGTGTGTGTGTGTGTGTGTGTGTGTTTGTATGTGTGTATGTGTCTGAGTGCCTGAAGGCTTCTATTGTTTCAGATGAAAACACAAAACAAAACAAAAATAGTGAAGAAAAATAACGGACTGTTTCCATCACATACTATTTTCTGATTACAGAAGTGGAATGTTAAAATTTGAAGCAATACAGTCAACATGTTTTAAAAATGGACTTCATATAATATTTTCCAACAAATTCCAGTCTTATATGTATTCCAAGGATAATGGTCTTGAGAGAGACTTAACCTGGATAAACTGGATGTGGCGATACTCTGCCTTTGTTAGTAAGTACCTATGGTACTGCAATTAATGGAGTCTCTATCTTTTCATCAGAATTAGAGCAATACACTCAATTTCACAGCAAAATTCCCCTGTGCCAATTGTGATAAGAAAAGCAGGTAGTACAGTATTTAACATGATAGTGAATCATATAAAAATGACAACGAATAAATCAAGAACCATAATTTTGCACCTCTTATGATTCCACTTTATATCCTAAATGATGCCATAATTTTTTGTCAATAAATTATTTTTGATCAATTTATTATGTTACTTATTATTTTAGCTCTATGTCAAACTCACAAAGTTAACAAAGTGGATAAAGATCGCTTAAGATATCTAAAAATGAAAAAAAGATATCTAAAAATGTTGAAGTATTTTTCTATTTTGGATTTGAAAATCATAGGACATTTTGAACTTCTTGAGTCCTTAAAGATAATAAGATGGAGTGAATTACAATCCTCCATTTCTCTGTCCCCTATAAGAGGTTATTTATCAGCATTCATTTTCATGTGACTTATGGTATATTCCAGTGGTATATGTATATTTGCCCACAAATATACAGAAGCTTGGGAAGCCTGGGTGGCTCAGTTGGTTAAGCATCTGGTCATGATCTCATGGTCTTGAGATCGAGACCCAGAGTTGGGATCCTGGCTCATTGGGGAGTCTGCTTCTCCCTCTTCTCCTGCCCCTCCCCCCTACTCGTGCGCTCTCTCTCTCTCTCTCCCTCTCAAAATATTTTTTAAAAAGAATTTATATCAGCTTAACCACGTAACTTGTTTTAGCCAATAAAATGTAAGAAGAGTGGCCAGTGTTCAAATTCAGAACAAAAGCTTTATCAGAGACTGCATGGCTTTGCCAGTTCTCTTGCCTTTCCCCTCTGCCTCAATACTTTTGAGTCTCAGGAAGATGTTACGCCTTCAGTCTAGATCCTAGAATAAAATGAAATGTCCGTAGCAGCAGAGTTCCTATTGCTCTCGATGATGGTTAATTTCATGTACCAACATGACTGGGTCATAGAGTGCCCAGACATTTGGTCAAACATTACTCTGGGCGTGTCTGTGAGGGTGTTTGCAGATAAGATTGACATTTGAATCAGTAGACTGAGTAAGGTAGGTTGACCTCCCTAATGTATGTAGGTGGACTCCATCCAAACATTTGAAGACCTGAATAAAATAAAAAGACCCAACCTTTCATAAGAGGGATGTCCCTCCCTGCTCTCTGACTTCCTGTATGTATGTATGTATGTATGTATACAGATATGTATGTACCCATGTCTTTGCATAGCTTGATAGCTCTTTTCTTTTTAGCATTGAATAACATTCTATCATCTAGATTTACCACAATTTATTTATCCATTCATCTTCCGAAGTTGCTTCCAAGTTGTGGTAATTACGAATCTTGGTGGCTTAAAAGTTTAAGCAATTATGAATAAAGCTGGTATGAACATCCATGTGCAAGTATTTGTTTCGACATAAGATTTCAACTAGTTTGGGCAAATATCAAGGAATGTGACTGCTGTATTATATGGTAAGAGTATAGTTTAGTTTTAGAAGAAATGGTTGAAAGATCTTCCAGAATGTATCATTTTGCATTACTGCCAGCAACAAATGAATGTGCCTGTTGTTCCACATTCTCCAACATTTGGTATTGTCAGTGTTTGGGATTTTTGCCATTGCAAAAGATGGGTAGTGACATCACATTGCTGTTTTAACATGTGAGTTGAACATATTTTCACGTGTTTATTTATCATCTGTATATCTTCTTTGGAAGGTGTCTTAAGGCCTTTGGCCCATTTTTTAATCAAGTTACTCATTTCCTTATTGTTCAGTTTTAAGATTTGTTTGTATATTTTGAATAACAATCCTTTAGCAGATATGGGTTTTTCAAATTTTCTCCCAGTCTATGACTTGTCTTCTCATTCCTCTGACAGTATCTTTAGCAGAGCAGAAGTTTTCTTAATTTTAATGAATTCCAGATAATCAATTATTTTTTCATGGATCATGCTTTTGATGTTGTATCTAAAAAGTCATCACCAAATTTAAGTTTGTCTAGATTCTCTCCTATGTTAATTTTCTAGGAGTTCTATAGTTCTACATTTTAGATTTAGGACTGTGATTTATTTTGAGTCAATTTTTATGAAGGGTCTTAGGTTTGTGTGTAGGTTCTTTTTTTTTTTTTTTTTTGCATGTAGAGATCTCAATTATACTTTTAGTCAGTTTTATGGAAGTGCAATTTATACGATAAAATTTGAAGTATTTGTATGATTTTTGGTAAATATAAGCAGATATTTAAATGCTCTCACTCCCCAAGTTTTCCTTGTGCCTATTTGCATGAATTCATTCCCCTTAACCATAGACACTGGCAATAACGAATCTGTTTTTTGTAATGATAGTTTTGTCATTTCTAGACTTTTCCATAAATGAAACGATATAACATAGAGTCTATGCTAACTAGATTCCCCAGTTTTTGAAGTTTTTGAGATTCATTCACGTTGCCATGTGTATCAATAATTTGTTCTTTCTGATTACTGAATAATAATCTATTATGTGGTGAATATTTTTCAATTTATCAATTGACAGACATATGGGTTGTTTCCAGATTTTTGATATTATAGATTAAACTGCCAAAAAATTCATGTAGTCTCTGTGTGAATACATTTTCTATTCTCTTGACTAAATAAACAAGAATGGAATAAGTAGATCACCTGAAAAATACATGGTTAATTGCATAGGAAGCTGCCAACCTATTTTTCAAAGTGGCTACACCATTTCATATTTCCACCAGCAATATATATGAGATTTCCATTTGCTTTACCACCTTACTAACACTTGTTCTTGTCAGCCTTTTAAACTACCAGTCTAGTGGGTATGTATGGTATCTCCATGTGGTTTAATTTGCATCCCTAGTGAATAATGATGCCAGGAATATTTTAATCTACTTATTTGCCAATGTGATGTGAATATATTTTCCAGACTGTCTATTATGTTTTCATTTTTCTAACCATGACTTAGAAAGCAGTTTTTAAAATTTTATTAATTAAAATGTATCTATATTTCTTTTATGATTTATGCCCTTTAAAAGATATTTTCCTGAAACAAAATCACAAATATTTTTTTAAAAGATTCTATTTATTTATTCATGAGAGACAGAGAGAGAGAGAGAGAGAGAGAGAGAGAGGCAGAGACACAGGCAGAGGGAGAAGCAGGCTCTTCACAGGAGCCTGATGCGGGACTCAATCCTGGATCCCAGGATCACGACCTGAGCCGAAGGCAGCCACCCAACTGCTGAGCCACCCAACCATCCCAAAATCACAAATATTGTCTCCTGTTTTTTTGCTTCCCAAAATTTTATAGTTTTAGCTTTTACATTTATATTTCTGATTCATTTCAAAGTGACTTGTGTATGGTGTGATGTAAAGTTGAAAATTGTTTTTATCCCAAAACAGATTTCCAAGTATTACAGCATCATTCATTGAAAAGGCTAGTTTCCCCCCTATTATATCTCCATTGCATTTTATTCAAAATCAATTACAGTCATACTTGTATGTTGGCTTTTTTTCCCTGAACTTTATTCTGTTTCATTGGTGCATATGTTTATCCTTACACAAAACTCACACCTTTTATAGTACTGAGATCAAATAATATAAGTCTTCCAAAATTGTTCTTTTCAAAATTATTTAGCTATTTTATGTGCTTTTACATTTTCACATAAATTTTTGATGCAGTTTGTCAGTTTCTATAAAATAGTCTGCTGGCATTGTAATTAGGAATACATTAAATCTATAGATCAGTTCAGATCACTATTGAGTGTTCCAATCCATAATCATGGAATATTTCTCCACTTCATTGGTTTTCTTTAATTTCTGTCAGCAATATTTTGTAGTTTTCACTATACCGGTATTGCACATTTTTTTACCTTTATGCATTAATAGTTCTCACTTATTGGTTCTATTACAAGTAACAATTCAATTTCGAACTACTTATATAGTGGTATTATAGTGAATGATACAAATGGGTTTTGTATATTGACCATATTTTGCATGATGTTAAGAAAATTCATTAGTTCTAGTAGTTTAATACATCCTTTCATGTATTTTACATAGACTATCATGCTTCTCTAATCTATATGTCTCCTTACTATCAGTTTTTCTTGCTTTACCTTATTGCACTGGCTGAAACTTACAGTAAAATATTGACTATAACTGGTAGGATTAACATGATCGCCCAGAGATTTCTAATCTTAGGGAAAAAGCATCCATCTTTCAGCATTTAGTATGATGCTGGCTGTAGGTTTCTTCTAGATAAACTTTATCAATTTGAAAAAATGCACTGTTAATCATATTTTACCAAGAAATTTTATGAATGAATTGTTAAATTTGTCTAGTGCCTTTTCTACCTCCATTAAACTATCATGCCATTTTCTTCTTTAGTCTGTTGATGAGGTTAATTACATTAATTAATATTGTGAATGTTAAATTAACCTTATATTACTGGGATAAACCTTATTGATCAGAATGCATTGTCTTTTCTGTATATTTTTGGATTTGATATGCTAGTATTTTAATAAGTAGTATTGCATCTGTGTTTATAGTGGAAATCTCTTGTAGTATTATTTTTCTGCTGTTGGTTAATTTGTTCCTTGCTACTTTAATATCCAAAGGAAAGAGTACCATATTGTTAATTACTAATTGAGCCTAACATTTATCATACAATCATGCTCAAAATGCACCAGGTAGATAAATGTCATGTTGTTTTCTCTCTCAGAATCCCATCCAGGAAACCACATTGCATTTAGTCATCATGTCTCTTTAGAGTCCTCTTGGCTGTGACAGTTTCTCAGACTTTATTTTTGATGGCCATGATAGTTTTGAGGATTACTTGTCAAGCATTTTATAAAATACCCCTTAATAGTTATTTGATATTTTAATCATGATTAGATTGAGATTAAAGATTTTGTAAGAAAGATCATGGTAGTGGGGTGGATAGGTCAGTTAAGCACTTGACTCTTAGTTTTGGCTCAGGTCACAATCTTTGGGTCCTAGGATTGAGTTCAGTCTGAGCTCAGTCTGGAATCTGCTTGAGATTCTCTCTCTCTCTCTCTCTCTCTCTCTTTCCCTCCCTCTGCCCTCCCTCCACTCTCTCTCTCTCACAAAATAAATCAATCTTAAAAAAAAAAAAAGCCATGGTAGTAAAGTACTATTTTTCTACTATAATATCAAGAGTACGTAGTATCAACATGATTTATAATTGTTAGTATTGACCTTAATCAGTTGGTTGAAGCATGGTTTATCAGATGTCTCCACTGTAAAGTTACTCTTTTTTGTTCCCTCTCTTTCCATAACTGTACTCTTTGGAAGGAAGTTAGTATAGCCCACACTTAAAGAATAAGGAGTTATGGTACATCTCCTTCAGGAAGAAGTATCTGTATGTTATTTTGAGATCTTTTATAAGGGAGTTGTAACTCATCCCTCATTTATTCACTTGATGCTCAATCATTTATTTGTATCTGTATAGACTCATTATTATGAGTTATTATGGTTATTTATGTTTTGGATAATGATCCTATACTACTTTATTTCTTGTACAAGTTGTTCCAGCTTTGGCCATTGGTAGTGATTTCATTTGGTTCGAGTATCCCTTTAAGATAAACACATAACTGTCAAGTTTTCATTTTTACCACTTTCTTACCTTCTGACACTATAAAATCCTCCAGGCTTAAGGCTCATTGTATATTTCCTGTTGCAGTCCTAGAATCAGCCATTCCTCCAAAGACCTTTGTACTTGTTTTTAATGTAGTATTCATTTACTTATAGATTTGCTAACCTAATCCTTTCAATAATAATCCACAAAAATAATGTATATAAATCATAAAGTATCACTTTTTATAATATAACATCAAGCATAATAAATTAAAAAAACATTTATAACATAGCTTTCCAAAACTCTTCTTTCAAAGTTCATATTTAGGCACTATTACCCTGATGGACTAAAGACAGTTCAGATATTTATAAAATGAAGCTCACTTATAAAAATTCAGGTAAAAACTATGGACAGAGCCCAGATGTCCACCACAGATGAATGGACAAAGAAAATGTGGTACACACACACACACACACACACACACACACACACACTGGAATACTACTCAGCAATCAAAAATGAAATCTTGCCATTTGCAATGATGTGGATGGAACTAGAGGGTATTATGCTAAGCAAAATAAGTCAATCAGAGAAAGACAACTATTATATGATCTCACTCAAAGTGGAATTTAAGAAACAAAGCAGAGGATCCAAGGGGAAGGGAGGAAGAATAAAACAAGATGAAATTATAGAGGGAGACAAACCATAAGAAACTCTTAATCATAGGAAATAAACTAAGGGTTGCTGGAAGGGAAGGGTTTGAAGAGATGGAGAATGGGGTAACTGGGTGATGGACATTAAATAGGGCATGTGATGTAATGAGTACTGGGTATTAAATAAGACTGGTGAATCACTGACCTCTATCTCTGAAACTAATAATAAGTAATATGTCAAATAATTGAATTTATATTCAAAAATTTTAAAATACCACTAGAAAAAGAAAATTCAGATAATTCAGGGAGATTCATGTAATTCTGGATGCCAAACACCTTCATACTTAACTCTTCCCTGCATCCTCTAAATTGTTATCTGATATTTTCCATCCCCTTACTTATTACAAGTTTATGGCTCTCCCTATCTCATTTTAATTAAATTAGCAAGTATACAATTCCTTTATGCATACTATTTTTTAGAGTTTTCATACTCTAAAGAGTTTTCATACTCTTACAGACATATGTATACTTCATACATATCTGTACATATATGAAATATATTTTAATTCATTTATAGGTTTACAAAATCATTTATGTAATATAGTAAAACGTAATTGTACTATTCATCATATTTAGAAATTTAAAGTTTCTTTTTTTAAGATTTATTTATTTATTTATTAATGATAGACATAGAGAGAGAGAGAGGCAGAGACACAGGAGGAGGGAGAAGCAGGCTCCATGCTGGGAGCCCGATGCAGAACTTGATCCCCAGACTCCAGGATTGCACCCTGGGCCAAAGGCAGGTGCTAAACCGCTGAGCCATCCAGGGATCCCCAGAAATTTAAAATTTCATACTATGTTCTCCTTATACCAACAGAAAAATCGCAATGTACAAATTGAAAGATTAAACATGAAAACAAAACACATTTCAAAATTAGCATTTCTAGAGATATGTTGCTCATGTTACATTCCATAAGTTCAGCCCCTCGAGCTGTCACTAGATTCTCCAAATATAATTCACTTTCAGATTTTATTTTGTAGTCTCTTCAGTATCTTGGTCATTACTGAGTAAGTCATATTGTGCTGTGATCTCTTTTGTCAACACAATCAGTAAAAGTTAGATTCAGAGACTAAGTAAATATGTCAAATTAAAGCCAAGTACTTGAAATTTATCATGAATAAATGACCCGTTGCTGAGTTTCCACTATTTGTTAGTAATCAAGAAATATTGAGACTAAATACGTCCATGACTGCAGGAAAGAGTTTAATGTTTATAGGTATAAAAGTTATAAAATATATAGGGCAGGAACTGAAGGAGATAATTTATATTTCTTATGTTTACCCTATGACACAGGAAGAGACAACTCCTGTGCCTATTTGCAGAACAATCAGATATCTTTCTCCTATTTGGGAGAAGTAAAACTCTTGGTGTCTACCCCTGGAAGCCTTTCCCCTTACTATTACACTTTACTTTGGACTCAAATACTTTTTATCCTTAAACCTGACCATCACCTTCAAAACCATTTTAAAAGGAGATAATATAAAGGTTTCTACCTTGCCAACAAAGATAGTTTACTGAGGCATTTTCGATGTAATTTGGCTCTTCATGAAAAAGCCTCTTAAATTCAGATCTGGCCAGATTAAAATCCTTTCATTCAACTCTCTATTATGTATTTGTCCTTTAAAACTCAAACTCTGCAGCAGGACTTCTCTACTAGTCCCTGACTAAGCCTTTCATAAAGGTATTTTTATTCATCATGTTTCAGAATCCAGGTGAAGCTAGTCTGTCAATCTTTGCTTATACAAAGTGTAATTAGACCTATTTTTTGGCTTTCCTTTCTTACTTAGATTGGAATATTGTATATCTTGCCAAAAAACAGGGCTATTTTCAGGTCCGCATTCCTCAGACCATGATAAGCATTCAGCCTGTGTTTATTCTCTTGTTTGTGGCATGATTTATACATAATTATATTTTGGAGTGTCTTGTTCTTGGTCTCAAACACAAATTTTGGCCCCTGCCACTTTTTATCTGAATGTAGATATTGAATCTTTTTTTAAGTGGCTTTTTATTGTCTTCTTGTTCTAGAATATTGTATCTTAATTGAGCCTGATATCCATCATGCAAACATACTTAGAACTTACCATGTCAAAACCAAACAAGTTTTTGCGATGTCAAAGCCATGCAGTTTAGGTTTAAAAAAAAAATGAAACGAATTTATGAATGGTTTAATTCAGTGATACTAGACTCAGTATACAAACTACCCTCTTGAAATACAATTCCCAATTGTGGAATTTGTACTAACATATTCTCTGAATCATTTCATACGTAGACGTAATCATGTTTATTAAGGAATCTAGTGAAATAAAAAATAATACAATATCTTAAAGACATCTCAAAAGACTACTTAAACATCGAGGGCATCTGAACAAGGCAGTGAAAAATCCCAAGGCAATTGCTCAGCTACTTCTTCCACTGGATGTAAAATGAGCTTTCTAGTAGGCTTGCATTCAATCATGGGCCTCTAGGTATTCTCGGTGGAAATTCAAAAATGAAAAAGTGAAATTAAGTAGTCATGTTCTTATCAAGGCCTACCTTGTCATTTTTAGATTAACAATAAAAGTATATAAATATAACCTACAATCCATAGTTATCAATGAATTACAAAACCTCCATATGCCTAATAGCGTATATCATAATGCCTGCACTCTAAAGTTTTAAAGTCATATAGAAAAACATAAATTTAAAGAGAAAAAAGGAAAGCTATTAAACAGTTAGACAATAGGTTTTACAAGGGAAACTTAATTGGATTGGAATTATTTAAACTAGAGAATAATGGACTGCAAGGTGATTTACGGTTGAATATAGAAAGTATAATTATGAGGAGAATGCCAACTTGTTCAGCATACACCAAGAAAAAATTAGAAATGTATTAAATTTGGCAATTCCTTCTTCCATCCTAGCCCCTGCCCCTGCTTCCATTCCCATCCTCTCTGTATGAATTTAAATTGTAAATACGACAATACCATGTAAGGGTTTGCATATCTAATCTTCTCAACACAGTAGTGAAAATGCTTATCTTCCATGTGAATACAACATGGCATTTAGTAAATTTTTCATGATATGCTTAAAAAGAAAAAGCTGACCCTTGTAATTATTCTTCAAAAAATTCTTATATTTTGAAATCAAAAATACAAGAAAACAAAATATTTAAATACAACATTTGGGAGAGTGTAGAATGAATAAATTACTTTAAATAGAGAAAAAATGAGAGAGAAAGTTGTTGAGGTAGATACTTCCTATTTACAAATGAATAGAGAGAGACTTCTTTAGAATACTGTTCTGTCTGTTTGTTTTTGCTTACTGCATCCCATCCTGAAACTTCTGTGTGTTTCTACAAGTCATACATTTCTCATTCTCAATCTGTCAAAAAAAAAAAATCACTTGCAGTCCCAAGTCTTTCTTTTCTGTGTTTATTTCCCTTAATATCTGGATATACATACTCCTGATTCAATCTCCAGTCTTCCCATACCAGATTTTAGAACTTGAAATACTGTTTTATTTCCATATATCAGTCTTCAAAATCATGCTATGATAGGCAGAATTCTAATTTGGCTCCCAAGATTCACATCCCTCAGTGTATACACCGTATAGAAGCCCTTCCCGTTGAGTGTAGGCATGACTGTGTCATATTACAACCAAAGGGATTTTGTAGACATAAGACAGGCATAATTTGATTTTGATTTAATCAGAAGGTCAATATCTGAATGGACCAGACTTCAACAGGTGGTATCTCTCAAAACGAAGAGATTCAAAGCATGAGTGGAATTCTCCTGCTAGTCTTGGAGATGCAAAATGCCATTTTGTAGAGAAGACCACACATTGGGGGACTGAGTAGCCTCCAGAAGCTGAGAGCAGCTCCTGGCTACTAGCCAGCAAAAAGAATGAGAACCTTAGTCCTACAATCGCAAGGAAGTAATTTCTGCCAAAAGCTGTGTCATCTTGAAAGAGGATCCTGAGTTCAAAAAACATAGTTTGGCCAACACTTCAATGCCAGCCTTGTTAAATCCTGAGCAGAAGATCCAACCATAGACCTCTGACCTACAGATCTGTGAGACGATAAATTTGTCGTGTTTTAAGTCAAAATTTTTATACTCAGTAGAAATGTGTTATGCAACAATATACATGCCAAGAGGAAATCCAGAAGTTGAATAGTATTTTGACACTTCACATTCTTAGTTTGAATCATTCGGCAACCTTACATAACCCCCTTCCAAAAAACAAATTAATCAAAAAAGGAGTCCCAACTGAAATTACACTTCTCTACTCTAAAATGTTAACTCTCAATATCTTTTGTCAGTTATCTCTCACTGATAAAAAGTTCAGGCAACTAAATACAAAAGAGCTGTTTAAGATAAAGAATAAAAAGAGATATTTAAAAAAGACTTTTCTTAAAAGTCTTACTATGGCAGTCCCTGGAAATCTGTCCTGGAATCAATCATGCCATCTCTGTAGGCATGGAAAGAGAAAAACCTAAACCGCAGCCAGTGTCAACCTTCCTGCCTCTTTCATTCCACCATACTTAGGTGCAGCCTTCTAATACTTAGAAGTTCTGTAAAGTTCTATGACTCCCTACTGGATGTAAATGTGACTTCTACAGTTAGGCATCCTTCAAAATTCGAATTCTATTTTCATCATCTTTGTTACTAAATAGTTGTTGGCAGTAAGCGGAAAGAAAAAATTGATGGTAAAATATACTGCCTTTGCTACTTCTGCAATTTTTTTTCTCTCTTCTTGTAAGACCAGCAAACTGTAATGCCAATTTCACCCTTTCTCTGCTCAATAAAACATAGCTAAAGGTAAAATTATCTGCTTTCCTCCTTCAAATACACCCTGAAAATGCTATCTCTAATAAAATTACCCTTAGACAATGTGAGACAGAGATTTTCCTGCCATTTGATGCCAGTAATGGATTGACAAAGACCACAATTTCAAATATAAGATGTAACACCATACTATGCAAATACCTGGCTCCATCTGAAAGTAGTCAATAGAAACTCTTTGACAACGAGGAATCTAAGCGAAATATGTTGCCTTAAAATTCCTTTTCAAAGTGTAATTCTTTACATTTCAGGCAGATTCCCCTTACTCTTAACCTATCCCTTACTCTTCTCTTATAAATCAATTATTTTCTCATGCCCTCAGAAAAGATGACTGACATTGTTAAGTATCCTCTGATCCAGTTGCTTCTAATTAATTACCATAGTGCCTGTGCAATCATGAAAACCTATGTAAACTTAAAGTGGATCCTAATATAGGAAATTGTTTCTGCAACTTTTGATCAAAGGAGTGTGCGTTTATTCTAGACTATGTGAGATAGGGAGGTGGAGAGACAATCCCTTGTTATTATAGAAAAGCCTTAGAAACCACATAATGGTCATATCGAAAGACCATTAACATTTGTAGAGTTAATTCCATGAAAGCATGTCATATTTGTTCAATCCAAACGTGGAGGAAAGTTTTATAGCAGCTGAATTTCAAAATAACAGCTTCCATATACGGAATTTTGGTGTGGAAAGTCTTGCATATATTCATCATGTACTTATATGCTGTAAAATAAGTGCTTTCCTGATTCAAAATGGGTGACTGTCTTTATAGAATTTTGATAGAAATTATTTTCTTCTATCTTTTATGAACGACTTCTGCATTATATCAGTTCTCTTAATGAGTAGTGCAAAATGTCAAATGCTGAAAGGAAAAGAAACACATTTATGTATTGTTAGCTTAGCAATGGATTCAGACCCACATGGCAAAAATACTATAACTTAAGGCCATCTTACAAAAGCCAAACTAGATTTTCAGAAAAGGATTGAAATACCTGATTGCACATTCACACAAGCAATCAGCTATGGAAAAAAAAAGAGTAAAAAAGACATTTCCTAATGTCCACAGCATTTTGTCTGTTTCCAGGGATGTGTTCCAGGCCTTAGGCCATGATAATCATGTTTCCTGCCCTGTCCCTGACCTTCTATTCCATATTACCTCTTCCCTGTTAGTATTTAAGTAGAAAACACCTGCCTAACCGCCTAAAGCTTAGTGCTAAATGCCGGCACAATACAGCTAAATGCGCTGAATGCAGCCCAGCATAGAACCTTCCAAACATGTGCTTGAAATACACTGAGAGAAGCATTTTTATGCAAAAATGACAGAAAATGTAATCGAAAAGAAAACCTCTAACAAAGCCATAGCCAGATGGTGTCCTTTATTGGGGGCCAGCTCATATTTCTGAGCTTTTGAAAATGTCACAGCTTATTGCTGCTCAATTCTAGATTTACATCTGAAATTTGGGAGAAACCCGTCTCATGTGAATATTATGACCCCCTTCACATTTGTCTTGTAATTTACCATTTGGAAAATGCTTTCAATTTTTTGAAACAATTTTTTGTACAATTTTGTTCAGACAATATATGTTCATCATAGAATAATAGGAAGCAACATAAAAAATGGTAAAAGTAAAAATTAAAAGTAAAATCTTACTGATGTTGCTACTGTTTACATTTTGCTTATAAGTTTTTTTCTATGCATTCAGGCAAGTATATTAGAAAGTTTGCAAAAATAAAGGTAAGCTATATAGAGATTTATACATTTTCTTGTTTAGGAAAGTTTCATTGTGACCATTTTCCCATGTCAAAAAATACATATATTCAAATTAACATTTAAAAGTGTTGGATACTATTACACTTTAAGATTATCACATGATGGAATCACCAGGATAAATTGTGGCCTGTTTTGTTTTTCTATTTCTAACAATGCTGCAGTAATATTCTTCTACACATAACTGTACTCTTGCTAAAATGTTTACTTAGAGTACATTCCTAGAAAAATTCTACGGGGCCCAACTGTATTTGTAGGTCTAATAAGACATATTACCAATTATTAAGAAATTTTGCATTCATCCAAAGATCCAAAGAAATTATAAGAGTTTTTACTGCAACAAACCGTCAGAGGCACTAGGGACTGTAATATAGGCTCGCTAAAAATAAGACAAGAGGCCCCAAAATGGAGTTGCTTATGTCAAGCCTCACATCACCAAACCAAGACTTAATTTAGAGTTTTGGTTCTCCCAGAAATGGAATTTTAAACTGGGAATCACATGATAAGCATTAGTTAGAGCTGTCTGACAGACCGACTGTTGCCAGACCCTCAAGGAAAGTAATTTTGCAGTAACCAATACACTTTTTTGACTAGTGTAACTTTCTCGTTCCTGCTCTCTTCTGCCTATAAAAGTGTTTCATTTTATACAGCTCCTCAGAATTCCATTCTATCTGCTAGATTGGATGCTGTCCGATTCATGAATCTTTCAATAAAGTCAACAAGCTCTTTAAAATTTATTCAGTTGAATTTTGTTTTTAACAGGCAGAAAGTTGTAACTGGTTTTTTTAAATTCTTTTTTTAAAAGATTTTATTTATTTATTCATGAGAGACACTGAAGGAGAGAATGAGAGAGAAAGAGAAAGGCAGAGACACAGGCAGAGAGAGAAGAAGGCTCCATCCAGGAAGCCCAATGCGGGACCTGATCCCAGGACTCCAGGATCATACCCTGAGCCAAAGGCAGACGCTCAACCACTGAGCCACCCAGGCATCCCTGGTTTTTAAAATTCTATTTATTTAGTAATGTGATTAAGTATTTTCACATATTTTGACTTAAATATATGTATATACTGACCATAGCACTTTGTCTTTCTCTATTAGAGAGTATTTGTCTTTTACACTGATTTATTTGTATTTATTTTTATGACCTCCTTGCTTGTCATATGTAGTACATTTTTTTCATTTAGTTTTTTTATATTTTCAGTACTCTTATTGTGTTATAATGTTATAATGTATTTTCTATATAGATTTGTTTTTTGGCTTCTTGTGGATTTATTTGTATCTTCAAACCTTTCCACAAGCCAAATTGATTAAGTGGTAAATTATGTTTTCTTCTAGAATTCATTTTAGTTATTCTAACACCTTTCCTTAGTGACTTAAGATGTCATTTTTATTATATACTAAGTGCCTATATTTACTTGAATGAATTCATAGACTTAGGGGTTGATTTTCTACCATAATATTTTAATTACTATAGACTTATAAGAAATTTTTTTAGTTGGCCACTTTCTCTCATTAATCTCATTTTTCCAAATATCTGCTAGTAATAGAGAAGTCTAAAGACAGATTCCCCCCATCTTTGATATCATTTAATGTTTGTTCAATCCCTTGTAATACAAATTTTTGTCCATATATATGTATATATACAATATGATATTGGGACCTGATATTAATTTTTATTAATGTATAGCTTTAAACTTTTCAATTTGCATATATAGTGCTTCATTCTTTATCCAGAACATTTTCACTCATTTCATGTTGGATTATCTCATCTGTTTCATTTGTGTTGGTCTCTATTTTAGAAAAAAAAAAGTTACTATCAATAGAGTATCTCTCTTCTCTATCCTCAGATATCTAATCTTATTTCCATATTATGTTTCAGCATCATTTCACACATATATCTTTTATATTCATGTTTTCATTCTTTGACAACCTTAGGTTGTATATTGCCTGTCTCTACTACTCTGTTTTTTGTTTAATTTGTTTGTTTGCTTCTAATTCTTTTATCATTTTATTGAGATTACTTTTCTATCATTACTTCACCTTTTTCCCAAGCTATTTTTCTCCTTAGGATTTATGCTTTAATATTTAGAAGATATATTTTCCTATATGCCTTTAATGAAGCTAAATAATTTAACAATGAGCAAAAAGCCCATTTTGACAGTTATGTGATTGTTTTTCTAGGTATTCTTTTAGTTTCTTCTGAAGTAATCATTATTAAGACTACTTCTAATACCAATAAAGTAGATATGGATGCTTAATGGTGAAATCACAGAAAAGAAATTCTACAATCTAGGAACTCTGAATTCAGTCTAAGCAATCACACCCCTAGAAAGAGAATAGAATTGGAAATGATGCAGATTGCTGTAGTGTGATTTTTTTAAATAGAAAAAAGTAAAGACACTTTAGTTCGTGGATCCAAGTAAGTAAAAAAAGACCTCTTCCCTCCATGAAAACAGTTGAAACACAGGAAGCTTTATAGCAAATAACAGATGGCTTGACTTTTAAAAGGAAAAACCCAAATGATATTTAGGTATTAAGCATAATATTGGGAACCTTATTATCCACTGGTCAACCTCTTGCTTAAAATTTATGATATGATTAAAGTACTTTATTGAGAAAGAAATTTGATTGTAGAGTAATTCTACAATATAGATGAAATAGCTCTAAATTATATGAATTTACCTACTAAATTGGCACACAAAATCAAGCAAAAATAATAAGATAGGAAAAAAAATTAGTGAAAGAACCACACTAGCTGGCTAAGACAATACATCTCGAAATCACAAATTGTTGCTTTTCATTCTTAACTATTCAAAAAATTCTAAAATGTTATAAAATAAAAATTATTCTTTACCAGCATACTAATGGTCATAAAAATAAACATGAGTTGATTCTGATTTCGCCAAAGTTTCTTCTAAAAATGTATTATGGATAGAAAGACTTTAAGAACATTTTAACTGAAAAGGCTTTAAACGGTCTAGGCAATGGTGCCCTGAAGCAATTTTGAGGATCAGAAAGGGCATGTTTATAAGCCCTGATGTAACTAATTGAAAAAATTTTGGAGTATTCAAAGAAATGACTAAGGCAAAAGTTTGCAGAATATGCAAGAAAAATAATATATCACACAGACCAATACCCAAAGAGTAGATAATGATGATGCTTTTATAAAAGATTTTATTTATTCATGAGAGACACAGAGGGAGAGGCAGAGACAGAGGCAGAGGGAGAAGTAGGCTCCCTGTGGGGAGCCCATTGTGGGACTCAATCCCAGGACCCCCAGGATCATGCTCCGACCTAAAAGCAGACACTGAACCACTGAGCCACCCAGGCATCCCTGATGATGCATTTTTTACACTTTGGTAGAGCTCTTGTATTTTTAATCCAGGGGACTGATTTTATAGGAGGTATAAAGCTTGATTCCAATTTTTCAGTAGTAGGAAGAAGAATTAAAATAAAGCCTGGTAATAATTTTCTCAGTCCAAAAATCTATTCCAAAATTATTGTTCCTTTTTTCTTTAATAATTAATTTACCTTAAGTTTGATTATGCTATTTTGAAATGTTGCCTTTTTTTTTTTTTTTTTTTTTTAGAAATGTTGCCTTTTAATGCATCTTTGGGAACCTTTTATCGAGAAAGTTTTCATATTATACAATGTAATCTGAACTATTTATTTATATTTTAAAAACTATTTTGAATCTGAAGTCCTGCCATTTCACCATGGGGTTATCAGAATTTATTTGGTATACATAGCAGTAATACACCCTCACTATATAGGTGTGAAGCTTAGGGCCAAAATTGTTCAGTGGTTGTGCTCAATCACACATCTGGAAAATAGGTGAAGTTGAGATTGGAGATCAAATATTTAGTTTTCATTATAACTGCTTCTCAATTTTACAAGTGCTAAAAAAACATGATTATGATGCAGATTGTTAGTAGTAACAGCAACAATATATAGAAAGAGGACAATGATAAGAGACTGCTAGAATTGGGCCATACTCCTAAGATTCTCTGATCTTTCACTGTCAAGAAATTGACAAAATCCATATGTAATTAAGACTGAAACTTGGGGGATCCCTGGGTGGCGCAGCGGTTTGGCGCCTGCCTTTGGCCCAGGGTGCGATCCTGGAGACCCGGGATCGAATCCCACGTCGGGCTCCCGGTGCATGGAGCCTGCTTCTCCCTCTGCCTGTGTCTCTGCCTCTCTCTCTCTCTCTGTATGACTATCATAAATAAAAAAAAAAAAAATTAAAAAAAAATTAAAAAAAAAAAGACTGAAACTTGGGATATACAGTCAAAATATAAGAAGCAAATAATTCTGCATGTACCATTAAAAGGGAAAGAGAGTATACAAACAAGTAGTTCTAGGAAATAATGCAATTAAATAAAAATTATCTTTCCAGGTCACATTTACCATCTCTAATATATTTTCTCTGACAAAAAAATATTTGACAGAGAGAGAGAGAACAAGCAGGGGGAGGTGCAGAAGGAGAGAGAGAAGCAGACTCTCCACTGAGCATGAAGCCCAGTATGGGGCAAGATCTCAGTACCCTGGGATCATGACCTGAGCCAAAGACAGACACTGAATGGACTGAGCCACCCAGGTGCCCCTCAAACGCTTTATAATAGCATCTTTGAGTAAGAATACTAGCCAACCTTTTGCCAAAGAAGTCAACTCAACTAAAGTAGCATTGACAAAGGTAGATTAAGGAATAGATTCCACTAATACAAAGCAGGGAAATAATGAAAAACTAGGACCATCTATGTGTACCTTAAAGGTTTAAAATCTAAATCAAAAAGAAAACAATTTCTTCCATAATTATCATCATACTACACAATGCAGGAGAATCACATTCTGAAGTTATCAGAGTCACATACTGCTATAGACTGAATCATGTCATTCAAAAATTTATATGTTGAAGGTCTAATCCCCAATGTGATGGTTTTTGGAGATGGGGCTTTGAGAGATAATTAAGTTTAAGATGAGGTCATACAGGTAGAACCTTCATGATGATATTAGTGCTCTTAACAAGAAAAGAAAATGCTCTCACTCTCTACCATGTAAGTGTACAGCAAGAAGGTAGACATCTGCAATCCAGGAAGTGTCTCACTGAACCAAATCAGGTGGCATATCCATCTTGGACTTCCCAACCTTAAATAAATGTCTGTTATTTTAACTACTCAGTCTATGTCATTTTGATACAACAGTCAGAGCAGACACTGTCATCCAACACATACTCAATCTATCAGTTTCTCTTTTACATCCCTTTAGATATTTTCTGGTAAATCCAGCAGTAATAGAGAGAAAGTAAGAAAGTATATGGAAATGTTCACAGAATGGATCTGTAGCTTGTGAGAAGTTGATAAAATCCTAGATGGAGTTTCTGGGGAAGAACTATATGCTTTTTTTTTAAGGATAAAAATTATCTTATTCAGCAGTTCTTAAAGGTGGAGGGAATGGTAGTAGGGACAGGGTTAGAGAGAGAGGAATGGAAGGAAGTGACAGGATCTACTGGAGACTATTATCTAAAATGAGTAGGTTCTAGATTATTAAGTGAAATGAGTGGGTTCCAGACATATGTATTATGAATAGAATTCTCCATTTCAGGGCTAGGATTAGAAAAAGGTATGCAATGCACTTTCCTCAAGTACAAAATTTAAGAGGGCACCAAAAAGTTCAGTTTTCAAAGATACGTAATATTTTATTGCAATCTCTTTAAATGCAAAAAAAGTTGAAAAATATCAAAGTTTTATTTTTTTAGAGTTTTAAAAGATTTTATTTTTATTTCACACACACACACACACACACACACACACACAGGCAGAGCAAGCACAAGCAGGGGGAGCAAGAGGTGGAGAAGCAAGATTCCTGCTGAGCAGGGAGCCCAAAGCAGGGCTTGACTGCAGGACCCTAGGACCCTGGGATCATGACCTGAACAGAAGGCAGATGCTTAACCAACTGAACCACCCAGGTGTCTTGAAAAATATCAAAATTTTAAATAAAGTCAGGATGTGACCCTTCATTTGCATGATCCTTCTCATTCACCTCAGCCTAATACCAACCTTTGTTTCAATAAAACTTAATTTACAAAAACAGAGGTGGGGCACCTAGGAGACTCAGTCCATTAAAAGCAGTGGCCTTCAGTCCAGGTCATGATCCCAGCATCCTGGGATAAAGCCCCATGTTGTGCTCCTTGCTCAGGAGGGAGCCTGTTTCTCCCGCTCCCTCTGCCTGTTCCCCCTGCTTGTGCTCTCTCTCTCTCTCTCTCTCTCTCTCTCTCAATCTATCAAATAAATAAAATCTTAACAAAAACAAAAACAAAGGCCACCTGTGGACCATTGATTCCTGACTTGAAAAAAAAAAAGTTTTAAATATTGCAGTATTTAAATAAAACGCAATCTATTTATATTTATATACAAATATTATTTGTCTTGGGATCCCTGGGTGGCGCAGCGGTTTGGCGCCTGCCTTTGGCCCAGGGCGCAATCCTGGAGACCTGGGATCGAATCCCACGTCGGGCTCCCGGTGCATGGAGCCTGCTTCTCCCTCTGCCTATGTCTCTGCCTCTCTCTCTCTCTCTCTCTCTCTCTCTCTGTGTGTGTGACTATCATAAATAAATAAAAATTAAAAGAAAACAAATATTATTTGTCTTGAATACTGAGATTTTTGGGCACCCCTTTGAATTTTGTACCTTAACAAAGTAACTCACTTGGTCCTAGTCCCAAACTCAAGAGAGACTCTAAAAACGTTCTGCTCATCTTTCTTAGAATCAATTATCTGAAGCATTTTTTTTAAAAAAGGAATGAGAAGCTAGGCAGAAAAAAAATCTCAACTTCAGCATGAAACAATGTAAGATCAAAGCCTATAGTTACCAGAAATTGGGCTATACAGTATTCACATCAACAGAGTTTTAGATCTGAGGGTCCATTAGCACCCAAGTACATGAAGAGGACTCTAAAAACAATCAAAGCATCCTATTTTTAGCAAGTGCTTGACATAAAAAAATGTATCCTCTTTTATATATGAATGATTAAAGGGTGGAAACTATTAAAAATCCAGTGCAAAAGAAAGAATAGCATTATTATTTCAAAAGAGAATCAGTCTATTGAAAATAATTTAACACAAGAAATATATGAGGATTTTAAAAGTATCTGCTTCATGTCTTCAAAAAATTGAATATAAAGGCCTATATGAAGCAATATTAAAATATCATAAAGAGAAGTAGCTTAGATGAAGGTAATTAGCTAAAATAAAATATATGTTTGCTGGGGATGAACAAATCAATTTATACATATAAATAAATACATGTCCATACAGTTGTAGAAAAATCACTTTTGGAATAATATTTAATCATGACTGTTACTGTCAATCAAAAAGATTTGTTATGTAATTTAACATTCACCAGATATTTCAGGTGAGGATTTTGCTCTGAGTGACAGAAGTATGTTGATTCGATAGTTAAAATACCCCTATGCCTCCATATCCTTGCCAAATAACTTCCAGACTATATTATGCATCCAGTTAAGCAAAATCTTGAGTTGCTAAAGTTTAAGGTCTAAAAATATATTCAGTTTACTTGGTTCCTTTAGTCATCCAACAGTTATTGAGCAACTTTTGCGTTCTAGACACATCTCTAACCTCTGAGAATAAAAGCAAAACAAAACAAAAGTAAAAACAAAATTTAAAAACAATATACACCGTCCTTGTGAAGTTTACTTTCTATGTATTTATTTATTTTTGGAGTTTACTTTCTAAGTGTGTATGTGGGTGTAACTCTGTTGGGAAGGGTGATGAGTATCTATGGCTATGGAGAAAAAGAAAGCAGAAAAGCAGTATGAGGTGTGTGTTGGCAGGTGGCAGAGGGTGGGAAATACTATGCCAAATCACTGGCTGGGGAAGACATCACAGAGAAGGTAGTACTTTGGGAAATAGACAAATGAGGCAAAGAAACCAGCCTGTTGGGAGAATTCATGGGAGAATTCTACAGGCAGAGGGAAGAGCAGGAGCAAAGGCTTGAGAGCAGAAGTACACCTGGTGGCTAAAATGCCTGAAGTGGATTAAACAAGGGAGAAAGCATTAGGAGATGAGGTCCAAGATATTGGTGTGTGGGGCAACAGCACCAATTGTGAAGCAGGTAGGCCATGGTGAGGTCTTGCTTTTACTCTGAAATGACAAGGCTTTTAAATTTTTAAGAAAATGAGTTTAAGAGTATTATATGTTATGATCTTAATTTTGGGGACAAAACTATTTCTGATAATGGAATCCAAAGGAATAAGTTCTACATGTCTGCAAAATGTTACTGCTTTATATTTAAGTCTATTTAAAAATCTAACATGCATCATCACTTAAGCTTCATCTTATAAATACTCTTACTAATTTTGACCAATTTACATTAATTTATCTCAACCCTAAAAATTAAGTAATTCTGTGTCTGTCAAGGCACCATTTCCAAATGTTAGTCAGTGATAAAATTTTTTTTTACTGATAATAAAAACATATATCTAAATAGTTGGCATTATTTACAGTTGTGCTACCATCAGCTACAAAAAACAATACCATAGATTGACTTAACTTTTTTCTTCCAATGTAGACTGTAAATTCTTAGCAGCATCTCCAATTTCACTTATATTTGTAATGCTTATTTCCTTCAGGACATATAATTTCTATTGCCTCCAATAGATACTCTTATAAAATTACAAGCTGTAGTAAAAAGGCATCTGGGCAAATTTTTAACCTAATTCATAGTAATAGCATTATAGCGAAATCACTTTTATATGCAATTTTATTAAAAAATTAAGCTGGTGGAAATTTTAGTCCATATTTTTGTTCATTAATTTTTTTATCATGAATTTTCCACATGTCTGCAATAATTCTGTTATTAAAATATACATAATGGTACTTTCTACTGTATTTATTCAACAGACATTTTGTCAACACTATAAACATGTAGGAAACTTTCATTTCCTCTAAGAAATAATCTTTAAAATAAAAGTTACAATATCCATTTGATAAGATTCATAGGAAGATTTATGAGAAAATAGAACTGGGGACAGGCAGTGTTCCAAAAGAAAGGAGGAAAGGGAGAAAGTGAGAAAAAAGGAAAGAAGGAAAAAACAAAAGAAAGAATGGGGGAAAAAAAAAAGACAATCACCCAGCAATGAGGACAAATATGACTCGTAAAGGGGCACCTGGGTGGCTCAGTGTTTGAGCATCTGCCCTTAGCTCAGGTCTTGATCTCTAGGTCTTAGGATCAAGTCCTGCATCAGGTTCCCCGCAGGGAGCCTGCCTCTCTCTCTGTGTCACAAACAAACAAACAAACAAACAAACAAATAAATAAAATCTTTAAAAAAATATATGACTCTTAAAACTAAGAGGATCTGCATTTTAGAAGCAAAAAGAAAAATAATAGCAAAAATAAAACCCACATCTAAATACAGATTGTGTCTGAAGACAAAAACTAAAAAACTTACATAGTAAATAGGGAATAAAAGAAACAAACAAGAACTACAATTATATGGACCACAAAGTCATTGACAACATTAGAAACATGAAGACAAGGAACTAAGCTTTAAATTCTATGAGAAAATGGCTTTTAGTATAGAATTGTATACCCAGTAGTAGAATTATTTTCAGACAACAGGACTCAGAAATGTTACCACAAATGTATTAATTCCAAAAGCGAAGTTGGCAGATGTTTCCCATGAAGACAAAGAATTGAATCATAGAAAAATGGTGTAAGAATTTGGTAAAGATTCTTTACCAGGGATCCCTGAGTGGTGCAGCGGTTTGGCGCCTGCCTTTGGCCCAGGGCACGATCCTGGAGACCCGGGATCGAATCCCACGTCGGGCTCCCGGTGCATGGAGCCTGCTTCTCCCTCTGCCTGTGTCTCTGCCTCTCTCTCTCTCTCTCTGTGAATATCATAAATAAATAAAAATTAAAAAAAAAAAAAAGATTCTTTACCAATAATTTAATGTGTAAGAATTGAAAGGAGAAAAAAATGAGTGCGAAATCTCAGAAAGGGAGACAGAACATGAGAGACTCCTAACTCTGGGAAACGAACTAGGGGTGGTGGAAGGGGAGGTGGGCGGGGGGTGGGGGTGACTGGGTGACGGTCACAGAGCGGGGCACTCGATGGGATGAGCACTGGGTGTTATTATATATGTTGGCAAATTGAACGCCAAAAAAAATAAATTTATATAAAATAAAGAATTGAAAGCAAAAAAGAAAATAATTATAATCACAATCTGGTAATTAAATTATAAATAAGATCAATCTGAGAATGACAAAAACTAAGAAAGTATATAGTTCTTCACATGTTTGAGGAAGTATATAGTCTAATCTTTCATAATATTGTCACAAATATAAAATTTGGCATGTGCATCAAATATTTAAAATTATCTCAACAAGTGAAGAAAATGAAATGCATAATCTCCCCCAAATTAAAGGACAAGAGCTTTGAATAAGAAAAGTAAATGATAGAGCATAATAGTATCCTCAGTGAGAATGCAAGAAAAGAAAAACAGATCTTATATCAGTAGAAAAGGACAAAGTTGAATAATTAGATATCAATATCCTTAAAAATCAAAATAAATTACTACATCATCCTGGAAAAAAATGAATTTCCGCTGAATTAAAAGCATATAGCAAGAACTCTAATAACATAAGTATACTGGAATAGGCCATTAGACAATGTATTTATGAATCTGGAGAGGAAAAGACATTAAGATACAATGAGTAGAAAACAAGTATGCAAACAGATACTTATACACAAATGCTCACAGCAGCAATATTCACTATAGCCAAAAGGTGGAAAGAATGCAGATGACCATCAGTGGATGAATGGATAAACAAAATTTGGTATTATACTTTTAATAGAATTTTTATTCAGTCATAAGAAATTACAAAGTACTGATATATGCTATACTATTTTGAACCTCAAAAACATCATGCAAAGTGAAAGAAGCCAGATGAAAAAGGCCATATATTATATGATTACTTTATATGAAATTGCTACAAAAGATAAATCCATAGAGAAAAAACAAACTAGTGGTTGGCAGTTATTGGAGGGAGGAGGGAAAGGAAATTAACTGCTTAGTGTATTGTGGGATTTCTTTTAAGGCAATGAAAATATTTTGGAACTAGAGGTGTTGGTTCACAACATTATGGATATACTGAATAGCACTGAAACGTATACTCTAAAATGGTTGATTTTATGCAATTTCCACCTCAATAAAAGAAAAGTAACACATACACAACTAGCAAAAATAAAATCATTTTTGTGATTTTACATATATCATTTAATATGATTTTGGAAATTTGGACCATAGCAATGAGAAAAATCTGAACATACCAACTACCAGCAAACAGTATGAATTAGTAACTAAAATCTCCCAAAAAACAAAAGTCCAGGGCCAGATGGTTAATTACTGGTAAATTCTACCAGACATTTTAGTTAGAGTTAATACCGATCCTTCTCAAAGTCTTCCAAAAGATTAAAAAAGGAGGAAACACTTCCAAACTCATTTTATGAGGTTATAATTACCCTGACACCAAAAGCAGACAAGAACACTACAAGAAAAGAAAATTATAGGCCAATATCCTGGATAAGTATAAATGCAAGAATCCGCAACCAAATATTTTCAGACAAAATTCAACAATACCTTAAAAGGACAGTATACCATAATCAAGTGGGATTCATTCCAAGGATGCAAGGATGGTTCAACACCTATAAATCAATCAACGTGATTAACACCACATTAACAGAAGGAAGGACAAAAAAAATCATATGATCATCTCAATAGATGCAGTTTACTGCATTAAGCACTTGACAAAACCCAACATCTATTCATGATAAAAAAAAATCTTAAAAAGGGGTATAGATAGAATATGTCTCAACATAATAAAGACCATATATGACAAGCCTAAAGCTAGCATTATACTAAGTGGTGAAGAGCTGAACCTTTCCCTCTAATATCAGGTACAAGAGATGGTTGCTTGCTCTTACCACTTTTATTCAACATTGATACTGGAAGTCCTAACCAGAGCAATTAAGGAAGAAAAAGAAATAAGAGGCATCTAAATCAGAAATGAAGAAGTAAAACTGTCTCTATTTAATGATGACATGATATTATATATAGAAAACCCCAGAGACTCCATTAAAAAAACTGTTGGAACTAATCAACAAGTTTAGGAAAGCTGCAGGATAAAAAATCAATATACAAAATCAACTGTGTTTCTATAAACTAACAATGAAATATCATAAAGAGAAATTAAGAAAATTATTCCATTTTACAACTGCACACCAAATAATAAAATACCCTTAGACTATAGAACTAGTTACAAGGGGGATGCCTGGGTGGCTCAGTGGTTGAGCATCTGCCTTCAGCTCAGGGCGTGATTCTCAGGGTCCTGGGATCGAGTCCTGCATCGGGCTCCCTGCCCAGACCCTGCTTCTCCCTCTGCCTATGTCTGCCTCTTTTTCTCTCTCTCTCTCATGAATAAATAAATAAAATCTTAAAAAAAATAAACAAAAATTTAAAAAGAACTAGTTACAAGGAAATTGGCCTGCTCTTTTCCCCTATGTCATATTTTCCTGTAACTGAAGGCCTATGTGACCTAATATATCCAATATTTTTAATGTCCTTTTTTATCCAAGTATTGTGATAAAAATACTCTATTTATCTCTTCACATGAAATTTCCAAGAATGTAGAACATGCTCTTGATTTTTTAAATTTTTTTTAAGATTTATTTTTATTTATTTATGATAGAGAGAGAGAGAGAAGCAGAGGGAGAAGCAGGCTCCATGCAGGGAGCCCGACGTGGGACTCGATCCCGGGACTCCAGGATCGCGCCCTGGGCCAAAGGCAGGCACAAAACCACTGAGCCACCCAGGGATCCCCTTGATTTTTTTTTTTTTTTTTTTAGAGTGAGTGCAGATTGTGACAAATCCTCAATGATCTCTTCCGTAGCAATAAAGCACATGCCAATGTATATATATATAAAAAAATTCCTGGATACAACATAGAACAAAGAAGAAAATCAGCCCATCATTGTCTCAAAAGAAGTTGAGTCTGAGATCCCGTGTTCATTGTTCATTATATACTTTTGACATATAATACTTAAGACAGAGTGTGATACTCTCATAACTAAATCAACTACAAAAAAATGTCAAGTTCTACTTTAAGGACAATGAGATTCTTCATTGAACTGGTTATGGGAGAAATGTACCCATCTTTTCTATTTTCCTCTTCACTGAACTTCTGGAATATATTTCTCTAAATGTCTCACACCCAGAAATTCCAAGTGTAAGAGTTTTACAAAATATATTTTTATTATTAAAATATTACATAATGATAAAATTTTTAAAAATACAGAAAATCACCAAGAAGAAAACAGATCTATATATGTACCATCTGTAGATGAATATTGTTAATGTTTTCAAATATATCTTACCAGTGTTTCATTTAGGCATGAATACATAATAAATTGGCCATTCATCATTATATATTATTTTGTAGGTGGCTTTTGCTCTTTTTCAGATTATAAGTCACCAGAAACATTTTTTCCAAGTAGTTATCAAATGTTAGTGGTCATTAAAAAAAAAGAATAACATACCTAGGAATAAAATTAAGCAAGGAGGTGAAAGTCCTATAATTGAAAACTGTAAGACATTAATACTTTTCTAGGTTCTAGGAATACAGTAATAAAAAAAAAGTTAATGGGAAACAGATAATAAACCTGTATATATAACAAATTTTCAAGTGATAATGAGTAAAAGGATTTTACTACCTAAGTAAAATCCTACCTAAGTAGGGTAAGTAGGGTACGACTTAGGTAAAATGGCCATTGAGGTCCTTTCAAGGAGAGGACAAATGAACAAAGATCAGAATTTCTTAAGGCTGATTAGCTCTGTCTAACTTTCAAGTCTAGTCTATTTCTAGTTAATTATCTTTTGGTTTAGTTCTTTGAAACACTTTATACTAAAATGTTCCTTATACTAAAATGTTCTAATCAAAAATCAAAAATCAAGCTTACTATTCAATTCTTAGCTATTTAATTAATTCTTGTGAAAGAAAAACCTCCATAAAATCCAATGTCTTTGTCACTTCCATTCAGATGCTGTTTTTTCCAATATTATTATTATTATATGCAGATTTACCCAGTGTGAACTTTTTAAGGTTTATTTCTCTATCTCTGAAATCCGAAGCATCTTGAAATCACTAGTTATGGGACAGCGACAACATATTCATTGCCATACACATACAAACTTGTCATAGCTGTTCATATTGTCACTACTTTGAGCTATATGTAATCTTGAGAGTTCGTATATTGCATTTAATTGCCATTTTGCATAGCTTCAAAAAAAATTACACTCTGATTCTGCTTTAAAATGAAAGTAAAGTTTTACCCAGGAATGCTTAGAAATGAAACAAGTAGCATAAATATGAAGCAAGTAATTGTCACTGGAGGAATGGAGCACTCTGGTCCACAGAATCTCCCACTGGGGCTTGTTCACATGGTAGTAGCAGATGTACGAAGGGAGAAAGGAGAAATGCACAAGTCCTCTTGATGACTAGGTTCTCAATTGGCACAGTGTCACTTTCCACCACATTCTGTTAGCTCAAGCAAGTGATGAGGCCAAGGCAAACACAAATGGTAGGGAAGTAGACCGTTTACCTTGATAATAGGAGTTGCAACATCACACTGAAAGGGGTGTGTATGTGTGTGTGTGTGTGTGTGTTTAAGATAAAAGTACATTTTAATAAAGAAAAAATTCAACATTGAAGGCTCAGACATTCTTGGGAATGGGGAAGGGGAATTCCACTCCTTCCTCCCACCTCCCCACATCATTGTGGAGGCAGGGTGACAAGTTTTTCTGATCTTGGAAGGAATGAGGAGCAGGGAGACTTTCCTCTGTCTGGATGTCTCTCCTCAGGGGCTGCCTGGCTGCCAATTGGTTTGTTTCTGTGTGCCTCTCGCCTACCTTCGGCACCCTTGCCCAAGTCCCCTGTGGAATGCAGGGATGGTGCTGTGCAGGGAGCAAGAGGGCACATCAGCTGGCGAAGATATATATATATATAGGTAGATAGATAGATAGATAGATAGATAGATAGATAGATAGATATTCTATATATTCATTTATTATATATATTCATATATTCATATATATATATATGAATAGTGGAGATTTAGGCTAGTTTACAAGCAATCTACCTACAACTACACACCACTATCACAACCAAATGCATAAAAAGCTGGCAAATCCTTTGAGTATATGAAAGAAATCTCAAAACCCTGAGAATTCGGAGTGACTAAGTCATGTGATTCAGATGTTACACAGGACTACCATTAAGTAATCAATATCAGTTTGTGAGAAACTTCTAACTTTGAATATAATCTGCATATTTTCAGAAGGCAAGTGATTCCATTGATGCCCAAGTCTTGTCCCATAGGAATTTCTGACAGAATCTGGACATGCCTCAAAATTGTGCTATCAATGGTAAAACTGCTGAAGGTTTCAAGATCATGAGAACAGATTACACGTTTCCAATGTCAAGATATCTGGGAGAGCTCTTCCAATAAGTGTAAACATTTTAAGTGGAAAGAGTTGGGACGCCTTAGTGGCTCAGTGGTTAAGCATCTGCCTTCGACTCAGGGCGGGATCCTGGAGTCCCGAGATCGAGTCCCACGTCCGCTCCCTGCATGGAGCCTGCTTCTCTCTCTGCCTGTGTCTCTGCCTCTCTCTCTGAGTCTCTCAAGAAAAAATAAATAAAGTCTTTAAAAAAAAGTGATAAGAGCAATTGTTATGATTTAATTGGTAGTTTTTCTTTCCTTTAAGAAATACATAAAATAAAAAAATTAAAAATTAAAAAATAAAAAGAAATACATAAAATAATGACATATTTCATTTAAGAACATATTAGATTTTCTTGGGGGGAAAACTGAAAAAATAGATATCATTCACCTGCTTGAGCTGCTTCTACCACTATTATGGATGCATCTATTATATAATCAAGTTAAATAGAGGTTTAATTTCAGGTAAGAGATTAGACAATTTACACTCAGATGGCTACTTATTCTTTCTTAAATCATGGGTTTCTAAACTTTATGGAGTGTGAGAATTATTTGGGGAGCATCTCTGGCATTAGGTCCTCTGGGTATGAGAATGGAAAGTGGAGTCTAGGACTCTACATTTTGAACTAGTTACCCAAATCATGCTTGTGCACCAGGAACCACACTTGGGAAAATCTGTTCTAGACCATTTTCTCTTAAATTTTCTCTTTTACTGGGTGGGATATGATGTTTTCGTAATTGCTGTGTGATGATAAGAGCTACAAATGCTATTAATAGACTTTGATCCTTCTACTTATTATCTTTTAAAAGAAGTACTTTTATCTCAACATCAATCATCATCAGGGAAATACAAATCAAAACATGATGACATGCCATCTTACACCCGTCAGAATGGTTAAAATTAACAACAGAAGAAACAACAGGTGTTAGCAAGGATGTGGAGAAAGGGGAGCCCTCTCACACTGTTGGTGGGAATGCAAACTGGTGCAGCCATTCTGGAGAACAGTACAGGGGTTCTTCAAAAAGTTAAAAATGGAACTACCCTATGATCCAGCAATTGCAGTACAAGGTATTTACCCAAAGGATAAAAAAAATACAGATTTGAAGAGGTACATGCACCTTGATGTTTATAGCAGCACTATTAACAACAGCTAAATAATAGAAAGAGCCCAAATGTCCTTTGAATGATGAATGGATAAAGATGTGATACACACACACACACACACACACACACACACACACACAATGGAATATCCCTCAGCCATAACAAAGAATGACATCTTGCCATTTGCAACAATGTGGATGGAGCTAGAGTGTATTATACTAAGCAAATAACTCAGTCAGAGAAAGACAAATTTCATAGGATTTCACTCATGTGGAATTTAAAAAACAAAACAGATTAAGTATGGTAAGGAAAAAAGATAGAGGGAAGCAAACCATAAAAGAGACTTTTAACTATAGAGAACAAACTGAAGGTTGATGGAGGCATGTGGGTGGGAGATGGGTTAAGTGGGTGATGGATATTAAGGAGGGCACTTGCTGTGATGAGCACTGGGTGTTGTATGTAAGTGATGAATCACTAAATTCTACTCCTGAGACTAATATTACATTATGTTACCTAACTAGAATTTAAATAAAAATTTGAAAACAAATATTTTTAAAACAGTATAAAATATGAATAGGAAAGATGCACATCAACTTTAGGCTTATTTTACACCTGGAGAGGGGAAGATAGGATTAAGAAAAGTAAAAAGAAAGTTTCAACTGTGTGATGTTTCATGTCTCTCAAAAAAATTAATTATTGTCAACATCGCAAATATAAGTCTGCCTGGTGTGTGCTCCAGGGGGAGCCGCCACATGAGTAGTATAGACAGAGTGCCACCGCTGCTCCGAATTGTATGTTCCATGTTCTCTATGTCACGTGTGAAAATACTGACATTTTAAAAGATACATGTAGTTTATACAGTAATATTATGGTGTTACATTATTTTCTATATTTTTTAAACTTACATAATTTTTAAAAATTAGTAGTTATCAAAAACCCTCATCTTATTAGGTGGAAATATATGAAATTGCCAAGACTTAGTCATTTTTTCTTTTGACTTAGTCATTTTGGACGACAAAACCAGCAATTTCACATGTTCAACTCAGTATAGATAATGAGGAAAAATTCATTTTAGCCATTCAAGTTTCCTGATATTCTATATAATTAATATCTTCCTATGGGTTTGCAACAGAATAAAACAAAAGGGATTTGTTCAAAATTCATTTTATCATATGTTATATTCAACCTTGCACTAAACTTAATACATAAACTAGCATTACAACTTAATATAAATATACTATACAACTTGCAGTCAACACTGAAGCCACGTTTTTCCTTACACAGAGAGTGGGCAAATATTGTCTGGCCAGGAATCTGTGGGCCAATGTCTTAGTGTTTAATCTTGATTGTTGTCATTTAATTTCTTGCATGTGTGTTATATAGAACAGATGTATAGCATTTCTTAACATTAAGGTATTATATCACCAATCCTGAGGAGTTCTGATTTTTCCCAGACTTTAGAACTCTGTTATATTTTTCCTAACTGTACATACTTTTAATTTTCTCTTCTGTATTTTTCTTATTCTATTTGTTCTTTTTTCCTGGAGTTTACAACTATTTACTTGCTACCTATTACATACTGGTCATTGTGCTAAGCACTGGGGGTACAAAGCTTTCACAAAGCTGACATGATGATTATCTATGTTTCTAATATTTCCTACAAACTCTTTGGATATTTCCCCTTAAGATTCAATCTGTATATACACAGTACCCCACACTGTCTATCTAGATGTCAGTGTGACTCACAAAACACATTAACACACTAACTCTTAAAAAAGGGGGCTTGATCTATACTCATCCTATAGAAAGTGTCAAAAACTGTGAAGGAGGGATGGGCCTCTTGGTGAAGCATTCCAGGAAGAAAAGCACACATCTCTGTGAGCATACTGTTTAGTTCATCCCTTTAAGGCAATGGCTTGCCAACTTTAGTGGACCTCAGAATCAGCCAAGGTTATTAAAACACTGATTGCTGAAGCCCCATCAGAAAGTTTCTAATCAGTGGGTTTGGGGTGCAACTGAGAATTCACATTTCTGCTCATCCTTGTACAAGAACCACACTTTAAGAATCCTTGCCACAGAACTTATGAAATTGTGCAGAAGAAGAAGGAAATAGCCACTTTTGCTTTCTAAGTATGGAGAGTTTTTCTTTTAATTTTCATTTCTACTATAAGTAGTTTTACACTTAACATTTCCTTTAAATCATTTTTAGAAGTATCAAAACAACTAAAAAATTCACACTCAGTACAATGATATAAAATTAGTAGAGTTCATCTTTATTTCAACAAAACAGTATTAGTTTAGTGTTTGCTTTAAATGGCTCTTTGGGGGCAGCTCGGGTGCCTCAGTGGTTTAGCGCTGCCTTCAGCCCAGGGTGTGATCCTGGAGACCCGGGGTCGAGTCCCATGTCGGGCTCCCTGCATGGAGCCTGCTTCTCCCTCTGCATGTGTCTCTGCCTCTCTCTCTCTCCTCTCTGTGTATTCTCATGAATAAATAAATAAAATCTTTAAAAATAAAATAAAATAAAATAAATAGCTGTTTGGGTGGTTCAGTGGTTGAGCACTGGGTGTTGTATGTCTTTGGCCTCAGGTTGTGATCCCGGGATCCTGGGATCGAGTCCCACACTGGGCTCCCCACAGGGAGCCTGCTTCTCCCTCTGCCTGTGTCTCTGCCTCTCTGTGTGTCTCTCATTAATAAATAAGTAAAATCCTTAAAAAAAATAAAAATAAAATAAATGGCTGTTATGAACTTTTCCAAAGATTGTGCTCTCTTATAGTCTAATCTAAGACTTCTGGATTCCTTTTATCTAAAAATTAGAAAAATGTGTGATATAATTTAAATGCTAGTAATACCTTAATTTTACTGTTTTAGCTCTATCTTGGGCAAAATTATAAGTACATTATATGATTCCTTTAGACTTGATGGATATGAGAGAATTCTATCATCCTAGGAACAAGGTTAAAACTCTCCAAATGGAGGGATGATTTATGTAATGTTGGTACCAAGATACAAGACCAGTATATCTACTCCCCCCCTCCTTTTTTTTTTCAAATCATAGGCATTTGATTTTAGATTGAGAACATGTTGAGGTTATTTGAAACTTTAAATTTGCAGGAATATTTAAATGCTTACAGTCAGGTAAGTAAAATATTTAAAGTTGGATTTATGATTTTCAATAATTCTTAGGAGTCAATTCTCAGAATAAATTAAATATTTTATTTAAAGAAACAATTAACATATATGTTTCACATTGGGAAGTCTTTTTCAATGTGGTTTCTGACACTGAACACAGTAATCACGATGTTGGCAAAATGAGATTGTGTAGAGACCTCTCAAGTTTTCAGAAGATAGCACTTCAAGAGCTAGGGCAGGGATGGAGGAGGGCCACTTTGCTATACTCTTCTTATTAGGGGATAAAGAATCTTTGATTTCTGAAAACCCCCAGGGACCTGCCATTCCAAGATATGCTACTAGTTTTTGGAGGTATAATTTACCAATGGAATTTAAAAATGATAAATCCACCTCTCCGGGAGTTGGTTCACTGGGTGCATAAGGAAACAAAAAGTAACAAGAAAAAAAGCAAAATATGCAATCCCTTGGTTCTTTTTATTATTATTCTTAGTTATTTTAATAACTAAAATGGAGGAGATGGACCAAGCTAGATGTTGGCTGGTCCAAACCACAGCCTCTAATCCTAGGGCACCAAGTAAAGGAATGTGTTGAAGTAGAATTGACATCAGGTGAAATTTAGATTTTGGATATCATGAGAGAAAACCCCTAGGCTCAGAATCATTTCCAAAGAGAAAGTTATGCTGAAACAACAGACAGCAAAAAAGGCTAGACTGGTTCCCAAGACAATGGAAAAATGCAAAGGATAGAGTCAAAGAATTTGTCCCAGCAAACTAGAAATATTTAAATAGTTATTTAAAAATGGAATGAATACAGATCAAACAAGGATGAGGTAAAACAAAGTGGAAAGGAAATGGGGGAGAATCAAGGGACTCATCCCAGGACTGTAGAAAACTTTAAGCAGTTATTAAAAATGGGATGAATAAAGCAGATGTTGATGGAGTCAAAATGAAGATCTTTCTTTTTTAAAGATTTTATTTATTTATTCATGACAGAGAGAGAGAGAGGCAGAGAAACAGGCAGAGGGAGAAGCAGGCTCCACACAAAGAGCCTGGTATGGGACTCGATCCCAGGACTCTGGGATAATGCCCTGAGCTGAAGGCAGATGCTCAACTGCTGAGCCACCCAGGGGTCCCTCAAAAATGAAGATCTTAATGCAGTACTCTCAGAGTTTGGGTGGGCCAATGGGAACCCCTCTTGGTTCTCCAACATTGAAATGCCCTAAAAAATATGCTTTATTCACTCTAGTTTCAGTGATGATCCCACAAGCAATCAAATAATTACAAGTACTAACACCCGTCCCTCAGTGGAGACCTGGGGTCTTATGCCCATAAGTGGGGAAAATGATTAGGGAATGGAGAAAAGATGTTTCTAAACTATTTGACATGGGATCCCTGTACCTTCTGGTACCAAAACCTATTGGTGAAGCCCTACTAGGGGCTATAATTAAATTGAGAGATTAAGGGGAAAGTTCAGATGAGAACTGCAATATTTGAGCAGATTTTATGTGAAGTGGTAGCGTCTCTTTTACCTGAATGTATTATGGGGATGGAGATGAATGTATTATATTGTGTCTGGGAAAGATTTCTCCTACCTAGTATAAAAAAACTAGTGGCATGCAAATCTATCCTTCAGCCAATATTAATTAGATATACTAAATAGGAACCAAGAAGATTGCCCACACCTACATCAAAGAATGTGGGATAGAAGCTTGACTGCTGGTATGAACAAATTATCTGCACAACTGTCTGTGCTGAGCATCGATGAGGGTTTATTGCAAAACTCTGTGAGCATCATCTAGCAATAACTACTAGGATTACTAGGATGTGGGAACAGAAAATGTCAATTTGAGAGACAATTAGTAGATAGATATCAGGTTTTGATTGAGACTGCCCTTATAAATGAACTTATGAATAATCTTGAAGACTGAAACACCTACCATATCTTGAGTGAGATCTGAGAGATGCTGGAATAGAAAAGGCAATGCTCAGAAGAGTTCCAAAAGAACCATAAAATGCTTTACACAAGAATATGCTACTAGGGGAATGTAAGGAGATATTAGTGAACAGAAAGTCCCTTTTCCCCTACAGTCAACTTTGGAACTACCTGAATTGCTATCCGACCCTGCTGCTACTTAGGTGGTACCCCAAAATGGCTCTTGATTGACAAAGATCTGCTTGGTTTAACAATGACAGTTCCAAGGAAAATGGACAGCATACTCTTTGGAAGGCCACAACTCATGTTGAAGAATGTAGATCAAATCAGTTTGGTATGCTCAATTGCATGCTTTTTCCCCTACATTTGAGTTTTTACAATTCATGGGTGGTAGCCAATGGCCTGGACATATGGTCAGGCAATAGGGCAATGAAAAACTATCCTATTAAGAGATGCCAATTGGGTGCATGTCTCTATGGAAATAACTATGGGAATTTGAGAGACACATTAAAGTAGAATATGTTGTGTTTATCAAAAGAACACTCTTCCAGGATTGGAAGGTGATCAGAATAGATGAGCAATTATTCTGGTGTACTCAACTGAGGTGACTACCTCATTCATGAAATGAGTAGATATGGAATACTTCAGCAATGAACAGATGGACTGAATCTAGACATATTCCTCTTATTCCTCCTGAGGCATAAAATGCCAATGAGAATTGTTCTGACTGCCAAAAAAGATAGACAAGAGAGTACAGATGGCTATGGGGAAGATTCCCTGGGGGTAAAGCAAACTTGCAAATAACTGGCAAGTTGAACCAATGCCACTAGCACCAGGAGGTTACAAAGGTGCCCTGACAAGAATAGATACTTACTCTAGACTGAACTCAGTGGTGGGTGCAAATACTCAGAGTACTATAAAATAACCAGAAAAGAAGATACTGCACCAATTTGGACCACCAAGTCAAATTTCTTCAGACCAAGAAACACCCTTTACAGGCCAAAATGTCCACCAGCAGACATAGATATAGCATCCTCAGAGTAATGGCTTGACAGAGAATTGGAATGGGCAATTCAAAACATGATTTATTGAAAATGTAGAAATATATAGGCATGAAGGGCTGGCTTACACACCTTAATGAGTGTGTGCCCACATTCAACACAGGGTGGAGGCAAAGAATGTCCCCACTAGATAGATTCCTCTATTTTTCTGGTGGATCTGGGGGAAAGGGAGTGAGGGAGGAGATTGGTATAACTAAAAAATTCTTCCCAATAACCTCAACTTTTTAAAATTTTCTCTGTATCACCTCAACTTTCCCACAACACACATCCCCGATACAGGATCCCAGGATTAGGACTTCAACGCATGTATCAGAGCATGGATGACCCTTGTTAGAAGCAGGAAATTATGACTATCCTTTTAAACTTTTGTATCCAGAATTCCCAAGCTCCTGATTGGGGCGGGGGGTGGGACAGTGCCTTTATACCATCTGGCAAATTCTATTTGAAGGTGAATGCAGTTGTATAGCCTAGTGGTTGAAATAGCCCACAAGTTCTATACCCAAGAAACCCTACCCTACTTGGATGGTACTTTCTAGACTACTATCACTGCCTCTAATCTAAACTAGCACAGTGGTCAAAACTAACGTTCCTTCCAAGGAGGAAAAGTTTTACTTTAAATTGAAAGAATAAGAAACGGTAGCTGAAGGTAAAGGAATGGAATAATAAATTATGCAGTGAGGGTAATCCAATAAAGCCTTAATTCCTCAAAAGAGTCATGAGCAAGAGACAACATGTTCTCTTAGTTCAATTATGCCAGATGCCAGAAAGGGTGAAGTCCATATATTGCTGAGACCTGTCCTGCTTTTGGAACCTGACAAGGTCAAATGGAAATCTGCAAATCTTAGTGGCCTCACCTTGAGAGATATTTTGGTCATCTGATACAGTGATGGCAAAAACTGACTGTTAATAGCCAATCCAGTAATATGCCAATATATTTTGATCCTTGTTTTTCCAGGTTATATCTACTGTACTGTGACGTGATATAATTCTGGCATTTTTGGTAAGATTATAATATTGATGTTGATGTTCCAGGTTAGACTAACTACAGATAAAATGCTACAAGAAAAGTAAAGCTGCCAAGCTAGATACACAGTGCTGGTGGTGAGGAAGTATGTGAGTACAATTTTAAATGAAGAGCTCAGGAAAGACCTCACTGAGAATGTGACTTTACAGTGTAAAACTCATGAAAGTAACAGAAGGAGGTGTGGAGCTCTCTGGAAGACCATTCTAAGCCCAGAGAGGAGCTAAGGCAAAGTCCTTGAGGCAGAAACTTGACGTAGGCAGCTCAAGGACAGAGAAGATAAAAGTTAGAGAAGATGAAGCCAGAGGAAATGGTGGAGGAAATTCAGCTTGTGTGTTGTTAGAGACTACTGTGACACTCTTGGCTTTTATTCTGAGTATTGTTAAAAACAAAACAACAGGCTCAAAATGAAGTCACTTAGGCCAAGTAAAGAAATCAAGGCTTAATAGCTAACCTGATTGCAGTTCCAAACCCCTCCCCCACACCCATCTCAAAAATGTAGTCTTAACAGGTAGGTCAGGAATTTTCTGATCAGCACCAAAGAGGTAACCTGTCATATCAGCACCCTCTATCTCCCAAAGGAAGATGAGGTAATTTACTTAATAAGACCCCTGTCCTTTCCTCTAAAGAAAGGTGACTTTGCCCAAAACAATCCTTTCTTTTCTTTTGCTAATAACTTTTTTGCACCATGCTCCTTCCAATAAAAACCTTCCACTTTGTATAACTCCTCAGAACTCTCTTCTACTCCTAGATTGGATGTTACCCAATTCATGAATGCTTCATAGCCAATCAGATATTCAAACTGACTTATTGAATTTTGTTTTTAACAATATGATGAGGATTCTGAGCATGGGAGCAACATAAACTCACACATCTATAAGGAATCACTTTGGTTGCTGTCATCAGCAGCAAGCAGGGAGACCAGTTAGAAGGAGAGAAATATTGGCAGTTTGGACTAGGGTGATAGTGGAGGAGACTGACATAGGCGGTTAGTTGGCAAGGGTGGGCTTACAGAATGTACCGACATAGATGACGTGGATCCAGGAGATAAAAGGAGTCAGGATGACCAGGGAATTTGGCCCAAGGAACTAGAAGGATAGAGGTGCCACATCTGGGGTTGTGAAGGAGTGAAACAGGGTGGAGATCTGGCCTCAGTTTTGGACATTAGATTTAAGAATACTTTTGGACATCCAAGTGGAGATGTTGACTAAGTAGTTGGATACACAAAACTGAGGACATGGAAAAAGTTCAAGCTGGAGGAGGAAATCCGACAGTCTCAGTATATATTTGTTTTTAAAGCCAAGAAACCAAAAAAGATCAAGAGCTTCACTGTCCATAGAAAAGATGAGAAATCCAAATGACTGACCCTTGGCTCTCTTAGCACTTAGAGTTACAGAGTTGAGAAAGAAGAAGTAAAAAGGAAGAAAAGGTACAGCTTTCAGGTAAAAAAGGCAGTCAGGAGAGCGAGATGCCCTGCAAACTTGAGAAGGCTGTTTCTCAATGAGGAGGGAGTGACCAACTGAAAAATACTGCTCAAAATCCAGTAAGACAAGTACCTATTTAGTAGCCCAAAGGTCAATAATGTCCTCAACAAGGAATCATTAAATATCGATTTCCTAAATCAAAGGCTAAAACTTAAAAATCCCAAATATTACTATAAAACTAACAGCTTCAAAATAACTTTCAAAGGCAAAACTTTGTGATGCTACTTATTCATGTAAACATTTGACAAAATGTCTCAAATACTATCTGGATGTTCAGCATCATACAGAGACATAATTTTTAAAAAATTTCCCTTTGAAATTTATTTTGTCCCTTTCTTGAGGTACAATTTTGTATTCAATTCCCTTTGAAGAAATTTGTATTTTAAGATATTTTAAGTAAGGATCCTCCAGTGTCCTTATATCATTATTTTCTGAAATAGATTTTTTAAAATTATTTTAAGATTGCTTCTTAAAGACTGAATTGAAAGATCAATGTAGAAGAGTTTTAGTTGGTTTTATCATTTTATTAACTCCTAACTAAAATTTTTCTCTTACAAAAAATTTTTCTCTTTAATTAAATTGTAACAATGACTTGTGCCTCCTTATCCCTAAAACAAACCATTTTATGGAAAGATACCACAATGCAGAATACATTTTTATAAAGTGGTTTTCCAGACCTCAAAGGATAGTCTCTCTTCCAAGTGTTCAATTATTAGCATTGTGAATAACTAAGGATCTTTTCTCCCCGGTTTGTGCAGAACTGAGGGGTCTCCCAGAATGCAAGATTGACAATGCTAATATGGCCACAGTCCTGAACAAACCAGAATAGTTGGTTAGTTGGTCACTCACTCCCAAAATGTTACCTACTCTGGGTGTCTTTCCCATCTGATTATACAACAATGGTTAAAAGCTCAGGCTCTAGATCTAGGGGACCTGGGAAGGGGTATTATTAACCTCATCCCCTGCTTATTAACTGACCTCGCTAAATTGCTTCATCCCTAAACGAAAGACTGGTTATAAAAGCCACGCCCCCAGCAGAGTAGATGCTTAAGAAATGTTAGATATTTTTATTATTGATTGCAATGACATAATTCCTTTTTCATAAGAAAGTTAAGGCTATTCCTATTCCTAAGCTTTAAATAATAATAAAAAAAAAACCCTTGGGAAAAAAACCTAAAGTATGAAAAAATAGGAAATTTAAATATGTGAAAACTATCTCTCTTGTAAAACCTGAATACATCATTGACAGAAGTTTTAAACTTTCTTTGGAAATGCAGGGGCTGGGAGTGAGAGGATGTTGCAGGAATAGAAGTTCATTAAAAAGAAAATCAAATTTTAGATTTGAGTTAGTCATACCAGAGTGTAATACCTAATCAAAACCTGGAATCACAGAAAGTAGATCACCCAGTAAACTTTCTCATTTTTATATAAAGAACCTGAAGCCCAGAGAGATAAACTAATTTTTTCCCAAAGACACCCAACCAGTTAGCAACAAAGGCAAACTTTAAGTTTCTCAGGGGCAAGGGCCAGTCCTGCCATTTCAATCTCTGTGTGCTTTGTGACTTAAAAAGATCTTTTTTAAAAAGAATATTTAATTTCTTTATTTGAAAGAGAGAGAGAGAAAGAGAAAGCACACAAGCATGGGGAGGGGCAGAGGGAGAAGCAGACCCTACTGAGTAGGGAGCCCAATGGGAGCTCCATCCCAAGACCCTGAGATCATGACCTGAGCCGAAGACAGCTTTACCGACTGAGCTCCCCAGGTGCCCCTTAAAAAAGTTCTTGACAAGTAAGAGGCACCAAATAAATACATGTTGACTGACTCCCTCATGACTGACAGAATGATAGAATAAATAAATGAATGGATGAATAAGTGAATGACTGAAATCAGGAGAAAACATAGACTTCTTGATTCTCAGCCCAGGGTTTCTCATCTTATCCCAACTCTGCACCCAGTGACTCTCAATATGCCTTCTGCCTTATTTCTCTCCAAGCTTCTCTTGACTCAGTGTGCAGAACATAGAGTGGAGCAAAACCAAACACATTTAGCAGGAGACAGGCTTTCTACTATGAAAAGAGAGTAACACTGAAAAATAGCTTTGATAAAGTGTTGATGGATGAAAGAAAAAAAAATGTTCAAATAAGTTTGGGACCCAATGAGAAGAAACTCCCACTGCGTTGATTTACTTTACCAAATGTTTCATGTAGCTACTGGATTCAGTCCATTTATCTAGCCCTCCACAGCGCGCCTGACTTAAACTCTTTTGCAAGAAAAAAGATTTCCGTACAAACCCCCTGCATGATTTTCCTGGTGTGAAAGGACTTATTAATGGAAAAGCAAATTCTGAAATCAGCTCTTAGCACTGGATAAAAGCCTACACTATAAGCCAAAGGCAGCTTTTTTCCTCAGTGTGCCTAAATATACCTGTGAGGATTGAAAATGTTGTCACTGAATTACTGCTCATGCAGAAGAGAGAAAATTAAATGGGAGACTATTTAAGGAAAATTACAACTAATAGAAACATCAGATTTACAAAGTCACTGCTCTGCTTCAGAAATCCTTTAGTGTCTCTTAAGTCTTAGAGCACAGACCCCCTCATGGATTCCGATATGTTTCAATTTCAATTTGTATATCCTTGCTGTTCCATTGGAAGAGTAGAGGAATGGTTAAATATAAGAATTGTTGTTTTCTTTCTTCCTGGTTTTTTTTCTCCCTATAAGTCTTGACTTGTCCGGCATTATGAAACTAATATAAATAGAAAAGTATTATGCAGATAGTTCTTGTCATTGTCACAAAAGAGAAAAGGCTTTATACTCAAACCTGATATCTTAGAGTAATAAAATCAATGAGGGCTTTATTTTTTTCCATTTCATAAAGCGTCCCAAGACCCAAAAGATTACTCTGCCACAATTTGCATTTTTGCAAATAGAGTACTTAAGTCTTTCCTTAAGGATGAATCATTGCCCAGATCAATATAATCAAGTTTTTCTCTATCAATTTGAAACAAACTTTTCTTTCCTTTTTTAAAAGATTTATTTATTTATTTTAAAGATTTTATTTATCTGAGAGAGAGAGAGAACAAGCAGGGGGGAGGAGCATAGGGAGAGAGAGAGAGAGAAACAGGCTCCCCACTGAGCAGGGAGACTGACCTGGGGCTTGATCCCAGGACCATGGGATCATGACCTGAGCCAAAGGCAGAAGCTTAACACACCAAGCCACCCAGGTGTCCCAAGATTTATTTATTTATTTGAGAGACAGAGATCATGAGTGAGAGAGAGAGGGAGAGAGAACCCAAAGTAGACTCCACACTGAGCGTGGAACCTGACACAGGGCTCAATTTCAAGACTGATATCACAACCTGAGCCAAAATCAAGAGTCAGACACTTAAGCAACTATACCACCCAGGTGCACTGAAATAAACTTTTCTAAAAAGGAATGGTACGCTCCCAAATAGCATGGAATGCAGTGTACAAAAAGATCAAAGACATCATGAAATACCTCAGTGACATGTACATTTGCAGTCGAAAACTATCACTGTGGGTCAAGTGAGAGTTAAGCCAGTTAATTGGAAACATAGATGGTTAGTTGAAAATGATCAGGAACATGGAGGCCGCAATAATGGTAGGCCCAGGAAAGCAAACAAGTTGATGAGTGGGGACTGGTGAGATAACATAGCAGTGTAGCTCATGGAATCTTTAGTCATGTAACAAAGGTTCCAATTTCACCTCAACACTTCCCAGCTTTGTAACCTTAAGCGTGTGTCATTATCTCTTTGAATCTCACTTTCCTCAATAGGATTATTGTGGAAAGTAAAAAAACAAAAAACAAAAAAAAAAAAAAACAAAGACAATGAAGGTAAAGCACTCAATGTCATGCTACCATATAGGATATATTCATATATGTTTTTTGTTGATGTTAATGCTGCTGCTGATGGTGATATCTTTTATAGATTAAATGCTTAAAATAACCTCTATTAGCCCTGAAAATAAATATTGTCAGAAATTTCCAAATTAGTGGATTAAACACGAAAGTTGGTTATCAAAATATAACTCTTTCCCAAAATATCTGGTGATGACCAGGAGGGCAGGCAGGAGTTTGGAGACCTCAGATGAGTAGGGTCCCTCGCTGGTTAGATGAAAGATAAAAGCGTGTGATGACAGGAGAAGCAGAGGAGTCAACCCCCCATTGCACAAAAAGATTAGCCAGATTCTCTGGTTGCAAATATTCCCTGCTAATTATGTCAATATTCACGGATTCAACACACCCAAACGGAGAGCTTACTCTATCTTATGCATTATACTAGGTTCTAAGAAATGACCATGCCCCTTGATCTCCAGGAAGTCACCAGATATCAATATAAATCTCCTCAGCTTCCTCGAACTTTGGGAGGGTAAGTATGAATGAGACAATAGATCAAAGGGAAAAAGTTGTCCTGCAAATGAGGCCCAACCAGTGGTTGGGGACAGATCTCAGCATGCCTATAATTATTAGGGGAAACCAGACCTGCTCTAGCACTTCTCAGAACACCGGCACATATTTTAATTGCCAGCTTACTTATCCATCTGCCCCACTGGATTCTGAGTCCCTTGGGGGCCTGGCCCGAGCTTGTGCATCATCATGGCTTCCCAGAATCTAGAATAGTGTGTGACTGTGAAAAAATATTTGTGAAATTGAGTGATCCTGTTGATTTCTTGGATCAGCTCAATCTGATTAGTCATGATTCAATTTTCTTAATAAGGATTAGAAAGGTCATAGGCTTTAAAATGACAGAAGGATCATGAAGAATGATATCAATAAATAGGGAAGTAAAAATTAATAATATTTTGGCAACATAGCTGGAAGAAACCTATGGGTAAAGAAGGAAACAGAAAACCAACCAAATTTGAAAACAGAACAATTACCACCTTGTAATTGAAGTGTGAGAGTGGCTGTATAGGATGCGAATGCTTATTTAGAATGCAAAGCGATACAGGAGAACATGTTAGAACTTCTTTCTCGCTGCTTGTGTAATTAAAACAAATGAGTTTCCATTCACACAAATCCTGCCTAAGTTATTTCAGAAGGTTCTATTTAGAAGAGAAATGGATATGTTAATGTTTTCCAAGCACTAAAAGATATGAAATGAGCGTGCATGCTTTTCCCCAGTGATGATTGTTTTCTTAATAAAGGACCAAGGTTAAAAGTAAACAAATGAAAAAGGATGAACGCCGAGAGAAGAAAAAAATTAGACAAACACAAAGTTTCATTTTAAAAATCATCTGAGCCATATACTATCTTTCCAATACCAGTGTGCCTACGTGGTTATTAATCAACACAAAGAAAAAAGGCCAAAAAAAAAAAAAAAAAAGGAAGGGGCTTCCTCTCTCCCACCAGCTGAAAATAGGCTATGGTGGCTATGCCCTTTCCACCAATCTTCTCTCTAGGGTCTTAGATGTCTGCTGAGATCGTGTCCAAATGGCAAAAGCAAAGGAATCCCAGAGGAGTCTGGTATTTCTTCAGAAAAAAATACCCAAAGAATGTGCCAACAGAAATAAAGCCACAGACCATAAACTCCTAAAGCACTTCCCAGACCTCTGAGGAATCAAAAGACACGGGAAATTTATTAAGAGGATTAATCTGATTGAAAGTCAGGTGTGCTAGTAGCTGATCATGCTTTTCCATAACTCATGCAACATGTAAAAAGAGAAATTTGCCTGCAGAGCAAGCAATTGCCAAGTTTCAATGCCTGAATACCCAAGGATATAAGGGATTTGGGAGATACCAAAAAAAACAGGGAATATAAAAGATTTCATCATTCCATAGGAATTTTATAGTATAGAAGGCAAGGTGCTGGAGGAAACTTAGATTGAGGCCTTGACCTGATCCATCATGGGAGGTTACATTATTTTTCATTCACTTCACCCTAGAGGCAAAGACTATATTTATCTATAATAGAATGCTAACGAATGCAAATGTTGCAAGACCATAAAATAATGCTTTGCTAAGACATCACAAGATAACTCCTGAAGGATAAAGCAAATAAAGAAGATAAATTAATTCTAGTTCAGGGAAAACTGTACTTTAGCACTTGTTTCATTAAGAAATATGAAATAAAAGAATACGGTTGATACTAAAACAAAGGATTTAGGTTAAACATCAGGAAAATTTTTCAAATGATAAAGCAGGTGTAAGGAACATGCCTATCAAATTCTGAGGTTGAGGCTATCTTCCTGAGGAAGGATACTCTTTGTTTATATATAACATCCATAAGACACAAGAATGGCCAAGTGCAATCTATTCCTTAGAATAATAGTTTTCTCCAGAAAAAAAAAAAAAAAAAAAACCTTATACATTGTAGGATTTCTGCTTTTTTTTTTTTTCATTTCTGATAGGTGTGTATTTGGTTTTTTTGTTTGTTTTTTTTTATTATTTATTTATGATAGTCATACACAGAGAGAGAGAGAGGCAGAGACACAGGCAGAGGGAGAAGCAGGCTCCATGCACCAGGAGCCTGATGTGGGATTCGATCCCGGGTCTCCAAGATCGCGCCCTGGGCCAAAGGCAGGCGCCAAACCGCTGTGCCACCCAGGGATCCCCAGGTGTGTATTTGTTTAGGACAGAAAATGGGAGGAAATGTAGATGATTTTTTTTTTTTTTTTAAGAATGCTGGACCTATCTTTTCCTGGGGGTCTCCTAAACATCTTATCTGTGTTATACTGTTTAAATGACATGACTACCCTTTGAAGTATATATTACTATTTATAGGTTTTATTATTTATATCTTAAAAACCAAAAAACTGAGACTGACAAAATTTGAGGCAATGGCTCAAAGCCACACTGCTAAGAAGTAGCAGAGCAGGGAAGCACATCTGTCCATGTGTCTCTCAAAAGCTCATGCTATTAAGCCTATATTTTGCTGGTTTTTTTATGTGATCCTCAAAGCCATTTCAAGTCCTAGAATTATGTGTGATATACTCTAATTGGGAACATCTATTACTTTATTCCCGTAAATCTATGAAATGCATTACTTCCCCTTCAATCTCCCAGAAAAAGAAAAAGAGAAGCACCTGCTAAAGAAGTGGTCTAGTTGAATGATGCCTCGGTCCTAAAATGAGAAAATAGGATACTAGGGGAGAGAATGGACAAAATTTAGCAATTAGCTGGAATGTGTGGGTGAGGATATGGGATTAGTTGATGATTTAAAGAAAACAGAAATAAAGGGGAAGGAGTGGTTTCAAGGAAAATATAATGGTTTCAATGTTGGACATGAGCACTTAATAATAAGATATTTTGCTACACCAATAATTAAATCTAGTTGGATAGGGTCCAAACTGGACTTTCCTTTCAGTTGTTCTTTATAGCATAATGAGACAGCAGTGAATTATTTTTGTACACCAATAAGATGTGCAAGCAAGGCAAATATCCGACATTTAAAACTTGTTCTTTATAAACAGCAATATGTGCTGTACTTGTGATTATAGATATTAAACATAAAAATACTTCACAGCAGATTCTAAGTTAATAAATTTACCATAGCATTGAAAATGCGCCTCCCACTGACAGAAAAATATCATACTAAATATTGAATGCTCCCTCTAAGAGAGAGAAAACATAGCTAATCACAACAGAGAGATAGTAGCTCAAGTTCTATTAAGAAAGTTCCTGAATTTTAACTGCTCTGAAGCAGCAGACTAAGAAGACTTTAAGTAACACCGCATCTAAAAAGGTAGTACACACAGTGACTACATTGCATTGATTCTAAGACTTGAAAATCCAACATCTAGCCAAGAATGTGATACTTCATTTATTATACATTAAATTCCATGCATTCTATGAATGCAGCTGTATTATAATGAAAAGCAATTTGAGGGAAATCCAAGATAGCCCACTGGTTTTAAAATTCAGCATAACCTGGCTGCCACTCACTGGTAATATCATCAATGTTATAGACTTTACTCCATAGCCTCAAAAATAGAATTCCTTCAGTGTTTATGATATTTTGGCCATTTGATGATAAATGTCATTAAAGTGCCTAGTGTCTGGCTCTCTCTTTCCACAGCCTTTCCTCTCAAATAACTGGTGTGAAATTTCTGAATAAAGTTCTACTCTTTTAATTGTGTCTGCCAAATGGGTGATTTTCATCTTAAATGATTCAGGTAATAATTTCATACTTGGCATACAAAGGGGATACAAGCCCTTTTTTTGCTTTACATTTCTCACTTCAGTGAAGTGTCATGTACAGCTAGGTTGGGCTAAAAATATGTACAATGATATTTAAAAATTGACATGCAATTTCCTGTACAGTGGAAAAGAAAATATTTCTAGAAATATGGTGATAATAGCATTTTCTAAATTGGCAAACGTGAAAGGGCCTATATGTTTTACTCTCAAAAGATGAGAGTTGTCATAAGAATTTACCTCATGGGCATCAGTTTAAAAAGTCGATCAGGCAATGTAAGGAGATATTTTGTTCTTCTCCAATGTATCATATCTCTGAAAGATAAGTGGGGGAGCAGAGAGGACATTGCCCTAGAATTTAACACTTTAAAATAATCCCACTCAAAAAATGTTGGTGCTCAATTTCCAATCAAACATATTTTGATGGATGGAGAAGGAGCAGTAAGAATTCATCATCAGTTGTTCAATGATCAGTTTCTAAGAGGAAGTAAAAGCTTTATATAAGTAGCAAAAAGATGTTTGGAGGACTGTTTTACCTTTAAAGTACAGCTTTTTCCCCAGGAGCACAAATTACTTAATGATGATTGACTCTTTAAACAGACAAGAATGGAAATTCGATCAGGAAATTCAATCTTAGAATAGTTAATTCATCTGATTACAAGGACCACTACCAAATTTCTAAGTACCTTCAGAATCTTGGTCCAGCAAGTGTCAGGGCATTTGAAGTCAAGAGGTTTTCTCACCTAAAATGTGTTGTAGTTGGAAAACTAAAGAGCAACCAGGTAGTAAACATGCATGCTATAGCATAGTGTGTGGTTTGGTGTGTGGGCTGTACAGTTAGAGGAACCAGGACTTTCTCTTCACTGAGTGTTGAGTCTTGGGTGATTACTCGATCACCAAAACACTGTACTCTGTGGCTTCCTTTCCTTCGCTCTAAAATGCAGCTAGTAACAATTGCTTCCTCATTGGGTTGCCATGAAAACATTAAAGCGTTTGAAAGAGTGACTGACACATAATATGCTCCTCTTACTATTTTAGTCTTTAAAATACAATGTGAAATATAGCAACATATAATATTTGTTGAACAGGCTTTTTTTCTCTCTGACTCCTTTTTCCTATGGTGGTTGACAGCTCAAATTACTACTAGAGGTCAACTTGTGTCAAGTTGTTGTTGTTTTTTTTTTTGAAAGACACTTTTGCACATTAAATGCACAGGGATATGAATCATTTCCACAAGGAAATGTGATATTTTCTCATTTTTATTAAATGCCACCCTCTCCAGCTACCTAGTTCCCCTCCTCTACCTTTCGTAGAGTGCAAGAAATATTTTCTTTGATTTTATTGTAAACTAATCAACAATATTCATGCTATGATTAAAAGGCAACTGAAACATGGCCTGAGTTGGAAAGGCCAGAGTGAGAAGGAGCTGCTAAATTGAAGAGGCACATCACTATTGGAAAGGGGGAGCAACTAGTCCCCTCTGGGGATTGGTGCTTTGCAGAAATATGAGCTTCGAGATAGCTGATTTTTTAATAGGACAAAAATGTAAACTTTTAAATGTAATTTTTAGATAATTAAATATTGTGCAACAGATCCAAAATAGTTCTGTGGATAACATTTGGCTTGACTACAACCAGTGCACAACCTTTGCTCTGCATTGTGATGAGCATCTATGATAAATGTAACATAGAATTATGATATTAAAAATCATATTTACATGTGCTCATTTTAAAAAAAATGTCCCTTTCTTACAGAACTGTTTTATTTTCATGGGCTCCAATTTAGTTATTCTGAGTTTTTCTTAACATCCTCTTCCACCTTATTCTTCCCCCCCACCCACATACACCATATTATAAACACTACACATGTATTTCATTGACTACACTGAAGAAATTTTATACATGTGTTTGTGGTATGCAAATACACATATTCGAAGTTTCTTTGGTATATCTTCGTATTGTCCCAAATTGTATTATAAAAGTTTCAAAATACCCAGAAAAGTTGAAAGAACACCATGAACAACCATGCAACCTCTGCCTAAGTTTACATTATTTTACCGTATTTGCTTCATACATACATTTACCATATTTGTTTCATATGTATACATGAAAGGGCTTTTTAATGTTTAAGCGAATTCTGTTTTATAGGATTTCATATCAAATTTACTACAATAAACACCCATATTAAAAAACAAATGTGTAACAAAAATAAATAGTTAATAATTTTACAATAGACAAAAGGACAAGAATACAAGTTATCTTGGGAAAATCTTCTTGTGTGAAACATCTGTATTTATGGATGGGCATGATCTTACAAATACACATGAAAATAACAAATACCATTTGAATAGTACTCAGCATTTACACTATTCTCATGCATTCTCTCATTTAAATTACAAAGAATTTCTGAATGAAGTAGTTTCCATTATCAAAGGTATAATGCAGAGTAAATGTTCATATATATGTGAAGCAAATATGATAAAATATGTTAGACAGTCTGCAACTCCTTTCAAAAAAATTTCTGAATCACTTGAAAGGAATTGCAAACATTATGAATTTTCATTCCTAAATATTTTAATGTGCATTTTCTCCAGATTAACACAAATATCAGCATTAAGTGGGAAAAGGAGTTCCTTGCTTCCAAAATCATGAATATTATTGTATCTTTTTATGTTCCACTCAGTTGTGCATTAATTATATATTAACTCATGTAATAAACATTATCAAATGCTTTCAATTTGCCTGATACTGTGTAGGCCCAGAGATGAAAAGATCTGGCACTGGCACTCTAAAACCCTCACTGCGTAGTAGCAAAAAAGGCCTTTGTGTAGTGATACATACATAGTATGGTAGAGGCAAGAAGAGAGCAGTATGGATTTTAGGAGACACCCAGAAATCAGGAGTAACGAAGGGGTAGGGGAAAAGGTCAAATCTGATTCTGTATTGAGGAGAGTAAGTTTAATTAAGACTTAAAAGATGGTATGAGGTTAGTCAGGTGAAGAACTTGAAATAGCATATTCTAGGTCTTGGAGGAGTATGTGCCAAGGCACTGAGGTCAAGATGATGTAGCACGATTCGAATATAACTAGGGAAATGTTAGTATAGCTGAAGTACTTTTTATGTGCCATGGAGCACCCCAAGTGCTGGCTAGTCATTTTTAACTTGTTTAGTTAGTTGTGAGTAACTGTCATGGATTCTCCAGTATAGAAAGCATCTCAGATATTTTCGGCAAGAAGGGATCATAAAAGAATTAAAGATTTTCAACATATTAGAAAGGTTGAAAAAGCAAATCAAAGCCTGGGCCTCCATAAAATTATATGGTTACTACCTATAGGATGCCTCTGGAGCTGTGCTGAATAACTAGCTGCTGCCATGAGCCAACCACCATACCCGCAGGAGTCTGTAGGGCAGGCCCTGGAAGATTGCTCAGGGAATCTGCTGATTCTGCAACCATACCTGCCACTGACAACAGCTGAATGCAGGTTGAAAGATGGCATCTGCATCATTTTCACGTTCTAATATTCACATAAATACATTTAATTGGTAAGAATATTTTGCTTCTAGAATCCTAGACACAATGGAGTCTGGGAAATGCAGCCTTTATTTTTTAATCTTTTCCATCAGAATGAGGGTGGAATGGAACTGAAGGAGTCAGGGGATACAGTAAAGTTTTTCTGACTCTCTCCCAGCTGGCCTCCTTTCTGAACTGAATGCACTGTTACAATCACTGAGTAACTATTTAAGGTACAGACTGTTGACAAATGTGTTTCCTTTGGCTTTTCTATTGAGTATAAACTGCATCAATTTCTTGCACAAAGGATGAAGCCATAATCTTGACTTTTAAGACACAATCATGAAACAAACTGAATTTAACAATCCAGATAATTAACTTTTCCCCCAATGGCTTTAAGTATATGACTTTTTATTTTGGAAGATGGTAAAGCACAAAAATAAGTATAAATTAATGAGGAATTTGTCATGCCATTCTGAATTTTAAGCAAAAATAAATACATATTTATTGAAGTAGAATTACTGACTGATAGAATTTTTACCATATCTATAAAGGTGATTAACTTCAAACATTTGCAAGACGAAATATTACTTTTGTGGTTGCTGAGATTAATGTTATAAAAGCATCAAGGCATAAAACAATAATTGATAAGAATCTTAGAAGTTATGTGTTCCAAATCCCATTAGGTGTATCAATATTCTTACAATATTCATTTCAAGTAGACACCCAACCTCTACTGGAATTTTTTCTTTTAAGAAAGCATAAACTACTGCTTGTCTCATTACCATATTCCATTTTGTACTCACTACAGTAAAATATCTCCTGAATTCTAACCCTCAGTCCTAGTTCTGTACTTCGGAGCCATTAAAGTTAAATCTATCTCCTCTTCTTTCTCATGACCTTTTAGTATTTAACGTTTGCAGTCACGCTCCCCCTAAATCTTCTCTTCTACAAACTAAATAATAACTAAGTAACTAAATAATCAGGCATCTTTAGTCATCGTTTCCGGCCATCATGACATATTCCAGTGCCCTTCAACTTGGTCTAGAGATGATCAGATAATTGTAGAATATAACACAACTATATTTAGTGTAGATAAAGCATGGACCAGAATTTTGGAGGTCATATCGTAGAATGTGTTGGTTTGAGTTGAGCTTACTAGCAACTAAAAATTATGTATTTTTAAATGTATTGCTCTTAAGTCATTTCTCTCCATCTTAAACACATTTGGCTATAGTACCTGGAACTACAACCCAGAGTTTTATTACTACAAGTATTGACCTGTTTATTACATGCATACTTAGCTTTTTGATTTATAATCTCATGGTTAAAGGCAGATGCTATACCTCCAAAGCATCGCAGTTTACTCCCAAGAGTAAGAAGTAAAAAAGATGAAGGGGTATAAAAGCAGTGGCAACAAATTTTACTAGTGTCTCATTGGTTAGAAATATGTCAAATGTCTGTCCCTACCTGCAAAAGCAGCTGAAAATCAAGTAGTTTGCTCCTAAGCCTCTTTTGTATAACACAATAAGAAATTTGGTAGTGAGAAAGATTGATCATAAACCAATCTATAATATCTGCTACAATGTATAATATGTGAACTTACACTGGTTCCCATTGAACACAGCTATTTGTAAGAAACAGGCATAATCCAACCTTTTAATTATTCATTCTGGAAAGTTTTCTACGATTATTTTCATTCTCATTAATTTAAAGTTTATAGAAACCATTTTCTCGCATTCCTTACAAATAAGAATAACAGTTATTGGCAATCTTCCATCACTTATATTTTGCTCCACAGTTTTTTTAATCTTTCAGTGATTTTCATCTATAAATTCATCTGTTCAGTGATTTTCATCTATAAATTCTTTCAGGATGCAATTAACCTAGTCCAGAAAACTAGAACTCATTTAGAGCAATTATGTGCATGTTTAACTTCTAGTCAATAACTTGGCTTCATTTCTCTATTGCCAATAAACTTTCTAGCCTTTTGAAAGTGCAGCTTATTCTTATCAACAGAGAAAAGATTTAAGCAAGTGAGAGTTACAGACTATAGTTCATTTTTTAAATATTTTTCACATTTAGCCCAAAACGCCAAGCCTAGGCCTGCTTTCCTTTCCTTCTAGTTCCAAATATAGAAAAATCCCTATTCAATCTTCTTTCTTTTTGAAATTTAAAATCATTTTGATCTTTTCTCTGAATTTGTAAGAAATTTCTTTTAAAGTCAGACTAATATATTCCCCCAATCCACCACATCTAGCAGGTACACTAATAATACTTTATTGATTTCTCTACTTATACAATGATTTGCACACGGAACTAAGTCCAAAAGAGTAGCAGTCCACATTTCCTAAACTCCCAGGTTAAATCATGAATACAACAGGTCACCTTAGCATAGAAGGAGGTAATTGGTGAATTAGAGCCAACTGCATTTTTATCCTATTGGTTTCTTGTAAAAGGTCAGTACATCAAGATGGGGAGATTAAAAGGTTACATACAGAAAAACAAAATTCTCATAAGCCCCAGTGTGTTGGCCCCAGGTTGGATGTAATTGGACATTCTAAGTCTCATAATTTGAAACTGTATGAAATTTAATGGGTAATGAAGTGTCATGAATAGTATTAAAGTGAATTTCCTTCATGCTCTTATTGTCCAGAGAAGAGTCTGAAAATGACCAAAATGACAACCCTTCCTTCCAGTGGTTAAAACTTCTGCTAAATAGCATAACAGACATATTAGAAATAAATAAGCAAAAACCCTACAGTATTAAGGGTCTTTGTAATAATAACCCTATTTAATGCTGTTCACCTTGGAAAAAATAAAAACACAAAACAATACAGCATGATTAATGAGCCTGAAATTTTTAGCTTCGTGAAGACAAGTTTGCTCACCAATTTTTTTGTCATCAGTCTCAGCAATTAAAATAAGAAAGGATTCTATAATATGATGGTCTAGTGAAACTCAATTTTATAATTATGTAAAATTTTTCAAAGTATTGAAATATAAAAGTTTGCAACTTATTATAGAAGTTATATGAAATTTTCCAGGCTAGCAGAGTAAATACTGCAAAAAACTTCATGTGTATTGACTGACAAGCTGCCATGTTAATGTCTCTGCATACATTTAGGGAGATGTTGCAGTTATTACTGATCCTATACTTGTAACTTGAAAAGAGATGGAAACCAGATGACATGGGTGCACACTAGTACCCAGTTAAATGAAGTGATTAATTTTTATGTAGTGAGCTTCAGAATATTATGACAAATTGTGTTTAGATACTGTGAAAATTATTTCTGCAAAAAATAAATTTTTTGTTTATATATGCTCACCTTGAAAGAAACGCCCAAATCACAATAGCATATGACTTGTGTATATTGAACAAAAAATCAGTTCTAGTGAGTAAAGAATTTCTTAATATTTTCAAGGCTACCACATACACATTGCTTTGAGGAAACCAAACCACTTAAAATTATGATACATCAATTTGGTTCTTTCTTAAAAGACAAATTTGTTTTTTTGACTCTGGTCAAAAATAATTTTTAACTTCCCCAATGTATTTTAATCTTATACTTTGAAGCACATTTCTCACATTCTCAATAGTCTTATAGGGTTGTATTATTAGCCCTCCTCCTTTTTAAAAAATATTTATTTCTTTGAGAGAGAGTGAGCTTGCTGCATGCATGCACACACATGTGCATGCAAGCATGAGGTGGGGGGGGGGGGGTGGAGAGAGAGAATCCTTGAGCGAATTTCCCCCTGAGAAGGAGGCCTGACAAGAGGCTTAATCCCAGGACCCTGAGATCATGACCTGAGCCAAAACCAAGAGTCTGAGTCTTAACAGACTAAGCCACTCAGATGCCTCAGCCCCCTTTTAATGACCAAAGGGTTGAACCTAATACAAGTGAGATCCTTTCCCAAGATCACTCATTTTATAAGTAGCAAAGCTATAATTCAAATCCCTTCATTCTAAATCTCCTTCTAGAGGTCACACTCTTTCTTCTATTTCATGATATTCCAACTACTGCACTAATCTAAAGGAATTTAAGGCCAGTATCCCACAGTATAGCTTTTGATCATATACTCTCTGTATAGTTGTCTTATTATTTATTTATTTTTGTATATGTCCCGATCATCACATAAGAATTTAGTTCTTTGGGATTATGGAATGTATCACACAATTCTTCTTTATTCTCTTCTGCAACCAAGAACAATGCTGAATGCTCACTGGATATTGAATAATGGATATATTTATGAAAGTGATTGTTTCAATAAAATATAGTACATTGTAAAAACTCTTATTGTTTTCAATTTGCTTTCAAATGGGTTGACTTAGGAAAAATAAGACTCTTGGTAAGAATCTAGAATAAACTCTACCATCAGTGATATCAATTATGTGAAAAAAGTTAAAATCATGCTCTTTACATATAAAAAGATGGAAATAGGAGATTTTAAACACCAAAGCTGTAATGAATAAAATAAATGGCAATGAACTGACAAAATCATAAGAAATAAAGCTTTGGTCTACTGGACATATGCCCTAGAGCCAGGATAGTTGGAGGCAACGAGGCTTTATCTCACCCAGCTTTTATTAAGAAAGCTAGCAGATTAGCTATAGGAATGATTAACTTTGGGAAGCATAAAAGAATAGGCTATTAACTCAAAGAGGGGGAGTGGAAGAGCTGTATCTGGAGAACAATGTGGTCAAGAGTCAGTGTGCTGACCCAGAATCTCATGTATCCCCAGTGTGCCGAGGACTACAAGATTCAGTTCTCAGATGAGCTTCGCAGCTGGTTCCCCACAGACATATGGCATCAAGAAATTCTCTGAAGTTATAGTATGACATGTTCATTACAGTGTAGATTATAATAGAAAAAATAATAATAAAGAAATGACCCAAGTATACAATAAGGTACTGTTCCACAAATTATGAAACATTATATTCCTTAATTTAAAATGATGTAGAATTTTTTAATGATAAAAATGTTCATACTGTATTTTGTGAAAAGCCAGCTACAAAGTAATAGGTAAACAATGATCTCACTATATATTATGTGCACATGTGTTTCTTTTTTGTATGTTACAGGGTAGAAAAATGGGAATCTTTCGGTATCAGTTCTGAGGCTTCAATACCATAAGCAGCAAATAATTCCATATTGCAAAGGCAGTCACAGAGGTAGAAAGGGAGTGATTCATATCAGCATTGTGACCATTAGTACCCACTTCATCTGAGTCTCAAGAACCACTAGTACCGCAAATGGGGAATGGTAGGAATTTTCTCCCTCCTTCCTAAGCCTACCATGAGGATGGCTTCAGGAGATGACTCAAAGAGCTTGGTACATGACCCAGGAATTCAAAGGGCAGATTTGAATTTGAATAATTCTAAAGATTCTGAGATGGCTGAAGCAGTTTATGTCCACAGAACAGAAGGCTGTGTTTGGTATGTGGTTACAGTACCACAGATAGGGCAAAGGTACATGTATCCTGTGACTAGATATGGATCACATGAGAATTAGTTGCCGTGGGGTTACCATGGATCTTGCCATTATCAGACACCTACTGCTGTATAACAAGCAACTACAAAATCAGTAGTGTACAAAATAAGCCTCACAGATTTGCAGGCTGGCTGGAGATCACTAGAAGGTCAGCTGGACAGTTGAGTATTAAGCTACAGTCCAGGTGGATTAGTTCCTCGATCACTTTTTGCTCCATGTACTTGCATTCTGAGGCTCAGGCTGAGAGAGCAGGAGGTAACCAGTGTTGGTAGATAGAATTATTGTTCAGAAATGTTCACTCCCTCTCACTCACTTCCATGGGAAGGTCCTCTAGCCCACTGGCACTGGGTTTTCTCATGTGACTTCCTTTGGCCAATGGGGTTTAAAAGTTGTGAAACACCACAGAGTGGAAAGTGCTGGTGTTTACACCAGCTCCTCTGTAATTGCCATGAGAAGCACATCCTAAGGGCCATCTTGCCAACCCCAAAGGAGAATGAAAGGATTGAAGACCAAGATGAGTAAAGAAAGGCTCAACCATGCCCTCCCCCCTCCTCTCTTAGCAAAGGTTTCCCATGTAGAATAGGTCTGAGTGGGGAAGGGGAGAGGCTACCTAAAACAAAACATGGAACCTAACATTTTAACTATAGAAACAATTGCCTTGAGATGGACTTTCTTGTGAGTACTTCCCATAATCTATGAATTAGCAGAAAGCTTGCTCAAGATTTTACCCAGGACTACTGAGGATTTTAAATAAACTGAGTGGGGTGAAGGAGAAGAGGGAGATTGGGGAGTAATTTTATGTAGTAGAAATTTGTTTCTAGTAAAAAGTGGTAGTACTTTCATGAGTCCTGCTTGTCCCATGAATTTTTTGAATGTGGGTATATATCTATATATATAGAGAAGAGTTAGAAATTAAAAGTAAAAATTTAACAGTAAAACTTAGCTATTGTAAGGTTTCATTACATGTTATACATAAACTAAATCTATTTCTATTTTTATGAAAGGAAAAAAGTGACTATGTTATTCAATTCAATACAATTTTTACTCCAATTACTCCAACAACAGTAATAATAAATCATATGTTCTCAACTATTTTCATATTTTTTAAATGTGTGAAAGTTTTTGAAGAAGGAAACATGAGAAAACATGGTGCAAAGACATTGGCCATAACACTCTTTAGCATTATCTTCTTTCTTCTTACCTAATAGCATAAAATATCTCAGTCCTCACCATGGGGGTTGGCTTGCATCACTCCAATCTCTCTCTACTGAATAGTATTTGTAGAAACTAATTAGGCCTACAGGTTGAAAAATACCTTGTTGACCAGCACTAACTTCTCAGGCTGTATATATCCCACAGGCGCTTTCTGAGACATGTGCTTTTTACTGAGTTAAGGCATTAAATGCACGAGATCACCTAGGAAAGGAAACTATCAAGTTTGCTTTCACATTAACTAAGGCTCTCCTATTTGATTTCACGTATTGCTGCCTGGCAGCCACTGACAGAGCCAGAAACAAGGGCACAGTGTGATTTGTTGAAAGAAGGAGAGGAATCCAGAAGACCTAGGGAATGGTCTATGTGGCAGGGAGGCACTTAGGTGGCAGAGGATGAGGGAGAGGAGGACAAAATGGACAGACACAGAAGAATAATAAAAAGAATAGTATGCCTTACTCAATGATTTTCCTCAGACTGCCCTATGAAAGAGGCCAAAATGAGGTATATTGCAATGTAAATTATAAGTTAGACTATACCTGAGAGATTGTAAGTAGAGATTTAAAATGATTGAGAGCCCTCTGCAGCTAACCTTTAGGGATGGAAGCTATGGCTTCCATTGTGCAAAAGAGTAAAGTCCACAAGTGGTAAAATACGACAAATAGAAATTTGAAATGTCACCACATCCCTTTCTCTCTCATTTTTTCAGGGGCTACTGCCACTTGAGCCACAAGCTGGAACATGAAACACTGCTGAGATCATGGCTAAAGAAAAGTCAAAGCAACTCAACCTAACACAACTCCTTTTTAGTATCAGCTTCTGTCCAAATCAAATGTCCTATCCACAAGTGAATGGGAACCATTCAAGTCAAGCCAGCTAGAATCTATTATATACTCCATTAACTTTTACCAAGTTATTAAAAACAAATGTCTTATATCAGTACTGTGATCTGGCTAGGGCCATAGAAAGAAAGAAATAAAACCTTCTGCCATTTTGATGAGAAATACACTCAAGTGAAGAACAGAACTAGAACAGTATTTCCTTCCTCAATTTGAGATGATTTATCTGAACAAGTCAATCAGTTTTTGAATGCTAATAGTTATTATTTCAGTTGTCAAATAGAGATAAAAGTCTCTTTCTTGCTTTAGAAAGACCTCTATACTTCCATCTTATGCCCTTTTTCACAAGAGGGAAAATATTTTTAAAAATCATATTTACATAAATAGAGAAAAAAATGGATTTTAAGCCCCAATTGTATGTGGGTGTCATTATCTTCGTGTGGAAAATATATTGCATACTTCACATACTGTATAAAAAATTAAAAAATCAACATGTACTGCTTATTTTATAGACCCCAGTGCTTTCAAACCTCAACTTTCTGAAAAGATATAAGAAACCTTTATGACAATGACCCATAAAGAATGATTTTTTTTAATAGAATCATAGCTGACTGCACTGCATTTCCTCATGGGTTCTTATATCAAGGGAATAAAGCCTGTCAGATGTCACTCTCACACTGTCAGCAGAAAGATTGCAAATGTTCATAGTGTTAATGAGAAATTACTCACATGTAATTATTAGGTTGAAAGAATTCAGGCATTTTGGTGAAGGCTGCAAAACACAAGCCTGCTTCCTAGGTATAGCTGCTTATGAGAAGTCTCAGCCCTGGGTATAAGAATTTCCATAACTCAAACTTCTAGTCAGACTTCCTGCAACTGCTTCATGGAGTCTGAGAAATCACAACCTGTAGTCCCAGGTTTCTCCAGTGACAGCTCTCTGCATGACTAAGTCAAAAGACAACAAATATATCAGAAATAGGACCTTCACCAGAATGCCTGTTGCTATCCTCAGCATCCTTATACATTGATTGAAATAATACCTAATGGCAACACAGGAGATCTCCTGGCTAGGAGACATTGTGGAGATACAGGCACACCCACAAACACACCCATACACAAACACACACACGGGCCCATGCTCTCTTTCATCAGTTGTGCATGGTTACTTTTGGAAGAAACATAGGAAATTTTATTTGCATTTAAAGGATCCAAAATTTGTTTTCATTTATTTTTGTTGTTGTCGCAATTTTCGTTTAAATTCTAGTTAGTTAACATATAGTGTAATACTGATTTCAGAAGTAGAATTTAGTGATTTATCACATGTAACATTCAGTGCTCATCGTAACAAGTGCCTTCCTTAATAAGGGATTCAAAAAGTGTAAACAAATTTATAAATTATGTGTAATTTATCAATATTTTATTTATAAAAATAAATAACTCAAACTTTTGAGCAAATTGCATATCAGAAAAAATAGAGGATCTATACAGAAGTTTTACCAATGCATAAAAGCTATTACTGGCAATGTAGAAAAATATATTCAGCATAACATATTAACTGTCATTTCTTTTTTAAAAATAAAATCATCAAATTTCAAAAATTTTTGAATACCGTTAAAAAGTGGATAAATAGCATAAACCAAGAGCCTAACCTAAATCTGGAGACCAATAGGCCAAGGGCTCAGGTAAGACTCCAGGTAGAATTTCTAGGCAGGAATGCAAGACATCTACAAATCTAAAGATTCTGTGAAAGGAAGACTCAAGATGCCAGCTAAGGAATCAATATAAAACCAGGGTGGCTTTCTTGATATAATGAGCAACACTCAAGTGAATTCTGAGTCCCAGATAACCTTTTGGAATAGACAAGGAGAAGTGGTCAGCAACCAAGGTAGCTCTAACAACAGAAGAAGGTATCTGGAACCTTCAAAAGAATGTCCTCAATTTCAAAGCAGTTTTGTTTGACAGTCTGAAATATTTTCACATAAATCTCTGTTCTTAGAACACATATATGGAAGTGTGTGTCTTGCTTGAAAGTTTGAGGATTTAAGCAGCCATATCAGTAGGAAATGGAAAAGTAGAAAGACAGCAAAGTGTTTTTTTCTGACGTATTTCTGTGATGGTGGAGTTGAATCTTCCCTTTTCGTATGGAAAACTAAAACGAGATTTTGCTATGGACTAAATTGTGCCCCCTGTAATTCGTATGTTGAAGCCCTAACCTCCAGTAGGACCATGTTTGAAAATAGGAAGTCATTAAGGTTGAATAAGGTCATAAGGGTGATCCCCTAATCTGAAAAGGCTTATAAAAAGAGGAAGAAAGGCAGATCTATTCCTCACCACCCTGTGTCCATGCCTCATATACACAGAAGAAAGTTTATGTGAGGACACAGCAAGAAGGTAGCCATCTACAAGGCAGGAAAAGAGATCTCACCAAGAAACACATTGGTCAGCACTTTGATTTGGAACTTCTAGCCTCTAGAAATGTGAAAAAATAAATGCCTATTGTTTAAGCCATCCAATGGTATTTTGTTATGGCAGCTCACACAGACTAATACAGACTTTTTTCCCAGTAGGGTGACAGACATGATGGATGACAAGGTGGAGAAATTCATAAACCGCAGTAGAATGAAGGAGAAGTGAATAAGGTTCTGCCTCGTGAAATCCCTGAGGAGCTGGGCAGGGAATGATGCTAAAAAGGAATATCACCACGCCACCTAGAATATTTTAGGCTCACTATCTATTTCAAACTTGGCAAGAAAGGAGAAAGGCTCCCCTTTCTCTTCTTCATCACTCATTTCTCTGATTAAAATCATCTTCCTTCTCAGCGACCCCTTCATTCTTTCTGTTTACCTTTTCAATCTTGCTTTCTCTTCTTCTCCCTTTTTCATTATTTTTACCTGCTGCCATCACCCTTTTTGTCATTCCTTCCACATACTTACATATGTCCAAACCAAACAGATGTTTTATATGATTGTATTTGAACAATCATATAGTGACACTGGCCTTATACAATAAAATGTCAAGGACAAAGATAACAGTTTGGCTGTAAACTGCAGATGATTTACATGGTAAAAAATGGAGGTAGGAAAAGTTAGTTTGGCCATTCATTAACAATGGCACACTCAATCTTAATTTACCCACTTAAACCAAGTAAAGTGAGTTTCCCAGCTTGCAAATACAATGACCTTACAGTAAAGTGCATTAGAATATACTGTGTGGAAGTATGAGTTTGTGTACCACTGAATCAGGTTTATGTAAGGGTGGAAATAATAAAAGCCGTGCATAGATGGCACAACCAGAGTGCATATTTCTCTTACCTAAGCACTAAGACACAAAAAATATTACATCTCTACAATCATATGAATACTCAGGCAAATGAAGAATTTGGGGAGATAAATCAGTTTGCATGCATAGCTAAAATACTTGAGAACCCAAATTTAGCGTTCATATATTGAGAAAAAGCCACATATTATGTGGCAAAAAGATTTCAGTTTACAATTTCCATAAAACTGAGAAATTATCAAGTGATTTGCCTTACAGAACAGGTCTACTAGATGGGAAGCACATTTTTGGTTTGAAGCCTTCCAGCACTATCTAGCATCTAGCATCCCGGTAGGGTTTTTGCCCTTTGTGCAGTGGTATTACACAAAACACTTCCAAACACAAAGTACTGATACTGGAAAAACTTCTGAGCATTGCACCTTGCTATCGAGGTATTACTTCACTCACCAAACACAAGGCCATTTCTGCATCTCTTGGACCTGGCCTAAAAGGGGCCTTTTAACAGCCACTACAACCTTTAAATTATCCTACCCTCCATACAAATTTATTCAACTCCCAGGGTGAGATGGTTGACCAAATTGATGGAAGAATTTTAGAAGAGTTACTACACCATAAAGGTTATTGTAAATATCAGTGTAAAGTGAACCAAAGTGGCGTGTTAGAATCTAAGTAGGTTTTATTTATTTTTTATTTTTTTAAAGATTTATTTATTTATTCACGATAGACATAGACAGAGAAAGAGAGGCAGAGACATAGGCAGAGGGAGAAGCAGGCTCCCCTCCAGGAGCCCAATTAAGGACTCGATCCTAGGATCCTGGAATCATAACCTGAGCCAAAGGCAGACGCTCAACTATTGAGCTACCCAGGCGCCCCTATGTTTCTAATTTTTAAATTGCAACTGAAATAAGAATTTCTTCATTCTGTCACCTGTGAGACTATTATAATCTATAACAAATGCTTTATTATTTATGCCAATAAATAATACTATTTATGCCAATGAAGAAGCATTTCATTCTTATTCAATTAATGTATAGAAATATTACAGTTATAGAAAGCCCAGTGGGGTGTTCTACTCCCACAGATATTCAGCGGTATTATAACACACGCACAAAAACTGTGTCATTATAGATCATAAGTTTTAAAAGGAGAGATTATGATCTAGTGTGTGCTAAGTTTGGATAAGTGTACAATCATTGAAAGCTGCAAGAAGAAATTACCAGCTTAACATGCTGGGGGAAAATCCTCAATTACCGAAGGCCCATTTAGTAATTTGAGTATTATGCATGATGTACAAAATAAAAAGCTGACATTTAACAAACTTTTTAAATATCTATATCTGTAGACCTGAAACATGGTGATGTGTGTTTTTTAGGGTTTACAGTTCCTGTAGTAAGTAACCCATAGTTAGAAACACACGCTGACCAATTTGATGTCCTAATGAAAATTTTGTCAGGAATTTTCTCCAACATTTCCCACTGAGATCAAATCACCATCAGACATTCTTCTACACAGTATCTACTATTTCATCCCTTAATGTTTGACTGTGCTTTTCATTTTATTTAATTAATCCTACAGAGGGCCATATTTACTGCTGCCACCTGAGAGAGAAGGTATGAAGAGACAGGCTTTTGCAGTCATTCTTGGCTCAGGATCCTCCTTTCAACATTAGGAACATATGTGCACTGTTGGCTGCTTAAGATCACACCCATCTGCTTAGACAGTGAGAAATCTGTGGGGAAGTTGGTTGCTTCCTTGCCGTAGGGTTCAAGTGTCATAATGTGATGGCTGTATATAAACAAGCTGTAGGATCAATGCTCCTGTTTCACCTGGACTAAAATAGGGACCCAAACTCCTCCCTACATGCTGCTCTTCAATACTTGCCAAAATATACTGGGAAAGGAAGCAAAATTATGAATGTGTTTAGCTGCCAGGAACAACGATGCTACAGGTGCTTCGGAAACTTAGTTAAATCCTGAAGCTAAGTCCAGGTGAAAATTAACACCTGAGATGGAGAAGAGACTTCAAGCCAAAGATCCACTATAAACATTGTCATATTAAAAAGGCATCTCTCGCATGTGAAACTAGAAATGCATCCATTCAGTTCTCCAGCCATGATAGGAAATTGCCATAAGAAACAGGTAATAAAGAAATGATACACTGACTTGCAAAGTAATCAAGAAAGTGTACCCAAAGTGGGAAAATAATGCCAAAGAATTTGTATATTTTCCATACATTCAATGAGCCATTTATATGTGCAAACACATTCAATCAGAATATAATATGAATTAAACAATATACTAGACACAAAGGATACATGGCTATGCAATGACAGTCCTTTAAAGCAGCCTTCCTAGGCACCATGCCTTGCCAACCCTACCAACCTCACACACCATCCAACGTTTAAGGCAGTGACCCATCTGCAACATGCAACACTTCTGATATCTACTTACAGACTTTTTTGACATTCACTGACTTTCTACTATGAGTCAGGTACTGAACAAGGATCTCTCTCCATACGTGCATAACTTTGTTTAACCTCCATAGTGCTATTTTCACTTGATCATGTCTGTTTTACTCAGAACTCCTGGCTCTGTTCACCTTTGATGCATGCCTTGCTCCCCTTCAGAGTCCATATCTGTACTCCTATTTCTTGATAGAGAAGTAGGCAGGTACCTAAGCATAAAAGCTCCTGACCAAGATATAAAGACACTCAGGGCCAGAAAGCACCAAAATGCAGAGGGTCTTCCTCTATTAAAATTCCTTGAAAGTATATACAGTGGTTCTATATAATCTATATGCAATTCAGCTGAGCCAGCATGGTACCAGGGAAGAGGGAAGAGCACTGGCATTGGGTGGAGGAATAAAGATCTGAACTTAGCAGAGGTGGGACTGTCTACAATATGTATTTTTGTATTTTTAAATTCTATCTCAGTGGAAAAAATAGTGTTTACATTGTCACAAGACAAATTAAACAATTTAAGTAACTGAATTTATTTACAGAGGAATGATTCTACCACTGTATTAGGGTTCCCCAGAGACAAAGAACCAGTAGGAGATACACAGAGAGAAGGAAAAGGAAAGAGAAAGGGAAAGAGAAAGAGAGAGAGAGAGATTGGTTTATTATGAATTTATTATGAGGAATTGGCTCACACAATTATGGAATCTGCAAAGGCCCATGATTTGGCACTTGCAAGCTGGAGACCCAGGAAAGCCTGTGATGTAATTCAGTTCCAGTCTGAAGGCCTACAGTAAAGTCAATGGCTTCAATCCCAGTCCCAGAGCTGGAACAGATGAGAAATAACTCAAGCAGAAAAGCAAGAAGCAAAAAAGGGTGAATCCCTTTTTGGTTGACCTTTTGTTTTATTAGGCTTTCACGGGATTGGATGATAACCATCCACAATGGGAAGGGCAATTTACTTTATTGGGTCCATGATTCAAATGTTAATCTCATCCAGAAACACCCTCTCTGAAAAACCTAGAAACAATGTTTAATCTGGCCATCTCATGGCCAGTCAAGCTGACATGTAAAATGAGCCACATTTCCTACATTCTTATTCTTTTTTCACCTTGGAATATTGAAATGTTGTGTTATAACGTCACTGGTAATAATGGGAAATGTTGGACCTGAGACTGACAAGCATCATCTCCAACCTCTAACTAACTAACTAACTAACTAACTAACTAACTAACTAACTAACTATAGTTGCCCATCAAATATTCCATATATATACATATATACGCCCATCAAATATCCTAATAATTCCAATAGGCTCAATAGTTCTCAAAAGTGAGGAAAGAGCCAATAAAGCATTTCAGTAATCCAACTAAAAGGATAGGGTTCCTACCTAAGGCTGCTAACAGTGGGAATAGAAAGCATTTGACTGACAAGATGGTAAGAGATATTTTATGAAGGTAAAATCAGTAAGATGTAATTATTGACTGGATGTGGAAGAAAGAAAGAAAAATAGATTACTAAATTTAGACAACTATTAAATGTTGGTGCCATTAATTGAACTAGAGTTTTCAAGAGGGGAAGCAAGTATAAGGAAAAATATAGTGAGTTTTATATGACCCTCTTCAATTCAAGGTACTTTGAAACCCACATGTGAAGAAGCCCACTGCCTAGACCAGTAACAAGGGCTGGGTCATGCTCTTTGGGATATTCCTTTGTTCTGGGAGAGATAAAAGCCTTCTGACAGACTTTGACCTGGGTCCCATGTGTCCTTAGCCTAGCACAAGTACATGGGACCCCTAACTTGCCAGCAGATAGATCAGTACTTCTAATTAGGCAGTTTTAAGGGAGCTGCTTCTAAAGCTCACTTGTTTTAAGTTTCCTGGGTAATTAAGAGTCTACTGTTTCCACCAGTTACTGCCTGGCTTCCCTGCCAGTGATCACTACAAAGAGCACCACAGATAAGAAAATATTTTCATTCTTGATATTGTTTACACTGATACTATGTGCACTCTCAGAGACAATGAAGAGAAATTCTGGAAGCCAAAAATATGGCGCTAGTTAATGAAATGATGCCTCAGGTCCAAAAAAAAGATAAAAAGATTCTGTGGATTTATGGGAACTGAGTATAGGGCAACATGAATAAATGTGGTCTGAGCAACAAATCTGTCTTATGAAATCCATGATCTTCCTTTTTTTTGATCTTCCTTTTTTTAATGTCTTAATACTTATGTTTTAATGCCTAATAGCCATGATTGATTTAATCCATTAAAGATAATCTTATGCTAAGATAAAAGGTTTTATATGAGACAAAGGTAGTGAAGGGAATATGTCCTCCTTGAAGGACTAACATTTCTGATGTCAAAATGACAAGGTCCATTTAATCAACACAATCTGTTAAGAAGGATGGTACATTTTTAGATTTTAGACCATACATTTTTAGATTCCACCTATAAGTGATGTCTTTATCTAAATTATTTCACTTAATATAATACCCTCAAGATCCATTCATGTTATCTCAAATGGCAAGAGTTTCTTCTTTGTCATGGCTGCATAATATTCCATTACACACACATATACACATACACACACATCCTCTTTAGCCATTTTTCTATTCATGGACAATTAGGTATGTTTCCATACCTTGACTATTGTGAGTAATGCTGCAATAAACATGAGAGTACAGGATATCTCTTCAATATCCTGTTTTTATTCGGTATGGACAAATACCCAAAAGTGAAATTGCTGGATCATATAGTAGCTCTATTTTATTTTTTTTAAGAAACTGTACTGTTTTCCATTGTGGCTGTACCAATTTACATTTCAACCAACAGTGCAAAAGATTTTCTTTTCTTCACATCTTGTCAACATTTGTTATCTCTTGTCTTTTTGATGACAGCCATTCTCACAGTTGTGAGGTGATACCTCATTATGGTTTTGATTCGCATTTCCCTGATGATTTGTAATGTTGAACACTTTTTTATGTACGTGTTGGCCATTTGTGTGTCTTCTCTGGAAAAAATGTCTATTTTGTTTCTCTGCTCATTTTTAAATTGTATTTGTTTTTTGCTACTGAATTGTATGAGTTCCTTTTATATTTTGAATATTAAACACTTATCAGATATATGGTTTGCAAATGTTTTCTCCTATTCTGTAGGCTGCCTTTTCGTTTTATTGGTTGTTTCTTCTGCTGTGAAGAAACTTTTCAGTTTGATGTAGTATCATTTATTTTTGCTTTTGTTGTTTATGCTTTTGGTGATGTATCCAAAAAAATCATTATCAAGATCAATGTCAAGAAGCATTTTTTTCCCCTAAGTTTTCTTTTAGGAATTTTGTGGTTTCAGGTCTATGTTTAAATCTTTAATGCATTTCAAGTTAGTTTCTATAAGCTATATAAGATAGGAATGGTGGTTACCAGGGGCCAGAGAGTGAAGGAAATGGGGAGATGTTGGTCAAAGAGTACAAATTTCCAGTTACAAGCTGAGTAACTTATGGGGATCTAATGTACATATGGTGATTATAGTTAATAATACTGTATATTTGCTATGTACTATATTTAAAATTGCTAAGAGATCTTATATTTTCTCACTACAAAAATGAAATAGTAATTATATGATGTGGTGGAGGTGCTAGCTAACCTGTGATAGTAACCATTTTGCCACATATAAGTGGCAAACACATTGTACATCTTAAACTTATACAGTTATATGTCAATTATATCTCAATAAAGCTGATTTTTTTCTTTTTTATAAGAAGGAAAAGAATAGAGGATAAAAATTTTTAAAAAGGGAGCAGTTGACAGTATTAAGTATTATAGTGACATACATTAAAAATCTCCATTTTAGATTTGAAAATACTTAGTGACCTTGGTAAAAGCAGACCTGGTACCATCAGAAGGACTGAAGTAGTTTGTAGCCTAAAGTAAAATACAGAGGAAGTACTTCCTTTTCCTTTTTCTCTTCTGTTTCTTTTCTTATATTAGTCTTCCAGGGTTTACATACTGAAATACCACAGATTGGGTGGTTTAAGCAACAGAAGTCTATTTGTCACAAAGGCTGGAAGTGAAGAGACGATGGCAGTAGTAGTGTTGCACAGGTTGTCTGAGTGTGAGTGGCATTAAGGAGGATTTTCGTGTGAAGAGAAGGCACTGTCAGTAATGAAGTTGCTTGCATAGAGGAGAATTCATCAAATAAGCAAAAAATGTCAAAGATAATAGAGACTTATTTCTTACTATCATAGAAAGGAGTTACAAATATAGAAAACAAGCTAGCATGAATCGTGGTACTGGATTAGAATTGGAAGTGTCAGTGTGAATTCAGTTTTTCATGTAAAAATAAAATGCAAATATATACAAATGGATGTGTGTGTGTGTGTGTGTGTGTGTGCATGTGTACACTTGTATATATTCCCCTAGTTCTGTCCACTAAGGGAAACTGGAAGCAGCGATACACTAACAGTCATAAGCACAAGCAGATCTTGCTCACTAAATTATACTTTCCTCTAAAAGTAATCAAGGCTCCTTGGAGAAATATTTGATTCCAGACCTAGGGCAGTAAAAGGGGGGTCTAGACCTCTGTTATGCCAAAAAGTAAGTATCAAAGAACAAGGAAGATATGTCAAAAAGACAAAGACAAAGAATCCAGTTTGAAGGAGTTGTCACTGACCAAATCTTTGCCAATATGAGCATTCAAATAAATAATTAGTAAAAGATCTTAATCTACGAATAAAATAAAAAAGAGTTCATACAAATATAAATAAAGAAATATATAAATTGAAAGTTTGATGAGGCATGGAATATTTACATAGACTCAAATTACCTCCACATAAGATATTAATTAGAAAGGGAACAAGAGTAATTTACAGTGGAGAAGCCTGGAACTTAGCACCTTAATCAAGTGATCAATGTGAACATCATCAATAATGGGACATATTAAAGTCACGAGCCACTGACTAGATACGAGAGCACAGAATCTTTCCTATAATAGTCCTAACAGACCTGGCTTGAATCTACTCACGAGGAAATGTCAGATAGACCAAATTGAGAGATGTTTTATAAAACAATTGGCCTGCACTTTTCAAATATACTAACATAATGAAAGTCAAGGAAATACTGAGATTCCAGATTAAAGGAGACTACAGAGACATACAACTAAATGTGATGTGTGATCCTGAATGGGATCCTTTTGCTATCATGGTATTTATGGGTGACACTTGAATGGGTCCTGAGAATTAGATGTTCATGATGCTTCAATACTAATTGCCTAATTCTGATGGCTGCATTGTGGTCCTACAGGAAAATGTTTTCACTGGAGAAAAAACACACTAAAATATTTAGCCCTGGTGGGGCAATTGATAGGCAATTTAATTTTAAATGATTCGTGGAAAGGTTTCTGTGCTATGCTCATAAACTATTTGCAAATTTGAAGTTGTTTCAAAAGTTGAAGGAAAATATTTCTTATTTTATAAGAAATATAAAACCTACAGTTAAAGGAATCAAACAAGTGATTGCAGGGAAGGGAAGGGCAGGGATTTACTGAAAAGGGGGAGAAGGAAACTTTTAGAGTGATGAAAATGTACTGTATCTTGAATGGAGCAGTGGCTACGTGAGTGTGCACATTAGTCAAACCAACCAGACTATATTTAAGATATGTGCATCTTGCTGCATTATACTTTAATGAAATAATAAGCATAGAAAAAAAATGGAGGACAGTGAGTTCAGATAATTCATTCAAACTTTTTGGTTTAGAAAAAGAAAAGAGAAAGAAGGCATAGCTAGAGGGGGATCTGGAGTTAAAAGAGATTTCCTTTGGTTTATTTTTCTTTTGTTTTATTTCTAGGTGTGGTTTTGGAACATGTGACTATCCCATATGAGTTATCTGGGCATGTCAAAGGAAAAAGTACAGAGAGAGAACAAGACCAGAGAATGAATGTTGAAGATGGAAATGGGGCAGCTCCCAGAGCAGGATCATGGGGGAGAGGGGAAAATAGGATCTGGTCAAAAGGACACCTCATTCTGAGGACCAAGTAGAAGTGGCTTTAGGATGTGGGGAGCCAGACAGCTGAGGATTCTCTCACTGGATATCTCTATTTTCCTTGTGAAATAAGAGTTGGGGTTATCTTTTGAATATAAAGGGTTTAAAATGACTGGGAGGGGGTGCAGTTTAAAAGGTAGCTCAAGCTAGAAATTGGAACACTGGGACTAAGATACAAATTACAAGCATCCTAATTATGTGATGAGAATGTCCTAGCTGGGGCAGCCCGGGTAGCTCAGCGGTTTAGCACCACCTTCAGCCCAGGGCGTGATCTTGAAGACCCAAGATCGAGTCCCACGTCGGGCTCCCTGTATGGCGCCTGCTTCTCCCTCTGGCTGTGTCTCTGCCTCTCTCTCTCTCTGTGTCTCTCATGAATAAATAAATAAAATCTTTTTAAAAAGAGAGAGAGAGAGAGAGAGAATTCCTAGCTTTGCCCAATAATCCAAACTTCAGCTAGGAGAAAAGATCATTTTCTTAAATCTGTCCTTAGTCAAATCATGTAGCCTCGATCATCTTAATTCCTTAAACCTACTTTATAGAACAATAATTTGCTCAAATATAAAGGATCTGAAGGAAATAAAGCAATAGGCCTGAAAGAAATGCGTCATGCCCTGACCCACTCAGCAACCTGCTCAATTTTATGTGATTAATTTCTAAGTGAACATGATGATGACAAGCATTTTGTTCTCTTGGCCCAATAATGTGAAGAACTATAGGAAGTGTGGAAAATTACTCTTCAAAGGACTAAGAGAGAAAACATTGATAACCGTTCATAGACTACTTGTATGGTTTTCTAACTGGTGACAAATTCTGCTTTCAAAGCATTTTTTGGTAGCAAATTTACCAGGAAGCTGTATATTACATAGATTTTTATTGACAGCTTTACTAGTTTAATTAGGAGTCAAAGTTCAAAACTACTTCTTAAATAGAAAGTCAGAGGGTCAACAGAGGAAATGAGATTTTTCCAAGACTCTATCAAAAATGTAGCTGGAAAAAAAATGTAGCTGGGCAGCCTCAGCTTTTAGCCCTTCTCTGAATATCTCTTGCTTCCTGAGAGGGGAATGGTGCTCTCATTGCTAGGCTGGAACTCTGCTCTAATCTCTGAGTCTTCCATGTAAGTAGTTTCCTTCCTGTAGAAGCCTGTTATATCAATTATTTATTCCATTTGACTGAAATTCAGAATATCATATACAACTAGCATAGGTTTATGACAAATCTAAACAAAATGATTGCTTCCTTTCTGAGACTAAGTTACAACAGTATTTTCCTTGTTCAAGCAATGTGCTCCCCCAAAAGGGAAAAAAAAAGAAGAAAAAAAGAAAAAGTGATGAGTGCATTTAATTTCATTATTGTTATGGGAATAATAAGAAAGGGGTGCTTTGTTTCTGATGTGTATTGAAGCATTTTCAATGATATCTCCAGAAAAGATGTGTATTAAAGTTACATTAAGAGCTAATTTAAGTAATGGGAATTGAATCTTTTCCTTTAGGTACGAATTTCTCCATAGGTGCAATTTATGAAATTGTTTTATTTGTGGGCTTTCTCATTTTTGTTGCATGATTTGGTTGAATCGGAGAACATCAGGCAATCACTTTTATATAGCCAGCTTGGAAATCAAACATTCTTGTTCCAATCTTTGAAAACACACGGAATTAAGAAAAACAGATTTTTTTCAATATCATTGGATCCAGAATCTCATAGTGATATTCATCCTACAACCCTCAAACCATATGTGGCTCACAGAATATTACATACTGCTTTCTGCTAAGTCACATTATGGAGCCAGACAATTTCCTTTGGATTGTGATATAACAGTTGACCTGGAAAAGGGGAGATTTAAAACAGTTCTCTCAACAGACACAGATGGACTCACACGGAGGCAGTGGGAGGAATTCATGATGCCAGCTGTCTAGAAATGAATGACAGACTCTCTTGGACTAATCTCTCCTTCAACTTAAAATAATCTCACATTGTAACCTTTATCTAGCTGTTTTGATAAGTTTGTTTTTAAATGGTATCATGAAAAACTGTAATTGTCCATTACAATAATTAGGCTGAATTCTTTCATGGTTTCTCAGGGGCCTGGATGGTAAAGGGAGAAAAGTGATCTTCAGATATTAAGGAGAGGTAATATGTCATAAGAAGCCAAGCACAGGATTTAGAGACAGGCCCGAGTTCCCTTCTCCATTTCCCTACTTACAAATTTTATAATCTCAGTTTACTTTTTGTTCGCTAAGGCCAATACGGACTCTACAGAGATGCTGTTAAGAATCAGTGACTCAGGGATGCCTGGGTGGCTCAGAGGTTTAGTGTCTGCTCAGGGCATGATCCCAGGTCTGGGACTGAGTCCCGCATCAGGCTCCCTGCGAGGAGCCTGCATTGTCCTCTGCCTGTGTCTCTGCCTCTCTCTTCCTGTGTCTCTGATGAAGAAATAAATAAAATCTTAAAAAAAAAAAAAAAAAAAAGAATCAGTGACTCAGTGCCTGCAAAATAACCGGCATGTCAGTAGTGCCCAATAATTGGCAATTATTGTTCATTTATAAATGCCTGATTCATCTTACTATCACTTAGCACCTATTGTTGTGCCTTACATACTCAATAAATGATTAAATCAGTGTTTTTTAGTGAGTTTCTGTTAATCAACTAGAGTAAGTACTTTCATACTGAAAGCATTTAATATGTCAATCCATAAATTTAAAAAGTCTTAACTTGGTTCACACACAACAAAGCTGATTGAACAGAAATATTCCACATAAAATGTTACTGGTTGTTCTGGCACTTCAAAGCAATTCCAATCTTATTTAAATGGATGGAAAGTCATGGAAGATAAGCTTCTTCTGATTTTTTGCTGATTTCCCTTTCACATAGGAAGAGGAATTGTGGAGTCATAGCATTTCAGAGCTGGAGATGGACTATAGAGACCTCCAATGAACACCTCCATTTTACAGATAACTAAACCAGGGCCCAGGTAGGCAATGTGACTTGCACATGATCATAATGGGAGAGCCAGGATTAGAAGTAAGGTCACAGAAATCCTAGTGCTATTTTCTTTATTTTATATCATAGAGCATAAACCAAACCTAAGTCGTAGCAGTTGTGCTTTGGTACTCTAAAAGAGGATTCTGTGGTGAGTTCTAATGGACCAAAAGACATCTAGGATCAATGCAACTCAAGGTAAAAGAAAAATGGCAACTCATTCAGTCATCATCTTTAAGGGAAAAAATAAATTTAACATTACCTTTCTTTAGTTCCTCAGTATGGCAGCTATGTATTATTCTAACATAAATACTTGGGTCTTACAAAATTATTGGTGTTAAAAGCATGTTAGTTTTCCACAGTAATGGTAAATAGTCCTCTTGAAAGAGATAGCAAAATTATTCTTCATAATGAGTTCTGTTCTCTAAGGATTTGCCAGTTCCATGAAAACATTAAAACACATTCTTTTCCTCCAACAGCAGAGCGATTTAGTCTGAGCACCTTCCTGGGTGATCTTTGGAGGGCACTTCAGTGAGTTTTGCCTAAGTTTGCCCCTCCATTCATATTATTACACTGACAGTAGTTATATAGTCAAGATAGGAATTAGTTGAAATAAAGCACTTAGAATGATAGCATAGAATGAAAACCTAACCAATACTACCTGCTACTATTATTGTTACCATTTTCATCCTTATTACCATATTGTCAAAAACATAATATTCACATATAGCAATATTAAATTCTATCCTCTAACTTCATTATAATTCATAAATGCATTTATCCCATCTCAGGCTGTTCTGTCATGTGATTAAATGATGCCATGATTTTTTTTTAATTTTAATCAACCTGTATGTTTTTTGCTATTAGACTTCATAGCTTCAAAAGAAAGTAAATAAAAGACAGTAAATAAATATGCACACTTGCTTCTATGGACTCAAAGCTCTTTGAAAGTCCTCTGACTCTCCTCTTAGGTACTTTCCAAATCTGCTAAGCTCCCCTTCATTTGAAATCAAGATGGCCATAATAAAGGAAAACTTGGGGGGATGCCTGGGTGGCTCAGTGGTTGAGCATCTGCCTTCAGCTCAGGACGTGATCTTGGAGTCCCTGGATGGAGTTCTACATCAGGGTCCCTGTATGGAGCCTGCTTCTCCCTTGCCTGTGTCTCTGCCTCTTTCTCTCTCTGGTCTCTCATGAATAAATAAATAAAACCTTAAAAAAAAAAAAAGAAAACTTGGTAGATATCTGAATAACATCAGAAATAATGTAATACAGGATGTTCCTACACATCTATAGGGGTATGATTTCACTTGCTTTAAGTGATTGCATGTAACTTCCTAGATTGTTATAAGAAAAATAATAGAAAGAATCAAGAAGAGCTGTCTACATTCTCCATAACTTAGTTCAAGACATAGAGCTGAACTAAATATATATATATATATGTATATGTGTATATATATATATACATATATATATCAGTAAATACTGTTGAATTCATGAATAAAATAAAACAAAGTATCACTGAAATTTTGACAAATATTTGCAACTGAAACATTTCTACAGTATATATTTTTTTCTTCTTTTAATATATCTTCATTTGCAAATCTGAATGAATGAATCTCATTCTCTTGCCAAGACCTACAATTTGTGTATACAACTCTTTGTCACTTCTAAATGGACAATTACTGGGTATACATCATCCACATGCCCGTTGTTGATTACCCTGAAGGCTGCGCTACTGAAAGTTCACTTCTCAATGTATTAACAACAGATTCAGAACACTAGGGAAATAATTCATTTCTCAAACACAGTGTCTGCCCTTCTGATAAGGCATATTTTCAAAAGTTAGACATTCTACAAAAAGCCCAAAGTCATGACTAAAGCTATATCAAAAAACATGTGGTGACGGAATATTCATCTCTACTATTTTTAATTTTGTGTGCTCATTTCATAGCCAACTTTGTACTTCTACACTAAAAACTGGAATGAAAGTGACTGTCGAACAGGCATTGCCTAAATTAGATTTATAGACAGATACATTAAAAAGAAAAGGACTAGTGAATATCAGAAAGTTTCAGGGGAAATACAATGAATCTGAATCTAAATTAAATTTGATTTAGGGCAAATATAAATTAGGTGTCATTCCAGATAGATTAAAAAAAAAGAATTTACAAATTGTTTTCAGAATTACAAATGGAAGAAAGATTTTTTTTAATTAGACCATAAAGTAGGTTAGATAAAGCATACTTTAAAAAATAATGTCAATGAAGTAACAGTGAATTCCTTTCCCCCCAGGGATATAGGAAAAGAAATTTCAGACTTTCCATGAAAGAATTATGGAATTTTCATGGAATCAAACTGACAAAATTAGTCTCATGAGTCAATATTTAAAATGCTTAAAATATACTTCCACAAAAGATGATTTCTCTGATAAATAAGATTAATGTCTTCATTTTCCATTTACCTAAAGACAATTTCTTAATGCAGTTGGACCACAAAGAGAATCCCTTTATGTATTTCTACCTCCCTGATTTCAAAAGCCTTGAGGCCAGGAAAGAGAAGAAACAGAGTTGATGGACAGATGGACTGAAGAACACAATCCCACAAAACCAATTCATTCTCACAATTCTTCTCTCGTTTGGTAGCATTACCTACAGAGTAACGTTGCAACTCCTTGTCATGATATTGAAGGCATTCCCTGAACTGAGGCTTGAACACATTACTCTGCATATTTCATAGTCTGGCCGTAATTACGATATTTGCCTTTTCTGAAACACACCACAGGCCTTCTTGTTTCCAAATCTTTGATGACGGTATTCTTCTATCCTGAACCTCTATCCAAGCCTTTTTTTACTTCAAACATTTACTCATCCTTCAAGTCCACAATGATGGATTTGAATGTTACTTCCTTTATAAAACTTCCTGGGTATCTTCAGTCTGAACCTCTGTGATCTCACAGCATAATAATTATACTCTTCTTGACTAGGTAGTATGGGAGTTCAAAACAGAATGTTAGAGATTGATGCATCTGAGTTGAAATCCTCCTCTGACACTTGTTTAAAATTCTCAAATGGATATAGAAGACATGGTATAGTCTTCTATGTATATGTATGGTATATATTATATATATAATGGGATATTATGGTATATATATATGGTATATGTATTTTATATGTGTGTGTATGTATATGTGTATATACATATATAATGCAATATTACTCAGCCATCAAAAAGAATGAAATCTTGCCATGTGCAATGATGTGGCTGGAACTAGAGGGTATTACGCTAAGTGAAACAAGTCAATCAGAGAAAGACAAATACCATATGATTTCACTCATATATGGAATTTAGGAAACAAAACAGATGAACCTAGGGTAAAGGAAGAAAAAATAAAATAAGATAAAAACAAAGAGGGAGGCAAACCATAAGAGACCATTAATTATAGGAAACAAACCAAGGGTTGCTGGAGGGGGCGGGATAGAGGGATGGGGTAACTGGTTGATAGGCATTAAGGAGGGCCCTTGGTGTAATGAGCACCGGGATTATATGCAACTGATGAATCTACTCCTGAAACTAATTATACACTGTACGTTAACTAAATTGAATTTAAATAAAAAATAAATAAAAACTCTTGAGGTTTTAGCAAGCCACTTGAGTCTAAATAACAAGAATATCTATTTTCCCAGGCTATTATAGGGATTAGGGGTGGTGTGTGTTTTGAAGTGTCTAGAAGACAGTGGACCAAAGAGTCAAAATATTAGTTCTCATATTACAGTAGCCTCTAAACCTGAGGGTCTTCCTTCATTTTGAATGCATAGACACTTGATCATTGCACATGTTCAAAATAGAAAGGATATTGGAATGACATTGAAATAATATTGAATAGCATTGAAATACTAAAAGAATACAGACACAACAAATTGCTGTTACTTTCTGTCCTTCCTTGGAAAATTGCAAGGTAATTCTAGGCTAATCAAGAATTGCCTGATAGCTTTCAGAGAGAAGGCTAAACTGCCAACTAGATCAAGACCAGCTAAATGAAGGAAAACACTGACAAAACCTGCACTCTTAGTATCAGGCTCCCACTACATTCATTGGCTCTTTGAGGTTTAAAAACAGTTTAATGACTTAGAGCACTAATCCAGAAAATTTGGTCAAATGTGGTGATCCTATCTCTGTAATCCTCTGGGAATCAAATCAAAGAGAGTCAGTTCAGTATCAGAGCAAGAGGAATTCAAGGTCAAATACTGTTTGAGGAGAATGTGATGAGGGGTTGGACAAAACAGGGTGAAAGGGAGTGGTTGATATAGTCTTTCAGTTATGGAATAAATAAATCACAGGAATAAAAGTGCAGCATACAGAATACAGTTGATGATACTATATATTATGATGGATGGTAGCTACACTTGTGGTGAGCATATCATGGTGTGTAGAGTTGTTGAATTACTATGTTGCACACCTGAAACTAATAATATTGTATATCAATTATATTCAAGTCAATCCCCATCAAGTAAATAAATAACAGAAGAAAGTGAGCATCTTACTGTTCCTATCAGACATCTTCCACAATAGAAAAGAGTACTATTTTTAGACAATCAAAAATAAACGGAAACATAATTGGAGTTGAATATGTAATTTTTAAATAAAACTGATCTTGGAACCCATAGCTATGTCTTCATTCTCAAACAATAACATGACCTCTATTTATCACGGAACAGAGAGAGATATGTTTAGTCTAAATAAGAGCAAAGCACATGTTGTCTTTTGAAAGAGGTCAATGTAAAGCACAGATTAAGTAAACACGTAAAAAGTCTCGACAATAAATTATTAAAAAAAACTTATTTTATGGTATTTAAAAATTAAATTAAAATAGGACATTTCTCTTTTGATAACTCATAAGAGAAACATAAGGTTCTTTTGATTAAATGCTGGTGACACAATCTTTTACACTGACTCTGGGTACCACTCTCTTCTCCCAAACACTCAGCCCAGAAAAACTGCTGGCTGGTGTTCACCTGTGAAATTGAGTGTGCACACAATTCAACCTCCGTAGACAGAATGAAACACTGTGAACGATAAGAGAGTGATGTGAATTTGTAAGAAATACACGTATGCTGTTGGAGTCTAATAGAAATATTTTAACCACTGGCCTGAATCCAATCTGCACAGTAATTTAATAGACTATCAACCACAAATGCAATCCATAAGGCAAGTAAATGGTACCAAATGCAATAGGTGATTTTCTTGGAATGGGATTGGCAGAATCAAACTAATCTATGTGAAAAAGGAAGCTGCCTGGCAACATCATACAGTTAAAATCTTCAATAAGGAAGTGTAACCAATCATATCTTTATGATTTAACACTTTGGAAGAAATTTGATCAATACCATAGGACCTAAAAAAATCTGAAAGATCTTTTTTTTTAATCTCCAAGAGTTTCTTCTTTTTCCTAGGATATTTTATCTCATTAAATGTAGAGGAATTCCATGGGAACAAAACTTGAAGCCAGTGTTTTCTAAGAAACACGTTAAATACACATATTTAAATAATAATTTTTTCTTTCAAAAGAACTTATTGCAACAGTATCATTTAGAAACCATTTTTAGAATTCCACCTTAGGGAATTATTTTCAGGGTCACCTAAGGAGCCCTGAAAAGAAATTAATTCCATGAATCTATAATCATAACTCAGAGATGAATTCAGAGCTTTGTGATTAACTCCACCTTAGCTCTACTAAATAGAAATATTTAGAATTTGGAATACAAATATTTTATAAGGAAAAAAACATAGAAAAATAATTGTAGAAGTAAACCATGGCTTTTTTTTTTTTTTTTTTAATGGAAAGACTTCAAGAGCACAATCAAATGCCTTATCTAGATGCTCTGGAATTGTATAAAGAGACAGAAGTAAACCAGGTGATCTGAGTGTCCCTTCTAGCTGAAGATTAGACTTTTTTTATCATTATATTATATACACAGTATATAACAAAAATTTTGCCCACCTGATATATTGGTTGAATGCAGCTTTCTTTGCCAACCATATGATATAATCCATATAAATCCCCACTAATACTCTTTCCTTCCATGGATGATCAGTTAAAAATTAATATATAAATTAAGATAACCAAGAAATTTTGTTTCTAAAGGGAAGTTAATCTTTCCATTAAACACTAGACTGTTGATAACTGAAAAAAAGTAGAAGATAATTTGAAAAATCTAATAAAATATTTTATCCATTTATTCAAACAACAATAAACAGGTATTTATAGTTTATTATGTGACAGTCAGTGTTCTAAGTATTGACATGAAGAGGTAAAAAAAGAGAAAATGGCCTCTGATCTCATGGAACTTGTATTCTTATATGGAAGACAAACTTTACACAAAAAAATATACAATTAAGTATTTTTTATTTAAATTCAATTTGCCAACATAAACAATTAAATATTTTGATAAGATCTATGATGAAAAAGTAAATGTCTATGACAGAGAAGAAGAAATATTGGAGGAAAACATTCAATCTGAGTTCTGAAAAAAATTAAGATTTACTAGGTGGATGCTTCCTTTAGGCAGAGATAGCAAATGTGTAGAAAGGTCTGCAATTGGGAAAGATCTTGATATTTTCAAGGAATTGCAAAATCGACAGTGAGGCAAAAGCTTCATTGGTGAAAGAGAGTAAGAAAGGTGAGGCTGAAGAAATGGGTTCGAGCCAGGTCATGCAGGCCTTGGTAAGACCTATCAATGATTTAGGCTCTTTTTTTGCTAGATGCACTAAGAAACCATTGAAGGGTTTTGAGCAAGGGAAGGACATAGCCAAACTTCATTCATGAAAAAGTTCAGTCTGGCACTGGGAGTAGTAGGGATGGATTATAGAGAATGAAGGGTGGTCATGAAGCTATTGCACCCCTGAAGACTCAGGGACGGTGGAGATGGAAAGAAGCAGACATCTGTGAAATGCATCTGTGTCATATGACACTGCAAATTTAATGTCAGAAACAAATAATAATTGCTTCTTCTTGACTCAAGATAAAACTTTGGCAATAATTTTACAAAAAAAAAAAAAAAGCAAAACTTTAGGGACACCTAAGTGGCTCAGTTGGTTAAGAGTCTGACTCTTGATTTCAGCTCAGGTCATGATCTTGGGGTTGTGAGACTGAGCCCCATGTGTCAGGCTCCGAGCTCAGCCGGGAGTCTGCTTGAGATTCTCTCCCTCTCTCTCCGCCCCTCCCCCTGCTTGCTCACTCTCTCTCTCTCAAATAAATAAATCTTTCAAAAATATACTTTAAGTGAAACTCCTTATAGTGACAGTGGACAGAAAACAGAATAAGGCAATTCAGTTTATAAAGCTAATCACATGTTTATCTACCAAGAGAGTTCTTTAATCCCTAGAATACCATCAATGAACACAGACTCATGTCAAAGGTTTCTCTGGCAAATAGAATCCCACTAGGTGGGATTAATTTCAGATACTACCAATTCGTACTGAATTTACTTTTATGTGGTTACTATAACTGAAGGCTTAAGAGAATAGCAACAAGGAGAATATGCTTAGTTGGAAGAAAGGTAAGATAAAAATTATTTACTCATAAGTAAATATACATAAATTTGACAAAAGGAAACCATTAAACAGGATTTCTGAAGTACTTGTCCTTGAATGTGAGTAGGGATTTGGATACATTAAACTGAAAACAGTTATGTGCAAATGCCCATATCAATAAAAGTTAAAAAGGTTTGAGCGATGTTAAACATGGTCCTTGGAGGTAAGCTAATTAGTAAACTAGAGAGTCTTAAAAATCTCAAGTGCCATCTTTGAACTGAACAAGACATCTACTAATGAAGTCCCCAGTGGGCTAAAAGTCTAGATCTGGCAATATGTGTATTTCTGTAGCTGAATTTCAACTATGTTGATGCATTAAAAGCAATATGAGACATTACTCTATAAAGAAAAAGGAGGGTAAAAATGTTCACAGCATGCACCATACGCTGGAAGCCTTTCATTTTTAATTTCTTGGTTATAGCCAATGCATGTAAGACAATCAGATGTAACCAAGGCAAAAGAGAGAGGGAAAAAGTAAAAAAAAAAAAAAATTAATTAACTATAATAAGCAAAATAACAGATATTGAGAGGGAAAATCATCAATTAAATCAAACTCCCTAGATAACTTACATATTGCAAAAATAAGAGAGGCAAATCTGACTCTTCTCAGTTTTATGGGCTAAAATATTAGACTTTATGATCAAGCATAGTATTATTTGAAATGAGGTGTTTTAAAGAAGCATAATCAAGTCAGATATTTAATTTGGAAATCTATATAGATCACCTAATTGTCTTCATCTTGACAAGAGGAAAAAAAGATTTTTCCTGGAGCTGGCTAACACTTACTACTTATTACCAAAGCATGATTTATTATACTTCATAGAAAAGTCACTTGCTCTCAGAGTTGTGTTTTCTAATAAGCATCCCGCTAGGATGTGTTACCGAGTGTTTTCTCTGTTTTAGTCATAGAATCTAAAGAAACTGAGCAGGTTTCAGGGAACAGAAAACCTTGAAAATAATATTGGCCTGGTGTTTAGAAAAGGAGCGTATCCAGGAAAGAAAACTGAACATATAGACAGTATGCCTTCTTTTTTCTCTGGGGACACAAAGAAGACCCAATACCTACACCTCTATAATTTGAAAAATAATAAAATAGATGAACAAGGCAGAAGCACAATTTAAAAAAAAAAAAAACAGTTTCACAACTTTAATTGAACAAGCTCAATATAAACTAGCACAGCACACACATCCTATTGTACTGACATCCTATCCCTGTCAGGAGGATTTTGATCGTCTTTAAAATTCATTCAGACTTCTTAATCAAACCCTAACATTACCCTGACATTACCCTTCCCTTTTTTTTTTTTTTTTTTTTTTTTTTGTTATGTTTACCTTCATAGAGGCAGAGAAAAGAAGGAAGGGTAAGAGGGAGGAAGAATGGAAACAACAAAACTCTCATAGATTTCTTGAGATCATAACACTTCAGTATAGACCTCATAAGGAAAATAGTCCAGAGCTGCTGAAGGAGGAGAAGGTTGGAGTAGAGCAATGAGTGATGGATGGCCAATTAGACACTGGTATGGAGAACTAGGGATGGCAGGCATAGATACATGTGCCTCGGGCCCAGTATATCTTACATATTTATCTTGCTTCTGTTCTTATCTTTTTTGTCTTCCCCCAAAGGGCAATATCTTTATAGATTTGTTTTTACTTTTGTTGTAAACTCTCTGTAGCACCACATGGACAATGAGCATTCAACATTTTGTTGCTGTTGTTGTTTGGGGTTTTAGTGTCCCTACTCTTACTTATCAGTGGACAGATAGTAAGTAGTATGATTCAGGAGGAACAGAAAGTCCTTTCTACTTCCTAGTAAGTACTATTTTTCTGAAAGTTATAACTTAAGCCTGAAATTCTGTCTAAATAAGCCAATTAGAGAATGATCCAGGTTCCGATATCCTGTCTTTTAAAGTGAAAATATCCCTAAGACTTTAGGCTGGCCTATCCATCATTGACACTTCAACATAAAGTTGTTAAACTAGATTGTTACCTCCCAACGTTTTGTCTCTGCCATTTAACCTCAAGGATTAGAGTTTCACAGAGGGAGCCAGAGGAATGATATATAAGCAAGTGACACAAACCAAGTATATATGGTGACTTCAGTAAACAATAATTATGTGGCCTGAGAACACACAATTCTGGGGCAGAAAATGGTGAAAGTATAGAAAAAATGGTAAACTTTATATGCTTGGTAATCTTGCTTCCAACTGGCCCTGGGACCCACTGTATTTATTATTAAAACCTTCCTTTAAATTGTTTTGTTCTTTTCCATCATCACAGGTATTCCTAAGGTCATAAGTTGGTTGTAACTGCAGTTCTCCGATATTTTATCAGTGCTTAGAGAGTTGTTTAATCTTGAGATGAAGTGCAAACACTGATTTAAAAAAAAAAAAACAGTACAATCACTGGGGACAAAGAAGTTTTCAAATAACGCTTTTTCTCAGAATTGGTAGAATGAGGAAAAACGTTGACTAATGGTTCAAATACTGAAGGAGGATGAGAGGAAGAAAAAAGAAGAAATATATGAGAGACAAGGGAAATAGCTGATGGGGTTATATTAATCAAAAGTAAGATAGGAAAAACAGAAGTGTTTTGCTCTTGGATGAGATGAGAAGTGATATTTATTATAGCAAGGGTGCAAGTTAATGTAGTCAGGGGAAGCTAGCACAGAGACAGCAAGAAAATGTAGACATGAGGGAGGAAAGATATTTGAGACAGAAAGGAAACTTCATGTGTCTGTTTTCTTAAGTAAGAAAAAGGCCTGGGGGGCGCCTGGGTGTCTCAGTCAGTTAAGTGCCTGCCTTGGCGCAGGTCATGATCCTGGGGTCCTGAGATGGATCCCAGCATAGGGCTCTCTGTTTAGTGGGAAGCCTGATTCTCCCTCTCCCTCTGCTGCTCTCTCTACTTGTGCACACTTGCTTTCAATCTCTCTCTCTAATAAATAAAATCTTTAAAAAGAGAGAGAGAGAGAGAAATGCTTGGGATGTTCCTGAAGAAGAGTGATGATATGAATAAAGTAAAAGAAGATGTAAAAAAAGATGATATGAACAGGGCAACCTCTAAATGTGTCTTTAACTCTCTCCCTTCAAGAAAGGATTTTAACATTTAATTGAGCTTGCTCGGCACAATTGCAGGTTTTATGTTTGTTTGGTCAGTTGCCCTTGTTTTTCACATTTTTCCATGTCAGTTACAACAATTAGATGCTGCAGTTTCACTGCTCTTAATTTCAAAGGGTCAGCTCTATCTTGCTTTAGGGAAAACTTAAGAAAAATCATTCATATCTGGGAGGATCAATAAAACAATCTCGAGTGGGAAAGTGTTCTGGAGGCAGAGGGTCAAGATATTTACATATTGTCCGGTATGAGATCTTCTCCAATCTCTGACATTATAAAGATAAGCATCAGAACATAAGGCATCAACACTTTGTGAAGCAATTAGGAACAATGCAGAGAGGGACTTTGTTCATCTTGGACACTCTTAGTGATTATCTGACCCTGCTCGTCCATAGGAATAATTGCCAACCAGCTTCTGGTCCAACCTCAAGCAAGGTTCCTAATACCAGAACAGGACAACTTCACTGACTGACCTCTATCAACTAAAACCCAGTGAATCCACTAATCTACTCTGATTTTTTCTTGAGAAGCATTCTATTGATAAGGCCCCACTTTAGAACGAAATAAAACAAAAGGACTGCTGGGGATTTACCTCAAAGATACAGATGCAGTGAAACCCTGCAACACCTGCACCCCAATGTTTGTAGCAGCAATGTCCACAATAGCCAAACTGTGAAAGGAGCCTCGGTGTCCATCGAAAGATGAATGGATAAAGATGTGGTCTATGTATACAATGGAATATTCCTCAGCCATTAGAAATGACAAATACCCACCATTTGCTTCGACGTGGATGGACCTGGAGGGTATTATGCTGAGTGAAGTAAGTCAATCGGAGAAGGACAAACATTATATGGTCTCATTCATTTGGGGAATATAAAAAAATAGTGAAAGGGAATTAAGGGGAAAGGAGAGAAAATGAGTGGGAAATATCAGAGAGGGTGACAAAACATGGGAAACACCTAACTCTGGGAAACAAGTGGAAGGGGGGGGTGGGCAGAGGGATGGGGTGACAGAGTGACAGGCACTGAGGGTGGCACTTGATGGGATGAGCACCGGGTGTTATGCTGTATATTGGTTAATCAAACTCCAATAAAAAAATACAAAAAAAAAAAAAAAAAAGACTCCACTTCAGGAGTTGAGAGGAGGGCAGGCTGCATCTGCCGAGCTTTTTTTTTTTTTTCTTTTTTGCTTATTCTGAGTGAAGTGTAAATTGGCTTCTTGTTTTGTTTTAAGAGTCTAAATGTCAAGAGTGCTTAATTTGACCCATTTTACATATGTTAAGAAGGAAATTAGAAACCCTGTTAAGGCCTGAATGCTAAGAGCTCTCATCAGTGACTTCAGTCTAACTTGGCATTATTTTTCTACATGCCTATAAGTTGTTTTAGAGTTATGAAATTTGTATTAATATGATAAAGACAAAAATTATCAAATTGCAAGGATACACAGCCATTTACCTTCATATTAAGGTACTGCTTTTCTTTCATCTTTGTGTACACTTTACCCAGGAAGCCATTATTATTTTTTTTTTCCAGGAAGCCATTATTTTGCTGAATGCATCTGATAGGCTTGGAAAGGAAATTTTTAAAAAATTAGAAAATGGTTAAATGGATCAGAAAAGAAAGTACATGAAAATACAGAGAAGAGATTATCAATAGCAGCTAAAAGAGGTGAGAAGGTAGAAAGAAACAGTATTGGAGGAGCTGTTAAAGGAAGGAAGAGAGTTGTGAGAGAAAGGACCACCAGTGAGCTTGGAATTTTTATTTGTAAGGGAAAGAGAAGACAAGCAAAGAGGGAAGTTGAGATTTGGTCTGCTGCAATAAGAAATGGGACACTGACAAAAAAAGAAGTGTTTAGTTACACTGCACATAGCGCAACATAATGTCCTCAATTGAAACCCTCTGAATCTTCTCAAAATACAACATTTCTCTTTAACTTTTCTTTTTAATGCTACAACGTGCTGTGATTGTTCTTAAAGTCAAAAGAAACTAAAATGTCATTTTATTCAAGAAACATTTTGTGCACTCAGGGAATTTTAGACATAACGTGATTGTCCAGCTGTATATTCAGTGAGCCAAGACTGACCTTTCATCATGAGAGTCAGGTTGCTGAGTTTGGGGGACAAGCCAGAGCAGACATAAGCCATGATCGGATTGTCCTTATAGTACCATACTAAGGTGAAAAGCAAATTGTAGGAATTACTCTGAGATTGGAAAATGCCTGATCTGTAGATAGATCAAATGAAATATGGAGCCTTAGAACTTTGGGAGATTGCCAGACTGTGAAAATCTAAGAAACTCCCTCATGAGGTTTCAGGATGGAGATTAGTGTTTAAGCCATATCTACAAACACATCATTTATTAAAACATCTGAGTCTTTCTTAGAAGAAAAGAAGAGATCAGTGGCAGGTACAATTGAATAGTTTTAGGGCCTTTTCCTGGACTCATAGCAAGGACCTGATTCATTGGTGCTTGGAGACCTCAGAGGGCTGAAAAAAATCTCTCCTTTAAGGAACTAGAGACGTTTTCAGAAATTACATTCCAGGGCTGGGAAATAGAATATGCTTTTGAAATACTACAGTAATGTCAGGTCTCAGAAAATGAGAATCAACAGAGATTAAAAGGAATATTGTAAATCTTGCATTAAGAACAGTTTGAGGATCTGAAGATATAGACTTCCATTTTGAGGACTAAATGCCTAGTAACCCTAAAGAGAATGCAGAGCAAGACTTGGAGTTGATGGCCTCAACTTGTAAAAACATGTCAGAGAAAGGAGAGAAGTTTTCTGAATAGTGGTGAGATACACGAGTCTTTGATAGTGGACCACAGCATTGTGCTAGGGCACTCTTTGGAGAAGTAAGATGGCTTAGGTCAAACCAGTGCAGAAGAAACGTGAAACTAGTTTGCTGAATAGACTTTTTTCAGAATCCCAAGAGGCCATCTGCATTACCAATGTTAGTAAATTTACTTAATGAAGAGGAAAAAGACATTACCATGGCAGTCCTTAAGGATAGGGCCAAATACTGGATTTCAAGCTAAGGTTTTAGGGTAGCCACGGGAAGCTAGAAAAGCTAATGTAGGCAAGAAAACATATACAAGAAATGAATCCTTAAATGTATATAGGTCCTCATGGGAATGGAAACATTTCTTCACTTTCTGTCAAGAATCTCTCAGAACTTGGGCAGCCCCGGTGGCTCAGCGGTTTAGTGCCGCCTGCAGCCTGGTGTGTGATCCTGGAGACCCAGGATCGAGTCCCACATTGGGCTCCTTGCATGGAGCCTGCTTCTCCCTCTGCCTGTGTCTCTGCCTCTCTCTCTCTCTGTCTCTCATGAATAAATAAATGAAATCTTAAAAAAAAAAAAAAACTTAATAAAAACAAGAATCTTTCAGAACTAGACTAGGGCATTTTTAATGGATTATGTCTCTAAATTTACCTTTTATTCATAAGAGTTGGTCAATGACAGCATCTCTCCAGCCACTTAGCACTAATCTCCAGAGGTAGGGACACACTTTAACAGATGTATGTCAGTTAAGGACTTTGGAACATAGTGTTTATTCCAGTTATGTTGGAAGTTATACTTCAGAAAAAAAAGTAATCAATGAAAACACCAATTCTCTTTTCTGAGCGAATGAAACATACTTTGCTGGGTAAAGTCTATTTAAATCAAAAGGAACAAGGGCAAAAGCAAGAGTAGCAGAAAGACATGGCACTCAACCCGGTAGGAGGAGCAGAAGAACAAATGACTGAGATCTGGATGGAAAGTGACACTGGGTATCAAAGTATATACTGCAGTCTTTTTTTTTTTAAGAGTTTTTTTATTTGTTCATGAGAGAGATAGATCAGCAGAGACATAGGCAGAGGGAGAAGCAGGCTCCTGTAGGAAGCCTGATGCAGGACTCAATCACAGGACTCTAAGATCACAACCTGAGCCAAAGATAGACCCTCAGCCACTGAGCCGCTCAGGTGCTCCTATATTGCAATCTTTTTAACAAAAGTTAAATTACAACAAAAATACTTCATTAAAAGATCTTATATCCCTTCCCTCCCCCTAACATCTGCAAAGATCTCTTACTTACTGAACTCTTACTGAGCTTTTCAGCTAGAGGCCCTTTGTCATGCTGAATTAAACTTAAAGTGGCAGATGACAATAAATTGAGGAATATAATCCTAGAAAGGACATGAGGGTAACTGAAGAATATCTCCAGAAATAATCAGAAAAGATGAATTTGGGGAGGTTCCTAGAAGAAGTACAGTTATATATTGAGGAGGTTCATCATGGGTTGATTGAGAAAGGGATGATTTTGCATTTTATCTATTTTTGCTTGAGGGACAGACCGAAAATCATGATAGGATAAGATTTTTTTTTTTTTTAAGTTTCCATGAAGAGCAGAAACTTGGGGAGAGAGATATAATTCCTTGTCATCCTGCAAGTGTCAAATGACACCTATATTTAGAGCTCTTCTCTGTCCATTTCATATAAAGTAGCCACACACACCACACCTCCTTTCAGGTACTCTCAATCATATAATTTGTTTACAAAATTCACAGCATTTGTTATCACACTCTGCAATTAATCGTATTTATGTATTTACTTATTTACCATTTTTCTCTCCAATTAGGATTTGAATTCCATAGAGTCAGGATCCTTTTCTGTCTGGATCACACTATTCACAGACCTACCACATTCGTGGCCCACAGTAGATATCCAATAAATATTTCATGAAAGAATGACTGACTGAAAGACTGACTGAATAAATAATGAAAGAATGAATGAATAGGGTTTTCTAGAAAATGCCATTCTGTTATGTACAGTATAACTTCCCAACCCTTGCTTTGTTCTAATGACATTAGTATAAGATTTTTTTGTAAAGCGTTATTTAAAAATGCTCATCCTCCCTCCATTTTGTTACAAAAAATAAATAACTGTTGCTGTTTTGACAGAGGAATATAACAAAATCAAATAATATCTCTGTATTGACAAGACTGAGGGTAACATATTACTGTCATTTTATGGAACAAATAGGTACCCTTTACTCATACTTAATTTTTTTTCACAAAAGCCTTTATTTCCTTGCTCATTTGAGCAGTTTGTGATTCAGCAAACTTTCATTCTTTCAGATACAGTATGTAAGAATATTCCTCAAAATTAACCTTAACCTATGGACTCTGTATCAATAAAGCATGCAAACTTTGTTCTCTATAAAGTCATGTAGGTAATTGATACTTTAATCATTTTAATTGAGTTATCACCATTCAATTCATGTAACAAGGTAGAAAATTTTACTTTAATCAACTCTTCCTCATGGGACCACATCTAAACTGAAAACACATTATTGTCTTCTTTGCTTCCTGTCAACTGAATTCCATAATCCAATTAGGCAACCTGGTATCAAAGAATTTAAGTTTGCCTCTAAGTTAAATCCCCATTCCTAGGATTGACTAGGATGGGTATAATGTGTATTTTCAGCTACCTCTCAGCTTATCTCTAACTAATCTTCAAATCCTTGGTAAGCAAAGATATCCATGGTGATGCTATAGCTACTGATGATGAACCTATTTTCATTTTTCAAATCCAGCTCCTTCTCAATTCCAATTTTAGTAACCTAGGTCAAATCTTTATTAAAACTCATCAGGACCACTGAACTCCTAGTTAACTAGCTTTTCATCTTTTAATTCAGAAGTCCTTAAACTTTGAACTAGGTCCTCTGGAGAGGAGGTCTCAAAACGTTTCAGACCATTCACCTCTCAGTAAAAAAATCTTGAATGCACACACAAATTGTAAGTGCATTTATTTATTCATAAATTATGCATGTGTTTCATTTTGCTAATGCATAATGTACATTTTTTAAACATACAAAAAAATTTAAAAGGTGAAGTAGAAAGAAATAGAAGCTCTAGGGGCACCTGGAGGCTCGGTAGGTTAAGCATCTACCTTTGGCTCAGATCATGATCTCAGGGTCTTGGGATGGAGCCCTGCCCTAAGTAGTCTAAGTAGTCTGGTTCCCTGCTCACCAGGGAGTCTGCTTCTCTCTCTCCCTCTGCCCCCGCCCTCCCCCCCACACACACACATTCGTGTTCTTTCTCTAATAAATAAATAAAATCTTTAAAAAAAAGAAAGAAATAGAAGTTCTAACTTTTTTTTTCCTTTTTTTCCTGAATCCCTGTGAATCATATCCTTCTGCCCTAGGGTAGTGATTAGATGCCTTTCAGAATTCTAGAAAATCCTACATTTTCTACATATATATATATATATATATATATATATATATATATATATAGCATTCAAGTCATCTCTGACCTCTTAGGTTAGGATCCAGAGAATACATCACTTACACTGCCCCCAGATTGATTTTATTAAAACACAGACTTTATCCTGATACTACCCTCCATTTCCAAAAATCTGTGACTGTTTAAAAGATTATATCCTTTCTTCTTTGGTTAGTGAACATAACTTCTACAAAATCTGGGCCAAACTTTGCAGCCTTACTTTCCTGGCAGGCCTGCTGGCTACAGAGAAAACACCCTTTCCCCTGCACTATACATGGCTCGCATATGTGTCATTTTCTACTTCTTTACGAAGGAAACTACCAATCATATTTAAGTAATCCTAGAAAGAGCTATCAGTTATTAAACACTGACTTTGGGTCACATATACTTATTATCTTATTCTACTCTCACAGCATTATGGGATAGTATCATTAACCCCAATTTATAGAAGAGTTAACTATCAGTCAGAAAGTTATTATATTTTACCAAAGATCATACAGTTGAATTCAGAGCCAAGGCTGGGGAACTCAAAACCTGGGCATGTTACCACATATTGAACAGCTTCCACAACCTCAAGTGCCTTCTCAAACATAATGCTTGTCCTGACGCCCCAGCCCCGACCCCATTCTTCCCCAGGTAGCATGAGAAGTTATCTGCCCTATGTTTTTTAGCACTTTGCTCACACATCTATAAATTTGAGTACTTTATGTGTGTCTTCTCTCCTACCTTACTGTAAACTACTAGGAGGTTAGGAGTGTTTTAATTGCTATTTCTGGCTCATCTATCTGGCATTTAATAAATGTCTACAGACCTTCTTATAGTAATATAGCACATTATTATTTGTGAATTGATGCAAATTTTATTTTTAAACAAAAAAATGACCCATGTCCTGATTACATATTTCTGTATCCAAATACTTGTGACCAAGGGAACCAGATGTTATCAATACTTGGGACCATCTCTCATCCAAAAGTAGTGATAGAGTGAACAAAATATTTTTGGAAGAAATTTAAAATCTGAAAATTTCCTCAAACTCAAAGATAAAAATAAAGAGTTGGCACATCATCTAATACTTATAAGTCTAAAAAAATCTCCTATTTTCAAGGAAAAAATACCTAAGTGCCTTAGAAAGACTATAAATAATACCACAGATCCTAGCAGAGATTATGTAATCTTATAACATTTTAAGTGTGGATGTAGACGTAATCACACAAATCCAAACCAAGGGATACTCTGCAAAAAGAATTGGCCTGGACCCTTCAACAATGTCAATGCCATAAAATACACAGATGGCTGGTGAACTGTTCTAGACATGGAGACCAAAAAGACATGAATAAATGTAATATATGGGGAGAGCTACCTAGGACATTATTAGAACAATTAGGAAAAAATTCCTTAATTTCCTTAAGGTGATAAATGAGTTGTAGATACTTCGAGGGATATCTGTTCTTAAGCGAAATACATGTTGAAATATACTAGTTAAAGAATTGGTTCACTTCTGAGACTAATTTAAAATGGTTCTAAAATAAGATAAAAACAGAAAAGATATGAAAAGAAGGTAGGAAGGGAGGAGGAGCAAATGGAAGGAAGAGGAGGGAGAGAGAGAGGGGAATTAATAAGGGAAGAAAAAGAAATGTTTAGAGAGACACATAAAGCAAAAGCAGCAAATGTTAGCAACTGCTAGAGAGAGGTGGAACGTACACGAGTCGTCATTGTACTATTATTACAATTTTTAGACAGATAAAAATTTTTCCAAAAAAATCAAGGAACAGTAGAGACGATACTATTAGTCATCTATCAACCAAAGAAGAAACTCATTATCATGTATGTGCATTAGTCAGTTTTGAGCAGCATGAATCTCCAATGGTCTTTCGATGGTGAATTAGTAGCAAAACAGGATGCAAAATAAATTCATCTGATGGATATGTCTTATAGTATTTAAGATTCAAAACTTGAAAAGGTCTGCCAAAGAAGCCAAACTTTTCTGACTTGAAAGTACTAATATTGAATTCAACTTTCCAGTGATAACTATGTAAGTTACAATGCTTTTTTGTACCCATTCCTGGTGTCCAATTCTAAAACAATATCATCGGGGAAGAATATAATGTTCACGCCACTTTTATGGCATATGGACACGATCTCATTTTTTTAAAGCTGTTAAAATATTCAGTTATTTTAAATATGTTAAATAAATGGGAATTGAAACATTCATTTTTATACATGATTCAAATGTAAGCCAGCCTACCAAGGAAATTATTATTACCCATTTAGGCTAGTATTACCATGTACCAGTATTTCCATGTACTTATTTTTTAGACTTTGCAAAGTCTGAAATCTATTCTTAACTTTTACAAGTTGGTCCATGCTAATTTTTAATTATAATATTAAAAGCCAATAATACTCCCACGAACTCTGCAGAGTCTTAAAATATTTTTGGCCATTGTTACTCTAAACATCCAGATACTAGTCTAAGAAATCTAGAAATTCCAATTGAAGTGTGCTGGTATATTTATATGACCTTGTGAGAAAACTAACAGAATTAAGCTTCACCCAGCTTGGAATACTCCCTGGAGTCAAACTGATGAGTCAAACTTCAGTCAAACTGAAGGTATTGAGCGATCCGCAATGACCAGAATGACTGATGTTAAGATCAGCACGTCATATCTGGGGCAGACACCAGAGACACAGTATTCAATTGCTGTATCTTCGAGAATGAAGCCGCCTTGAGAGCTAATAACTTAGTGGTGTATGATTAACATCAGTTTGCTCATAGAACTAGAAATCTCATTCTATCTCAGCTTCTTAGAATTTGTATTCAGTAAAAATAAACTCCGAAGAGCTTTATCAAAGAAAATAAAATAGAAAAGTGATAGCTTTCAACACGAGCTAAACCATATATTCCAAATAAGCAAAAATTTGTACTGACAGGTAAGTAGCCAATAACACTGCCACACTGCTTGATACAAAATTAAAATTCAATCTGGGGGCAGCCCGGGTGGCTCAGTGGTTTAGCGCCACCTTCAACCCAGGAACTCAGGGCCTGATCCTGGAGACCTGGGATAGAGTCCCACATCAGGCTCCCTGCATGGAGCCTGCTTCTCCCTCTTCCTGTGTTTCTCTCTGTATCTCTCATGAATAAATAAATTTAAAAAGCCTTTAAAAAAAATAAAATAAAATTCAATCTGGACTTGTCCCATAGGTTGTCAGCTAACAATATCAAGTGTGCTTATGGACAAATTTAGCTACATCCTTTCTATTATGACCCTGGCGATTATTTGCAGAGAAATATTCTGTGAGGAATCTGTCTTGCAGTGATTTTCTAATGATAAAATATTAGTAGAACATTATAAACTACATAACTTGAAAGCCCTTTAATGTAAATTAGATTTGTATGAAATAAAATCTATTGTATATATAAATGTATATAGCATCAATATATATTTTGGCAGGATAAATAAAAGAAGGAAGTCCGGTTTGACTGTATAATGAATGTATCAGAATCATAACCATCACAAACATTATCTTATTATATATGACTTATATCTATTAAAACATTCTCCTAAGATTACCAGTTAAACCTCTTTTACTTCTAACAAAATTACTTTGTGTTTTGCCAGTAAAGAAAAGGCTTAACCCTGGCAAAAACAGGAAATGCATTTTGCCAAATGAAGTTTCCTCAGAAATAAACATTCAACTAAGAGGTTAAAAATACAAGCTCTGGGGGGGCTTTTGCTTTGTTCTGTTTGCTATGGCCACCTATAAAAATCCAAGAGAGAAAATCTTTACACAAAGGTATATATTTCAACAATCCACATGCAAAGAGCATATACAGCTATTTATTCACCTTTCAGAATTTTGGAAAATTAACCTTCTTAAAGAAGATTGGATTATACCTTGAGGACATACCAATGATTTTATTTGAAGAATTAACCTCCGTAATAATGTGGCAACACAGAGTACTCAGGATGAACTAATACTATTTTCAGTTTATATGGGTGAAAGGACATAGATTTTAGATCTTGATCCCCCTGGGTTGGAATCATGTTCCTGCTCTGAGTAGCTCTGTGACTTGTAGGGTTCTGGTTAGCTTCTGCTTAAGCAGCCTGAGTTTTCCCTCTTTCATCTAGGAGTGATGGAGCTTTGGTCATAGCTCCCTGGTGATGTTAAAAAAAGAAAAAAAAAAAAAGATTTCTCAGTTACGGCATATTTCCCCTGAGTAATGTGAGGACAGAAAGAGATTTGAGAAGACCTCGAACTGAAAAAGTCTTTCTGAAACCCTACACTGCCAAAAGATTATTCAACTTGATTATGTTCATCCTGGGGCAGGAAACTTGACTTCTAAGTTTTTAAGTATAAAAATAATATTTTTCAGAAATATAAAAGAACAAAGGAAGTTGTATTCAGGTTGTATTGTGAGGAGCCAGCAGAGAAGTTTTCTATTTCTTCCTCGTTTTTAAATAAGCATGTGCAAGGCTGACTTCTCCATAATGAGATTAGTTTGGGAAATTGTTAAATGTTCTCATTTCCTTGCCAAAGAGCCCTCAGAAATTCACAGCTCATTAGAACCTTCAGAGTAGTTAATAAACAAAGCTTGGTATTATTACCTAATTAAAATATATCTCATTTCAACATTTTATTACCCACCATTAAGATTCTTCTGCTACAGAGGTTACATAAAAATTATTATTCTGCTTTCTTTTAATTGCAAGTTTCACAGAGTAGTTCTTTCATACCAAAACACATAGAAATTACAGATGGAAAGTCATGTCACCCAATCTAAATTCATTTAAATAACGTCTGAAACACTGTTCTGAATGCAAGATGATCTGGAAAACCTACTCAGTTTATACATTCATAGTTGCTTCTATCATATTCTACTAAATCATAAATACCAATAAAAATTTGAATTTAAAATCTACCCACGAAAGCACTTTCTATACCCTTATTCTTTCACTAATACTTCTTGGCACAATGGGAAGAGCATCAGAAGAGGATCTAAATGCTAGTTATGGCTTCGGCCATTTCACACAACTGGGGACAATCTACTTATTCTCTTTGTACCTCATGCTCTGTCCTTTACTATGTTTACAACAATACCTGCCCTGCGCACCTCACATGATGCTTACAAGGATAAAATGGAACTTTTAAAAATTAATATTTTTTATCTTATAAACTTTTTTTATGGCTGGGAGGTGGCATCATGGGCTCCACAGAATCAATCCCACCCACTGCCGCTCACCAAGAATGGCGCAGGAGAAGGGGGTCTTGGTTTGGGGTGAGAGGACATGATTCAGGGAGGTCCAATAAGTGAAGACTAAAAGTATGCATTGGATTTGATAAGTCTTCACCTTCATAAATGGAGTTCAGGAGGGGAAAATAAGGTAGAAAGGAGAAGCTATAAGCTGGTTGGCAGCATTCGCTGCAAACATGTGAAAGTGGCCACGAGGAGGCAAGCCATAGGATGGATGCTCTGAAGACCTGAGTGTCAAAACAGAAGGGACTTTTACATAGGAGGGGAAAGCACTGGACAGCAAGGGGGACTCTGTACTTACCTCCATGACCCATGTATGTTGGCTAGGGGAGACTATTAGCACCCTGCACTTGGCATTGCTCTAGACAATGCTTTATCAGGTTCCATTTGAGGCAAAGATGAGGAAGAAGAAGAATTCTCCCAATAGGCTGAGAATATTGTAGAGATTGTTTATAATGGAAGGAAGGGATAGATAAGCAATATGTGGGAAAGGAAACAGTAAGTAAGAGAAAAATAAATAACCTACATTTTGAATGGTGGTCATGAACAACAAGATGAAATGGATTCAAATTTCTGAAGTGGATGCAGTAGCTTAGAGGCTATCTGAAGCCTCAGGTGTTTTCAGAGGCTTGCTGTCATGAGAAGCCAGTAGTCTGGGGGATGTCACTATGGCCCGGATGGGCTGCAGATACTGCACTGCTGGGAGTAGGGTGATACTTGCCTAGAGTTTTAATAGAATTCTTTGTTAAATGTTAGCAAGAAGTGATAGGGGTACCCCTGAGAAGCCCCAGTCCAAGAGATAGGAAATGTGGGATTAGGCCTTAAGGCCCTCACCTAGTGGTAAAATTAGCTGTTCCACTTGATAGTTAAGAAAAGTCTAGCCTCTGCTGGTCATGCATCCAAACTCTGGACTCCAACCACGTAAGAATATGTGGCCTTGGGCCTGGAACACTTTTTTACCAAGAGATAAAGAATGGTCACGACCTGTGGTGGGTTTATCTCCTTGTGTGAGAATATCTCTTCCTATTTTAGACTCCTGTACTCCTTCGCTGTGTTTAAGCACTTGAGTCAAGGGTCCTCAGCTGCACCCTTCATTTTTTGAATTTCAAACTATAGGGGAGGTGGGAAGCGATGGGATCCTTCCTTTGCAGCATGAAATGGGGGCCGTGCAGTTATACAGCTCTGGACAGCTGTCTGCAGAGTGGATGTACTGGCCACAGCCGACCAATGCAGCGTGAGGGGCTAAATATCACACTCTTTTTCTCTCCCCATGTGGTAAAAATAAACACTCTAACACTGTACCATTTAGGCCCGGTGTGCATGTTGTCTGTTCTCAGGGAACTTGAATCATGCACTGGTCTCTTTTCTGGGTGGCACTTACGTGTCTTCGATCTTGGCTATACAGCTTGGTTACCCAGTGAATGTGAAACACTCTCAGTGGATTAGTCATTATCTAGATGTTGGCATTTCTGGTTAGCAGAGTAGGTTAACCTGAAAGGATCATGAGTGATTTGTTTTTAAATATTGACATTTAATGATTATGTAGAGATTTTTTAACTTTGCAATTCCAACAGCGCTCTTGCATAAATAGATAAAAGTGACAAAATGAAAACCCATATGAACATACTTCTTTGAATATACATTATACAGATTGCAGTAAGGAGATCTACTGATGCCATAGTTCCAGTTTCATTAACTATTTCCCACATAATCGCAGAGATGCCATTTATGCATTTTTTAGTTTTCATTTTCCTCAGCTTTAAATCAATTGTTTTTGAATCAAAGGATCTCCTAAGATCCTAAGATGACATGAGATGTGTCCCTTTACAATTTTTTTTTTGCCAATCACAATTTCAATTAAGTTCCACAAAATAATCTCTATGGAACCTGGTGAGTTCTTCAGAACAAAAATCAGAAAGTTCCCTGAAGGCAGGGATAGTGTTGCCTTGTTCTTAGCTGTATTTGGAGCATCAAGCTGGGATGTTGAGTGAACATGGTAACTGCCTTAGGGAGCTCACACTATAGAGTGGTTGCTTGTCAACATCACATGCTGTCAGAACCAACTCAGAAAATCTAAGACATACGGTCACTGGAACTCTGAGAATCCTGTGATTTAGAGTTAGTAATTCTCACTCCCACAAGAACAAAACAAGATGTGTTCCTGAAATCTCAGCCAAAATGCTTAATGTACATTCCCAGTGGAATGGTGTCATAATATTTAAGAGCTATACTTCATAGAGAAGTAAGTAACTTCCATATCCTGGTCTAGGAATCCAACTATATAAAGGGACTTTAATCATCATGTTCTCAAGGTCCCATTCAACAAATATGTAAAGGAACTTTAGAAAATAACCCATCTATAAATTGATGACTGTATATTGTCTTTTGAATTCATCATACTTTAGTTTTAATTTAATATGATAATATCAACATAAATTACTCCATCTTAAAATAGAGGTAATTTCAAATATTTATTTTTTTATGAGTACTCCTATTTTAACAACTGTAAGAAGCCAAATGGACTTCCTGTAAGGCCCTATTTATAAGCTTGGGTGCTTACAATTTTATGGTTTCAAATGTTTATGATGTGCTTTCAATTTTTTTTTTTGCCTTAAACCATTTTTTTTCAATTTGCTGATGATGTGCTTTATTAAAAACTCAATAATGGAATCTCAGCAGCAGAGATTGTGAAATACAGTATTACATTTATGATAAGGGCATAAAGTTGTTTAAGTCCTTTTTGCCATGTAGAAAATTATTTTTTTATTATCGAATAGCTTTTGAGTTTTTCAAATAATGTAGTCATTAGGTCAAATATGACCATGGGAAATTCTGCTTCTAATGTAGGCTTTAAAATCACATTTTCTTAATAGAGACTTCTACCTACTGAATAATATAGTCTCTAGCATTTGTTTGCATTTTTACAAAGAAACTATGCACCATGAGAAAATTTTGTAGGAAGAGAAACAATATTCTATTATCTAAGCAACTTTCACAAAAATATGAATTTGAATCCTCTTTTTTACAGAAATTCAGTTCAGACATCAGTCATTTTTTTCTTCACTATCACTACATTATGTAATATGGCTATCATTTTATATGTAAATATGTGTTAGGCAATCCTATTTATTTCTTACAGGGGATAGAAAAGGAGAGAATGTATGATCTTTAGGAACTAATAGAGTGAAATAAGAAAATTGGAATATCAACATATTAGATATTTGAGATTTGTTGTCAAGAGGTTCTTGAGTATAAATAAGTGACCCAGCTATTTTCTACAGCCTGGAGGAGGGGCAGTTTCAGATCATTAAATATTGTCTACATCTCAGCCCAAATATAAATGTATTCCAGTAATATCTGAGAATGCCCAGGCCTTCCTTAAAAGATCTTAGAAAAACCCTGGTCCTCCTAAGTGCATAGTGGGATCATCCGAGAACATGAGATAAAATGTTTGGCCCTGCCTCCTCTGCGTGAACAGAGAGGCCCTTTGCCTCTCCTCTCACTCATACCTTGGTTTTTCATTTATTTCCTCTTCAGGCATTTTATTCAGCAAACATTAAGTATCTACTATTTCCTAGATGACTTATACATTAAAGATACATGATAATACATGCTCTTTGCCCTGAGAGAGTTTTCAATTTAAAAGGGTCACAGATAGAAAAGAGATAATTATAGCACCACATTAGAAATGCTAGGATGGACCTGTTTAGAAGAGGCTAACAGGCAGAGAATGAGGTCCTCTCAATCCAACCCTAAGAACTAAACGGTTTCATGGGGGATGTGATATTTTAGCTAGATTTTAAAGAATGAGTAGAAATGAAAGAGAAGAAAATGAGGACAAAGATGTTCCATGAACAGGAATATGCATATCATCAAGGAGACATAAAAGCATATGCTGCTTTCAGAGAATTCTAAGTATGTTTTCACGCTAATAGCAATGGAATTTTGGAAAGACTGACAAGAGACAAGACTAGGGAGACAGCATGGGATTACAACAGGCCTGTGTGCCAGGCTCAGGAGTCTAAACATCAGGATAAAAGCTATGAGAATCAATTAAAGGTCTTAAGTAGAGTAGTGACATAATCACAGTTAAGTTTCAGAGATTACTCTTATCACAGTGTGGAGAATGGACTGGAAGAGCTTCAAATAAAGATTAGGAGACCAGTTAAGATGATTCTGTGGTAATCCAGGCAAAAGTAGTAACAATAATAGCAGCTAACCTGGAGCACGCATTATGTGCTGACTTCTGTTCACAGTGCTTTATATGCATTAGCTCATTGAGTCCCACTGTCACCCTACAAGGTATGTATCAAGTGCTTTTATTTGAAAGATGCGTCAACTTAGGATACAAGAGAATGATAAGTAACATGGCAAGGTCCACATAATTTGTAAGCAGCAGAGCTGAGACTGGAACTCAAGTTTGCCTACCCTGTGATTTCATTATCATGTGTCTGACCTTGGAGAATAACACTGGAGATGTAATAGAAGAAATATATGCAAGAAACATTGTTATATTAGGAATCTGGGATGACTAGACACATAAAAAAAAACACGAGTGAAATAAACTCCTCAAAGATCTACTTAGATAAAAAAAAAAATTTGAAGACCTTAAAAAAAAAAAAAAAGAGCTTTCCCTAGGAGAATAGAAAGTCCAGATGTAACTCTGACTTAAGTCTAACAGGCTCAGTCAACATAGAGCTAATTGGCTGAGAAAACCACCAGGTATTTACCACTTAAATTTTCTTCTGGTCGACCAACCCCCTAAGGGCACATGGGAAAACAACATATCTTCCTCTTCGTCATAGAACATGCAGGTTCTAGGTTTTGACCCCACTGGCCCCCAAGAAGTATTGCAAATAGCAGAGTAGGTGAGAGAAGCAGGGGTGCAGATCCCTAGAAAGAGTGATGACCTCAGTGGCCTCGTGAAAGACTGCAGAAGGATTGCTGGTGACTAATGGACAGCTCTTTCCCAGCTAGAGGACAATCATTTGGGACTCTGACTGAACACTAAGTGTACCAGAGTACAGAGTGAATCTACCAAATAGTCACAAAGGATTATAATTTCCTCACCCCTGCACCAGGTGGGAAGGATAAAGTTCGAGGGAGAAAGACTTCCTTCATTTAGACTTTGGAGAACATTTCCATTCTCTCAGGTAACTCCCGCATGAAAGTTGCATAAAGGGATTGGAAAAGAATAATTGAGACCCTCGCCTGAACATCTAAGTCATCCCATATGCATAGGATAGAAAACATGAAGAGTGTCTTCTACATATGCTGCTCCTCCAAGTGAGAGTCCAGAGATGAGTGAAGGATCACAGAGGTGAACGGAGACGTGAGAAATCTAGGTGATATGAATGAAGACTGGCATCTCCATAAATAACCTATCATTGCCAAAGCACCAGAAGTATATGAGATACCACCAGGGCATTGTTTTTCTTTTACAGCCCTGGTGTGCCAGGAGAAAATGTCACATCCACGGTCTGTCCCTATATCCAAGAGTTTGTCCCCAGAAGAAATGTTGTAGTAGCCCAGCCAAAGCATGTTTCATGTTCCTATCATTCCAAGTTGGGTTCTCAGTTAAGGCACGAAGGGAAATTTCAAATATTTTACCGGAAACAGAATGAAGTAGAGGTCCATTTTATTAAGCCTAAGTTCTATTTACCCTAGGATTCAGCTGTATGTGGCTTTGTCTAGAAGAGAGGCCATCATCGGCCAAGAGTCTAATTAAATAAATGATCAAGGAATACGGTGAGGAAGAAAAATACTTGAGGAGACTGCTGGTACAACAATTACCAAGCATGCTGTGGCAGCAACAGACAGCAGCATCGATAGTGACTAGCGGTCATGATCTCTCCAGTGTCCCAGACACCAGGGATCAGCATTTGTAGTACATTAAGTTTTCAGTTTTCACAGCCTTAATGCAAATCACATGAACGTCAGTAGTAGTAGCAACATTTTCATAAGGCAGTCCCCGACCCTGGGGACTTCTGTAATATGATACTGGTGGCATAATTTACTGTTGATCTCAGAAGCAATTGAAGATATAAGGTAAAGATGATAAATAACAGATCTCAACAGGGTGACAAGTTCTTGAAATAAACATGAGATACCCACTGGAAATACCACGAAAAGTTTAGGAGGATCTTGAGAGAGATCAGAATTTCCAAAGGTTAGACAGGTTCAGTCAAAGAAATATGGTTTTATGACTTACTGTGTAGTCTCAGAAACATATTTATTTAGGAAGCAAAAACAGTAAGACCGACTGGATATAGAGAATAAGTGACAGAGGATAGTCCAAAATGACTCCAAATCTGCTTAGGCTACAGGTAGGTGGTGATACTAGTCACCAAGATAAAACACACAATAGACGAAGCAAATTTGGGGCAGGTAAAGGGGTGTGGCTGGTTTAAGAGATGAATTTACCTTCTAACTTGAGCTCCGTGGATGGTACAAGTGGAGACGTCCATCATGTGGTACGTAACAGTCTTGGTCTCAGCAGAGTAATCAGTAGTTCAAACAGAATAAAATCAAAGGGCTAATTGGCTTTGCCAGTATATGTTTGGTGAATATGATGAGAACATCCTTAGTGGTGTGGTGGAGATAGAGCGAGATTTTTATGTGTTGAGGTGTGACTTCTTGGTGAGGAAGTGTAAACTACTCTCATTTTTCTTTTTGTCTTCCACAAAATTCTTAACTAAGAAAGAATAAAGAGAGATAAGATACAGGAAAGGTCAACAATGTTTCTTGGTCGATTTATTACAAGTGGAATCAGGGAGAACTGGAAAATGAAAGAAATGCTTTATAAAGAAATAGACACTGACATCAGACAACTTGAATTTGGGATGGAAATAAAGAGAATTTTCAAAGTTATGGGCCAAAATACTAAGCCAATTAGGAACTAGGAATTAGGCCACCTTCACAGTAAGTCTGCCTGTGGTAGCACATTTATTTTCCATATTTCAAGCCAGTTTTTGCCTCAGTATTTCTTCTTTGAGAGGAGAAATTAACATCACAGCTGACCTTCAACGTGGAATGGCCCCTGGGTGTTGGTCGTTTAAAAGAACTGTGGCACGGTGATGGAGAAAGATTTAGAGACACAGTTTTTCTCTGATACCCAGAAACCCAGGGGATGCCCATCGCAAATATGTGGCACATAATCACAAGAACAGTTCACTGAAATGGAGAGACGTCAAACCAGTGTGGTGGATGCTGCCGATGCCCCACGTCTTCCGCCTTGTATCACCTGAGGGGTTAACCATGAATACACAATTTTCATCTTTTGACAATTTTACACCCCCAAGTGCCCACATCTGTCTTATTATCCTATTCAGTTGCAAGAAGGCATTTCCTGGAAGCATGGGGAAGTTAATAAGCATAAACAACCCTAACAGGAAGGAAATCCTAGTAAATGTTTCTCTACAGACTGATTTCTCAGAGAGCCCTCTGTGGGGTGAAGCCCGGTCGCCGACATGGGTAACCTACTCATTACAGCATGGAGGTCATCACAGTGTGAGCTATTGGCTTTTCTTTCCTCACCTCATTTTCTCCAATTCCTCACTTGGGCATCCTGGGAGCTTCCAAATAAACTCTTTGTAAACAAATACTTGTCTCAAAGTTTGTTTCTGGGCAAACTCAAACTGAAAACCCTGAGAAGTTGTCATCTGGGAACCTATCTTTAAGAAGAAAAAAAATGGCAAAATTGGATAGAGAGACCTTTATGAACAAAGATTGATTGATTACTGTGATGTTAGTCAGGTGACCCCAAATCTATCAGAAAGGTGGCATTAACATCGATATCTGAATCCCAAAATTTAACTTACTGGCTCTTAGCTCTTGTAAAATACTTTATAAAAGTTCACACATTGTATTTTACTTTTGCTTCTGAATAGTTCAGGGCTGTCACCGACTGGGGCCTCCACCATCCTGAGCTGAAGGCCCTGCACTTATCCCATCACCGATACCACAATGAGGCTGCTATTTCTTCTCAGTAGCCTCTTGAAGCTAGAAAGTTATGCTCCATATGGGTTTACGCAGCAGATTTTCACGAATATTACCTGGCTATCAAAGAATTACCAATGGAGTCCTTTAGTTTAAACACATGGCTCTTTCTCTCCTCTCCAAGACACACAGACTAATATATTAGGGCATCTGAATTGTAAAAGGTGTCCACGCCATAATCATTTCACAATATATATGTGTATCAAATCATCACATATATACTTTATACAATGTTAAATGTCAATTATATCTCAATAAAATGGGGGGAAAGGTATCCACACCAACAGTCACCTTAAATCCAAAACCATGAGGCCATGTTGCCAAGCCTGCTGAATTGCAAATACATTTTAGGAATTCTATTTGATGTTGCTACTCATCTTTCTCTGAAGCCTAACTTGTTACCTGCTTGACATCTCATACTTCCAATATATCACATATGTGCATAGCATACACACACACACACACACACACACGTATGCATACAAACATGTAGATGCATTTATATATATACATGCACAATTGCACATGCAGACATACACACAAACTCACATGGGAACCTACATATATTTGCTCATATGCAAACATCATTCAAGGTTTTCATTTGGAGGAATGTTATTGCCATAATATTTGTTTTTCCTGTCATGAGGGTCCCCAAAGTCTAAAATCAGTGGATATAAATATTTCCGAGAAGCAAGGACTGTTACCCATTTTAAAACTCTTGTCATATCTCAACGTTTTGGCACAGTGTCCCTATTAAAAGGAGAAGACAAAAGAGAGAAGGAGAGAGAGAGGGAGGGAAGGAGGAAGGAAAAAAAGAAAAAACAAAGAGTGAGAGAAACCAAAAGCCCTAAATATGGGAAAAGATTAAGTAAAATGTGGAATTATTATCCTTTCGGTGGACTCTTAAAATATATTTAAATGATGTCTATAAGGAGTTTATAGAAGTCCATGAAAGCTCATTATCATTTTAAATTAAAAAAAGATACAAAATATATGAGATAATCACAACTACATTAGGTAAAAGCCTGGGGAAGAACCAAAAAGGTATTAGCAGTAATTTTCCAATTACCTTTGGGTTACAGAAATATTATTCATTTTTCCTACTTTCTAGATTTTCTATAGTTGTCAATTTTCTAACTAAACTATGTATGCACGTGTGTGTACATGCAACGTTTACATACACTTTTGTGTGTGGATGTGTGTGTTTGTATGATGAACAATATATATTAAATGTGCTTTTACCACAAAAGACTGGAAATTGGTGGCCCTTAGCATCTAAGTCCTGGGTCAGCACCTGGATACAGCACACTCCAGGGCACTGCTCATCATTTCCTTCCTTACTAGTGCTGTTCTTAGATCCAGGCTTCTATTTCATTTAGACTCATTAAGAAAGATATGCAATCATATGCATGTAATATGAATAGGCCGCTTTTAATTCCACGCTTCTCACCATTATCACAGTCCTAGCAAAGTAAGAGAGATAGGTCAAGAGTGATAGGTCAAGAGTTGCAAATGTGTCTTCTAGTTCCAAACTAAAAAGATTTAAGTCAGCATTAAGCAATAATCTTGGTCTCTTTTTACCATGCAATACTGAGCAAAGGTTTCAAGACACATGCTCAACCTACTTATTTCTTTGACCTAGACTGGAATCCAGAGAGAAGTATCTGCACAGATTAGAGAAGATATTTTTTCTCTAAAGTCAGGTTATCTCCCAGGCACTATCCTACGACCAGGCTCTAGAGGACTTAGCGGCACACACATTACTCTCTTCAGAGGATAATACCAGGCACAGGGCAGATCCCAGTGGTAATTACCACAAGAAGCAAGAGGAAGCTCTGGCTACCACTGTGAACACGCAGTCCTCATGTCCAATCATAGAAGAGGCCACAGGCACCATCCGTGTCAGCCACTTCATCTGAACAAAAGAAAGGCCAACCCTTCGCTTTTCTTATGACTCACATAGGTTCTAACATTTCCACTGGTCACAACAATTCAATATTATCACTCCTAGTAACAGTAATTGAAGCAGAAAAGAGAAAGGAAGGCAAAGGGAAAAGAGAGAAAGGAGAAAGAAAATAGGGAAGAAAGAATTTCTCTCGATGTAAATTTAATATTTTTCCAAAGCATAAGAGCAATTAAGATACATTTCTTTGTTGTTTGTAGTTGTGAGATGAATTTTCCCACATCACTCTTCAGAGGTCCTAGAAATAACACTGGATTTATCATGGAATATTTTAATTTGTGATTAAGGGAACATTCTTCCTAAAGGAACCGAAGAGCTATGAACCGAGGTGTCCCTAAAAGTACTTCAGCCTTCCTTGAGGACTGATGACTGGATTGCTCTCATTTCCATCATCTTTTGAGATCTATTTCTGTGTACCACAGAGGATGATGGTGCTTGTTTTTCTAAAGCATCTCTTCATTTCTGCTTCTTCCAGTTGCTTCTCTGTAATGCTTACACAATAGAACTCTACAAGTGATGTCACTCTTAAAAGAAAACAGCTCTTCCACAGTGAAAGAATAATGTCCCCTAATTTACGTTTCTGTGGAACTCTTTATATATTTTGTCACATTTCGCTGTATTCACAACTCAAAATCAAGCCTGTTTACAGTTCACATTAAGACAAACTTGGTGGCCGGGAAACATTGAGTGCTTGATGATATAACATTTAAAATGAGTTGCCAATAGCAGTGCCTTTTTTACACCTTTTATTAGAACACTGGGAAGTTCTGGTTACAGAAATGCATTATATAGCACCAAAAAAATATGATATCCCCATGGATGAAAGGAAGGTAAATTTGTGAGGAAAGGGTTGCTTCCTGTGCTTGCAAAAATGATTGGTAGCTCAAGGCTGAAGCATAAATTTTAAAAGCTTGTGTGCTTAAGTGGGCAGGAATCCACGGATGATCCATAAAACGTATGGACACAAAGGAACACAGGACTTATGGTTCAAATGAGAGGGATAAGAACTAGGCGGAGAAGGACACAAAGAGGGGAAAAAAGCACCTGAGATCCTCAGAAATGTCCAGAATCATAGAAGCTAACACTGCAAACTGTCAACCCAGGCTGTGTTCTGAAGCACACTCCCCGGTCAGTGTCCGAACGGCTCTTCTGACTGTTGCCTCAATCTTCCTTTCCCTAATCTCACTAAATGGCTTCTGATTATGGCTCTTATTACACTGCTAAATAATTGACATGTCTGTCTCTTAGGGTGAACATGCTCTGTGTGATTGTCAACACTGCCACCCTCTTAGTCGCCCCTCACCAAGCTATTTAATTATTTTTTAACCATCTCTTCCAGAAGTAAACCTGGCAGTTCCCTCACCACTATTATTTCTTCTTCTATTTTGACTGTAATTTTCTGGTAAATAGATCCCCCAAACAGAAGTATTATTTATTATTCCATTGTGATTGTGTCTCTGCCCTGTGAAGAGGCACAGCTCCCTCCTGCTACGTAATGGGATGCTTCCAGAGGCGGCTCTAAAATCACAATGACGTTCCTGTGTATTGTCATATGTCAGCCTCATTTCTCATTTGTTTTTCTCTACTATCATAGGTCTTTTTTGACAGTGCTGTTTCCAGGTTCTTCTTTTCCTCTGAGTATCTTTTTTTAAATTATTTTTCCAAGACAGAGAAGCCTCTTCCTTTCCACACAGAATTCATCCTCTTGTTCTTTGCCCATCCATATATCTTCTGTCATAAGAATTCCATGTTCAGATTTTGTTTTTGTTCTCATCAGTATTTGTGTCGTTTTTATTTATAGGAATATTTGTGAAATAGTTCCATTTATTTTGAATTCCCTTCTTTGATCATATCATTAAAGCAAACTTACCAGTACTGAGCTGTGTCTAGTGATTTAAAACTTTTCTATTTCTGTTTAACACCATACAAAACTATGAAGACATTAGGTGGCCTCAAACCTTTCCTAATTTCCATTTGAGGTTTCTTTCATTAATCAGGAAAATTATTCAGATGAATAAGTATAGTTAAACAACAAGATGTCACAAAATACAAAGCTCAAGAATGAACATTTATGCTTTATACCTGGAAGATATGTATATACTGTTTAGTAAGGAAGAACAATTGTTTTATTGCTCTTTTACTCAAGAAAAGCTTCACTAAAGAAGTGGAACTGTAAACAGTCAGACACAAGAAGGGATATATTTATATGACACTGAAGAATGATTTTTAAAAAAATCACAGAACAATATAGAGGCTAATGTTTCTTTAAATTCTTGTTGAAATATAGCACATAAAAGCCACATAAGCCCAAGTTCCATTCCAACTCTGCAGATAATTTAGTGTGAACCTTTGATCAGTTAACCTCTGACACCTAGTTTCATCATGGATAAAACGGGGAAACATGCCCATTTTCACAAGGTCGTTCTGAAGTACAGAAAATTATGATTATACATGGGCACCTGGATGGCTCAGTGGTTGAGCGTCTGCCTTTGGCTCAGGTCATGATCCTGGGGTCTTGGGATTGAGTCCCGCATCAGGCTCCCTGCAGGGAGCCTGCTTCTCCCTCTGCCCATGTCTCTGCCTTTCTCTGTTCTTTATGAATAAATAAATAAAATCTTTAAAAAGAATTAAGATTGTACAGAAAATATAGAATTTATACAGAGCCTAGCACACAGCACTAAAGAATTATCTATTCAATTAATGTAGAAAACTATCTACAGTGTTTGGCACTTGTATCTCAATCATTTGCTTTTGTTGCTATTATATGAATATTCTAGTAATATGAATCTCAGTTAATTCTGTATTAGTCACTTGTATCATCACTTTGTTTTCAAAAGTTTGTCTAATGCCAGCAGACTCAGCTTTTAGAAATAAAACTTAGAAGGTTAAAGAGCTTTTAGTTGTACTCTCTAATTTATCTCACATCAATTTATGTCTTATTATATATAACTATCATATAACATCCTATTACCTATCATATATTTTTATCAGGAAAATACCTTCTTAGCACTTAAGTGTTCTATTTAAATTACTTCATGTAATTCTCCTTCTAGTAGGCCTTGATGTTTCATGCATATCTCACAGTAAACATTTTTAATTGCTCATATTCTTTTAATTCATGTGTAAAGTCCAGAAAATCTTAATTATAACACCACTTGGTTATTGTTCCAACCTTAGACGTGTGATCTTGGATAAATTACTTCATTTGTCTTATCCTATGGTATATAAATATAGATAGATAGGTGATAGGTAAATATAAACAGCCATAAAACAGTTTCTAATTAAATGGCACCTATATTCAGTTTTTTTCATTTAAACTTGCTATGGCATAATCTGGGTTACATATGTTTTAAAATTAAGCATCATTATCTGATATTTCTTTGCCCTTCACATGCTCTCTTCCATCTACATATTCATATTGACTCCCACTGTCATCCCTCATCTGGACCCTCATCCTCAAATGTCTAAGTGTTGGTATCAACGGGCTTCCATCTGTTCTTTAGACCTCCAGCCTCTTTCTCATTAAATCATAGTCCTGCCTAAATAACCCTTCTAAAATGTTTTGACCATGTAACCTGCCTTAAAACATTCACTAGCTTCCCTTTGCCCAGTGCAAAATTTCCAAAATATATTCCACAAAATACTCATCCCACAGGTTATCTGTTAGAAACAAGAGCCCAGGGATATATTGGAAAACATAGCACACTTATCTCCTACTTGAAAATTCGCAATGAAAGTCAATATAACAAAGCCTGCAAAAATGGTATGTCCTTACTTTCCAAAATTTTGTTCTCATAATCTATCTTTATATAAGATTGCTAACTTGCATATCTAATTTGGATTTCTGATAGGCTCACTCCCTAGGATTAATCTGTTCAAAAAAGAACTTTTTTCCCTTAAACTCACTCCTTTCATATATTCCTACTCTCTCAATTGCTCCATAACAAGTACTTAGAGATTATTCTTGAGTCCTCTCCTACTCCTCCCTCACACATCCAAGTTACCAGCAAACTATCAATCCCACCTCATGAATATATCCTTAAACAACCAATTGCTTCTTATAAAATATACTGAAAATATGCTAGCCCAAATAATCATCACCACACTCCTGCACAACTGCAAGAGATTTCTAAAGATCTCTCTGCATCTACCCTGATCCTCAAAAGTCTATTCTCCACAAAGACACTAGAATGGCACTTTAAAAACAGAAAACATATTACAATCCCATATAAAATTATCCAGTGAACTTCTGCTTCTGTTCATCATGTAGTAACTAGAACCAGGCTAAACTTTCCACAATAAAAAAATATAAAACTGGTCAAAAAGGGCAAAACAACAATTTTTAGACATTGGATGATGTTTATACAGGGAATACAGAATTGAGATTAACACAAGAGAATAACACAAACATTCTTTCTGCTTAAAGGTACTTTCTGAACAAGCAGAGGAAGTAGTCATACTGAGTTGAGGATACAAAGATTAAATTTGGGGAGATAGAGGAGAATTGTATTGTAGGGTGTGTTTCTAGAACCGAGGGATATATGCAGAAAAAGGGCTTCAAAAATTTGCTCAGGTTTGCCTTTAAGTCTAGGGTTAAATATTGACTTGTATTAGAGCCAACCATCCATTGACTGATGAATGAATAAATATGGGAGATATAGATAGAAGATAGAGATAGATAGATGATAGATAGATGATAGATAGATAGATAGATAGATAGATAGATAGATAGATAGATGATAGATAGATAGATAATAGATAGATAGACAGAGATAATATAATGGAATATTACTCAGTCATCAAAAAATGAAATCTTGCCATTTGTAATGATGTGGATGGAACTAGAGTGTATTACACTAAGTGAAATAAGTCAGAGAAAGAAAAGTACCATTATGATTCACTCATATGTGGAATTTAAGAAACAAAACAGAGGAACATATGGAAATAAACCATAAGAGACTCTTAACAGAGAAAAAACTGAGGGTTGATAAAGGGATGTGGGTGAAGGGATGGGCTAGATGGGTGAAAGGTATTCAGGAGGGCACCTGTTGTGATGAGCTCTGGATGTTGTATGTAAGTGATGAATCACTGAATCCTACTTCAGGAAACAATAACACACTAAGTTTTAACTAAGTAAAATTTAAATAAAAAAATAAATACTAATTTGTGCATAAACAGGGTAAAATTTAACAAGAGAGAAAATAATAACTAGAAGCCATAAACTACACAATTCCCAAAGCTCACACAGGACTGGTAGACAATCAAGTTACCATCAGTCAGAATAGAGATTGTGTTAACTCCTGAATTATGAAATAGAGATACAGAAGATCCACACCTTGGCAGTAGGACTAAACCATCCTTAGACCAAAGGCCATTCTAATTATAACCTAAAATTCTTTTTTTAAAAGTCTAAGTAAATTAAAGCCACATACATACACTGTGACTCTCTGCCAGAACAAAATACAACACTCAAAAAAAAAAAAAAAAAAAATCCAGCGCTAAGCAATGTAAAATTCAGACATTGAAAAAAAGGTAGGAAAATATGGGAAGTCAGATCCATAACTAGCAGTCAGTAGAACCAGACTCAGAAATAAGAGAGATGATGGAAGTAAATTATGGAATTTAAAGAAAATCATGAATAAAATAAAGATAGAAGATATGTAAACAACCACATAGAATTTCTAAATACGAAACATGTAGGATCTGAAATAAAAAACTTCGTTGAATGGGATTAAGAGTAAATTAGACATTGCAGAAACAAATATCAGTGAACTTGAAGACATAAGAAAAATTTCCAAAATAAAGCAGTGAATAAATATTAAAATAGAAATAGAGCCTCAATGACCTATGAGAGACATTATCAATTGATATTTGAAGTCCTAGAAGGAGAAAAGAGAGGATGTCAGAAAAAAAATTTGAAGAATAATGACTAAAATGTTCCAAATTCCATATAAACTATATACACTCAGATTTAAGAGGCTAAACAAACCCCAAGGAAGATGAATACAATGAAAACCACAGGACACATCATAATGAAAATTCTGAGAACGAGTAATAAGGATAAACTCTTAAAGCAATCAGAGGAAAAGAGAACAAGAAAATAATAATCACACATTTCATCCCCAAAACAAAACAAAACAAAAAATGAAAGCCAGAAGACTGTGGAATAACATCTTGAAGGAAATGAAAGAAAAACCTGTCAATCTAGAAATCAATATAAAATGAAAAATGTAAATATCCTTTAAAATGTAATAATATAAAAAAGCTTTCAAAAAAAAGCTGAGAGAATTATCACTAATAGATCTGCACTATAAGAAATGATAAAGGAAGCCCTTTAGGCAAAAGGAAATGATATCAGGTAGAAATTTGTATCTAGGAGTGCCTGGGTGGCTCAGTCACTTAGCATCTGACTCTTGGTTTTGGCTCCAGGTCATGATCTCAGGGTTGTGAGACAGAGCTCTGCATCAAGCTCCATGCCCAGCAGGGAGTTTGCTTGAGACTTTCTCTCTGTATATATACCTTTCCCCCAACTTTCTCTCTCTCTCGCCCTCTCTTTCAAATAAATAAACCTTAAAGAAATTTGTATGCATACAAAGAAATGAAGAATATAAAATATGATCACGATATGGGTGAATTTAGGTTTTTTTTTTTTCTTGTTTTGAATATCTCTAACACTAGGAAAATTCTAATAAGATTTGTAGTTAATAGCACCATGCCAAGGCAAAGTTCCTGGTCTTAAGAAAATGTGCTGTATCATGTAAGATGTTAACATTCAGGGATGTAGGCAACCTGGGTGGCTCAGCAGTTTAGCACCACCTTCAGCCCAGGGCCTGATCCTGGAGACCCAGGATTGAGTCCCACGTCAGGCTCCTTGCATGGAGCCCATTTCTCCCTCTGCCTGTATCTCTGCCTCTCTCTCTCTGTGTCTCTCATGAATAAATATTTTTTAAAAAATAACATTCAGGGAAGCTAAAAGAAAGTTATACAAGAAATCTCTGTACTATTTTTGCAACATTTCTGGAAGTTTAAAATCAGTTCGAAATAAAAAGTTAAACAGAAAGATAAATCCACTCCGTAAAGTGAAAATAATGATGATGTATTTTTGGGTTTACAACATGTAGAAGTCAATCATTGGACAAAACAGTAAAAGATAAAATCAGGGCATGGATCTGAGCTGTTGCAAGATTCCCACATTAGATGTAAGTGGCATAATATTATTTGAAAGTATACTGTGACAAGTTAAAATTGATACTGTAAGCCATAGAGAATTTCTAAAACAATATAAATGAATAGAACAAAAAGCAACAGCTATAGGCAAACAGTGGAGATAAATGGAATACTGAAGATATATGTATTTAAAATAAAAAAAAAAAATCAACTAATCCAGAAGAGAGTTCAGGACAAGAATGAAAAAGAATAAAAATAGGAATGGGACAAATAGAAAACAAATATGAAAGTGTTAGATTTAAACCCAACCAATTATATTAAATATAAAAGATTTCAATACCCCAAATAATATACAGAGCCAATTATATTAAATATAAAAGATTTCAATATCCCAAATAACATACAGAACCATTTAACAAAAATGGAAAAATGGAAAAGAACCAAAATCATACAGAATATATTCTCTGGCTCAAATGTAATTAAATTAGAAATCAATAGCAGAAAATGCTTACTTGTCTTCCTACATAAGCATATTGTGATTTGCCATTGGCTTCTTCTGGATATTAAAATCTCTAAAGCTGTTTTTCTTGAAGTATATGGTAGATACTGGAGTTTCATTGGCTTAGCGCCTTCACTAAATTTTTTTTTTTTTTTTTAAGTATCCTTCCTATACTAACCAGGTTAGAACAGTAACCACTACATTACCATCAGCTCACAGCTAGGGTTGTAGATGGATCCTAAATTCTATGCTTGCCAGAGAACGTGAGAAATAAGAGGTAGCAACCATGAATGAGGAAATGGGCTCTTCTTGCAAGCAGAGGCATTTGATTCTTCAGGATAACTCTAGCAGAGGTTTTAGAATTTGGTCTGACATTGTAAGCATCAATCTATGAGAACACCAACAGTAATTTTTCTGATACAAAAGACAGTTCTGTAATGAGGTTGGTGATTTCTCCTGGTTACTGATGTTTCTAGCCTCATGGTATTCAAAATTGGTTTATTGTAAATTCCAAGATTGTGTGAACTATAAAAATAACTTGTAATAAATCCCTGTTTGCTTAATCTTGCAGTGAAGAATCCTGACCAAGGTATGAAGGTCTAGGTATATTTCAGAGACCTCCCTCCCCTTCATCACTGGAAATTCCACAATTGCATTTCTGTGTGCAAGGTGAATACAGCTCCTCAGAATGGCTACTTCAGTCTTCCCTTAGCTCTTGGGAAGTTCTCCGTGCATCACCCACAAGTTTCTGCTGAGTTCTTCTCCCCTCCCCACTCAGGCTTCTTGGATAGGCTCTAAGGGCATGCCAGCCAGAAAAATCTCTATTAAGTTCTTTTTGGTTATTAGTAAACATTTGCGCAAACCTCCGATCCATCAAATCTCGTGCAAGTGTGGGATAAACAAATATAAAAGCAATTTTTTTCTACTGTCAGAGAAATAAACCCCAGCCTTCTTCTCTCCTCTTGGTATTTTTCAAGTGTTCATAACATCCATCTTCTCTACCCCTGAACAGTTGACAGACTCTCTGAGAGGGACAGAGAATTATGTCTGAATGCTGCACAGCTTGAATGACACCATCCAAGAGGTATGTCCAACCTCATTCCAAGCTCTTTGGTTGACAGAAACCCCTGCAACCGAGACAAGTCAAAGCAGTCAGTATGCCTCTGTATCCCCATGAGGGCAGGGATGAGATTGAGAGCATCTCAACAATTCTGACACCAAATACTCTGTTAGCCTTCCTAAGCTCTTTTAGGGCTTTTTGTGGGAATTCTTGGATACCTTACTTGCAAGTTTTGCCTAAGTGGTCTAACATCTTAATTTGAGATATGGGAATACTTGCCGTGCAGTTGTTTGGTTCTCAGTCTTAGGATCTAAGCAGAAATTTAGAGGGAAGACTATTCAACTTTCTCTTCTAGAAAGTTCACCTATTATATTTCCTACCCTAGCCTAATGTAACTGCTTAAAATGGCCCACATTGTAACCTCCAATGGCCCACATATTGCCAGCTTCTCATCTCTGCTCACCTTTTTTCTACTCATTGAAATTAATTCTTAATTTTAGGCCAGCTCAAATGTCACCTCTCCCATGATAATGGTTCACTTCAGTTTGTGCTTCGTGACTGTACCAATGAGTAGGCTCTTAGACAATGACAAATGCTCCAAACACAATTCCAGTGCTTCAGTCCTTCCTGTTGTGTCCATGCTAGACATCACTAGTCACTCTTGATACTCTTTCTGGCTAAGCCATTGAGTGGGATCTTTTTGACACAGCTTTGCAAACAACCATTATCAACCTATTGTTATTGAGGCATGATGTGAAACCTATTTCCCATCCTTGAATTCTTAACAGAACTTCTCTAGGTATATCCCACCAAAATAAATTAAAAGAGGCCATAGGGCATAGACCAATTCCTTTTATATCCCCATTGCCTAACTTGAATTAGGTCTTAGTAATATTTGATGCTTTGTACTGCAACAGCTCTTAGTAATGGATTGATTTTCGTTGTTCTCATGTTGTTGTGTCAATTAGTCTTCCATAGCAAATATATAGAAAGAATTCGATGTGTTCTTAATTAAGGCTTTACTCCTTAAATGGGTAGCTGATGGTTATATCATTTTTTAAACATTTTGTATGTTTGAGATAGTTAATTTTTTAAAATTACGTGATGAAGAATAGAATCCCAAGGAGTAGAAATTCCTACCCATAGTACATGGAGCCATGCAAAAGATCTACAGTCATAGTGAGACATACACATTCAAGTTAAGCAAACAGTAACCCAGGTGGACTTTGCTTAACAACAGAATAGAAAAAACATGTACCTGAATCATATATACGCACAGGGACAGAATTAAGCTCCTGATCCTTTCTTGGCCCAATTTCACTGTGATATAAATTAGAAGTCTCCATAATTAGCCTCCAAGTCAATGAAAACCCACATAAATCACCACCATTTTCTTGTTTCAGAATCAGAAGATAACCTATTTGATGGTAGGTTTCTTGTATGTCTTATTTATAACCCATCCCTACTCCTAGCATAGAGCCTTTGATACACACACACAAAGGCATTTAATGACTATTTGTTTTTCTGTATTTAAAAAATAATAATTTTTCCCTAGTTAATCTATCATTGAAAGTTTTTTTTTTTTCCATGAAGAATATACTTAAGGTCGGGGCTGGTTATATACACTTTAAGGTATCCCTCATCACTAGCCCTAAAAGAGTTTTATTTGTAGAAGGTTGAATGAGGAAATATGATTTTATTCAAGCTCTAGTATTCATGATTCTATAAGAAATGTCTCCTCACCCCAAAATGAGCCAGTTAGAAAGCTTGGAATCCCAAAGAGAATTGAATTGGTCCTGTATTCAAGTATCATGAATGAGAAGCATCCTTTTGTAAACATAGGGGAGGAATCCTGTGAATTATTCATTCATTTATTCAAAAAAGATTTACTGAATACCTACTAAGTAAACTGCTCGTGCTGAGTTTTGTGGCAGTAAAAACTATGACCTAAAATTCACTAAAAAATAGCTTTAGAAATATGAAAAGCTGAGATTTTCCTAGACAATCTCTTCTTAAACTTTTGACAGCTATAATAACACCCTCCCTTCAAATCCTGCTGGTCTTCTGGTGGTTTACATATACTTTGATCTCACTGTCTTGCTTTTCCGTGTGTGTGTATGTGTGTGTGTGTGTGTGTGTGTGTATTTATGTATCCAGTCTATCTCCATATTTTATACTCAGTTTCTTAATTCCCAACCTGTTTCCTTAGCCTGCTGCTTCTTACGACCCAGGTTAACAACTATGAGTAATACAGACATTAAGTTCTATAAGATTTCTATGAGAAAAAAGAGAGGGGAGTCAGTATTGGGGTTGCAGTGAGGTTCACAAGGGATGATGTAGATAGCAGGTGCTTGCAGGGTGAGTAGGATTTTAAAAGGTGCAATTTAAAACGAGAGATACCTCAGTCATATAAGAGTGCTAAGCTAAGGCAGGCAAACAGCCTGATCAACGAAGTAAGTTAAAGGATTTAGAGAGACTAGTCTACTGGAGGGATATATTTTGAGTATTTGAGAGATGAGTGATAAAGGCCTGAAGCAGCTTACTTCTGCCCTAACTAATATAGCCAATAGTAGAAACATATAGGAAACTACATAGTTCGGCAAAATTGTCTTAGAATCCTTCCATTTTTTTCCATAGGCTTCTTTTCAAATAGTGAAAATAATAGATGGTATGTTACTACTGCAACCAGTCCTTTCCCGAGCTCCAAGAAGTAGAAAAAAAATAGAAAAAACACCTCTTAGGAAAAATAGCCCATAAAACCAATATGAAATTTAAACTCAATACAAGAATATCTGAAGAGGACTTAACTTTTCTTGCTTGCGGGCTTGTTCAAACTATCTTCTTTTGCATATTTCAAAAGGACTCTCAATTGCTTAGTAAATGTTTTTGGCACAAACTGCCACCCTTCTTTTATTTTATTCTTTCCCATGCAGACTGCACTTATTAATTTTGACATTCCTTATAAGAATCATCCCACTACATTCCAGTTATGTGCATTAAAGAATAACGTATTTTCTCCATTATTCTCCATTGCTTATGTTACTTTTTTTATTATTAATGTACAAAACCCTGTTGAAGATAGATCATTTTCTTGTTTTAACCCATATTTTCAGTTTAAACCACCTGTCAGCATTGGCAAATTCTGTTTCATAAATAAATATTATGTATGTTACATATATGTAAGTATATACATATACATTTATTGTACTTAGTGTATTATAATATGCAGTATTATATATCTTAGTGTTACTTAATGCTTCCTTTACATTTTTCCTTTAATATATAAAATATTCTCTCTTTGACTTTTATAATATTAACACCAGCAGCAAACATTTGTCTGAACTAATAAATAACTTTTCTACATTTGGGAAACAAAGTATCTTCTTTACATCTTTGAAAAATCATCAGTTTACTTGCTTCCTAAATCAGACAATTTGTTATGCGGAATTTTGTTGAAACACTAATGATATCTCTATCTATAAGAATTTCAGGAACTACCAAAGAGGTACAGGCCAATGAATCTTACTTTCGTACTAAGAAAGCCGGTTGGCTTCATAATAAATGTAAATTCAGTGTATGCTGAAGCAGGCATAATCTCTAAAGGAAAAGAAACATGACAAGATATCAGGTCTGACTACTTTGAAACATAAAATAAGTATGTTGAAAACAAATAGATGTGATTTATTTAGTTCCCCAAATCCTTTAACACTAGTCTTTGATCTTGTTGTATCTATTTATCTTTCTGTACTCAATGGTTACCTTATTAATTATTATTTGTTGAGTACTCAAAAAATGGTCATAAAATTGAATAGACTACAACAATAAAAATACAATTGAAGCACACCAGGAATTTAGAGAGGTCTGTTTTAGCCCTAGATGAAGAACTGAGTTTTAAAGAGACAGCAATGTGGAGAAAAGCAATGGCTCCTTCAGAGAATGAAGTACAAACCACCATGTCCACAAGGGATGAGAATTTCTTAAGTAATCAGGATGAAACAACATAGAGTAAATTCCTTAAGTTTGCAGAAGATGTGCTTTTTCAGACAGTAAAACATCCACCCAATGGGGAAACTTACAGAAGTATTTCACTTTATGTGTTTGAGATAAAGAAAGTGACAGGTAAAGTTTCAATATAAGCAAAAATCATGTAAACCACCTACAGTGAAAATTTATGAGTTATCCATTATGATTCAATGTTCATTAGATGCATGATTCGTTGCATTGTACATTCGTCAGTACTTTTGGAAAGCTTTATTCTTCTCTGAAATACTTCAGGGAGGCCACTGAGGATAATTAGTCTGTAAGATAAGAACAAGCACAAATGCCTGGGCACAGCTTAGACAACATCATTAATTATACTCCTAGAGGACTACCAAAAATTTACTATAAGATTGTTTCTCAAAGAGGATGGTCTAACGTATGTTATCACCAAAGGGGCAGAAAATGTAAGTTATCCCCAATAAAGTTATTAAAAGCTAACAGAGAAAACATTTACTATTATAGAAATCTAGGATGCATTCATACCCAAAACAAAAGTCCAGGCTGACACACAGGTACATGGTAAGATCCACACATGGAAAGTACATCAAAGTTTTCCAGAAAAACACCAATAGGACACACACACACACACACACACACACACAGATTATTTTAGTGAATCCCCTCACACAATTGTAGGAGCTAGCAAGTCTGAAATCCACAGGGCAAGTTGGCAGGCAGGAAACTCAGGCAGGATTTCTATGTTATAGACTTCTTTTAAAAATATTTTTTCTTTATTTCTTTGTGAGAGACACAGAGAGGCAGAGACATGCTTCTGCTTCAGGCAGAAGCAGCCTTCCTGCAGGGATCCTGATGCTAGACTCGATCCCAGGACCCTGGGATCATGATCTGAGTCAAAGGCAGACACTCAACCACTGAGCCACCCAGGTGTCCCTCTATGTTATGGACTTAAGGCAGAATTGTCTGGGAAACCTCAGTTTTTGCTCTTAGGGTCTCCAACTGATTGGATGAATCCCACCCACAGTTTAGAGAGCAGTCTTTACTTAAAGTCAAGGAATTGTAAATGTTAATCATCTCCAAAATACCTTCGCATGGAGAACACTTAGTCACATTGGGATTAGTGTTTGACTAAGTAAGTGGGCACTAGGATCTCACCTAAAACTAACCACACAGGGAGCAAAAATAGTTAAGGGTCTCTTTTATGAAGACAAGCAAAAAGGGCAGGGGAGATCTGGAAAGATAAAGTGTCTTGTGTCCAATTTAATATGATTTTGCAGAAATGTATATCTACAATTTTAAGAAATTGAGCAATCTATCAGATAGTCAAGATATCCTAAAACACTGGTGATAAAACTAGGATCAATGATCTCCAAATAGTTTTGCTTTTGCTATGCAAAACAATTACTAAGACAACAGAATAAATAAGAAATATTATTAGGGAAATTTGCTGTAAAGATGGTATTCATTTAAAGTTAGAATGAAAATATTGATATTGCCAAGACCACTGTGCTGTTTTCTCCTAATAGATGGGGCTGAAAGGAATAATTTTGTGTCCCTGTTGTAATCTATCAGGATCTCTTGACACCTGGGGCTCTATCTGCCTTCTCACACAAACCAAGGTTTTCAAAATAGGCAAAATCCCTCTGCCAAAGGAAATGAGGTCACGGCTCTATTTTCCATTACTGCTTCTATTATATCCACTTAATTTGCATTGCTTCAGTTGATATCTGAAATTATTTGATTCACTTAATTTTCTAAATCAGCTATCAAGAGTACCAGAGTTTCTTTTCTTTGAGCGTCAAGGAAATCTTAGCTCCAAACTCTGATTTTCTGCTTGGATTTACAAGCTTCTGGAATGTCTCTGTTTATAATAACTAATTTTCTGCTCTTGAGTAACTGCCAAGTCCTCTTAAGTTCACTTGACTTTCAGTGCTGGCCCCAAATGACTTTGTCTTTCCTATTTCTATCCACATAACCTTGTGACATAGCCAACTGTCAACCTACCTTAATGTAGTTTTCTAGCTGTTCCTCCATTAATCCATTTATTGGTTCTTTCCTAAGAGCTTGCCACTCCTGGAAGATACTGGGTCTAAAATAAATGCATTGTTTCATCAGTACCATGCGTAGCTGCCCATGCTTCATCAAAAGCAAGTACTACATTTTTCTTCATGATGCCATGTGTCCAAAGGAACAGTTTTTCTGATCTTTTTCCAATCATCTTCCTGTGCATCAAAAATATGAGATAGTTCTATAAGGTCTTAACATGATTTCCTTGAACTATTATGGAAATTGTATCATCCAACACAGCCCAATAGAAATAGGTTTTGACTCCTGGAAATCTGAGTCAATCATGGCCCAATTATATATCCTCGGGCAAGTGATCTAATTTCACTAAGTCTAAACTTTAAAGTAGACACAGTAATACTTTTGCAACTACCTCACAGTGCCATTTATCCACTCAAAAATATTTGATTCCATAAATATGAGCAGCTGTCCTAGATGCTATCCTAGGAGTTAAGTATAGGAGGTGACAAGATAATGCCCCTATCTTTATGGATCTCACACAATGACAGAAGATATAGAGGAAAAAAATGTATGATGTTTATATCAACAAGAGAAGACAACTACATGTTCCAAATATTGGGAACGTCAAAGAAACCCCAAAACCCCAGCCAAAATAATCCACATCAGCAAAAGAAGCAAGAAAAAGTCTTCCTTTCTTTCAAGTGTACAAAGGCAGTCACTGTCCTGGGGCAGGAAGTAGTTCTGGCAAGTGGTACCCTTATATCAACAAGAGATTGTGATAAATGTTATGAAAGTGATAGTCATTGTTCTGTAGCCGAGAAGTCCGTGAAGATGAAGATGAGGTGCTTCAGGTGGGACAGAAAATGCTTCTCAAGGGATAGGATTTGGGGGCTTACAAATGAAAGAAAAGAGGTATCCAGGCATGTTGCGAGGTAAAGTATATTTTAGGCAAGGAGAACAGAAGGCCAAAGTAAGAAGGAACTTGGAAAGCAACCAGTAAGGAGACAGTGGCCAAGATGAGGTCCAATAGACAGATAGGGGCCAAATCATATGGGAGTTTACAAGGAGTTTTTAAAGTGTTTGAGAAAGAAACATAATGCAATTTGTATTTTTTAGAAAATCATCCTGATAGTCGTATGTAAAATAAAATGAAGGAAAATGTAGTAGGACCATCTGGGAAGCCACAGCAGCAGTCCAAATGAAAACTCATGTTGGTTTTCTCTAGTATGGTGGCAGTAAGGGTAAGAGGGAAATCTGTTTTGAGATATATTTTGGTGAGTGGAACAATGATGATCATGCAGTTTGTATACTGCATGCAGTTGCCGCATCTAAAAGGACACCACTGGCGTTATAGACAGAGAAGTATTTCCATCAATAAGAATTATGGATGGTTTGGATAAGGAGGATAAATTAGAAAATGTAACCAAGGAAGAGTCATATGTTTCTGCTTGAAATACTGTGAGAAAAGTACTGCCTTTAATTATTGTGTGAATGTCATACAGAAACAATTTCAGAATTGGGGGAGACACAAACATTTGTGAGAAGGTAAGCTGGGGATGTCTATTAGATCTCCAAGGGAGAATGTCAAGTTGGTGATTGAATATTTGAGTCTGCAGCTCAAAACAGAAATCAGAGTTTAAGACACAAAAGGTGAGCGTTATCAGTTTATAGTTTCTATTCAAGTGGTTTAGGCCACTTAAGGAAAGCACAGGAAAGAAAAGGACCCAGGAGGGGGGCGCTAACACAGCTAGAGGTGGGGATAAATGGAGCAGGACACCATTACAGAGACTGATGGAAGTTGCCAGTTAGGAAGGAGGAGAGGAGAAGGAAAGTCATTTCGGGAGAAAAATCATTTCATCGGAGCCCAAAAAAGGAAAGTTTCTCCAAAATGAGTAGTTGGCGGAGTTAAATACTTCTAAAAAGTCAAAAACTACAGTGAGATGAGGACAGAAGACTGCCCTTTGTGGTTCATAATATGACAACTGATGACTCCCATTCTGTGGCAGTGGAACAGTATGGAAAGAAGCCAAACTGGAGTGGGTTGGAGAGTAACTAAGAGTCAGGTATACAGTTTTGCTTTAAAAACAACAGAAAATGGAGTGACAGCTAAGCACAGGATGTTAGGTCAAAGGCAGAGTTTTAAAATTAAAATGGAAAATACTAGAGCCAGCAAGTGCAAATGAAGAAACTGTACCTTAATAGGAGTAAGGACATCTTTTCAGCTGTGAAAAGAGACAGTCGGAAAGAGGATGGGTGACCAGGCAAGTAAGTTTGTTGACTTGGCAACAGGAGAACAAGGTATTTGCCATCTGCTCTTATTTGATTAATGAGTACGAGGAAGGCTATCAGCTTAGGATGTGGGGAGTGTGTATGGTGCAGGAAGGTCAGGGGAAAGGAAATGTTCTAAAACAGTTCTTGCAAAGCAATTTATTGTGGAAACCTAAAAGTATTGCCAGACATTATTAAGTGTTGTTCAGGTTTGTGGTAATTAAAAAAAAAGAATTATTCCAGGCGGGTTATTCTTTTTTTCCACCAGAAGTTTCAGTTGCTCTGTGGTGCACATGGAAAAGATGGATGACTGGAACAAATAAAGGTAGAGCTTTTACAAGTGCATATGATAGGAAGAGAGTGGGGCAAAGTTGCTGAGAGTATCCATAAGGAGCTATTCATAAAAATAAAATACAGAAGCTAAATTGGATATGGAAGGAAGTGAGAGCGGTGATGGTTCTGTGTAACTAGAACTTGCATGGGGCATCATTCCAAGAGATAATATTTTGGATTGGAAAAGGAATGTAGATTACACAGGGTCCAGACGGAAGGAGAAAAGAATAGAAGGAAACTGGAGACAGAAGCTGTAGCAGCAGAGCAGAAGCTCCTGGTCTGAAGTAAGAGAGTGAGGGCGGTGAGGTAGCATGATTGCAGAAAGAGTTGGGGCAGAGCTAATTGTGGGCGGGCAGTAAGGCAGCTGGGTAGTGCTGAGGGCTCTGAAGCTGGAGAGCTCAGGGTAAGCTGGCACAAAATACTCTCAGGAAGGGTTCATTGTTCAAAATCCAGAATCAATAGGTCAACTGGATGAAATGTTGGGGAGTTGTAGTGTGGGTGCAATGAAAGAACAAATCCTAAGGAAACAAAAATTATTATTATTTCTCTTACTCTCATTACTCTTCTCAACCACTTAGACCCTGAAAGAGCACAGGAAGGAGTCTCTTGCTTTACCTCTTCTAGCTCCTCTCTCTTTGATCCTACTTCTGTTGGGCCTTGGGTTCAGGTAAATGCATTTCACAGTTAAAATGGCTCTATTCCTTCCATAACAATAAGCCTGATTTACTTGTGATTAGCAAAACTCAATGTTTTCTGGCAGAAAATAAAAATTTCAAAGTAGTCACACTTTTTTCCCCCAACATTTTAAATATAGGCTTAAATGCAATTGAATAATAATTTTTAAACGGTTGTATGGCAGTTTCCTTACATAGAGTCTAAAATCTCCTGTTCATCCACTACAACCTGGTTCACCAAATTCTGTAATAGCAGAACTAAAGGGCACCCTAGGTAGCCTAAAAGCTATAGTTATAAGACGACAAAAGTAACGTTCTAATTTATACAGCAGGCAGTAAGCTCATGAAACTTATCCCCCCAACTGGTGAAACAACCCAAGTGTATAGCTTTCCATATATTTTTAGGTGATAAATTTATAATAGGTTATTGACAAAACTAGAATGTTGGGTATATAATCCTAACTTTTCTGAAGTTGAAATTATAAGAAAGAAAATTGATTTCTACCGCAACAACTCTTATACTTATCAAAGAAAAAGTGTTGAGATAAATAAACCATGGGCCTAAAGGATTGGTCCAGTTCTCGCTTTTCTGGTGACACTTTACATCAAAATACATGCAAAGGAAAATAGAAAACACAAATATTAGTCATACTATACAAAATGATGCTCTTTGTTTATTTGACTGCTCCTACAAAGTTAGTTTAAATTACATGCATAACAGACGTATGAAGAAGAAAGATATACACTTTATTTGCTTTTAACAAAATAAAATTGTTGGCAACAATGTGGTTTAGTGAACTTGGCATGGAATATGAACCATGGATTATGTAAAGGTTTTTTTTTTCCCCACTCCCAAGAAAACCATGTTATGTACACTTTTAGAAGGAGAACAAAAGGAAATAATAGCGTATCTGATGATATGATTGCAGAAGACTTCTGGCAACATGATGGATTGAGTGGATGTAATCTCGTATCCTGCTTCAAACAAAAAGGATGCTGGATACAATGTAAAACAAAAGTTAATACATCACCAAGACTAAATAAAATAAAAGATAATACAAAAGTGCCATAAAATAAGAGACAACTTAAATGCAGAGCCCTAAAAGTATAAATAGGCCTCACAGTGGTCTTTTGGTTTCCTGGAACTTTATACGTGCACAGCTCACTAGAGCTGAGTTCTAATGCCCATCCAGAGACAGAGTATAATTGTAGGCTCTGCAAAGCAAGAAACAATGATAGACATCATTGCAAAATAAACAAATTTTAAAACATAAAAACAAGTCTCTGTAAAGGCTCTGTTCTTCATCATTACCTTAATACTCGAATCAGTATATACAGTGACCAGCATTTTTTTCAGAAATCACTATTAATTAGACCCTACAGCTACCAAATACATGTACTTTATAACAACATAGGATTTATTTACATTTCCATACACATTAGCAAACAGGAAAATTCAAATTGTAAAAGAAAAAAAGAGACATCATTTCATTGGATAAAGAACCTCAAATTCCAAAAAAAGGTAAAAGGTATACAAAAGGTATGCAAAATCTCTACCCTAAAGGACTAATGTATCAGTAGAAATGAGAGACCTATATAAAGAAGCAATATACATGTTCCTTATTAGATAATTCAATGTCATATTTTCCTCTGTGGATCTGCAGAGTTAATAAATCACAATCAAAATATCAAGAGATTTTTATAGAAAACTAACAATCTGATTCTAAAATGTATATGGGAATCTAAAGGGCAAAGAATAGGCATAACATTCTTAAGGAAGAAGAACAAAGTGATTTTACCCTACTAGTTATCAAGACAATTTAAAATCTTCATCAATTCAGATCTTTGGTGTTGGAGCAAAGAAAGATAAATAGGCCAATTAAATAGAACAGAAGGCACAGATAGTACCCAGTCTGGAATCTTTCCAGTATAAATGTGAACACTTCATTTAAGGCAAAGATGCCTCCAGAGTGCAAAGTGCTAAAGCTGATCTTCTCAGTAGATGGTGTTAGGTTGCTGGATTTATGTATCAAAAAGAAATTTGACCTTTCCTTATACCATACACAAAAATGAATTCTGAGCAGGTTGTAGATATAAATGTGACATTGATATGATGTGCATAAATGTGACGTAGATATAAGCAATAAGTTTCTAAATGATAAAGTTGGAGAATATCTTTATGAAGCTATAGTAGATAAATATTTCTTAAACAGGACACAAAATGTACTAATTAGAAAGGGAAAGATTAATACATTAGTCTATATTAAAATTAGAATTAAGAACTCCTGTTATCAACTGATATCATTAAGAAAGTGCAAAGGCAAGCATCAGGGTAGGATAAGATATTTGCAACACAACAATAGAATTTATACTCAGAATTTTATAAAGAGCTTAAATTAATAAGAAAAATTGAAGGTAATACAAATCTTAAAAACAGACAAGATACTTGAATGGCACCTGGGTGGCTCATTCAGTTAAGCAGTGACTCTTGATTTCAGCTCAGGTCATGATCTTGGGGTCCTGAAATGGAGCCGGTGTCAGCCTCCACCCTCAGCAGGAAGGTGCTTCAGAATTCTCTCTCTCCCTCTGATCCCCACCCCAGACCCCCTGGTCACTCTTTCTCCCCCTCTCTAAATAAATAAATAAATAAATCTTTAAAAAAAATAGACAAGATCCTTGAATAGGAATATCATAAAAAAGGACATTTGAACTACAGATAGATATACTAAAAGTTGCTACAACTCATGAATGGTCAGGGAAATTCAAATTAAAATCATAATAAGATAACATTCCACGTACCAAATTGGCCAAAATTATAGATTGACAATACCAAATGTCATTAGTGATTTGAAATAATAGGAATACTAATCATTGATAGTGGAAGTTTAAATTAGTAAAAACACTTTGCAAATCACTTTTTTTTTAGAGCAATTTTAGGTTTATAGAAAAAAAATGAGCAGAAAATATAGAAAGGTATGTCAGTAACTAAACTTTTGTTCATTTGATTGCCTTATATTATTAGCTAAGCTCAATGTATATTGAACACTAGTTATGATAAATGACATCTTTTATCTTACTCCTGACTTTAGTGGAAGTGTTTCTGATTTCTTGTGAACATATTTGTGGATCTCTGATGGGTATAATTTACTTTAAGGCCCTCTTTTATCAGACTCAGGACACATCAGGTTAGTCCTACTCTGCTAGAAATTCACGTTAAGAATAAGTGTGTTATTTTCTTTCCTACTTTTTCCAGAGTGATCATATACGTTTCTTCTAATAAAATTTAATGCAATAAATTGTTTTAATAAATTTCCTAATTTGAATTATTTTTGTATTTAAAAGATATATATAAGTCACAATGTATTATTATTCATAGTATTATTTTACTATATTCCTGGATTTGATTTTTTTTAATTTTATGTCTATTTGTTAATGGAATTAGCCTATAGTTTTCTTTGTTATTTTAAAAAATCTTTAAGACTATACTTTCAGGGATCATTTCTATAGTTTGTTTAAAAATCTTCATTGCATCATAACAACTGATGCTCATTTGCAGGAGGTGTCAGGGAGAAAGATATACTATCTCCTTCAATGTCCTTCTAGCTGGACTAAGATACCAATTGCCATGAGAAGAGGAGAAAATCAAATTTAATTTCATGCATATGGAGAATCCACAGAGACATGGAAATTCCAAAGACAGACAGGCCTATTTATCTTTCTGTCTTTGGAATTTCCATGTCTCTGTTGATATGGAAATCCAAATGTCATTCAGAACTAAGGAGAAGGAGGATAAGAGTCTGAGAGTTCAAGGGGAAGGAATGCAATTCACAGGAAGATGAAAAAGAGTAAATGTTTAGTAAACAAATGTTTGCTGAGCCACTCAGGAACAATGAGACATAGACAACTTTGATCAAACAGGCCTTGCCAATTTCCTCCCTGTCTACCACACCTAGTTTGTGGTTTAATGTTGTTATCCATGGTGATAGCTCTCTTTCCAAAGCAGGTTCTCTATTTAAACTGTTTTAGGCAGTTGAGGGGGAGGTAAAGAGATTTTTCTGAATCTACTGGGTTTTGATTGTTTTTTAATTCAAAATAATCTTCATGCCAAAGTGGCCCATCTTGGGGTGGCCTGCCTTTGTCCCCTTACAGAAGCCTATTTTACCTCTTAGACATTTTTAGGTTTTATTTTTATCCTTAATATTTTGACATTTTACCATGTTTTGTCCAGATCTGTTTTCTCTTATTCATTTTATTTCATGTTCAGCAAGTCCTTTCACCAAAAGTGTGTATATTTTGTCAGTATTTTAAAGTGATCTTTCATTATACCTTCAATTATTTCTTCGCTTTATCTTTGTTCTCAACACCTTATTAATTATATATTTGAACATTTAATTTTTTTCTTTATATCTCAATTTTACTGTTTTTTTATACATTTCATCCTTTGTATTACACTCTGTAAAAATCTCTTTGTTATCTTCCAGTCCACCTTTAATCTTATTCATTTCACCATTAGAGAGTTTTAAATTTCAGCTAATTTTTAATTTCCAAGAATTTCATGGATGCAAAGTCCTCTCAAATTTATCTGAAATTATTCACTATGTTAAGTTGAAAATATTTATTTTTAAAAAATACTTATACTAGCTTCATTTTTAATAGTCAAAATCTAAAAATAGCCCAAATGCCCATTAAAAAAATGAATGGATAAACTAGTTGTGGTATATCCAAAAAATAATGTTACTTAACAAAAAAGATGAGCTACTCATATGATATCATTGATAAATTCAAAGTAATTATAATACATTCAGAAAACCAGAAAAAAAATACAGTAAATGGTTTATGATTCCAAACATATACTTTTAAGAAAAAATGCAAAGGTATCTATCCATTGTATAGGAAAGTAAATCAATGGTTACTTGAAGAGATGGAAAAGACAAGGAAAAATTATGAAAGGTAAATATAAGAGATTGGGGCATGATCAGGACTATGATGATGGTTTCAGAGATTCGTTCCTCCATCAAAACTTATCAAATTGTAAACCCTAAATATATGCAGGTGAGTACATGTAAATTATATATTTAAAAAGCTTTGAAAAATGGTTCAAGATAAAAAAATGTATATATCCCACTCTTTTGGAAATATATTTGGCAACCCTATATTACTGTACCAGCTTTCTTGTCATGCCCTGTGAGAAAGTTCACTCTGAAAATCCTATTTCCCTGGAAGCAACTCTTCTCTAAAGCAAGTACTGTTAGCTATTTGTTCTCTTTTGCTCTAACTCAGGCTTATTTTTGCTTTTCAAGAATTCTGAAGAATATCTCATAAAATGAAGGAAGCTAATTTTTATTTTTCAGCATATTGAAGTATTAGTACTTGGTTTTAGATCTTTCTCTTCAGCTCTGGGAATTTAGAGCAAGAGTAGAAGTAGATAAATGTACTCAGCCCATCATCTTGTTCTAAGTCTTATTAAATGTTTGGTTATTTCACTGATATGGATTCAATACCTTTTCATTTCTCAGTGACACCCCCAAAATAGCCATACTATCTATAAACATCATTTGTTTATTGGATATTTCTCTTATTTCTTGTATTCATGCTCTTTCATTTTAACCACTATGAATTATTATTCATAGTGGTTTAATGACCATGTAGAACCTATCAGTCACAAGACTATTATAAACTCTAAAACTACAATGGCTAAAGACAATAAAAACTAAACTAAATAAAATAAAAAACTTTCAAACCCTGAAAAAATGTGACCCTCTTTTCAAGGAAGGTCATCTTAAAAGAACTATATAATGGCCTTTAGATAAGTCTCAGAACACTCTTGCTGGCATCTCGAGACACTGGAAGTCCTCAAATATTTATCTTTGTAGAGTACATATACACATGATATGCATCTCAAATGTGCATCTTTGCAGAGAGTGTATATATATACATATAGAGAGTGTGTGTGTATATATATATATATATATATATATAGTATGTATGAGAAAAGAATTATTTCTCTATTTCAAAGAGTAACTTCAATAAGCAAATAATATTTCCAGGATATCTTCATTTTATCAAAATGTTAGGCCAAATATTAAGCCTATTACTTTCATTCTTTTTACGATAGAAAACTGGTGCCCTGCTGGCTCTCTGTTCTACTAAGTGTATTAAGCAATGTGTAATAAATATATATAATATGTTTTTCTAGATTAGAAGTGCTTCCCTAAAACAACAGTTTATAATATAAAATAATATAAAATTCTGCATTCAGCTCAGATAATATGGAATATAAATATTTTATAATTAAGAATTTTTTAAAGTTTAGATTTAAAATGGAGATAATTTGAAGGTCAAAACCAAAGAGAATTTAATTAAATGTGAATTTCACTCAGGAAATCATGGATTTTCCTACTTATAAGACTTTTTTTTAAAGATTTAATTTATTTATTCATGAGAGATACAGAGAGAGAGAGAGAGAGGCAGACACAGACAGAGGGAGAAGCAGGCTCCATGCAGGGAGCCTGATGTGGGACTCGATCTCGGGACTCCAGGATCACGCCGGGCCAAAGGCAGGCACTAATCTGCTGAGCCACCCAGCGATCCCCTATTTATAAAATATTAAATGTATGTTTAAGCACTGCATCATCGTTTTTCTTATCAACTGTATATTAACTAAGATATGCTTTATATGTCGTATCATGAGAATTAAATCAGAAAAAAAATGTGTTAGGCACTTACAACCGATTCTGACACATGGTAAGCCCTCAATAAATGTTACTTATAATTATTTGTTTTATTATTATCATTACTATATCCTGTTATGCTATCAAAGAATCCCAGATTATAGAAAAGCAATTTCTCCTGAGATAAATATTGTAAATTCACAGTTATCATTTCTTTGATAAGACTTAAGAAAATAAGAACTTGTATTATTATTGTTGAAATACATTTTATAGTAATGGCATGAAACACACACACACACAGACAATATTAATTTCTTTAGTGTCGTGAATTGTACTGAAGTAATTTTCAAGGACTCAAAGATCTGTGATGATTTACCATCAGTAACTTTACAATAAAGATACTGTTTCAGTCAGACACATGGCATCAAATTCTACCAGTATTAACTAATTATATGACATGAACCTGGGGCCAATAGGAGGTGAGGTCAAGCTCAGAACGTTTTCTTGAGGGGAAATGTAAAACACAATACATAATCCAGGCCAGAATTAAACTATTGGAGATACTGGGGTTGTGGGGTGAGGGGGAGTAGGGACAAGGTGTCAGGAGAAATGTTAAGTGTCCAAGGTCACTAACAGTGAAAATAAAACTCAGACGATCATAGCTCATAGAAGGTACATCATATTCCCAGAATCACATAAAGACTTAGAGATTAAGAGGGAGTGGTAAGCCCTCAATAAATGGGCTTTATTTATTTAAATAAATAATATTTAATTAAGACCTATATAGGCTATGCTACCTCCTTACATGTGTACTTTGAAAATTACAAATTAATAATAGATAATGGTTGGAAAATGAAATAGTACGTAATCTGAGTATCAAAATCAATATTTTGTGTCTTTTGGGAAAACAAAAGGAAAGGAGGTTCCAATACCTAGAGGAGGATAAACCAATGCCTGTAGGTCTCCCACATAGTAGGCACTCAAAATAAATGAAAGAAAAAGAAAGAAAGAGAAGAAAGAGAAGAAAGGAAGGAAGGAAGGAAGGAAGGAAGGAAGGAAGGAAGGAAGGAAGGAAGGAAGGAAGGAAGAGAGGAAGAAAGGAAGAAAGGAAGAAAGAAAGAAAAGTTAATGATCAAAATAATCAGTGGTAGAAGCACTGTAATCATTTCATAAGTATCTGAATATAATGTTACTACAGGACTTGAAAACATTTTGCATCATGTATGAAGAGCATCTGCCCTAGACTTTCACTCTTAGTTTACACCAAGGTTCTTAGTCCTGGCTGGGCTTTAGAACTACCTAGGAAATTTGAGAAATACCAATGCCTAGGTCCCAACAAGACCTATTATACCCAAATGTCTCAGTGCACGGCTCAAGCCTCGGTATTTTTTTGAAGGACCATAAGTGACTGTAATATACAAGCAGGGTTAGGAGTCACTACTTTTAGAATCCCTTTCTCTGACTTTTCTTCCCTCTCCTATCATGCCCTCACATGATTTACCTCCAAAATCTGCCCCATTCTTCCCTCACAATTCTTGACTTAAAAGTTTTCTTGAGTGTATCTATTATCCAATGCATTGGGCAAATGTAACTTCTTCTAGCACTCCTAAGAGCAAAACCCACTTGATCCACTTTGACTTTCCCAAACAATAAAGAATCAGAGAAAGGCCGGGAAAGATAAAGAAACAAATGGCTCAAGTGGACATGGACTGGAAATCCCACTGCACCTGACTTTACCCCTCTCTGTGCCAGTTATCTTTTATTCCCTCCATTTCCCTATTTTCCAGCCAGATAGCTGATGCCCCCTCCTACATCCATCCTCTAAGTTACTGAACTCTCTTGTTCTGACAGCAAATTATTTTTCTCCTAGTTTCAGCTAAGAAATGATTCCATATTTTTTACTTTAACCTTATTAGGAAAGTGATAGTAATGGGAACATGAAAAAGAAAGCCAAAATATTAAAAAGCAAAAATACTAAATTGTAGAATATTTAAAACACAAGTGGTTTAATTAAAAATTGACAGCTCCAGAACACACAAGACCCAGTTCCTTTTCCTGAACTACAACAAAAATTATAGTCACCATTTAGTGAGCATCTTCTTGTACCTAAAATCCTATCAGGAGCCATGATCCCTATGACATTACTGCACAGTTATCACCTTTGTTTCACTATTGAGAAAAACAGGTCACGGTCACATAGCTGAGAAGTGGCTGGAGCCATCCTACAAACTCAAGTCTCTGATGCCAAAGCACTTCTCTTTCCCCTGTAGCAATTATAATAAACTGAGCAAGCTGGCTTTGAACATGAGATGAATTTGGTTTGGACCTATTGCCAGGTTTATGAGACCCTCTCCCAGGATATACTATCGAGTCTTCTCTTCTAGAATCTCCACCTTCAGACTGCCTTCTCTATGTCTACCTGTCTGCCTCTTCTGGTGCTCTTCAGCTCTGCAGCCGTTCCTTTCTCTGGAGTCAGTTCTGGTCCCAAACTTCTTCTGACTCTGAATTTATAGTTATCTCCCTTTCTCCTCCCACAAGCCAACTGGAATTTATAATTATTATAGTTTTATAAGCTCAAAATAGCTTAACTATAATCTCACTTATCATACGATTACAGAGACAGAGCTAGTCTTACAAACTATATTTGGTACCAGTGAGGTCTCTCTCATATCATGACTCTTTTTAAAATACAGTCATGGTATTTTGGTATTATAAAATAGAGTATTGGTATTATTAGGGTTTTTCCCCCAAAGTCCTTATATTTTTTGCTCAAAAATCCTGCAAGGTCCTGTGTAGGCAAAGATTTGGGCCATATGCTTCATTCTTTAATATTAGATGTATATAATTAAAGATACAGTAAAATATGCTAAGTGAACTTAATCTACATTTCAGTAAAATAAAACATCAGTTACCAAGAGATACTGCAGCAAAGGGTAATCTAACTCAAAATAAATAGACCTGAATTTACTTGAAAAAGCATAGTTTTTGAGATCTTTAATTGAAGACTAAACTATATAGCCATACAACATGATGCAATTAGAAAGCAACAACTCATCTGCCATTGAAAACTCAGTTGCCAAGTATAACACAGTTAAAATGCATGCTGTGACCACTCTTGAAAGGGAATAAAGGAAAATAAATGTAAGGCCATCCTTCTTTATAAGGTTGAGAATTCAATCTCAGATATAAAACAAAGCTTAAAGAAAGAAGATGAAATAACAAAAGCAGCGCAGACAAGGAAATACAGAAAGAAAATGCATTGGGACTCCTTAATGTAGCAAAACAATAGACACAAAATATGGACACTTTGAACAGAGCAAGGAAGGAAATTTACAGGAATCTTTGGGATTCAAGACATCATAATGCTCAAATTCATCATTTTGTTTTCAAAGACAATGTCAGAACTAAAAAGAAGGTTGGGCATAGCTATGGAAATTCAAGAAAGTCTTTCTCATTCCCTCTGCATATTGATGGCCAATCAAAAAGACTCTGAAGAGAGACCAAGAAATGTGGAGTTTGGCAATGTAATGTACAGAGTGATATGTGGTGATGTCAAGAAAATTGTGCACTTAGATGCCCAGAGAATGAATGCCTTATATCTCCCCAGGTCCTTATTGCCATCAGGGCTTTCAATTCCTTGAGAATGAAAGGCAGTGCAGTATCTCATCATTTTCTCCAGCAACTTTTATGAAGTTCAAGACAATGGAACCCAGGTCAGCTGGAGGAGCTCATAGACTCTTTCCTCTGATTACAAGGTCTTAAATCCAACTCTAACTTCCCTTTGGCTCAGGGAGAAGCTGTTAACACTAGGCCCCTTTGACAGGCAAAAGCTTACTCTGTAAAAATGCAGGCATAGGAATGCAGATACATACACACACACACACACACACACACACACACAAGCTAACTTAAAAAGAGCAAAAGCCGCCTCGTAGAGCATAAGAGTAGGCCTTGAGGAACATCATAGCAAAAACAATAGGCAAAAGTGGAAAACAAAAATATAATTAATGAAACATAATAACATATCTCAAATTCATTCTATTGTTCATTTTTAAAATGAGACAATTACCAAAGATACCTCCCCAATTGACCTGAGATGCTAAGCTACCTATAAAGTAACCACAAGAACATCATGTTCTTACTTGATTGCTGTTTCTTGTTATGTATAAAACATCTCACTTGAAAAAAGCTGCTAAGAGCCTCCAAGCAGAATCCGGGGTAGGAAAATAATAGCAAGGGAAAAAAGAAAGAAAAAAAAAATATATATATATATATATATTTCTAGTTTTAGTAATTGCTATCAAAAGTAGGAAAATAATAGTATGTTGGCCTCTGTCAGGAACCTGTATTATTATAAACAAGATTCTCATTTTAATAATGATCACGTATGTTTACTGATTACCAGCATAGGAGACCACATTAAAGGGAAAAATATTATCCATTTTCCTCTATAAATGTATAAATGTGCAGGCTCAAATATCTAGAATTTATTTTCAATAAAAATATTAATATGTAGTATCTGCTCCACAGCTAAATAGAAGGAGCCCCCCATAAGGAATCAGTTTAGTTTTCAGGGGAAATAAATCAGTTTGATCCATGTCAGATGTCCTGGAAGACCTATAAAACTGGACCTGGCCATGATTTGAGGCAAAAACTATGCACTTATTAGACTCACAATATTTATTTGCATTTGCCAACATTGTAACTTACTCACTACAGGAATAAAGGCAAATGTATTATGCCATAGACTACAGCTGTGTAGTTGTAAAATTGCTTAGTGTGAATTAAAAAACACGTTACCATTTATCAAAATAAGAGAAAAGGGGGAAATAATTCCCAATGTCCTGCACAAAACCATAGAAGGCACAGACTGTCTTTAACATTAATAATCAAGGATATTTGTATACTTCTTACCACTTGGATGTTCAAGTGGTAAGACAATACAAAAAGATTAGCAGGCTGCCACTAAGAGTTTACTGTGGTGATATGAGTGAAAGTAAAAATGGATCTAAATATTTTAATAATAAATCAGTGATTCAAATGGTTTTTTGGTCATAATACAAAAGTAATATTCAGAGTAACAGGGAGGGTTAGAAATAATCAAATTTAGTTCATGTCATTATCATATTAAAAAAAGAGTAAAAAAAGACATTACATAATATGCCAAGTTTTAATTAAATTTAAATCCATAAACATATTGGACCTCAAAATATTTAATAACTAGTTCTGTCACATTATTACTGACTAGATTACATTTTATATACTATAGATACATTGATGGAAGAATAAGTTTATGATGAATCCACAATATCAATATGCAACTTTCATAATCTTTTCTTAGAAGTTATGAAAAGAAGGCAAAGCTCCTGTTTGCATTACCTTAATAGCTTTCTAAAGGAAATTAAAGGAATTTATATTCAAATGAAATAATAATAAAGAATGAATGGTGTATGGAGACATAGGAAAAATGTAATAATTTCCTATTAATCATTGTACCATTTATCTTCAGAAAAGTCAAAAGTTATATTTTCAAAATCTTGAGGGCACTCTGAAATTTGTGTTTCTAATTTAAGGCTCTTATTTCTATGATAATCCAAAAGATTTAAAATAAGCACATGTAAGTCATCTGGATTCTGCAGCCAGGTAATGTGTGTCCTCATTAATGTCTATATTAACAATTCACATGGCAGCAAAAAGCACTACTTGGGTTGAAGGCCACAAGCAAAGGTGGACTTAATGGAAAAAAAAAAAAAAAGAAGCAGCAGCATTTGCTCTAAGCCATATCACAGCACAAAATGGGAGAACCCCGTTACACTGGAATTTAACAAAATCTACACATGACAGTCACTTCTACAACCACAATGGTTTTAACAATACTATAAATTCGGGCTTCAGTCACATTAAAATTATATTAATTTTTTTCTGATACTGGTATTAACATTGTTTGCATTTGATTTTCAAATTTGTTTTGTTTTATATTTATATTAAAATTTACATTTATGGAGCTCATTGGTTTGTATGTCTGTAAAAAACAATATTAAAATTAAGAAAAATGTTGTTTGACACTGGTGATTCATGAGAAGTCCTTTTTTTAAATGGACTTACTATATGTCCATCTCATATGTTTCAACCCAAAACAGAGAGTATTTTTAATCTCAATTGTGTCTTAATATGGTGCAATGTGCATATGTGTGTGTGTGTGGAGAGGTATGAGGTATCTATAGGCACATGCATATGTTTGTGTAGTTTTCACAGTACCAAAATAAACTATATGAGAATTAACATATTGGTCAACCTGTTATTGGCATCATAAAGATGAGAAGCATCTGGTATCTAAATGTAGAGATAGCATTTTATGTTTTGGAGCTATTTTATTTATTTCTGGAAGCTTTCTTTTTTATAAGAATGGCCAGATACTCTAGGAATGAATCTTATCTCTACTTGGTGGAACAGAAGAGACTGAAAGTGTGGGGGTTTTAGGTGTTGTCTTGTTTACCAAGGCTTTCTTTTCTTTTTATTTATTTATTTTTTCTTTTATTTTTTTTATTTATGATAGTCACACAGAGAGAGAGAGATAGAGAGAGAGAGGCAGAGACACAGGCAGAGGGAGAAGCAGGCTCCATGCACCGGGAGCCTGACGTGGGATTCAATCCCAGGTCTCCAGGATCGCGCCCCGGGCCAAAGGCAGGCGCCAAACCACTGCGCCACCCAGGGATCCCCAAGGCTTTATTTTCTAAAGTAGTTTAAGGTTCACAGCAAAATTGACGAGAAGGTACAAAGATTTCCCATCAACCCCCACCCTCAACACATTCATAGTCTATTATTCACATCCCCCACTGGAGAGGTGTATCTGTTACAACTGGTGAACTACACTGACACATCATAATCACCCAAAGTCCATAATTTATGTCAGGGTTCATTCTTGATGTATATTTGATGGATTTGGACAAATGTATAATGACATTTACCTATTATTTTAGTGTCATACAAAGTGTTTTCACTGCTCTAAAAATCTTCTGTATTCCACTTATTCATCCCTTCCACCAGCCCCAAACCCTGGTCACCACTGATCTTTTTATCATCTCCATAGTTTTGCCTTTTGCAGAACATCACATAGTTGGAATAATACGTATGTATTTTTTTTTTTCAGATGGACTCCTTCCACTTAGTAATATGCATTCAAGGTGACTCCCTTCTTTTCATGGCTTAATAGCTCATTTTTTTAGTGCTGAATGGTACTCCATTGTACGGATGTACCACAATTTATTTATCCATTCACCTACTGAAGAACACATTGGTTTCATCTAAGTTTTGGCATTTATGAATAAAGTTGGTATAAAGAATCATGTTCAGAATTTTGTGTGACATAGGTTTTCAGCTCCTTTGGGTAAATACTGTATATCTTCTTTAGTGAGCTGGTTAAAGCCTTTTGCTCATTTTTAAATCCTGTTGTTTTCTTATTGTTGAATTTTAAGAGTGCTTTGTATATTTTGGATAACAGTCATTTAGCAGATGTGTCTTGCAAATATTCTCTCCCAGTCTGTGGTTTGTCTTCTTCTCTTGACATTATATTTCACAGAGCAGGATTTTTTAATTTTAATGAAGTCTAGCTTACCAATGATTTTTTTTTATGGATTGTGCATTTGGTGTTACATCTAAAAAGCCATTATCATGTGCAAGTTAATCTAGAGTTTCTCCTATTTTCTAGGAGTTTTATAGTTTTGCATTTTATATTAAGCTCTGTGAACTATTTTGAGTTAATTTTTGTGAAAGATATAGGATCTGTGTCTCAGTTTATTTTTTTGCATGTGGATGTCCAGTTGTTTCAATTCCATTTGCTGAAAAGACAACATTTACTCCATTGTATTGTCCTTAGTCCTTTATCAAAGTTCAATTGACTATATTTATATGGATCTCTCTTTCAACTCTCCATTCTGTGCCATTTATATGCTTATTCTTTTGTCACTACCACACTCTTGATTCCTGTAGCTTTATAGTCAATCTTGAAGTTGGGTGGTGTCAGTCTTCCAACTTTGCTCTTCTCCAATACTACTCTGACCGAGTCTTGTGGCTCTCCATGTAAACTGCAGAATCAGCGTGTGGAGATCCACAAGATAATTTGCTGGGATTTTAATTTAATTGCATTAGATGTATAGATAAGTTGGAAAGAACTGAGATTTTGAAAATACTGAGTCTTCCTATATATTTATATGGAATCTCTCTCCATGTATTTAGTTGTTTGATTTCATTAAGAGTTTTGAAATTTGAGTCTTGGGTAGGGAGGGGCAAGACGGCGGAAGAGTAGGGTCCCCAAGTCACCTGTCCCCACCAAATTACCTAGATAACCTTCAAATCATCCTGAAAATCTGTGAATTCGGCCTGAGATTTAAAGAGAGAACACCTGGAATGCTACAGTGAGAAGAGTTCGCGCTTCTATTGAGGTAGGAAGACGGGGAAAAAGAAATAAAGAAACAAAAGGCCTCCAAGGGGAGGGTCCTCGCGAGGAGCCGGGCTGAGGCCGGGGCGAGTGTCCCCAGGACAGGAGAGCCCCGTCCCGGAGGAGCAGGAGCTGCACCGACCTTCCCGGGCGGAAAGGGGCTCGCGGGGAGTTGGAGCAGGACCCAGGAGGGCGGGGATGCCCTCGGGCTCCCTGGGACACTAACAGACACCTGCGCCCCGGGAGAGTGCGCCGAGCTCCCTAAGGGCTGCAGCGCGCACGGGGGGACCCGGAGCAGCTCGAGGGGGCTCGGGCGGAGGAAGAGGCTCCGTGCGGAGGGGGCTGCGCAGTTCCAGGAGCAGCTCGGGGGGGCTCGGGCGGCGGCTCCGTGGAGGGGGCTGCAGGCCGGGAGCGCGAATCCAACAGCGCAGGCCCCGGAGCACAGGGCGCCGGGACACAGCCCAGGATCCGGCCTCCCCCGGGACAGGCAGAGGCCGGGAGGGCCCAGGACAGCGAGGACGCTCCTGCCCCAGCTGAGCAGATCAGCGGCCCCGCCCCGGAGCCTCCAGGCCCTGCAGACGGAGAGCTCGGAGTTCCTGCCTGAGCTGAATCCAGGTTTCCAGAGCTGCCCCGCCACTGGGGCTGTTGCTCCTGGGGCCTCACGGGGTAAACAACCCCCACTGAGCCCTGCACCAGGAGGGGGCACAGCAGCTCCCCCAAGGGCTAACACCTGAAAATCAGCACAACAGGCCCCTCCCCCAGAACACCAGCTAGACTGACAACTTCCAGGAGAAGCCAAGGGACTTAAAGTACACAGAATCAGAAGATACTCCCCCATGGTTTTTTAAATTAGTTTTTTTATTTTTGTTTTTGTTATTTTTGTTTACTTTTGATTTGTTTGCTTCCCCCACCCCCTTTTTTTCCTTTCTTTCTTTTTCTTTCTCTTTTTCTTTTTTTTTTTCTTCCTTTTTTTTTCTTTTTCTCTTTTCTTTCCTTCTTTCTCTCCTCTCTTTTTCTCCTTTTCCCAATACAACTTGTTTTTGGCCACTCTGCACTGAGCAAAATGACTAGAAGGAAAACCTCACCTCAAAAGAAAGAAACAGTCCTCTCTCCCACAGAGTTACAAAATCTGGATTACAATTCAATGTCAGAAAGCCAATTCAGAAGCACTATTATACAGCTACTGGTGGCTCTAGAAAAAAGCATAAAGGACTCAAGAGACTTCTTGACTGTAGAATTTAGATCCAATCAGGCAGAAATTAAAAATCAATTGAATGAGATGCAATCCAAACTAAAAGTCCTAACGACGAGGGTTAACGAGGTGGAAGAATGAGTGAGTGACATAGAAGACAAGTTGATGGCAAAGAGGGAAACTGAGGAAAAAAGAGACAAACAATTAAAAGACCATGAAGATAGATTAAGGGAAATAAACGACAGCCTGAGGAAGAAAAACCTACGTTTAATTGGGGTTCCCGAGGGTGCCGAAAGGGCCAGAGGGCCAGAATATGTATTTGAACAAATCATAGCTGAAAACTTTCCTAATCTGGGAAGGGAAACAGGCATTCAGATCCAGGAAATAGAGAGATCCCCCCCCTAAAAATCAATAAACACCGTTCAACACCTGACATTTAATAGTGAAGCTTGCAAATTCCAAAGATAAAGAGAAGATCCTTAAAGCAGCAAGAGACAAGAAATCCCTGACTTTTATGGGGATTTTATGGGGAGGAGTATTAGGGTAACAGCAGACCTCTCCACAGAGACCTGGCAGGCCAGAAAGGGCTGGCAGGATCTATTCAGGGTCCTAAATGAGAAGAACATGCAACCAAAAATACTTTATCCAGCAAGGCTCTCATTCAAAATGGAAGGAGAGATAAAGAGCTTCCAAGACAGGCAGCAACTGAAAGAATATGTGACCTCCAAACCAGCTCTGCAAGAAATTTTAAGGGGGACTCTTAAAATTCCCCTTTAAGAAGAAGTTCAGTGGAACAATCCACAAAAACAAGGACTGAATAGATATCATGGTGACACTAAACTCGTACCTTTCAATAGTAACTCTGAACGTGAATGGGCTTAATGACCCCATCAGAAAGGTGCAGGGTTTCAGACTGGATAAAAAAGCAGGACCCATCTATTTGCTGTCTACAAGAGACTCATTTTAGACAGAAGGACACCTACAGCCTGAAAATAAAAGGTTGGAGAACCATTTACCATTCAAATGGTCCTCAAAAGAAAGAAGGGGTAGCCATCCTTATATCAGATGAACTAAAATTTACCCCGAAGACTGTAGTGAGAGATGAAGAGGGACACTATATCATACTTAAAGGACCTATCCAACAAGAGGACTTAACAATCCTCAATATATATGCCCCGAATGTGGGAGCTGCCAAATATATAAATCAATTAATAACCAAAGTGAAGAAATACTTAGATAATAATACACTTATACTTGGTGACTTCAATCTAGCTCTTTCTACCCTCGATAGGTCTTCTAAGCACAACATCTCCAAAGAAACGAGAGCTTTAAATGATACACTGGACCAGATGGATTTCACAGATATCTACAGAACTTTACATCCAAACTCAACTGAATACACATTCTTCTCAAGCGCACATGGAACTTTCTCCGGAATAGACCACGTACTGGGTCACAAATTGGGTCTGAACCGATACCAAAAGATTGGGATCGTCCCCTGCAAATTCTCAGACCATAATGCCTTGAAATTAGAACTAAATCACAACAAGAAGTTTGGAAGGACCTTCAAATACGTGGAGGTTAAGGACTATCTTGCTAAAAGATGAAAAAGTCAACCAGGAAATTAAGGAAGAGTTAAAAAGATTCATGGAAACTAATGAGAATGAAGATACAACCATCCAAAATCTTTGGGATGTAGCAAAAGCAGTCCTAAGGGGGAAATACATCGCAATACAAGCATCCATTCAAAACCTGGAAAGAACTCAAATACAAAAGCTAACCTTACACCGAAAGGAGGTAGAGAAAAAAATAGCAAATAGATCCTACACGCAGCAGAAGAAGAGAGTTAATACAGATTCGAGCAGAACTCAACGAAATTGAGACCAGGAGAACTATGGAACAGATCAACAGAACCAGGAGTTCGTTCTTTGAAAGAATTAATAAGATAGATAAACCATTAGCCAGCCTTATTAAAAAGAAGAGAGAGAAGACTCAAATTAATAAAATCATGAATGAGAAAGGAGAGATCACTACCAACACCAAGGAAATACAAACGATTTTAAAAACATATTATGAACAGCTATACGCCAATAAATTAGGCAATCTAGGAGAAATGGACGCATTCCTGGAAAGCCACAAACTACCAAAACTGGAACAGGAAGAAATAGAAAACCTGAACAGGCCAATAACCAGGGAGGAAATTGAAGCAGTCATCAAAAACCCCCCAAGACACAAGAGTCCAGGGCCAGATGGCTTCCCAGGGGAATTCTATTAAACGTTAAAGAAGAAATCATACCTATTCTCCTAAAGCTGTTTGGAAAGATAGAAAGAGATGGAGTACTTCCAAATTCGTTCTATGAGGCCAGCATCACCTTAATTCCAAAACCAGACAAAGACCCCACCAAAAAGGAGAATTACAGACCAATATCCCTGATGAACATGGATGCAAAAATTCTCAACAAGATACTAGTCCAATAGGATCCAACAGTACATTAAGAAATTATTCACCATGACCAAGTAGGATTTATCCCCGGGACACAAGGCTGGTTCAACATCCGTAAAACAATCAGTGTGATTCATCATATCAGCAAGAGAAAAACCAAGAACTATATGATCCTCTCATTAGATGCAGAGAAAGCATTTGACAAAATACAGCATCCATTCCTGATCAAAACTCTTCAGAGTGTAGGGATAGAGGGAACATTCCTCAACATCTTAAAAGCCATCTACGAAAAGCCCACAGCAAATATCATTCTCAATGGGGAAGCACTGGGAGCCTTTCCCCTAAGATCAGGAACAAGACAGGGATGTCCACTCTCACCACTGCTATTCAACATAGTACTGGAAGTCCTAGCCTCAGCAATCAGACAACAAAAAGACATTAAAGGCATTCAAATTGGCAAAGAAGAAGTCAAACTCTCCCTCTTCGCCGATGACATGATACTCTACATAGAAAACCCAAAAGTCTCCACCCCAGGATTGCTAGAACTCATACAGCAATTTGGCAGTGTGGCAGGATACAAAATCAATGCCCAGAAATCAGTGGCATTTCTATACACTAACAATGAGACTGAAGAAAGAGAAATTAAGGAGTCAATCCCATTTACAATTGCACCCAAAAGCATAAGATACCTAGGAATAAACCTAACCAAAGAGGTAAAGGATCTATACCCTCAAAACTATAGAACACTTCTGAAAGAAATTGAGGAAGACACAAAGAGATGGAAAAATATTCCATGCTCATGGATTGGCAGAATTAATATTGTGAAAATGTCAATGTTATCCAGGGCAATATACACGTTTAATGCAATCCCTATCAAAATACCATGGACTTTCTTCAGAGAGTTAGAACAAATTATTTTAAGATTTATGTGGAATCAGAAAAGACCCCGAATAGCCAGGGGAATTTTAAAAAAGAAAACCGTAGCTGGGGGCATCACAATGCCAGATCTCAGGTTGTACTACAAAGCTGTGGTCATCAAGACAGTGTGGTATTGGCACAAAAACAGACACATAGATCAATGGAACAGAATAGAGAATCCAGAAGTGGACCCTGAACTTTATGGTCAACTAATATTCGATAAAGGAGGAAAGACTATCCATTGGAAGAAAGACAGTCTCTTCAATAAATGGTGCTGGGAAAATTGGACACCCACATGCAGAAGAATGAAACTAGAGCACTCTCTTACACCATACACAAAGATAAACTCAAAATGGATGAAAGATCTAAGTGTGAGACAAGATTCCATCAAAATCCTAGAGGAGAACACAGGCAACACCCTTTTTGAACTCGGCCGCAGTAACTTCTTGCAAGATACACCCATGAAGGCAAAAGAAACAAAAGCAAAAATGACCTATTGGGACTTCATCAAGATAAGAAGCTTCTGCACAGCAAAGGATACAGTCAACAAAACTAAAAGACAACCTACAGAATGGGAGAAGATATTTGCAAATGACATATCAGATAAAGGGCTAGTATCCAAGATCTATAAGGAACTTATTAAACTCAACAGCAAAGAAACAATCAATCCAATCATGAAATGGGAAAAAGACATGAAGAGAAATCTCACAGAGGAAGACATAGACTTGGCCAACACGCACATGAGAAAATGCTCCGCATCACTTGCCATCAGGGAAATACAAATCAAAACCACAATGAGATACCACCTCACACCAGTGAGAATGGGGCAAATTAACAAAGCAGGAAACCACAAATGTTGGAGAGGATGCGGAGAAAAGGGAACCCTCTTACACTGTTGGTGGGAATGTGAACTGGTGCAGCCACTCTGGAAAACTGTGTGGAGGGTCCTCAAAGATTTAAAAATAGACCTGCCCTACGACCCAGCAATTGCACTGCTGGGGATTTACCCCAAAGATACAGATGCAGTGAAACGCCGGGACACCTGCACCCCGATGTTTCTAGCAGCAATGTCCACAATAGCCAAACTGTGGAAGGAGCCTCGGTGTCCATCGAAAGATGAATGGATAAAGAAGATGTGGTTTATGTATACAATGGAATATTCCTCAGCCATTAGAAATGACAAATACCCACCATTTGCTTCAACGTGGATGGAACTGGAGGGTATTATGCTGAGTAAAGTAAGTCAATCGGAGAAGGACAAACAGTATATGTTCTCATTCATTTGGGGAATATAAATAATAGTGAAAGGGAATATAAGGGAAGGGAGAAGAAATGCGTGGGAAATATCAGAAAGGGAGACAGAACATAAAGACTCCTAACTCTGGGAAACTAACTAGGGGTGGTGGAAGGGAAGGAGGGCAGGGGGTGGGGGTGAATGGGTGATGGGTACTGAGGGGGGCACTTGATGGGATGAGCACTGGGTGTTATTCTGTATGTTGGTAAATTGAACACCAATAAAAAATAAATTTATTTAAAAAAAAGAGTTTTGAAATTTTTCTCATACTTTGCATCAATGTGTTTTTGAACACCTGCCTAAATATAGGGCTCTTATGCCCATACAAAGTAAAAAATTGGAAAAGAAAGATACCCAGTTCAAGCAATAGTTATGATGATGTTGATCTACAGAAGAATCAGATGCTCTCAATTTCTACTGATTAACTTGAATCAACTATTATGTTCTGGTGCATTTACTCAGGTCCTAAATACCTCAATGCTAATCTTCATTTTCATATGTAAATTCTTCTTTCATATCACATACCCACTGTCACTACACCTTCAAAATTTCCTAGATAACCGTGCAACTCCCTCTGTGACCTCTCTTTTCTTCCAATCTCTCCCAACTCCTCAGAACTTCATCCTTTGCTCAACTACAGGAATATCTTCTGGATTTGTGTTTCTTTTTTATTTATAAATGGAGGTCTATTGAAACATATGGCTGGACATGATATCTCCTTATAGGCATTAGAAAAAAATCAAAACTGAAGGTGAAAGAAGGAAAAGACACAACATGGCATTTGCCATAAAATGGAAGATCTACTTAACCAGCAAAAAGCACTGGACTGAGCTCTTTATCCCTATTCAGCCTTTATTTTTTTTTTTTGTTCTATAATAAATTTATTTTTTATTGGTGTTCAATTTGCCAACATACAGAATAACACCCAGTGCTCATCCCGTCAAGTGCCCCCCTCAGTGCCCGTCACCCATTCACCCCTACCCCCTGCCCTCCTTCCCTTCCACCACCCCTAGTTCGTTTCCCAGAGTTAGGAGTCTTATCAGAAAGGGAGACAGAACCTATTCAGCCTTTAACCCAGGATAACTTTAAGGTAGTCATTCAACTTCTATTTCAGTGGTTGCAAAATTGGGAAATGGACTGGACTACCTCATAAGTGAAATAAGAGAGATCAATCAATGAGGCAAAGAGTGTTTTTACAGTGGTTTTTGTTTTTTTATGAGATTCATGTTAGCATTTTATTCTTTTTTAATTTTATTTTTAATTGAAAAAGTAAAGCTGCACATGGTAAAAAAAAATTAAAATCACAGGAGTAAACTTTCTTCACAGACCACAGTTTCTCCTCTAACAGAGATAAAACATAAATTTCTATGAGTTCTCCATACTTTTTGATGTCCAACTTTAAACAAATTGGAAAATACTATACATAGTGTTAAATGCACCTTTGCTACTTAAATGTGTAGTAGCTACTTTTTCCACATTAGTACATAAAGATTTACTCTCTTTTTTGAAGGTTATTATTCCTTCGTATTAATGAAATATCATATTGATCTTGCAATTTATTTTTGTCTTCAACACAAATCAGGAAAAATGAACCAAGCTTTCACAGTGAACCTATAGTAATGTAACAATCACTAAAAAACTGTCAAATATTTAGTTAACATTTGTCTAATACTTTATGTATCAAATTGCAACCCAAAAACCACTTAAAATTTGACTTTACCACTTATCCCAAAGATCATAAAATATATTTGTGGAAGTCCTTAAAGTAGTAAAAATGTTTCAGTAACTTGAAAAAATTAAAATACTAGCTAAATGATAATAAATCTGCAAATTTAACTCTGGAAAAATATTCTCAAGAGTTACAGGAGTACTTAATTATATAATTGAAGTTTCACTAAGTAAGACTCAAGAACAAAAGTTAAAGAAATAAAATTCAAACTTCTAAAGGAATTTGGTTCTCATGATTCATCAGTCAGATTTGCATGTGCATTTTACAACAGATGCTCATTTACTATCAGTCAGGATTTGGTGCAGTTCATGCAGACAAATGCAGCACTGAGTCATTGTACTGGGTTAAAATCTACAGGTAAGTTATAGTCCAAGAAACATGTATGTGTAATTATGCACATCTAAAAAATTAAAACCTAAGGCAAGAATGTACTGAAATTTGAAATGGTTATGAGTGAAATCTTTTTTCTAGAAATTTTAAAAGTATTCACAAAATAATATCAAAATGATGAGCTATTTATGGCACACTTATGTTACACCTTATCAAACATCTCATATAATTTAATTTCATCAGTAATTGTATAGGGGTTGTTTTGCTATTGTTTATATTATCCAATGATTGCCTTCATGCCCTCATAAAATGCACTCTATAAATATCCATTGAACATAAATAAATAAATGAATACAATCCTATTTTAAAATGAAAAAGTAGGTTTATAATGTTCGGAGTCAAGGAAATTTTGAGTAATTATACCTTAGTAAAATTAGTGACATTATCTCCTCATTATGTGACCCTCAGAATACAATATTGCCCCTAATATTCACTCTTTTAGGACAAAACTCACTTTCTTTTCTGGTACTTTTAGTCTGGTCAGCATCTCAAAAACATTCAACAAACACATCAAGTCAATCAAAACTTTGAGAATTTGACCCCAGTATTTGACAGATTGAAAGATGACTCTCTAGATAAGCTTGGTGAAATTCCATAGATAAACATAAAAATATCTAGAATAAAGTTCAAGTGAAGTTTTCAATGATTTGGTAACTTAATGATCAAGTATAAAAACAACAGAAGCAAAAAATCTGAGAATTACATCAGCAAAATAAGTTATGTAAGGTATAACCATTATTACAAATGTTAATTTCAGAGCACGAGAGAGGCAGACCATGAATTGGGAAGAAGTATAATTTTAATAATTTATATTTATATTCCCAGTGTAAGCAATGATCAAGTGGAATCATTAATGGTCAAGCTTGATCATAGAAGAAGAAAAAAATAGATGACATGATCAAAAAAATCAAGTTTTATCAAAGTAGAAATATTACAGAATTCTAAACCCAATCTTGAGAGAGAAATATGCTTTTGTTTTGAGAGATGATATCAATATTAGTCATGATGTAATACAAAGGTAGCACAATATGTATATGTGTGTACATATACACCCACACACCCACACACACCCCCACACACCCCCCACACACATACACACACACGGTTGGGAAGAAAACATTTATTGCATGTATATTTTGTGGTAAGGTATTTTACTTTGATTACGCACACAATATGGAAATGTGGGTGTTATTATCCCCAGAATACAAATAAGGAAACTACATTGACCAAGAATTATATGAGCATGATCCTAGTGCAAGCCCTTCCAGTTATGAACTCTATGGGTCTGGGGAAAATCACAACCTCTCTAAGCTTCAGTTTCTTCACTGACAGTATAAAGATGATACTTGCCTTGCTAAACTTCCACAGTTGCTTTGTGATGGCAATCAGATAACACATGGAGCTTCCATAATCCATAGAGCTCACAGTATAACAGTTTTTTACAGTTACAAAAGACATGCAGATAGAACCAACATGAGCATAAGTAGAGTGGTTAAGAGCCTAGCCCCTCGTATCATAGAAGTATGCATCTTGGCTATGTTATTTTCTACCTGCATAACAGTAGAGCTGCTTAATCTCTTTATACCTCAGTTTCCATATTGGTAAATGGTAATAATGATAATGCCTAGCCTATCTTATAGAATCATTATAAGTATTAAAAGTTCTTAGGAGACGCTGGTCATCCTAACTTCTCTATAGAGAACCAGACTCTGCGCATCTTTGCCAATTTTCACCAATGACTAAATAATTTGTAAATATAATTCTGTTTATATCAACAAATATTTATTAAAAATCAACACTGGAAAACATTATATATTTTAGGGAGTGCAAAGATGAATAATATCTCTTCACTTGACTCATCCTGCCGAGACAAATAAACACATAAATAACCATAATATAAGGCAAAGTGTGATACGTAGGAGTATCAGAGAAATTCCTGCTATACTTCCTGTATGAAACAAATATTTAATTGCCATCGTTTGAGTCTGTCCAGCCCCTTGGTCTATGGTAATTGAAGGACAACACATAGGGAGGTATTTTCTATATAGATAAGCACAGTAAAAATTCACACTCATAATCTGGGTCTATGTTCAAAATGAAATGAAGATGGGAGCTTTTATACCAAGAGTACCATTCATTGGGCTGTCCTCTGGAAAGTAATATAACATAACTGGTCCACGGATTTGGAATTTTTTTTCCCAGAGCGCAGATGGATATGTGCTGATTCTCTCATGTTCTCATTACTACTGCAACCCACGTTAAAGACAGTTGCCTGTGCTTGGAAATCAGTGTTTAAGAATGGAACGAATCAAAGATAAAAGACATGTAAAGAGATTGAATCTGAAACCTCATTTCTCTAGGTTACTACTATGTAATCAATCTGTTGAATTCAGATGCCCAGACACCATACTGAAAAGGTTGCTCTTTTTCCTTTTCCTGTGCAAGTTCAGCAAGTATTTACTTGAGATCCATGAAGCTCAGATTGCATATTTCAGCTCTTATTCAGAAATTTAGCTAAGTCATCAGTAATATTTCAATACCATCCCATTTACACTATAACAATAACCTTTTTCCTGTTCTTTGTTGGAATTGTTCATTGATAGCTACTACTTGAAACAAAATTTAAGCATTTCACCTACATTTCTGTAATAACTAACCTTTTAATTGGTCTGAGTCCTACACTTTCTGTTATTTTCAAATCCATTATGGAGGGCAGCCCGGGTGGCTCAGCGGTTTAGTGCTGCCTTCAGCCCAGGTTGTGATCCTGGAGACCCGGGATCGAGTCCCATGTCAGGCTCCCTGCATGGAACCTGCTTCTCCCCATGCCTGTCTCTGCCTCTCAAGTGCACGCTCTGTGTCTCTCATGAATAAATAAATAATATATATATATATAAAAACAAATCCATTATAGAAAAATTCTCATAGTGCCTGTCATTTTTCAAAGTACTTCCATTTGTTCAACTGTATTATCATTCAGCTATGGAGGGGTTGAGCAGGCTCAAATGAGTGAGAGCAGGAAAATGTTGGATTCATACCTGAAAGGGCACCTGGGTGGCTCAGTTGGTTAAACATCCAACTCTTGATTTCAGCTTAGGCCATGATTTCAGGGTCATGAGATCCAGCCCATGTCTGCTCCGCACTAAGTGTAGAGTCTGCTTGTCCCTCTCCCTCTGCTCCTCCCCTAGCTCTCCTTCTCTTTCTCTCAAACAAACAAATAAAATCTTCATTTAAAAAAAAGGAAATGTTTTGTTCATACTTGAATCATAGAATAATTACTCTCTGATATTCCCACATGTCACACTCTGCATTTAATTATCATTATTTACTTTCCTTATGAGACTATGAGCCTTCAGAGTGAAGAGACTCTTATCTTTATCATCTTTGCATCCCCTAATGTGCAAGTATATTACAGTATACAAGTACATTACAATTCATATCAGGAACTTTCAGTGGTTGCTTAATAATAGTTTATTAGGGGGAAAAAAAAAACCTTCACAGCGTGTCTCCCACCCACCTAAATTCCAATCTTATCTCTTGATATTCCCCTATATATAACCTATGCTCAGATGGACTCCAAACCTAAGAAGTTAAAGGAAAGAGAAGAAAAGATTATTTTGTTTCATCTCCAGACAGTCTACATTGGTTGTCGATAAAGTTCAAAAATATATGTCTTAGTATATATATACTAAACTGATATTCCCAACTCTAGAACAAGTGAAGTATTTCCTATTCTCCAAGGTCACTGTGCAATTTTCTACACCCAGTTTTTTTTTTTTTTAATTTTCAGCCTACAATGGTAAGTTTCATTCTCAGATCACTGCTTCTCAATATCCATCTTAAATAACACCTCCTGCATGAAGCTTTTCCTGATTTATTGCTTTTCTAAGAACTTCTATGACATTTTGCTTATATCTGTTTCTTTTATATATGAAACATAGTCTGCCTTATAGCCATCTGTAAGATTGTTTCATTAACAAACGTAACAAATATAATCTCTTTTAAAGGCAAGAATTAAAACTTTTAATAAAGTATTTGATAGAGTATAAGGCTTTAAATATAGATCAGTCATTTTTTAAAAACTAGGTGTTACATTATTTTATACTAGTTGGTTCCCAGAGTTACCCCTGTAATTTCCAATTTGGAGTGGTCAGCCTCTACACAATTAACACAAGAAACTACACGTCAAAGGACATAAGCAAGCTCCCAAACTCACCTTAAATGTACCTTTCTTCTAAAGCAAATGTGTTATACCGCTAAATGCCAGCAGGCCCACTTAGTTCCACCGAGCCACAGAAAGTTGGAAGTTTCTAATTATCAGCACAGCAGCATACAGCTTTTACATAATGACTCAGTTTTATGCAACATCATTGCTCTGAACAAGGGAGAAATGTTAATGGGCAGAGTGAAATGAACTATGCAGATGGACATGACAGGAAGCAGCACCTTTTCGGCACTACTGTCATTTGAGTTATTTGACTATACTCATGGTCCCATGCATGGGGCCTAGAAATAAGGCTCCTGGGCCTTCTTGTTAAGTGGCACATTAGTGCCAGAGAAAAGAGGCAGTTTGTTTCACCAAGGATGGTTATGATGCCCATTCCTCACTCAATGCAACAAGAGGAATGAGCTTTGTACCTAAAAGGAGGCAGTTCCTAAAGGAACTACTTCAGTTCCTTACTCTATAAACCAATCTCCTTGATGGCCTAAACTCTTTATCACAGTGCCTTCACCCTTCCTCTTTACATCATCCTGCTCCTTTATACCATCATAGCCTTACACCATTTCTGAAATGTAAACCACTTATGTTCCTTTTTCTTCATTCCCTATTCTTAAATACCCCGTGACTTCATCTTCCCAAATGTCTGTTTCCTGTGGCAGAGATGATTTTTGTATAGTTAATAATACCCTCAAATGCTGCTTTACAAACTATCAGGAAACATCACTGGTGACTTGAGGTGTTTTGGTACCATGGAAACATGCACTAAAATTTCCAAACCTAGTTCAAAGGAATATATTTTCCCAAAGTTGATAAAAGATCACCTCAACACCCCTCCAAAAAATGTAAAAACAATCCATCTTGTATTATTATAACAATTTTCCTAGTTTTCCTCCTGCCTCTTCTTTACTATTAATGTTACAACCACTTCTGTGAAGTCTTAGCAGCCTGAATCAGCAACCAATAAGAGCAGATCTCTGAATTTTCATTCCCCATATAGAGACCTTAGTCTGCTTGGGAATTTTTGGTGTTGGGTTACTTAAAGTAATGTTAAATTACAGGAAAAAGAATTTTATATTTTATGTTTATAAATGAGGCATAGGTTTCTAGTGTTTGAAAAAGTGGACAGTGTGACAGAAGGGAAAACCAATAGGACAAATCAAACTCAACACCCAAACAACAAATAATCCAGTTAAGAAATGGGCAGAAGACATGATATGAATAGACATTTCTCCAAAGAAGACATCCAGATGGCCAACAGACACATGAAAACATGCTCAGCATCACTCATCATCAGGGAAATACAAATCAAAACCACAATAAGATACCACCTCACATCAGGTCAGAATGCCTAAATTAACAACACAAGAAACAACAGATGGTGGAGAGCATCCAAAGAAGGAACCCTCTTAAACTGCTGGTGGGAGTGCAAACTAGTGCAGCCACTCTAGAAAACAAGATGGAGTTTCCTCAAAAAGTTAAAAATGGAACTACTGTACAACCCAGCAATAGTACTACTAGGTATTTACCCAAAGGATACAAAAATATTGATTTGAAGGAGCACATGCACTGCAATGTTTATAGCAGCACTATCAACAAGAGCCAAGCTATGGAAAGAGCCCAAGTTTCCATCAACTGATGGATGGATAAAGAAGATACATACAATGGAATATTATTCAGCCATAAAAAAATACATTTTGTCACTTGCAATGACATGGATGGAAGTAGAATGTATTATGCTAAGCAAAATAAGTCAGAGAAAGACAAAAACCATATGATTTTACTCATATGTGGAATTTAAGAAACAGATGAATATAGAGGAAGGAAGGAAAAAAAAGGCAGGAAACCAGAAAAGACTACCAACTATAGAGAACAAAATGAGAGTTGCTGAAATTGAGGTAGAAGGGTATGGGCTAAATGGGTGATGGGTATTAAGGAGGGCACTAGTTGGGTTGAGCACTGGGTTTTCTATGTAACTGATAACTCACTAATTTTACTCCTGAAACCAATATTACACTATATGTTAACTAACTAGAATTTAAATAAAAACTTAAAAAAAAGACAAAGTAAAAAGCAAGGTAAACTGCAATCCAAATCCAAAGCAAAATTCACTATAACTTAAAGAAGTCAACTATTATAATGTGCTAACCATATGAGGTTAATTAAAGTCTTCTGGAAATTCATGGGAAAAAAATCCTAGTATTTCTCTAAAGTACATTGTTTACTCCATACATTCTATATGTTCCTGATTCTCATTTCTCCTACATTAATTTAATTTTATATTCCTGGGTACAAACAAAAAATTGAATGTTTTCATTGAATGTTTCTTAAATACTGTGCCATGTAATAGTTGATCATCTTCAGGCTAAAATCTCACATGTATTCAAGTGTTTGTAGAAATAGACATCTGCTTGACTTCTCTAAAATATTTCTACATAGTTAGGGAATGGCTACTTAAACCTCAAAGAAAGCAGAGGAAATCTGAACTCGGAAAATTTCATAGGTCAAGGACTGAGGATGTGATTTAGGATTTAGATGATTTAATGAATAACATGACCTTTTCCTCTGCATCAATCTTTCCTATTAACTGTGACTGTGGTCAAATCACTAAATTTATCAACTGTTCCACTGCTACTTCTGTAAAATGGAGATTACAAATTCTACTACACAGATTATAATTAGAAATATGTATAATAAAATATAAAGAAAGTCTTTGTAAATTGTGGGAACTACACAAATAAAAAAAAATAGAAAGATCTTGCCCTAGACTAGGAGCTCATGCCTGTCTTTCTCCTTTGATAGTATGCTTCAGCCAGACAATAATTGGTGAATGGGCCAATTTATCCCTATTTTTTATCCTGAAGGCATTCTTTTGGGTATGTCATTTCTGAAAGTAAAACATATTAAATATGTGTTGCAAATAAGCATTATGCTTTTTTCTCAATAGTTTGCTTTAAGCATTTGTTTTATATGCTGAATTATAAAATTATTTATATCGGGACTTTAATTTATACAACAAAATCTATGTAACTCTCCTAACTCCAATATATGACTTGAATGAATTTCATTGCTTTTCCTTTTCCAAATTCAACATACCACATATCACACACACGCATGCACACACACACACGCACACAAACAGAAAGCAAGTCTTAGGAAAAGTAACATTATCAGATGGTTGCACATGTGCATAACTACTTAGATAGTTATAAATTAGAAATACTATCTTTAAAAAACAATTGGACTCCTAAATTCACCATTTATTAACTTATGGGATCTTGAGCAGGATATCTATCTCACGAATTTTGTTTTTATAGCTACCATCCAAATTCTGTAAGATAAGGAAAATATGTTTTTAATATAATCACAGTATTTTTATAGGAAAATTTGTGACAGTGCTTTGTAAATTATAAAACAGCCTAGAAATAGAAAACATCGTTGCAATTACAGTAATAATTATTATTAATGTTATTTATCAAATGAAAAAACAAAACCTTAATGATGCCATAGATAATGAACTTCACATCCTCGATTCTGGTACTGTCCTAGACACCCTACTAGGTCAACATTAGACCCAAAACCTTTAGCTGAGGCTGCAATCACAGTCTGAGTGGTAATTATGAGAATTAGCACCAAGTATATAGCCAAAAGTTGGACAGTTTAGTCCAAATAGGACAAAATAAAGAGGTAGAACCAAGATTCAATCAAGATCAATTACCTTTGAAAATAAAGGTGAAATCCTATTGAATATGATGGTGGCTAAAGTGAACAGAAAGAGAAAAGATAGAAACATTTCTTAAGGGAGAGTTCTGGGGCCTTTGCCAGCAATTTATGAAACTCTGATACTGGCATGGTGTCCTGGGAAAAACATATAGGGAATGGTAAGTCATATTAGGAATGGTAGGTCACAGAATCAAAGACTGTTCAAGTCAGTGATTTAGCTCAACCTGAGTTGCACAAATTGTAATTTGGGAATAGAGATGGGAAAATGACTGGTCCAGAGACACACAGCCGTGGTAGATTACACATTTGATCCTGAATAACTGTTAAACTTAAAGCTCATGGACATTTCATAAGGAGACTGGGCTTTAGGTGATATTGTCATATTATTTTCATTCTCAGTTTGAAGACAATATCTCCCAATCCAGTTTCCCTTTCTGATCTCTCCAAATTATTTTTTTAAGATATTTTAAATTTATTTGAGAGAGGGAGAGAGCAACAAGCACAAGCAGGGGGCAGGAGTAGAGGGAGAGGGAAAATCAGGCTCCTCACAGAGCAGGGAGCCCAACATGGGACTCAATCCCAGGACCCCAAGATCATGACGGAGCCGAAACGCCCAGTTGACTGAGCCACCCAGGTGCCCCTCTCCAAATGATCCTTAAATACAATAAGTTTCCAAAATGCTAATAAGAAGCAGAACTATTGCTACTTACAAAAAGAAACCATATGTCTTTTCACAATGGCATAAGTCATCTAAAACACTAAAAATATTCCTATAAATTCCATTCCCAATTTTACTACCAAAGTATTTACTTACCTTATTGTTAAGATGATTCATTAATATTTAGTTATTGATAAAAATTAATAAAATGTTAAGAATATTTATATAAACATCCTCTAAAAAGCAAATATGTGCATGCTTTTTTAATATGGATATTATTAGTAACAGTTGACTCACTAAACGTTGTTTTCTTTTTTAATATAAAACTTCTAGGATTTCAAAACTTCTCAATACTACATGGCTCCAACAACTTAAAATAAATGTTAATGATCACTAGAGCTAGTAGTCATGAATATTAAAAATTTTGCACTAAATATGTTTTTACTTATAAAAATATTGATAATAGCTTTTTTTTAAACCATGTATTAGCTACTTACTCTATGTGTGCAGTGATTTTATGTATCCCTTATATATTCTTTATAAGAATGTGAAAGAATCACAGAAGTGTGAAGCCCTGATGAAGGCAGGCTTGCAAGCCTTCTCATTCATCTCTGGCCGTCTCAGTTACTTGAACCAAAAAATTATCTTCTTCTCTAAGCCAATTTGAGTTATCTCTCCTTTTACTATAATTAAACAACCTAAAAGAGGAAAAACCTCAAGAAAATTATGATACCTTTCTCTATGAGATATCCCAGACTCCCTATGTGACAATTTATACCTTAGAATATGGTCAAATCACATAATTCTTCTTTCCACTATAAGCTTATATACATTTCTTGAGCAGAGGTTCTGTATCTTATTCTTTTCATATCTTTCACTAGACCTCTTGCATATATGAGGTACTCAAAAAATAATTTTCACATTACTAATTAGTCTATTTATGCAAATGCTTCTTAGCTGAAACGATAAAAGAGTTACTTATTTTCTGTTTATTTTAGTCCCTGATGCACTAAATCTCCATTGATGATTCATGTTTGACAACCACCCTCACAATACATAAAAGTTCCAGTGTATTCTGTTCCTCCCGAATCTGTCTCCCTAGACAGTGCAGCCAGGAAACGTGACAGCACCTAGGCAGCCCAGCCAGATCTCTGACAGGTGCCACCCACGTCACACAGCCAGAGACCCAAAAGGGAAACAGGGCATAAGAACATGGAGTGTCAGGGAAACTCCAGGGTGCCATGACAGACCGATGAGAGCTATGTCTAAATAATGTTGATGGGAGACCAGTCCTCTGGGGTCAGCAACCCTCGCCTTCAAACATTAGGAAAACAACAGCAGTAAACCTTTTCTTAAGAATAGGGAGAGAAAAGGTAGTCAGACTCAATGAAATTAAATTAATTCAAGTGTTACCTTTGAATTTTTAAAAACTTATCATTGACTTTTAACAAAATCAATGGGCACTTTTTTTTTTTCCCATCCCTTCCTCACCAACATAGAGACAAAGAATTGCTTTATCAAGGAGGATACACAGGAAAGGCACAGAAAGAAGCCATACATATGGTCATGGTATGCTTGCGCACCTTGCAGAGCTACTCATTTTGGTGGCTCCTTTTCCTCTGTGCTGGCACTAAAGATTTAAATGAGTAAACAACGCTTCATAAACATTCTTTCATTTTATAATGCCTAGCCTGTAAACAACACATATCATCATCCATCTTTTCTTTCTGCAAAGTACAAAATAGTTTTAGGTAAAATGACCGTCTGACAAATTATAACATATTGGGGAAAAAATGGCAAGTGCCTACTATGTGCTTCCCACCTCACTTCTACACACAGTTGTTTTCAAAATACTCTGTCTTCAGAGATCTCACTCTAGTCAAAGTGATTCTCCCTGAAACAAGAGGACTCATAGTTTGGTAACTTTCATTCCTTTACTTTACCTTTCACACTCTTAACATACAAAATATTTAAAATTACAAACTAAAACAAAGCAGGAATTCTGTCCCTATAGTCATCATAGAAGAGGGTCTTTAAAGTATAAATTAGGGGATCCCTGGGTGGCTCAGTGGTTTAGGGAGTGATCCTGGAGTCCTGGGGATCGAGTCCCATGTTGGGCTCCTTGCTTGGAACCTCCTTCTCCCTCTTTCTCTCTCTCTTTCTGGGTCTCTCATTAATAAATAAATAAAATCTTTAAAAAAAGTATAAATTATACTTTTTCTCAAAGACTATAAGGCAGGAAACCATCCTCCTAAGAATGTTCTCTCTCTGCATTTATTTTTATAGTAGCATCTTTAGAGTTCTACTTAAGGGATATTTTAATTAATATACATGTACCCTGAATTATATATAATTGATGCCAGTGGAAAATCTGATCAATGTTTGTTTATGTAACACATTAAAATATTTCTACACAAAAGAATGCAAGTTCAGTTGTACCTTTAGAAATAAAAGCTAATTTACCCTACTAAAAAAAAAAAAAAAAATATATATATATATATATATATATATATATATATATATATATATGAAATGCATTAAGGTCTTGCTGTGTGTCGCAATTAACCAGGTAAATTAACCATCACCAACTATCTAGATTAGTTTAAAGATTTACAGGTACTCCTTTCAAATGCTAATCATTCAATTTGCCTTTACAAATCCATAGCATACTCAAGCAGATTTCCTACAACACAAACAATAGCCCTTTGCTTGATAGAAGAGACAAACATTTTCACTCAAATCAAAGATGCGTTTTTTTTACCAGTATAGATATTGTCAAAAAATCAGTACAATAAGGAAAGAAAGACAAATTAGAGACAAAATTAAAGAAAATGAGATAACAGCAATGTATGAAGGATTCAGTATTCAAAGATAGTAACTGAAATTTGATGCTGCAGTTAATCAAATGCAATATTCAATAAATCCTAAACTTTTGATCCAATAACAAGACTGATTTTTTTTTTTTAACTTTCCAGCTTCTAGTTCCACATGTAAGGAGCTTAGAAGTCAGGATTCCATCCCAATGAATAAAAAATTGAACAGATTGAAAAATTAACAAACTCTTCTTCTCAGATCCCTAAGACAGCAGAGGACACAAGGCAAGCCACCATCCCATAGTTTAGAGAGAGACATGTGACTACAGGGAGTCACTGCTTACTGGAAGAGAAACACATAAGTGGATATTGTTGTGGGAACTAGTGCTAAGGTAGAAAAATATGAATTATAATTTTTGAATTGCTGGAAGTTCAGTGTGCTGAGAAAACCCAGAGCAGTGTACAGATTCAATGCAATCTTTATCAAAATACCAATACTATTTTTCACAGAACTAAAACAAATACTCTTAAAATTTGTATGGAACCACAAAAAGGTCCCCAAAAGCCAAAGCAATCTTGAGAAAGAAAAGCAAAGCTAGAGGTATCACAATTCCAGATTCTAAGATATAGTACAAAAGTATAGTAATCAAAATAGTATGGTACTGTCACAAAAATAGACTTGTAGATTAATGGAACAGGATTGAGATCCTACAAATAAACACACTGGGATGCCTGGGTGGGCAGTCAGTTAAGCATTTGACTCTCAATTTCAGCTCAGGTCATGATCTCAGGGTCATAAGATTAAGCCCCACATCAGGCTCTGCTCTGGGTATGGGACCTGCTTAAGACCCTCTCTCTCCCTTTCCTTTTGCCCTTCCCTGCCACACACATGCACTTGAAAAGAAAAAGAATAAGACAAGAGAAAAAAAAAAGAAAGAAAGAAAGAAAGAAAGAAAGAAGAAAGAAAAGAAAGAAAGAAAGAAAGAAAGAAAGAAAGAAGAAAGAAAGAAAGAAAGAAAGAGAAAGAAAGAAAGAAAGAAAAGAAAGAAAGAAAGAAAGAAAGAAAGAAAGAAAGAAAGAAAGAAAGAGAAGGAAACTCATGCCTATATGGTTAATTAATCTACAACAAAGGAGGCAAGAATACACAATAGGGAAAAGACAGTCTCGTCAACAAATGGTTTTGGGAAAACTGGACAGTTACATGCATATGTATGAAATTGGACTACTTCCTTATACCATACACAAAATAAACTCAAAATGGATTAAAGACCTACATGTGAGACCTGAAACCATAAAACTCCTAAAAGAAAACATAGGCAGTAATTTCTTGAACATTGGCCTTAGAAATACATTTATGGATATGTTTCCTCAAGCAAGGGAAACAAAAGCAAAAATAAACTATTTAGACTACAGCAAATAACAAGCTTTTGCAGAGCAAAGGAAACCATCAACAAAGTGAAAAGGCAGCCAACTACATGGGAGAAGTTATTCACAGATGACATATCTGATAAGGGGTTAATATCCAAAATATATTGTTTTTAAGACTATACAACTCAACATTAAAACAAACAATCTGTTTTAAAAATGAGCAGAAGGCCTGAATAGACATTTTTCCAAAGACATACAGAGAGCTGACAGAGACATGAAAATAAGCTCTACTAATCATCAGGGAAATAAGCTCCACTAATCATCAGGGAAACACAAGTCAGACCCACAATGAGCTATCACCTCACACCTGGCAAAATGGTTATTATCAAAAGAGACAAGAAATAGCAAGTGTTGCTAAGGATGTGGAGAAAAAGGAGCCCCCATGCACTGCTGGTGGAATGTAAATTGATGCAACCACTGTGGAAACCAGTAGGAAGTTTTGTCAAAAAAGTTAAAAATAGAAATACCACACAATCCAGAAATACCACTACTCAGTATTTACCCAAAGAAAACAAAAACACTAATTCAAAAAGATATTTGTATCCCTATGTTAATCACAGCATTATTTATGATAGCCAAGATATCAAAACAACCTAAGCATCTACTGATAGATGAAGATTAATCTGTACACATAACAATTGGTATGATGGTGCAATGTAGCATTGAAAAAAATGAAAGCCATTTTAGCAGTATAAGAAATAAAAGAAAGACTTGAATTAGAAATATCAATGCAATTTTTTAAGAAAAGATTCTGGCTTCTGGGGGAAAAAATGTTTCTGGCAAGATAAAAAGGAAACCTGTAGCTTTTGTCATCCTATCCTATCCTATCCTATCTCAAATGCTCATATAAGGCAACGTATACAATACTCAATCAGTAGCTTCTAGACTCAATCCACTAGAAGCTGTCTTCCTGTGGAACAACTGATTCAATCTATGTAGGCGGGACAACTCAAAATGAGCCAGAGACACGGTGTTGTCAAAACAAGTACACTCTCAGAGTAACAGAGATTGTTAAAAGGGATAAAGAGGTCAGTCTGAAAAGAGAGCTACTATTGGCCAAGTAGTATCAATAATCTCCTCAAGACAATCCTCGATCCACTGTGGCCTTCCTGTAACTGTCAGATAAAACCCTGAAGAGTCTTGGAAGCCTTAGTGTTGAATTAAAAGGATCTATGAAGCATGCCCTTCAGATATATAGAAGTCATCATGTCCATGCAAAAGTTTCTAATGTTGCTCTGTCTTAAATCATTCTAAGGTCTTAACAAAGGTTCTTATTCCTAACCTGGATTTGATCTTTGTGTTGAGATCCTTTCTTACCTGGAGAATCCTTTACTGTCTGAAAAAAACCTTCTAGACATTTTACATGTCTTCTAAATTCCATTTTAAAACTGAATAATGTGTTCTTTAACACACTTCTCTCCTCTCTCATTTCATTATTAGTAGCTAGAAGAGGCTTGGTGGCACCTTCAGGACCATGCCTGGAAATATCCTTAGCTGCATCAGAAAGTTCATTTGGTGTATTTCCCCTTTTCTATGCTAACATAAGCAAGAGTCCTTTTAGTTTTCATTCATTATATAACTAGGGTCTCCTTCTCCCCAGCACTCAGTGACATCTTCCTCATTGCTTTAGCCCTCCTCTGACAGTCTTCCTGAGTTCCTTTGGCTTCACTGCTCAAGACCTTTCAGGCTTCCTTCACAGTCTCCTCAAGCCCCTTCTATCTACTGATAACTTGTCCCCAATCTAATGACACAAGTTTTGGTGTTTTGATAGAACCCTACTTCCAGATCCAAAATTTCACACATTGAAAATTGCACATTGCACATACTGTCACGAAGCAAATGCCTCAAAATTTTAAAACCCCCAAAATCATTTTATTGTCTGCCATGGTTTCTGCAGATTAGGGATTTGGAAAAGGCTCAGCTGGATAGTTATGATTTGAGTTCTCACATGATCACAATCAGACCCTCCAGAGTGAGAATACTGGCAGCTGTTGCAGCTGGAGACTAGCCAACATCTTTTTCTTTATGTGGTCTTAGGGCTTCTCCGTGTTCTCTACCTATAAACTAGTTTGGACTTCTTTATAGCATGGTAACTTCAGGGCAGTTGGGATTATTTATATGATGGCTTGGAGTTCCACACTGATGTTCTGATGAACAATGTGGAAGCTGCATTTTCTTTTTTTGATGTAGCCTCAGAAGGCATGCATTGTTGATTCTACTGCATTCTACTGGTTGCCAGCAAATCATAAATAAACTCAGATTCTAGGGAAGAAGAAATAAACTCTAGTTCAAGTGAAAAAGTTCTAGAAATCCATATGGGTAAGAGGCGTTCTAATAACCATCTTGGAAAATAAAATTTGAGGGTCTAATTGCGGAAAGCCTCATTTGCTGGACCAACAAATTGGACAATTATCTTATATAGACTAGTTCTAAATTTCAGTGTTAAGATTAGTCGAGAGGCATATTACAAGTAATTTACACAAAGAATAGTTACAACTATCAAAACTGAAATAAAATTACTAAAAAATAAAATAGAGCTCATATAAAGTTATCGCTATTATAATATCACATTCATTCACTTAGATACTTAGTAACAAAGTGGTGGAATTATAGCTAGTTAATGGGTGATTTTACATTTATAAAGCCAGTTTTGTGTATGCCAAAGCTTCACTGGATTATATTTAAGATGTGAATATTGTCCCTCTTGCGTTTCAGGATGGGAAATTAGTGAAAACCGCTGTTGTAGCCAATGAGGAGGCATTGAAAACTTGAATGTCAGTATCAGTCCATGAATTCTAGCCTCAGCTGTGACTTCATTGAGGTTAAATATGATTTTTATTCATCTTTTTTACTACCATCTCTTTTACCAGAGAGCCTATTCCACATTTTTGTCAGTTTTCTCAACCTCTAAATTCACCCTTACACACTTCATTTTTCTTTTTAAAAAATATTTTTTATAGATTTTATTTATTCATGAGAGACACACAGAGAGAGATAGAGGCAGAGACACAGGCAGAGGGAGAAGGAGGCTCCATGCAGGGAGCCCAATGTGGGACTCCATCCCGGGTCCCCAGGATCATGCCCGGCTAAAGGTGGCGCTAAACCACTGAGCCACCGAGGCTGCCCCACACACTTCATTTTTCAACAGACGGTTTCAGCTTATTCTTTTTTCCTTACTCAAGTTAACAGCATCACCATTAACCAGTCACCCAAGCTAGACACTTCAGAGCTTTCCTCAACTTCTCTAACTCTTCAATCCCTAAAAATCTGTTCTCAAATCTTATTCAGTCTATACCAAAAATGCCTCTTTGGTCTTCACTACCCTAGTTCAGTCCTTCAACAGCCTTTATTCAAATTAGTTCAGTGAACATCTCACTTGTCCTCTAAATCCAAGTCTCTAGTCTTCAATCAATACTCCTTGCTTCCTTACAAGCAATCCACATTGTTTCCTTGAATTTTTTCTAATCATAAAAGTGGATAAAGAAGACTTCCCTTTGCATGATGCCAGTAAAATTTAAAACCCACTTGCTTCATATCAGACTTCTCAATCTATGAAATTCAGCAGTCCAACTGTTGAGTACAAGTGAGTACAGATGCTATTCTAAGTCAAAGAGTGTGTTTGTTGTGGGGGAAGGGAATAGGGACCAAAATCATTACATTACACCTAGATAAAAAAAAATTTATCTTAAGTATGGTAAGAAGTACAAAAGAACTAAATATAAAATAGTTTATTACGCTAGTGATATGCTTAAAATTTCCCTTACTATTAATCAATTCAAAGTATTTTATAAATACATTTTCAAGAAATTTTACATTCAGTTGTATAGTGACAATTTTCCCATTTCTAATATTTCATCAAAATCTTTGCTAATATTTATATTCATATGTCAAAAAAATTATCTTTATTGGTGATATAGTTAATAAATAAAACTTAAACTATCATCATAATATTGAGCTTTCAAAATCAAAAGAATCATATCCCTCCCCAGATAATTTTTTTAACTCAACCCAGAAATAATTCTATGCTTTTACTGCAATGGACTTTTCACCATTTCCTATTTTCACCCCAGCTATGACTGACATAATCCTACAAACCTACTAGAGCTAAGGAAAATATGGAGCCTTTGCTGATGGGCCATATATAATTAATTTTGTCTTTCTGGGGCTACCAGGATATTTTAGTCATTGTATCAATATGACATTTAGACCTGTATCACCAAAATATTAAACACAATATTCAGAAGCTGTTCTTGGAATATTTTGAATCTAAAGTGAAAATCTCTTTAGTCTGGGGAAACTACTAGTTTTGGGGATGCAGGTATTTTCCCTAATACCAACTGGTAGGTCAGGGTCAGTGACTAATCAGACAAGGGATTGCTGACGTTCCTTGTCTCTGCTTTAATAGCAAAATAGGAATGATTTCAGAGACTATCAAACAAAAAAACAAAGGAGCGGAATGCCCTAACTCATATGGGATCAAGCACCTCAAATTTGGATGAAACTAAAAAGATAAACAAGGTCTATATAATAAAATATATATCACATATAAAATATATACAACATATAATATGTGTAACGTGTAATAATTCATGTTACATAATTACAATATATTTACATATAGTTATATGTAACTATAGAATATATAACATAAAATATATGATATAGACATCCTTTAAAATATTACTTTAATAAACTACATTTTTTCATTGAAGCTGATGGAGCTCAGAGAGGATCAGCATCATGCCCAGCATCAAATGGGCATCTAATAACTGATAGAGTCAGCACTAAAGTCAGACTTTCTGACACCCACTTTTTTTTTCTGATACCAAATTTTTTATGTTCCCTTCATCATACTACTCAGTCACCAATATGCCGTCTATGCCCAGGAATTAGACAATGAAAACAGACAGATGTGGATACATTTTCAAGAGCAGTCAAAGTGAGATAGTTGCAGCGATTCAGCTCAAAGCAAGAAGCAATGTGGACATTACATGACACCACGATTAAAGCACATAACTGATCCCTGATAGTGGAAATGTGTGAGGCTGAGATAATTGGTTTTTCCAGCTCTTCATCCAAAACCAAGTAAAATTCACCAGTGGGCACTAAGTGCTAAAGAGATAGACGCTTGTCAGGAAGAGAAGAAGTCAGTGACGGAAATAGCTTCTAGTGCATGGAAGTTACCTCTAATATACAAAACATTGGAGTGTTGAAGTAAAAAACAATTTAGTTTGACACCTATGCTACAAATTTGATTAAAAAATAGGTCTGAAAGGCAGCTACTGCTTAAGATAAAAATATATGGGTTTTTTTTCTGTTCCTAAAGAAAACATCAGATGCTATTACGGCATAAAAATAATAAATAAAACTTAAAATATCACAAAAGCTGAAATTGTTCTGCAGACATGGCTGATTTTGATCCTATTCTAGTTAGCATGGTTCTGCCGCTGTGCACATTGTGACAGAGCAAACAAGATAACAAGAAGCTCAGAATGACTTTTTCTTTTTTAAATATTCTGATCTCTTGGGTTTAATCCAACCTTTAAGGCACAATAATAATAATTAGACTGTCAACACATTATACAACTAATTTGTGAGCTGCAATAATAAAAATAACAGGGTGAGGGCAAGATAAAGACAATATTCCTACAATTTAGAGAGCATTAACGGTTCAGAGTAAAATATAGCAAAATATATAAATTGGGTGGAAAAAAATCGAAAGAAGAATTCTGGTGAATGTCAAATCTGCTAGAGTATTCCTAGACTGTAAAAAACAGAAAAATCATAAAAATTTGGGGATACTTACTGAGGTATTCTAAACTAAAGAGCCAGATCTCTGCTTGACAATGGCTAGAAATGAACTAAAATTTAAGAATTCTGAAATTTACTTTTCCAAACTTTTCTATGAAGCACATAGCATTACTCTATAGTCATTTGTATAGCAGTTCTAAATATTTCAAACACAAGAAATAATTTCTACCTATAAGAAATAATTTAAGGTACACACCTGGTGTCTGACAAACATGGTCCTTAACTTCTGGAAGTCATATAACACCTCTGCTGAAGACTGTGTGGGGAACAGCAAAGTAGGCCAGTTACACAGAGGGAGAATCTATTCCCTGCTCCAGGCAGACAACAAGGTGAGCCTCCACTGCATTCTGAAATGAGCACCATGATAAATCATTGACTAAAATTTCCTTGTTCTCTAGTAGGCTCCTAAGAACTAGTCACACTCCGTTTCATAAAGAGGAAAGACTGTGACAGAGAATCACTCTAAGCATACCTACTTAAACATCTTGATATTGAACATGTCACTTAGGTTACAGCTAAATGAAACCATCTGCCTGCCTTCTTATACCACATTACTTCTCAGCATACTCAGTTCATTTCTGTGCTTTGAAAATGGCATAAAACATGTAGGAAGCAACTTACCTGCTATATAGTATTTTGTTAGAGTGCATTGCCAGCTGCATGAGACAAATACAATTTTCAAGGTCATTCCCATGGTAGAGAGAGTTAACAACTACATCGAGACCCAAGAGGATGGTGCTAATTAAACTGGCATCTAACAAGACATATTCTGTGAAATCAAGACTTCCTGCTGCCACAGCAAAATGTTCCACACTGTGTATTTTCTTTGATAGCCCTCTTTCTGGAAGTCAGTCCTTCCTTTAAATTACCTCTTCGATGCTATTACTACATCACTGGAACATTAGATGGCAAGGCAGTATAATGGAGTGATTGCCTAAGAGAGTGAGCTCTAGGGTAGGAATGCCTTAGTTCAAACCAGGATTCCAGGATTCCACTTTAGAGCTGCAATCGTGCCCAATACCACTAACTCTCGGGTTCTTTTTTTGGGTTTTCCCCCCATTTTGTTTTGTTGTAATATCTGAAAGGATAATAATGTGTATCTTACAGGACTAGTCTAACATTGAACTTTTAAAAATCTATGTGGAATGCTTAGCATCTTGCCTGAAATAAGCACTTAATAAAACTCCAGTTCTCAAAATATATTTGGCCCCAAATCCATCGTTGTTACCACATATGAACTGAATGCTTACCCTATGGTATATATTCTATCAGACTCAGGGCCTTCTCAGAAATTTCTACGTAGAACAAATAAGACTGCCTTTGTAGATATTTAGAGTCTTAGTATATTACCTGTCCAGTGTCTGGTCAGTGACCTTAGGGAAAGAGCAAAACAAAGCAAAAAAGATTTTTTAAAATATCAGCTGACCCATTTTTGTGCATGAATATCAACATTAATATATTGACCTTGTTTTCTAAAGAAGAAAAACATTTGTGCTTAAAATATCAGTTGATTCACACATACCACAGATTTTCTTTTCTCTTCTTAACAGTCCACCAAGGATGTGCAATATGGCCTCAGCCATAGAATTTTCATGTTTGCTGCTTTTCCTGAGTTGATCATTGAGTTGTCTGAAAAAAAAATATTTGAGAATTGTTTAATATTTAATATGTCTTGATAAGTCTGCTAGCCTAAGGATTTCATGGGTTACTGAGCTATAAGACTTTCCTTATCTTTCTCCTTTTACCATACATATCAAGTGCATGTCAACATTTGACATCAAAAATTATAATCTCTAATCGGTCACTTCATACTCTATGCATTCAATCACCAATGTAGTATTTTACCGCGCAATTTTACCTTGGTGGAAATCAATTTAAATAATCTGATCTTTCTCAGACTTTACCCTATTTCCTGGGTGATTACATTTGTTTCTCTGACCAAAAAAAGTAGATTTAGCCATTCAACCCCCCACTTATCATCTAGTTTTTATGTCCAATAATTATGTGGAGAAAGAATACACATACACAAGAAAGATCATTAGATGAATGGAAGTATAATGAAAATTCCAAATGAGAAATAAAGTAATAATTCCTATAAAGATTTCAAGGATGGGAAGATTTCAGGTAATGCTTGAAATGGAAAAATAAAATGATATATTAGGAGGTAAACTCAAGCTCTTGTCTGGTCAGCAAGTTTATGAAGTATCACAGTCTCTGAACTAGTACGATTCAAAAAAACCCATAGAAATGTTTTCTGGCGTCTAAAACTGTAACAGATGGCACACCTAGGTATATGCCCATTAATGTGAGCTGATATATGCTTGCAGAAAATCAGTGTTATAAAGTGGTATACCCACAGGAGGCCTTTCAATATTGTAATACTCACTTAGACTCATTTCTTTTCCAAATAAAACATGGTTTTTCTATACTTTCTATGAAGTAGCAGCATCTTTTCCTTCAAAAGTTAAGATAAGGACCTACCAAGCTTTCAGGCTCAAAAATATATACATTAATTTATCAAAATTATAAATATTATATCTTGGATATTTACTTTTTGCTCTTCAAATATTCCCTTAAATCTAGTTTGTAGAGCTAGCTTCTGTCATTTCTCAATTGATTGTTCACAAAAGGAAAATCTTCTTTCATAAAAGAAAAATCTCCTTTCTCAAAAAACAATTTGAGATTTATGTTCATACCTTTTTATCACCCTTAAGGAGCCAGATCTGTTTACAGGCATCTCATTTAAGGAGAATTCTGATGTGGTGTGGAAGGAATTAAAAATAAAGGAAATTGATCTGATCTAATTTGATGTAACATAAGCCAAGTGGTTTATTATAGACAAACTCCCTCAACTGTGAGTTGTTGCCCACTAAAGGAAGTTTCATATAAATGATTACATGAATGGAGAGATGTAAAATCTGGTAGACACATCCACCACAATATTAATTTTCTTTTTCCATAAATGGTATCTCATACCCCATCCAACCAGATATAACCAGGAAAAGTCACTCAAATGAAAACAAAAATATTCTTATATGTACGTGATGAAGTTAATGATCCACATCTGGAGATTTGTGTGAGGATAAGAAGTCAAACTTTAAAACATAAATCACTGAAACCTATCAATCTCCAATCCTTTATAGATCTTAATCACCTCTATCACAAATATTAAACCAAAATCTTCAAAATGTCTCAATTACATGGTAAAGAGATTAAAAAGTATAGACAGTTCCATCCAAAGTCCATAGGTTCTCTAACTCTCACCTACCTGGATGTAGATTAATGAGTTGTCATGTTGAATTCTTTGCCAGGCGTATGTATACATTTATTTATTTCAATATCAAATTATAGAAACAAGACAATTAGGAATCCTAAGTGGATGGAAGAAATTCTTGACACTGGGTTAGACCAAGGCTAGTAAAGTGGGAGTGTAGACCAGTGTGGCTCAATAAAGAAACTGAAAGATAATATTTAAAACCTTTTATAGAAGTTTGATATTGCTGGGACATTTTTATTATATTTTATAAAGTTGTCCATCCTCAATATATCATAAATTTAAAATAATGGTGATGATGAAGAAGGAGGAGACAGAAGAAGAAGGAAGAAGAGGAGGAGGAAGAGGAGAAGAAAAAGAAGAAAAATGTGGTTAGACTATATAGGTCCTACTAATGTCCTGGCCAGGACAGAAGACAAAACAGAGGCAGAGTTGGGATGATTTTTGCTTTCTTGAAAGTTTAATCTAACACTGGCTTGTAAATGATGCTCTTCTGGGTAAAGACTTGGATTGTAATCCTTACTAGCTAAGTCATTTTGGGCAGTGCTGCTCAGCAAGCAGGACCCCTCCCCTGGGCCACACATAGGCAACCTTACTCTTCAGAGCACAACTGGCCCTGAACAGTGCAGAGGTTGGGGCACTGCCCACTGCCCCTTGCAGTCAAAAGTCCAATATAACTTTTGAATCCCCCAAAACTTACTTACTAATAGTCTACTGTTGACAGGAAGCCATACTAGTAACATAAGCAGTCAATTAATACACGTGTACTAAACTTGTATGCTATATGTACTAAACAGTGTGTTCTTACTATAAAGTAAGCTAGAGGAAAGAAAATATTAAGAAAATCATAAGGAAGAGAAAATAATTTACAGAACTGTAACCTATTTTATCGAAAAAAAAAAAATGCACATAGAGGGCCCGTGAAATTCAAACCTGTGTTTTGCAAGGATCAATTGTACTGTTCCTTAAAATATCTAATAGAGTGCCTGGAACTAGAGTCTTCCAGGAAGGGTGCCCTATACCCAAAGCAATCCACATGGATTCTATTCACCAGAAGCTCCTACCACCAGACCACCCACCTCCAGCCTGTTCCTCCCTTTCAGGGGCCTTCCAACCTTACACCTACAACTTCATCCCATCTCTTACATGTGGGGCTAACCAAATGCCACAAAGAGCCCCAGGACTCATGCCTATTATTTCTAAGGGGGAGCAGAATACATCACCCCAAAATGTGCCACTTTGGTAAATGGATTATTCTGGGCTGAGGACAATCACCGCCCAGCAGCCTCAGGAAGAGACATTAACTGCCCCTCCCCCACCCGACTTCACTGCCTAAAAGAATTTGGATAGAAGGCCTGTACCAGAAGAGACCTACTACCAGAAATAACTTTTTAATATCAGAAAAACTTATCTGCGTGGCATGGCAAACCTTGTTCACCAAACATTTGCTTTTCTCATCTTCCTGTGAATTGTCTTCCTCCCCTTTGAAGCCCCTGAACTATACCTCTTTCTCCTTAATTCTGGATGGTATATAAGCCTCAAGTACCTGACATCTGGGGAGTCTCATATTTTAATGGGGCTTCTATACATACATTTTTCTCCTGTAAATCTGTCTTATGTCAATTAAATCATTATACCCACTAAAGAACCTAGAAAAGTTTCCCACTCTTACATTTCCTTCAGGAGCCACATGAAAAGCCTGGTTTAGAGCAGCCTGGCTAGTGGATTGTTTCCAAGTTATTTAAGATGTCTCAAATTGTTTTAATAGACAGGGGCCCAGGAAAAAATGTTTGCCCCTATACACATTCTCTGTCTCTGTCTCTCTCTCTCTCTGTCTCTCTTTTTCTCTCAGGCAGCCCTGACTTCAAACAAATTGAAGCCTCCATTTCCTTGTTGGTTAAATGGGGGGAAAAAATAATACTTATCATGTTGTTCTGAGAATCAAACTGTGTAAAATACCCAATAAAGTGCTCGATCCAATGTAAGTTCCCAATAAACAACACTGTTACTTCTAATATTGTGTGTGCATTTCTTAATACACATAGATGTCTAATAAATATTCATTCCCTCACATCATCATCAAACACCTAACTGACTCCACAAGGACCTCAGCTCAGTCCTCATTTCCTCTTTGTTCTAACCCTGGTTCTAGCTCTCCCTGCTGATATCAGGGAGATTTTCCCATCTTCAAATGGAGTTCCCTTATGTGGCTCAGTGTAGTCGGCCACGCTAGGGTGATAGATTTGCAGCATGTGTGCAGAAATGTTGCAAGCTGATTGGTTAACAAAGCGTGTTTCATCCATTTGTGGGCATTTATATGCTTCCAGGTGAAGGATGTATTCTCAAGTTGGTAGCAGACCCTTAATCAGACTTTGTCTTACACTGGTCTCATTCCCTGAAGTCTGTTTCTTGTCACATCCCTGTAGGCATTTGAATTTGTGAGTTTCTACACACTTCAACTCCATTAGCTTCTATCCTTATTTAGTATTGAGGAACAGAAAGACAAATAGTTTACCCTCTTGGCTAGTGACACAAAGAGGTCCCCTTGCTTACACAGTTGCCCCGCCCATGACCTTTCTTGGTATGTGGTCCTCTGCTGCCCCCTAAGGGCCTCTGCTCACTTTACCCACTGGCCTTGGTTGAGGCCACTGAAACCATTAATAATCCTTGTTCTGGATTCAGTGTGTGGAATGCAGTGCATGGAGTGTGTCCTGGAGTAATTTACAAAGTTATATATCATAAAGGATGATTTTGAAGCATAAAATATACTCCCCACCTGAAAGTGTTCTTTTTGTCAGATCCTTTTCATAGACTAATCCCACTTTCTTGAAATATATCATCACTTCATTAGTTGTCTATCTATAGTCCCTGCTAAATGGAGAACACAGGCAGAGCCATATAATCCAGCCTGGCCATGAGGAAATGGCTCCAAAAAAGAAGAATTCCTACTTAGACTCACGTAAAGTGAGTAGAAAATAGATATGCGATGAAGAAAAAGCTTAGAGTTGTTAAGGAAATGATAATAGATCATTGTGGATAAAGAGCTGAACATTGTACATAAAGATGGGATAATGAAAGAAAGTGGGAAAAGAGGAAATTGGAAATGTAAGTAGATACAGAGCATTAGGAGCCATATTTAAAAGTTTATACTTTATTCTAAAAACACTAGGGATCCACTGGTGGGTTTTAAGCAACAAATATTGTGTTCAGGTTAATATTTCTGAAAGATCACCTAAGAACACTATTATAGCAATCCAGGCATGAGAGGATGATTGTCTGGACTAGATGAACAGAACTGAGGAAAGTAGATAAAGTCTGAAGATATTTAGAAAGTAAGATCAACAGATACTGTGAAAAAAGAGGTGAGTCAAGGATGATCAAGTTTCTGTTTTGGATCACTGAGTACATATGGTGGTAGAATTAATTAAGATCAGTATCTCAACACAAAAATATGAACCATATAAGAGAAAATATATAAACATTGTCAAAATTTAAAATTTCTGCTCTTTGGGCACCAGGGTGACTCAGTTGATTGTCTGCCTTCGGCTCAGGTCATGATCCCAGGGTCCTGGGATCAAATCCTGCATCAGGCTCCCTGCTGTGTGAGGAGTCTGCTTCTCCCTCTCTCTCTCCCCCCACCCTTCCCTGCTCATCTTCTCTCTCTCTCTCTCAAATAAATATATAAATCTTTAAGAAAATAAAATTCCGCTCTTCAAAAAACATTATTAAGAAATAAATCAAGTTAACTGGGAAAAAATATTCACATAATACATATATCTGAAAATGACTTGTTACCAATTCAATAAGACAAGCCAATAAGAAAATGGCAAAGATTTGAACTATATATGTTTTTGTGTACAATTACACAAACACTGCACACCCATTTCAATGGCAATTTAAAAAAAAAAACTGACAATGCCAAGTCTTGACAAGAATATAGAATAGCTGGAAATCACATATATTGCTGGAAAAAAATGTAAAATTATACAGTTTCTTGGGAAAACAATTTAGTAGTTTAGAATAAACCTAAGTATGCACTTGCCTTGCCATATAACCCAACAATTTACTTCTAGGGATTCACCCAAGAGAAATAAAAACATATGTCCTCCACAAAGACTACAAACAGACATTGAAACAGCTTTATTCAAATGGCTAAACCAACTCAAAATTTAAGGTAGGAAAATTGTGGCATATTTATACAATGAAATACTAGTCATCAAAAGGAAAGAAATAATCTATTGAAACACAAAACTTAAATGAATATACATAGCACTTCAAGTGAAAGGAGCTACAAACAAAAGTGTACATACTGTATGATTCCATTTAATATGAAACTCTAATATAGGAAGCGAATCAGTGGTTACCTAAACCAAGGTAGCATGGGTTGAGTGGGAAGGGACATAAGAGAACTTTTGAAGGTGATGGACGTGCTTTGTATCTTGATGATGATGGTGTTTCATGGGGCTTTAAATTTGTCAAAGTCCATTAATGTGCACTTACAAAGAGTGCATTTTGTTGTTTAAGTCAATAAAGCGGACTTAAACAATAAACAGATAAATACTTGGTAAATTAAAAGGTCATAATTGACAATTCATGAGCTCCACATGATGAAGTTTCTTTGGCTTCCTTATCTCTCTGGAGCCCCTTTTAATTGAATTCTAGTAGAAAAACACAATGACGTGTCTTCACAGTATTTTGAAGGATAAAAAAATCAATTTTCAAATGTTTTTTTAACTAATGTGTGATACAAAGCATTAGTTATCCCTCAATCAAAAAAAAAAAAAAACCTCTTTAATTTAGCCTATAACTTTCAGAATATTTTCACTCAATGAACCTTTATGCAGATATCATCCTTTCTAATAAATAGCCTTGTTGAATCATCACAAAAGTGAAAAAAATAACAAATGAAAGTGGCAGAATGAAAAAGAGACTGTACTAATGATCAGTGTTAATACAACCACCAAACAGCTGCTCAGCTCTTTCCAGAACTAGCCTTACCCTCTACTACATCTTCTTTAGCCTTTCTCTTCTGACTCTGGACCATCTGTCATTTGGCAGATAAGCCATATTCGGAGACATCTATATTCAACTACCATTCTCAAACCCTGTGAGTATGCACTAATTCTAAACAAGACTATGATGATCTATTTTAACATTTTGTTTGCCTTAGTTTCATTTAAAATTCTGTCACACATGGGAAAAACTTAGATTTCAGTAGCAAAATGCAGCATAATTGCCTCTGAGAAGGTTCCCTTACCTTCTGCAAGCTTTTAGTATCAATTCAATAAATTTTCAAGCCTTGCAAAGAAAGAGAATACCACATAATTTCCTCTAGTCAATAATGAAGATTCATTGGGGATTCAGCTAATTTAGAAGCCTCACAGATTCTAAGCATCTGTAGGATTTTTCTCCTTAGCTACATTTCAATCTCAGTCCTGAATATAATATTTTAATTAGTTATGTCCATATTCAATTATCATTTTCCTGCTTTCCAAATGTTATATATCACTCATGAGAAATGGAAACCAAATTCTCTTTCTTGATCTTTGAAATAGCCCAGAGTGCTCAGGTAATTTCCAAATCTATTTTCTCACTTGTGTAGGGTAAGAAAATGAAACGGACCCAGCTTGCTGAGCTAAATAGGAAAAGTTCAGAACTGAGATGAAGAGGTAAATTATCATTTCCAATACATCAAATCAACAAGTTTATAGACAACCTAGGAAATTCTACACCTTTCTACTGAACTCCCACTGAACATATCATCTAAGATGAGGGGGGAAACATGGAGGCAGTGTTATCTTCCTATATGACTGTTCCTAGGGGTCTATTTTGTTTAAACCAAGGATAGCAGGTCATTACTCTCTTGATAAACTCTCCAGTTTATGCTCAGAGCAGTCAAAATACTTGATTTAAAAAATAAAATGAAAAGAGCCCTTACATGCGATAAAAACCAATTTCGTTTTAATTCAGAAATAAAAATAGAGCCTAGTGCAACCAACTGTTTACTCTTCTACTTAACCATGTTTTTACATTCCGGTAGAGAAAGACCAGTTTACTCTCTGCACAAATGCAAACATTTGAAATGACCACAGGGCACTGTGTGAGAGGTTCCCAAAACAGGACAATTGCCTTCTTTCTACTACTGTTTCCATTCCCTCCCCTTTTTCAATTTAGAGTGTTTGGTAACTTGCCCATTCGCCTAAGAATCAGCGGGTATAACTATCTTTAAGGACAAGATTGTGCTGTAAAAATAACCAGGTAAGAGACAGGGTGCTAGTGCTCCCATCACTAGAGACCAGTGGCAGCTTCTGGCACACACAGCTGGTAAACAGAACAGCAAGCAAGCCAAAGACCAAGACAGTTCAGATGTTAGAATGCTTTGCTTACCAAGAAAGCACCTACTATATTTGAACAAACTTTTACACTTAAAACAAACATGGTGGAACTGAAGGCAACGCATATTTTAACTACACTTCCTCTGAAAAAAAACACTATTCCGACTAAACATCTAAATAGATTCATGACTGCAAACACTTGGGAGAACTGTAATGGTAGGCGCTGCAGCCTCGCCACTGGAAAAATATAAAGGCTAACAAAGCCTGACCCTGTCACCTCCTGCTACTCACTCTTAAGCCCTTTCCTTTCCAAAGACCAAGCAAGGAAAAGTGGAAATAAGGACAATCATTTTTCGTTACTGATGGAAATAGAGTTTTATGAATATGCAGTTTCACTCCAGTCCCCAAAATCTGTATTTAGGATCCTCTTATTAAATAAAATCAGGCTCCACTTCAGTTTTCAACAGTGACACAAATAAACACATTCATACTCACATGTATATAGAAAATGCACACATAATTTTTGGGGAAATTCAGAAATCCACAGCACGTGCTCCATTCAATTCAATTCAATGCACAAACATGCCTTTGGCCTGTCGAGGTGTGTTATGAAAAGCACAAGTTATATTTACTTTCCAGCTTTTAACCCTGCCTCGTCACCAATGTACAGAGTACTCCTACCTTTCTTACTGTCTATAATGTCATAAATATTTAGAATTAAGCAGAAAAACCTGGCCCTAATGTTAGCAAGTAAACAATCCAATTAAAGACAGAACAAAACAAAACAAAACAAAAAAACCTCAGCTGACTCTTATTCTACAATTCAGAGTTGGCTTCTGGTGCCATTTAAATACATAGGATCAATGCCCTTAAAGAAAAGTCAAAAAAAAAAAAAAAGTCAAAAAAAAAAATAGAAAAGTCACACTAAAATTGGTGCTTTTAATTCTCGTCAGTAAAGCTATCCCCTTACTTCCTGAAATAATGACTTTCACGGAACAAAATTTGATAAGGAGCCCCAAATTAGAATCAAAAGATAAGTTGCACAAAGCTACAGGATACATTTTTTCTGTAGTTGTGTGTGTGTGTGTGTGTGTGTGTGTGCGTGTGTGTGTGGTTTTAACCTCTGCTTTTCTAACCTCTGACTAAAGGAATAATAACCTAATATATTTTTTCAAGAAACAGTGACAACTGCTGTCACCCTTTCCTTCACTGTGTAGAAACGGGACAAATTCCAAAGCCATCTCTGGTACTATAATTATTGGATTTTGCTTTCTGCTTAAGGTTTTCATTATTGTATAATGTTGTTACAAATGAAGGGAAGAGATTAAGAAGTAAAAGAGGAAAATCTCAATCCAGAACACTGGTTTTTTTTTTTTTTTTTTTTTTAAGTAGCCTCCATGCCCAATGTGGAGCCCAACATGGGGCTCAAATTTACAACCGTGAGATCAAGACCTAAGCTGAGATCATGAATCAGAGATGCTCAACCAACCAAAAGCCACCCTGGTGCCCCGTAGGACATTTTTAAGAAACTTGTTCTAGGAGGTGGTTAGGGGCCCACCTTCAGCTCAGGTCATAATCCCAGAGTCCTGGGATCAAGCCCCAAATCCTGCTCCCTGCTCGGGAAAGAACCTGCTTCTCCCTCTCCCTCTGCCTTTCCTCTCAGCTCATGCTCTCTCTCTCTCTCTCTCTGTCTCTCTCTCTCTCAAATAAATAAAATTGAAAGAGGAAAGGAAAGGAAAAAGGAAAGGGAAGGGAAGGGAAGGAAAAGAAAATATTTTAGTGGAGGAAAAATAGAACTCTTCATTTTCCTGCTGCCACATGTGGCTTAATCCGCAAGTCCCCAGCCTGCTCCTCCCTGGGTTGAGAACCCCCCCCCCCCATCCCTGTTCCACCACTCTCAGCTTATTCCTTTAAAGTCTACTTCATTACTCTAACTTCTTGATTTTATCTACTCTAAATTTCCAGGTTCTCTACCTGCAAAGCTTTTCATCCACATTTAAGGAGTAAGCAGCCTCTTAGTGTCCCTTGGTATGCGGCCACAGCCTGCAACAGTGACATTCTGTGTGTTTAGATGCACCTGAGCTGACGTGGATTCAAAGTGCCCCAGCAGCAGCATCTTTGCACAGGCGGGACAATTATATATCTATGCCCTTTCAGGGAAGAGAAAGGAGACCACCCGCCCCAAGCCAGTGCCACCAGCTAGCTCTCCTCTGGTTCTTTACAGCCCCCACGCAGCTGTTCCAGCGCAGAGGGAAAGCACAGCTGCCTCAGTTTGACTCACACCTACAGGGCTTTTCTTCATTCCCTCTCTCATTTCCATGATCCCCAACTGCTTGCATCTCTCCTCCCCTTTTATCTGTATTAGAGGAAGTACGAGGCTGTGGGCAGAGCCCTTTTGTCTTCCTGTTTAGATCAGACATGTAAATAAACACATCTGTTTGGCTAGGGCACAAGCAAAGCCTTAAATAGTAGCATTGCCGAAAAGACATCGCTAAGTTCTGCTCAAGAATTATTACAATTAAGATTTCTCATGACAAGGCAGCTTTCATACAGCTAATCAAACAAGACATCATCTCACAAACCCACTTGCCTCCTTTTTGCATATATGAAAAATGCTGTTACTTAGAGAGCCCTAGAAGGCAAGCAATTGCATAGAACAGCCAAGTAAATCCATGTTCTCAAAACAGGGCACCACGGAGAAAATCACAGCCCTTTAAAATAACAACTCTCTCTAAAGCAGATAAAATCCTTGAAGAAAAAACCAAAAAACTGCTTTAGAGAATTGAAGTTGTTTTCATGAATTTCTCTCCTTCAATCTATTCGGTATTTTTTCACAAAAATGGATGTCAATACTAGATATGTATTTTGTTATTTGTGAAAAAATACATCTCTCTCTCTTTTTTTTTTTAAAGATTTTATTCATTCGTTCATGAGACACAGAGAGAGGCAGAGACACACGCAGAGGGAGAAGTAGGCTCCCTGCCAGGAGCCCAATGCGGGACTCGATCCCAGGACCCCGGAATCACAACCTGAGCCAAAGGCAGATGCTCAATCACTGAGCATCCAGGTGCCCCCCCAAAAATATATCTCTTGAGGATTGTCTACTTTATTAGTACTGAACAGATTATTAACCAATTTTTTAAGCTATCTTTCTTGAAGGGAAATTTAATGGTTCATGTTTATTTCTTATGTTTAAAAAAAACCTAATCCTCACTTACATAACACCAACATCATCCACATTTATACAATACAATTTGTTCATTTAGGTACTTCCCAAACATTTTGAAAAGCTTTTAGCTCAGTTTCTGTTTTCTTGTCCAGGGCCAGGTACAGTGCTATCTAGAAGAAAAGACCATCCTCTGTTATGTAATTGTACCCATTATTTAGCCAGCATGGCCACCAGGTCAATGGCTGGTCTGCAGTGACCATGGCACTTTGTCATACCACAAATTAGCTGCAGGCAACTCTCAAGCCAGATCAGCCCAGAACATTGCCCTGCACTCTTCCCAAGTGTTAATCGCCTTTCTGAATGTCAGAGTGCCAAGCATGTGGACAAAAAGAATTCCAGCCAGCCTCCCTAGGCCAATTCACTCCACCGGTTCACTTTTCATGAGGCTGGGTCATGTCACCTGTTTACTTTCTCCTACTGTGCTACAACCTTCAGATGGTGCACATGCTGAATCCTACCCCCTTATCCATCTGGCAAATCCATACTCCTGAGGCCCAGGCATCTCCTCTAGTGCAAGGCTGTGATGATGCCAAACAACACTGTTTATCTTTCTTTTTTCAATGCAACCAGCAGAACCTGTACTCACTTTCTTTCTTTTACCAAACCTCTGATTACACTGTACTATGGTGATTTGTTTGCATGTCCATCCTTCTCCCCTGCTCTCACTTTTGCTCTAAAGTTTCTTCCGGGGCCTAATCTCGATACCATTCCTCAGCCTTCCCTGAAGGCTCAAGTTGGTTTCCTCATTATATGCTCCCATTCTGTGCTGTTCTCTTCCTTTATATAAAATCACATCTGTCAGCATCTATACAATTTCTATTTCCCAGAACCTTAAGTTCTCTAACTAGAGGGACCTTGACAGCCTTGTTCACAGCTGCATACCCAAGGCCTGGGACAGTGCTTGGAATCCAACAGTTCTCAACTGTTTGAAAACATGAAGTTAACAAATGACAGCATGGTAGCTTCTTGAGTGTTGGAACTTTATTCAAGTTTTTACGCCCAAGTCAGTGAGCAACAATTTTCTGAATCAATGATCAATTTAGCAAATTATGTGTTCTTCACTTACACTCTACAAATATAGTCAAGTTACAACAAACTTGATTCTCCAGGAAAGTGTATAACTTAATTTCCCAAAATTTGTAAGTATCACAGATACAGCAAAGTAGAGTAAAGCACTGGGAATTGAGTTTTTTTTTTTAAGTAAAAATTTTTAAACTCGTAGTATCTTGAAAATATTATACCACGCCATAAAAATTTGTTCTGATATATATCCAGCAGCTAAACAAAAGCCAATACATATTCATGCATGTTTGTCATCAAGCATGGAAAAATAAAATCACAGGTAATTCAGAGTAATTCAAGCCTTGACTTTAGTTTTACTTTCAATATTACTTTCTACTCATACTTGCATATTTTTAAAAATAATCAATTAGTCATAGTCAACATTTATGTTCAGAGACCATATGAGGCAGTATGGAGAAATGCAAAAGAAACAGGAGGGAGACAGATGGCTCCATGTAATATACATAATAAACAGTCCTGCTTTGCTCTGCCTTACTTGAATATTATGCATTCAATCCGTAATGCTTTATATTCTTTTGCATAGGTGTGGGTTTTCTCCTCTGATTAGACCTGAAATTTCCTGGCAACAAGTACCTTGACTTTTAGTTAACTCCTTTCCATCACCATTTATCCTTCCTTTTTACTGTACCAATTCATACCTTCACTCACCCGATGTTTTGAGTGTCTGCTGTGTCAATTGCCCTGCGAGACACAGGATATACAGTAGAGAACAAGATAAAGTCTCTGCTCCCATGGGGCTATACTGAATGTGCATGTGGGAGGTGGGGCAAAGCAAAGATTAAACAAGCAAACAAACACATATGAAAACTTTAGCTGGAAAAGTGCTATAAAAACACATGTATAAGGGATTAGATTAAGGGATTAAAACTAATAAAGATTAGGGTTATTTAAGATGAAATGGCCAAGGAACATTTAAGCAAACACCTGAATATATTAAGGAAACCTTGAAAAATCTGGGTAGAAGAATGTTGTAGGCAGAGAGAACAAAAATGCAAAGGCCCTGAGGTGGTAATGAGCCCTGTGAGCTCCAAGAACATCAGAAGGATGGTGTGGCTGAACCTGAGTGCATAAGGGGCAAAGGAAGATGAGGTTAGAAAGAGAAGATCATGGAAGTCCAATCTGGGCTGTGATAAGCAGTTTAGATTTTATATTCATGTGACAAGAAGCTTATGGAAGGTTTTGAGCAAGGGAGTAACATAATCTGATTTGTCTTTTAAGAAGATTACTGTGGCTGCCATGTAGCGAATATACCAGCAATGTTGCAAAAAAATGGGAGCTGGGTGACCAATCAGGAGATATTACAATGGACCAGGCAAGAGGTGGGAGTGCTTTGGGTTGAGGTAGAGAGAAGTGGTTGGATTTTTAATGTACTTTCAAAGTAGAGCCAGAAGATAGGACTCGCTAATGGTTTGCATCTGAGTTGTGAGAAAATGAGAAGAATCAAGGAGGACTTCTAGGTGACTGATCTGAGGAGTAAGAGTTCTGATATGTGGAAGACTAGGGGAGAAGCCTAAAATAGGGTTTCAAGAGCAGATGCTCCATAAATGCTAATTTGGTAATTGAAAAACAGAAAAGTACAAATTAATAGCATTACAAGCTGTTTATATAAGTGATAATAAGTACATAGCCTCAAATTCCAAATCTGCAGCACTTTAGAAAGTAGCAATAGTAATCAGAGCAAAAACTGGAATAAAATAACATCCTGAGATATATCATCTTTAGAGAGTACAATTGAAAATCACTGCAGACAATGGTAGGACCTTAGCTTCAAATTTCACAAATTCTAAGAGCTCTTACATTAATTAAAATTAGTTTGAAATTATTTGTTGAATCATTAGCAATACTTTAATTCATTTATCTCTCATGTATTTAGCAGAAAACATCACTGTTTAGCATTGGAATCTCCTACCTCTAGATACTGATGCTCTCAGAGGAGTTCGAACAGACAAGCTAAATCATCTTTATTAATTGTCATGATAGTAATCAGCTGAGAACTTTCAACTTGACCTCTATGTAGCATTCAGAACAAATAAAGATTCGTTGCTACGATATCTTAATAACGTAAATATCCATTCCATCAAGCCATGCTTTTGAAATTCATCTCAGAGTTTAATAGGGAAGTACCAGCTCCTTAATTGGTAAGGTTTGATTAATATGTCCTTTCTTACATCCACATGGCCCATTTGCAGTAGGTTAAATTTGTTTCATTTTTCAAGTTACAACAGTTTAGGGATTTCTGCCTCCCTTTCATCTCTGATATAAAGTTTTGCACCTAGGCAACATATACTAATCTATTTTTAGTGATATTCTAGCCACTTAAATTCAAGACTCTAGACATTTAATAAAACATTTATTTCTTGGTGGTTATATAAAGATCCAAAGACTAGACACTGAGGTAAAAAGCATCATTTCATTTGTATAGAATTTTTCAGGAAGGGAAATAGGGGGAGTTTTCTTTTACTATTTATCACCTAAGATTTGAAATTTTTGCCACTACACTGCTCAGGAAACCCTAAGGATAGTTTCCAATTGGTCCAAGTTACAATAATCTTGTGAAGATTTACTGCTGAGTTTCATGTTATTGGAAATGAAGGAAATTCTACTCACAGTCCAAATACCAAATGCAGCTTCACATGGGGTCATGCAGCATCAATGTGCCACAGGCTTTATCATAAATCAGATACTCTGGAACAAATTTGGAGTGTTGACTTCCAGAGTGTCCACGTAATATACTGTGCCTTTTTTTTTTTTCTTTGAACACACAGAGGGCAGTTGTAAATCACATACTAACTTAAAAACCAAGAGACCTTTTTTTTTTTTTTTCTCCCTGGAACAAAACTAAGTTAATGGCTATTCAAGAAAATACTACCATCGGAAGGGAGTGGGGAGTCCTTAGAACATAGGAAGAGACATATTCACTCCTTGGGCATTTCTTTCTTCCTTCCTCCTTTTATCTTTCTTTCTTCCTTCCTTCTTTCTTTCTTTCTTTCTTTCTTTCTTTCTTTCTTTCTTTCTTTCTTTCCTTCCTTCCTTCCTTCCTTCCTTCCTTCCTTCCTTCCTTCCTTCCTTCCTCTCCTATGCCATATCCTGTCCCACACTGTGGCATACATTTGTCTTCATTTTATTTCGAGAATTAGTTTCCTTTTCTATAACTATTGGCTGGTAATTTCATATGTAACTTGCATAATCATATCCATAGGCTATGGACAAACTTTGTATCACTAAGTATAATGATTTTTTTTCATTCTTTTTTTCTATCAAACCAGCATTCCTCTTCTGTGGTGATTATCTTACCCTTTGCAGACAGTTGCAGAGGTCTTTACAAAATATCTTTCGTGGGGCTTTCTTCTGAAATGTCTCCTTAGCCCTGATAAAAACCTGGCATGTTTGCCCAAAGCTGCCACAAAACTTTGTGTACTATTCACTCTCTACAATTGAGAAGTCCTCATCCTTGACATCAAACTGTACACCCCAGAATGGGACTATATGTGCCTGGAGCATGAGATATTTTTTCCTAATTCACACAATGGGCCAGCAACAGCTCTATTTTAGCCTCACAATCTCTAGAAGTATAGATTTCCTTCACTTTGACACACTGGCAATTCTACTAGTCTATTTTCCACAGTAAAGTCTGGCACCTGCTTCTGTGCCTTCAAAAACACCAAAGTACACAATGAAATTCTCCCAATATCTTCCTTACCGTACCCAACTCTGATCCCATGGTAGAACTAGGGCCTACTTTAATGTGAATAATGAATATAATCAGTCAAAATTCTAAATAAGAATTAACTAATCAAATCCAGCTATATATTCGAAGTTAATATCCTTTGTATTTATTTCAGGAATATTTAGGTTCCATATACAAATTTATTGATAAAGTATTTTTAGCAACTTAAATAAGAAAAAACTCAAATGATTTTCAATACATTAAAAAAGAGTATTTGATTAAATTTAACATCTACTCCTAAAAGAAAATTTCTTAAAAACATGAATAGGAAGATGTAGTATGTTAAAAATCAATCATAATTCTTCCAGCCATCTTCACACTTAAACATTAACTATTTGCACCTCCATTAATGCCAGTATTAGTTTGCCAAAGATAATAATTTTCTCCACAAATAATGTGCACATGATTATTCTGAATCAGACAGCTAATGCAATTAAATACGAAAATGAAATTCAAGTGAAAAGTACTAAAGTATAGGAAAACATTTAAGAATTTATCCACCTAACTTCATATGAAATTAGACCTCTTACTTGAAGAAAATTATAAAATTTTACTCAGATGCATATAAGCAAAATAAATATGTGGAAAACATGCAGATTATGGATTAAAAAGGAATATCTTTATAAAGATACAAATTCTCCCCCAAATTAAGCTATAGATTTATTTCAGTTTTAGTCAGAATATTAATATTTTTTCATTGAATTGACAAAAATTTTCCTAAAGATCACTAGATATCCAGGAAAATTATGAGAAAGAATAATGAAGGATGACTTTCCTTCCAGATTCTAAAATGTAGTCTAAATTTATCATAATTTTAAAAGTATAGTACTTTTGAAATAAAGAAGAATAACATAGGGGCATCTGGCTGGCTCAGTCAGTCAAGTGTATGCCTTTGGCTCGGGTCATGATTCCAGGGTCCTGGAATCAAGCCCCATGTCAAGCTCCCTGCTTAGTGGGGAGCCTGCTTCTCTCTCTCCCTCTGCTGCCCCCAACCTGTGCTCTCTGGCTCTCTCTCTCTCTCTCTCTCTCTCTGTCAAATAAATAAAATCTTTAAAAAACAAGAATAACACAAATATATAAAAATGGCAGATAAAGATTGATTTTCAAGCTGATATAGAAAAGATGAATAATTTAATAAATGGAGTTGGCACAATGAGTGAGAAATGTGGAAAGAAACCAGGTAGATTTCTCTCCATCCTTACTCTAAACTAAGTTGGAAATAAATTAAAGATTAAATTTAAAAGTAAAACCATAGAAATACCATAGGATCCAGTAATTCTACTATTGGATATTTACCCAAAGAAAATGAAAACACTAATTTATAAAGGTATACATACCTCTATGCTTACTCCAGCATTTACAATAGACAAGATATAGAAGCAACTGAAATGTCCATCAATAGATACACGGATAAAGAAGATATAATAGGTATATATCATACATGCACACGATGGAATATTACTCAGCCATAAAAAAGAATGAGGTCATGACAACACAGATGGACCTAGAAAGTATTATGCTAAGTGACATAAGTCAGAGAAAGACAAATACTGTATGATTTCCCTTACCTCTGAAATCTAAAAAACAAAACAAAAATCAAAGGAACAAAAGGCAGAAACACACCCATAAATATATACATACATAAATACAGGGAACAAACTAATGGTTGCCAGAGAGGGGGAGGTGGGAGAAATGGATGAAGTGAGTGAAGGAGAGTGGAAGATACAGGCTTCTCATTATGGAATGAATAAGTCATAGGTGCAGCATAGAGAATACAGTCAATGGTACTGTAATACCATTGTACGGTGACAGAGGGTAGGTACACTTGTGAATATAGCATCAAATATAGACTTATCGAATCACTATGTTGTACACCTAGAACTAATGTAATATTGTGTGTCAACTATACTTTGATAAATAATAAAAAATGTCCAATATAAGAGTGCTAATCTTATAGTTAAGATTAATCAACTCTAAGCATATAGAAATGATATTTACATACTTAGTATATTATATAATATATTATATAATGTTATATTATATATAAGTATATTATATAATTATATTAGTATAATATAAGTATATTATATAATTTTATATTATATATGCAAAATATAAAGATGATATAAAATGCAATAATCATTAAAGAAAAATAGCTTTGACCTCACATGAATGTAAACGTGTGAATTAGACACCTATTAAAAATGACAGTATTGACACATATACAAACAAAGATTGTGTGCATTTATAGCATGAGCTCATTTTCAGAAAAAATCAATTAGTTTATGTTATTCAAATAACATGACTGTATTATACAATTATAAAGTTGGGTGTTTAAAAACATAATTCTTTTTCCTTGAACTGATTTTATTTCCTAATTCTAGATCTCCAAACAGTCAGACTCATATCAGGCAATTTAATTTAGCTCCTACATTACAGTTCTACCCCATTCAGTGATCTAATAGACAACTTAGATTGTATACATCAGTTAGTTTGGTTCAGCAGTGCATCCGAGACACTTTTTCCCACCTCATCTTCTGGCTTTCACCATCCCAAATACCAAGCACCTGATTTCCACTGCCAGCAAATGGCTGCCTCTCCCTACTGTAGAGACCATATCTCATGACCGTGTCATTGTAGTCTGTGACCTCTTGGCCACATCAGGAGGGGCTCTGGCGGGGGCCACATTTGGCTGCAGGCAGTGACTGGAAGGATGACATCTCAGAGATGCAGCTGCTCTGCTATTCTCTCCTCCTTTGCCCTGCCAGCTCACACATTCACTGGCTCCCCCAGGTAGGTCATGAAGTCCACGTTTTAGTCCATTGTCATGAGCAACTCCCTGACATGTCACTCTTGAACCAGGCGACACTTTGGAGACTGGGACGGTTGGAGGAGGCCCCTCTGACATCTAAATGAACCAGGTGGCTATCTTCCTTGAATTCCCGATGCAGGATGGTGTGGGGCACATCTGCCCAGCCACCACTTTTAAAATGCAGCCGGAAGACAGAACATCCATCTCCTTTCCTCGGGTACCTGCGCACTCCCTTGGGGATTCTTATATTTCCATCTTTCTTTTCCATTTAGCATTCAGCACAAAGGATCAGGGGAGCAAAACAATAGCAGGCTGGTTTTCCCTTTCTTTCTCATCTAAAAGTCGATTCTTCTCTCTCTACACTCAACATGGTTCAAAGCCCTCTATGCATGAGGAAGGGAAGATAAAGGAGCTCCTCAGTTCTTCATCCTGACAGATGCACTTTGTCCCAGTAGCCCCTCCCTGCTCCATAAAAACTCATCATCTAAATTGGCAATGGCCTTGAGAAACAGAAAGAGAAGGAAATGTTTGACATTGCAAGTTATTATGGACCATCATTATTTCAAATCTCATCTTTCTACATATATATCTGTGTATATACACATTATTTATAAATATTATTGTATAAACATAGATGCAATTGTAGAGACACAGATACACAGAAATTAGCCTGAAGATGATATATATCTCAATATTAATAGAGGTTGAGAAGTGTTTTACCCTTGTCCAGCATTTATTACATTCATAGGTAAATACTGAAGCCCTTTTTAAAATGTGATCTAAATCACATTTAACTGTCCAAGCAATCTTTTAATTTACCCGGATAACAATTTATATTTCAAAAGTGTTGAGAAAACCACTGAATCATGTAAGTCCACCTCATCCATAGACATGGTTTCAGCTTAGATTTGAAAAACTCTCACTAGGAGAAACAGAGACTACATCAAAATTTGTACAATTATGTGTTTCATTAGGCAAAGTAGAAAGAAACCATAAAGTAAAATCCTGCTTTATGCCACCAGATATTAAAGCCACTGGACAGTTAAATAGAGTCACCAGGTGTTATCTTTCTAATTCCCACCATGTGCTGCAATCAAAAACCTCTTCAACATCATTTTGATATGTGGCAGCAGAAAATGTGCATACTTGTTCAATGTAAAACTGACATTTGTTTTTTAGTAAATGTTTATCAATTCAGAATAGTACCAAGAACATCTTTTCTTCAAAATTGATTGTGTTTGATCAGAGCAGTCCACTGTTTATAAATCTCATTTTCCCCAAGGATAAGGAAAAAAATTATAATTGACTCACGATACTAACCACAAATCCAAAGCCACGAATATTAAAGGCAGCTATACGAAGTGAATGGTAACAGTGAGACAAGCTAATCATAACTCAGAAATATTGAGACCCAGAGTGCTGATTTAGCACGTATAACTTTCCTGTTATGGTTCAAGAATCATCATATTTTCTGAGTAATTTGATTTCTTGTAGGAAATATACCAGGATTGCATCTTGGAATAACTAACGATGTTAGGGATTGGCTGGATCCTTTACAATTGCAAAATCTCTAACCTTAAGTTTCCTGAGGGACATCACTTATAAGAAACAGGGGAAAACAAGAAATAGTCCAGTACTCTGACTTTTAGAAACTTCTAATTCACAAGTGCTGCAAAAAATTCTAAATAAAATAGAGCTGAGATCAGGAATAGAGTGTGGGAGGAAGAAATCACTCAGGACCAAATGCTCCTGCGTAAGCAGACCCCAATTCACTCAAAAAGCATAAGGCCACCTTCCTGCACCCCCAGGCCACTCTATCCTGACCCCACAGCCCCAACATAAGCAGAAAGCTTAATGTGACTTAGTTATACAGTAATTCATTTCCCTCTGTGAAGAGTTACCCACTTCAATCTAATTTCTTACGGCCTCAGGGGGTATATTATAGAGTGTGTTTTGGTTAAATTGCACTAGACAAATAACATGGAAAATCTTGTATGTGTTAACCACAATAATTCTTATACTCCTATAACATTTTAACAATGAGCCTTAAAATATGTGATAAATTCTATATGATCCTCACAAGACTTTAGGGTTCAATACAAAAAAATAGAACCACTTTAGGTGTATTAAGAGATATGAGTTTAATACAAGAAATTTTATTTACAAAATATCTAGAAATTTAGAAGAACAGTCTCTAGGCTAGACTTCCAGGAATGACCCTGAACACTACATAACTGAAATACCAGCAGGGCTGCTGATTCTGCCAAAATATAAAGGTAAAAGTTAACAGGCGACCACTGGAACTAAGTAAGAACATTCAGCTACGACTGTGTTCTGATAATGAGATCTGTTTTCTGAAAGAAAAAGCCAAAGCTCCAGGAAAATGGCTTTCATATCACTCCTACATTTTTTAAAGAGATTTAATTTAATTAATTTAATTTGAGAGAGAGAGAGGGAGCCGGGGTAGGGGCAAAGGGAGAAGGAGAGAAAGAATTTCAAGCAAACTCCCTGCTAAGCATAGAGCCCAACGTGGGGCTGATCTCCTGACCCTGAGGTCATGACCTGAGCTGAAGCCAAGAGTTGGACAGTCAACCAATTAAGCCACCTGGGCACCTCCTATCATTCTCATCGTATAAATCATGAATACATACTTCTAAATGATAGGATCTAACTTGTTTTCAAGTCTTAACAGCAAGGAGCCTGGGAAATATGGATTTTCAGCTTTCTAGCTTCTGCTGGACAAGAAGGCTACACAGAAGCAGTTAGAAATGGATGCTCAGGACAGAGCAATCATAGCTACCATGGGCAAGAGTTGGTACTTCCATTTCACAGATGAAGAAACTAGATTCAGAAAATTTGACTTGTTCAAGGGCCTCAATGTTAAATAATGAATCACCAAGAGTAGAACCCAGGAGTTTCTATGCCACATCTGGTATACTTTCCAATTTGCCATTTTGTGTTAAGGGATTATTAAACTAGAAAAGAAACAATTGATCACACCCCATAAAGGGAACTATCATTTCCTGACATTTATTTGCTCATTTATCAGGTTATTATTATGTTTCAAAGAGGTCAACTTGGGAAGAATCTCTAGATAGATTGATTAACATTCCTTCTCAATGAATGTTAAGCTGTTAATAGAGTTTAGGGTATAGGTGAAGCTGGTAAAGTGCTTTTGTCTTCCTTTGAAAATTCAAAAATCGCTCAAAACCTTGAGATAGAAAGAGGCATCTGAAAAAAAATTCGTGTTTTTATTTTATCCTCCCCTAAATTAAAAGAATATTTGAAAAGATTTATAAAATCAGAATAAAACAAAAGCACAGTTATGTTATCTTAATTAAATTCAGAATGCTATTTGAATCAAATGTAATATAAAAGTAAGTTAACTAAATATTGGTGAAATAATCTCTTAAAGAGACACTGGCCTTAAAGATATCACTATAAAGCCGCCTACTATAATCTGGCTTCCTTACCAACTTATCGTATCTCTTTTTTAGTAATTGGTGCCTTTCTAAAAAAAAAATGAATTATTATCTATATCTTTACATGTGCATATTAATTTAATCTAATGTGAAATTTGAAGTTAATTTTTTTAGCCTCAAACTCACTCAAATTCACTAATAAACATGTGGAAAGTGGTTTTGCTGTCACTTTACAAATCTCCAAGGCAGCATCCAGTGCTCATTTTTGTGACTACCTCTTTAAGGGGAAGCATTTTGGAAGAGGTCTCCTGAGAGCATTTATAATAAATCTTTCCTGACTTCCTTTTAAGCAGGAAAGAAAAATCTATTTAAGACAATGCTTTAAGGCAAAATGTTACCTGACTTCAGATTCAAACTTTTCATTTATTAGGGAAGAAGTTAAGGTCTCCAGGGGGTGCTGAATCAGTCTATTCTGAGAAGTAGAAATGGAGAAACTACTTTAGTTAAATGGTGTCTAACTCTGGCAATAGAGACAAGTCCCTGCCCTGCCAACATTCTCTCTCCTGGAAGTACCACCATTCAGCTCTCAAGAAAGGCATATTGATTCCTGAATTGAGAAATAAGAAAATGATGAAGAATAATTGCAGCAGCTTTCATGTATTATATCCCCACTACATGCCAGTCATGTTTGATGCTTTATATATATAATATCTCCCCTAATCTTCAGAACAGTACTATAAACATTAATAATCCCATATTACAGAAAAGAAAACTAAGGCTCATAGGAGCTAAAATTGTGGCCCAGGTCACACAGCTAGTATGTAGAAGAATCAGGTCTCAACCCCTGGTCAACTGCCTTCAAAGTTTGCATGCCCTACCCTAGAGTTGGGCAATGAAATACCAAGTAACTCAAGTAAAGGCCACTATCGTATTTAAAAGGAGCAACTCAAATAGAGATAGTCTGAGGCAAGCAATGCAGATTGACACAATGACCAAAAACCTACACCTTGTAAAACTGCAAGACCACAGTAAAAGCTCTGCAATCTTACCTGAATGTCTATAGCAATCAATGTAAAGGTTATTCAAGTTCAGCAAACTTGCCTGTAGCAAAATACAGCTAAATTTGTTCTACTTATGGGAATGGAAGGAGACTAAAGATTTCTGTTTCCTCATTTTCAGATCTATCCCCAGTTTGAATTTTCACCTTCAGAGTTAAGGGATGCATCATTGAAAGGGATGCACAGCTAAGAATAAATAAGTTATTCTTGAAAAGACAATCAACATCCCTTCTACTCGTCTATGTATTACTGATTTTCTTTCTCAAAAAAAGATTGTTATTGATATAGGAGTGTTCATTTTGTTCAGACCCAAGGTATATTTTCTGTATAGCTTCTATTGCATCCTATAATATGTGTCTTAAACACATTACACTCTTTATTTGGATAGTTAAAATTTATTTTCCAGTTATGGGGCCAAGCCAATTGATCTATTTCACTTTGGTTCTTGGTTGGAGGGTGGCGGGGGGTGGGGTAGGGGTGGTGGCAACGTGGTAGATATTTTTGGCTGGTAAGGGTTTTTTTTTTTTCTTTTATTTAATTGCACATTTTTTTCTTCCTACTACCATTTCTTCCTCCAAATGTCTGCAACTTATTGTAACTCAGACATTCAAAATCAGATGTGATGTCTGAAGCATTGTAACTGAATTGTGTGGGAAGAAATACTCAGGACTGTTATTATTCTTCATATAGTTCTTCAAAAAGCACTCAGCTTTTCTGCTGCCACATCACATTATAAATTAATTTTGCTTCCAAGTAATGCTCACCTTAATTTTCTTTTACTTCACTACTCTTAACAGGTTATCTTGGCTGAAGCTCAGATGTACTAGGCAATGATCTCTCTGGAGGCCCTCAAATGCTACCACCATATACAATCACCTTAGCTGTCTGAAAATTCCTCAGGACATTTAAAGTTTCTAGCCACAGTTCTTGATTTGCCTGGGGACCATGGAGGCCCATAAGAAAGAATTTTTGACATACTGGGGTAGGATGTGTGGAAAGGGATTGTTAAGGTGACACAATGAGACTTAAAAATACATATTTTCTACCAGAAGCAATACTAAAAGGGAGAAGTATTTCTGAATACAGTAGGAGGCTTTCCTGGAATTTACCCCTACTGCTTAGACTACTCCTACCAGTGCCATCACCACCACCTGCTGCCCCCCTGCCACCATCATGGTAATTATTCTCCATTCTCCCCTAACCTGGATCCACTCTCCATTATGTTCAGTGTACGCCAGAAACGCTGGCTCCTGCAAACTGCATTGGCTGGGGTATGGGAAACCCAGTAGGAAATCAGAAAAGAGGAAAAGAGGAAGAGATCAGTGTTATTCTTGGCTCACTCATGCTTTGTGTCAATGCTAGGATTCTAACAGTGGCTGTGACTCTCTGACCACAGCTTCTGCCACGTGGCGCCCCCTCCACAGTTTTTTTGGTGGTCACAGGGCTTTGGTGAGCTGTTCTTCCCCCACAGGTTTGGGAATTGTAGCACCTTCCAATACTGCTACTTGGAAGTGCCTCAACTTCTCTTGTTTGTTATGTTTCTGAACCCCACACATCTCCAACAAATACTTTCATTAAATTCTCCAAATTTCATCAATATGCCTTCTGTCTCTTGCTGGGCCCCAGGCTGATAATAGTAACTGGGTTCAGGAGTGGCCTCAAGAAACAGAACCTGGGGTTGAAATTCTAGTATTGCTTCCATATACATTATTTTATAATATAAAGATGACCTCGCTACTCAGGTCGGGGAGAACATGGGTAACTAGTAGAGGACAAACTTTTGGGAGATTAAGTGTCTGTATCATTTGCCTATTATGGTGATAAAGATTATAGGCTGCTTCTCACTCTACTGGAGAGCTTATAAAAATAAAATAAATGTTTTTAACTCAAGACATGATGGAAAACCAGAAAATTTCTAATAAGCTTTATATGTATCTCTTATGTATCTGTAGAACAGACATGATTAATGATCAAAACTATAACCTGAGCATGTAAGTGGCAGAGTTGCACTATTGATTAAATACCTACATTCAGTGGGCTTTGAGAGTTCAAGTTAAAATTATAGTTAGCAGCCCTTCTTAAGTCTTAGGGTCCCACCCCTTTGTAACTAGGGTTCTAACTATAATCTATGAGACTTGTTACAATAAGTCATTGGTTGAAAAAGTAGAACCCTAAAACTTAGGATGAGGTCTTTAACTTGAACTGTCAAAGACCCCTGAATCCTCCTAGCTGGCTAAAACAGTCCCTCCAGTTTGTCTGAGAGAACTATTTTCAAAGACCTCATCTCAAGCACTTCCCTAGCAAAGACATTCCCATTCTCCTCAAGGTTAACTCCCACCATCATTCATCACTTCCATGGCCAGAAGGAAAATTGCAAAGTATTCTCAAGGATAAGCTAGATTCTACACCCAAGGGGAGACAGGACCCTGACAACTTTTATAATCAGCAAATGGAAGTAGGAAGAAGTATGTTTAGAAACAGATTCTTGGGGCGCCTGGGTGGCTCAGTCAGTTAAGTATCTTCCTTTTACTCAGGTCATGATCCCAGGGTCCTGGGATCCAGCCCCGCTTCGGGCTTCCTGCTCACTGGGGAGACTGCTTCTTCCTCTCCCTCTGTCTCTCCCCTTATATACTCTGTTCCCCTTGCTTGTACTCTCCTGTGCTCTCAATAAATAAAATCTAAAAAAGAAGAAAGAAAGAAAGAAAGAAAGAAAGAAAGAAAGAAAGAAAGAAAGAAAGAAAAAAAAAAAGAAGAAGAAGAAAGAAAGAAAGAAAGAAAGAAAGAAGAAAGAAAGAAAGAAAGAAAGAAAGAAAGAAAGAAAGAAAGAAGAAAGAAAGAAAGAAAGAAAGAAAGAAAAAGATTCTTAAGGGATTAAATCAAGAAGATAAAAATATGAAGTTGGTTTAAAAAGGATTTATCAATATGGGAAAGTTTATCTAAGATTCTAAATATAAACTATGTCAGCTGACACACCTGGGATGAGCTCTAATAGTTTGCTGGAAGCCTGGACTCAATAGTGACCTGCACAAATGAGACTGAGATACTGGAATTTCTCTGCAACAAAAAGGTAAGAAATCAAAAGTATAAGGAGTGGACCTATTATGTGTAACCTAATCAGCCACACCCTACCATACCTTCAGGAGAAACAAAGGCACACTTCTTCTCCCGAGCTATAAGAATACTTTGGTAGTGAACACCAGTATTCCCAAAAGTTCTGTCATTGCTGCCTTCCATAGACCAGAGAAGCTACAGAAGAATTGGGCTCCCTAATTTCGATGAGAATGATGCAGCCTTAGAGTGGTAGAGGCCAGGTGCCAGTGCTCAGTCTCAGGGATGAGGCTGGCACAAGTAGTGCAATAAACCACAAAGGCAGAACGACAATACAGATTTTGATCCACATGAATATATGGTTGTGGCTAATTTTTTGAAATAGATTGTCAGCCTTCTAAAACATCAGTTAGTCTACATTACTAGACCAATTCTTCCTTTGGTAAGTAATACTCAAAACAAAGTACTATAGTGGGAATTCATGGCCTTTTACCCTATTCTCAAACTCAGAGCCTTTTGAGATGGAGGCTAGTTTCTTTTAAGGAATCACTGAAATGTGGTCACAAAAATACACTGTAAATCTTGCTCCACACCTTCCCCCAGATGATCCATAGCCATTTAACAGGGTCACAGTGAACTGGGAAAGAGAATAACCATACCATGTAGGAGTTATTACTTACTGGCTGTAATTTAGCACTAATCAGTGTGGGCACAAACTCAAGAAATAAATGGAATCTTGGCCCATATCCACCTTCAATGGTCAGTGGGCTTTCAGTGGTTATTTCCCATGTTCCTGACCATAGGTAGAAAAATTACAGTTAACAACTGGAACCATCTGTAACCTGTTCTCTGACCTATGACGTAAATGTCTTTTTGGTGGGAAGAACCAAGTAAGGCCACTGGAATCTCCTCTGTCAAATAGTAGACAGGAAACAATACTCTGAAGATTGAAAGAAACTGGGATGGTGATTCCTTCTCCATATACTTTTACTGCTTCAAGTTGGCTGGTACAAAAGCCAAATGGATGCTTTCGAATGACCCTGAATTATTGGTGCCATCAGCCACAGCTGCTGATCCAGATGTGGTTCCCCTACTAGAGCAAATCAACACAACTGCAGGTTTCTAGAGTATAGTCATTGATCTAGGAAATGCTTTGATTTGTTGTGGGGTTTTCTCCCCCTATTTGAATTTGTAAAAACAACGAGGAAAGGTTTGTTTTTATCTAAATAGTAGGAATAGAATTATGCCTTCAGTGTCTTACCCTAGGACTATGTAAACTCTCCTGATCTCTGTCATAATATAGTCCAGAAGAGTCTTTACCATGTTGGGATCCCAGAAAACATCATTCTGATCTGTTACATTTGAGGATACTATGCTAATTGGACCTCTTGAACAGATGGTCACAAGCACCCAGATAGCTAAGTAAAATCACGTGTGATACTGAGTAGGAGGTAAACTTCAAAAAGCTTTGGGATACTACCACATTGCAAAAATTCTTTGCAAATTCATTGCAAAAAATCCTTAGGTGTAGAGCATGTGTAGGTATCCCTTCTAAAGTCAGCAACAGTTAAATGCACCCTGAATTTCCTACTGGGAAGAGAGTGGCACCAAATTGAGCATTAAGTCTTTGTGTTTTAGAGGAAACATATACTACACTTGGGAACACTGCTCTGACCCATCTCCTGACTAGTCCACAAGGATACCAGTTCTAATTGTTGCCCAGAGCAAGAAAGAGTTAGCAATAGGTCCAAGTTGTGATGCAAGCATCCCCACCTCTTAGATTTCATAAGCTAGAATATCTAAGTGGTACTTGGACTTTTAAAAATAGCAATGCCCTTTGGAGCCTCCATTGTATCACAATAGGAAAAACAGCATAGACCATAATATTCTGGGGCAAACCTAAACTCTCTTCTACAAACTACTATTTTCCATTTGTAAAGTTATTTCTGGTTTGCTACTTGACTGTGGTATAACCAAATAACACCTGAGTGCAGCAACCAGGGGACTGTATGACCTGAGTTGCTTGTCGTAAATTGGGTATTATTTGCTCAACCAAATCCTAAAATTAGATGCATGCAGCAGCATTGAATAATTAAATGGGAATGGAATATACCTAAAAATAAACCTGGAGAGGTCCAAAAAACTCAAATACCCACTCTGAACAGAATCAGACTTCAAAGTACCCACTCCTACTGCTGCATCAGGAGTGCCTTAAACCATACCTGTGTCCTCATGGGCGGTCATCTATGACTATCAGGCAAAGAGGAAAAGTTATCTGTTACTTGATGGCTGTTAAACCCATCCAGAAGTGGGTATCTGCCCTATCTGTGGCCGTATGAAAGACAGTCCTAAAGGAAAATATTTCCAGAGGGCAGATTTTAAGGAAGTATATTTGGTTTTCTACTTTGTGTGGAGGGAGAGATGGTCTACTGTATGGATTAATAATGATTCCTGGAAGAAACTAATGAGATGCCTATTCCATCAGAGACTTGAAAAACAAGATAAGAGGACTGGTTTCAAAGAGTTCTTGGGTAGAGATATGTGGATAGATTTCTTGGAATAGTCATGAAATATTAGGATATTCATGTTCTATATAAAAGCTCACCACAGGGCTTCTATTGAAGAGGAGTCTTCTAATAATCAGAGACTAGGTGATTCCTACTGCAGATACCATTTAGCTTCTTTTATGCAGCCAATTCAGTATTTGTTTTCTTCTTTTCTTTTTTCTTTTCTTTTCTTTTCTTTTCTTTTCTTTTCTTTTCTTTTCTTCTTTTCTTCTTTTCTTTTCTTTCTTTTCTTTTCTTTTCTTTCTTTTTTTCTTTTATTTATTCATGAGAGACACAGAGAGAGAGAGAGGCAGAGACACAGGCAAAGGGAGAAGCAGGTTCCATGAAAGAAACCCAACTTGGGACTCGATCCCGGAAGCCTGAGACCATGCCCCCCAAGCCAAAGGCAGATGGTCAACTGCTGAACCACCCAGACATCCCTCAGTGTTTTCAAACTGGCCATGGTGGTGGGACTGGAAATTATACACAGGGTTCAATAACAAGACTTTTTTTTCCAAGGCTAATCTGGCTATTATAATTGCTAGGTGCCCAGCCTGTCAACTACAGAGGCCAGTAAGGAGCTCTGATATGGCGCTTTTCTCCAAGGGAAACAGCCATCTTCCTAATGGCATGTTGATTATGTTGGATCCTTTTGATTTGGGAATAAGGAAAATATTTCATCCTCAGGAACCTAAATATCTATCCTAGATATGGATTGGCCTTCCAGTCCACAATGTTTTTTCTAGCAATCTTTTGTAGGTTGAATTGTGCCCCCCTGCAAAACATATGTTAAAGTCTTAAACCCAGTACCTCAAATGTAACTTTATTTAGAAAAAGGGTTATCAAAGTTGTAGTTAGTTAAGATAAGATCATACTGGAATAGGGTGGGCTCTTAATCCAATATGACTGATGTCCTTATAAGGAAAGGATGTGAGAACACAGGGAGAAGTGTCATATATATGACAACAGAGGCATAGATAAGCTACAAGTCAAGGAATGCCAAGAATTTCCCAAAATACCAGGAGCTAAGAGTGTGTATGTGTGTGTGTGTGTGTGTGTGTGTGTGTGTGAAACAGACTAACACCATCTTGGAGAAATATGCCATGATGACCCTTTCATGACCTGAAGCCTTCTTGAGCATAGCCCCACTCCCACATTTTTTAACCACACTTTTAAGTACACCCTTGGGGCATAACACCTTTGATCGATTCTGGAGATATGACTGACTCTCAAACATTTCCTCCCAGCTGGTCTCCCTGGGGTGGTCTCCAGCATTGTATTACCCAGTCTTTAGGACTGGGTCTTATAGGAGGCAGGGAGTGGAGATCTACTTGTCTTTCTGCCACTCAAGACACCTTCTTTCCATAAGTCCCTTTAAACTATTTCTCACCAAGCTGGACTGGTTAGGCATTTTTGTCAGGCTTAACAGATCCTTTAGCCTTTGGAGATGGAGATCATTTAGCATATTTCTAGCCTCCAGAGCTACACAAAAATTGTTTTAAGCCACCCAGTTGGTAGCACTTTGTTACAGTGACCTTAGAAATCTATACATAATCTTATCTGTGCCCTTTTCACTGACATACCACAAAACATCACCCTCAACTAAGCAACTTACATTGTAAAGAAATAAAAGCAGCAATGGGCTTATGTTTATGGAATTCACTGGCTTTGCCACATGTGCCATCTTCTAGAAGCAGATGGCATAATGAAGGCTCAGCTATGGCACCAAATGAGGATGATGGGATTATGTACTCTAAACCAGTGACCAATATATGATACTGTCCCCCTCATTCTTCACCATGCTCAGGTCTAGGAACCAAAGGATAGAAGTGAGAGTAGCCCTTTAATACTAAACCTGAAATATCTGTGTTAAGAAATTTGTTTTCTGTTCCTGTACCCTAGGGTTCCATAAAATTGGAATTATAAACTCCTAAGAGAATGATGCTTCCAACTGGGAATGGAGTCATAACTCCATTATATGGAAGTTAATTCTTCTTATTAATTTAAGGTTCTTATGCCACTGAGTTGACATGCAGAGACAGAACTTTTAATATTGTTGCGGTAATCTATCCCAATTGCCAAGGGGTGACTGTGCTGCTGCTACTGAATAGGAACAAGAAAGCTATGGGGGATGTCGAACTGGGTACAACAGTTCAAATAAATGTGAATCAAATATTCCCCATTTGGCGATTCTGTGGGCACTTTACAAGAGGAAATCTGGTGTCTTACCAGTCAGGAACTGTAAAATTCTGATAAGATTTAGGGACTATGATGGCCATTTTTTTGTGTCAACTTGGCTAGGCTTTAGTACACAGGTATCCAAACAAACACTAATTTAGGTGTTCCTGTAGAGATGTTTTTTTAGATCAGATGAAAAACTATAATCAACTGACTTTAAGTAAAGGAGATTATCCTTGATTATGTGGGTGGACCTCACTCAATCAGTGGAAAGACCTTAAGAGCAAAACAGATGTCCCTGAAGAAGAAACTCTGCCTCAAGACTACAGCATTGCTCCTCCTGACTGTTTCCAGAATGCCTACCTGCCTTTCAGATTTCCAACTTACCATGCCCCAGCCCAGTCACGTGGCCAAGTATATATGTATATATATCAATTAAATACATACATTAATTATATATCATACATATGTCAATTTTATATAAATGTATATCAAATATATGTCAATTAAATATATACATACATTCACATATATACATATATTCACATATATTCATATATATATTCACATATACATATATCCTACTGTTTGGTTCTGTTCTGTGTCTCTGGAGAAACTATACTGACACAGGGACAAGCTATGAAGGTGAACTTTTCTAGGACCCATAGAGAAGTAGGCCTATCTTTACGCCACCTCAAAACATTTGTTTTAGAGAGGAGGGTTATTATTTCCTCTCTTAAAGTTTAAATTAATTTATACTTTAAGTTAAAATTTATATGGGGGCTTGGGAAGGATTTAAGGGTAGAGTATTGTTTGTCTCTGTTTTAAATTCTGTGTGATAAGGAGAAAAAATAAGTGGGAAATATCAGAAAGGGAGACAGAACATGAAAGACTCCTAACTCTGGGAAATGAACTAGGGGTGGTGGAAGGGGAGGTGGGCGGGGGGTGGGGGTGACTGGGTGACGGGCACTGAGGGAGGCACTTGACGGGATGAGCACTGGGTGTTATTCTGTATGTTGACAAATTGAACACCAATAAAAAATAAATTAAAAAAAGAAATGTAAGTAACTAGCTAATAAAAATAGGGAAAACCCCAACTGACAAATAATAAAAAAAGGTGAATTAAAACAATAAAAAATAAAAAATAAAAAATAAAAAATAAATAAATTCTGTGTGATTTCTCATGTTACTTATGCTGCTTGCATCCCTTTTCTGTTAAGTCACAGTGGTATGTTGAACTGCAAATACAGAAGTGGTGCTTTGGTCTAACAATGAGTTGCTTTACCTGAGATGGCTTATTTGCACTGGATACCCCTATGAACCACAGTGCAATGTCTCTAGGAGGACTGAGCAGCTACCACTGGCTGACTAACCATAAATAGAAGTTACTTAATTTCTATCTTCACACTGCAGGCTTGGGGCCTCACTGATACAGTGTTCAAACCTGGAGGGATGCCTGGGTAGCTCAGTTTCTGATCCCGGGGTCCTGGAATCAAGTCCTGTATTGGTGGCTCCCAGTCGGGAGCCTGCTTCCCCTTCTGCCTATGTCTCTGCCTCTCTCTGTGTGTCTCCCATGAATAAATGAACAGAATCTTTAAAAAAACAAAAAACAGGAGAATTGACTAACTACCTTTTGGTTTTCAGAGAAAAGACTGAAATCTACTGAAGAAAATGCAAAAAGGGGGGTGGAGTAGGGAGAAAGAGAGAGGGAGAAATTTCTCTGAGCTGTCCAAAGTAAACACATGTGACCCTTAAGGATGCCTACCACAGCATAAGTAAATATTAGGTAACTTTAGGAATGTTACCCAAAGAACTAAAAAAGTAAAGTGAATTTAGAACAAATTTGCATTTTAAAAACTACTACCTAATTCAAAGTTTCTCAAATTTAAACCATGCATGGAACTTCTTTGAAGGGAAAAATATTAGACAACTCAATATTATTTAAATTATTTACCTAATATTATCTATTTAAGCACTTACATAAAAACAGGTATAAAGTTCTTACATTTATACCCTTACAGAGCTAAAATATCTAAATAATTTTATAAGTTAAATGAAAGCAAAACTACAAAATCAATGAAGTTGTAATTTAAAACATTAGTGTGTCAATATGACAAATGATTGTTTATTCTGTTTAAATTTTTTAATTTAAAACACCTCAGGTTATTTTCATGGAAAAAGAAAAACATGCTTTACGGAGTCTATTTAGAACATGATAGATCACCATTGGGGTCTTTGTCATGGTTAATATTACTTATTTTTAGGCAATTCTTTTTAAACACTGATGTATTATTTTGATTGACCAATGAATTAGATAAAGCATTCCAAATTACAAAAATTGGTAGCAGTGTTTCAATGTCATTCAGTAAAAAAAATCCTCGTTGTGGATTTACTATAATAATGACTACTAATGAGCTTTGGCAACTTACTAAATACAGAGGCAGAACCCAAGAACCCTTAATTCACAGGAGGAACATAGAACTGTCACAACTCAAGGTATTTTGAATTAGACATGCATAGACTAAACATAGGCTCTATCTTATGCTAGAAATCGTTTGGATACAAGGAATAGAACCAGTTCAACCCACTTCAGCACTAGAGGCTCTACCTCTGTCCTCATGGTGAGGGTGGAATCGGGAATTGGAGAACAATTAGGATCTGGGATAGCTATCCCATGTGGGTGTGTCTGTCTCTGCTTCCCTCTCTCTTTTCTTGTCTCTGCCCCTAAATGACAGATGTGCCTGCCTCTATTTCTGTATATGTGTGTCTGTTCTCTCTGTGTCTGTCACTGCCTGCTTTTTGTCTGTCTCCCATGCCACCAAGTCTTTTTTCTGTTTCTGTCTTCATCTCTCTATTATCTTCCCTCTGTGCTGTCCAGATTTATCTACCCATTTACATGTCAGTCAAAGACTGCTACTCCCAGTTCTGGCTTCACATCCTTTATAAATTTAAATGCCAACTAGGAAGAGTCCCAACTCCAAATTTCTAGGAGAAAAAAACCTGATTGGCCACACAGACTACTGATGTCAAGCTATAGCTGGTTTGAAGTGAGTATCACATGGGTGGCTGCCCACTCAGCAGCGGCTGTTAGAACACACTCTCTGAAAAGAACATGGGTATTATAGGAAACATGTCTGCTTAAATGTCTATTAAGAGTCCAAAACATCAGTTTCTCCTAGCAACTATTCATTAGGGTACTTGAAATATCCAGTTGATTTTGACTTTAAAGATAGTGTCCAAAAACCAATCTGGGAAATTATACCATAGGCACAAAAACAAAGGCATTTAAAAATATAAGAGCCCCTGACATATCCTAGAAAGAGGTGAATGGTCCAAACCACAGGGACTATTGCACTGTTCTACCTACAGACCACTCTTAAAGACACTCATTTGAAGCACTTAAAAGGAGAACTGAACTTCAAGACTTGGGCTTGCAACCCTAACCACCAAAGTATGTGTTTTGTCCTTGCACTTTCTGGGAGAAAAGAGCATGGATAAGACTACTTTCTCCTTAAAGATTAAACATAATATTATAAAATTCTTCTAAGAACACTGCCTTTTATTTATGCACATCAGTGAAATCACTAAGAATGCTTTAATCATAAAAATTTTAAAGAGTGAAATTATATCCTCATTAAAAATTAATGTTTACTAGACACAGGCAGGATGGTATAAAGCTTATGCACAGAGCTGATAATATTAGAGAGAAGGGAAGATTAGATTAAAATTAATATGTAGGAACACATAAAATAAAGCTGAGCTTTACCAAGGGCACAGAAAATTTGGGGATTATGACTGGGGCTGTTCTTTTGAGGTAAATCCTCCTAGAAAAGCTAGACTGAGTCTCTCAAAAGATGAGAACACGTTGGGAGAAAAAGTCAATAAATGTATGGTAAGAGTATGAGTGAGAAAAGGAAGAAAGGTTGGAATGGACTTTCATTCAGTGGCAAGCAAGGAGTGTTAAGGAGTAGAGGTTTGCACAAAGCAACAACTGGCATATCGGAAGAGTTTCAACAGAGGGGAGGTTAAGGCAGCAAGTTTGGCAAATTCATTTGGCAAGAATTTATGCCATAAGCTGAATGATGGGGTGGACAGGGACTCTAACCTTGCCCTGTTATAACTGGCATGGAAATATTTAGCGCCAAAACACACCAATCAGCCCAGGACCTACAGATGTGCACAGTGGCCGTTCCCATCACAGCAGGCTGCACACAGTGCCCTTGCCCTGCAATCAAAATCCACCTCTCCTAAACACTGACTGATTTCTGATTGTGTCAAGATGCCAGATCTCAGCTAGGCGGGACACAAGAGACAGTCACTGTCATGTCCCCTGGCCTAAATAAGACTCTCTTCTTCTGCCAATCCCAGACAAATCTAAATGAGTCTCAGTGTGCTGAGAGATGAAAGTGTAGAAGTGGCTTCTTGGGGGTCAGAAGGCAGGGAGAGAATGAACAAAAAAGAAACAATAACGAAAGAGAAGGGGAAAACTCACAGGCACTGCCAGGAGGAAATGGTGAGCAAATATGAATTTGAGGCTAATGTCGGGGGAAGATGAAAACCATGATGGGAAAAAGCAATGGGGAGAATAAGAAGACATAGGAGAAACACTTGAGAAAATAAAAGGGAAGATGGGGGATAGTCAGAGAACAAAAATTAACAAAAGCCAGAACAAAAAAAAAAAAAAAAAAAAGAGAGAGAGAGAGAGAGAGACTAACAACAAAACAACAGAAAAGCAAAGCAAGTGAGCTAAGGGAGGGAACAAGAGGAGAATCTGTATGTACTGTGCATCCTTTTGGCCATCTCTGGCTTGGGTTGCTGCTGCAAGGCCACAGTTTATCTAGCTAAACAGTAAAACACAAATAAAAGACAATGAGAGAAATAGAAATCTCTGCATAGAAGCCTAAAACTAACCTCTTTAATAATCAGTAAAAAGGCATCAATATATCTATTTTAAAATTATCCAATCATATAATGTTCTTGCATTCTGAAACTACCTAACTTTTGAAGTACATGTCTTTCATTGAGTAGTCTATCCTTCCAACATGTGACCAATAATTAGCCCACTGGCCTTACTGCTTCATACCAGTGTAACATGAATAATACATTAATTTTCAAGGGCAACACATCACAAGGACTTTAAAGGAATTAACCATCTCACTGGATAATAACTCAAGAGTTTTCCTCACCAGCTCATAATAACCAATAGCAGAAGAGCTATGGGAAAGTAACTTTTTAGCCTGCCATCTTGGTCTCTCTGACAAAAGAAAATCTGAATAAAGGAGAATAATAAAATTTCTCAAGAACCATGTGCATTATTAGCTATGTCACTTTTCTCTTACCTGGAGTTAAGTGCTGTCTCAGATGGATTATATTCACAGGTTATGCTTTCAAGGCCATGTCTCCCAGGTAATATTTGATGAGTCCTTCTTGGTATCTTTCAAGATTCATCTGTAAGAGATGATATGCTGAGAACATTTTCTATCCCTTCTATGTCACTAATGGCATGGGATCAATACTGAATAGTCATTAAAAAGCCTAGAGCTAAGTTTACTTGGAGACCCCAGTTGAAGACAATCTACAAAACTGTTTACAGTTTTAACAAGGTCCTTGTTACTCTCTTTGCATTTATTTCATTTCACTTGACTATTTAAAATAGGATTCAGAAACTTTTTGAAGAATCCTGAGGGTTGTTAAGATTAATGGGTTTCAGATTTTCACTGATGTATACGTTTCATCTTTTAGAAAATCCGGTTCAGGTAAGAACTTGATTGATTGGAAGAGAAGCAGTCCATCATATCCTCAGAAACTATGACACTCAGAACGGCAAGTAGGCAGGGGGCCAGAAAGGAATCTGAGCAATCGAAAAACACATATTCATGCTCCTGGGTGACTTCCATGTGATGGCTACCATTTTTCAGCTTAATTATTTGGGTGACTGCTATGGAATGATTGTATCTGTCTCCCCAAAAATTATGTATTGAAATCTGCATATCCAATATGATGGTATTAGGCAGTGGAACCTTTGGGAGATGCTTAGGTCATGAGGGTGGATTAGTGTTAGGTGCATGAGTGGGATTAGTGTTTTTGGTTTTTTGTTTTTTTGTTTTTTTTTTTTTAAGATTTTACTTATTTATTTGAGAGAGAGAGAGAGCAGGAACAGGGGAGGTGGTGGGGCAGAAGGAGAAGGAGAAGCAGAATCCCTGCTGAGCAGGGAGCCCAACATGGGGGGCTGGATCCCAGGTCCCTAAGATCATGACCTGAGTCGAAGGCAGACGCTTAACCAACTAAGCCACCCAGGCACCTCTAAGTATTAGTGTTCTTTAATAGAGACCCCATAGAGATCCCTAACTCATACCTATTCCACCATGTGGGGACAGTGAGAAAGTTCATCTATAAAACAGAGGATGCGCCCTCACAGATACTGAATATGCCAATCCCTTGACCTTGGACTTCTCAGCCTCCAGCACAGTGAGAAATACATTTCTGTTGCTAATAAGCTAACCAATCTGTAGTATCCTTTTTACAGAAGCCCAAATGAACCAAGAATAGTAAAAAGTATCAGGGTAAAGATTTTGTTTTTAGTTATGTTAGTATGAAGTATTCCACATTGGATTATACATGGATTGCAGAAAACCTGGAACATAAAGATAAGCAAATACAATAAGATAAGAACTAATCATAATTTTACTCTCCAGACAAAATCAACACTAGTATTTGGCCAATTTTTTTTATTTGTGTACATATTTTTAAATAAATGTGTGTTTAAATTATTTGAAAGCCTGCTCTTTTCTCTCAATAGGATATTATAAATATATTCCATATCAATAAATACAATTCCTGTACTTTTATTTTTAATAAATATATGTTATATATTGTATTATATTTGTAGCCTATGTAAGCAATCAGATATTAAGTTGACAGTTTTATTTTTCAAAGAAGGGTACAACACCATTAATCTAGAATTTTTAAAGAAAAAGTTGCTCTAAATAAAGAAATTACCAGTCAACTAACACCAAAAATATTATTAAGCAGAAATTTAGAGATCTCAATATGTCCTGACCTTCCTTAATACAAAAGACAGGTGTTCAAATATGTGTAACAAAAGATATCTTGATCTAAAGGAACATTTGTGGTATTTTCCCTAAAATACTATATCTCATCCATTTTTTAATGGAAGCCTACTATCATCATTTAACCATTTATTGAAAAACTATACCCAACAATCATTTGCCATGTATCAAATTAATGAGTCTGCTTTTCAATTTGGGGATTGCTGCTCTTATTGTCACTGTTCTCTAACTGCCTCACTACCTTTTAGCTGTTTTTTCTAATTCTAATTTATCACGGGCTGAGACACTGGAGACCTAAGCTCATTAACATGGGTATGTTACATAAGGCCCAATAAATCGATGAGGAAAATATTGGAGTCAGTAAATATCGGCCATTGGTTTTATATATCATTCTCAGTGATTAATTTATATAATATTTATTTAAAAATCAAGATGTGTACTGGGTATTTTATGCTATGACAGAAAAGGAATATGAGATTTAGAGAAATGAAATATCTTGCCCAATGTTATCTAGCTGTAAAATTGCAGCATAAACACTCAAACTAATTCTTCTTACTCCAAATCAACTCGAAAAACTTTGTTAAATGTAATTTCAGGGTTATTTCCTTGTTCCTGGCTGAGGGATTGTAATCCAGAGCAAACAAAGTTTCCTAAAATATGTTTCATCAAACACAAATGATAACCAGGTATAGTATTATGTGACAAGAAAAAAGAACACTGGATCAAACAACTTGCTCTACTACAGGACTCCTCAGAGATTTGAATATGCTAGTGTACCTCATAAATCTCCAAAAGCAGCAGATTTTCATAACTACTTGGACCTCTGAGGTGACCCTCTATAACAGCATACCTCTTTGGGCTCCAAGGAGCAAACTACAGAAATACTGTCCTAGTGGGGCAAGAATAGGGGGAAGGCATTCATCTGACCAGGTAAGTAAGGTGGGATAGTCTTAGTCTTTGCGTTCACTTTTTACTTACAATTTGTTAAAATAACAGAGATTAAAGTATAAATTCTGGAGAAGCTTGATATTTGTGTGAACTTTTATCTTTTGATAGTATATAAAATTACTTCAAATGAAAGGGATAGATAAATCTTTCAGGAGTAGCCACAGAATTCACCTAGAAACTACTATGAATAACATTTGGTGAGATAAAAGTTCAAACTCACAGAGAACATATACATAAAATGGAAACTCTTATGCTGGATTTGGAATTAAACACACCACGACAGCAGATCATACCACTGTTGTCCATGACCACCCTCTGTAATATGACACACTCTCCTTAGATCTTCTTGATCTGTAGCAAAAAGAGAATTCCCAGTGTAATTAAACCTTCACTAACTGCACATGCTACAAATATTTGAGCAATCCTTCAAAACCTCAGCAAATCGCTTTTAAAGTAGCTAAATCTATTTGTAGTTTATTAAAACAATTTTAGGAGGTGGCATCATTTTAGAATAATAACAAGGAAAGTCATCATGTAGCCCATGAAATACAAGATTTTCTGAAGGGAAATGGTTCCCCAACTTGCCTTCTCAATAACATTTTGCATCATGGAAATATTCTTTGCAAAATGTTTCCATCAATATCTGTGAGTGGAAATTTTGCTAAGCATTTTATGTTTATTATCATAAATTTAATATTTTAAAACAGTCCAATGAAGTAGGCACATTATAAATAATCTCCAACTTTACAAATAATAAGATTAAAGTTGAGAGAGATTAAGTTTTCAGAGTAGGCAAAGCTAGGATTGGAAGCCAGCTGCCTTATTACAAAGTACTTTCCTTAACCCACGTCTCTCTGTGATGCTCATATTCAATTAACTATTCCATATATAAAATATATATAACACCCTGATGTTCCTAATTAAATCATACAGTAGCCATGGAAGGTTTATTTTTTATTTTTATTTTTTCATGGAAGGTTTAAAAGGAAGAGTGTATTCTCAGTAACATTCCCCTATTTTACTTAGCAAGCTTCTTGTGACAACAAAACATCCTGTCATTCACTTTGACCTATAACTAACCTTCATTCTTCAACTGGAAGTCAAAAGACCATGGCATCCCATGATTTCTTCTTCTCTTTTGACATTTCTGCTGTCTCATCAAGGCTTTTACAAATGGAACTTAAGTATGATTAACTACAGTACAAGTTATACCCTAAATAAAAACCAACGGGGCATGTATGAATGACAAAGCAACCCAGCTCTAAAATCCAAGATAGCTTTACCAGAAAACTAGTAGATGACCAATCTGCAATTTTGGATTTTAGATAAATTAATTTTAATTCATAATTCAATAATAGGGAGAAGAAATCATATGACTAATTTGGCCTTTGGTATAAAAGTTGGAAGTGATATAACTGAAGGAGTCTAGAAGGACATCCTATCAATCAACCAACCCACAATTATTTATTGAATATTCTCCACCACTGTCATTTGCCACATGCCTAGAATCCCAACCCTTGAGTTATCAGTAGGGGTTAAATCATGACCAGAAACCATGTATGTGTAAATGTGAACATTATGACCTGGAAAGAGGATGGCAATAACTCCTCAGTGACTATGATTACAGTAGCATAATATAACCCAGAGCCCGAGGGGGATAGAATGAAAGACAGGTAAATTATGACTAATTCTGGAGAAGTCACAACAATGAGTAAAGCGCTGTAGGACCAAAGATGCACTAGAGCTATTGGTCTTAGTTCCAGAAGATAACATCATTGTATGGTACTGGGTACTAGGAAAGTGAAATAAATGAGAGTGTTGAGAAAGAGTACTGGGGCCACTGGCTAAGCTAACCTACAGCTACTGAGAGAATTTTTTGTTTTTTTTGTTTGGTTTGGTTTTTGGCCACCATTTTTCTACATAAGTTGGTGACTTTTTACAATGAAAATACATCCTGCATTTGAAGCTGACACCTCACAGGTAGGAAAGAGTCCCTCCCTGAACAATATAGGAAAATGTCACAGAGGTCTATTACATCAAACTGGCAGCGTTATACGTAATTAGAGCTCTTGTTCAAAGAGAATTACAAAGGCACATGCATAGATTTTTTTTCTGGTATCCCTCTCTTCTGCAAAGGGCTCATCTTCCAACAAAGCATGCCCTCTTTCTTGTGGTATGTTAAATGTTTAACAATTGATTCTCCAAGAGGGAAAGAAAGCTTAATATAAAATGTATTGTGTTAAGAACATTAGCATCCAATTTACAAACAATGATAAAATATGCAATATTTTATCATTCTAAATTCCATACCAAGGACTTTGATGTCACATGTTGTTTTTTTATAAAATCTATTGTCAGTTTTTCCATCCATTCTGTCCCCAGTAATAATGCCACAAATTTGGACTATGTATTAGTGTTTTATTATGATCTTATTCCAAAAAGAAGTCTCTCATGTCACTGACAAATAAGTGGATTTCTGATGTAAATGTTATTTGATATTTTCTTTTAATTGCAGAATGAGTCTAAAGTAAAACAACAAGGACATTTGTCAGACTTCATTCAATTTTTACTTTCATGAACAATTTCTTTGCTGAACCAGATAGTGGTTTCACATACTAGACAAATATTTTCTCCATTTTATGACTCTTTCATAATCTAACAGCTACAGATACAACACAATTTTAAATTTAATCTGCATTATTAAAATGTTCTCCATTTTTTAAGTCCAGACAATGAACAAAACAATAATTGTAGCCTTTGTGATTTTCATGTTGTAAATAATTCCATCATGGTTGATTCCAAACTAGCAATGTAGAACTTGGAAAAGCAGATAACATGATATAATATTTCCACCATATATCCCCGATAGATGTAAGTAACAACAAAAGCATAGATAATAGTAAACTGTAGTAAAATAACTAAGAAGTGACAAGTCGGTATTTACTACCTTTGTTTTTAACATAATGTTAAATTACAAGTTTATCTAATTTAATTTTTGACAATGACTATTTAACAAAGAACAAAATTGCTATAAATTTAACAATGGACTCTTTCAAGTCTATATGAACTGGCTTAAGGAAGTCACTTCTTCCATCCTAACTACTAGGATTCTATTCTCTCTAAGTATATTTCCTAAGTTACAGATTTGTTTCAGAAATTCTCTACTACTACTTCATTGGTTTTTAAAAATTCTCATTATCATTTCCTCAAATGGCATGAAATCTGAAAGATATAAGTAATGGAGGTGAAGTAATGGAGGTGAGGAAAGGTGGGTCAATTCACCATTAAAGAGCAAACTATGAGACAAGGGAAAGAACTCTGGGGTGTGGAGTTAGAAGCCCTGGGCCTGAGATCCTGTCCTGATATGTTAGATGTACCTTTTCAGTTTGGAGCATCAGAATTCTTATCTGTGAAGTGCAGTTCACAGCCACTCACTACACATGTTTTTTGTGAAAATATGTAAAAAAAATCTGTAGAAATGTTTTATAATTAAAATTTATGATATAAAATAAATCATTTTATAATATGCAATTTTTTCAGATGAGTTTAATCTTTTCAACCTTTTTTATAGAAATGCTTACAAATAATACATCATATTATGTTTTGAATTTATGAATTTTTAATTAATTGATAAAATACTGCAAATATTCCTGCTGTTCTGATTTTGTAACAATTAGTTCAACATTTGCTATATTAAAACCATGCATGTGTTCCCAGACCTACTTCTTTCCCTGGGTCTGATTTTATAAACGCTGGTGATAAAATCAAGTCTGATTTATATGATGCATGTCTTGTGGGACGTGTCTATGGCTCTTGGTATCTTTGATCAACCTCAAGAAATGACAGCATAGCTGTGTAATGACTTTTGAATACAACTACTGTTAATTTGATGATTACCAGTTTCCACTTACTGATTTATGAAATTATCATGTTTTATTTTCTAAGTGATCCTAATAACATTAGAAGCATGCCAGAACAGACTCGTGGAGAGTAAGTTGTGCAAATTTCTTCTTTAATAAAACTAGCCAGAGCATGTTTTAAAAACATTGTATTCATATCAGTTATTCTCTTTATATCCTTTGTTTCAGTACACTTTCCTGAAGATAGGATTGGAGAGGATGAGGCAGCTAGATGTACTGGCAAGTCTTCTGGGTTAAGAGCCATACATCCCAATTTCTAAGTTCCTGTTTTTGTAAAGGGACTGCACTGAGTTCCTTTCCTAAACTAGGTTTTTAAGAGACTTAATTTTCATCATTCCAGTCTCAGGACATTATTGACATTTGACATCTTAAAATGTTTGAGAGGAAGCAAGCTTCAATAGTCAGAATTTTTCCAGAATTATGATATACAGTCCAGGTTAAATCTACCAAATCTGAGTAGCAAAGAGGACTAAATGAAACATGCTTCCCCTCATCCAAAGTTTTGTCAAAGGCTGAGAAAAGTTCTACTGAACTATAATGAAGAAGGATCTTTCCTAAAGGTGTGCAGTGCTTGGAGGAGAAGAAATGTACTCGGACAACTTCAGAATAATCCCAGATCTTCCATAAAGTGCCCAAAGTGTGTTTTATGTAACTTTAGTCCTGAGAGATAGACAGTGAAGTATGTTCAGTGTTTAGAATTTTGGAAAACTGCATATTACATCTCCCAAGCATGCCCATAAAACCCTTCTCCCACATCAGTTATTATCCCTTGGAACATTCAGCAGAATGAATTTGGGAAAACTACTGATTTAGATACATCTTGATTCATAGAATTGAATAGTGCTAGCAGCATGCACCCTACACAGTCTGTGCTGGGCTCTAATGGAGGCTGCAAACTGTCAGAAATGACAATGTCTTTTCCACTTTAAAAATAGTCAGTCACATAGGCAGTTTTTGCTGGTAGATTACTGAGATTTAGAAGATGAGAATCCAGAACACACTCTCCAGAAATTCAAATATGTAATGAACCTGGAGTTAGAAAATCCTACCTCTTAATAGCTATATAAAAACTAAGGGTGGGTCAAATACCCACTTTCACAAGTGAGGAAATTGGTTTGTTTCAAGCTAACATTACATAATTTTAGTTTGTGTCTGAAGTTAACCTAAGATTGTGGCTGTAATTTAGAGAGCATAGCTGTAATGAACTGGAGTTTTCTTATTGGTTGTTCAGTTACTCGATATTTAGAATTTCTTTTTTTGGTAGGGGAAAGGGGTTATACTTCAGATTTTTATTGTTACTTCATTACAATTGACAATTTATGATTAAAGTCATTTTTCAGGTTTAGAAAAAAATTTGTGTATATTACAAAATAGGTAGGTTTGGTTATGAACATTTCCAGTACAGAAGATACCAAACATTCATGAGAGCTTGAATGTAGGAATAACATTTAAGAAATCAGGATTTCACATCTAACTCAAGTAAAAAAAAAAAAAAAAAACTTATGACACAATTTTCAATTTCTCTGAGCCTCATTTTGCTTATTTGCTTGCAATGATTGAGCAAAATAATCTGATGTTCTTTCTAAATCTAGATTGGCCTATTATTTCCTCATAATTTTCCTAGAGGGCCCTTTAAGTATTGAGTCATTTAAGTGGTTATTTATAAAACATTACTATCATTTGTGGATTTTAGATTCCTAAACTCACAATAGGCCTTTACATAGGAACATACTTTGAAATAGGTCCTTTCCTTAGAGAGAAACAGTCCACAGTCCCTTTGTTATCATAGCTTGCAGTGATGATTACTTTGCTTTGTAGTGACTGAGGTGTATAAAGATGGGATATGAAAGTTAGTAGAAAATTATATGAAAAGTTACCTTCTCCAGATTAAAAAAAAAAAATGAAACATCTCTGAAGATACAAGGCAAATGAAATACAAAATCTGATTTATTTCACTCTATCTTGGTGTTTTACCCTTTAAAAACATACCAATTCCATGAAGATCTATAGAATGTTTGAAAACACTTCCTTTTTGTTTTTCTTTTTTCTTTTTTTCTTTTAATACCTAACTCCGTGGGACGCCTGGGTGGCTCAGCGGTTGAGCATCTGCCTTTGATTTGGGATGTGATCCCTGGGTTCTGGGATCGAGTCCCACATGAAGCCCCCTGCATGGAACCTGCTTCTCCCTCTTCCTATGTCTCTGCCTCTCTCTCTGTCTCTCTTTCTCTCTCTCATGAATAAATAAATAAAATCTTAAAAAAAAAATCTAACTCCAAGTCCTCCTATTTCTAAGAATTGATTCCTCACCCCTAACTGGTCTTCTGATCTACCTCTTCCTCCTTGTCTGCCCCCTAGACACAGAGCTCCAAAATCCAAACTTCCTAGCCCATCTCAAGACGTGCTTCTAATTCAAGCAAAAGAAAAACTAAAACAAACAAACAAAAATACAACCTTCAATACAAATAAGAATCATTTGACATGCAAGTGGATGTGGTAACTGTCTGGATCTTACAAGGTTAGATACAGAAGTGAAAATGCCTCTGAGTAATTCCTTAAATGATATGAGTCCTTCCTAGAACTTATTTATTACACAGGAAAGAAGAGTAGGATGTTCTTTCTGAAATATTTTTCTTGGGAACTCAAAATGTAAGCCTCCACCACTGACAGGGCAGCATTTTTAGATTAAGCCATGGGAAATCTAGCATGATTTACAAATACAACAGTCCAAGAATAACAGCCTTTCTGCCATCCGTGATTGGCATTGCTATTATAGACTCTATTATAATCTTATCTTGATGTCCAACAAAGCTATTCATTCAGCAACTAAGCTCATGTCAAAGACAAGGCAAAGTCTACTTATTTGCAGAATAATGTTTTTGAAAAACACAGCCTCATTGCTCAAACAGAACCAAGAGCGTACATGACATGGTGCAAGGTGCTTATGATAGAAGGTGGCAGGAAATGAAGTTGAAGCAGAAATACCAACTGAGAAGGTGTTTAATCTTTGAGGTGTGAGGTATTACATTCTAGCACTCTCTCTGACTGATATCAGGCATGAAGGGAAAAACTAGCTAAAACATATGGGGGAAAGTACACTTAAGTCCCTTTGATGTCTGTGTCAGCAAAGCACTTCAGCTATTCACATCCAGTCTTTAATAAAACAGCCGAAGTTCCTGGTTTGTAAGTAAAGGAAGCTAAGAGACTGCTGAGTAGAGTCTGTCGCACACATAAAAATGCAACTGCACTTCAATGAAACCACTCAATATTCACGTGCGCACGCATATGCGCACCTCTTAGAGCTATCTTATGAGTAAGTCTATTCCTGCTTTTCATAAGGCTTGTAATTTTCAAATACTATTTATCATGGAAAACTAATGAATTCCCACAAATGCATATATTCAAAACCCTGAGGAAAGTTGGATAACCCCCCTTTCCCCACAAGGCAGAAACTGAAGACCATGAGCACAGGGGTGATAAAGTCAGTACAGGTATCTGCAATGCAAAATGATCAAAAAACGCATTCCTGACTCTTTAGCAGGAGGGAGAGGCAGACACAATAGCAGCAAACAAACAAACAAACAAAAAAAAAAAAAAAGAGAGAGAGAGAGATTTTGTCAATGATTTAGAGCCTTCAAATCCATAAGAGCAGCAAATACCTCTCAAGGACTAAATGTGTGGCAAATAAATCTCAACACCAAGAGAATCCCAAACTCACACCCTATTGGTCTTCCCAGTAATTCTTTTTTTTTTTTTTAATATTTTATTTATTTCTTCATGAGAAACACAGGGAGAGAGAGGCAGAGACACAGGCAGAGAGAGAAGCAGGCTCCATGCAGGGAGCACTACGCAGGACTCGATCCCAGGTCTCCAAGATCAGGCCCTGGGCTGAAGGCGGTGCTAAACCGCTGAGCCACCTGGGCTGCCCACAATTCTTTCTCCATCTCTGCCCTCATCAGTGATGCACGTGTGTGCTTCTGCACTCCTCCAGACCTACCACCTGACACCATCATCTATTACGTGACACCATCTCCTACCAAGTGCTAATGAGGGAAACTTAGAAAGCATTCAAAGAAGTTCATGCTTTTCAAGCAGTTCTATCCCATTTGCCCAAGACAGCTGCCTAGAATTCCAGAAACTAAGAATTGGGACTGAATTCTGAGATCACCTATATACAATCCCACCCAAAAAGAATTGCCCTTCAGACTGTGGTAATGCCTCTGCTTCAGTGTCTCTCAATAGACACGTAGATGATGATGCTTCGAGTTTGGGCCACTGTAAATTTTAATGAAATCTATCTTATCTTGAATTATAATCTGGTCTCCTGTGGTTTTTACCTAGGGGTTTTGCCTGGTCCTTGAAAGAGAGAGAGACAAGAGGTATTTTGTAAGAGATCATTAATTATTCTAGTTTTTAGTTCTAGAAAGTTTTTAGCATTGACATTGAATATATCAATGAATGTATCACCCAATTTGGGGGGAGTATACTTTTTTAGAAAAACATTACTCATGTGGTACCTCCCAGTTCATCATCATTTCTTAAATATTACACTGTTGGTGGGAATGTGAACTGGTGCAGCCACTCTGGAAAACTGTGTGGAGGTTCCTCAAACAGTTAAAAATAGACCTGCCCTACGACCCAGCAATTGCACTGTTGGGGATTTACCCCAAAGATACAAATGCAATGAAACGCCGGGACACCTGCACCCCGATGTTTATAGCAGCAATGGCCACGATAGCCAAACTGTGGAAGGAGCCTCGGTGTCCAACGAAAGATGAATGGATAAAGAAGATGTGGTTTATGTATACAATGGAATATTCCTCAGCCATTAGAAATGACAAATACCCACCATTTGCTTCAACGTGGATGGAACTGGAGGGTATTATGCTGAGTGAAGTAAGTCAGTTGGAGAAGGACAAACATTATATGTTCTCATTCATTTGGGGAATATAAATAATAGTGAAAGGGAATATAAGGGAAGGGAGAAGAAATGTGTGGGAAATATCAGAAAGGGAGACAGAACGTAAAGACTGCTAACTCTGGGAAACGAACTAGGGGTGGTAGAAGGGGAGGAGGGCGGGTGGTGGGAGTGAATGGGTGACGGGCACTGGGTGTTATTCTGTATGTTAGTAAATTGAACACCAATAAAAAATAAATTAAAAAAAAATATTACTGATGGAAACTCTGCAACTCTGTTTATAAGTCCTTTCTATAAATGATAGGGCAATTTATTAAAATTAAAATGATTTTGTTTACACAAGATTAGTGTCTTTTATTGTTTCAGCATGTATTTCAGACCTTATTCTACTTTTAGAGTTAGGAAACAAATTTTATTGATCTACAATATGGAAGAAAAATAGCTGAGTAGAGAAATACCTGTCATCTTGATCTAGGGACACTGTGGGCTGGTCTCCTCCTTGTCCAGCTCACTCCCTGCCCTCTGTAGCACTGTCACGAGTCTCTACTATTCTAGCCTTTTACCTGTTCTCATATGCTTCTGGACCTCTGCCACTTTTTTACATGCATGTGGCATTTCATATTTGGGAACTTTAGAGCCTGAATTCACCACAGCATTTTCTGTGAAGTGTCATTGATTTCTTTGTTGGTCTTCCCTTTATTTTATTTTATTTTTTTTTTGAAAAATAATAAGCAGTATTACCATCAGACTTTCATGTTTTTCAATACAAGAATACCTGGTTTTATGATGTGCATATCTCTTTTCCCCCCGCAACTTTTAGAGCCCAGCTTCTGCCAAATCTAGAGGTATACTTGACTGGGGCTAATATTTCTTTACTTCTTTTTATGTATCCTAAGACATTTTCACCCAAGATTCCAATCACTTACACCACTCAACTCCAAAATTGCTTTATTCCATCCAAGCAATAAAGTCTTGGCAGGACTCTATGCTATGACTATCTCTCTCAGATTTAAAATTCAGATGTGAGAGGGTTTCATGAATACACACGTTAACACATGTAACTGGATTAAGAAACAAAGTCACTTTTTCTGACAGACAGTAAATCTGATTTGGCTGATTGGTTTGACATGAGGACCGTTTTGCCAAATAAGTAAAATAAACGTTTTCAATAAATTAGCTAATTCTATAGTTCTGAGATTTTAGCAATACTATATTGAATGTGCATGAAAAGAAAACATTTCATCAAGACTACGTATCATTAAATGTATATCAAGATTAATAATAACAGCTATTGAATACATTTCAGTAAAAAAAAAAAAGCCTTTTTGGTATACTTCCTATAAATTGAGAAATAAAAATGACTCTAATGACAGAGTGACAAATCTTCTTGCAAGTCAGGACCAAAATTGAAGAGAACCTAATTGAATTGTCAGCTGATAGATTAATAAAAATATTTTTGATGATAGATCACTATATGAATTTTTGGCACAGAACTTGGAAGGAGTTCAAAGAATTGAGTGATATTGCTCTCCCCAAACTCCTTCCATTTCTTTTTATTTAGGATAATAAGTTTTTTCAGAGCTTACATATACATTGAATATAAAAATATAAAAAACAATTGATGTTGAACTTTGCTTCAAGCAAATCACAACTAATATTCATCCAGGAGCAAATAGGCTATACTTATTAAGAGATTCTTTTCACTAATATTTTCTTTTTTATATTTAAGAAGTATTTATCAAATCTATAATATTTATGTTGTTTTGATCAATTGAGTAATAATAATTTTCATGAAACTCAATCTAGAATAAATTTTTTAACTCTCAGAGCCTTATGGCCAGAAAAATAAAAATAATTAAAAACTTAAACAATTATTTTTGTTGCAGAGAAATAGGATAGGTGACCAATAAATGACTTTAAGAAGCATAAAAGTATATTGTATTAGAATAAAATTCACTAGAAAAATATAATGAAAATATGAGTTCAAAGAAGAAAACAAAACCTCAAATGAATGATATTGCTACCCTAAAACATTTGCCAACTATTAAATAAGAGCTTGTTTCTGTATTTTTAAATATTTCTCGAATCATAGAATTTAAAAGTTGGAAGGGAAATTGAAGATTGACTATTAAACTGATCATACTTATTCGTTTGCATTATCAGAAATAATTCTGAATAATTTTGTATTCCCTCAAATATCAAATTAACTTCCACATTTTTCCATCTTAAGTTGAAATGGTTACCAAAATGTAATTTCTGTCACAATATAAATAATCACATTTAAAATTTCTAAAAACAATTACATTTACCATTTAAAATATAGTCAGAGGGAATGCAAACGCTATGTTTATTTAATACTAGCATCACCCATGTCCTTCAAGCCACTGATAAGCTTCTGCAATATCTCTTCTCTTCTATATCCTCTTTTCAATGCTTCCACTGTGTTTCTGCTATCACCTCTATCCTCTCAAGTTCTGGTGACAATTACAAATTTGCATTTGCTTTGTACATTATAGATTATTCACTTACAACATATCCAGCACATTATAGGTGCTCAGAAAGTGTTAACTATTATGGTTATATTATCTTCCTTGATAAATATTTCAAGTATACCTTATTATCAGTTTCATATACATTGTTTTATACATATCAAATTTTAAGTATTTTTTTTCCATTTTTTCAACAATCCTGGACAATTTGTTAGTTTTACATTTTTATGTGGACATTTTTCTTCTCCTTCTCAGATTGCTACTTGAAATATGTATCAGAACTGGGATATTATCTCAATGATCATGGTTATGATACACTCAAAAAACCTTCATTTTTTGGTTGAAATATTATCACAGAGTGATTTTTCACCTGATTGAATTAGACAAGTAGTTATTGACCAAGCTAGCCCTGGAAACTGGATAGAATTTAACACATGCTTGTTTAGCTCTCTACTCTGGAAAATGAAAACTTGATCACTGCTACTCCACTCTCTGGTTGTCCTTCCCATGCTTCATTCAACCTGTCAGCTATCATATACCATTGCTTTTCCATTACTAAATTTTCATATTTTTATAAGTAAAGTTAAGTTTCAATGCTAAAGACTGAAAATCATTAATAGTATCATATGTAAACATTACTCACTATAAAACCAAGTATAGGGATTGGACAAATATAAAAAAAACAAGTAATTTTATCCTGAAAGCTAAAAAATTTTACCCTGAAAGCTTCTTGAAAGAATATTGAAGGCTTGTGTTAAAATTATTTATTTTAAATTCTCAGTTACTCAATTTGTTTCATTTATCTGGGTAGATTTCTTGTTTGTTTTCTCTTGAAAGTTTAATATTTTCCTTCAATTCCCACATTTATTTTCTTATTCACAAAAGAAATGTCTGCCTCTTCGATCAAATAACTAAGTCATCCAGCTTCTTAATCAATTAAATGTGTTGAATAGAATAACTTTTTCATAAAAACAATCTTCTCAGAAGCCTGCTATCTCTTCTAAATTTGATGCATGTTTTTCATTCTGACATTTCTTTTAATAGTATTCCAGATTTAATCTGATTTTTTTTTTTATTTCTGTGTTGTCTTCTTGCTTAGTTTCCATTTATGTTTTGGTGGAATATATATACATTTTTTTTTTAATTTGGTGGTAAGTAAAATCCTTCTAAGTTTGCATATGTTGTCCTTTTGTCCTCACACTTGACGGACAGACTAGCTGGGGTAAAATTTCTACATTTAAAATAATTTGCCCAGATTTTCAAAACTTTATGTCCTGGTTTCTAATATATATTGTTGTCCAAGACTTGAGAGAAATCTGACAATAGACTTCAACAATAGGATTCTCATGAATTGTTTGCAAATTGTTTCATTTGCCCTGGAAGCTTTGAACGTCTTCTCTTTGTTTTAATTCTGAACCTCCATTAAGATAGATCTAGAATGGATATAGCTTCCTTCATTCTATTTGGCCTTTTTTTTTTAAAGATTTTATTTATTTATTTGACAGAGAGACAGAAAGCACAAGCAAAGAGAGAGGCAGAGGAGGGGAAGAAGCAGGCTCCTTGCTGAACAGGGAGCCAGATACAGGGCTGATCCCAGGGTTCTGGGATCATGACTCCAGCTGAAGATGCTTAACTGACTGAGCCACCCAGGCACCCCTCATTCTATTTGGTCTTTAATCAACTCTTAAATTTTCTTCATCTCAGTGAAATCTTCCTATAGTCTTTTTGGATTTCCTCCCATCCATCACCTCTGTTCCATTTCTTATATAAATCCTATTAGAGAAATATTGAACCTCATAGATTGCCCTCCATACCTCTCCCTTTTCTCTCTTTGCCTTTACTCTTTTACATTATCAACCATTTCCAAACTTTAGTTCCCAGTACTTCTATTTTTTATTTTACTGATCATACCTTTAATGCACAATAATTACTTCTTGCCATCTGCTTGATTCTTTTCCATAGCAGCCAGTTCTAGTTCTATGAATTAGTTCTTCTCTGAAGTACTTCAAATGGACAAATTAGACCTCTTTAAAATTCTCTTTCTTCATTTGAAAAAGATTAGTTTTTTCCCTTTACTTATCCTTGTCCTTTTTTTCATGCTTTTGGTTTTCCTCAAATGTAGGTGCATCTTTGACTTCCCATTTATATTTATGAATCAAATATTAAGCTTGTAATATAGGCATCAAACATTGGCTGTCCTAGCATATTCATAGTTCCACTATTCCAAGAGGCTTCTCCATGAATCTAAAGACTGGCTGCTTACGTATTATTAGACATGAACACCCTGAAGAATTATGCTATGGACATTATTTATGGTAGCCTTAAAATTCAAAGGGTAATAATGCTGGAACTTAATTCTGTGCTCCTGCACAATAGCCTGCAAGTAGGAATGTAAACAAGGCAACCTCTGGCAGTATAGTTAAAAATGAAGATTGCCACAGATGGGATGGAGCCAATAAAATAATTTAAGTTACATTTCTCATCCAGCAAGAATATTTACTTGCTGTAATTCTACCATTTTTCTTCTCTTTGCTGAAAATCTTCTTAATTCAGGAATGAAGATAGTGGAAATCTCAGTATCTGTGCTAGACATTTCTGCCACCAACTAGCTATAAGCCTCTAAGAGAACTGCACCTCCTTGAATCATAACAAGAATGATAGTTAAGGTCCTGTCCATCCTAAAGTTCTATAATATTAGAAAAATAAGTATTCATTAAGGGTCTTTCAGTTCCTGGGTATGTACAACTCAATCAAGCATTTAGCCAGTGAAAATCATGTATCAATGTCCATAACACATTTATAACTTCTTTTATTACACAGGAACTGTATTTTGTGCTGACACCTATCTTCTTCTTCTCCACAATGCTGTGATCAGTCTCTACATAAAGCTCTTACCCCACATAACCTACTGAGGAGTCTTAAAGTACAGAGAATCAGAAGGATACTTGAAATATAGTACTTTAATGTTTAATCACCAACATGAAACTAAGGTTTTTTTTTTCATGAAATCTCCATTTCCATATACCATTTTGTTTTTTCTTCCTAACTAAATCTTATGTCATCCAGCTCAGTAAACTCACCTTTAACATTGTATTGGTTCAGTGTCTATGATCTTAGAGATGTCTGCCATAATCATTGCTTTGGCTACTGTCTAATACTGTTGTTGCATATATCATCTTTGTTACCTCTGATCCATCCACTTCTCTTTTTCATAAAATTGCAAAGTGCCTTTCACATTCTTTTCAATCAAGAAAAGAGACTTAACTTTTATAACTGGCAAATATATGCTTTCCATACACAATTGGGGAAAAAATTATCATTCTTCCATAAAATCCAATTTTGTGGGGTGGCTCAGTGGTTGAGCATCTGCCTTTGGTTCAGGTCATGATCCCATGGTTCTGGGATTGTATCCCACAATAGGCTCACCCTGGGTAGCCTGCTTCTTCCTCTGCTTATGTTTCTGCCCCTCCCTTTCTGTGTCTCTCACGAATAAATAAATAAAATCTGTTTTAAAAAATCTAGTTTTATATCTTATGATAATTAAGATTATTGAGTATATATTTCTTCATTATTTAGTAAGAACACTTTTATACCATATGATTTGCCTATCTTATTTAAATACATTACCTCATTTGAATCTTTGAATTAATCTGAGACATAAAAAGAGAAATATAATCCATGTTTTATGGATTGGGAAGATGAGGCAAGCAGGTGCTGAAGGATGAGCTACAGTTGTATTCCAGCATGCCAGAGACCAATCCCATCATATTTGCTCTATCCTCTCACTATTAAAGTTTGCATATTTTTGATATTTTTTTCATATTTTTTCTAATGTCAGCTTAACTTCAGTATTTTCTATAAATCTTTTTATTCCCAACTTCTTTCATTCATTAAGCAAAAATTAGTCAGGTGCAACACGAATCAGATTCTGTGCTAGATACCAGGGCTACAACAGTTTACAAAGTCAGACATCGTCCCTGCTGTCATGGAGCATGGACCAATAAAGACAAGATATTAATCAAGGAATTTAAATAACAAATTGATGTTATAACTGTGGCAAATGTTGCAAAGTGGAAGCAACCAGTGTCACCAAATCCTGTACCTGGGAGATCAAGGAAGACCATCCTGAAAAAGTGACACTTGAGCTTTGGTTGAATAATGAAGCAGAGTTTACCAGAGAAGAGGAGCAAGAGAAAACAACACATGCAAAGACCCATAACAATAGGAAGCAGGACAAGTGAGGAGTAAGGAAAGTAGCTCAGTGTGAGTAGAATCCAGAGAATCAGGGAGGACATAATTTAAGATGAGACATGAGAAGAAATGGAGGCCAGGCTCTGCAGGGTTTTAAAGCTAAGGTTAGGGAATTCTGTATTTATCCAAAAAGCAATGGGATTATATAATTTAATTTAGAGGAAATTTACAGAATAGGCCATTCCATAGAGATAGAAGGCACATTAGTGGTTGTCGGGGCTGGGGGAAGAGTAAGAATGGAGTGTGACTGCTAATGGATTTAAAGTTTCTTTTTTGAGAAGATAAAAATATTCTAAAATTAGATAGTGATGATAATTGCACAACTCTGAATTTACTAAAAACTGTTGAATGGAAACGTTAAAAGGGTGAATTTTATGGTATGTAAATTATCTCGATAAAGTTATTACTAAAATAATAATAATAGCAAAGCATGAAAAATTTTAAGAAGAGAATTCTCTTGATGGTGTTAGAGTTTTGAAAGGATCATTCTGGGGACACCTGGGTGGCTCAGCGGTTGAGTGTCTGCCTTTAACTCAGGGCGTCAGGGATCAAGCCCTGCATCAGGCTCTCTGCATGGAGCCTGCTTCGCCCTCTGCCTAAGTCTCTGCCTCTCTCTGTGTGTGTCTCTCATGAATAAATAAATAAATCTTAAAAAAAAAAAAGAAGAAAGTATCATTCTGGCTTTGGTGAGAAATAAAAGATTTGAGAGTGGCAAGAAAAAGCTATTGTAATAATCTAAGTGAGAGAAATTTAGAAAAGTAAACCAATAAGATTTAATGATAGATTGAGCACCGGACGCAAATAAAAAGGGCTGTCCTTTTCTAGCTGGAACAAGGGAATGGATGTTGGTACCATTCACTGACGTTGCCATATTGGAGGATGATCAGAATTGGGAAGGTGGGGGCAGATGGAAATATTGAGTTCAGTCTTTTATTAGGTTGAGTCTGAGGTTCCCTGGAAAGATGTTAAATAAAAATTAGGATATATAGGTCTGAAACTTAAAGTAGAGTTCTTAGTAAAGAGAAAACTTATGAGTCTTCTTCATATAAATTAAAATAATAGGCATGGATACAGTACAGGAAATAGCCTGGGGAGAGAATATAAGGTGAGAAGAGGCCAGGACCAATCGCCAAGGAACCGGACCTGAGTTGTTGGTCATGGAGACAGTAAAAGTCTTCAGTGAGAAAGTAAAAATTAACAGAAGACAAAGAAATGGGAAAATGAGAGTATTCAGCCAAAGAGGACAGGGAGAGTATTTCAAAAATCTCTAGGGCAGATCTCATATTATAGCATTACATTGCTCCTGGCCTCTTTCTTCCACTAGATTGAGAGTTTTTTGAAGGCAGGCATATTTTCTTCTTGACCTTTACTTAGTATTTGTCCCATATAAAGCAATCAATCAATATGTGTGGTTTGCAAATGAATGTTTAAAAGCATTAGTTGGTGAAAAATTGTTAGGTTTGTAACCCAGTTTTTATTTTTTTTATTTTTTTATTTATTTATTTTTATTTTTTGGTAACCCAATTTTTAAAAACATGCCTTTGGGACAAAGGAAAAGAGCTCAGAATTCTTTTTTTTTTTTTTTAATTTTTTATTTATTTATGATAGTCACAGAGAGAGAGAGAGAGGCAGAGACACAGGCAGAGGGAGAAGCAGGCTCCATGCACCGGGAGCCGGATGTGGGATTCGATCCCGGGTCTACAGGATCGCGCCCTGGGCCAAAGGCAGGCGCCAAACCGCTGCGCCACCCAGGGATCCCAAGAGCTCAGAATTCTATGCTAGAAAAATTTTAATGCAACAGACAAAAGGAAAAGTTGTTATTTTTCCTAACTAAACAGAGAAATGTACCTAACTCCATCGTATACTGCAAGTACACAGCATTAACAGAGCTGAATGAAAATGACTACCAGTAGCAGTAGGCTAGCAGAAAGTGTGGAAAAGGCAGAAACACATAATAAAATTGAGGCTTCCTTAAAATGAAAAAAGGAGTCAAGATATTTTCAGAGTTAGATCTTTCAGGAAAAAGACAAGCTAGTGAACAGAAACAAAAATCAAGGAACCTGAGGAAGAGACGAATGTACTACAATTTGGCTCCCACTCACCCAGGATCCAGAAAGATGTGGCCAAGTCGTACTGAGCAGGGTTGTGAAGCCTACCTGTATAAAATGTATGTAAAAATCAGCAGTATATTCATAATCACACGTGCGTACAAATGCCAAGTGTAACTATTTAGTTACTCACTTCATAAGCTATTTACATTGTTCTTTCAATTGGACTGTTCAGTTTCTATATTGCAGGAGCGTATTGAAAGCCAAGGGACCATAGCCCTCATGTCCATACAGGGACTTCCTTAGACTAGATACACTCAACTGCAAGACATCTTCTTCATAGCTTCCCTGAAAAACTCTTCTGGGCATGGAAGAGTAACTGGGTCTTACTCAGTGGCAGCTAATACTATTCCAAGAATCATGCTGAATGCCAGGGATGCCTTCAGGAGACTGTTGGGACAGTGTTCACTGCTGCACATTTGCAGAATGCAAAGAATATTTTCTTTGGATGGATCTACCCCACAAAAGTCCACACTGATTTATACTTCTGCTGATGTATATGAGAATGTTTGACACCTATTTATAACTGGACTGAAAGTTTCACTCTAACCAAACTTGAACAAGTTGGGGCTTTAGTATGTTAAAGAAAATCTATGATCTGCATTCAGAAAGTTCATCATGTCCTTTTTCCTCATTCTAACCTTTTCTCGAAAGCTTCACAAGTCACACATCACAAAAAGAAATCAGAAATCTCCCATAATAAAAAAAATAAATAAAAAGAGAAAAGAAAAAAAAGAAATCTCCCATAAGTCTAATCTTGTTATCTTTTCTTGCTTTCTTAGCATTTCATATATTTCTTTGCTTCATCTCTTTTGTCCTGGAGATCTGTAACATAAACTTTCTTTTAATAGCTTTATTAAGCCTTTTAGAAAAGCACTAACTTACTCTTAAATTTCTTCTTATATGAAACTAGTCAAGAATGTTCCCATTCATAGGTTTTCATCACGCTTTCCATTTGTAAGCACATCACATAATAATGTGTTCTAGACTTTTCTGTCATCCTGCAGCAGTAAGACTTTTTTCAGATGTAAAATCTTTGTGTCTCATAAATGCTTTCCTTCTCTCATGCTGAGGATGCTTTGTTTCTAATGCTACTAGCCAGGGGCACAGATATTTAATAATTTCTATTTCATTCTTTTATGTGACTTTGTCCAAATTTATTTAGATGGCCGTTTCTTCTCTTATTTTTCTGAAGGCAGAAATATAAAAGTAAAAGTACTGTCTTTCAGTTTGTCTTTCATTTATGTGGAAAGCTTAGGAGCTTAATCTCCAAAAGTAAGCATTCTTAAAATATATATATATATATATATATATATATATATATATATATATATATTATTTATTTATTTGAAAAAGAGTGAAGGAAGAGAGAGAAGGAGCAGGGGGAGAGTCAGGGGGAGAAGCAGACTCCCCACTGAGTAGGGAGTTTGACCTGGGGCTCAATCCCTGGACTCCATCCTGGAACTTCAAAATCATGACCTGAACCAAAGGCAGAAGCTTAAACTGAGCCACTCAGGTGCCCCCAAAAGCAAGTATTCTTTTTTATATATATATATTTTATTTATTTATTCATGAGAGACACAGAGAGAAAGAAAGGCAGAGACACAGGCAGAGGGAGAAGCAAGCCCCATACAGGGAGCCTGATGTGGGACTTGACCCCAGGTCTCCAGGGGTTGCTGAAGGCAGTGCTAAACCGCTGAGCCACCCAACTGCCCCAAAAGCAAGTATTCTTAAGTTTGGGTTCCAATCAGTTCTCTTGGCTATCAGGACTATCATGGTGACTTGAAAATTGGTTTTGTCATGGCTGCTGATCAGTCTTTCCTTCAATGGCCAGAAGCTCAACTGGCCAATTAATGGGAACCATTAATTTTGGCCACCATGGGTCAGAGTAGCTATTGGGCTACTTCCCTCCACTGCCTCCAATGGAAGAGTCAACAGGAGAAGGGGTTACACATCACTATATCTACAACATGTTGCACAAAACAGGTCAATCAGCAAGTAGTTTGGGGAGGTTATTTTGTCCACAGAAATCCAAATAAGTAAATCTAAGACGCTGAGAATCACTGCAATAAAGAATGATAGTTCACTTTGTTTAAGCTTAAATATCCTACTCTTCTCAATTTAAGAACATTTGTTGTGTTACTCATCTGCGTAAAAACTATTAGCATTTGGTGAATCAAAGTTTATGAAACAGTCCTGGAAACCTTTAGATTAAGAACCAAGGCCAGTTCTTATCCATTAAGGTTAATAGCGTTTATAACCGTGGACAAATCTTTCTAGGACGGTTTTTCTCCTTGGACTACTATAAGAAGTTTTATTTATTACATAAGTCGATATTTTAAGGCACTCCCTACAGAGGGAAATTGCCTCCACCTTACTCAAAATTTGAGAATCTAATGTCAGCAGGTAGGTGCTCAAATCCCAGATCTGTTATTTACCAGCCATTGGGTAAAGACTTTAACCCCTTTTAGCCTCCAATTTTCTTCTCTGTAGATTTGAGAATAGGTCTCCCCTAATATTAGCACAGCCCAGGGCAAAAGGACAAATGAGGGCCAACATCCCAACATACTGTATGTCTAAATATCTGTAAGTTAGCAAAAAACCTATGCCCCCATCTAGCCTGTTTTCTACTTGGCTTTCTCTTCCCCACTCCTCAAGCTTCTTCTATGCAATGTATTCACCTCCCAGAAGCCAGAGAGCCACCTTGTTCTCCCTGGGCCGACCCCTACCCCCTGCAAGCCTGGGAAGGAGTTCTGGTCTGCTGGAGCTGGACAGGGCAAAAGGTTCCCAGGACTCCTGGACAGTGATTGTAGTGCCAGGGGAACATCTTTCTAACTCATGATTTACAGCCATCCCTAAGCACTTAACAAAACTTGATTATTCAAGCACAGGGTATGAGGTAGGGAGAAAGAGAATGCAATAAACTAGAGATCTTGGTCAGCCCAGACATCCACTTTGGTGATTTGGGACAGCCAGATACATGGAAGCAAGAACACTAGTTCTTCTAACTTCCTGGGGCCAAAGATGTGATATGCTCGCTCTCTCTCTCGCTCTCTCTTTTTCTTCTCTCTCCTCAGATCCTCCACCCTAGGGTATTTTGGCTAATGCCTTTACTTTCCATAATTCCTGTATAGTCAAATTCATTCTAAAATGAAAAGAGAGAGAGAGAGAGGAGAAAATCTTAGCTTGAAAAGTTAAAAAAAAAGTCTTTGTGTTCAATATCAGAACACTGCCTAACAGCCCCTTTTGCTCATGTCCAAGGGTGGGAATGATTGAGATCATTGTACCTACCGCACAGAGTTGTGTGGGAATTAAATCTTGTAAAGCATGTATTTATATCTTTATCAAAATCAGGAGTAACTTTTCCCTAAGTTTGGTCACTAATTCTTGTAAAGGGAAAAGAAGGCAATGAGGCTGTATTTTTAGAAGATGAACAAACCTGGAAACCAGTCAAAGTGTTACTCCACTGCTCAATTATTTCAACATATTTCGACATTATAGCGTTGTGTTGGACTCTGCTTAAGAGAATTTTTTCTTATATATTCAGGAAGAGCCCCATAACTCTTTAAGAGTAAGTACTAAGGCCTGCCTTCGGTTGACTGTCTGCTTTAATGGAGAGGGCAGACAGACCCCTTATAATTTCTCTTAGAAATGATAAGCAGAGATGGCCTTCAGTCTAACTTGATGAGCTCATACAGAATATTTTTATGTTATTATTTTTTAATTGAAGTGTAACTGACACACAATGTTACATTACTTTCAGGTGTACAACACAGTGATTTGACAAGTTAATCCATTATGCTATGTTCACCACAAGTATAGCTACCATCTGTCACCATATATTGCTGTTACAATACCACTGACTATAGTCCCTATGCTGTGCCTTCTGTTCTTATGACTTTCTCATTCCACAACTGAAAGCCTGTCTCTCCCACTCCCCTTTGCCGACTCTGCCCATTCTCCCAGACAATCAGTTTGTTCTCTTATTTACAGGTCTGATTCTACTTTTTGTTTATTTTGTTTTGTTTTGTTTTGTAGATTCCACATGAGAGTGAAATCATGTGGTATTTGTCATATAGAATATTTCAAAATAGCAGATCCCTCCCTGATACTTCACGTTAATTAGACATCAGTTGACCCAACTTCTGGATAAAGAGCTTGAATGAAACTTTATTAAAAAAAAAATTATATATATATATATATATATATATATATATATATATATATATATATTCCAGTTGTAACAATGATATGTAAGTTATTTTTCTGAGAAGCAAACACTCAGATCTTGACGGGACTGTCTTTGGGTATAATTTGTTAGTCTCATATAAAGAAAACTAACTGTGTTGTGAGTGTTGCAGGGCTTCAGGCCTCTGAAATGAAATCTGGCCAACAATATTCTGAACAAATAAATAACATTTTATATCATATATATGCATATATTTCAGGCCCATATATTTACCTTACCTATTCATCTTCTCACACAGTCTTCAACTCAAGCAGGCCATCGACCCACTGAGTAGCCCATGCTCATGGCTACCACTAAACTAGACTTTTATCCATGCAGGGAAACATCCTCCCATTCAAACATCCTTCAGGGAAACAGCCCTGAGAGTCTCCTCTGGATTTCTATCTTTACCACTCTTTTGGTTCAACATGTTTTAATATCATATATACATATTTTGCCTTGCTCCTGAGATTATAAATCACTTGAGTGTGGAAAACAGAAATCAAATGATATCCGAGTGCCTAACATAGTGTTAATGGCTTCATTTGACCACAGAAGAGCTAGTTATTATGAGGCAGATCTCGAAGGTCCACATAATTAATTAGTGCCCAACCTAATCACTGTTTTAATTCCAGGAGTAAGGTTAGACAGTGTAGCAGGCCATTTGAGCTCTGCTTTGTTCAACATGCTGTCAGACACCTGACAAATACAGAGATATGAACTAAGCAGTGCAAACCCTCAACTAATTAAGGGGGTTAGTGTGTATGTGATCTTATAATGAATAATTAACAGTAGCAATTGGAGAGATCTACCCATGCTAACGTGGTGGAAGCGGTGGTTAGATATGATTTCCCTTCTGTGTTTCTTTTGAAAGCATTCACACACCAGCCACCATCCTTTATGCTACGTTTATAGGTATGTCATGTCTGGAGCCTCTGAGGTGGAAATTATGACAGTTGTTCTAGCACCAGTGATAGAAAGATAATTAAAAAATAATTAACAAGAATAATAAGCATGGGGCCAAGGGAGGAGTGCTGTTATTTTATTAGCTAGTTTGATGTGATTAAATGTATATAGAACACATAGCTAGAAAAGTGCCTTTATATGGCAATATGGCAGAAACTACAATTTTTCATTTTTATTTTATTTTCCTGCTTTTCCTTTCCACCGACAGCAAGTAGTCTCTGTGATCCTCACTGCTTTTTGAAAAATGCCATCCTACATCTCCCACAGCATATCTCCATTGGACTGAAGATATAACTGCACAGCTCAAATGAAAACACAGACGTGGAACATCAGGATCTGTCAGCATAATGCTCTGGGGGTTGTGTACTAGGTGATGACTTTGGCTCCAGCTCAGGAGAAAAGAGAGAAAAAAGGCAAAGGCAGAAAGCATCAATAGGGTTTTTACTTGTTTTTGCTTATCAGGTTTTACTTTCCTGAGAGCAAGACTAACCTATGCTGGTAAAAGAACAGAGGTGGTAACACTCACTTTTAGCCAGGAAGGTGTTCCCAGCACTGATTATCTTATAATTGGACAAGACAGCATACAATTTTATCCAGTAATTTCCCCGTTGCAGGGAAGCTGTACACACTCAAGAATGATCTCCTACTGAGAGAAAAACCCTTAAACAACTCAGCCATCCAGCAAGAGCAGACGCTTTGTAGTCAGACAGATCAAACTGAAACACTCACCTCCCTCACATACTAGTACAGAGTGGACCTGGCATGATACTCTCTCTCTCTCTGAACTGACACTGTCTGCAAAGTGCTGATAGTAATGCTCACCTCACCTGGTATTTGCATTATCATTTATTTGAATGCTACTTTTTATCACTATACTTGTTACTATTGTTTGGTAATTTAACCACTCTGAACCTGCTCCCTCACCTGCAAAATGTAGGTAATAATTCTATGTATAGTATGAGAATTAAATAAGGTCCTCAAGTAAAGTCACCTCCCCAGGCTATGTCATTTGTCAGCACCCACTGAGTGCAAAAGTAAGGAAAGTTAGAAGGTAACTAAGTTTTTTACTTAGATTTATCAGGAAAACAACAAAACTAAAGATCCCATGTAGCTACAGATATAGGCATTAGGACAATGGCTTTTGTATTCCAAGACTCTAAATATACTAGCCCTTGGCTATTTTTATTTACTTGCCTTTTGTTTGTGTGTTAAAAATCTATGCTGGAAACCAAGCTGTCTCCTAAGCACTAGATACTTGTTAAGGCATAAAAATATAATTAACAGATCATCACACCACTCTTTCTCCCAGAACTTGATAGCACTGTGGAACGAGGAAACAGGGTAAATGAAGTGGGAGAAGGCTTTAACTGTGATTATAATGGCAGACAGGAAATAATTTGTGATGATTTGGACTCCTCAGATGAGTTTTTCAGATGCAATTTGCCTAGAGGACATTTGAGATGGAATATGGAGAACGGGAGGCCAATCACATCAGAGGGTGTGAAAATGGCTGACCTGTCTCAAGTTAGCACAGAGACTTTACAGCAATTTGTGTTAATCAAATCAGGAAACTCACCCTCCAGTAGCTGTGGTTCCCCTGGCGTCAGTGGATTTTAACAGAACCCAGTCTAGGCTTTCAGAGTCTAGAAACTTTCCTAGGCTTATGAAATCTATCAGCAGGATTCAGTCATTCATCTAACAAATATTTTGGTCATGTATCCTACGTAAGTCATTGCCCTCCTGTACTTGTAGGCCAGTGGGAGGCAGGAAGAGGCTATTTCAAAATTGAGCTCAAATAAATAAACATTAAGAAAATATATAGGGGTGCCTGGGTGGTTCAGTTGGTTAAGCATCTGCCTTTGGCTCAGGTCATGATCTCAGGGTCTCAGAATTTTGGGATCCTGGAATCGAGCCCCACATCTGACTCCGTGCTCAGTGGAGAGTCTGCTTCTCCCTCTCTCTCTGCCCCTACTCATCCCCACTGCTCATTTTCTCTCTCAAATAAATAAATAAAATCTTTTTTAAAAGGGTTTTTAAAAGAAAATATATATTATTTAATATATAGGTTGAAACTCCCATCAACCATAGCCACCAATATTTCATAATAAGCAAAAGAAATATTATCAGAGAGGTAAAGATGGAAAGTGCAAATGAGTCTTTTCCCTCTAGGCAAGACATGTTTGCCCTTGGTGCTTTCATGTAGTTATCTTACTTCCACTTGTGAGTTTTTGGCACCTTGTTTTGCAGCATGACCCATGAGCTCTGAAAAAGCCGTAGATATAGCTCATTATTCCCACCGTGTTAGGACCAAAAATTCTCAATTTCTTCCACGTCCAAAACTACCGAGACTGAACATTCCAGTTCAGGTGATGCCAACCGAACTTTACAGGGCCTGGAATATACTACTCAAATATTTATTGACTGAGTAAATGAACAATAAGTCTCTGAAATGGAAGAGAATGAAGGAAGTTTGTGGATGATAAGGAAGGAACATTTTCAAAGGAACAAAAGGAGGAATACACATTAGGCAGGCTGGCTGCCTCTGTAAACTGGGTGTTCCTCATAGTTCATTCCAATTCTGCCTGAGACTCTCCCTTTCAAAACATCCACAACTGTTAGATAAAAGAAAGCTAACAGTTGGAGGACATTAAAGCTGATTACCAATAGATTGCATTAACATGCAAAGCAATTAGGAACCACTGAAGGGTATTAACATGATGGGCTGATGCTTTGTGTACTGATCATAATTCTGAATCTGTGAAAGTTAACTCCATCTGCAGCCAGCCTTAGACACTGACTCAGGGCTTCAAAATGGTATTTGTCAGTACCCTTTTGCCCATGTCCTCTTCACGTGACAAAACACCCTGTCCAACTAAATGGCTGCCTCCCACTTTCCAACACTACTATGGTTGGCTGAATGCTAGAAGCAGTCTCCTATTGAAGTCACTGTAAATTGATGACTTCTTATCTCATGTGATCTTTAACACACTGCCAAATAATCCTTCAGTCTGTCTACATGTATCTCTAGCTCCCATATTCCTCAGCGGTGGCCCAAAAATCTCCTTCAAGTACTGTCTGCCATTATTTCTTTCGTCATTCTCAGATAACCAAGTGGCTTCCTAGTGCACAAATAGTAAAGCCCATGATAACTCCCACAATTTCACATACAAGGTCTTCACTGTCCTATCCATGCTAATCCTTCAACTGGTATTCTATTACAAGTAAATCACTCCATCAGTGGTTCCACCTCTATCCTGTATTTTAGCCATTTCCTGTTGAGTAGTTGTATATAAGTATGTTCAAATCTCTCCTACTTAAAAAAAGCCATATTACCTTAATTACCTTCTTATTATAAAAATTACTTTCCAGAAATATTATTCCATTTTAAGAATGGATTTTCTTCACTATAAAACTGATGATGCTAACTGGCTGAACATGGAGTCCGTGAATCCTTATTAAATACAATATAAATTCCCTAACACAGTATACTAGATTCCTCATTACCTGTCCTCCACTCAGCTTTCCTCCTCATCTCCTACCCATCTTTCTTAGGTACCCTACCAAATACTGAATTATTTCACCCAACATTTCATATCACCACTCCACGTTTATAACGTGTTGTGGTCTTCTAGGAATACAGCCTATGTTATAAAGCAGTGGCCTTGGGCATTTCTCCTCAGAAGAAAACCATGAATAAGACAGCAATCTGAGCCCTGGCTTGTTCACTGTAGCTTAGGGGAGCTTTAAAGTTATTCTTTAGGCAATGGTAATTATTAAAGCTTTGTAAACAGAGGTGAAATACTGGGTTTCAATGTAGATCACTATATATGAGAATAGATTTAAAGAGGACAATGATACAGAAAGGTAAAGCCAGCTCGAAGTCTACTCTGACTGTCCAAATGAGAACTGATGGGGGCCTGAAATACCCATAGCAGTTGAGATGTGGTCTCAAAGAGATCCATGGAATTATATATCACGGGGGTCAGAATGAAAGTAGGAGAATACATCATTACAGAAACCAAGACCATAGAATCCAGCAATGAGGACTAATGATCCAACATCAAATGTCACAGAAAATAACCAAAAAATGTGGTGATTTGGGCTGATAAATAAAGAGCCATTTTATTTATTTATTTTTTATTTTTATAAATTTATTTTTTATTGGTGTTCAATTTCCCAACATATAGAATAACACCCAGTGCTCATCCCGTCAAGTGCCCATCTCAGTGCCCGTCACCCAGTCACCCCCACCCCCCGCCAACATCCCTTCCACCACCCCTAGTTCGTTTCCCAGAGTTAGGAGTCTTTCATGTTCTGTAAAGAGCCATTTTAAACCTAAACAACAACACCTATAATACAGTAGGAGCAGAAACCAGAATGCAGAGTTGAGAACAGACTAGGAAGGGAAGAAGGAAAGTAAAATAGACTAGACAGGTGTAGAGGCTCTATAATGTCAAAGGGTTGGTGAGGGTCAGAAAGAGATTCATTCATTCTATAAGCTGAAGGAAACCTTGGAAAACCTTTTCTTAAAGGATCAGATAGTAGGTATTTTAGACTTATAAGCCATGCAGTCTCCATAGCAACTATTCAACTCTGCTATTGTAGCTCAAAATAGCTGGAAACATGTAAACTAATGGGTATTGTCCTGTTTCCATAAAGTTTTATTTACAAAAAGAAGAAGAAGAAGAAGAAGAAGAAGAAGAAGAAGAAGAAGAAGAAGAAGAAGAAGAAGAAGAAGAAGAAGGGATGAAGAAGGGTAGAAGCAGGCCTCTGGCCATAGTTTGCTGGCTCCTAAGTGACCTCAGACAAAGTGGGTGGGATCCAGGGCAAAGTTTGGCCTTAAACAGAGAAAAAGGGAATAATGACATACACCTGTCAATAGAAGCAGGTTTAGCAGTAAATAAAAACTTGAGCACTTAGTTAAAATATCAATTCAATCTTTTCAAATTATTAAGGGACATATCCTTACAGTGAACGCAGCTCTTTCTAAAATGGCTCTTTAAAAGACTCTATAAAAAGAAATATTTACTCTGATGTATTGAAATAATTTGCTTGTTTTTAAATTTTTAATCTTGATCCCTCTAGTATCAACTCTTGGAAATTATGAAGCAGTATTAATGCTAGCAGCAAGAACCTCTCCCTTACATGAACTTGGGTAGAACACAAACTCATCACTGCCTCCTCTAAAAGGTCGGTCTGATTTAAAAAGAAGTATCACATTATTCTCTTTCAACCCTATATCTGCAGATATCTTACTTGAAAAGCTGATTGTGCAATCTTGGCTTATTTCCATGACTAAAGCAATGTGATTAAGTTCCTATAGGCTTTAGATAATCACCTAAGCTTTTTGATTCTTATAATCAGGTCAGAGCTTCAATCAATGAAGCTCTCCTAACACTATTGACTGCTTTAAGAACCTGGACAGGATAGCACCTAAAAACAAGAACTGCAATCGTGCTGAAGAAAAGCCTTTTAAGATAGTTTCCTTGGTACAGCTTAAACACTATAACAATGAGGTACTGGCATGAAATGGATATTCACATACTAATGTATGACGGGCAGTGGCATATTTGTAGGGCAAAGTGGGGGTAATTCTATGTTTTGCTGATGCTCTAATAATTGCAGTGGTCTTTCATTGAGACAGATACACTAATCACCATCATCATAATTAAGTGGTGTGAAATACAGTAATCTTTCTGACTTAGTCAAAATTTGCCAGGTGAGGGTTTTTGGCAATTTAAATTATGTGAATAGTATTATTAATTCCTCCTGAAAATATGTCTAGTACGGGAACTTTCTTTCTCTATAAAAACAAAGAAAACATGAAAATTGGTTGAATATCAGGGGCATTTGCCTGACCACCCAGCTCTTTATCAACCACCCACTGACAAAAATGTCTTATTTGGGGCAGAAGCAGGGTGGTAGACATTTGGTGGCAAAGATCAGTGATGCGAGAGTTAAAAAAAATATTCTAGTGCCTGTCAGGGGAGACATTGAAGACTTTAACTCCTCTCTAAGACTGCTCTGCTGAATGGCTCTGGGGAAAAGCTGTAGGCAGCCCTTCTCTGCTGTGGATGGAAGAAAAACAGAAATGGAAGAAAAATGTGTTAGGAAGTAAAGAGGTGAGGGGGTGAGAGGAACAGCCAAACAACAAATAAATCTCTGGGTAGTGTTTTGGATTGATAGCACTTCATCCTGAAGCATTTCTCAAAACCCTACACAGGCAGTTTCACACACACACACACACAAATAAATAAATAAATAAATAAATAAATAAATAAATAATGTAAACCCTTCAGGAATAGAAGAAAAGCAGAAAAAATAGCAAAGTGCCCAATGGTGAAAAAGGAAAAGGAGTACTTTCGACCAATTCTGATTGGTTAAAATTACAGAAAGTTAAAATTACAGAAAGGACCATGGGTTCTTGAATCCCCACAAGGTCCAGGTAAAGGCTCATTTTTTATGGTCTTATCCTTCCAGCATTCCATTTGGTTGGCTGAAGTGTTGAGTCACGGCCCTGCTGGGAATAGAATCTGTCCCAGAAAACCACACAATAACAAATATTACGGCCAGTCCACTAAATCATATGCTAGGAAAACCGTGACTCACTATGGAGCTCTATTTCCTCAGTGCTCAGAATCTGAACCTGGCTCCAAGCATTCATTCCATGGTGAGTTATCTCCCTAAAATCCCCTGCAGAAGCAGGAAGCCCTAAAGCCCTGGAGGCATTTTAAAAGTTCTTGTTCCACTAGGATGAGATACCAAAATCACAGCTCAAAATGAAAACCTCCACTATGACCAAAATAACTTGTTCCCACCTACAAAACTTCATATGGCATCTCTGGATGCCACTCCATAATTTCTGTATAACTAATAGCTTGCATTTCTAAATCATTTATATTTTACCCAAGTGCTTTTACATACCATCACATTTATATACTTTCTCTTTGAAGAGTTGCTATACTTATGAGTGATCTATATTTTCCGGGCTATTCAAGCACATAACCGCAAAGCAAAACGTTTCCTCTCCCACTTGTTCTTTGAGAACTCAAATATCCTATAAGTTCCTGGGAAAATATTCTAGGAATAAGCACAGGATTTTTTTTATATGAAAACCAAGAATTAAATCTTTTTTTTTTAATTTTTATTTATTTTATGATAGTCACACACACAGAGAGAGAGAGAGAGGCAGAGACATAGGCAGAGGGAGAAGCAGGCTCCATGCACTGGGAGCCCGACGTGGGATTCGATCCGGGGTCTCCAGGATCGTGCCCTGGGCCAAAGGCAGGTGCTAAACTGCTGTGCCATCCAAGGATCCCTGAAAACCAAGAATTAAGTCTCTTGGCCACCATGATTTTCCTAACCTCTGGCTTAGGTCTCGGTTGTGGTTCTGTGTAGCCAACATCAAAAACTGGTAACTCTGCTGCCTCAGTTCTCCAAAGGCATGACCACCACCATCAGTGCTGAGTACCACCATCAAGGCTGCCGATGTCAGCCATAAACACTGAATCAACACTTGAAAGCATCAAAAATGATGCCGAAGTCCATGCTATATCTGATGCCTATATTGGAGCCCCTCTACTAACTCTGCCACTGTAATTACCCACACCGCTGCCCCAGTGCTAGAGATGCCCCTGTTAACTGCTGTCAGGGTAGTAAGTATTGCAGCCAATATTGCTACCAGTGCTTAGATTATTATTACCACCCTGAGGCCCAATGTTGATTTTATCATGACTCTGGTGACAGCACCAAGGCAAAGTTTCTTTTTAACCTTCATCTGTCTTTTATTATACCTCTCAGGATAGAAACAGGGCAAGTCTCCTCAGCGGTAGACTAAGAGATGCCTGCCACATCCACCTACTTGCTCCAGCAAAAATTCTAGAACACATGTTAGAGAACACTCTCCCTCACCCCCACATCCAAAACATCATTAAACTTACTACTTCCAAATCATATCTAGATTCTAACTACTTCCCTCCATCTCTATCCCAACTACTTTCATTTAAGTCCTGATCATCTTTAGTCTAAACTTTGAAATAACCCCTGAGAAATGAACAAGGGGTGGTAGAAAGGGAGGTGGGCGGGGGGTGGTGGTGGCTGGGTGACGGGCACTGAGGGGGGCACTTGATGGGATGAGCACTGGGTGTTATTCTATATGTTGGCAAATTGAACACCAATAAAAAATAAATAAAAAAAAAAGAAATAACCCCTGAACTGGTCTCCCGGTTTCCATTCCTGCCTTCCAACAATCCATTTCTCAGATGTCAGCTAGAGAGAAAATTTTATAAATATAACTAAGACCATATCACACTCCTTTACTTAGAGCCCTCCAATGTTTCCTTGCCCTGCTCTAGCTTATGAAGCTCTTCGTGATGTGCCCTGGCTAACCCCTCCAACTTCACGCCATTTTTGACTTCACCCACATGTCTTCAGCCACTTTGCCCTCCTCTCTGTTCCCTAAAATACCAAGTTCATTCCATCCTGAGAGTCTTTGTACCAGTTACGTATTTTTGCTTGAAATGTTCCCTCCATATTAGTGTGGCTCTTGTTTCCAGAGAGAGCTGTCCCCTGACCAGCCAATCCAAAGAAGCTTCCCAGTCATTGTCTTTGCACTGCATTTTAATTCACTAAAAATCATTTACCATTCTATTTTCTTGTTTTTCCAGTTGTTTATTTAATTGATGTTTATATAAATTGATGTCACATAAGTATATTGATATGAAATAAAATCTTCAGCCACAAGGTCCATAGGATCATATAAACAATCTGCTTCGGAGAAAAACTGCACTCTGATTCCCCTGAAAGTACTAGTCAGTAATTAACATATCTTGTCCCAAAGAATATGAAAACTCAGAAGTCCAAATGATGTTAAAATATCTTTGCTTAACTTAGGCCTGCTGCAAGCAGGAATTCTATAGCAGAAAAGAGAGACAGGGAAGGTTCTTTCTTTGTGCTTTAGTTGCCTATCCCCCATTACCATAACCTTCCACTCTATTCTCCTGGTGCAGCTTCTAGTCCTTTCCATTTTGGAGAAGAGAGGAGAGGAACAAAAAGTGAGGAAAGACTTCCCTCTAAGACTAGTACCCAGTATAATCTGGAATTGGTTTCCTTTAGCCTGGTGGATATTTTAAGTTCCTTCTTTCTTTCCTGGCCATTTCTATGGATTCTTCAAAACCACAATGAGCTCCATCTCTGGAAATCCCTCTGCTGCAGGTCTCAGATAGACATATTCACCCTCCCTCTGGACACCAAAGAGTCCTCCTTCAGTCTTAATCTTAGGCAAGAGACCTCCAGTCAAATTCTTTCTACTAGTGTGTCCTAATTCCCTGAGAGGTTCTTTAACAGCCCCCTATATGGGTTAGGTCCCAGGTGGCCATCTGAGGTTTCAAGTGGTTCCATACATTTGTTCTCTTTCCCTCTCTTTCTCTTTTTACACTGGACAAGGTAGTCATGATTCTTACCACTTTATATGCTTTCTTAAGGGGTCTAGCACCTCACTTTGAAATGTGAAGGTACTTGAAACTTCTTATCATGGGCTTAGCCAATGGGCTTATCATAGGCTTAGCTTTTGCACTCTTACCAAAATATACAGACTCTATTAATCAGTCCTTCTATGAAACATTTTCCACATAGGTTTAGTTTGTCATTCTCACACTATCAGTTTAGGCAATGAGGAAAATAGAGAATACTCAGAGTGAATATGTATTAACCCTTACATATATAGTCCAATCTTATGGATAGTCCCATATGGGAAATCTACATTAATGAGTCTGAAGAAAAACAAATGGTGATTTGGTTCATTTGATAGCAACCATTAGTCCATGAGTCCATGAAGAAAAGTGTATATTTTTATAAACATTTCAACATTCTTGTTTTTAAGGTTTATTATATACCTCAGTGGAGCAGAGAGTTGATATCTGCATCTATGTAAAAGTAAAAAAAAAGGATTTTTAAAGATGCTCAACCCACCATTGTCATAGACCCTGGCTTGCTTGTTGATGCCATTTGTAATAATATAGACCTCACAAAGCTCACTTGGAGAAGGACTCTCCAAATTCCCAAATACTCATCTCTAGAGGAATTCAGAGTCCCCCAAGCAAAGTTCCCTTATTAACTCCAACACTTCTCAGGGTTGGCCAGGGAAGCATTAAATTTTTAGTGCCAGAATTAATGCCAGATCACAGTTGCAAGGGCATTATCCTTCCTGATTTATGATGCCATCTAGGACAGTAAATGAGACCATTCTTTCCCCTTGGGCCAGTTGAAAACTCTTAATTCTTTGTTTCTCCTGATACATCTTACTAGGATAGGGCAAGCAGTCAAAGCAAAGCAAAACAAAACAAAACAAAACAAAACAAAAACAAAAACAGGGGAAAAAAGAAAAAAAAAAAAGCACCGACAGTGTAAATCCCAGGTATTTGATGTAAATCCCAGGTATTCTCGTTCCCCAAACCAGCCTACATAACCATTATGGAGAAAAGAATCACACATAAAACAAAACTCCTAACAAAGAAAACCTACTTCTCATTGTTTGACAAATTAGAATAAAGCCATGAAGATCATCTCCTACACACAAAGAAGAGAAACTCTGAAAGAAGTTATAACTAACATTTAAAAATACTCTCATAGAACTATTTTTTAAGGATTTATTTATATGTTTGTTTTTTAGAAAGAGTGAGCAAGCAGGGGAAGGGCAGAGGGAGAGAGAGAGAATCTCAAGCAGACTCCATACCCAGTGCAGAGCCCAAAGTGGGGCTTGATCCCAAGACCCCACGATCATGAGCTGAGCCAAAGTCAAGAGTCAATCACTTCACCAACAGAGCCACCCAGGTATCCCACACCCTCAATGAACCTTAATAAAAGTTTACAACAACCCTTTGTTGTAGATAGTGTGGATCCCCACCAGCTTTGTGGAATGGAATCTAAGTTTCCTAAGATGTGAAATAGTGCAGGACTATTTATACTTACGTTTGATGTCACATGTGAACAACTCAATATACAACGATTTGAGATTAGAATGCAGATGGATTTGATAGGCCAGAAAATTTTACCTTTCCAGTCAGAAATATTTAACTTCCCTTCAAACCAAGTTTCACTTGTTCTTCCAGTTCAGAGATCATCCATGAACGTGTCTTATTAGAACAGTGGCACAAAGAAGGTTCTATAACCCCACTTTACCATTCCTGTGGTTATTTTACATTTAAGCCATGACCTCTTTATAAACATCTATATAGACATCTATATATGAGCCCTGAAAGGCTGTAAGATCCTATTTACTTGGTTGACTCAGTCTCACATCTCGAGAAAATGACCCAAGAATAGTAACATGCTTAGCTGCCACTTCTTGCTTCTGGCAACAGAAATGACAACCTTATTATTTATATGATTTGTATATAAAACACTAATATTGTCCCTCATGGGTAAAATGAAAGACATTTGTTTTTTGTGTCTAATATCCTTTTTAGAATAAAATGAGTGGAAAAAAGAAAACCAATACTTCAGACTAATTTGCTGAATAGCTGTTAGCTGTCTAGGAGAAACAGCCCTGGAGGCCAACCTCTTCACCTGGCATGTTCAGAATCTCATTGTGAATTACTGTGCCTGAGAATCAGAATCTGGCTGCTGAGCATGTCCCAGTCTGCAGGCTCCTGAGCTCTAAGGGGATCAGCCACAAAGGCATTAATTAGGAAGAAGTTCTGGAGGACAGTTAAGCCTTTGCCATGTTGTTAATAAGCATTTTCATACAGAGTGACTGGAGAGCATTCAACAGCGACTGCAGGCTCCAGTAAGTTGTCAAACAGGAAGCCCACATGGGTGAATTCACCCTGTTTACCTTGCTTGATATAAAGCCAGAGAAGGGCCAGGCAACAGCCATAAATTCAAATAAGCTTTTAAAGCCTTCTCAATTGATCACTACATAAAAAGACACAGAGCAATTGTATAATCACCTCACACACAGGTAACTAAATATATTGCCCTTTCCAAATTCACTGATGTAAAACACAGAGCTTTTTCTCCCCAGCTAATGGTTGAGAGCAGCTTTATATTGCTTTCTTGTGAACTTAATACCCAGCAAATAAATGGCAGTCCTGGAAGCAGCTCCTTGGGTCAGACAATAACATATATACAATGAAATCTGCTTGTGGTAAAATAACTCTTACAAGTGAAGTGGAATTAACGTCTTGGTTGCACTTCTGTCTCTTGCATGTATATTAAATTTTTTTCTGTGAAGGTCAAAGAAAACAAGATTTTCTTCTAAATTGCTTGTCCTCTTATGTCATATTAAAATACATAAACCTGACTTGTAAGGCAATGAATGAATGACACGTGGACTATTTGTAAATTCACAAACTGTTAATGAACTCCTAAATCAACATACAAACAAGAGGCAGTGTGGCTATGGGGAACAGAAATCCTCATCACAACTAAAAGCAGGAGTAAGCAGATAACACTTCTCTAGTATAAGTACTGAATGTGATAATTTAGGCCAATAGAAAATGGAAGTCAGAATTTAAATTCTGAATTTTATCCTTGACTCCACAGTCCAAGCACACAACTTCTACAACTATAAGAACAACACTATTATTCTTTCATTGAACTAGTTTAATAGGAGAAAAAAATGACTCCTACCTCAATGACATTTCCAAATGCTTACACTTCCTCCTATGACTGTCAACAGAAAAATAGGCAACCTCAGATATCTCTAAGCTTTTACAGGTTTCTTTGCTTCAGATTCTCTATCTCTTCGGTGAGTGTGGCTTCATAACACTAGCAATGCAGTCTTGACTATATTATTCATGTTGAATGGAATGTAAGGTATAGGATTTAGGTCCTTCTATCTCAACATATTTTAAAGAAATAGCCATTTATTTGATTTCTAAGATATTTTAAGCACTTGTTAAAACACCTGGATATATTTACATAAAAGTCCAAAAAACTGAAACTTTTAATGATCTGATACTTCTATAGTAAACTAAGACTTCAAAGACTGTCCTTCCTCTGCTGCCTGAAAATCGTATAAGTAGATTCAATTTGATGTTTACAGACACTAGATACATGTTCAATAGTCATTCCCATAATTAGAAGCATAGTGAGTGACTAGCAGGTACTGCTAGAATTAGAGTTTGAGATTGTGTTGCAGGGAGTGCTAAGAACCAAAACACTGGCTGAAATGGGCCTTGCTACTCAAACTGATGGTCCCAGAACCAGTAGCATTAGTGGGTCATAAGAACTTATTAGAAATGCGGAATCTCAGGCTCTGCTCCAGGCCTACTGAATCAAAATCTACATTTAACAAATCTATATATTTAACAATAATTGATTTATGTCAATTACATCTCAATTCATTTTTTAATTAGCTAGAAAAAATTTTCAAAAAAAAAAACAATACAAAACAACAGAATATCTTGAGGTGATTTGTGGACATAAGTCTTGAGAAGCCTTGCGCTAGAGCCGGGAGAGCCTGATGCTGTGAATTCAACTCAGAATTCCATAGTGAATGAGGGAGGGGAAGGAGCCAAAGTCAAGGGTGAGGAGACCAAGTGCAAAAGCAAACCAAAGACCAAGAGGAATGAGCAAGGTCATAAACAAGAGTTTAGGATAAGAGTCTAAAATAGCATAAGGACCAAAAAGGAGGTTGAGATGGAGTTAGGCAAAATTTCAGGTGATCAATCAGGTGAATATACTCAACCTATATCTTAAGTTTCAAAATCAGTAGAACTGACATATACTGAAAGAAGACTGTAGCCTGTACCTGCTATGTTGCCTGCTAGTTAAACATAATATTAAAATATATATTTTAGGGGATCCCTGGGTGGCTCAGGTTCAGCGCTTGCCTTTGGCCCCAGGGCGTGATCCTGTAGTCTCAGGATCGAGTCCCAGGTCAGGCTCCCAGCATGAAGCCTGCTTCTCCCTCTGCCTGTGTCTCTGCCTCTCTCTCTCTTTTATCTATCATGAATAAATAAATAAAATCTTAATATATATATACACACGCACACACACACACATATATAGTGTTAACAAAGTGATATTGTGCAAGAAAGAATATTTTTGATGATAGATTTTCTGTTGATAAAAGACTCTTGAGTTGGCACGTTCACAGGCAATTTAATCTGGTAAGCAATACAAGAAATACCAGATGTTAGACCTTCAAGGGTAGTCACTGACTTAAATCTTCACAGTTCTAGGAGTTAAATTTTGCTCTCCCCAATTTTACCCATTTTACAGCTAAAGAAGTTAAGACCCTAATAATAATAATAATAATAATTTTTTCTAGGGCAGCCCAGGTGGCTCAGCAGTTTAGCACTGCCTTCAGCCCAGGGCCTGGTCCTGGAGACCTGGGATAGAGTCCCATGTCGGGCTTCCTGCATGGAGCCTGCTTCTCCTCTGCCTGTGTCTCTGCCTCTCTCTCTCTCTCTCTCTCTCTGTCTGTCATGAATAAATAAAATCTTTAAAAAAAATTTTTAATATTAATAATAATTTTTTTAATCTGACAGAACTAGATCAATTTCTAAAACTGGTATTCCTAGCCACTATACTACACTTAAAAAAAAAAAAAGACAAGTTAAAAATAGCCCCCACTTGTCAACTTAGGGTCTCCTGTGTATCACACAAGGCAGGAAAAATACTCATTTTTGGACTTAACAGAAAGCTCATAACACTGGACACCATACCTGTAACATCATCAAGAACCTTAACAGATTTCTAAACTTCTTTTTTTTTCTTTTTTTTTAAGATTTTACTTATTTGAGACAAAGAGCAAGCAAGAGAGAGAGAGTACTAGGGCTGGGGAAGGGCAGAGGGAGAGGGAGAAGTAGACTCCTTGCTAAGCAGGGAGCCTGATGCAGGACTGGATCCCAGGACTCTGCAGTCATGACCTAAGTCAAAGGCAGACACTTAACTGACTGAGCCACCCTGGCACCCCCAGATTCCTTATTTTCATTTTCAGAACTTTACATGTCCTGAGGATCAAATGAGATGCTAAAAGCTTTTTGAAATAGAAAGCCTGTATGTGTATGCATATGCACGTATAAAATGGTATCATTGCTAACACACGAAATCTAGATGAGATCTAAAGCTCTGTTTACCATGCTTTGCAGAGCATCTGTCCATAGAACTTCTTATCACAGTGCCGGACACACAACAGAACAGCAGGCTCTCCATAACCCTTTATTGAATCATTATAACTATGATTATAATTGTTAACATGGAAAGCTGAACTCAGAGACTTCTACCAAAGAGATTTATTTTCGTGTTTGCTATGATTTTTTTTTTCTTAAACCAAGATGTTAAATCTTGGTCTAGAAAATATCAAAAGATTTTGTTGTTTCATCACATCAAAAATAATGGTGATAACACATGAAAACTGCAGGCTCACCAGAAAGATTAATACCAAATTCAAGAAAGAGCTGGCAACCAAATTTGTCCATATTTGGGGAGTAATTTAAAACTGAAATTCTCCCCCAAGGAGAAATTAGATATAGCTTGTAAGCTATTACAGGAAATTGCTGTGTAGCTTCTCCAATTACAGATTAAGTATCAATCATTCAGCAAACCAGAAATGACAATAAATTTTCACTAATACCATATCAAAAGATGCAAATTCTATCTTAGAATTTTATTTTACTTTGATCCTCTAATCCTTGTCAAAAAAGTATTTCACCTCCCCAAATTAGTAGAAATAAATCTATCCCCAGTACTTAGAAGTATTATCTCCATTAACCATTATTTGCATGCTATTACATTCTTATGGCCTGCAAACCTGAGTACAAAGTCAAATTGCAAGAAAACACACAGCACAGTTTGAGAGGATCATTTCTGCTAAGTCCAAAAGTTAGAAGAAATTTAGTTCAGTTTCCTGAAACACACAGGAAACTCTTATGTTCTGAATGACCACCATGAATCATTTATTGTAAGTATCATAATCAAAAAAAAAATTCAATTATGTTCATTATATTCTACTAAATCAGTCAAGTGGATGCAAATGTTTTTTTATTTCCATCAACATAAAAAGATTATAAGCTTGAGCACCAATTAATCAGAAAATTCAGTGAACCCCAAACCCCTATTCTAAGAATTTTATTAAGTTTTTATGCAAATTCAGAAATAACACAAAAAGAAGAAAATTAAATAAAACAGCTCAATAACTTTGTAACAATTACATTATACTAGTAAAGATTTTGTAACTAAACCATCAAAATCTATTTTAACAACTTAGCTTTTAATGCCCAAGACCAGAATGTTTTTTGACCTTTCAAATGTAAATCTGCATATTTTGAAGAACACAGAGACTCTACTGCCTTACTTTAAAATATTAAAAGAAGAATGCAAGAAAAAAAAAAGAAGAAGAAGAAAAAGAAGAATACTTAGATATCTCTAGATGGAACTGCATATGTTTACTTATGAATGGTCTAATGTGATTGGCTTCTAAAGTTGATTAGGGGGCACCTGGGTGGCTCAGTGATTGAGTCTCTGCCTTTGGCTCCAGGTGTGATCCTGGAGCTCTGGGATCAAGTCCCACATCAGTGTCCCCACAGGGAGCCTGCTTCTCCCTCTGCCTATGTCTCTACCTCTCTCTCTCTGTGTCTCTCATGTATAAATAAATAAAATATTTAAAAATAAAATAAAGTTAATTTTATTAGGATAAAGTTCCTCATACAATCGTTAGCTCACAATATCATATCTTCAAGATGTTTTTGCTACCCGATATTTCAACCATTTTTCTGCAAAAGTTGTGGTAAGATTTCAAAATTTAAGTGACATTTTCTTTACTAATTAAAATGAAACACATTAGGCCCTTGACCTTATATCAGATAGTTCCTGGAACTTTTTACAATCCTCAAATTTTGATACATCACCATAGAGAATCAAAACTGCAGAGAAAACCATATATCTGAGTGTTGGTTGGTCAGCTGGGTTGAATCACTGGCTAACAGCTGACTTTACACAATCACTACATCCAGCCTTATAACTTAAGTTCATGTCTCAGCAAAATCACAAATTATTTTCTGCCATGTATAATTATGAAGTCATCTTTAGTTTAATTATGAAGGAATGGAGCCAAATATTTTAATGTACAAATGTCAAAGTTATAGTATAAATAGGTTGCTTTCCAAAGTAAATACAATAAATATAAATCCGAGGACTCTCTCCAAAGCCATTTGGTAGATAATTTGAACAAACTCTTCAGTGGAAGACAAGTAAAGAAGCTGGAAAAAATATACATTGGTGATATAGAAAAGGATCCTAAAGGGCTAAAACCTAGGAATAAAGGTGAACTGCAAATGAAAATAAATCTCACAGTCATTGCAGTCCAACTTTGAATCTTGTTAAGTCCCTGAAATTATATTAAGGTGATCTGAGCATGCAAGTGGCCTAGCTTCCAAAAGTGCTAAATTTCCAGGCAGAAATAAATATAAGTTTTCTGAAAAAGAAGATGATATCATGCTAAGCACAGAATTATTTCTTCATACAATATTACAAACACAATTTCAGGCTCAAAATAAAAAATTATCTTGTACATATGTGGACAATAGGATATGATTGGGAAGCAACAGCAATAAAAGACAGGTCTACAGATTATGGTTATTCTCCACAGGCTTTAAAATAAGATAAAATAAAACAAAACAAGTATTCTTTCTCCACAGTAAGAGATGAAAAACAAGACTAGAGATTTTAACAAAGAGCTGAAAATCTTAAAAATTAACCAAGTGGACATTCTAGGCAGTAAATATCACAATAAAATAGCCAAAATTAAGAACTCAGGGGATCATTGTATCAGCAGATTAGACACAACTAAACAAAGCATCAATGAATTGAAATAAAATCCAAAATGACATACAAAGAGATAAGATAGAAAAATACCAAAAAAAGAGTATAAAGCCATAAAAAAAAAGAACAGTGAAAGGATCTGCTATGTATGCAACCAAAGTTTAAGAGAAAAAAAATGCATGAAAGAATGGCCAGAGCAATATTTAAAGAGATAATATCTGAGAAGAGACATTGTTGATGAAAGACTCTAAATCACAGAATTAAGATAGAAATGAATTTTAAGGGACTCCTGCGTGGCTCAGTGGTTGAGCCTCTGCCTTCAGCTCAGGGAATGGTCCTGGAGTCCCAGGATCGAGTCCCACATCTGGCTCCCCGTGGGAAGCCTGCTTCTCCCTCTGCCTCTCTCTCTGTGCCTCTCATGAACAAATAAATAAAATCTTAGAAAAAAATGAATTTTAAGATGAGATAGCTAGACTATCTCTAAACATCTGGAAATTAAGAACTATACTTGTACTTATAAATGAGTCTATGACATCAAATATAAAATACAATAAAATTAGAAAATATTTTAAGTGACCAATGTCAAAATACGATATATAAATCTCGTTTACTAAAGACAAAGAAATACTTTGAAAGTAATTTAAATTACAAGCATAAACTAGGAAAGAATAAAGGATGAAAATCAATGATCTAAACTTATATTTTAAAAAGTCAGATAAAGAACAGAAACTTAAAACCAACAGTAGAAAAAAACACTAATGGTAAAAATTAGTTGTTTACATAGAAAGATGAATAAGATGGATGAATCACTAGTGAAACCAATTCAGAAAAAGAGAGAATACCCAAGTAAACATCAATAGAGTTGGAAAGGGACTATCACTACAGTTTTTAGAGCATTAACATGAGAAGATATTATGTATGTCACTATATCAAACTATTTAGATAGACAATTTTTAAAAAAAATAAACTTACCAATATGACACTAAAAATAGAGAATCTGAATGTTCCTATATCTACAAAAGAAAGTGAGTATTCAACCAAGTATCATCCAATAAAAAAAGTCACAACCCCACACATCACCAATGAAATCAACCAAATATTTAAGGAAAAATAATTTCAATATTATACAAAATTTATAGATTATAAGAAAAAGAAAAGCCACTCCCAAGCAACAAAGGCATGAATATGAGAGTATATCCTCAACAAAATATAAACAAAACAAGACCAGCATTATATAAAATTTGGACGCATTACAGAGATACAAGGGGTTTTTGATGTTTGATTTATTTATTATTAATTCATGAGAGACAGACTGTGAGAGAGAGAGGCAGAGACACAGGCAGAGGGAGAAGCAGGCTCCATGCAGGAAGCCTGATGCAGAACCCGATCCCAGACCCCGGGATCATGACCTGAGCCAACGGAAGGCGCCTAATCGCTGAGCCATCCAGGTGTCCCAACACAAAGTTTTTTTTAGCATTTCAAAATCAATGTGTCTTGTGCCCTTAACAGAAAGATAAAGTTAATATGGTCATCTCAATGAATACCAAAATAGATTCTGATATTAAAAATATTAATACTAAATTTCTATATCCATTTTTCATAACAACTGCATGTATGGAATAACATAAGGAAATCTGTTATTATTACAAGGGATATTTTTTAAATCAACAACAAATACCATATTTAATATAAAATATTGAATTCTTCTATTTTGAGATCAATAAAGAAATAAGGGTGCATGCTATAATCACTTCAATTAAACATTGTACTGGAACTCCTAGCCAGACCACTAGGGTAAAAAAAAAAAAAAAGAAGAAATGTTAAAATTACAAAAACAAAAGTAAAGCTACCATTATTTACAGAAAATCTAAATACCTATGAATAATAAATTATTAAAATTCCTATGAGTTAGCAAATCAATTTCATTTGTTATTTCAATATCAACAAAAATAAAATATTAAAGGTAAAAATTTCAGTAACATCAAAAATATTAAATGCCTAGGAAATAAATATAACAACAAGGATATAAGACTCCTATGCAGCAAACTATAAAATATTATAGAGAGAAATTAAAGAAAATCTAAATAAATGGAGGTATGCATCATGTTTATAGATTGGGAAATGATCATTCTTCCCAAATTGATCTATAGATCAATGTAATATCTATCAAAATCTCAACAGATTGCTTTTTTATATGTTGATCTTAGTATGCTGAATTTAAACTTTAAATAATATGTTAGTATAATCAAGACACTTCTAGAAAAACAATAAGGGAGGACTTGCTATACTGGATATCAAACAAATAATAATGAATTTCAGTTAATTAAGATAGGAATGTACTGGTCAAGAAGACAATTTGACCATTGGCATAGAATAAAGAGCCAGTAACACACACTTACCTATTTACAGTTGATTTATAATAAAGTAGCTCTACAAATGGTGGAGGCAGATTGGGCAGTACTGGGCCAGTTGCATAACTATACCAAAAAAAAAAAAAAAAAGGGTGATTCCCTCCTCTACTACATTTGACACAAAAATCAACTATGAGTCTGTTATAAATCTATATTTAAATGTTCGAACAATAAAATTTGTAAATATAGAAGAATATATTCATGATCTCAGGGTAGAGAAAGACATAAAAAGCACCAGCCATTAAAAAAAATGATAAATTGTAACATTTATCAAAAGATAAATGAAAGAATAGGCAAGTCATAGAGTAGAAGAACATATTTGCAATTCATTAAGCAACAAAGGGTTCCTACCTAGAAAGATTAAAAATTCCTAAATCATTAAGAAAAAAGACTTTCAAGAGAAAATGGGCAAAAGATTTTAACAGGCACTTCAAGAAACCAAATAGCTAATAAGCTTATGAAATGCTGCTTAACTTCCTTCGGAACTAGGGAAGAGCACATTAAAACCCCAGTGAGATAATTCTGCACATCTGCTAGAATGGCTAAAATTAAAATACCAACTGTATCACATTGGCCAAATATATCTACTTATACACTGCTTCTGGGAGTGTAAGTTGCTATAACTACTGTCTTAGTTTTCTTTGCTGTGTAACAAGTTACCCCAAAGTTAGCAGCCTGAACCAACACATGATTGCTTCACATTTTCCTTAGGTCAGATCCTCTCACATTTTCTGTAGGTCTGACTTAGTTTTGCTGACTCCTCTGCTCAGTGCTTCAGAAGACTATGATCAATGTGTCAGCCAGGCTGCATTCTCATCAGAAGTGTTGACTGGGGAAGAATCTTCCAAATCATTCATTTCATTGCAGAATTCAGTTTATTATAGACTGGGGTTCCCATTCTTTTGCTGGCTGTCAGCCAAAGACTACTCTCAGTTCATGGAGGCTACCTAGAGTTCCATGTACCTATTCTCCTCTCTAGGCCTTCTTAAAAACATGGCAGCACAGTTTTGCAAAGCCAGTAAGGGAGTGTTTTGCTCCAGTCTGTTTAAATAGAGTCTTATATAACATAGTCTAATCATAAAAGTGACACCCTATCATCTTTGCTATTTAGCATAATCTAGTCAAGAGAATGACATTTGCCATATTCCATTGGTTAAAAATAAGCCATAGGTTCTGCTCACACTGAAGGGAAATGATTACACAAAGACATGGACACCAAGTAGTGGAAAACATTGGGAGTCACCATAAAGCCTATCCACCCAACTATTTTAGACAATATGTTGATTGTATCCACAAAAGCTGAACTTATATCCTTTGACTGAGCATTTCTATTCCTGGATATGTAATGAACAGAAATGCACACAAAAGTATTCAAACGTAAGAAACAACCCAAAAGTCCATCGAGTAGAATAGACAGATTGGTATAGTCACATAAATGCCATACAGCAATGAAAAGGAACAAAATCACAGATAAATCTCCTAAGCTTTTGATGTTGAGATAAGCCATAGACAAGAAAAAACATACTATATGGTTCCATTTTTTTTGAAGTTAAAAAAAAATTAAACAATCATATTTAGGGATGCAAGCTTAGGGGGTAAAACAATTTAGCAAGAAAGATAAATATAAAAGTCTGAATAAAGGCTACCATCAGGGAGGTTACTGATTAAGAGTGGGTCCCAGGAGACTCCTGGAGTATTTTCCATTTAATGTAGTTTGACCCATTTGGTGTTTATGCAAGTGTTTCTTTGTTATAGAGCACTGAGCTATGTCTCCTTGGTAAAAGTTTCTGTAAATATGTATGCTACATTTCATGAGTTAAAAAAAAAAACTTGCAAGCACCATACTACAGTGAAAGTATTTTTTAGTTCCCAAAACTTGAACATAAGCTCCATTAGAATAGTGCTCTTCTGCTTTGATCACTACAGAGAAAACTCTTTACCTAGAACAATGTATGTTATAAGAAATACTATTGAATAAGTGAATGAATCAAAGAACACATTAATCCAATATGTGCATTCTAGCCAGATCTACCATTTTGCCACAATGAGCAAGCTTTCCCTTTTTATGTAGGTCACCCGCATTTGGAAAATTTCTTAATTTCTTAATAAAATGAGATTAGTATCTGTTCTACAAATTTTACCACACTGTTGGTAACTGTTTAAATGAGACATTTAGGGATCCCTGGGTGGCGCAGCGGTTTAGCGCCTGCCTTTGGCTCAGGGCGCGATCCTGGAGACCCGGGATCGAATCCCACGTCGGGCTCCCGGTGCATGGAGCCTGCTTCTCCCTCTGCCTATGTCTCTGCCTCTCTCTCTCTCTCTCTCTCTCTCTCTCTGTGACTATCATAAATTTAAAAAAAATTAAAAAAAAATAAATGAGACATTTAAATCTTGCATGACAGACTTTTATAATGAAAAAAAGTTATTTCGGGAGGATTAACAAAGCAACTCTTCAGTTAATTAGAATAGTCAAAAAATGAGGAAAATCTTCCTTGTTTAATTCTGTACTCCATAACTGAGTAATATTGTAACATAGACATTTTAGAAGAACAAATGCTGAACAAATTTTTTTTTTGATCAAGAATAGCAAAGTGCCTGTGGTTGTTATATTAATTTTCTATTGCTGCATAGCAAATAACCACAAACTTGCAGCATAAAACAATGCAAATGTATTAGCTCACAGTCCTATAGGTCAGAAGTCTGGAATGGCATGGCTGGGTTCTCTGTGTTGAGTTTACAAGGTTAAAGTCAGGCTAAGTTTTTGCCTGGAAGTTTTGTGGAAAAATCTATTGCTCATTCTGATTGTTAGCAGAACTCAATTCCTTGCTTTTGTAGGACTGAGGTCCCTATTTCCTTGTTGGCTATTAGGGGAACCACTCTCAGCTCCTACAGGCAGGCTGCCCACACTTCTTGCTATATGGCCCCCTCCATCTTCAAATCAGTAATGGAGCACCAAATTCCCCTCATGCTTTGAATCTCTGAATTCCTCTTCTGCCCCTAGCCAAGGAAAAACTCCCTTTTCTTAAATGGCTCATGTAAGTAGGCCAGACCACTGGAAAAATCTCTTCATCTTAAGATCAACTCTGCCACAGAATACACCATAAACATGGGAATAAAATCGATCACACACACTATGCCAGGGACTATGTAAGGCATGAACACCAGGGGATGGGAAATCTTGGGAGCCATCTTAGAAGCTTGTCTGCCACAGGTGTTCTCAAAAATGACTAGGTCACATTGAAGCCATGGAAGACTCTGAGCACTCTCTAAGATGTTTTAATACTACTTTTAAAAAGCAAAGTATTGGTACCAACTTAGTTTCTGGTCTTTTTTGGTAGCTCGTAGTAGTGTAACATTCCTTTTCAGTATTCTGGAAAGTACACTCAAGAGCACTAAAATTCTGTGGTTTTTGTAGCATTAATTTCTCCTAGAAAAGTAAAATTTGTTTTTTCAATTCTTTATTATGTAACATTTGCACCACCAATTTTCATTTCCTTTTACAACAGCTAGGAGAATCTTTAAGTCCTGCCCATATCTGGGTCTCTTTAAATACACTGAATATAACTCATCTTGAAGTGAACAGGTATTTTTTACTACTGCAACCAGTAGCATGTTGCCCTATCTTTTCTTCATTTTCTGAAGGAAATTTGTTATTAGTGATAGGTCCTTGGGAACCAAGTGTTCCCACTGGGCTTGTCTGTCCAGAGAAATCTGAGTAGCAGCCTAATTCCCTGCACAACCATATTCAAGGTAACCCACTTGACAGTTACTGAGTATTTCTCCATTCACTGGCATGGGGCTCAGCATCGGAGATTCAAAGATGAATAAAACTAGTTCCTGTGTTAAAACTATTTATATATCTCCAAACTTAGAATATATCATCAATATTCTTTTTATCTTTATTTTTTAACTTCTTTCCCTTATTAGTCAAACTATCTACTTTCTTCTCAAATATACGTATGTCTCACTGTATGTACTATCCTCTACTTTATTCCCCTGTGAAGTAAATTTAGTTTTTAAGCAAATGATCAATTTACCAATTTTTCCTAATCTGCATTGCATGCAGTCCTGTAGTACAGACTGCAAAAATCAATAAACACCACCATTGTTTTCCAAAATATTAATAAGTAACTAACCAATTTTTTAATGTGAGGTAATATGCCTTCGCTTATCACTTTTAGTCCTGGTTTACCCCAAAATTCATTTGAAATCTTAAAATTAGATCAAGAAGCATCAGAAAATGGAGGGGGAACCTCTATAATCATGCTAATTTGTACAAAGAAATATTAAATTGGAGCCCTCTTTGAAAAAAGAGATTTTAATAAGATAAGGACTATTTCATATCTAGTGTGTGTGTTTATGTTTTTGTATGATTAAAAAAAAAGGCAACCAACACTCTCTCCATAGCCATAAGAAAAGGGTCAAGGGGGTCCATGTCTAGATAAATGGTATATTAAAGATTCAACTAAAAACCAAGAATGACATAGTACAGGAAGCAAACGGGAATCCATTTAACAGTGGGTCACCACCACAACTGGAATTACAACACAGAGACAGCTAACCTTAATTTCTCCCACTCACTGAATCAGGGCAGTAAGCTGTGGTTTTGCCACCTGATAAATCAAGAAAAATAAAGACTGGTAGAGAGATTTTTTTTCCCCCAGAGAGCAGCTTGCCTAAGGTGTTCACGTATCCACCCACTGAAATTTAATCATTAATGTAGCACATTGCCAGAGAGATGAAAGGCAACAAACTGGCATAAGTTAGTTACATCTCAGGAGAAAAACCAACATAACAAAGTCCTGTCAGAGTAAGAGATAGGAACTCAAGGACAACATGGATTTTGTTTTGCACCAAAGAAAGGTTTCTACTGACCAACTTACACTTATTTATTCGTTTTCTCATTTTCTTTACCAGCACTACCACCAATATGACTGATGACATAAATTTTTAAAGTAAAGGATGATAAAAATGGTGAAGTCTGACATAACTGCTAGAAGGAGGATAAGGACTATTTTGCAAGGCTGTTCTAATATTTTGTGTTTTAAATATATAGGAAAATAATGTTACTGTCAACATGAATACAAAGGCTTGCAGGAGACAATTTGAAGGCACTAGTGAAGGTGCTAGATCATCAAAAGCAGAGTCACAAGTTCAAATACCTACAAGGCCACACAGGTAATGTAAGTAATGGAACTGGTCTAACATAAAAACATAGGGAGTGGTCCTACATCGGAAAGCACCTGCTCTGCTTGGAAATGCAGCCCTACTCTACACCATCAGGTCACTGCTGTGAGGGAATTGAAGAATGTAGTGCCAGATCTGATTTTTCAAGAGAATCTGAAAATCTGGATTCTTATGTTAATTCTTTAAATTTTTATCAAACTGAAAAGGACAAAAGAAAATCAAATATAAGCCATCTTGAGCTCAAAAGTTGCTATGTGTGATCTCTGTTCTAGAAAGAAAAAAATAAGGAAAATATTGCTCTGAAATTCAGCTTGTATTAACAAAAATATAACAAAGCTCTAGAAACACCAATATTTTTCATCATTAGCTCTGGGTTGTGATGCAATTTAGCTTACCCTTTTGTTTAATGTTGAAGAAAAAATACACAGAATTACCCTGGGCAGGCATTGTTTGTCAACGGAGGGGACCCAAAGGTCACCGGGACCTGGGGTCAACTTGGATATTGGTCTCGATGCCTGAACCACTGGAGCAAAACCAGGCATTATAAATTAGAAACTCTTCAGAAAAGGCCCTTGTTTAATTTCCTAATCTTGGTGCACATAGCCTTAAGAGGGAGAGGAATGTGATTTTAATCTCTTTTTCCTATGTAAATGTCACTCAAATGTATCAGCATATTTGAAGAGTATGCTTATGTTACTTCCAGTCCCTCTATGACCTGAAATGTCAACACATAGTCAATAGCTCATTTCCTGTTGATCTTTTAGAACTAATTTTTTTTAATGAAACCAATTTTTTTTAATTGAAGTATGGTCAACAAACACTAAGATTCATTTTTTAAACTCTCCTGCTCCCTATTAATACAAACACTGCTGTAGGCTCTGCATACACCTTTCAGGCAATTGGATGTCTTCCAGGATCACCCACTCACCTCCCATCAGCATGACCTGGTTGTTTCTCAGTCTTCAAAATGGATGCAAGCTGGGACTAAGCTCTACTTAACAGAGATCCTCCCTTATCCTCCAGAGTTTACTTTCTTTAGTCCATGAAAGAGCAATTTATTAGACATCCTCTCAACACAATTGATTTGCAGTGAACTTTGCTTCGGTCTTTAAGCAACTTTAGCTTTCGTCCACGAAGTCAAGTAATCCCAGTGTCACAGATAAAACTTGCTAAGTAGTTTAATTTGACCACAATAGTTGACCCAAATTTCAAGTCCTTATGAACAAGATTCTTCCAGCACTAGTTAAATTTGGTCTAGATTTTGCCATTTTGGAAAATTTTCTGAAGTTCATATTGCGTTATAATGTCTTGCCAAATGAAGCACTGACCATTTTCTACTTTTTTGGTAAAATCTCTCCTTTTCTAATAGTATGACTCCAAAAGGAGATTTCAATTGGTGCTTTTCACTGTGTTCTGAGTAAAGATTTGTAGGATATGAAATATTAAAAGGTGTAGGCAGAACAAAGAAAGTGCAACAGATAAAGAAAAATGTTCTTTGCTGAAGCTCACTAAACACTTATTTCCTTCTCAAGAAAATCAAATTTGCAAATGTCCCTCAACATCAAGAACTGTATCTAGCTCAGCAGATTGCAGTGGACTCTCCATATGCATTATTGACTTCCTTCTTCAAGGACTGTGAGTGAAATCAAGTAAATTTTCTCAAACAGTCAGTTCCAGAAACTCCTCTTTGGTGAGTGTGAAGAGCAACAGCAGATAGATAGATAATATAAATCACAAAGTAGGTGAGAATTATTCACTACAAATCAGTTATCATTTTTGAACAGTACAAAATGTAAGGATTACATATATTCTACATAAATACATATGTACATATAGATATTGTATGTGAGTGTGGAGGATTGAGGGGGAGAATATTACAGGAATATATGAGAAAAAGACTCCAAGGAGAAGAGAGTTTTAGGAGAGGAAGAGAAAAGTAGACATAAAAATAAATAAAAATTAGAATGTGAACTTCTTTTCAAAAAGAATCTTGCGGGGGGAGGAGCAAGATGGCGGAAGAGTAGGGTCTCCAAATCACCTGTCTCCACCAAATTACCTAGAAAACCTTCAAATTATCCTGAAAATCTATGAATTCGGCCTGAGATTTAAAGAGAGACCAGCTGGAATGCAACAGTGAGAAGAGTTCGCGCTTCTATCAAGGTAGGAAGACGGGGAAAAAGAAATAAAGGAACAAAGGCCTCCGAGGGGGAGGGGCCCCGCGAGGAGCCGGGCTGAGGCCGGGGCGAGTGTCCCCAGGACAGGAGAGCCCCGTCCCGGAGGAGCAGGAGCTGCACCGACCTTCCCGGGCGGAAAGGGGCTCGCAGGGAGTTGGAGCAGGACCCAGAAGGAAGGGGATGCCCTCGGGCTCCCCGGGTCAGTAACAGCAACTGCGCGCCCAGGAGAGTGCGCCGAGCTCCCTAAGGGCTGCAGCGCGCACGGCGGGACCCGGCGGGACCCGGAGCAGCTCGGGGGGCTCGGGCGGCGGCTCCGCGGAGGGGGCTGCGCGGCCCCGGGAGCAGCTCGGAGGGGCTCGGGCAGAGGAAGAGGCTCCGTGCGGAGGGGGCTGCGCGGTTCCAGGAGCAGCTCGGAGGGGCTCGGGCGGCGGCTCCGCGGAGGGGGCTGCGCGGCCCGGGAGCGCGAATCCAACAGCGCAGGCTCCGGAGCACAGGGCGCCGGGACACAGCCCAGGATCCCGCCTCCCCCGGGACAGGCAGAGGCCGGGAGGGCCCAGGACAGCGAGGACGCTCCTGCCCCAGCTGAGCAGATCAGCGGCCCCGCCCCGGAGCCTCCAGGCCCTGCAGACGGAGTTCCTGCCGGAGCTGAATCCAGGTTTCCAGAGCTGCCCCGCCACTGGGGCTGTTCCTCCTGCGGCCGCACGGGGCAAACAACCCCCTCTGAGCCCTGCACCAGGCAGGGGCACAGCAGCTCCCCCAACTGCTAACACCTGAAAATCAGCACAACAGGCCCCTCCCCCAGAACACCAGCTAGACTGACAACTTCCAGGAGAAGCCAAGGGACTTAAAGTACACAGAATCAGAAGATACTCCCCGGTGGTTCTTTTTTTGTTTGTTTGTTTTTGTTTTTGTTTTTGTTTTGTTTTGCTTTTTGATTTGTTTCCTTCCCCCACCCCCTTTTTTTCTCCTTTCTTTTTCTTTCTCTTTTTCTTCTTTTTTTTTTTTTTCGTTTTTTTTTTTTCTTTTTCTTCCCTTTTTTTTTCTCTTTCTCTTTTCTTTCCTTCTTTCTCTCCTCTCTTTTTCTCTTTTTCCCAATACAACTTGCTTTTGGCCACTCTGCACTGAGCAAAATGACTAGAAGGAAAACCTCACCTCAAAAGAAAGAATCAGAAACAATCCTCTCTCCCACAGAGTTACAAAATCTGGATTACAATTCAATGTCAGAAAGCCAGTTCAGAAGCACTATTATACAGCTACTGGTGGCTCTAGAAAAAAGTATAAAGGACTCAAGAGACTTCATGACTGCAGAATTTAGAGCTAATCAGGCAGAAATTAAAAATCAATTGAATGAGATGCAATCCAAACTAGAAGTCCTAACGACGAGGGTTAACGAGGTGGAAGAACGAGTGAGTGACCTAGAAGACAAGTTGATAGCAAAGAGGGAAACTGAGGAAAAAAGAGACAAACAATTAAAAGACCATGAAGATAGATTAAGGGAAATAAACGACAGCCTGAGGAAGAAAAACCTACGTTTAATTGGGGTTCCCGAGGGCGCCGAAAGGGACAGAGGGCCAGAATATGTATTTGAACAAATTCTAGCTGAAAACTTTCCTAATCTGGGAAGGGAAACAGGCATTCAGATCCAGGAAATAGAGAGATCCCCCCCTAAAATCAATAAAAACCGTTCAACACCTCGACATTTAATTGTGAAGCTTGCAAATTCCAAAGATAAGGAGAAGATCCTTAAAGCAGCAAGAGACAAGAAATCCCTGACTTTTATGGGGAGGAGTATTAGGGTAACAGCAGACCTCTCCACAGAGACCTGGCAGGCCAGAAAGGGCTGGCAGGATATATTCAGGGTCCTAAATGAGAAGAACATGCAACCAAGAATACTTTATCCAGCAAGGCTCTCATTCAAAATGGAAGGAGAGATAAAGAGCTTCCAAGACAGGCAGCAACTAAAAGAATATGTGACCTCCAAACCAGCTCTGCAAGAAATTTTAAGGGGGCCTCTTAAAATTCCCCTTTAAGAAGAAGTTCAGTGGAACAGTCCACAAAAACAAAGACTGAATAGATATCATGATGACACTAAACTCATATCTCTCAATAGTAACTCTGAATGTGAACGGGCTTAATGACCCCATCAAAAGGCGCAGGGTTTCAGACTGGATAAAAAAGCAGGACCCATCTATTTGCTGTCTACAAGAGACTCATTTTAGACAGAAGGACACCTACAGCCTGAAAATAAAAGGTTGGAGAACCATTTACCATTCGAATGGTCCTCAAAAGAAAGCAGGGGTAGCCATCCTTATATCAGATAAACTAAAATTTACCCCAAAGACTGTAGTGAGAGATGAAGAGGGACACTATATCATACTTAAAGGATCTATTCAACAAGAGGACTTAACAATCCTCAATATATATGCTCCGAATGTGGGAGCTGCCAAATATATAAATCAATTATTAACCAAAGTGAAGAAATACTTAGATAATAATACACTTATACTTGGTGACTTCAATCTAGCTCTTTCTATACTCGATAGATCTTCTAAGCAAAACATCTCCAAAGAAACGAGAGCTTTAAATGATACACTGGACCAGATGGATTTCACAGATATCTACAGAACTTTACATCCAAACTCAACTGAATACACATTCTTCTCAAGCGCACATGGAACTTTCTCCAGAATAGACCACATATTGGGTCACAAATCGGGTCTGAACCGATACCAAAAGACTGGGATTGTCCCCTGCATATTCTCGGACCATAATGCCCTGAAATTAGAACTAAATCACAACAAGAAGTTTGGAAGGACCTCAAACACATGGAGGTTAAGGACCATCCTGCTAAAAGATAAAAGGGTCAACCAGGAAATTAAGGAAGAATTAAAAAGATTCATGGAAACTAATGAGAATGAAGATACAACCGTTCAAAATCTTTGGGATGCAGCAAAAGCAGTCCTAAGGGGGAAATACATCGCAATACAAGCATCCATTCAAAAACTGGAAAGAACTCAAATACAAAAGCTAACCTTACACATAAAGGAGCTAGAGAAAAAACAGCAAATAGATCCTACACCCAAGAGAAGAAGGGAGTTAATAAAGATTCGAGCAGAACTCAACGAAATCGAGACCAGAAGAACTGTGGAACAGATCAACAGAACCAGGAGTTGGTTCTTTGAAAGAATTAATAAGATAGATAAACCATTAGCCAGCCTTATTAAAAAGAAGAGAGAGAAGACTCAAATTAATAAAATCATGAATGAGAAAGGAGAGATCACTACCAACACCAAGGAAATACAAACGATTTTAAAAACATATTATGAACAGCTATACGCCAATAAATTAGGCAATCTAGAAGAAATGGATGCATTCCTGGAAAGCCACAAACTACCAAAACTGGAACAGGAAGAAATAGAAAACCTGAACAGGCCAATAACCAGGGAGGAAATTGAAGCAGTCATCAAAAACCTCCCAAGACACAAGAGTCCAGGGCCAGATGGCTTCCCAGGAGAATTTTATCAAACGTTTAAAGAAGAAATCATACCTATTCTCCTAAAGCTGTTTGGAAAGATAGAAAGAGATGGAGTACTTCCAAATTCGTTCTATGAAGCCAGCATCACCTTAATTCCAAAGCCAGACAAAGACCCCGCCAAAAAGGAGAATTACAGACCAATATCCCTGATGAACATGGATGCAAAAATTCTCAACAAGATACTGGCCAATAGGATCCAACAGTACATTAAGAAAATTATTCACCATGACCAAGTAGGATTTATCCCTGGGACACAAGGCTGGTTCAACACCTGTAAAACAATCAATGTGATTCATCATATCAGCAAGAGAAAAACCAAGAACCATATGATCCTCTCATTGGATGCAGAGAAAGCATTTGACAAAATACAGCATCCATTCCTGATTAAAACTCTTCAGAGTGTAGGGATAGAGGGAACATTCCTCGACATCTTAAAAGCCATCTATGAAAAGCCCACAGCAAATATCATTCTCAATGGGGAAGCACTGGGAGCCTTTCCCCTAAGATCAGGAACAAGACAGGGATGTCCACTCTCACCACTGCTATTCAACATAGGACTGGAAGTCCTAGCCTCAGCAATCAGACAACAAAAAGACATTAAAGGCATTCAAATTGGCAAAGAAGAAGTCAAACTCTCTCTCTTCGCCGATGACATGATACTCTACATAGAAAACCCAAAAGTCTCCACCCCAAGATTGCTAGAACTCATACAGCAATTCGGTAGCGTGGCAGGATACAAAATCAATGCCCAGAAGTCAGTGGCATTTCTATACACTAACAATGAGACTGAAGAAAGAGAAATTAAGGAGTCAATCCCATTTACAATTGCACCCAAAAGCATAAGATACCTAGGAATAAACCTCACCAAAGATGTAAAGGATCTATACCCTCAAAACTATAGAACACTTCTGAAAGAAATTGAGGAAGACACAAAGAGATGGAAAAATATTCCATGCTCATGGATTGGCAGAATTAATATTGTGAAAATGTCAATGTTACCCAGGGCAATATACACGTTTAATGCAATCCCTATCAAAATACCATGGACTTTCTTCAGAGAGTTAGAACAAATTATTTTAAGATTTGTGTGGAATCAGAAAAGACCCCGAATAGCCAGGGGAATTTTAAAAAAGAAAACCATATCTGGGGGCATCACAATGCCAGATTTCAGGTTGTACTACAAAGCTGTGGTCATCAAGACAGTGTGGTACTGGCACAAAAACAGACACATAGATCAGTGGAACAGAATAGAGAATCCAGAAGTGGACCCTGAACTTTATGGGCAACTAATATTCGATAAAGGAGGAAAGACTATCCATTGGAAGAAAGACAGTCTCTTCAATAAATGGTGCTGGGAAAATTGGACATCCACATGCAGAAGAATGAAACTAGACCACTCTCTTTCACCATACACAAAGATAAACTCAAAATGGATGAAAGATCTAAATGTGAGACAAGATTCCATCAAAATCCTAGAGAAGAACACAGGCAACACCCTTTTTGAACTCGGCCATAGTAACTTCTTGCAAGATACATCCACAAAGGCAAAAGAAACAAAAGCAAAAATGAACTATTGGGACTTCATCAAGATAAGAAGCTTTTGCACAGCAAAGGATACAGTCAACAAAACTCAAAGACAACCTACAGAATGGGAGAAGATATTTGCAAATGACATATCAGATAAAGGGCTAGTTTCCAAGATCTATAAAGAACTTATTAAACTCAACACCAAAGAAACAAACAATCCAATCATGAAATGGGCAAAAGACATGAACAGAAATCTCACAGAGGAAGACATAGACATGGCCAACATGCATATGAGAAAATGCTCTGCATCACTTGCCATCAGGGAAATACAAATCAAAACTACAATGAGATACCACCTCACACCAGTGAGAATGGGGAAAATTAACAAGGCAGGAAACAACAAATGTTGGAGAGGATGCGGAGAAAAGGGAACCCTCCTACACTGTTGGTGGGAATGTGAACTGGTGCAGCCACTCTGGAAAACTGTGTGGAGGTTCCTCAAACAGTTAAAAATATACCTGCCCTACGACCCAGCAATTGCACTGTTGGGGATTTACCCCAAAGATACAAATGCAATGAAACGCCGGGACACCTGCACCCCGATGTTTCTAGCAGCAATGGCCACGATAGCCAAACTGTGGAAGGAGCCTCGGTGTCCAACGAAAGATGAATGGATAAAGAAGATGTGGTTTATGTATACAATGGAATATTACTCAGCTATTAGAAATGACAAATACCCACCATTTGCTTCAACGTGGATGGAACTGGAGGGTATTATGCTGAGTGAAGTAAGTCAGTCGGAGAAGGACAAACATTATATGTTCTCATTCATTTGGGGAATATAAATAATAGTGAAAGGGAAAATAAGGGAAGGGAGAAGAAATGTGTGGGAAATATCAGAAAGGGAGACAGAATGTAAAGACTGCTAACTCTGGGAAACGAACTGGGGGTGGTGGAAGGGGAGGAGGGCGGGGGGTGGGAGTGAATGGGTGACGGGCACTGGGTGTTATTCTGTATGTTAGTAAATTGAACACCAATAAAAAAAAAAAAAAAAGAAAAAGAAAAAAAAAAAATAAAAAAAAAAAAAACAAAAACAAAACAAAAAAAAAAAAAACAAAAAGAATCTTGCGGTTTGAAATGGCCAGTATTCTGTGGAATACTAGCTGTGCAAAACTGACAGCTTTGAGAGAGAGAGAATGAATGAATCCAACACCAACTCCCATAAGGCAGGAAGATGAGGATCTCACCACATGGAACTAGATTGGGACTTCAAAATCAAGAAAATATTATGAGGAGAAATCCTTTCATTTTATAATAAGCCGAACACTGCTCAGTCATTAAAGAGTTCACTAACACAGTTGACTGGGAAGGGGAAAAATGGGAGCTCTCCTTCTCCCTACAACATTCTAAAGCTAATTTTTAAATATCATATTTTTGTGGTCATATCTTTAGTCTGTGCCAGGAACATCTATTGAAGTCCACAGGGTCCTGTTCCTTCCAAACAAATTGAAAATTTAAATAAGGAAAGAATGTAGATAAAATAAATATCATACTTATTATCCAAAAAGACTGAGTTAGAGGACATAGCTTATAGTGAGAACCATGACAGCCCTGCTAGCGAAACCCAAGACTTTATCACCTTGCTACAGCAACATAAACAGCAGAAGCTCTCCTCACTGCTTCCTGAGGCAGCCTGCCCCCAATATGGAAAAAAATGGGAGGGGAGATAGAACAGAGATAAATATAGGAAGTACATTTTTCCTAAATTCTCCCATCACATAAGTGAACCTTACTCGCCAGGAACAAAGTGCGTAAAGAAATGAAGAGATGCAAGGAGCATTAGGCACAGTCTTGTAGCATGGACCTATATTAGAGGTGACGGTGTAAGGAAGTTACATTCCCACCTAACAGTATTTGCAAGAACACGTTTGAAAAATAGCTCCTACTCATTCTATTGTAATAAACATTCCCACATATCACAAATAATGGAATAATAGAATTTTGGCCAGATTCTTTATCTAGGCCTTCAGTTCAGTAAATAGGAGAAATTATACTTAGAAAGAAAAGATGAGTTATAGGTGAGATACAAGAACTTAAGGAAATCGTACCTGTCTTTGGATGGACTAAATACTATCAGTTTCTTAACTCCCATTAATTCTCCCTAAAATCATTAATTCTAGAATTTAGTTCAAGAGTCGTCACCATTTTACTAGGTCATAACACTAACTAATGCCCATCGGATCCACTACACCAAAAATACTGATAGGAGTATTCTCTCCTGACTCTTCCATCATCAAGTCAGTACGTTGTGTTTTTTAAGAACATAAGGAGTCAACTCTGAGCAGAAGAAAGAGCATTGATTAGTCACAAAGCGTCTTTTTATTTAAATCTCTAATCTGTCATTTCCTTACCCCATGGCCCTGGATACATCTGGGTCATTTCTCTTCTCTCTAAAATGTAGGAGTTGGGCAAAGCAATTTCTGGGGGCTCCTTCAGGTCTAAAGTTTCATATTGTTATTCATAATCATTTCTAATGTTATTAATATTTTCAAACATATATGAACCAAGTTGAAGCCATTTTGAAATATCTTCATATTTGATTTTCTGTTTACCAATATTTTCCCAGGCTCCTGTAGATCCTATAATATGTATTTACATATTATATAGCCTGCTCTACATATGTACACCATATTCTGTATGAAAATAGCAACACAGATTATCGGTTTGGGGGTAATCATCGCTAAAGGGTTTTTTCTCAGTAGTAAGTACTTAACCTTTTTTCAACACCTACTTATACAAAACTGTACTCTTCCTTAACAATAGTCCTATTTTCACAGCAAGGAATGTCAATGCTGAGCATGTGCACCAAAATAAATATAAGCCTCAGCCATGCCATTGTACAAGAAATTACTCTTGAGTGATCAATAGAAATGTGTTGCCAACACATAAGCTGATTGTTAAAACTGAATAAGCACTTAGAGAGAACTAGGTATTGAATAAATATGAACAGGAATATTAAATTATCCTTGTTACATTGCAAGAAAGCTTGACTATAAGGATTTACCTTCTCCAAATATTTGAAGAGCATAAGCTGATTACAATGAAAAGTGCAAAGCTAAATAAACAGCAAAACAAGAAAGTGCATAATACATAATATTAGAAGTTTGGGAACCACAGCATTGGGAAATCTCCATGAGTTCTATTAGCATTTCTACTAGCAATATTCAGAAAACATAGACATGGACTTCTCAAATTATACACCATTGATACTAGAAATAGCTTCTCTTTTCTATTTCTCTAAAGGAAGTCACTTATTTTTGGATGTTCTCGTTACAGAACTTCAGTGGACTGACTTCCAGAACACTCAACTTTCTCACCTCCAAGATTTTATCAGTGGAGTGCAATGTGCTCAGTTGTTCTGAGGACTATAGTAATCAGACAAAGTGGGACTGTTCTGTCTTGATTTTTTTTCCTCCATTACATGAACTTCAAGCAAATATTTGTATTTCCCATCTATAAAATTAAAATACTTGTACTGAGACATTTCACATTCACTTGATAAAAACATAGAGGGTTTATGACTTTCGAATTATTGCACGATAAGAAAAAAAAATCTCGTTAATTAGCCTAAGCTCTGATGCCCACAAATTATTCTGGGCCTTAATGTAGATGGATAGATTGTCCTTGTCCTGTTGGTATCTCACATGGTTATAGGCTACTACTGTTCACCGATTTCAGACATCTTCACATAGAGATACTGGTAAGTATGAGAAGAGCTGATCAAGTATTTGCTGCCTGGAAGATCAATTGACTCTATCTGCAGTGCTGAGTAAGCCCATTTAATCTCCCTCAACACTCTGCTCAGCACCAGAAATTGAATGGAGAAGCTTACTAATGAGCGCCCAGTCCTTTTGAGTGATTGAAGACAAGGTGGTGACTGAAGGAGTTTTAGCTGGTGCAACTTTGAAAAGAATACTGATGATCATGGACGACTTGGGTGACCCTTTCCCTATTCACACAAAAATTCCTCTCCTGCTCCTAACACTACTCGGGGTACAGACTCTAGAGTAAATGAAATGACATATATACAAAGAACAGTTACTTTAATTAGCTAATTAGTACACTTAGGCCAATTAATATTATATGTAATGGTGTAAATGTCCAAAAATGTAATACTTTTTTCATAGTTTAACAGGCTCTTAATGAAGACCAGAGAAGCTAGAGATCTTACATTGGAGCATTAATTGAATTTAAATTAGGAAAAAGCAAAGTTAGCCTCTTAATTGCTTTGGCCAATTCATAGAAAATGGTGCTGAAGTCATCCTAAATTTATTATAATGAAACAGGACTGGAGGAGTCAGCATGCTTGTCAACCCTGTAAGCAGAAATAGCACACTTTACCCCCATCAGAATATGGTAAAGGAACTAGAATCATGGCACTCTCTCTGGAAGAACTAATTCTTTTCCAAAATCTCTACTCTTCATTTAAAGACTTTATTCCAAACTTGTGATAAGAACAGATTAGTGGGTTTTATACTACTAACAGTGAAATAGAATCAATGATTCAATTCTTCTTTGGGCTACTTTCCAATAGGTAAATGTGCCTTTCTATAACTTAGTCTTAACCTCAGGATACTGGCAAATTAAATAAAATAGTATGTTTAATCCTTTGGTCAATATAGATAAATTAGATATAACTTACACACTAAATATAATATTAATTCCCCATATACACACAGGATACTATCAGTTAATCTAGGCTGGGTTATATGTGATAAGAAACCAGCTCAAACTCTCGATGGCTCACAACAACAAAAGCTTTGTCTTATTGTGCTTTTTTCTCGTTCATGCCACATGCCTATTATGGTTGTGCTCAATGTTATCTTCTCAACAGCATTCAGGCTGACAAAGTATCTAAGGACCCTATCTAGGATGTTGTACATCTCAGAGTGAAGCATACTCTGGCTTAACATTTCTCCTCAAAAGTAACAAATATCACTTTTGCTCACATTTTCTTGGTCAAAGAAAACAAGTCATATTGCCAAGTCTAACATCAATAGGATTCTAATATAGAATTCTTCCACAGGGAGATGGATACATGACAAGAAGAGTCACAGCAAGGAGGGCAGAAAAAAGTTTAAACCATATCGTAATATATAACAGTCCACTCTCTTATTCACAAGTATTTAGCATTCTCTTTCCCATAAATAAAATATAATAATTCCCATCCTATTTGCACAAGGATGCAATCCAAAAGTCCCATCATCCCATCAAAACATGAGGCTTGCACTCTCTTGAGAGTTTCAACACTAGGTTCATATGCAGTTCCCCTTGATCCGAAGAACTAGAACTGAAAAGCGAAATTATTAGCCCACCCTACCCCCCATCATAAAAAGCACACCTGTTCAGAAACAGTAAGAATGGCAGATATGAACAGCCAGTGATCTACAGTAATTCTAAAATCCTGCTGGCAGGCATTGTAACGGCCCTTCCCTAAAGGAAAATATTATGAACTGGATGTTTATCTCTTCAAAATTCAATTAGTACAATTAGTACAATTGCAGCCCATATCCGTTAGGACTGGTGTTCTTATAAGGAGAGACACCAGAGGGCTTGTGCTCACCTGCTGCCTCACCTACAAAGAAAGACTATCTGCTTACACAGTGAAGTCACCTGTCTGTAGGCTAGGAAACATCCTCTTGGATAACCCTGATCTCACACTTTCAGCCTCCAGAATAGTGAGAAAATAAATTTCTGTTTTTTAAGCCATCTGGTCTGTAGTATTTTGTGGGGGCAGACCTAGACCAATACAGTAGGTAGTGTTTCTTGTTTAAGCCCTGTTTCTGCCTGGAGGAGTAGGTTTTTGTTTCACTGTTATCAATGGCCCCTGGCTCAACCCTCTGGAAGGTCTCTTTTATCTCCCTTGACCTCTTTAGAAGGGCATTAGAGCAAATAAACTTTCTGGAATCAGAAACTTTCACATCATGTTTTCTACCCATAAAGGATTAGAAGCCTAAAGGTCACAATAAGCTCTAAAAATTGTATCTCTGTTAGTTAAGAATAGTGGAATTTAGGATCACACTGATCTATTAAAAAAAAAATAGTATCTTTTCTATTCAACTCAAATCAGCACCATGTGCCAAGAATCACAATAGCAATTCTTTTTAGAATATGCCTCCATTCCAGAGGAAGCTTATCAGGCTTCTGTAGGAGAGCCATGATCTTAATCTCTTCTGCCTGGGAATTTTTATCAAGTTGAAAGAATTTAGTGGGTATCACTTTAGTCAACTTGAAGATTTTAAATGTGGGATTTATGACCACACTCTTGCTTTCATTTAAGCTGTTTTATTTATTTGAATTAGCCTGTGTTGCTAATTAAAGGCCTCCTGTTGCATGAGGTCTTGGCAGTTTTATCTTTTAACAGGTGAAACCTGTCTAATACTATGTGTGGGCTACTCGGGGCTGTATTCAGCAATTTATTACAAAAAAAAAGAGATGAGCAGGACACCTGGGCAGCTCAGTGGTTGAGTGTCTGACTTTGGCTCAGGTCATGATCCTGGGGTCCGGGATAATCCTACATCGGGATCCCCGCAGGGATCCTGATTTTCCCACTGCCTATGTCTCTGCCTCTCTCTGTGTGTCTTTCATAAATAAATAAATAAAATCTTTAAAAAAAAAAAAAGATGAGCTCAGAGAAAAAATTAGCAGGAAGAAATGAAGAGGAATAGAGTCAAGGAAAAGAAAACAGCTTCTACTTATAACAAAGCATATCCGTTCTGTTCACATTTTACTGATTAAAGCAAAACATATGCTCTCTCTTATGTCAATGGAAAAGAGAAGTATAAATCCTTCCACAGGGAGAGACAGATAATTCTGGACAATAATTCAGTCTATCACACAGCTATACAATACCTATAAAAATTTTCATTAGGCACATATATCAATCCTGTGAAGTGGGTATAAAAAAGTGCAGGTGGTATTACTAGCTTCATTCTCCTAGGAAATGAAAGTTCAGGGAGATTTCCATCATAACCAAAGATCACAGAGCTCATAAGACAGAAAAAGTCAACCTAATCCCAGATTCTTGACTTTTACTGCAACATTCTTCCTACTACTCTCAGCTAGTGTTCATGAAATAAAAGGCTACACAACAAGGATATATGAACACAAATACCCCAGGTGACAGGAAGCACTGAGTGTGGGAACAGTGGTTGGGTACCAAAGAGCTCTGGGTTCCAGGTCCAGTTCTCTTATTTATGAGTTCTGTGAACTTCAGCCTCACTGAGATTCCATTTCCTTATTGGTAAAATGGAAAGAGTTCTTACTTAAAAGTGTTTGATATAGACTCTGTAATATTAGTTTAATACAAATATTTGATACTGTGTAAAAAAAAAAAAAAATTGGGGCAGCCCCAGTGGCCTGGTGGTTTGGCGCCGCCTTCGGCCTGGGTTGTGATCCTGGAGACCCGGGATCGAATCCTGTGTCGGACTCCCTGCATGGAGCCTGCTTCTCTCCCTCTCCCTCTGTCTGTGTCTCTGCCTCTCTCTCTCTCTCTGTCATGAATAAATAAGTGAAATCTTAAAAAAAAAAAAAAAAATTGGAGCCAGACTGTAAAAAAGAAGAATGAGAAGCAAGATAAAAGTACAAAACAAGCATATTTGCCTAGATGTAACTTCAGTTACATCCCTTTTTCTTTTTATAGGAAGTGATCCTTTTTTAAAGATGTACACATAAACTATGCACTTGAATAATTTATGCAATTAATATGAAGCATCAAAAGCAGCCATTTAAAATTCCTAGCCTTTTGCATAAATAGCAAAAACACAGAACTTAGGTAATAAAGATTGATAAAAAAGGCAATATTAGATGTATATTTGATTTCATGTCAAATATATATATTTGGTAATAAATATTACCAAATTACCAATTACTGTTTTGTAATGTGGCACAGGAATAATATTGTTGTCCTCATTTTCCAGAAAGAGTAAACTTTGTTCCAACTAAGTTGCTTACATTTTAAGATCTTGGACTTAGAAATCATTGTGATAGAAACTCAAAAATTCTTATTCTAGGTAATCATAATCTCATGGTCTTAGATATAGATGATACATAAAAATTTACTCACAGTTCCATTTCTCATCAATTCTTCCAATGCACGTACATATCATAATATCAATCTCACATAAAGCAGAACAAGTGCCTCTTTTTACCACCCCAATGCCTGCTATTAAATCATCGAAATGTTAACACACAAGGCTTTAAATCTCAAGCACATTACTTTTACTAGATTCTTAAAGTTCAATGTGATTTCTTAAACATAACATGCAAACAAAATATTCTATTATTACTGTGATGGCCAAGTTTGAACACACAGAGAAATAATATGTCTGGTGGACATTTTAACCACTCTCAAATGACTATTGAGTTTGGACATTTGTGCTCTGATCCAACAGAAATTGACACAAGGAGAAATCATATACGCTGCCATATAAAGGGAATCACTTAGGAAACAAACAAATCTAAGGAACAGGCAAATCTTTAATACGAGCTATTTTCAAAGCTGCAAAAATCTCCACCCTTAAGATGGAAAGAAATAGGATCCACTTAGTGAGTTGTGTCAGGATCAGCATCAAAGTCATCAGATGACCAAGGACTTTCCCTGTCAGTTAATCCCTCAAAGAGAAATGCACTCCTCCAAAAGAGAGGAATCCACACAACTTATGGTAAGAGTAAGTAACTCCAGTTACAATGTTACAGAAGAACATTGGCAAACAGAGAGGGTTTTACAGGAGCGTTGTGTAAGTGGAAAATGATAACCTTTAACATCTGCACCAAATAATGACAAAAATGGATGTAATTTGCAGAGAAGGGGAACTCCTTTCCTTTTTTTGGATTTTTTTAACTACTTGGATTTTCAACTTTTAAAAAGCAAAATTTTACTCAACCTTTCAACTACTTGAAATGTAATAATTAAAACAATAATATATCACCTTTTACCTATTATTCCTGCAAACATTAGTTAGATTCCAATGCTGGTGAATGTATAAGGAAATAAATTCTTATGCTCAGAATATAAATTGTGTGATCTGTCTAGATAGCACTGTTTCAATACACCCCAATGACTTAAATATATGTCATCACAGCAATTCCACATTTTGGATTGATTTATCTTACAGGCTAAAAAAAACAAAACAAAACAAAACAACAACAACAAAAAAACCCAAAGATGCAAAGATACATGGCATTGTAAAGCTAATTGGGAACATTGTTTCATTAGTAAAATTTGAAACAACCTAAAAGTTGTCCAATAAAAGATTTTTAAAATAAATTAGAGTATATCTATACAGCAGAATGCTATGTAACCATAAGAAAGGATCAGGTAATTACTAAGTATTGGCTTATCATATATTGAATGAAGATTAAAAGTTTAGTATTATATAGAGGGACGCCTGGGTAGCTCAGTTGGTTAATTGACCAGTTCTTGACTTCGGCTCAGGTCATGCTCTCAGGGTCGAAATTGAGCCCACATCAGGCTCTGTGCGTAGCACAAGAGTCTACTTGAGAGTCTCTCTCTTCCTCTGCCCCTCTGCACCCCAACTTTACCCTCGGCCCTCACTTACACTGGCTCTCTGGCTCTATCTCTCTAAAATAAATAAGTGAATCTTTTAAAAATGCAGTACAATATAGAAAATGTACACATTTAAATGTGCATTGCAGAGGACTGTAAAGATAAATATATTACTAGTAACACTTTACCTCTAGAGTGGGATTACGGGGCCCCTGAGAATCTCTCCCACTTATGCAGACCTGATAATTGGACTAAAACAACCAAAACTAAAACACACGCCTTGGGTCATTTTATTATTGTATTTTTCATAAGATATCTTTAAATGCTTTGGGAACTCTCATGGTTTAATGATCTTGTTGGCAGGGACATACCATATAACTTCAAGACTGCTTCAACATATTATACTAACACCAGCCAGTAAGCTTTTGCCACAATGAGAAGGAAATTACCCAAAACTGTATTATACTATATGCCAACAAATATATCTCCCACGTATCTGGCAGCGCTATCTCCCATATATATTTCTTTCCTGAATGTGGGAAGGACACGCAGGCAGGGCTCGAAATTCCCTTTAATACCCAAGTACCAAGATAAAGCAGGCAAATGCATGTTGTGCCTGACTGATAAAAAGCACTTTTTAAATTTTAGGTCACAGGATGCCTGGATGGCTCAGCGGTTGAGCACCTGCCTTCAGGCCAGGGCATGATCCTGGAGTCCCACATGGGGCTCCCTGCATGGGGCCTACTTCTCCCACTGCATCTCTCATGAACAAATAAATAAAATCTTTTAAAAAATAATAATAAAAATAAATACATAAATACATAAATTTTAGTTCACAATTTATACTAACAACTCCTGTGTCTCTCAATCTCTGTCTCTCTCACACTCTCTCTCTGTCTCTGACACATGCAATAATCTTACCTCTCCAAGTGCTTTCAGCTAAACCATAGATTATCTTTATTCTTCAAAGTTAAAAATGACACCATATACATTCCAAGTTTCCTTCACCCGGCTCTAAATAAATTAAGAGAGGGAAAATGAACAAATTTCAAACACACACATGATAAGATCAGACAAAAGAAGGGCAACAGACATAATGCAGAGTTATAAGAAATCCCTTCATTTTTGCCAAAGATGTTTCTGCAGGGTGTCTCTATTTCCCACTTCTATTAACTTAATAAATGTCTTAACTATGTCATCCGCATAATGATATTGGGAGAAAGTTTCTGGCAGACCTACTCTGAGATGTTAATAGAGTGTCTCAGAAAATAAATATTATTTTGGTTTATCTCATTAATCTTGGCCAGTCCTTCCTTCCCTTCAGCCAGCCTGCTTCAGATAGGCAAGTACTTTATCCATGTGACAGAGTTATAGGAAAATTGCCACTCAGACTTAGAAAATGAGTCTTTTCCATTTTCTGACAACCATTTATCTCCCTGCCATCAGGCAATATCTAAAATTTTTATGTGGGCTTTATCTTAAAGATGAATCCCTGTTGAATCTCAGGGGCTGTCAATATATTTTTAACCTTTGAAGGAAATGCTATCTTTCCAAAACAGGCACGTTTTATTTTCCAAGGGTAATATTACCACTTAAAACAATTATCCAAAAGCTTTGGCAAGCTACTGTATTCTTTTTATAATATGACCTCATTCCTAAGTAATTCACAAAAATGTGTTTCAAATAAATTAAACATTATTGAAAATCTCACACTAAGGCAGACACAAACTTATTAAATTTAGCTTTAAGTTACCACAAATAACAAAATCACAATTTTTAACTTCATATTTTTACTTTCAAGTCCTACCTCCCGAACTTTCACTTTTATACCTTTTTCATAAAGAAATATACCAAAATGTATGCAGTGTATATAAACCTGTCCTACATTCCAATTTTTCAAATTATCATTATTTTCTCCTCCCAAGTTTCTGTATATTCTTTTGTATAATTTGTCCTAGACTTCTTGTTGTTTCCCTGGCCTGCACCCACATTTATTTGTAAATGACATTTTTGCTCTTCCAGCAGATTTTTATCCCTAAATTGGTGATTCTTTGTTGTTCAGCTCTTATTTTAATGAAACTCCACAAATTGCTTATTTGTTACTGTAGCCTATTTTATTCCCCCACAATACTAGCTGTATCTAAGAAATCCTTTTGCTACATATGGCATGTCCAAGCCTTGACTGACCCAGTTTCCCCTTTATTTGAAAGATTTTATATCAATCAGTCCCTCAGTTCATATTGACTTGAACAACAGTTTGTTATCTAAGGAACTTATGAGATCCACCATGACAGGCTCTTCTCTCTTCCCACAGCATCTGTGCTGCATGTCTCATGGATCTTCCAGATCCACTCTCTCCCTTCCACCCTGCTCTTTGCAACAGGAAGCTGATCTCCATCAACGGGCTCCCTTGCCCTCTGGCTTCTAGTTGGGGATCACCCAAAGAGGAGCATCAACAGGAGCTTGGAGAACAGGAGGGAAGTAAAGTTGAGATAATTATTCTCCTTTCTCTGTCTCCTGATCTCTGTGTATTGGTTGACCCTGCGAGGGAAAACTTTCCATATGCCTGTCCTTTCCCAATACCACTTGGCCCCTTCAGATCTAGGGACAGAAACTGCTCCTCACTTTGCTAAATTGCCTCTTGTTAGTTTCATTAAGCACTTTGTACAGTTTAGTAAGTGATCCCCTTCTTTTTTTTTTTTTTTTTTTTTTTTTTTTAATTTATGATAGTCACAGAGAGAGACAGAGAGGCAGAGACACAGGCAGAGGGAGAAGCAGGCTCCATGCACCGGGAGCCCGACGTGGGACTCGATCCCGGGTCTCCAGGATCACGCCCTGGGCCAAAGGCAGGCGCCAAACCGCTGCGCCACCCAGGGATCCCCTGATCCCATTCTTAAACTTCTCTCAATCTACCCAAAAGGAATGTGCTTCTAAATGTTTTAACTTCTTATAGATTTTTGAAAATACTCTGAATTTCAAATTTATGAACTTTCATTTTGTGAGTGTAGGTCCTTTCATTCAAGCTACTGGTCTTTTTAAACTTTGTGTATTTGCTTACAATTTTCCGTTTAAAAATCTGTGCACGATTACTGTAGAAAATCTGAAAATGACGAAGAGAAAAACATTTATAAAACCAACTCAAGGAGGTGGCACAGTAAACAGTCTGACAAATTTTTGTCTCTGTGAAATCTTACAAAGATACATATTCTACACTTTTGTTCAATGCCATATCATATAAGCAATTCCTCACATCATGTAAGACTCTATAAAAATATTTAGTGACTGCATAATGTCTTTTCACTACATATATTATAATTTATTGAACTATTCCTCTCATGCTAGATATCTAAATTGTTTCTAATTTTTACCATTTTTAATAACTTCTATAAATATCACTGTGCATAAAACTGTCTATATTGCACACTATTTTTTTGGATTGATTTCTAGCAGAATAAATGAATCAATAGTTATAAAGACCTTAATCTTTTGATATATATTATTAAATTGCCTTCTAGAAAGTTTCCACTCCCCTAAGTATAAATGCATGACTCACTGACCTACTTAGCAGTGTTATCAGTTGTCAAATCTTTAATAAATCTGATAGCCAAAAATCGTTTCTCATCATTCTATTAATTTGCATTTTTTAAACTTCTAATGAAGTTGAAAATTTTCTCTTTTATCAATTTTCAGTTCATGTACCGTTGTAATCTTATTGTCCATTTAAGTTACATAAGCTCTCTATTTTGAGGATGTAAATTCTGTTTTTATCATGTATCTTGCAAATATTTCTCCCAAATTGATGCTTGCCTTTACATTTACAATGTTTTGTTTTGAAGAACCAAGGCTGCTTGAACTTGTTTTTCAAGTCAATTGCATTTTTTAAAATTTGTTTCAGTGCTTTTAAGGTAACAGGTCTTTCCAGATCCAGCCATGAGATAAATATTAATCTCTTCCAGTGTTTTATGGCTTGATTTTTTTAATGTTTAGCTCTATCTGGTATTTATTTTCATTGATGATAAGGTAAAGCTCTAAACCAATTTTTCCTTTTCCTTTCTTTTTTTTCTTTCCCTCTCTTTCTTTCTTTTTTTTTAATAGGAAGCTAACTGTCCCAGCATCATTGATTTTTGATATCTTGTTATTTAGATCACCTTGTATTTACTCTGAGACTGGCTACCAATATTTCCCTTCATCTCACTTCCTCATTTTTTGTAACACTATTCTGCTAGTTTAATTATCACTTATAACACATTTTACTATCCAGTAATGCTAAAAAGAATTAGCCTCTTTGTTTGTTTTTATTATCTTCAATTTAATTGAACGTTTATTTATTTATTGCATCCTAAGACCAGATAGTCTTATTTGTACTAAGAGGTATAATAAAAAAAATAAATTTGACATGATCTCAAGTGGTTTACAAATAGTTGGGGAAAAAAGACATGAATACAAATAACTAGAGTACAAGTAGAAAGAAGGTGGTATCAGAAAGTTCTTAGGTTCCATGAAAGAAACAAGGGAAAAAATGATAAACTAGAATCAGTAGAACATCTTTTACTTGAAAATAGCATTTGATCTAGGCCTTGAAAAAAGAACTAGGAGTTCAGTTGGCAAAAAGTGGCAAAGAAGAGCATGTCCATTAGAGGAACCAAGATAAGTAAGGCTATTAAACTGAGAGAATGGAAGATTCATTTGGGAAAGAGTAAATAATTCAGTATGACAAGCTTGCATGGTGCTTGAGGGAGGAGACAGAGGGAACAGAGGCAGTTTTAAGCAGGGGTCTGGAAGGATCACTGCTATGTATCAGGTAAATTACCACATCAGGCTAATGCACCAATATCTATCCCTTAACACATAACCTACTATATTTCAACAATAATTTCTCTCCAGAACTTTCCCTTTCCGCTAGTTTTTAAACACGAGAAAGCAGAATTTGCTAGTACTGCCAACCAAAACTAACACCACAAGCAATCATCATTACATTTTGTCTCAGTAATGACATCTCCAAATAGTACATATTAAGTCTGACTTTCCCCCCTCTCCCAGTGGCCTTAAAATGCTTGGTTTCATTCAGCTGGACAGGTATCACTCATAGAGGTTTTTTTGTTGTTGTTGTTCTTTCTTTTGTTTTGTTTTTTTTGTTTTGTTTTGTTTTTTTAATGCTGTATCCTTGAAATGATTCCAGGAACATCTGCTTTCCTCTTAATCTGCTTTTCAACAGAAGGCATTTCTCTATGCCACCCTTTATTGACAGCAGTTAGTCAAACTTAACAGGCAGACGTTTTAACTGGGCCCTACGCATACCAAACCATTGACTGTGGCTCGGTACCTGTGGAATCTCTACTGGTCAATATGGGCTATACTCTGTTAAAATAGCAAATAATGCACCAAATATCATCAACTTCAGTGTATTTCTCATTCAGGTATAGCAGGCAGATAGATGTTTGGCCACCCTCCCCCAATGGGTGGCTATTCCAACTACAATATTTGACCTCCAACCTTACTGCAGCAGGAGAGAGCTGAGGATCAAGAAAATGTTTTAAGGTCCAGGACTGAAAGTGGTTTATATCATTTCTGTCTGGCCAAAACTGACTGGTTTCACCCCAACCCAACTGCTAGGTGTCCCCAGAAAAAAGGAATAGCACATATCTGCCCTCGATAATTAATCCCATCTAGACTCTCCCTTTAGTTCAAATTAATACTTATGTTTTCTAATCTAAACCACACCAAAGGGGTGCCTGGGTGACTAGTAGTTGACCACCTGCCTTTGGCTCAGGTCACGATCCTGGGTTCCTGGGATCAAGTCCCACAGCAGGTTCCTCGCAGGGAGCCTGCCTCTCCCTCTGCCTATGTCTCTGTGTCTCTCAAGAATAAATAACATCTTGAAAAAAAATTTTAAATAAAAAATAAAACCACACAAAAGTGTCCCTTTTATTAGGACACTGAATACAGAATAAAGATCCCTAGATCCTGAATCATACATTTTCCTAGAGGGAACAAAAAGAACTTGTCCAATTGTCCTATTAAGTGGTCTAAATCCCTTTTTCTTCTAATGCTGTCTTTGAAATAACACCACTTTGTTGCACGCTAACATTCACATCAAACTCCAGAAATTTGAACTGTTAAGATTATGTTCCCTGAGTTTATCATAAGTGGTTCTAACCAGGGTTTCCTTACACATTTCTCTTTTCCTGGAGAGCTACCTTTACTCAATATAAAACATAATTTCTGTCTGGACAACTACTTCCTTCAACCCAAATTCTAGGTCATTGATTCTACTCTCATGGGCTTTCTATTTTTTCTTCCCTTTTCCATTTCATGTGTTCTCAACCATTTTATTATGTGTAATAAAAAAATATCACACAACAACCTCCACTTCCTTTCCCTTTTCTTGGCCTTCTTCTCATTGTCTTCTCTCCTGTCAGGCTTGACCTGAGCTGAAGGCAGGCGCTTCACTGACTGAGCCACCCAGGAGCTCCGACTCTCCGACTCTGCTGCCTCTCCTACTCAACCACTTTCATACGCCAGAATTCAAATTTCTTCATCACTAGCAATTGATTTCAGTTTTCATACAAGTGCATTAGAGACTCTAATGAATAATTATGAAAAAAAAACTACGTAAACCAGTGCATACCTCTTTAGCATTTGTGTAGATTCTGCACATAACAGAATATAGTTGTTTCCCTATAAAAAGAAGAAAGCCTTTAAACATAAACAACTTGTACTGCCGTGGACTATTTTTGCTCTTCATATTTAAAGATGAAGCTGCTAACAAGATTACTCTCAGCCAGAGGCATTCCCATGACTGATGCATGAGCTGCAATCACTCACGGTATGTAACAACCTTCTCCAGGGCCTGTCATTACTCAGTAGCCTACAGGACACTGCACAGGGTCCCTCACTTCTGACTGGCACATGTCATTGCACTGTTTGATGGAGTGCTTGCCTGATTTATTTTGTCTGTCACAATTAGCCTTTAACTACCACATGAACACACACACGGACACACACACACGCACACATGCACATGTTGTGTGTATCTCCACATCATGTCATAAACATCCTTATCCATTCCCAACTGGCTTTACTGAAACCCTCCCATTGCCTGCACCATCTCTCCTCTTTCCTAGGAGCCCTGCCCATCTTTCAAGTTCTCATTCAGGCTCTGCTCCTTCTGTGAACCTTCCATGTCCACTCTAGCTTTCAGAGATTCCTCTTCCTCTCACCTCCTACAGCATTTCAACACTTCACTGTTCACTTTCACTTCACATGTATGGGTCTTTCCTCTTCAGGTACCATTTTACTTCCTTCAGGTGAGAGACTGTTCTTTGGATGGCCTCTGTACCTCTCACAGCACCTAGCTGGCTCTCATATGTAGTTACCTACTTGAAATACCCTGCCTTCAAACCCCCACACTTCTTTCAAGGCTCATTTCAAATTCCACGTTCTCTAAGTATTCTTTCCAAGTCCACTTCAAGGCTGCTTGTATCTTACTGTGCACTACCATAACACTTTGCTTGTACTTTTAATGGGTCATTCTTTCTGCTTTGAAACATAATCAATTTCTTGTATATTTTTCTTCTTTACCCTCATTAGGTTAAAGGATCTTAAGAGACATGTTCATCTTTGTACTCTTCACTGTACTTTGTGCTCTGCATAAGACTTTCCTTGGGTTTAGAATGAAGGAATAAATGGTGAAAAGAAAGGCAATAGTTGAAACTCTGCATAAAAAGGAAGGTGACATGAAAGAAACTGTGGCCAGTAATGGGAGGAAGTCTTATCTAAAGGCCTCATCTCTACCACTGACTAGCTGTGGGGACCAGGAAAGCCAAGTAATTTCTCTAAGCCTGACTTTCACCATTTGTAAAAATCTGTGGGTATCATAAACATTAATAAATAACATAATTTTTAGGAATACAAACTGCAGTATTTGAATCTTAACTTTGCCAATTACCACTTGGGCAAATCCTCAAACTATAACAAGTTTTTTTTCTCACTTATAAAATGATCATAGTACAGGCTGATAGCCTTCTTCATAGTGTTTTGCTGAGGATTTAGCGAAGTAAATAATGTATATAATGATATTACTAAAAGATCTAGAATATAGAAAGTGTGGTGTGCCTTGTACTTACTTGTTAGTATTATTAGCATTATTATTACCTAAGATATCTTTCATGTTTAAAAATCAATGATTCTATGATAGCATGTTCAACAGCACCATAAATTTCTGAACACAAGTCTTGCTTGAAGACTCAAGTTAACACTGAACTGATCATTTGTCTGCCTGCCTGTTGACTTAAAATAGGCTTCTTGATGGTGACATCTAATTTTTAAAGTGTTGGCTTATGACAATTTTAAAGTGAGAAATCTACAGGAAAGTTAAAATTTACTTAAAATTTCAGGATCCAGTGTTGACTATTCTAGGCTAAGGCTTGTAAAAGAGATTGATCAAAATGGCCACCATCATAATACTCTTAGAGTTAGCCTTGATGGTAGTACAGCACAATATATTGAATCAAACTGACTTGGGTTCAAATCTCATTCTACACTTAACTGCTATGAGAACTGGAACTCTAGGCAAATTGACGTCTTTGTGTTTCACTTTCCTCATCTGCAAGATGCAATAATAATTACTGCAAATTCAAAAAGTTATAAGCATTAAAAAAACACATATATTGAGTGTCTGGCATACAGAAAATACCTAACATATATTGGCTGTTGTCAATATTCATGCAAGTGCTCTGTACCTGCAAAGTCTTATAAATAGAGGCTATTGTCATTTTTGCTACCACCATACCCCATGTAAGACTACTGTATGAAAATATTAAGCAGAGAAGAAGTAAATATTAGAGCAAGAAGGAGAAAACATCAAGGTTAGGTCACAGAAATAGAAGTTAAATAAGTAAATTCTGGGAAAATTTTGGAAATTACATAGACCTTAAGGTGGAGGGAAGAGAGAAACAGAGAGGAGATCTCCAGGTAGGGCTGAAGAAGGGATTGAGACCAGACAAGGAGAAGAAAAGGAGAGAACAACAGAATTATTTGAATTTTTTAAATCATAGGCTAAGGAATGGGAAAAGCATGATGGGAATAGAATAAGGTACAGGTAAAGGCTCAGGCCAAGCTGCTCTGTACATATGCCATTGTTGGTTTTCCTGCTATAGTATCCACACCTATGATACCCGCATTAGAATAATAAAATATAGATGCAAATGAAGTGTAATCATGGGTGTTGTTTTTAAGAACTGTCCAAGAAGAACTTCTGGAAGAATTTGTGTCTTAGACGAAGACTGATGTCATGAACAAGAAGAATATAGCATTTTATATAGGTGACCTTGAGCTATTTGTTGTTAGACAGCATCCTGAGACTACTGATCTCTCGCTCCTTCCAATTACTTTGGTTGGCATCAGCATTAAGCAATAAATTCTAGTTATATTTCCATGCTTTCTCAAATGGTCCATTTGCCAATGTTGACACTTAGAAGGAAACCACAGATGTCAGGGACCCACAACTGGGGGTAGGTAGATGCTCACTTTCTGTTGCTTGCCTGCCCTCCCAATCTCCTTACCACAATCCTCCATCACCACCCATGCAGGGTGGGGTGCACCAGAGGAATAGTAGAAGAGTAACAGCATAGACTATTTACTACCCCATGAAAAGATAGAAAAGCTCAACAAGAAAATCAAGATCATCAATAATGTATTTATCCAGTTTCCCAAACTAGGTCACCCAAAAAAATTTCACATGATAAACATGGCAAATTAACTTCAACTGAGAATAACTGAAAGTACTATAAAACTCTTCGAATAAATGTGGGTGCTAATTACATCATTTTAAAAAATTAAAACAGAAAATCTCCCACTTGCATAGGACCATTTTAAACTATTCCCTCTTCCTCTGCCAAGCCTCCTCTCTTCTATTTTCTTACCTCCAATTGCTAAGTAAACATATGACTTCATCCACTAATAGGGCACTTTGGTAGAAAAGTTTAAAAATCATAGGATTTTGTTTCCTTCACATCACAAAGACAAATACCCTTAGATGAATGTGTTGGTACAGAATGAAAAGTTTCTCACTTCCCACACAGTATTTTAATAAGCACCAGCTAAAAAGCCTTCCTCTACCCTGTGGTTCTTCAGTTCTGCATCTGTCACTACCTTTGTGTTACTACATTTGTAAATTTCCCTCTTTTGAAAGTCACAATCTGTCCTTCACCAAACACACCACCCAACAGCTTCCCTGATGAAAATATATGTTTCCCTATTTTGGTTTCCTGATTAGACATGGGAGAATGTAATACCACTTGCCTGTTTCTCCCCTCATTGAGGATGGAAAATTGCTAGTTTCCCCTATATAATAGGAGGTATTAGTGGGGAGCTGACTGCCCTGCTTCAATACTGCTGCTCAGCTATAATCTTTACCAAGAGTGTCTCGCTTTTCCTTAATGATTTCATAGGATTTGGCTTCCGGAGAAATCATCCCATCAATCTGCAGTCCATTTTTTTAAGCATGGAGTCATTTTGGATTTTTCTGCAAATATAGCACTAAATGCAGTATTTGCTTTTCACTAAATATTTAGATTATATGAATTTGGTGATAATGGGGGTAAAAGTACATGAATTAAATCCTTATTATTAATAAACAAGTATATATTCAATATTTCCATAGATATTCATAGTATTTTCATCCTACCATTGAAAGCTATTGTTTCTATGTTCCTTAACACACATTCAGTGATGCAAGGAAGTATTTCTTCCTCATTAAAAGCAGAAAAGATAAAGTCAGTGAGATGAAGTGATTTGGACAGGAGCAAGTCAGCAGTTGATTGAGAGAACTCCTTATATAAGGAGTATGGCATTAGGTAGGATTGAACAAATAAGGAAAACAAATTTTGTCTGATTGGCTCTCAGTAGATTTTAGAGTGGCAATGAATGAAGTAAAGCTAGAGTAAGAGGTGGCATTAGATGACAGAGGCCAGCCAGGTCAAGCAACAGGAATGGACAAATAGACAAGCCCTTACAGCATCTACTTCATAAGGTCGTGATGATTCAACAACACAATACACACAATACACATAAAGCCCTTCACACGGTGCTGAGTGTGATTCTTAAACATGAGACAAGACTATAGAGGAAAATGAGGATTTGACAAATTGTTCGTCTAGTGCCAGCTCCAGACACATAGAGGAAATCAGCATTTTTTATATACAGTGAAGTACACAAATCTATGTACAAAAAAAAGTTTTGATAAAGGTATACAGCTGTGTAAGCGCCACCCAAGTCACGAGTATAAAGCATTTTTGTCACCTCATAAAATTCACATGTGCCCCCTTGCGGTCAGTCCCCACCTCCAAGCCAACCTGTTGTGATTTCTATCACTGCATCTTCATTCTGCTACTTCTTGAACTTCATGTGAATGGAATTATGTCATATGTACCTTTTCATGTCATTTTAGCTTTTCCACCTTAACTTGTTCTTGAGATGTTACATGTATAAATAGTTTATTATTTTCTATGGCTGAATAGTATTCCATTATACATGATGGCTTGTTTATTCATGCTCAAATGGATACTTGGGTTGTTTCCAATAGGCTATTATAAATAAGGCTGCTCTAATTGTATAATTGTATAATTCTTCTTGTGGACATATAATTTCATTTCTAGGATTAGAGTTGCTGGGTCATATGTTTAATAGCTGTTTTCCAAAGTGGTTGTACTATTTCACACTCTCTCCAGCAACATACGAGTTTTATACTTTTGTCAACATTTTCAATTATCGGTCTTTTTTTTTTTTATCATAAACATTCTAGTGGGCATGAAGTGACACCACATACTAGGTTAATTTGCATCTCTGTCACCCAATGTTGTTACATATCTTTACATTTAAGTCCTATTCCAATCTGAATCAATTGTTATGTGGATTGTAAGGTAGAAATCAGGAATGAGGTTTCCTTTGTTTTTTTTATACATGTCTCCAGTTATTCTAGCTCCATTGAAAGAAAGATTTTCTCTTTCTCATTGAACTTTATTAGTACCTTTATCAAAAATCACTTGACCATATAATTATGGGCCTCTTTCTAGATTATGTTCTGTTACAGTGATCTACTTATCTATCTTTATTCTAGCACATTTCTTCACTAATTATAATAGCTTATAGTAAGAGTTAATATTAGAGATTTTGAGCTTTCCAATTTTGCTCTTTTTCATAATTGTTTTGATTATTGTCCATTCTTTTCAAGTCCATGTACATTTTTACATCACCTTATCCATTTCCGTAAAAAATTTTTGATGACATTTTGATAGAGGTTACACTGAATCTATCAGTCTTCCAATACAGGAGTATGTCAAGTCTTTTCATTTATTTGGAATATCTTTAATTTCACTCAGCAAAGTTTTTTTTTAGATATTATTTATTCATTCATGAGAGACACAGAGAGAGAGAGAGAGAGAGAAAGAGGCAGAGACCCAGGCAGAGGGAGAAGCAGGCTCCATGCAGGGAGCCCGACATGGGACTCAATCCCTGGTCTCCAGAAACAGGCCCTGGGCTGAAGGCGGCACTAAACTGCTGAGCCACCCGGGCTGCCCCAAAGTTTTATAGCTTTCATTGTAGAGAGCTCTTGCATAGATTTTGTCACATTAATTCCTAGAATAAATTTCTTGATTCTACATTAAAATGAAATTTTTTAGATTCAATATTAAAATTATTTGCAGTTACTACGTAGAAATAAAATACACTTTTTTAAACCTTATGTCCTGACGACTTACTAAATTCATTTAAAAGTTACAGTATGTTTTTTGTTGTTGATTTTTTTGGGTTTTTGCTAGTTTGGGTGTTTTTGGTAGGACACTTGAGGCAAAGTAATCCCATAAATATAGACTTCTGTCAAAGTACTGACTTTCTATGGCTAAAGCCTATCCAGTTTCTGCCTGCTTATGGTCATTCTCCATGCCTTTAACTAATTGTGTGTGTGTGTGTGTGTGTGTGTGTGTGTGTGAGTGTGTGACTGTCTTCATTTTGTGCAAAATTTATAATTGTTCTCTGCAGGAGAATTGTTTTGACAATGTACTTCCTCATGGTTGACCAGCAATCTTCTTTTAATATTTTTCATCTTATGACAGTGAGTTGGTGAAACAACTACATATTATTACATTCTCTTGTATTTAACATACAGTAACCTTTATGCTCATAAAAACTTAGAGTGGGTGAGATCAAGAAGCACTGGAGAAGAACATATTGTGACGTTCAAAATAAGGAGATTTACAAATGTAGTAACATGAGTGGGGTATAGTTTGTTCTGCTGGCTTGTTTTTCAAACAAGAATATTTGAACATTAACGTGTTCAAATACCTTTTCCTGCCAAGTCAACATAATCAAACAAATAGATTAAGAAGGCAACAGAGCACTCAGAGGTATTATAAGGTAAACTGAATAACACTCCCACGCATGAAGACTGTTAAACAAATGAAAATCATCTCTCAGGGAAATAGTGCTGGTCCCCAACATCAATTTAGTCCCCTCTGCCTGAAAATAAGGTGATTTCTTTTCTTTAAGGTACTCAAATTCTTGCTCACACTGCTACCTTTGGTAATATTTTCTTCTTGTCAGAGCTAGGGCTGCAGTGGCAACGAGACAGAAGAGATAAGAAATCCAGGGGTTTGGACTTAAAAACAAGGTTCTGAGTTAATTACACTTGGAAAGGGTTAGGAGGAATTTCTGAGTCATAGGTACAGCCATCCTCATCATAAGTGAGCCATCATCCCATGGTGCAGGTAGGATAGGAGGCAGAAATAAGGGAGTAAAATATCCACTCCTCAAGATTAAGGGACGGTTTCAAACATAAAGAGCTAATGAAATCTTGGGGGGCAGCAAGGGGCCCGAATAAGAGTGTTATCACAGGGGAATGTGATATCAAAAACAAAGATGATATAATACAGGACACATATCACAAAGGCATTTTCAATGTTGAACATAATTCAGACCTCCAGTGCTTTTGAGTGCCGGATCCATCATCTTCTAGTCACAGGATCTGGGGAATGTTGCTTCCTCTCCCTGTGTTCCATTTTGATGTCAGGAAACAGGGATGCTGTGACTGAGGACGAGACCTCAGTGTCCAGGGGTCGTAATTCACTGATCAATGCCTGAGTCTCCTCACAATGTAGCCTTTTCAGTCCCACTCTGGCCATTCCAAACTCTCCTCTCTCTACTCCTATTCTCTAGCGCCTCGATCTCTCCAACTTTAGATCTAGCCTCTTCAGAATTAAACTCCAATATTTCCAACTGCTTTTAAAAACTATGTTAAGTTGACTTCCAAGCCAGCCTATACACTTCACTCTAAAGGCTGCTCTCAGAAACCATTGGTCCCATGGAAACCTCCTCTCTTCCCGCAGATGTTTCACATCTATTTATGTAAGTAACCAGATACTACTGCTCTAAGCACTTTCACAGTGCTATAACTAAGCATTCCATATTCCTACTTTGCTAAAGGCAATATTAAAAAAAATGGTACTAAAAACACAAATAAAGGGAAATAAACACAAAAGTGTCTTTTGAAACCTCACAAAACCTGTTCAGAAAAGCAAGCACTTTTAATTAGAAATGCTACAAGACTGCAGGGGTAGCAAAATGTGATTCCTTAAAACATAATAGGATGTGCTGATTCACAGGCTGGAGATCTAAAACCCAGAATCTGTCTATTGGCAACAGCAATTCCGGTCCTTCTAACTCCGTTTCTGAAAACTCAGCCTTCATGGGAACTTTTACAGATAAGCAAAGCATGGACTCCACCAGAGGAAAATGGGCATAGCTTTTCAGTGTGTGAGACAACTTATTTGTGTGATTCTCATTTAGTGGCAAAGAACGTTAAGTGCTCCTTATCCCTGAAAAGCTCCTCTTGTCCATCTAGGATTGCGGAGATTTGTGTAGGTGGTATCTTTGCTTAAAATCCTTCAGGCCTGCAACAAATAATTTGAAATATTTAAAACACCATCATGAAAAACATTTGGCTTGGTTTATTCTGCCAACGAGAAAACGAAGGGGAAGTGACTATGATCAAATAAAATCGAGGGAAGTGCCTTATCTCACATGCCTCGGTTTACCCTTTTTGAGTATCTTATGCCTAACATGAGGTTGTTTCTGGGAAATGCTTTCCAGCAGATACAGAGGATCACTGCCTGTCTGATGTCAGGCATAGAACCCACAAATGCAAGTCATCCTCAGGTAGTAAGCACGGACATAACCAGGCATCTAACTTTTCATTTTATATTGCACAATATTCATCTGAGCCACCACACGAGAATAGCCCAGGACCACTATTCTGCACCCCTGACCTAAAACACTATAAATAATAAAATCTATTATTTGAATGTTCCCAATAAAAACGAAAACAATTAACTATGAGGCAAGGATTTCCTCTTGCCTCTGAGATCTGCCTGTGTGGATCCCAATAGAAGTGTTGGATGTTATAACATATTTCAATTTTAGTAGTTTCTAACAAAGGTTTAGGAGTATTCCTGGATACAATCAAAAGAACAAGTAAAAGTCTTATCCTAAATGACTCCTCTTCCCCTGCTATACATCCCTTCTGATAGCTAATGTTTGTGTCAATTTGTCTGGGCCAAGGAATGCCTAGATAACTGGCTACACATTATTTCTGGGTATGTCTAGGTGTTCCCTGAAGAGACTACCACTTGAATTAGTGAACTAAGTAAATTAGATGGCCTCTCCCATGTGGGTGGGTCTTAGCCAATCCATTGAGGACCTGATGAGAACAAAAAGGCAAAGGAAGGCTGAATCCATTCTCTGCCTGAATGCTGGGCCAGGATAACCACTTTCTCCTGTCCTTGGTACTCCTGGGTCTCACATCTTCAGAACCAGACTGAGTCTCTAGCTTGTAGGCAGAAGATTATGGGACTTCTCAGTTTTCATAATTGCATGAGCCAATATGTTACAATTAATAATAAAATCTGTATATACTACTGCTTCTATTTCTCTGGAGAATCCTGACTAATAAAATAAATAATTTCACAAAATTCTCACACTTCAGGATGGTAAAAAATAATAAGTCAAATTTTTAAAAATTGTTTATTGACTGTCCATTAAGTATAAAATACTAGGATAGGCACTGTGGGATATAAAATAAAGAAGATAAACAGTTTTCTTCTCTTAAGAGTTTATTGACATTTTACCAATTCCAAAATATAATCCAGCTTCAAAAGATGAGAATTTACCATAAAGGTTGATACTTAAAAGAATAAATGAATTGTTGGCTTGATGTACAATTTTCTAACATTATTCTAACCAACAATGAAACAAGTAATCCTAATGCATCAGAGGCAATAATATCTATTTGGATGCCTAAAATGTGTGTTTATTTGGATGCCTAAAATGTGTGTTTATTTGAAGTTAGGTAAACATTTATTTTAAACCTGTCACATTCTATTCTGTCTTTGCTTCATATTGAATTCATTTCCCTATTTCCTGCAATTTCTAGTCTTCGAATCAAATTCATGGGATTTTAATAAGTATTCCTGGTCTGTCTTTAGTTTAGAATAAATAGGATCAGTATTTCCCATTCAAAATCCCAAATTCAACAGACCCTTTGAGATATATCCATTGATGTATGAAAACAAACAAACATGAGCTCTGAAGTCAGAGAGTCCTGGGTTCTCATCCCAGCTCTCATGCTGTCATTCTGACAATGTGACCATGGGCCAGTTAGTTACCTTCTCTGAGCCCTTGTTTTCACCACATGCAATTTCCCTAACACACAATACATTATAACAATTGTGAATAAAAAACACTGCTTATCTTTGTTGAGGATCTGACATTGCCTCAGGGTGGTAGTTCTAAAGATCAGCTATTACCAAGTTTAAAAGATTTTAGTGCTTGAAAGGGATAGGGCCAATCTCTTTATTTGACACATGAAGACACTGAGATACATAGGAAGGAAGTAACCTGCCCATGGCCACATATGTAGATAGTAGCTGACCTTGGATCAGGTCTTGACACTGCTTTTTCTAGCAGTATGGTAGATATTTCTGTGAAAACTATAGAGAAGTAGACTGACTCTATAATGATCTTTGAGATCTGCAAATTAAGGATTTGCCTATTAATACCCACTCCTTTTTTTTTTTTAATTTATGATAGTCACACAGAGAGAGAGAGAAGCAGAGACATAGGCAGAGGGAGAAGTAGGCTCCATGCACCGGGAGCCAGACGTGGGATTGGATCCTGGATCCAGGATCACGCCCCGGGCCAAAGGCAGGCGCTAAACCGCTGCACCACCCAGGGATCCCGATACCCACTCTTAAAAGATAGTTCTTAGATCTCTGAATCCTAGATCTCTTATGCAGAAAAATAGGTACTAATCATTAGTCTCTGGGCCTCATTTTTTTCCAGTATAATAAAAGAAGAAATTTTTAACTTCATAAATTTGTTTTTTCATCACTTAGCTTTTCTTTTAAAAAAGAAAAACAAACTGAAATGTGGATAATTGAAAGTTTCAGCTAACTGGGTCCTACTTAATCTAGGTTTTACTATTTCTAAACATGTCATTACAAACTCTTATTTGTATAATTGCTTTAGAGTTTGTCCCATATGGTGCCTTCTGTTCCCTAAGCTGAGCTGACCCTAAAATGAAGAACCCTTTGAATTCAATCTGAGTAGCTATACTCCGTTCTTAAAACTAAGATGGCATTGTAGGCTGTTTTTGAGCTGGTGTCTTTTCCCATATTTTTATTTTTAAAAATCCAATTTGAGCTCTTTGCCTCGTGCCCTCATCTCAGACACCATTAAAAAAAAAGTGAGTAAAAGAAAATCTTTTCCCATAGAAAATCTCACCCATAATGATGCCAACAGGCCTTTCCTTTTTCACTGACTGCCTGGCCGACGCATATATTGGAAATAAGTGAAGAGGGAAAAATAACAAGGAACTAGTTTCTGCTGAGGGGAACAAAGTCTACAGTTATGAAGTTGTAAGGAAAAGCACAATGGAACATAATTTTAGTATCACTGAAGAAAGCAATTCTCAGCAGGAAAGCAGTAACAAAGAACTAAAAATCTTAGGAAACACTCAAAATAGACAGTAATAGCACAAAGACATTACAATGTTTTAAATTGCAAGGTGAATTGAATGATAGAGGGACTGTCTTGAGAACTCCTGAGATTAGTTCTCAGATATGTTTTCTTTTCTTTTTCTTTCTTTCCCCTGAGCAATGATCTCATCCGTTCTAGCCTTCTGGCTTCTATGTCAACAGCAACAGGGAAAGACACTTAAGATATTCATTAATTAAGACTCATTATGTGGTTCTGCTGTGAAGGATAATCACTTGTTAGCTTAAGACAGGACTTCTGACTTAAAATATTTACGTGGCAGGCTCTCTGCTGTGAAGTTAGACTTTAAAAGTCAAACTGATGACAGGAACTAGCTAGATCTTCTAAATGAAGCAAATATTTTTCGAATTTCAGCAGAAGAGGAAGAAAAATCTTTAATTAATTAATGGAATGGAACAAGTAGCAATTCGGTCTGACTTTATATTTCCACATCACTTGTTCTGTATAAAACAATGACAATATTGTTTATGCGGTTTTCAAAGAACTAAAGAGAAAGGGAAAAATACTTGAATGCTTCCTATATGCAGAAAAAGTCAAAAGCAATGACATACCAGTAATAGAGACTTCTGGTTAGATAGTGTTGGTGCTGAAGATACCAAAAATGTTCTCTGAGACCACATTAACCAAAGGTACTTTAATGACATCTTACAAGTTGAGTAAGTGTCAAGGATCATCTTTCTTTTACTGACGAGAAAATGGAGCAGAGACAGTTCTGTGATTTAGCAAAGATCAAATGTCAGTAAGCAAACAATCTCAAAATCAGAGGCTTTCAAGTCTCCATTGACAGTCCCAGCCCACAGGGTCAATTCTCTAAGTACTATGTGAGAAAATCATCTGAGATCATTAAGGCTCAAGGTCTGTGAGCTCTTGGTTTAGTTCTATCCTTTTTTTTTTTTCTTTGTTATAAGATCATTGGTTCTCCTATGCAAAATCAGAGTATTTGTCTAATAGCATCCTCTGAAAGTCCTAATTGAAAGTTGGTTATTTGGAAGGAAAAAAAAAAAAAAACCCAAATGTGTATAACTTAATTATGCCTCATGGTACTTTTATGATTGATTTCTTACTTTGCTATTAGCACATACTCCTATGTTTTAGGCAAATGCAAGGAAGGCATTTTAAAGTAAGTTTATGAAAGGAATTGCGTACCTCCTGGAAAGCAATCCACATGCATCAACTCTTTCCTCTCACAGATTCTGTGCTCTGAAATCCCATTCAAAGGAATCATTTGTGCTTTTGATATTAATGGTAAGACAGGCTCAAGCCTTTATAAATGAAGAAAATAGCTATGAGGATTTTGCTGTGTAGTATTGTAGCTTTACAGATTTTCAATTAACCTTTGTGCCTGCTTGGCAAACACCACAATGGTCAGACTCCACTGCCATAGACTATGTCACAGTGCACAAAATACTTTTAAAGAATTTAACTAAGTCTTGAAGGCAGTTTGTGCAAAGAAAGGCTATAGAGATCATCCTAATTATTTACTTGTATAGAAATACTGATCAAAACAGGAAAAGTTCTCTGTTGCTGACAAGTAAATACTTATTATGCTCTGTGCAATATTAAATGTCATTAATTTATCCAAGCATAATATCATTGTTATATTTTAATCCAAGTATTAAGTAGAATATTGGGCTTGGGTGTTATAAAAGCGCATAAAAAGACATAATCCAGTCTTTCCAGAGGTCAAAGGAATGACAACGCTTCTTTTGATTATTTGTCTGTTTGTTTTTGTACAATGACAATACTTCTATAAGATGCACTGAAAGCACACATGTACAGTCCACAAATAAATGACACTAGGAAAGACGGTCTTTATTTTCAGAACCAGTTTTCTGTGTTCTGGATATATTTATCACTGAAGTGGTGCATAAGAAGGAAACCAATGGCTCTGTCCTTGTGTAAAATGCTAGCTCTTAAATTTACTTTTCTCCAATGTCAAAATAAGTTCAGAGTGAAGCACAGAGTGTGGGACCCAGGAAATCTAACAAAAATCCCCTACCCCTGGACAAGCAGAGCAGGACTAACTCCATTTTGTGCTACACCTGCATCTCATGTAAAACCCCCACATGACCTGCCTATTGTTTAAGGCACTCCCTCACTGTAGTTTAGCTATTAAGCACACCCTTATCAGAAACCAGCACACTTAGGAATGCGGGACCTCTGACCTTTAACCAGCCAAGGAATGAAAACCCCTCTTTTGCCCTCCAAACCTGCGCGCCAATTCTAACCAGAATAATAGGCTAGTTCAAATGGTCACTATAGGGTGAATCGTGATTCAACTGGCCACCTGCGTGTGGACCAACATGACTGTGCAACTTCCTGCGTATGTTACAATCTCATTGGCCACTGGCCCCTATAACACTGCTGTGCTTCTTAGTCTCGGGGTCCAAGCCCCTGCTCTGCTGTATGGAGTATACTTGGACCCAAGCTCGAGCTTGTAAATAAACCCTCATGTACTTGTATCCATGCTGGCTCCTTGGTGGTTTCTCGGATTTGCAATCTTGGGCACAACAAGAGGAAACCCAAAGGATTGCAAAGTAGGGAATGCCATTGATATCTACTAGTTTTGCCTTACCAGTCAAACCAGTGAAGGGCATTTCATTCTCTGGAAGTCATCTTCTCATGCATCATACAGTCCATCTGATTACAGGTAAGGCTCCTGATGCATCCACCTGAGCCACTGGGACCGAGGGCTCTTTGATACAGAAAAAGTATTTCTCCTTAATATGCCAGAAAATAGCATGCCTTCTAATCCTCATTTATAAACTAAATAACCTCTCTTACTTAAAATAAGGCTCAATTCAGATACTAAATCAATAGATATGGTAATAATCCCTGTAACATGAGCTATTTATATATAGAATTCAAGCATTCCTTAAACAAGAAGTTACTACAAGGGGACAAGAATGAGAAACATTATCTGTCTTAACTAAATCAAGTTCATCCCAGAAGCAGAAAATCCTTCAAGAATGGGATTTCCTTTTTTGAAATCTGTTTAGCAAGTTTCAGGACTGAAAACAGTTCAAGAGCTGCAAAAATTTCTGGAAATGGTGGAATGAGACAATTCCAAAATAGGGAAGATTTGAGGTATTCAAATTTCAGACTTGAATTATAAGAGGCCCTCTACCAATCCACAGAAAATTGTACCAGCAACTCATGGAGAAGCCAGGCAGGAGACCAAAAGATGGATCTGCCAAAGCAGAGGCTGAATCAGACCTGAGGATATTATAAGACAATCTGCTCACAAAACCTTGTATCTTCCTGAGAAGGCTGAGGCATGGGGAGTAGTGGAGGAAAGAAGAAGGGTTCTATCAATATTTTTCTTTCCTCCTCTTCCCATTCTAAAGAATGGCCTCTTTTCAAATAAAGTAGATACCACCAGAACTGTAGGGTGGTTGAGTAGGTGTGTATTTAGAGAAACTTCTAGTTTTCCTCCTACCTGTCTGATTCCTCCTCCTGCTTTTCTTTCGCAGATCTAAAATTTAAAATGCCACAGTATTTATTCCTTGGTTCTCCTTTCTTCTCCATCTTTACTCACTCCCTTGGTGACTTGATCCATTCCCATCACCTTTATGACATTGAATCCCAAATTTCTATCTCTAATCCCAACCTCACTTCTTGCCTACTGCACTATTCTCATTGGATACCTACTCACCATTTCATATTTAACTTGCCAAAAAACTAAATCATTGATCTTCATACACACACCCACCTCCAAAAATATCCACTTTTACCTATAGTCTTCCTTATCTTTGATGATAATGATTCCTTCCTTTTGTTCCAGTAAAAAGCTTTAGAGTCATCCTTGACTCCCACCCCCATCCTGCAACACTCATCTAATCTTTCTACAAACACTGTTGTGTCCACCTTCAAAATATATGTAGTACCTGACCCTTTTCCATCACCTCCATTGCTTTCACACTGTCCGAGTCACTGTCATCTTGTTCTATTTCAACTTTCAAGTCTTTGTCCAACACTAGGAGACACAATGTTTCTTCACATAGTCTCAATAAAACCTGAATTATATTGTGGCTCCATAGATTTTTTTCCTCTTTCCTTTGCGTCCAGTTTGGGAAAAGAAACATGTATCTAGTCTTTAAGTTGGTGGAAACAGATTCTTTTTTAAAAAAATATTTTATTTATTCATTTATTTATTTTAGAGCAGGGGGAGGGGCAGAGAGAAAGGAAGAGAGAGAATCTCAGACTCCTCCCTGAGCAAGAAGACTGAGATGGGGCTTGATCTTATGACCCTGAGATAATGACCTGAGCCAAAATCAAGGGTTGGACTCTTAACCAGCTGAGCCACCCAAGCACCCTGATGGAAAAAAGATTCTTATGAATAAAATGTAAATTCTTCCAAATCTATTGTTTACCCAAGTTCTATATGATCTTTACATCTGATACTCAACAGTCCAGATTTTCAAAACCCAGAAATCCTTGCTTCTGCTTTGGTGCTACAAGCCTGTCCTGTGACAGTGGATGCTTCATAAAATGTACCTAAACAGAGGGAGAACAAGTTGAAAAATAATTGCTGGGAATGAAAAAAACATGCAATAGATGCCTCTCCATCTGCAGATTGAAGGGCAGGCCGGTATAACTGATGTTGCTGAAAGAACGCCTCCTTAGCCAGTAAGAGATTTGGCTATTTTAGAAATTCAAAGTCCCCAATGGCCTCAAAAATAGCCTTCTATATTTCTTCCTTTCTTCCTCTACTACTTTTCCTGTATCAAGGATTTCCTTTATTAGGGAAATTTAAGACATCATATAGTTCTCTTTCACACTAAAGTTTTCATTGAAATCCCTACTAACCTCTGAATCCCCTTTACCTCTACACACTGAAACCCTCAAAGGATAGCATCCATTGCTTCTAGATGAATTTGGGCCAGGGTTCACAATTAGTCTATGGTGCAGAAATGGGTGATCATGAGGATACTTGGAAATTCTGGACAGGCTTAACTTGTAACAAGTGTGAATAATTTTAGGTCAACAAACTCAGGCGTTCAAGAAAAACAATGTTCTATTGTATGGCTGAATTTAATTTCTATTTTGAGTACTCATTTTGTTAGGTGATAGTCAATTCAGGTTCTCTCCCACCTTCTTTCCCCCAGATTCCATTTTATATTCTAGACGAAGGATAAAAAGAAACTACCCGGAGAAACAACATCAACAAAGTTGGACAACATGTCTATGGAGAGACAAACTTCACAGATCACCTAGAGACCAGAGTCAGGATTGTGTCTAGGGCTGTCTAGGTCCTAACAACAAGGATGGGGACTTCTGATGCTTCAGCTGATTCAAGAACTAAAAAGGTCTCATGTCTGTAGACATTTCTTTAAATGGAAATACCAACATTGTTCATATAATTCTTCAGCGTTACAAGCCCTGGTAAAAAGAGCAGTGGCTGACAAAAACTGACCTTCACTTTCACTTTGGCAAGATCTTAGCTGTGAAGAAATTTCACCAGCTACAGTTGCCCCATATAAAACAAGGGGCAAGAGAAAAGCAATGCAAAGATATGTGGCTTCTGCTCCTCTTCCATATAGTGACCTTGCTCTTGTTTCATTCTTGGCTAAACAAATAGGGAATTTTAGCAGGTGTGTGTTTAGTCTCTTCTTGCCCATTCAAAATCTTACCTGTAATGCTACAATATCAAAATATATCATCTAGTGTCTTGGATAAATCATCTCTGACATGAAGCCTAGAAGGTGCAGCATGGTTCTTTGCAAGATCAATTATAGATGATGATGATGATAGATAGATAGATAGATAGATAGATAGATAGATAGATAGATAGATAGACAGTGTTGATTATTGGGTTGCCTACCAGCTGTAGATGTTTCCCTTGACCTGACAATGTAGGTTAGCAGGCTGATAGGCAGCAAGGGTTAATAAGACTGAGCCTCTGGGGTGAAAGGCAAATGCTTTTTATCTATCTATCACATTGTTGCTGCTGCTTTGCCCCTTCCTGAACTCCTTGAACTCTAGGTTTCTGACCCTGTCCTTGCACCTAACCCAGATTTTGTTCTGTTATTGCCGATTATGAGCTCTGACTCTGATAAGCTTGGAAATAGCAGATCTAGAACAAATGACTACATCTCTCTATGCTCCTATCAAATTTAGCATAGAACTTTAAGTCTTAAGGACAAGATCACTGTAAAAATTGCTGTTTGTAAATTATTAGTTTGCCAGGTCATTATCAGTAACATGAGCTTAACCTCTCTTGTATGTATTAAATAAGATTTCATTTCTCACATCCAACACTGGCTTAGAGCTCTGTTGTCCAATATAGTTGCCTCCAACTACATGTGCCTTTTGAATATTTAAAATATATATTTGATTTTATGTAATTTTAACTAATTTAGACTTAAATTTTATAACTGATAATTCATTTCAGTTATTAGAAAATTTTAAGTATTTTTGAAACATCTTAGATATGAATCTATTTTTTCTGTGCTATGTTTTATGAAATCTAAATGCAGACAAAATATTTCCAATATTAGTATGCCGGCTGTAAGTGGACAATACATACTAGATTGTGAAGACTTAGTACAAAGAATATTGAGAATGTATAATATCTCAATTTTATGGTGTTTATGCTTTTAACCAGTAATATTTTGGATATACTGGGTAAAATGAAATATAGAACAAAAGTTACCTACTTGTTTTTTTAATTTTTTTAATGTGACTATTAGACAACTGAAAATTACATATCTAGGTTGAAATATATTTCTATTAGACAGTGCTGCTCATTAAATTACCTTGGTACACTATGGGAGTTATATTATTTTCTGTGGGAGTTTAACCTTAGTCTCCCACTGCAAAAAAATAAAACCTCTGTATTCTTTTTTCCTACAGAAAATACTATAGGAAAACCTCTCTTTCTGATAGGAACATAGGCTCAGTTATGCAAAGCACAACAGGAAGAATTACTTAGGCTCCTCACTCTTCTCCAACATTTGCATCCAATAATGCATTCCCAACATTATTTCTGCAGCTTCTACCATCACTGAAGCTCTTTCTGTTGAAAATCCTCCTGAATGAAATAAAGAGAGCAGATGAATGAATGAACCAGATTAGGATGTTATTTCCTTCTTCTTTTGTTAGTAGCAAAATGTACCATATGGACATATCACAATGTGCCTTGCAGTAATTTGAATCTCTGATAAAGTTTGGTGTTTTTTTTTTTTTAAAGAATGACATAAAGTACTCATGATGAATGAACTTTGAGCATTAAGTGATGAATGAGTTTTTGAATAACCATCCTTTCAGAAGTTATATCAAGTTTCTAGTAACATAAGCATCTAAGTTCTGTTTAAGTGACTCATACTTTCGGTTTTTGAACAAATCTAATGCTTCCATAAAATCTTACAGTGAAGTAAAACCTACACATTCCAGTGTTTACATATGAACAGATTTGAGGATTTTCAAATTAAGATGTTAATCAACTCTTCCAGAGTTTCTTCACTGAGGAAACTAAATCAACTTTACTTTGGTCTTTAAAAATACCTCATTACAGATTTATTTGAATAAATGCTATCATTGCTTAAGAATATTGCTAAAATAATACTATTATAACTTTGCAGAATACACTATTTGGCCAAATATATATTTAATCAAAGATTTATTGAACACCTTAATTTTACTAACCAAATAAAAAGTGAATTAAAAAGACAAAAGTAGCTGCCCTGACTCTTCAGGTACTACAACATAGACCTAAAGGTCAGATATACATATATAGAACATTTACATATTAGGGTTGGTAGGTTTTGAGTAGACAAAGTGTAATAAAGAAGAAAAGTAATGGAAGAAATCAGCATAATCAAAGACATAGACAATAAAGAAAATCTCAACCAGTGAAAAAAACAATGCAAATATGCTCCAAAGAAGGCCAGGATAATTACTGTAATTGAGATTCGAATATGGTTTTATTTCTGTTTCTGGTAATATGGTGAGCAGAATACCTACAACAATTTATTGAAAATAGCTAATAATCGAGTATATAATAAATATTTTAAATGTTCTTAAAAAAAAAACAATAAACTGGAAAGAATAAAAGAAATGTCCAAGTGAAAAAAATCTAATTGAAAATAACAGTCCAAAGACCTAAGTAGAACACTGAAGCCACCTTTCACCCTGAGATCATTTGCCTAACTAGATGAAAGTTACAATTTTCATAGACTCATGAGGTTTTATAGGAAATAACTCCAAAGAGATAAACCTTCAGTTTAAGAGTCAACCAAAAATAGTCTTCTGTCCACAACTCCAGAGCCTTGCAAGGAAACTTATGTATTTCAAAACCTAATGCTGAACAAAGAGGAAAAATCATCACTGAGAATCCAGAAGCACAAGCCAACCCTCACCAATATCCACAGGACAAATGTATACTGCCTCAGTGTTTGGAAAAGCTTCAAGCCAGAGAATAAAATTAGATATCAGGAAAGGAAAGATTTCCCCTAGTTGTTAGACAGAAGTAAATGGAAATCCTCTCAAAACAAAAATAAAAACAGAATAAAAAACACCTTTTCTTGTTTCAAAGAAAATCATCATCTCATAAACAAAAACTGAAACCAAAAGGAAAAGAGACACCATGATTGAGAATCAGCAGGAAAAAAACAGAATTTAAAAGGACTTCTGATGAAGGACATTTCAGACACAAACTATGAAATAAGTATGTATAATATGTTTAAAGAAACTTTTAAAGCCAGAGAAATATATGTGAGTTGGACAAAGCATATTTGAAACACATCAAAATGTAATTTGTAGTGTGAAATTTAAAAACTAGTGGAAAATTTTAACAACACATAAATGAGAGAATTTGTGAACTAGAAAATAGATATGAAGAAATTATCCAGATTATAGGCAGCATACAAGGACATAGAGATAAGAAATAAGAAAGATGTTTAAGAGACATAAACAATTAAACTGAAAAAGCATTAGTATATCTCTTTGGAGTTCAAAAATGAGACCAAGGTCGATGAAGTAATACTTAAAGGAATGTCAGCTGAAGATTATCTAGAACCATTGAAGCTTTCTAATGGAAAAATTTAAAAATCCCAACAAAACCACACCTAGTGAACCTGCTGAATACCAAAAAAGAAAATGATATTAGAAGCAGCCAGAGGGAAAAAAATCAACTGCCTTCAAAGCAGCAACAATTTAGACCAACAGTTGGCTTCTTGTCAGTAACTATGGAAGCCCTAAATTCAACTGATGTTTTTAATATGTCGAGAGAAAATTATAGAATTATTAACCTAGCAAACATAGCCATCAAGAACAGAGACAAAATAGAATATTTTTACAAAAACAGAATCCAAAAGAATTTACGCTCAGCTGTTATTCACTAAAATTTGGTAGGATGCATTTCAAGGAGAAAGCAAGTAACCCCAGAAGGATGGCCCAAGCTCTAAGAAGAGATAATGAACATAGAAATCAATGAGCACAGTTAAAGAAAAAAAAAAAGAAAGAAAGAAATCTGTTTGAAACTTTAATAATGATAATATTTTATAGAATAACTAAGATGATTAAAATATAAAACTGCCAAAAAATAAAAGTTAACTAAGGTGAACAGAATTAACATGTTTAAGGCTTTTTATATGGTCCAAGAAAGCAAATGAGGTATTAATTAAACTGAAATTTGGGTAAGTTAAGATGTATACTATCATTACAAAAAAAAAATAAAAATGGCATGTGTGATTTCTAAGCAGGTAGACAGAAAAACAAAGAAAAATTAATCAATTAATCTAAGAAAAAAGAGAAACATAAAAGAAGTGACAGAAAGTTCAAAATAAAATAGTACAGTATATATTATTATATCAAGAATTACATTAAATGTGAAAGGATTAAATGTTCCATTTAGAAGACAGATCATTTCAGAATGGATTTTTAGTTTTTCTTTTTTTTTTTTTTTATAGATTTTATCCATTTATTCATGATAGAGGGAGAGAGGGAGGCAGAGGGAGAGGGAGAGGGAGAGGGAAAGGCAGGCTTCCTTCAGAGCAGGGAGCCTGATATGGGACTTGTTCCCAGGACCCCAGGATCATGACCAGAGCCGAAGGCAGATCCTTAACCAACCGAGCTACCCATGTGCCCCAGAATGGATTTTCAAAAAACAAAAGCCAAATGCTGTTTAAGAAAGACACATTGCAGATTTCCACTTTCGGGAATATGTGGGAGACTTACTTTTCCCTGTGCCTACTAAGTACAATAGTTGAGACACTATCTATAAAACAAACACAAAATGATTCTGAAAGATGGAGGGAAGAAGTCACATCAACCAGAAATCTTGACACCCAAGGAACAACCCAGTGGTGTGTCCTCAGGTTTTCTTTTTCCTTTGTAAATCTCAGACTTGTTGCCAAAGAAGCTGGCAAGCTTGGAACACCAATAGAGGCCAAGATAAAGCCCCAACAGAAACCTGCTTTCTTTAGCCAAAGGACCAAAAATGGAATCTAGTAAGAAAGAAAAATTTTAAACAACCGCTCAACTCTGAGCAACCACCACAGAAAACACTGGAGCCCCAACTCCGGCAGCAAAAGCAGAGTGGAAAGCCCAGACTTGTTCTCTTACCACACTGTATATAATGAGGTGCCCCAAGCTCCCAACCTGCCGAGGGGGTGTTGGAGAAGACCAAACAAGGGGCTGGGACTTCATTGTTGCTGGGTAGGAAGGAGCTCCCACTGTTCAATGTCAACAAAGGTCACGCAAAAAGACTAGATACTTCTATCCCTGTCTGAGAGTAACAAGGCTCTGGGGAGGTGTCAGAGAAGTCCTAGCAGTGTGAAAAGGTTTTTGCCACTGCCCATCCACTTGATATGGGGAGCAGGATTGAGTCACTCCTACCCCTCCCAGCCAGGAAAGTATCCATGTAGACCTAATGGCAGCTAGAACTCACCCCTGCCCGAAATTAGCAAGCCAGGCTCACCTTCCACCTCTACTTCCCCTGTCAGAGTGCTGTCAGAAGAGACCTGCTAAAACAGGAGATTTAAATAATGTACAGAATCTCATAATACCCAAGATATATACATTTCAATCAAAAACTATTCACCATGCTAAAAGTCGGGAAGCTCTTTTTTTTTTTTTTTAAGATTTTATTTATTTATTCATGAGAGACACAGAGAGAGAGAGAGAGAGAGAGAGGCAGAGACACAGGCAGAGGGAGAAGCAGGCTCCATGCAGGGAGCCCGACGTGGGACTCAATCCCGGGTCCCCAGGATCACGCCCTGAGCCGAAGGCAGATGCTCAACCACTGAGCCACCCAGGCATCCCAAAAGTCACAAAAATCTTAAACTGAATGAAGGCTACATCTAAAACACAAAAATACAGAAAATCTAAATGTAAAAAGATGGGAGGAAAAAACATAGATCAAGTAAGAATTAACAAAAAGAGCGCTGGTTTGGCTACATAAACTACAAATATAAATGGACTTTAAGACAAGCTCTGTGTAAGATAAAATGGGTCATTTCATCTAAAATTTCAATTGATCAGGAAGACAAAATTTTAATATTACCTAATTATACAGCCTCAAATTACCTAATAATGCAGCCTCAAAACTTACACCGTCAGAACTATAGGGAGAAATGAAAAATAGGAGTCTATCTGTTAGCACAGCCAGCCTCTCTAACAGCCTTGCACAACCAATTTAATTCAGCAAGCAGCCTTGCTTAATTCAGGAGAAAATGAGTTATCAAGTATTGAAGAAGCTTTTTCCAAAAAGAAATATGGTTTATTGTCACATGAGCCACTTATACACCTCTTCTACTCCCCTGGTGCTCTGAGGAGGTGTTTTGAGGTGTCAAATCGACTGCAGCCTTTTTCCTGTGGAGGCCAGGGTGGGTGAATCGGGAATGAAAAGGAGCACCATGGAAAGCCGGCTGTGCCTGATACTCACTGTAGGTTTCACTGCTATAGAGTATGAGGCTTAGTGAAGGTAAAAAAAAAAAAAAAAAAAAGGCATCAAACATTTCCATGAATATGAATAACATCTGTTAAGATTATGGCTTTTCCTACAGAACACACAACAGTAATGATTACGGAATGCTCCCATTAGAATACCCCATGAGTCAGTCACTCAGAAGCAAATAAACCTTGAACACCCAAAGTTATCTAAAGCATAATCCCTTATTACTAGCTCTGCCATTATGCTTTCCTAGGGTTGCCTAGACTCTCCTGTGAGCACTAATAAAAACATCCTAGGGGGAATCATAACTTTCCTTTTCCCTGGGAGTACCTCACATGACAGCATCAGAGAAATGAGGGAAAGGCTCCCCTTACCAACCACCAGTCACTATGGGAAATAAAGGAGTAAGCCAACAGTTTCCCATCACCTGACCTTCCTTAAACAGCCTCAGAGGCAAAGATGAACGGAACAATCCTTTAACTACCCCAGAGTGTGTTAACAGAGACACTCTTGAGGCAGGACATCAGCAAATCCCACAGATTTTTCTCTCGGCTCCCACTGCTCTCCTTGTGAAAGTGCCTCTCATCAGACAGTGTGAGGGGATAGACTGCCTGGCCTGGCATGCTGTGCCTCTCAAACATATCACCAACAGGGAGCACCCAAGATAGAGTCAGGACCCTAAATAAGACCGTCAGGGCTAAAATCCCCTCTTACGGGCAGTCTTCCACAATGTACATTTTACTCATCGCCAGGACTGTACACCGTAAAGGAAATTCATGAGACACCAGAATATAAGTGAAGAAAAGAGGGTATCTATCCTTACCAGCATGATTCCAATGACAAGCAAAGTTGAAACCAAGCCTGGTAGACACGTTTCTCTCTCCCAGCATCATTACCAGGAAACCACAGGAGAAACAAATGTATTGTTCAAGGTTTTCTTTTAAGTCTAAAAGTATCGATCACATGGATTGTACGCAGTCTTCTTTACAGAAAGACCTTTTATCCTAGGCTATAATCTTAAAGACCTAAAACTTCACTGCCTGCACTGCTGGAAGCTTTTCCATTGAACCACGTGCTTCAAAAAACCCTCTACATTTTGGTTTTCATCTTCTCAGCAGAGCAAATTATCCCATCAGCCTGTGGAGAAGTAGGAGGTTATTGTTCTTGAAACTATGAAAGAGCATAACCCAACAATGCAAATGAGAAGCTTGAAGTCTGCTTCACCAGTTAAAGCTTATCCTGGAAAATACTCATTCTCAGAGAAGAGAGTGGAAGAAAATACACCGCAGCCTTTACATAGAAAGTTCTGAGAAGCATATTAGCACTGTATTTAAGGGAAGCAAGAAATAGCTATTCAACTATCTCCCTCCAACAATCCAAGGCCACTTTTTAAAGACATTTTGTTGTTATGAGACAAAATGAGTGTTTTCTACCTGTCTGACCTAGAAAGGTATGTTAGTCTATACTTCTATAGCTCCTCCCTAGAATGTATTGACTGAAGGCTATAAAAAAAAAAAAATCACTGAAGGATATAAGCTATCCAGTATGCAGGCAAATCACATTTCCTACTCCTGAGTGCTCTCAAATAGTCTTCAGTAGCATCTACTTTAGGTAGCAGAGGCCTTCTGTTAAGAAGCTGATATGCCAGCTAGAAGCAAAGTGCCAGGAGGAAAGTAGAGGAAAATTCATTCCGGTTTCCTGGGTAACTTCTGGGTATCCCATGAATTCTCTCTGTTTTTCAAAGACAGTGAACAATTTATTTGCTTTTAGGGCATCCACATCCTCGGGTAGGTCTTACATGGTCTAGTTCATGTTTTCTGGAGAAAAGTAAATGCAAGCCTCCAGATAATGAGTACATGAATTCAGGGAGAGCCTTCACCTTTTTAAAACCAAGTGTATTCAGAAGAGTTTTGTTTTGACCAATTAAGGAGCAGCCAGGAACCAGAAGCCCATGTGAAATGCCTCAATTGTTGCAGGACAGAGGAGAAAGTCATATGAGGCATACAAGACATATAGAAGGCCTGGAAGTAATGGATTTTTAGAACCCATTCCAGGCCCACTGTAGGTGTCTCTGAGGTCTTTGCTTACATCCCAGACAGCTTCCTCTTCTGTTCCGAAAGTCCAGTAATGTAATTCCCTATTTAGATTTCTATTCCCCTCCATAGGCAGCTTACTCACAAAGGGCAACCCTTGACTTATTTGTGCATAAATCCCCAGCATTGAGCGCAAGTTCTGGTACTCAATAATCAAATGAATTTGGAGTATTTCTTCGTGGATCTCCAACCTGAAAGAACTAAAACATCTGTTTTTGCTTCCAGGTCACTTAAGAGGGCTGATGAATAGTCGTGTATGTATTAGGTCCATTCTAAACATAGCTACCAACCTCAGGGGGCCTTTGGTGATACCCAGCCATTCTATCACTTTTCTCACTCCCTGTCCTACTCCCTTGCAACAGTTTCAAACTTTTAATCTTCTCCTAATCCCCCTAAAATCAGTTCCATAATCTGACTGCCAACAGATGTCATAATATTCTACTAAAAAACTCACCATCATATACAAATTTCTTCCATTTCTTTCTTCTTTATGTCTTTACCTTATTTAACTCTATACTCTTCCATTTTTCTTTTTCCATTTCTCAGAGGAACATGCCATATCCTTTCCAATATAAATCACCTATGAATAGAATTCTCTTCCTTTCAACATCCTCTGGGATTTCGCTCTATCAGCTAGCCACTTTATCTTTGTAACTTCATTTTCTCTGTCTTCACTGAGAGCTTTGAAGACAATAGACCTTTCAAGCTATAACATCACTTTCAAGCTTCATAACCACAGACAACCTCTCTAACCTCAATTTCCTCATCTGCAAAATGGAAATAATAACCCATGCCTCACAAGAGTTTGGGGGAAGATTAAATGAGATATTGTACATAAGGCAGTCAGTCCAATGGTTGGTACATATATGTTCACTCAATAAATGCACATCCTTTTCCTTTCTTTCTTCCCCACCCAATAACAAAATCACTTCTAAGGACTCTGCTTCCCCATCTTGATTACATCTTTCTTTTTTCTCTTCCTTCCAAACCCTAAATTCTGTGCCCAGAGTTCCTCTCTTCTCATTTGCTCCTCAGCCCACTACAATCTGGCTTCTCCTCCATGACTCCACTAAAACATCTCTCACACATGAAACCCAGACTCCTAAGTGCTTGGAGTTTCACAGATTTAAATTTTTTTCTGAAAAAGCCAAAGAATGAATCATGGAACAAAAGATGGGATGAATGCATGAATAGATGATATTCTCCCTACTTGATCTTATCTACTTTTATGTCTTTCACTTTTTCCCATATTTGATGATTTCCAAACATATCTCCTGAACTCTCTCTCCTTACTCAACCACTCATGTATTCAAGAGCTTTCTAATACTCTCTACCTCAATATATCATGAGGCACAACAAAGATTTAGTCAAAAATCTACCCAACTGCATAAGTTGGGAACTCCAGCTCAGCCAGTCCCCATAAAGCCTCCTTTTCTTACCCCACAGAGATAACCAGTCACTGTCTAGTCAATTCTATATTCAAACTATCTCTCAATATTAATCAAATTTCTGGAGAAGAAAGTTTTATAAATGTTAACTATATGTTCTAAGACTCAATATCCTGTAAGTATGCTCACACTAACTTAAATAACCCACACTCCTTTTTTTCTTTGCAACACATATGTGTGGGCTCTCCAGTATCCCCAATCTGCTAAGGCAGAGATTTACCAGCACTGTGAAACCATGTGTAGTTTTTGCTCTCTCCAGCATTAGCTTCTCTCAATAGATGTATCAATCAACAGGGGTGATTATAAAACATCTAAAGGTGGCATCATGAGCAAGCCTCATGCCTAGAATGTTCTCCTCCAAGTTTTCCAAAGACACAAACTTGGAGACATCAGCAGTATAATGCTTTATGTACAAATGAAAACATGGCCTTCAACCTCACTCAGGCTGCATACTGTCTCATGGCCTGGAGGAATTACTGGTACCCAGCTGTATCTTACAGCTCTACCAGAAATCCACCCAACCATTTTTCTCACCATTCACTACCTAGAACCACTATCCAGTCAAAAAATCAAGGATAAAACCAGTGGTGTTCAATTCTCTCTGCTGGACTAGTCAGTGAGCTGGCATCTCTGACAAAGACAATCTTCTCATTCTTTGTCTAACCAATTCTTTAAGTGACAATAAATATCAGCTCTAATAAATACATGTTTCATAAATGATGTGGCTCCACCCACAATTTCACAAAGAGCCAAGCTCAGAATCCTAGTTTAGATTACCTAGGATACTCTACTATGTTTACTTGAGGCATGGATACATGTTAAAGAAGAAACAGAAAATGAAAAAAAAATTCTAAAAATCATTAGCTCTTTTCCATTAAAAAAAGAATTAAAGGAAATTATATGCATGTATGTGTGTGTGTGTTTTCATATATATGGAACAATATTGCAAAGGGCTAATATCTTAAAATTACAATAAATGCAAATAGATTTAAAAAAAACTAAAACCCAGTGCCTAAGTGGGCAAAGAATGTGAACAAATTATTTTAAAAAATGAAATTCAAACATCTAAACGAGATATAGGAAAATACTCAGAGTATTAATGAAAAAACTAAACTTTAAAATAATATTTTTATCAGGTTACTATAATTTTTTAAATAAAAGGATCCAATGATTTTAGATGAAATAATCTCCCCATATACTGTTTCTAGGAGTACAACCATCCCAGAAAGTGATAAATAGCAATATGTATCAAGAGTCTTGTAAGTGTTCATTTCCTTCTTACCCAGTAATTGCTCTTCTGTGAAAATATCCCAAGGAGATAATCAGAAATGTAGACATTTATGCAGTCAAAGCAAAGGGTTATTTATTTCAGTATGCTTTTAGTAACAAAAAAAACCCACAAAACCCAGAAACATGAATGTCCACCATTAAGGAATTGATTAAATATGTTATAGTATATCTTCTGATGGAATTTTATGATATATTATGTAATAACAAGTTTCTGAAGTTTTTAATGATATGAGAAAATAAATATAATGTAGCATTTCCTTTAAAAGTAGAATTTACTATTTTTTATATAATATGGACTCAACTGAAAAAAACTTGTTGCCAGATTTTTCTGATTTTGTCACTCCTCTGCTTATTGACTCTTATAAATCTGTAAGATTCATAGGGTTAAACCCCAACTCTGGAAATACGTGTTTGCCATCTAACCTTGTCCTCTTTTTTACCTTTATCTCTCACGGTTTCCTACCCATAACTTCTGTTTTCCCCAACCCTATAATCTAGATTTGCTGCAGTGCACAGAATTTCATAGATATGACAGTCTCGCATCTTGATTCTTAGACCCCCCCATGCCTTTGGCCTTATCTATTAATTGATTCAAGAAACCCATATTAGGTACCCACCACATGCCATGCATTGTAGTAAGAATTTTCCATTTAAAAATAAACCACCTCTTAAAAGAGAGAGAGAGAATCTTAAGCAGGCTCCATGCCCATCATGGAGCCTGATGAGGGCTTGATTTCATGACCCTGAGATCATGACCTGAGCTGAAATCAAGAGTTAGACATTTCACTGTGCCGCCCAGGTACCCCTTATTTATTTATTGAAAGGTGTTGTTACAAAAATCTTACACAGAGTAAAAAGTGGGGCAGAAAAATGGAAGGGATCAATTTTACTAAAGGCTCGGGAAATATTTCAAAGTGGAGGTACCCCAGCTTCTTAGAAATATGAGCAGGTGTTCCAGTGTCCTGTTTCCTCTCACCTCCTCTGGCTGCCTGATGAAATTCTATTCGTCTTTCAAGGACCAATATTCCCAGACCTCAGGAAACCATTCACCTTTACTCTTCGATCACTGAGTTGTTCAAAGCATGTTACTGTTTGTTCCTCTTTGCCTTTACAATGAGATTAGACAGATGTCTGCTCTCCTACTGGCCCATGCCATCCACGATTGGTACATTCAGCATCACCTTCATGCTACCGGTCTTTATGCAAGGGTTCCTATTATTTATAAAAGGCTTTATAACTTCCCAGAGGCTTTTTTTCTCACATTATCTCACTTGAGCTGCGTTGAGTAATGTAGGCATACACAGTTATTTCCCTTTTACAGATAGGTAAGTCAATACAAATGGCCTGTCCTGGGTTCCACTGTGAGGGAGTGAAGAGCATGGATGGCCCACTCTTGGAGGGCCACACACTCTCTAGGGGCACGGCCCTTTCCAACAAGCCCATGTAGTCTGTCGCTGCTTTGCCACCATTCTTCAGGCAATGCTTCAGTTTCTAAATTCTTTTTTTATTCGCTGTTATTGCAGCACAGACTTCTGTATAGGATGTAAATAAATGTCTTCATACCTCTGTGGGCACCACACTGATGTAACAAAAGCCACAACAACAGAAAAAATTAAGATAGCTCCAAACCTCCAAGTGTACCAGTTGAGGTCAGTATTAGCTATAATCCTCTGGTGACTGCTCTTTGCCTGACTGCCTTCTCCTCAGCTGCTGTTGATGTTTGGGATAATCACTAATTTATTATCATAGCACCCTTTAGCTATAATGACCTTTCCAATACTAGTTTTTGTCCCCATCAATATTTATTGCATTTTACTGCAGCTATTTTCCATTAGGAAACACAAACAGAAATCAATATTAAGATCATTTTCTAGGAGCACTATGTCCCCTACACTGTCACTCCTTAATAAGTGATTTTTAGTAAGCCCAATATAATCTGCTGTTTCCCAAGACCTCAGTGATAAACTCAGCCCCTGGAAAATGCTTAAATTTTAAAAGTAAGCCAATGCACTTCTCAGGGCTGTGTTTATAGTGTGAAACTTAACTTCATGCATCTCAGCCATGCCTATCGAACTTGCTAAAAAAAGATACTTTCACCTCTCCCTTTCTGAGTCAGAAAGACCCATTTAATTATTTCCCCATAAATTATTTCCTTCATGAGAATGAGGCTAAAGGCTGTCTGGGACTTAAAACAAAGCACATCTTTTCTCCAGCACCTGTGTTTCGGACATTTTACACCTTGAAAGCTACTAAATTATGTCAAATCTGACTACCTCACCAGGATCCCAATTCGGAAGTGACACCCCGGCACCTGTGCTGAATGCTTTGGCCCAGACACCTGCAGAAGGTGCAGGACGGCTCCTGCGAGGTGAGCCTGTGCACTCCACATGGCAGGGCTGAGTGCAGAGCATCTGATAACACACCAGGTGAGCCTGTGCAGCTGTTACAGCATTAATATCAATAAGATGGGGTCTGCAGAGTATTTCATAAAGCTGTGGGGAAAATGAGATGGAGGCACCAGTTGTCAAAGCTTATTAACCTGCCGGGATCTTTCAGATGCATGGCTAAATAGCCATCAGTAGGGTTGTAAATTCCTCATAGGGTTGCTGATTCCAGGGATTTCCCTGATTTCCTGCGTGTGGCTTCTCTTCCATTGTCTCTCTGTCTTTCCACCCTCCTTTCCACCTCCTCCCCACCACCATTTTATTTTTCTTCAGTTTTAAGCAACTACTGAAATCTCCACGTGGTGGAAAGGCTTCTCCACAACAAGCAAGGAACATCTCTGCTCTGAATTTTAGTTTGCCTGTGGGAGGTAGACTCAGAACCTGGAGGATTGGGAAGAAGACAGGTGGAGCGTGAGTGGGAGAACAGCACCCAGCCGGCACACATATGGAGACAGGTTCTTCCCCTGCACAAATCTACCGGCACCCAGCACCCTGGGAACCCAGTTGGCTCCACAGTGTTTAGTAATAGGGCAAAATGGAGCTGCCTCTGCTGGCCCGACACACCCAGCCCTCTTTCTTCCAGGGCTGACATCCATCCCAGTCTAGAACACACAGCACTGGGCTATTGAAACTGGGCTTCTAGGCCAGGAAAAACACCTTCCCTGTGCTGACCATTGAAGCCCAATGGGACACACTACACAAGTTCACCCAAAGGAGCCTAAAACAGGTACCGATGAGATGCTCCTGACTCCATCCCTAGGCACCCAAACAGACCCCTCCTGCAACAATCAGATGAATGGCATTAAATTCCCAGCTGCTGCCCTCCCCCAGCCTGTTACGGGATCAATATTTAGTTATACTGCATGAAACCATCCTATTCCTCTGACAGGAAATTAGTGTATTTTGATTTTTTTCCCCTATTTTTAAATCTGTGCAGTAGAATCAGAGCAAGCTTTAGGAATAATGATTCATTACCTCCCTAAGTGCATGTCCGGGATGCAAAGCCATTCCCAAAGCCCCTAAAAAGCAATTTGGGGTAGGAAAAATGAAAAGATGGTCTAGAGAAATGACTATGTTGTTATTATGCTGCCTGACTTCCTGACTAAAATAGAAGCCGTGCCTAATGCAGCGCTGGCAGGTGAGGTAGATGCTTCATGTCCTTTGCATTTGGGAACCTGAATTTAAACAGACTTTGGAGTCATAAGTAAAAGCTATTTCCCAAACACAATTGATGCACATCACAAGCTCCTCGCCCTCCCGAGGTCATTGTGGCTCCATGTTTATTGATGAGTGTGCTTCATCCTAATCAGTATTCAAATCAGAGCATTTGGCTTATTTTAAACGCAATTTTACATATACTGTGGTTTTAGAAGTTGTTTTAAAAATGAAACCTTTACTAACAGCACAAAAATAACAAGCATGCAGTAACAGAAGGTTTTGCAAAGACTATAGAAAAAAGGGGGGAAATGCTAGTGATTACTCAGGAAAAATCTTTGAAAAACATTCTGTGCAGAAACAATTTCTGCTGATGTGTCACGTCTTGCAAGTTTTCTATGAGGCATCAGTGTCTCTTTAAAGAAACATTTGTCAGGAAGGGTGAGCTCGAAATGTGTCATCTTAATTATTACATGAATAACCTTCAGATTCAAAATGATTTTTTGATTCACCCACTGAGTGAAATACTTGAAAGCTAACCAAACTTTTTTTTTTAACCTTACCCGGATTTTCTGCTCCTGTGGCTTCCAATCCAAATAGCCTAGCAACACCAGGACGGAGATAACTCTAACAGTTAAACTCTATTCTCTGAAGCATGAAAAAAATCAATAAAAAATTGTTGCTGGTGTGATGAGAGTGAGGATAAAGACTGGCACCTGCTCCGGTGTCACATATGAGCAGGTTAAGTCTCTTGCAGGTATCTGTGATCGTGGAAGAATTCTAACACCCTTCAAGTCCTCTCTAAACTGAGCCATCTACGGAGAGGGAAACATCTGGAGAAACGCTGAAGCTGCTTCTGGTGGTTTCTCTGACTGCCGTACGTAACCCTAACTTTCCCAGCTGATCTTAATATCCGTGAAACAAAGATTGGGAAGCAATGTGAATTACATTGGTTCATTTGACTCATATGAATTACTTTAATGGGAGTGGAAGACACCAGCCATGCGGAAAACATCTGCCTTGAGGACTCTGTAGAGCCCCTCCACAGACAAGTGGACAAGCTTCAGGTGGGGGATCAGCACTACTGTGCTGAACAGATCTAACTGGTAAATCGTAAAGATGCTCCACAGCTGCTGGGAGGTGTCAGAGAATTGGGTCTGTATGTGCTTAGGGAATTCTCATGGAAGGGCTGGCCAAGTACAAGGAAAAGGAATTCAACTGCCAACTAGATTGCACCATAACATCCTAGAGAGCACAAATTGAGTCTCTAACCCAGTTTCTAAAGTTTCCATAAAACACAAACCTAAGCAGCAGAGAAGAATGCAAATGTGAACCCACCAGAGTCTAGAAGGGTGTGGAGACTGAACTGTGAAAGAGCTCCCGTTCTATTAGCAACAAGATCCAAATAGCTTTCAACTCTGCTGATTTAGCTTCAAAATCAATACAAATGACTAATATACCCTGGACTGAATCTTTATTGGTTGTAATATAAAATCATTTGAAAACTGTTTTTCATAGAATAAACTTTGGGTGTTTATCCTGTGTGCACTGAGGAGTACTCAACTGTGGATCTGAGAAGCATTCTAAACTCTAAGGACACAGTCTTTAAGAAAAAAAAAATGTGAGATAGCTGACACATCAATGGTTTAATCTTCTCTTTAATAACAGGCTCTGAAAAAAGAAAAAAGATTCACCAGAATGTAAAAAATGTCTGCTCAGGTGATTCACAGATCAGTGTTCCTTGAGTGTCATACTGAGACAAAAGGGTGCTAAACAAGTTTTGATCAGTCTTAGATGGAACACACAGTCTATCTTCAATTTAGAATTTAAAGCATTTATAAAGATAAAATGACTAGCCTAATAAAGTCCTATACAATATGATCAACTGTCTGGGACTGTAAGGGATTAGGATCCACAAAGGCGGCAAAACATGGCAAATTTGATATTTGCAAAATTGTATCTAGAGAGTGTTGGGTAATTTGGAATCAGTCAATAACACTAATGATCTCCATCAGTTCTTCCTCCCTCAAACCACCCTAAATAAACAAAAAGTCTACGTAGAAAGCATTAAGATTCTCTCAAGTCCTTACCCTCACTTCTTGCTAGATTGCTGTCCTCACCTTTCCTCCATAGAAGTTCTGCAACCAGCACTAGATTTTACCTGGAGCTGTCAGTAACCATAGGCAAGCTGGATTTCATTATAATAGAGGCATTTGTTGTTACACATTTGTTTTTTCTACTAAAGCCCTACTCCATTGAGTTTACCTTTGTATAATTATCTCTTTAATGTGAAAAAAATTTAATGAGATTGTACTGTTACATGTAAAGCCATGAACATTTTACATGTTGAGACCCTCTGGAAGACTGGTTCCCATTTACTCTCCCAGCAATGGTCCGTAAGGCTGAACATTTTTCTCACACCCCTTATTTCCAAAGTTTTTTTATGCAGTTGACTTTTCATAAATACATCGGCCATTTTTATGTCTTTTTTTTTTAAGATTTTACTTATTTATTTTAGAGAGAAAGAGTATGAGAGGGCCAAGGAGCAGAAGTTGAGGAGGAGGGAGGGAGAAAGAATCTCAAGCAGACTACTGTGCTGAGTGCGGAGCTCACTGCAGGGCCCATAATCCTGAGATCCTGACTTAAGCCAAAACAAGAGTTAGACACTTGACCAACTAAGGCACCCAGGCATCCCTATGTCTACTTTTTTGAATTGCCTATTCATGTGGTCTATTCATTTTCTTTTGGAGAGATGACATTTTCTTTTTGATTCCAAAACCATTCTCTAAATTAGCAATATTAGCTCTTTGTCACATGCAATATAACATTTTCCCAGTTTATCATTTGTTTTTTTAATTGCACTTAACATTTAAGTCTTTGATCTACTTAGATTTATTTTGGAGTAAGAAGAATATAACTTTATTTTCTTGCAAACGGACAACAGTTGCCACTAGGTCCTTTATTGAAGCCACAGTACAATATCAAGTGTGTGTTCCCAATAAAACCATAAAAGTCAACTGAGGGATTAGTTAAAGATTTCCAGGTCCCAACTCAGACCTGCACTATTAGAATCTCCAGGTTAAAAAAAAAAAAATTAATTAAAATAAATAAATAAATAAATAAATAAATAAAATCTCCAGGTAGGCAGTCTGGGCCTCTATATTTTTAAACAAGCAGCTAAATGACACTTATGATCAGGAAAGTCAGGGAAATAATTAGAAGAAAGAGGTGAAAGTTATTTGTACCTATAAAGAACCACTCAAATGGAGGTTTATTTTAATTTTTTTCCCTATTTTGGAAAACCCAGGCTTTGGACAATCCTAGACATAAAGATTTAAAGCTACTGCAATGTAGCAAGTACAAGAAAACTTAAACACCATCTGGAATTTCAGGTGAGCTGTGGTGAGCTAGCACTGGTTCATATTGACTCATGAGAGTTGACTGTTAAATATTTAGGAATTTTGCAAGGTGATTGCTAAACTTAGCCATTATTAAAGATGATATCATATGACTTTACATGTCAACAAATTAAATTAAAACAAAGGTAGTAGCACTCAAAAGTCTTCAATTCCCAGTTATTTTAAGACATTTCTCTATTATATGTTCTTGAGATTATTTACATCTATTGTAGCTGTGGTGGAAATACCACTACTGCATGTCTCTTCCCAGTTCTATGTTCACTGATGTCACACTGTGAACATCAGTGAAAATGATGTTCAAAATCACCCACAGTGGGAATGTTTACCGCAAGGAAATCAGTAAATGTAACAAGTCTTGATTTATTGTTTGCTGATTGTCTACACAAGGTTTGGCAAATGTTTTCTGTAAAGGACCGCATAACAAATAATTTAGGCTGTTCAGGCCATGTAATCTCTGTCACAACCACTCAATTCCACCATTGTTACACGAAAGTAGCGTAAATGAATGGGCATGGCCAGAATCTCATGACGGTGGACCCACCAGGTTGGGCCTGAGTGTTGTAATCTGATGATCTTTGAATTACACTTAAGAAAAATGTATTAGTCTGCTTAGGTTACCACAACAAACAGCATAGACTAGGTGGCTTAAACAACAGAAATTTACTTTCTCATAGTTCTGGAGGCTGGAAAATTCAATATCAAGGCCCGGTAGGGTTCAGTTTCTGGTGAGAGCTTTCCTCCTGGTTGGCAGACAGCCACTTTTCTCTATCATCACACAGAGTCCAGAAAGAACAGACTCTCTAGTGTCTCTTCTTATAAGGACACTAGACTTACAGTGTCAGGGACTCACCCTTATGACCTCATTTAACCTTAATCACCCCCTTATAGACCCATCTCCAAATACAGTGACATTGGGGACTAGAGGATTTTGGGGACACACAATTCAGTACATGGGAGAAAGTAATAGAGGAAATGTTACTGAAGCAGATAAAACTTAAAAGTGTGTCAGGTCTATAGACATTACGTTGTGAGAAAATATTCTTCCAATATTTGAAAGCTATTACCTAGATCAACAAAGAACTCTTTCACGTCACAGAAGGACAAGTGAAGTTCCAGCGTATACCTTCATTGTTGTTCTTTCATCTTAATCATTAACATACACACTTCTGTTGGAACTATACTCATTCATCAACTGCAGTCATAGGTTGACTATGGGTATAAAAGTGTGACAAAAATTTAAAGAAGTATTTTATGATCATCAGTTGGCCATATGAATTTCAAATAAAGAATACTGTATATTATATTATTAATAGTAAATTCTGTGCTATATATCCTTTATATTGTAAAAATATAATTGTGTGTGTACATTTGTGCATGTATATTTGAGTGGGGAGAAGGCAGGGGAGCCAGGTAAACATTTGCCAGCATACTACTTCCACAATCTGCTAATTTCATAAATAAGGAAAACACATCGAAAGAGATACATACTGTTAGCTTCCCTGGTAGACACCTCTTGGTTTTGTCTACATGGTATCTTTCCCTAATTCTATTGGTAAGACACCTTGATTTTTCTTTGGAAACTGGCCTCTGTAAATCCCAAGTGGTGTGGGTGAGCAAGTGTGGATTGTGTTGTCTTTTTTGATTTTTAGACCATCGTCATGACTAAGATGCAAAGTTACAAATATCCTCTGAACAGACAAGAAACTGAGGCTTATGACATGCAGGTGACTTACCAGACTCCACACAGGAAATGAGTGGTGGGACTGAGCCTTGAACTCAGGTTGTCTGGCCCCTAGTTGCTGTGTCCTCTTGGCTCTAGTGTGACATCTGATTGTCCTGCCTGCCTGACTTTGACACACTTTGCTTGCTGTGTCTACACAAAACTCTATCTTGCTTCTGCCTAACTCTGAGCCGTAGCCCCGGCCCTCCTAGCCCTCACATTCACCTCTTTCTCCCCAACTCCTCTCCTCCCTGCTCTACATGGAAACGATGTGACAATGCTGAAGGACCACACTGCCAGGTCACTTTCCGCAGGCCCTGAACTGAGAGCAGGCTTTCCCCAATGCATGTGCAGCAGCAAGCACCCCAGCAGCAAGCCTCTGCCTTCCTGGATCTATAGCACAATGCAGCATAGAGCAGAGCAAAGAAGCCAAATCAAAAATGATTATTTTCATGACGCCTGGGTGGCTCAGTGGTTGAGCATCTGCCTTTGGCTCAGTCGTGATCCTGGGGTCCTGGTATTGAGTCCCACTTCAGGCGCCCCACCCCCGCCAAGGAGTCTGCTTCTTCCTCTGCCTTTGTCTCTGCCTCTGTGTGTGTGTCTCTCATGAATGAATAAGAAAAATCTTTTTTAAAAATTACCATTTTCTGATTGTACAGATGTGACCCCAATTTTCATGTCTCCTACAACTATAACATGTAAGAAATTCAATTCTAAATTAGAAGCTTTATTTGTGAAATCTTTGAGTTAATTGCTAATAAAGTACAAAGTAAATGAGATCCTCATTATAGAGAGGGAAGACCAAAGATATCCACACAATTACTTCTCTTGGGCTGATAAACTCCCAACTTGCCCAGATTTCTCTGCTGTCCTAATTTGTTGATTTACTCATTCACTCACTGTATATTCATTAATATTTGTTATTCAAGGGTTATACATATACATATTTGTTTCACACACACACTTGCCCAACAAAATAATATTAAAACTTATTTATGTTACACTACTGATATTTCACATTTATAGGATTTATTTTCATGAGGAGGAATTGGCGAGTTGATAGATTTAAAGGAAAAAGGAAGGGAACAATGAATAGGGGCAGGAGGGTAGAAGGCCAGTGAAGAAATGAGAAAGAAAATCAATATTTATTTAGCTACCATGTCCCAAGAATTGCAAGAAGCAATGACATGGGTTCAAGCCCTCACTTTGCAGTTTAATAGCCAGATGACTTGAGACTGGCTCAATGCCACTCTAAAGCTTAGTGCCTTTAACTGTAAAGTTGAAATAGCAAAAATGCCTACTTTTCAAAAACATGGCAAAGATTAAATGGGACAATGCATATAAAAAGTGTTTTGCAAACTGTGACACAACAAACAAATGATAATTATGGGTTTTATCATCTGTAGTTCCTTTCTTTCTAGTAGTGTGAAATTAAAGGACATGAATCATTGTCATGGTCTCCTTTTTATACACTGGACGTTTGAATATTGTTGACTGATTTGACCAGAGAAAAGAGATCATCGGAATCTGAGAGAGGATAACATTCACTAAAGAGCCAGAATCAGCTTTGCATAAGGACAAATACTGCTGTACTCTTGAAGGACTACAAAACTCCCATGAGTTTACATAATAACTACTTCTATTTCCTGATTCCTGTCTAAAATTTTGTTATAGATTTGTCTCCTCAGGTAAAACCTCTAATACCTCTAAAATGAAGATCTCTTTAGAAGGGCATCTTCCCCATCATTTCTTTTTCAATCACTTGCAAGTCAGATTAATAAGGGATCAAGAAGATAATTTTGGTGGATGCGGGACCTCCAGACACTTGCTCTCTTAGGATGAAAAGAAGAGAATGCTCCTGGGAAGGTTGGTAACCAAAAGAACAAGCTGTCTACATCACTCTTTTGCTTGCTGTTAGTTTCTAGCCCAAATTTCACTTCATTTTAGTGATATCTCCACTTTATGAGTTTGAATACTTCTGGGAATTTCTTGAATTAAGATATAGTTTCTGATTTGTGTGAGATAGAAACTGTAGCTAAAGTTCCTGAATAAAAATGGGTATTGGCAACTCCCCCAGTTAGGAGATAGCCACTTTTTACCAATTTTTTAATGCAAAACCAGTTGAAGTGAGAATAGTGCCTGAGGTTTTCAACACAGCTGTGGTTATAAGTTGAAAACTTCAGACTTGTCACTGTTAAAAGGTTCTCACTAAGTTAAATGCACATTTGAGAACTCTCTTTTGCCCCAGCTCTGTTGAAGTTAAAACTTGAATCTATGTTCTTACGACAGATTCTACCCATTGTCATATGTATATTCGTCACTATTTTCAATGAGTAGAGTTTTTTTTCTCAAGCCAATCAATAATTCTTTAAAATTACAGACTTAGAGATGCAAAGAACAAAATTCAATATGAAGATATCTGATTGCCAGTCTTGATAGTGTTCCTTCTGTAGTTATATACGTGTATATACACATATGTATATAAATGTGTGTGTATATATGTATATATTAAAGAAAGAATAAAAAAAAGAATATAAAAGCTCTGATATAATGAAGTAATTAAGACTCTAGAGTCAGATCATCAAATCCCAGTTCTGTTTGTATGACCTTCTTAGCATTAAAGAATTTTCTTAAATTTTCTATGCCTCCATTTACTCATCGGTAAAATGGATATAATAACATTTATTTATAAACGTATTGTGGGGATGCCTGGGTGGTTCAGCAGTGGAGCATGTGCCTTCAGCTCAGGTCATGATCCTGGGATCGGTCCCACATCAGGGTCCCCGCAGGGAGCCTGCTTCTCCCTCTGCCTGTGTCTCTGCCTCGCTCTCTGTCTCTCATGAATAAATAAATAAATCTTTAAAAAAATAAAAATAAAAACTGGAAAATAAATGTATTGTGAAGTTTAAATGACATAATTTATATAAACCAATTTATAGTGTCATCACATACTTGTATTTCAGTCATTTTAGCTATTGTTATTATTATTACTGGAATGGAAAAAAGTGAAGGATCTGGGTGGAATGCCACACAAAATATGAACAAAAATATCTTCCAAAATAGCTACTTAATTCTTGTAGCCATGTGAAAAAAAAGAAAGTGTCTCGACCATATCTTAAAATCTAAAAACCATATTTCAAATTGACAGGCTCAATCATGCACTCCTCCAACTATTCAGGATGGAACAAAAGGAGAATGTTAAACACAAGTTAAAAACAGGAGTCACGCCAACTACAACATTTTCTCAAAAAAAAATTTCTTTCAAAACCGCCAAGAAGTTTCATATGTTGATAATTATGGGAATCTCATAGATCTAGTTATTTCATATCACAATATCTGAAAATTAATGAATATATTTCCAATCTTGTCATAGGTAACATAAATCTTTATGGCACACTGTAAAGACCATTGGAGCTCTGAGGATTCCTGACAGTGATTGCTTGCTAAATCATATTTTTTTTTTAAAGATTTTATTTATTTATTTGAGAGAGAGAGAGAGAGAGCATGAGTGTAGGGAGAAGGGGCAGAGGGAGAAGCAGACTCCCCACTGAGCAGGAAGTCTGACGTGGGGCTTGATCCCAGGACCCTGGGATCATGACCTGAACAGAAGGCAGACACTTAACTGACTGAGCCCCTCAGGTACCCCAGTAAATTAGATATTTTTAAGAGTTTACACACTTATGAATAAGACTACCTCAACCTAGCTTAAGAGTACTGGCTAGAAGCCACCCACCTGAGGATCAAACCTGTTCTAAAAACACAGGTCATCTCATCTTCTTGTAGCTCTTAACCTTCAGCAGTTGCACCCAAAGATGCCTGATTGAGTTTGTCCTCTATGAGGAGAAGTTAGACTAAAAGAGGTAGCTTGTGAGTAACCAACAGGAAGGTTCCCAGAGCAGGTGGCCATCCCAGTCTCAGCTCCTACTCCAAGGAGCCAGCAAAGGAAAGCACCACCTATTTAAACGCACATCAGCAGTTTTCCTAAGAGAGACACCAGGGTAACTCAAGTGAATATACAGTTGACTGTTGAACAACATAGGGATTAGGGGCACCAAACTTCAACACAGTTGAAAATCCTCTTATAACTGTTGGCTCTTGCAAAATTTAACTATAAATCACCTACTGTTGTTGGCTAAAAGACTTACTGATAACATAAACAGTCAATTAACAGGTATTTTGTATGCTATATATATATACACAATATGCTATATTCTTACAATAAAATAGGGAAAAGAAAATGTTAATGATATTAAGAAAGTCATAAAAAGGGGGCAACTGGGTGACCCAATCGGTTAAGCATCCAACTCTTGATCTCAGCTCAGGTCATGATCTCAGGGTGGAGCCCAGTGCCAGGCTCCCCACTCAGTCAGAAGACGACTTGAGTCTACTCTATCCCTCTCCCTCTGCCCCTCCCCATCATGCTCTCTCTCTAAAATAAATAAATAAATCTTTTTTTAAGGGAAAATCATAAAAAAGAGAAAATACATTTACAGTACTGTCTTCATAAAAAAAGAAAAATCCTCATATAAGTGGATCCATGCAATTCAAGCCCATGTTTTCAAGAGTCAACCGTAGATGCAAATCAGTGACCCCCATATTTTCTAGTTCTTATTACAATAGTAATACATAATTGTTAAAGAAAATGGAGAAAAGACCAAGAAAAATGAATCATGATATATGCCTGATGGGTTGGTATAGAGTTATACATCGATAGCTGAGTAGGTTTTTTTTTTCAACAAGAATAAAATTATATGTCCTTGCTACTTTGCAGCATACTTTTTCAATTAACAATTATGATATCTGTTTCTCAAGTCACTAAATGTCCTCCTATATGCTAAATGCTCACCTTAACAACAACAACAAAAAACCCCTCAGTCATCTATTAGGAATATAGACCTCAATGTACTCCAGAGATTTTCTTTCATAAATTCTAAATCTAAAATCTCAAGCAGGAATTCAGCAGAGGTCCAACTCTATAATGTGATGATAGACCACGAAATGGAACTTCTTCGACTCATGCTGATAGGCTATTCTGGCCAATTGATTACTTGAGTACATATGAAATAGCAAAGTTCAATGTCTAATAAAACGAATGTTACACTCTAATGAAAAACATACAAGGAGTGCAATAAGAGAGCTAAAAGGCTTTGGAGTCTCTCTTGTCATCCCAGTCATCCAACCATTGAGTTAAGTTAATTTTATCTCCGACACAATTCTTTGATTTTCCCCTGCTTCCCATTGTCATTGTCACGGTCCTTTTTCTATTTCTTAGCATCTCTCATCTGGAGTGAGTTACAAGAATCTGTAATGATATGAGAGGTAGGACAACTTTCCTTTCCCATTCCCTTCCTCCAAACTTGCTCTGCTATCTACCTAAAATGAAAATTAGAGCTGCTCAAAACCCTGCTTAAAATCCTTGAATGGCTCTCAGAGCCTTTGAGATAAAGGACAAATGCCTCACATGGCAGCCAAGGTCATCGTCTCCCATCATCCCATCCCCAACCCTTCCCACACACCTGCCTTGCAGGCAACACTGAATGTCTCTAATGTTCAGAACATGCCCTGTTGACTCACTCTTCTCTATGTCTTGGCATATGTAATCCTCTCTGCTTGAAATGTCTATATAAAAACTCCTACTCACTCATCCTTCAAATTTCAACTCAAATGTTATCTCTTTTTCTTACCTGTTCCTTTCTCTCAGCTCTCATTTTACTTTGAATATATCCATGAGAGCCGCTTCCTGTGTTTGTTTGCCAGTCTACATCACTAATATACTATAAAGTCCTCTCATCCTCAATATCAAGGGTTGTATGTATTTATTTCCCTTGTAAACAGTGGCTGGCCTGTAGAAATTCAAGGCAGGAAAGATGGAATGAAAAGAGGAAGATAGACAAGGCAAGAGGGAAGGAGGAAAAATATGCTTGCAATACTAGAGAATTATTTGTTTATCAAAGGCAGCATCTTGGGACGCCTGGGTTGCTCAGTGGTTGAGTGCCTCCCTTCGGCCCAGGGTGTGATCCTGGAGTCCCAGGATCAAGTCCCACATCAGGCTCCATGCATGGAGCCTGCTTCTCCCTCTGCCTGTGTCTCTGCCTCTCTCTGTGTCTCTCATGAATAAATAAATAAAATCTTTAAAAACAAACAAAAAAGGCAGCTTCTTGGACTAAGAAAAAAGATGGATAAATGGATGGATGAATAGATGATAGATAGAGAAATGATAACAGATAGGCAGGTAGATAAAAAGATAATAAATACATGACAGGCAAATGAAAAGCCCTGACACAATCTTGATTTTCAGGATCCTTGGGCTAAATGTCACTTTATTGGCCTTCCGGAATTTATCAGTGAAAATCTCTAAAACTTCATACATTGATCTAAATAAAAGATCAATAGATAGAAATAGAGAAAGGATGTACTTCAAAAAACGAATAGTAGAAAAAAAATAGCTCCAAAGTACTTTGGAATGGAAATAAAACTGATCATCTCTAATGAATCACAGTAAATAAAGTTTAGAATTTTAACAACAGATAGAATCTGATAAGGATTATCTCACTTTGAGGTGTATTATTATCCTATGTATCTTTTTCCTCTGAGGGGACAAAAAGGGTAACTGTGTCTTCCATAAGCCTAGAACGGCTGAAGGAGCACTGCTCCGTGTTGACAAACTAGCCTGGATTTGTGAAGGGAGCTTGTCAATAGATAAAGGATTACATCTTTCTTTCTATTTCACAGAATTTCTCCTATTGTTAGGATCTGACTTGGCCGAATGGTAAGAACATGTTATGTATCTTAATAATCCTCTTTCCTAACATTTTGTTTACTATAAGGAAGTAACTCTAAGCATTTTAGCCCACCTTGAATTCTGAACTTCATTATTCTGAACTTTCAAATTTAACTTCAGATGTTTCATAGATATATGGTAGGAGAATACGATCAAGATGCAAGCTCCATTTCCGAAGATTTGAATATTCAGTTCAAGTCTATAAATATGGTATCTGGACTTAAGAAGTTTATAGTCTAGGAGGAGAGATAAGGCATAAACATAAATCACAGTAATGAAAGAAAAAGAGAGAATCCCTATGATAATAGAGATGTAAATACATGTGGTTTAGGACCACGGAAAAGAACAATTCATTCTACCTGGAAAGATCCATAATTGTGCATAAAAATTTATGTAGAAGACGACTGTGATTCATTCCCTAAAATCTCACAACCTGATTTATGTGTCAAGACAACAAGCTCCTATCGTTGCTCTTTGTCTCTGGGACTCAACCGAGATATTTCTTCCATAAATTTGGTTTGGGTATAAGATGGCATGTCAGCTGGATGGATGCAGACAGCTCCATACATCATTCTCCCTTCCCGATCTGGGTCTATATACTCAGATATGCAAGGGGGCTTGAGTTTTGCAGCCAGTGAAAGGGGGGATTATGTTTGTCTTAGGGGAGAGGGGCGAAAGGAGAGGAGAATGGCAATTATAGTGTATTTACAGCCTGTCTGGGCTGTGGATTGATTTTAAATTATATTTAACAAAAAGGGAGTCAGAACCCTCAGAATTGTTTTTCCTAAGAGACTCACTGAGATTCTGGGCAAGTGGTAATAGTGAAAACCCAATAGGATCTTTCGAGAGTAGCTATGAACACAAGTAGAGATGCTTTAGGCTTGAAGTTTAGAAACAAGGAGCCTGGAGTCTGTAAGAATGCCATTCTGCATCTCACTCCCCCTCTTTCTGCACCCATCAGTTGGTTCCGCCTTGCACAGAACAAGCTGTAGGCTCACCTTAAATATAAATAGTGGTGTTTTCAGGGAGGGAAGGAAACAGCAGCAATTCTTCGCCTAGTGAATTCTATAGAGCTGGAGAAGATTAGGCAGGATGCCACACTGGGGCTCCAGCTGACTGAATGATTATAGCTCCCTGCCAAACCTCCCTCTAGAGATGCTAGAAATTGCTGCAATGCCCTTTGGAGATTGCTAGTTCTGATACTCAGGTCAGGGGCTTAAGTCTTCCTTTGTAGACATATGTCCCTGAGGTGTGAGACACCAGCCTGACCCAGGCAGGCCTACGTTCAAATCTCATTTCTAACGTCAATTAGCTGGAAGCTTGAGGTCTTAGCTAATTTAAACTTCCTTGGTTTCCTCAACTATAAAATGGGGATAAACATATGCACACTGAAGGACTACTGTCAAAATTAAATTAGACATAGATAATACCTAGATAATTACTGATGTAGGAAAAAAAAGATGCATTAAGGCATAGCTAGTCTTATTGGCATTATTGTTTTATAAAAGTGCTAACAGTCATAAGTTATAAAATAACTGCATCTGCTCATGCTGACATTTTAACTCATAAAGTATAGAGTTTTAGAGGTAAAAACTAACCTTTCAATTACCTCATCTAGCCCTTTATTTAATAAATTAAGAAAATGTGGCCCAGAACAGCTAAGTTTCCCAGAGTCATATAGATAATTGGTAGAAGAGCAGAGTAAGAACCCAAGGAGTCTATTGTGCTTTCTATTCCAGGTTTTGTGTCTCTTATTCTAAAAGATAAATCAGCTTTTAATGTATCTTTTCACACTTAGAAACCATGAATTTTTGCGAACAAAATAAACCCAGGACCCCATGTGGCTCAGCCTCACCTCAAAGTGACATTCAAAGCAGCGCAGCTCAGCCACTAAGAGTCGTTTAAAAGGAACTGTAGTCTTTACTTGCATATCAAATACAATTTTTGTGATTTAATTTATAACCTACAGGAAGATTATTTTTTTCTTCTCTTTTGCACTACAACAATTGTCTGTCATTTCACCCACCAATCCAGAAAAGCTCTTAATGCTATTACCAAAATTCTCTAGGCACTTTGCCCTTCTGTTTTATCTCTCCCTTTCACTTCCTCATTTCCCCTATCTCACTAAACATCACTTCCGAAACAGGAAGAGACCAAGAGGACTTCAGTTCCCACCCATTTCCACCCATCATCGTCGCAGGCGCCCTTCACGTTGGGCTCTCCTGGTTCATCCTCGCTACCCACTTCCCCTCAATATGTCTGTCTTTCTCATGAGACATTCTTGTGAGGGCTTTCTGGTGAGCTATTCACCTCATCGCAATTTCAAATTTTAACTGCTACATAAAACCAGAAGTTTCACCTTATGTTCCTAAAACATACATACTTCCAATTCAGCAACTAGAAAACTAAATATTTTGTACTCTTTGAGCTTCTAGCAAGAGAGTACAATTACCCACATGTGACTGGCAAAAGAAAAATCTCTGAAAGGGTAGTTCTCTTCATTTGAATTTACTTCTTTGGAAGGAATCCACAAAAACTAGTGAGGGAAGAAGGCAGCCATTTAGGTAAATGGATCAAATTGTAAATCAATGCATTTGCCACAGCTGCACTTATATCATCCTTATATCCTGGCCTCTGTGTTACTTACAGTACTTTAAATATAGTGCTTATAAACCATGGGATATATATATACCAATGTAAAAGAGTAATGCCTGACTAACAATAGGGCAAGTACAGCAAACAGAACATCATATTCAGATAAGAATAAAATTATCAGAGGAAACTCTCTGTCAGTTCGAACCCAACTTAAGCTTACTCAACTGCCAGGCTGCTTAGAGGATAAGATACAGAAGAGAGTCTGGCTAGCCTCTTTGGTGGGACTCTTTTTATTTGAATATATAGATATTTATACCACTTGGTGGGCCTATAATTTTAGCTCCTGATAAGAGTTTTATCTTCCACTTACGCTCTAAAAACTCATGTCTTAAAGTTCCCAGCCAGATCCATATCACTAGTACACACAATATCTAGCCCTCCTTCATTCCAATAAAATTTTCAAACTCCTATTTACATTTATTAAAAATGAAAAATACTAGTGAGGACACTTAGTATGGAGATCAGTAATGATTAGCTTATTAACTTTTACAAACAATTGAATACAGTGTTCCTCCTTAAGAATATTTCAATACACTTTAGTTTTCAAGTTGATAAAAGTACTGCCCATAAGTATTGAACTTCATAAGTCAAAATGTACAGGCCTATATCCATTAACTTTTCAACAAGCTTAATGAAAATTACAGCAAACCTGATGGAGGGGCAGTGGCTTGAAAATTTGCATTTCTTCCACCTAAAATATTTACATTTACGTATATACTAGCAAATATTCTAAATTACTTAGAAAATCCATATATTGGTTATTAACAATGTTCTGTTTAACCTTATAAACAGCCATTTTGTTAAATGATACCCATGTTATTACTAAGTACCATATGCACTCACATAATGACTAACACTCTAGGGACTCTGATGAAGGAAAACTCATTTATCCCTTATATATTTTATAGCTTCTAAAAGGAAAAGAAAAAAACAGTCCATGCAGAAGGGGAAAAAGCCATGGGAGGAAAAACAATAGTAGAGAATGAAGCTGATGTTAAGCCCTCTGACCTACTAATGGATTCATGAAGAAAGACTGAGAAGATTAATTCTGTGGAGCCCTGAGCTCTTACTCGTTGAACACTCTCATTGTGGAGTAATGGGAGCTATTTTCTCAGTAAATGTGTTGCCAAAAGTCAAGATCACTAAAATATATTCAACCATTCCCCGTGAACAATTTATAATTGTTCAAGTATGGACTCCCTCCGTCTCCATGGCCTGCTCATTTACCTTCTCATTCTCCTGCCATGGTTCTGCTTCTTTGTGAACACGGCTCATTGAAGTTTGAAAACAAAAACGTCCTAACCAGGAGTCGCCATGGGATTATGAAGCAAAAGCAAGAAGGAAAACAAAAACCTCATTTCAGCCATTACACTGATGGCTTCAAGTGCAGTGCTGCTTGACCACAGTGCCCAAAGGATGCACAATGGTAATCATGAGACATTACAGTACTACTATTACTTGACAATTATCAAGTTAAAGGTGTGCACTATTAGACATGGGAATTAAATGCTTGTGAGTTCTGTGATTTTACTTTCAATGGTTTCTTTTTTTATCTTACCCATGGGTTAACTTTTAATAATGAAAAATGGAAGGATAAACTATCTATTATAAATCTACATCCATTTTGCACCCAAGGAAATGATGTCAAAACACCTCTATGAATAAAAACACAACAATTATATTTGCTAAATCAAAGACAAAGTGATAATAAAGAAGAAATGGAAGTGAAATTGGCAATAATGAATGTTTATAATAATAATAATCAGATAAAAATCTGCAAAATTTCTGTAGTGTAATGTTAACAATAAAATGAGGTCTATCATGTTCTAAGGGTAATCGTGGAGTTACTTGTTATCAGAGTAATTCTCCTGCCCATACAATTACAAACTGTAAATGAAGTATAAAATGCAACTGTGTAAAGGCACTGGAGAGTGACCAAAAGCAGATTGAAACTGGAGAGGATTCAATTCTTGAGAGAGAGGAAGAGGACTAAGTAAGATCATATTTGTTTGGCTTTTCTCTAAGGGCATTTCCCAGCCCAGCTACAGAAATAGTGATCAAGGAGAAGGCTGCACTCTTATTGCCCTGGGAAGTCAGAGGACATATTTAGAGTCACAGAAACTGAGGGACTCATAGTGGAAAATCTCAAAATCCATGTGGAAACTCTCCTCAGAACCGTGGTTGACTCCAGAACAGCTCATGAGACAGCAAGACTCCAAGAAGCCCAGGGGAGTTATCAACAGCTGAAAGTGAAAAAGCTGAGCAAAAATTTTTGCAGCTTCCCACAAGAAGAACATTGGGGTTCATGTCTTGCCAAGTTATGAGTGACTTCCCATTGACACAAAAATGAACTATAACTTAAGAGTCAACAGCAAAATCAAAATAAAGATCTACCTAACAAAGCCTAAAGCCAAGCCTCCATCATCCTAAAGCAATCTCTCATAGTTTAGCTCCATGCTAGAACCAAACACAATCTGTTTAGAGAAAAATAATATCTAGAGTTTCCACAATATATCATTTCAAAGAAAATAGGATGAAGGATTTAGTAAAAATAAGAGAATGAAATCAGCAAAATAAAAAGTGAAAAAGAAAATCAGAAATTCACACGGGTTAGTTCTTTAAAAATCTAATAAAATTGTTCATTGATAAAAGTAATAAAGCTCTAGCTGATCTAAAGAAAAAGAAGGCAAAACACAAAAATTATCCATACCAAGAATTAAAGAGAAGATACCACTGAAGACTCTGAAGATCTGAAAAGATCATAAAGAAAAATTATGAAAATTAAATTCAACAATCTAGTCAAACTGTCAAATTTCTTGGAAACTTTAAATTATCAAAACTAAGAACAAGAAATAGTAAACTTAAATAGCCTCATCCAAACTAAAGTAATTATATTCATAATACAAAACCTTTCTATAAAGAAATTTCAGGCCACAAAGTATTCTTGGCAAACTATATTAAACTTTCTAAGAAAGAAATAATAACAACTTTATGTAATTTCAGATAAGAGAAGGGGAAGAAAGTCTTACCAAATCATTTTATGAAATAAGTACAATCCTGATAAAAATTTTTAAATTATAATAAAAGTGTGAGCTTCATGGTTTTTACTTGTTTTCAAGGTTTTTTATTTCTGTTTGTTTTTGCCTCTGGATGTCCAATTACAGTTGACCCTTAAACAACATGAGGGTTAGAGGTGCTGACCTCTGCAGACGAACATCCATGCATAACATTTGACTCCTCAAAAGTTTAATTGCAAAGAGCCTACTGTTGACCTAAAGCCTTACTGATAACATGAATAGTCCATCAACAAATATTTTGTATATGTATGTTATATTCTGCATTCCTACAAGAAATATGCTAGAGAAAAAATTTTATTAAGAAAATCAATTTAAAAAATAAAATACACTACAGTACTGTATTGTATTTATCAAAAAAAAGAAAAATTCTGTGCACAATAGACTCGTACAGTTCCAATCTGTCTAGTTCAAGGGTCATCTATACTGTAACAGCATTTGTTGAAAGTCTCTTTCCTCCATTGAATTGCTTTTGGACCTTTGTGAAAAATCAGTTGTGTATTTTTGTGTGGATCTATTTCTGGATTCTCTATCCTGCTCCATTGATCTTTATGTCTATCCCTCCACCAAAACCACATGGTCTTGATTGTAATAGCTATATAGTAGAATTTAATATTGGATTTCTCCCACTTTTTCTATTTCAAGATTGATTTCATTATACTAGGTATTTTTACTTTCCACGTAACTCTTAGAAAAAGCTTGTCTGTGTCTTCAGAAAACTTTGCTTGTCTCTTGATAGGAATCTCATAAACCCTATGATTAATTTGGGGAAAACTGACATCTTTATTATGTTGAGTCTTCCACTTCATAAACATAACAATTTATTTAGATATTTGATTTATTTAGATCTTCTTCAATTTCTTTTATGAGTATTTATAATTCTTAGCATACAGATCCTATACATATTTTAATAAGTTTATAACTAATATTTCATTTTCTTTGGGCTGATTATAAATGGAATTATTTTTTTCATTTTAATTTCCATATGCCATTATTGGTACATAGAAATAAGATTGATCTCTTGTATCCTGTGAAATTGATGAACTAATTTGTTAATTATAGGAAATTGTATGTTGATTCATTGGGACTTTCTTCAAAGACAATCAGGTCATCTACCAATAAAGAAAAGTTAGTTTCTTCTTTTCCAAACTGTATGTCTTTTTCTACTTTTTCTGCCTTATTGCAGTGACTAGAACAACTAGTGCTGTGTTGAAGAAAAATGGTAAAAGCAGACATCCTTGCCTTCATCCTGATCTTAGAGAGAAAGCATTCAGTCTTTTTCCATTAAGTGTGATGGTACTTACATGTTTTTATACATAGGATTTATCATTCTGAGGAAGTTCCTCTCTAATCCTAGTTTGCTAAATGTCTTTATCATTAATACTCATTTTTTCAAATGCTTTTTCTGCATCAATTAATATATTCATATGATCTGTCTTTTGTAGCCTGTTGATAGGGTAGATTATATTGATTTTCAAGTGTTAAACTAACCTTGTATTCCTGGAAAAAGTCCCAGTTGTTCACGGTATATAATTCTTTTCATACATAGCTGGATTTATTAATTTATTAATAGTTTGTTGAGGACTTTTGTGTCTAAATTCATGGAAGGTACTGCATCTGTAGGGTTTGGAGAGGGTTGTTTTTGGTACTATTTTTGTCTGATTTGGGTATCAAGATGAGACTAGCCTCATAAAATGAGTGAAAAGATTTCAATTCTCTATTTTCTGGGGTAAATTATGTAAAAATTGTCAATTATTTAAAATTTTGGTAGAATTCTCCAGTGAAACGATTTGGGCAAAATTTATTTTTCAGAAGATTTTAGTTACAGATTTAATTTCTCTGATGGTGATGGGACCATTCAGCTTACTTTTTTCATCTTGATTAAAGTTTAGAAGTTTGCAGTTTTTTAAATTTTTGGTCTATTTCTTCTAAGTTGTCAAATTTATGAGCATAAAGCTATTCATAATATTCTTATGTTATCCTTTTAATGTCTGCAGGATCTGTCATTATATCACATATTTTATTCTGGAAATGGATTTTTTGTTAGTCTTGCTAGAAAATTATCAACATTTTTTAAATTGATTTTTTCTATTGTTTCTACTGTTTTTCTGTTTCAATTTCATTGATGTCTTATCTTTCCACTTGCTTTGAGTTTATTTTGCTCATCCTTTTCTTATTTTCAGAGGTCGAAATTTAGATTATTGGGCAGCATGGGTGGCTCAGCGTTTTAATGCCTGCCTTCAGCTGAGGGTGTGATCCTGGGGATCCAGGACCGAGTCCCACGTCAGGCTTCCTGCATGAAGTCTGCTTCTCTCTCTGCCTATGTCTGCCTCTCTCTCTCTGTCTCTCATGAATAAATAATCTTAAAAAAAAAGAAATTTAGATTATTAATTTCAGACCCTTCTTTTCTTTCTAATGAAGCATTTAATACTAGAAACTTCCCCCACATCTTTAGTTCCATCTCAAATATTTTGACGTTGTGTCTTAATTTCATCCAGTTTTATGTTGTTTTCTATTCCTTTAAGATTTTGTCTTTGATCCATGGATTATTTAGAGTTGTGTTATTTAATTTGCTCATGTTTGGAGAATTTCCTATTATCTTTCTGTTATTGATACCCGGGTTGCTTCGATCGTGGCCAAAGAACAAACTCTGTATAATTTTAATTCCTTCATATCTGTGAAGGTTTGTTTTAAAGCAGAGAACATGGACTATCTTGATAAATGTTCTAAGGCCATTTGAGAAAAGAATATATTGTGCCATCGTTGGGTAAAGCACCCTATGTATGTCAAATAAACCCTCTAGGTTGACTTTATCGCACAGTTCTTCTATATCCTTGCTGACTTTCTGTTTAGGAGTACTACCAATTGCTGAGAGAAAAGTCTTGGAATCCACAGCTATAATTGTGGCTTTGTCTATTTGTCCTACAGTTTTTCCTTCATGTATTTTGACTCTATCATTTCATGTTTATACAATTAGGATTGTTATGTCCTTCTGGTGAATTGATCCTTTTGTCACTACGTAATGTCCTCTTAATCTACAGGAATTTTCTTTGCTCTAAAATCTATCTGAGGGCATCTGGGTGGCTCAGTCAGTTAAGTGTCTGACTCTTCGTCTCAGTTCAAGTCATGATCTCAGATTATGGGATTAAGCCCCGTGTCAGGCTCTGTGCACAGCACAAAGTCTGCTGGAGATCCTCTTCCTCACCACACCAAATAAATAAATAAAATATTCGAAAATATAAATAAAGTCTATATGATACTAAGATAGCCATTCTTGCTTTTTTCTTTAATGTTTGCATGGTTCACTTTTCTATTCTTTACTTTCAACCTACTTACAAGGTTGTATTGAAATGAGCTTCTAGAAAGTGATTGTTGAATAATTTTTGTTTGTTTTTAATCTACTGTACCAATTTCTGCTTTCTAAGTGGTGTCTTTAGATCACTTACTTCTAAGGTAACTTAGTTGAGGCTCTATAATAAAAATACCACATACTGAGCAGCCTAAACAACAAACATTTATTTCACAGTTTGGGGGTTGAGAAGTCCAAGGTCAAGGCACTGGCAGATCTAGTGTCTAAAGAGAATTTGCTTCCTGATTTGCTAAAGGCCATCTTCTTATTGTATCCTCATATGGCAGAGAGAAAGGGACAGCTCTCTTCATCTTATAAGGACACTAATCACATCATGGAGGTTCCACATTCAGGCCACAGCAGTATCATTTTCATGTTTGGGCTTAAGTCTTCCTTTTTTTTTTTTTCCTGTTTGTTTCTTTTGTTTCTCTTTTCTTATCTTTCAGTAAGTTGCTTGAACATATTTTAGAATTTTTTTTCTTTAAAGATTTATTTATTTATTTTAGAAAGAATGAAAGAGAACACGTGCAGAGGGGAGGGGCAGAAGGATTGGGCCAGAGAAATGTAGGGGCTTGATCTTACCACTCTAAGATCACTGCCTGAAGCCAAGAGCTGGTCGTGTAACTCACTGTGCCACTGAGGTACCCCCTTTTAGGATTTCATTTTATTTTTAGTTTTTAAGTATATAAACTTTGTATACTTTTCTTAGTGGTTGCTCTACGAATTTCAATATACATATATGACCTATCACAGTGACTAATATTAACATTTTATCATTTCGAGTCAAACGTAGAAACATACTTTTATTTAAGTCTTTTTATCCTTCCTACTGTTTGAATGTAGTTTTCTTGAGTATTTCTCTCTACATAGATTGAGCACCAGATCAGTTGGTATTGTGACTTTTGATTCACCTATCAAATATTTAAGAAACTCACCAGAACTAGGATAGCCTATTATGTTTACTTCTATTTTTATCCATCCTGATGTTCATCTTTCCTTTTGGAATTTTCAAACCTTCTACCATATTTCTATTTAAAGAACTGCCTTTAGTTGTTCTTAAAGGTATGTCTATTAGCAACAAATTCTCCTAGATTTCCTTTACCCAAGAATGTCTTTATTTCCCCTCCATTTCAAAAAGATATTTTTCCAGGATATAAAATTCATGAATGATTTTTTTTTTCTTTGATACTTGAAAAATGTTATGCCATTCCTTCTGCCCTCTATGCTATCAGGTGAGAAATTCACTATCATTCAAATTGGTATCTCCCTGTAAGTAATATGTCGCTTTCAAGATTTTTTTTTATATCTTTAGTTGGTAGGATCTCCAATACGATGTGTCTTGGCATGTATTTCTTTGGGTTTATCCAATTTGGGTTTGTTTATATCCATAGGCTTATGTGATATCCATAGGCAAATTTGAGGACATCTCAGCCTTCATTTCTCCAACTAATTTTTTCAGTTTCACTCTTTCCTCTCATTCTAGAAATTGTATGACACAAATGTCATCTCTTTTGCTATTGTCCCACTGGTCCCTGAGACTCTGTTTTTGTTTTTTGCTTTTTGAGGCCACTTTCTCCCTATTGTTCAGATTAGGTAATGTCTATTGATCTGTACTTAAGTTCTCTGATTCTATACTCTGTCATCTCTACTATTAAGGCTACCCCATGAGTTTTTATTTTGTTTATTATATTTGTCAGTTCTATAACTGCCCTTTGGTTTTTTCTCAGAATTTCTTTTCCTCTGTTCAGATTTCCTAAGTTTTTTTCATATGTTTCAAGAATCCATGGTTACTTGTTGAAACATTTTTATTACAGCTGCTTTAAAATCCTTGTTAAATAATTCCAAATCTGATTCATCACAGTGTTAGTGTCTATAGAATTTTTTCTCATTCATGTTATTTTCCTGGTTCTTGGTATGACAAGTAACTTTCTTTACACCCTAGACATTTTGGATATTATCTCATGAGCCTCTGGATCTTATTGAATCTTTTTTCAGCAGGCAGTCCCCCTTTTTAAGTACAGTGTAAAGGCCAAGTCAGCATGTATGATCAGCTTCCCTCTGCTCCCTGACAATACCACTCTAGCCAAAATGTAGCACTGCCTTGCACTGCCTTGCACTGCCTATTTGGCTCTGAATGAGGTTGTAAGATCACCACCTCTGTGGGCCCCATCACCACTACAGAGAGAATAAGAGGGGCTGACTTCTTTGTTGATACCTGGTAGGGTCAGAAACTCAATTCTGCATTGGGTCCCATTGACACTGAGGGAAGAGATAGAAAACCAAGGTACCAACTAGGTTTACCTCCCACCACTTCTTTCCATTCCATAATGACAGATGAGGGTAGAAGCTCAGCTCTCTACTAGGACCTGCTGAAATGTGATGGCAGATGTTGAAACCTAGTATCAACTAGCCTCACGTCACACTACCAAGTTAGGTCTTATTGCTGCTGAGTAGGGGTTGAGCCTAAGTCACCCCATCAGACCCTGCTAGTATTACCCTGACGGGAGGAATCAGAGCATAATCTGCTTCCACTAAGTGAGGAATGCAAGATCTGCTTCCCTTAGCCTCACTGATACTACTGTGGCAGGAGAATAAGAGGACTGACTACATCTGCCAGGCAGGGAATGGAAGATCAGCTGCCAATTCTACTCTGCCACCAGATATACCAAGAGAGGAACCAGATACATAACAGCTGTGGGCTTCCACAGGGAGAGATAGAAGAATATCTTCCAACTGGGTCCCAACAATACCACATAGTAGGGGAGTCAGGGTGTGCTGCCTACTTCCCCGGGACAGAGGGTCAGGAGTGGTGGTAGAAAATCAACTCCCAACTGGTCCCAGTTGAAACTGTGAAAGGTGGGAAGGTGGATTTTCCACTGGTCTTTGGCCAGAGGAGGGTTTTCCATTGTTAGACCACACTCTTTGAATCCTTTGCCTTCAGGGAAAAGGTTTCCTTGGAGCCATTTTTATCTATGTGTGTTGCCAGTTCTGTGTTGGAGGCTTCTGCACTGCTCTGACATATGTGGGAGGCAATGAGGAAATCCAGGGAACTCACCACCATGTCATTCCTAAGGTTCTGAGGTCCCTAAATTGCACCCTTTCTTATTTTCACTTTTCAATTTTCCTATACTTGTTATTGTAAAATATCTAGAGTTTTTTTTAGTTATAAGAAGGAAAACATGGGAATAACAATGGGGCTATTCCATTTTTCAGTAGAATCAGAGAAATGCTTTGTCTCTGCAGAACCAGAAGCATGCCCTTCATTTTTTATATATAACAGTTTTATTGAGATACAATTGAATACAATATACCATATAATTCCCACATTTAAAGTGCATAATTCAATGGTTTTTAGCGTGTTCATAGAGGTGGGCAACTATCAGTACAAAAAATTTTCAAACATTTTCAGTAACTCAAAAAGAAACCCAGTATTAGTAGTTACTCCCCATTTCCCCCAAACCTCCCCAGTCTAGGCAACTACTAATCTACTTTTTGTCTCAAGTATTTATCTATTCTGGACACCTCATGTGAACGGAATAACACAAAGTCAGTCTTTATGACTGACTTCTTTCACTTAATATAATGTTTTCAAGGTTTATCATGGTATAATATGAATCAGTACTTCATTCCCCTTTTATGGCTAAGTAATATCCCATTGTATGAATATGTTATACATTGCTTAGCCATTCAACATTTGAGGGACATTTGGATTCTTTCCATTTTTTGGCTACTTACTAATAATGTTACTATGAACATCTGTGTACAGATTTTGTTTGTGGATGTGTGTTTTCATTTCTCTTGAATATATATCTAGGAGTAGAATTGCTGGGTCTTATGATAACTCTGTTTATTTTTTAGAAGAACTGCCGGACTTTTTTCCAAAGTGACCGCACTATTCTACATTCCCACCAGTGGTACATGAAAGCTCTAATTTCTCCATATCCTCCCTAACACTGTCTGTCTCCTTTTAGTATAGCCATACATCCTAATATATGGCTTTGATTTTTATTTCCCTGATGGCTATTAATATTGAGAATATTTTCATGAGCTTATTTATCAACAATTTTTATATCTTATTTGGAGAAATGTCTGTTCAAATCCTTTGCCCATTTTTAAAAATAGAGTTGTCTCTTTATAATTGAGTTGTAAGATTCTTTATACATTCTGCATGCATGTTCCTTATCAGATATATGATTTGATATATATGCTATGGGATTCTGTAAGTTCTTTTTTCACTTTCTTCATAGTATCCTTTGAACCACAGAAGTTTTTACTTTTGAAGTCTAACTTTCCTTCAATTTTTAAAAAGCAATTGAAACTTGTTTTTTCTTAGCAGTATATGTAGTATATATTTGTTGGTTTATTCTAACTCATAATATTTGTTGAGTAGGTATCTAGAAAATAATCAAAACATTCTTTAAACATTTTCTATCAAATAAATTAACCATTTCTCCTTGTTCTATGCTATCTTTTAAGCTCTTTAAAGAGTATTTGTTTGCTACAAACTTTATATAACTATTATACCAATACATAGTCTGTGTGATTTTTTTATTGTTATTTCATTATATGTTTGCATTTTCCTTTTAACAATTTAAGAAATGTCTACATTTTGGTCCATGTATATGCTGTGTCACAAATATAAATTTCAAAATCATGTCTGATAGAGAAGAAAAAAAGGATGAGAAATGCATTAATTGGGGTTCTCCAGAGAAACAGAACCTACAGAAATATATATGAGAAGAGATTTATTATAGGAATTGGGTCACCCAGTGATGGAGGCCAGGAAGTCCCACCACCTGTCATCTGCAAACTGGAAAACCAGGCAAGTCAGTCTGAGTCCAAAGGCCTGAGAATTGAGGAACTGATGGTATAAATCTAGTTTGATTTTGAAAGCCTGTAAACCAGACACACTTATGTCGGAGGGCAAAAGATGATGTCTAAGCTCAAACAGAAGGAGATAGAATTTATCTTTCTTTTATCTTTTTGTTCCATTCAGGCAATGTGCTATATGATGCCCACCACAATGGTGAGGTCTATCTTCTGTACTCAGTCTGCTGATTTGAATGCTAAACTCTTTCAGACACAGCCTCATAGGCACTTGAAGAAATTACTTTTTACTATTGTCCTGAGCACCCATTGGTCCATTAAGTTGACACATGAAATTAAGCATAATTTGATTGCTTATGGTCATCATAGTTGTTTCTATTTAGGAAGTGAGCAAAATCTTGACATTAAAGTCATACTCTATCTGAACTAGATCTCCAGATCTAGAAAAGGCTCTGCTTAAGTCTTCCTATGAATCATGGTAGGCTACCAAACCACACAGCATTAACAGTTCTCTGTCACAGCAGAGATAATGGATTCTGAAAACAGTAAAGGAAGGTGATCAATATTCTATCATGTTTCATGGTGTTTGATTTTAAAAAAAATAAATGCCAACTAAACTGCTTTAAAAATGAGTTGTGCTCATGGGGAAAAAAGCCTAAAGCTTGGACCCAAAAATCATTTCCTAAAACCATTTTATAGGGGTGTAAAATCCAGCATATAGCATAATGTGTAATACTATTTTATAGTGTAGAGTATTAGTTTAGACATTACACTTTGTTCAGTAATAGCTTATTGAATATATAGCATGGAAGGAGACAATAATAAAAGCATGGACATTGTAAAACAAGGATTTGAAGGTTCATGCAGTCCCTCCTCACCCTGAGATTTTACAAGCATAGTTAACCAGACAGTATTTTAGAAAGGCTTGTCTAGAGTTTTGTAATTTATGATCAGGGATTAAATAAACTACAAAACAAACTAATTAGCTGAGCTCAAAAGAAGTAAATCTTATTTGAGAGGGAATATGCTTAGTATTCTGGGATTGCAATTACTAAATATTATAGAACAAATTATGTAAAAATATTTTGATGCCCAGGATAAAACCCTAGAGGTATGTGTTTCAATTTGTTAAAAATTCCCCCACACAGTGTTTGGCTGACCAATTAACTACCATTACTATCTATATTAGAGATACTAAGGAATAAGAAGAAGGAAATAAGTGGTGTTTGACTATGGGCTCCTTCAGAAGGAATGGCTCATGAAAGGTCAATGATACAAGGGATTTGCATCCCTTTGCCAGGGGCCTTTGGAGTAAAGAAGTAGAGGCAGCAGCCATGGCCTGAAATCTGTACACAGGACCCTGGCCTTGTCCTTTTTAAAAATCATTTTTCATAATTTAGGAAAGAATATATCCATTATAGAAATTTTGATCATAAAAATTTAAAATTAATCATAATCCTGCTATCTAGGCATATACTACTATTAAAATTGATTTCTAAACTCTTGTCAGGGTGTATGACATGCATTGTATATAATGCACAATATATGGTACAGAATGACCCCATGCCATTGTCACATTGGCCCCAAGTAGCATTCAGCTTAATGTTGAGTGGTGGTTTACAGCCCCTCCTACCTCAGATACCAGCACAACATCAAGATGTAGAATTCTTACTAAAGATATCATTGTGCATAAAGGAAGAGTTAAGAATGCCAGGAATCACTGAGCTATAGGTATTGAATTACTAGCATTTTCAGGTATAATAAGTGAGATTTACAGATCCCAAGTATGCAAAGATACAATTTCCATTACACTGTATTTCACTGAATTTAAGACATCATTGTTTGTAAGATGCACTGTTGCTTTATGTACCATTAAAAAAGAAAAATCACTGCCAGCTAAACTATGATAGGCCATGGATTATGAGCTGCATTTCAATTTCAGACATGTTAAAATGTGAAAAAAAAAAATGTGTGCCTTGGAATCAATGAACTAAAGTATTTCCATGATTGTACCCCATCTCAAACCCCATTTTTACTGATAACAGGAACATTGATCTTGCCAGTTCAAAGTAAACTGTGTTTCATTTTGGGTAAACAGGCAATTCAGAATTCTCCTGGAGACAGTTCAGAGGGGAGGGGCTGCTTTCTTAATTTCCAGAAGAGATGTAGTATTTAGCCATAGCCTCCTCAGGCCACAAAAGCCTTAGTTGAGATGGAGCTCCTACCCCTCCACAGCCTCCATTTTCCTGTAGCTTCCCCTGATTACAACCTGTAGAGAAAGGTGTAGATCCCTCTTCTTAGAGAGCCTCCAAACTTTTCTTAGATTTCTATTATTCCCCCAACACAAAGAATTTCAACCCCAGGGATAAGTTAGCTACAAACCCTTTCTCAAGGAGTCAAACAACCAATTTTGTTCTCCTCTTTTCTCTACTCAGTCCTTCCTCAGTCAGCTGACTTTATCTTTACTCCCAAAGGCAGGAAAATATGGCTAGGTATTCAGACTAACCTATTGTTTATGCCAGAATCATGGCTTTTGATGATATGCAAATGTCTCTTTCAAAGTTCAAATGCCAAGAATTTGACTCTTATCCTGTTCTAGATAATCCCTCATATAGAAAGGTGAAGAGAAAGGAACAAGGGTGCTGAGCAGTCTGAACAAGGAGAAGGAATCTTAATTAACACATCAAAATACAACCCTACTAAAACAGTGATTCTGTGATACCTGGCTATATTCCTCCTGAAACAAAAAAGGGAGTAAGCCTTTTTTTCTTAGTATAGAAAATTAACCATATCTTGGGTTAAATTTGCAGGACAGGTACTTTTTGGAGGAAGTTTAGTGCTAACAAATCACTGGACATTAATGGTATGCTCCAATCCCAAAGAGCTGAGTTACTGGGTACAATAATCAAGATAAACTCCACCGTATTTTAGGAGTGATCTTGCTATTGTCAGTAGCAGACAATGGAACCTATATGTAGCCACCTTCCAATGCATGCCTTGAGATGTGTTGTACTTCCTCTGAGAGGAAATGGAAGGATCTCAGTGGCTACACAATTGATGCAGTAGACCCCCCAAAGCCGTCTATATTCCTTCCACTAGGAAAACTAATTTCTTAGGGTTTGAAATTGTGGTGGATTGATGATAAAAAATGTCTCCAATTTTCCTCTCTTTTCTTTATCTACACCTTTGCAACAGGATTTGGAAGTTTCTTTCAAGAGGTGAAATCTGTTTTTTCACTCCTAGAATCTAGATTGGCCTTATGATTTTATGTGGCTGACAGAAAAGACAAAAATGGTAGTGTGCCACTTTGGAGTCCAGACCTCCAAAGGTCATGCACATTTCTACCTTTTCTCTCTTAGTACTCTGTCCAGCATCATAAGAAAAATCCCAGCAGAGTCTTTCAGATAATGAGTTGCCCCTGTTATCCTGTTAAACCAAAAAACCAATCACCAGACATCCTATTTCGGGAACCCCCAGCCATTCCTTTGACTCATACTTGAACCCGTTCAACCAAGATCAAAACTACCAAGTTGCCAATTAGACCCAAGAACACTATAGAAGTGCTATGGCCTTTAGGATTACCTTTTAGGGTGGTTTATTATGCAGCAATATCTAAAGAATACAGAAGTTAATACCCAGGAGGGAATACTACCTTAACAAAATGTAAGACATATATTGGCTTTAGGACTGGGTTAAGAGCAAAGGCTGGAAAATAGCAAATTATTAGCAAAAATTGGAAAAATGGTGAGAAAATTATATTTGAAGATGAAAATTTGGTTATCTACATTATGGAGAAGTAAACATCGATAAAATAGTTGTCTGGCTTGCTTGGAAGATGAAAAATGTATCTAATGAACTTTTGGATTTGACTGGGGATATCTCCAGACAAAATGACAAAACTGTTCTAGCTCAGCATGATACAATACAGGAGAAAAAATAAGATAAGACAAAGAAATAACTATTTAAAAGCAGAATTTGGAGGAAATATCATGGGCCACAACTTACTGAGTTGGAAAATCAAACTCTTTCTCATCACCAGTGTCCTCAGCCTGAGGACAAAGGTGGAATCAAGGGTTAAAATCTCTGAAAGACTTAGGGTGGAGTGCAAGGCCCTCTAACGTAGACAGAGGATTTATAGGAATCTTCCGAGTGTGGTTCCACAGGAGCCATCCAAAGTAACAGCAGGCCTGAAGAAAGAGAAATGTTTGCTTTTTGTGAAGTGAAGTAGACTTTGATTCAATTAGGAAGATCAAAAAGTTTTTAGACAACATTCATGTGAATATATGGCTGGCCTGGACCAAAAGGGACTGAGACTGTTCAAACTGTAAAGAGGTCTTGGCTTTCAACTTTCTACAGGAAGCATCAGATTTAAAAAGTGAATCTTATGGTTAAAAAAAAGGGGGGGGAGTTATTTCTTCAGAAATAGCCAAGGGGTGATGGGCAAGGAAGGATGAGAAAGTAGAACAAAGAGTGATGAAAAACAGTGACCACAGAACCTCTCCCAGGAAGCAGTGGGGACACTCCTGCGAGAAGCTCAGTCTAATCAGAGCATTCCCTAACTCTAGTATAGGAGGACCTGGCAATATATTCCAAGCTGGATTTCAGAACTGCTCCAAACTGGTGATTGCTATGTGCCTTCCATCTCTTGTTTGACAGGAATGTTGTTTGCAGTTACCCTGTCAACATCTTTATGTGAGGTATATGGGAGGCATTGTCTTTTTAGTTCATAGGTCTCTCACGCAAAAGGAACTACAGCTAAGAAGTCATATCTAAACCTGACTTAAAATTTGTTTTTAAGATTTTATGTATCTATTCATCAGAGACACAGAAAGAGAGAGAGGCAGAGACATAGGAAGAGGGAGAAGCAGGCTTCTTTCAGGGAGCCCAACGTGGGTCTCAATCCCAGGACCCCGGGATCACAACCTGAACTAAAGGCAGATGCTCAACCTCTGAGTCACTGAGGTGCCCCTCTGACTTAGAATTTTAAACAGTGGCATCAAGTTTGACATCAGGAGTGATTGAAGTTTTCAGAGGGCCAGGGATGAGGGGGAGGAGGAGGAGGCTTTAATAGAATGGCTCCAATTTTTTCCCTACCCTCTTTTTTGTTTTTAAGATTTTATTTACTTATTTAAGAGAAGGAGAGAGAGAGAGAACACACCAGCTGGAGGAAGGGCAAAGGAAGGGGGTAAAGGAGAAGCAGACTCCCCACTGAGTACAGAAGAGCCTGATGTGGGACTCAATCCCAGGACCCTGAGATCATAACCTGAGCTGAGTTAGTCACTTGACCAACTGAGCCACCTAGGCGCCCATCTCCCCATCCTCTTTTATCCATATCCTTTTCAACGTGACTTTGCAGCTCTCCCATCAAGTGGTAGAGTAGATTCTATTTTCCTTATTGACTTGGTCAGGCCAGTGGGTTGTGGCAGAAATTATGGTATGCCAATCTTGAACCTAGGCCTCAAGAGTTCTCTCTCTCAACCCTCACCCCTCCAGCTACTATAAGAAAAACTTTAGACTTGGCCACTAGGGAGATATGTGGCCTGCTTACCCTTCTCAATCTAGACAAGCAGCCAGTTACCTCCCAAACATTAAGCTAGGGATAGAGGTACTAACTGACAACAGATTCATGAGTGAGCCTAGTTAAGATCAGCCAAGCTTGGTCCAGATCAAAAACATCATCCAGTTGACCTATAAACTTATGATAACTAACAAAATGCCTATTGTTTAAATCATTAAATTTTATATGGCTTGTTGCACAGCAACAGTTAACTGATACAGAATAATGTTCTAGCAGGAGGATAATAGGGAAAATATTGCCAAGACTTTCCATCAGTTCTGGGACCTACCTTATATCTTTCCAAAAAATTTACTTTTCTGTTTGTTAATCATATTCAGTTTCTGTTGTTTGCATCCAAAACCCTATTTTTTTAAATTGAATTAAAATTGACATACAATGTTATATTAGTTTCCGGTATATAATATAGTGATTCAATATTTTTATATACTATGAAATGACCACCATGATAAGTCTAATTATCTTCTATTTACATAAATGAGAGAGAGAGAGAGAGAGAGAAATTTTAGAAGAACCCTTTAGGACCAAGTATGTCTTATAAAGATTTATCTGAAATTCAGTAACTCCCATCATTTTAGCAAAATTCTATTTTTCTTCAGTAAAATTCCATTTTCAAAATTATATTTTCAACTTTTACTTTTTAAATCATATGCATAACCAATTCTATCTGCCTAAAATTTCTTCTCATTCCATATATATTTATATATAAAGAGATATCTAAAATTATACTAATCAAACATAAATCAGAATTTGCAGTTACAGTGCTTTTATGTTAAAGCAAACTAGTGGCTCTAATCAGTTTATTCAAAGAATCAGTCAGTTCAGGTAGGACAAAGATTTTCAAGCTTTTTTTTTTCTGACTGATTGATGTACGGAATTAAATCAACATAATAAAACTCATAGCTCTATGAAATTAAGGATTAATCACATCAAACATATTCACTGATAGAAAACTCTAATAAAATAAAAAAGATTTATACCCTCATATTTTCCAAACTTTGAGGAGGAAGTACAAAATATAGCATAATGTGATGCTTACTTCACTTCCTGTAGGACCAACATATTTTAGTTCACTTATTCTTTATGACCATTGTCTAATAAAGATGATCCCAAAGAGGATGTAAAGCAACACTAACTGTGGGTGATTCAAAACTTGACAATTAGATTTTTATTGAAAAATTCTCAGCAGGAATTTCATCAGAAATTCGTAGACAACCCCTCAAATATTAGGGGTTTCTTTTCTACAACATTTTTGTTCAGGAATGATAATCAAGCATTTTCTTTGGACATGTAGAAATCATGGAACACTGGATTGCTATCAAGTCAAGATCATCTTCTGATCTTTTCTTTTTAACCACAATTTACATTTACTTATTTCCTCTTAAAATAAGCCATGCTTCACAATCTACAGACAAAATCAAGGTCACATTAACAATCCCCAAACTCTATTTTATGTGGATATGCTTACAATGGTGTAGGAACTCTTCCCTCAAATGTCTCACAAATACATCTAGTAACCTGTCAGATGCCATTTCTGTGCATCTGATCTAAAGTTTGCAGTTACCATGTGACTTCCAATCAACATTTCCCTCTTTTGTTATATTCTCTCACTGCTGTCATATAATTTAGGTCACCAATGTCATTGGCAACACGCTATCAGGAGCAGAGATGCTGAGTCGGAACAGTTGGATCCAGCAGAGCTGGGGAGACTGAAGATATCTCAGCTAGTTTGGGCTGTGCAGGTATCTTGTATCCTCCTACTGGTGCCATTTCTCCACGTCAGACCTTTGTCTGCCCAGCTACCAATGCTACTGGAACCAGCGATGCTGATAATGCCTACATTTTCAAATATTGATGGGAGTTTTTGGTGAAATGATATCTTTGTTGCTTACTTTTAGCTTTTAGTATTTGCTCACTCAAATTTAAGGGCTCTACTATTCATAATGCCAAAACTCTTCTTCTTAATTACCATAATCTAGAGCATCAAGGAATATCTCCCACATAATGAACAGGATTATAAACACCAGAACCAATCTTCATTCATTCAATGAGTAGTTAATAAATTTCTATTTATGCCTTAAGCTATGCTAGACACTTGGAAAACAATGATCAACAAGATGGTCAGTGCCTTCACGAAGCTTACACCCAAATTTTCTTTCCCATCCTTCTCGGCAGATAATCTAAGACCACCAAATGCAACTTCGGCAGGACAGGAGTATGTGACCTTAAAGTCAGACTATTTTCAAAGGGCAATGAGGCACTGGACCTGTAGGGAAACATATACTGCTTGAACTTTCTTGAAAGGTACAGTATAAATCAAGGATCAGCATCCTCATATTCTTTTCACAGGAGGTTTCTGTTTATTTGTTTATTTATTTATGCAAGGTGCAACATGGAAATACACGAGTTACAATTCAGCATTGTCCCAAAAAAAAAAACTATTTAGTAAAAATGTCAAACTCAGATTGATTAATAAACAGAGCCATCTACAGAATGATAAGCTCACATTGCAATTCCAAAATGAAACCATTTCTCCATTGTCTGTTCTGCCAGCTAACTAATTTAGAATATACTACTTGCGAAACCAAAAATACTATCTTTAAAATAAAGCAGGCCTCAAAGAATCTCTGGTTTATAGCTGATCTATTTCCTAAATACTGAAATTTCTTACACTTCCACTTGAAAGGACCAACAGAAAAATTCAATGCTATTTCTCTCCTGCAGAAATATTGGATATTGCCTTCAATTACTGGCAATCTATATAATATCTTAAAGACTAATTATATGTGCCAAATGCGACTTGGAGAAGGGAGGGAGGATACATTTCTGTGATCTTCAAAATAAAGTGAAAAACTTTAACCACATCAATTCACCAAATTTTAAAAAAATAATAACCAGAGGGAGAGTTTCCTTGACTTCTCTCTTACTTCAAGAGAACCCTTACCAAATTAGAAACAGGACAGAATTCACTGCTGGCCCAAAAGATATAGAACCTGTAATCCATGTTCTTCCAGCTAGAAGAAGCTTCCCTTCTGTACTATTTTGTCTAAAATTAAAATGAAGGAAAGAGTAAAAAATTGAATTAATTTATATGGAGGAGTAAAGTCTGTCATGCAACTACGTGAGATTGGCTGAGTGACTTACTGTGAGAAAAAATAGAACAAGCAGTGTTGCCGAAAGAACTTCATAGACTGCTCTACATTTAACAGCTTAATCCTCAATCTCTCCTTCTGAAGAAAGAACTTTCATTTCATCTAAGAAAAGGATAGTAAGATTGGTTTTCTTCTTACCAGTACAGTATGTAGTAAACACATAGCTTCCATAGTATGATTTGAAGGGTCAACAAATCTCACCATCAAACCTATCTCCTTTTTCCCATATACCTAAAATGCCACTATTATCAATTCAGTCCCTTGTTTCTGACAGGATTTTGATTTTGAAAGCACTATCATCTTTTGTGGCCTAGCTGGTTGTGGTATAATTGCCTTTGGCATTTCTGAGTTTCTCTGTAATTTCTCCTCTGGATAGAACTTTGTATGTGTTTGGATTAGCATACTTGAAATGATCGATTAAGGTGGAATGCAAATATGATTTTGAAAATTAGATATGAAAGTACAGAAAAGCTCCTAAATTTTGAATGGAAAATAAGCTAACTTGCAAGGTCATTATGTCTTTTCTACCTCTTTCAACGATATGAATCTATTACATTTTTTAAAAGACTGATTGATTTTATTTCTCTATTTATTTTAGAGAGAGAAAGAGAGCGGGCATGAGCAGGGGGTGGGGCAGAGGGAGAGAGAGAATCTCAAGCAGACTCCCCACTTTGAATCCAGTTCAAAGCTGGACAAGGGGCTCTATCTCACCACCCTGAGATCATGACCTGAGCCAAAGTCAAGAGTCAGATACTTAACCGACTGGGCCATCCAAGCGCCCCAAATCTATTCCATTTTTAATTACACAACCTTCAGGAAATAAATTAGACATCACAGTCTGATATCTAAACCAATGCCTAATAGCCATCACAGACAGGCAGTTTCTCACCTAAGCAATAAAAAGTGTTCATCTGGAGGCCTAAGTCCATATTCTTTTAGTACAGTTTAAACATTGTGAGCATTTACTAATTACCCAGCCACTGTGCTAGGCACATAAGGGAATATAAGATCAGACATCGTCCCTGGAGGGAGACACATAAACTCAAGAAGTTCTAAAGCAGGGCAGACTGTGACAAATACATCAGAAAAAGTACAAACAAAATGTTAGTAAAGAAGGCTAGAAAAATAGATTACCTTAAAATTGGGGCAGTGGAAAGACCTTGTAGAGAAGGTGAAATCTGCTAAAAAAAAAAAAAAATCTACTCTGTGCCAAAGCATGACAGGAATAAATAAGGCAATCCCTGCATTTATGAAAAATCTTAGGCTATCAGGAGAACAGGCCTTAAAAGTACTACAGTGGACCAACACAGCACAGAGATAGTGTGAACAAATTATATACCATGGAAGAAAAGAACACAGAGGGCCTGTCCTTCTAGAAAGGTTGGGGAGGCATCTTCCTTGAAATAGAAATGTTTCACCAGATAATAAGGTAGGGAGGGGGTAGGAAATTCCAGGCAGCAGAGTATCACATAGTCAAGAAACCGCTCCAACCTGCAAACCCTTCGCAGGGTAGACAGTGGTGGGGATTTCAAAGAACAAAGGGCTAAAACACAACAGTTTATTACTCTCTGCAAAAGAATGCTTTTATAAAACAGAAGCCAACTATCGACTTTGAATTTTCTTCTTCTTGGAATTTATTTTCTAACTCTTCCATCTCTACTGTAAACCCTCTCATGTACCCTCAATTCAAGTAGATTTTGAAATTCACCCTTTCCAGGACTTTATACCAAGACTCTGGCCATTCATGGCCCCCCAAATTCTGGACACTCTACATGCTCTGGTACAGCTCAAGTCTGACCTCTATTTGACAAAGGCAGAGGAACTTCTCTGCTTGTAAGGGTCAGATGGTTTTACCTTGCACAATTAGGTAACGAGACTATCTTTTCTACTATTAACACATTTGTACCATTATTCTAAACAGCCCAGACTGGAGCATGTCCTCACAGCTCACAACAATAGTTTGTGTTATCAGGACAAACTATAAGATTCTTAGTCACCATAGAACTCTGGCTTAGAACTTATCTCCTTCCTGCCATAGTTCCTCAGGAACGGGTACTCATTGTTTCCGCTGGGTTTTCTTTTGTCATACTAAGTGTTTGTGATTTGACCTTGCTCAGGAAAACATCTGCCTGGCAATCTATTCATCAGAAACTTGTCCACCAAGAAGCTGCAAAGACCCTCCCTGGAATTACTGTCATCAGCTTCTACCTGGTGTTTGTTTTCCCCAGGGAGTCTCCAGGCTACAATTTTCCAGCCTCTGACCCACCATAAAGTAACACCTTTCCTTGGAGGCCAAGAAAGCGGAGCGTACCTAGTGTTAGGCCCAAAGTGGTTTCCACAGGTGCACCCTGAGAACAGTGCAAATACTTGCTACATAGCCTTGCCTTTTAATATTGTTTCAATGTACATGATTCTAGGTTACTCTGCTTTCCAAGAAGGCCACTCTCTTGCTTGTCAATTTATGCATTCATTTAACAAATCTTGCAATCACAAAAAAGAAACAAGTTAACAAGTTAAAGTTTCTTTAACAAGTTGAAGAAAATAGATAAAACACCTTTCAGTAAAATAAATATTCATACCATTGCTATTATGAGGAAAACCAAGAGAAAAGCAGGTGGTGGCTGAGATGGGGAATTAGTGAGTGCTTATATCATAATCACATTATAAGGTGATTATTGGCTCCTTATACACTTGAGTCTTCAGGGTTTCCATCCCAAATTTGCATGTAAAGTCAACTTTCAATTACTTTGGTCACAGGAGGCAAGTAAAACCTATTTACATTTTATTCAAAGCTGATTTTAGGCACCGTTTTCAAATAGACAAAATTTATAAAGTTTCTCAGCCTCTAAATTCACCTCTTTTCCACCCTGCCCCAAATTTCCTCCTCCATATTGCCCCAAGTTTCCTCTAAAAATATGCAATATCTTTGTGCCCTGCTCTTCTGCTACCTCAACTCATCACTACCATCCATGTGACTACAGAAAAGATCAGGTGTCAGTCATCTATACCTTAGGATGAACTGAACCCCATATATATTGCCCTGCATTACTTGCCCTTTACAGCTTGTCTCTAGTTATGTGATAAATATTCCTGTTCCCCATTTAATTCTCCTCTTGAGGGAGTGCCAAGCATCAAAAGAAGCATTGATATAGACACCTACACACTTCACCTATATGCTGAGGCATGATGTAAAGTTAAGAATAACCCAACACCATGTTACTAGAGATGCTCCTTAAATGTCCTCTACTTGCTCAAGAAAGAAAGCAAGTAAGATACCTCATCTGGAACTGGGTTTAAAGATAAAGCAGTCTGCTGGGGAAGAAATAGTTATCTCTAAACTATGATGAAAGTTGGGACGCATGGGTAGCTCAGCAGTAGAGCTCCAGCCTTCAGCTCAGGGTGTGATCCTGGAGTCCCAGAATCAAGTCCCACATCAGGCTCCCTGCATGGAGTCTGCTTCTCTCTCTGCCTGTGTCTCTGCCTCTCTCTCTGTATGTCTTTCATGAATAAATAAAATCTTAAAAAAAAAAAACTATGATTAATGTAATATGTAATAACAAAACATTGTCTAAGAAGGTAGAATAAAGGTCAGTTGTCCAAGCTGATCATCAGAACAAGTGCTCCTAAGGCAAGTACCCAGAGCAGACCAGTAAAGCCAAAGACTACCAGGGAGCCAGAAACATGACCCCTGGAGCAGTAGATCTGGAGAGAGTGCAGAAATATTAGAAAGAATCCCTAAGAGGAATACCCACCAGCACCACTGTGGTTAGTTTTTCAGAGCAGATGTCCATATATGTTGACATCATAGCTTAAATGCTCAAGATCCATGGGAAAAGCAATACCTAAATCATCTTTACCCCAAGCTAAATACTCCTAACAATCTAAATTCTTTGAATCCTTATTTTATGGCTTACTACGTTCATCAAATTCTTCATAAATATAACAAAAAATGAAATAACTGCAGGTAAGATACTATTGATTTTTATCTGTCCATATTCGTTGATAGTCTTTCAATATTAATATCCTATAACAGGAAGAAAGTAGATCGGCTTTTTCTCCAATTTCTTCATTTCCTGTACCCCTGGACTCCAATCAACGGATTTTTTTTTTCATTTTTTTCTGGGGGAAATATATGTGTGCACAGATTAAAATGTGTTCTAACAGAAAATCAATCCCACTAATGGCATCTTTCTTAGTATTGGAAGAATAGAAGAACTATAAACAAAGAAATCCCCAAACAATGAAGTATTTACATCTTCTAAGAAAGCAAACAGAAAATAATTCTAAAGTTGCTGAGATTAATTTGTCAGTCTTAATCCAAAGGAGGCCTATTTGGTTAGGTCATTGAACCAGAGTAGAAAATATATACATATAACTTCATTATGGCAGCCAAAGTGGCTGTCAGGGTTAGGCTGAAGTAGAAAGCCAACACTAAATAAATCATATCAATATCATGACAAACCACTACTAACGATGATCTGTTCCTATCTAACCCTCAAAGCCAAGATGACTTCACCAGAGGGGAATCTTATGACCTGAGGAATAACTGCATTTTTTTTATATAGTTTTGAGAGCAGGCATGTCCTAAAACTCCTAGACACTCTGTCTAGAAAATGGCTTCATGAAAATATCTGTATCATACCTGTGTGTGTATATATATATATATATATATATATATATACACACACACACATACTAAACGTATGCCCTATAAATATTTTCCATAAACATCTAGAAATATATATATAGTGTATAGATAAAATGTTTATGTGTGTGTATATATATATACATATATATAGTAATCCTTTTATAAGAGGATTCATGAGATAAATTCTTCTCAGAGTGTAGAGATTATATTTTCTTTATCATTTTATCTCTCCTTCTAAAGCATATGTTTCTTTTGATCTAGGAGTAAATAAAGTCTATAAATCTGATCATGTTGTTATTTTGGACTTGGATGTCAGAAAACTTAGAAAATTAATTCACAATTATACTAGTGTTCCTAACTTATGTTTTTTATCAAATTTTCTTCACCATTTCAAATTTCTTCATCCTCACTATTTAGGTCTTGATCTACTAATCTAATTCTAATTATTGTTTTGCTTATATACCCTCTATTCTTAAATATTTCATATCCTTTTTATTTGTGTGATATGTGTAGATAATATGTGTACATAATATGAGATGTATGAGATAACATAGGTATACTCATATGTTTATATAATAAAAGATAATAGCTATTATTTATACTTTATATTGAAATTATTCTGCTTTTCCTCAACTGGAATCTGAGAGTGGATTCTTTTTGTTTTTGTTTTTTGTTTTTTTTTAGATTTTATTTATTTATTTGAGTAGAGAGAGATTGAGAGAGAGCAAGAGAGCACGAGAAGAGGGAGGGAAGGGCAGAGGGAGATGGAGCAGCAGGCTCCCCACTGAGCAGAGAACCAGATCTGGGGCTCAATCCTAGGACTCTGGGATTATGACTTCAGCTGAAGGCAGACACTTACCTACTGAGCCACACAGGTGCCCCTGAGAATAGGGTTTCATATGGAAGAAGGGAACTAGGGTACAAGAAATAAGAGTCAGCACCCACATGGAGGTGGCAGATACTGAAAGCATTATTCTTTGTCACAGGAATCACCAATCAACTTTGTGCAGGACAGAACTCATTGTGAGCAGGCTCAGAGTGGGTGGAGAAGAAAGAGCTGAAGAAGAATAGGTCCTTAGTAGTCAGGTGATTGCCAAATGGGAGTCAAAAATTCAGTTGTCCCTAATTGTTCCAGAGCAGGCCCTGGCACCAATTCCACACTAGAGAGCCAACAAGGGAAAAACAAAAGCTCTATATCAGCTCTAGAACTTTTTAGTCTGTTGGAGCCACTGCACTAGAAAGAATCACAGCTGAAAAAAAAAGCAATCACACTTTGAGTTTTACTCCATGGCGGTAAGGGTAGATTGACAAGTAAGCACATAATGGTACTTTACATTCTTTATTATCTCAAAAGAATTTTCCTGCTAATAGAATATATTTCACATGTGTTAAATAGAGAAGAACAACTCAGTTATAACCACTCACCTCAGATCATGTCTAATATACCTGATAAACCCCTGCAATTAATGACTGATCCCAATCGGGACGCCTGGGTGTCTCAGTGGTTGAACGTCTGCTCAGGGCATGATCCCAGTATCAAGTCCCACATCGGGTTCCCTGCAGGGAGCCTGCTTCTCCTCTGCCTATGTCTGTGCCTCTCTCTGTGTTTCTAATGAATAAATAAATAAAATCTTTTAAAAAATGATTAATGTCAATCTCCTGGTTTCTGTCATAGCTGGCCAAGCCTAGGTAATACTCGGAGACCTTGAAGACCAAGAGATCAAGGGGTATCTAACAGATCAATGAGGCCACTATGGGAATATCAGTCTCACTGGAGCAGAGCCAACTTAACTGTAGCCTAGGCATGTTACAACATTACTAGAATCTTATCCCAAGGGGCAGGGGAAAGCACACAGAACAACCAACATCCAGTCAATGAAGAGTTGCCCAGCTAAGTAGAAGTTCAGAATCTGATTAGGAAGTCCTATTTAAGTCTCTTTGAAGGATGCTAGAAGCAGGATCCAGGCCCGAGAGAAAAGCCTGCCAGAGCTTAGGAAGAAGGTTCAGTCCCAGCCAACTCCATGATCCAGAATTCAGTCCCAGCAGACAACTAGGGTAGGAACCAGAAGCCAAGAGCCATGAGACAGAAGATCCATACAGCAGACTGGCCACATTTACAATGCGATGCAGAAAGAAAAGAGAACTGAAGGGATGCCTGAATGGCTCAGTGATTGAGCATCTGCCTTCAGCTCTGGGCTAGTCCTGGGGTCCTGGGAAGGATTCCACATCGGGCTCCCTGTAGGGAACCTGCTTCTCCCTCTGCCTGTGTCTCTACCTCTCTCTGTGTGTCTCATGAATAAATAGATAGATAAATAAATAAATATTTTTTTTAAAAAAAGAAAAAAAGAAAACAGAGCTGAAGATACAGTTCACTGCTTAGCCAGACACTGAGTCACTGTCGCACACCCGACAAGGAGTGCAAGGTGAAGAACTATTTACAGATCATGCCCACGGGTGGGAAAGAGCCCCTCAGTGTATGGCCAGTCAGGCTTCCACCGGTTCAGGAAACAAGCAGGGCTGCACAAGCCTGAGGCTGGCAGGCCTGGAGACCCAGGGCCACAGTTCTTGCCAGCATCTGACACGGTTCCTTCCCTTTTCCTGACACAGAGGCATCTGCATAGGGAGAGGGTGAAACAGCCCAGTCAGAGCCATGGGGTGCGGAATGGGAAGAAGAACACATAAAGGAAGATTGATCAGTTCAGGAGCTCAGTCTTAAAAAAAAAAAAAAAAGAATGACCTTCCCAGCATAATCATATTGAATTTCAGGCTATATTGATGTTACAAAGGATAATTTTATCATAACTTTTTATGAATAATTCTCTGGAACCTCTTCTCTCTTTAGAAACTTTTCCACCTAAATATTTTATATAAGCCCTTTTTTCTTTAAAAAAATCCAGCATTTTTGTAATACGCCAGCCTGATATATTTTATAATACATGCTGTTTGAGTTAATGAAAATCTGGAGATGAAACTTATTACTTAAATTATTTTAAGGTACATTATACCGCTTGTAGAAAACTGCCATTGTCCCCTTAGGATAAAGCACTTCCCTCTGGTTTTGCATAATAAATACTTGCAATTCACAAATTCTGGAATTCTAAATCACTGTATTCCCTTGAAACACAACCAGTCGATTGTCTTCCTCAACTAAAATGTATCGAGTTGCTATTTTATGGGACATTATAATCCAGGACTCAAATTAAACTAAAATTAACTGTATACAAAATCCATTACAAAGAAGTTTATAAACTTAACACCTGAAAGTTTTAAACAGCAGCAAGAAAACAGAAGAAAAGAGGAGATTTAACATGAAAACTATTATAGGGAATACTTTTTGTAATTAATAAATGACTAGGGTTATCCAATATTGTACCTAAATTACACCATATAATTAGAACCAGTGAGTTGTATTCTTAAAAAAATGAAAACCCCGCACAGTATGAGCCTTTTCTTGTGGCACAATAACACTCTGAAGAAGGACCAGAATCACCTGGTCTACTTAACATATGTACTCTTTGGGAACAAAACATATTTTCCTTCATGAAATTATGAGAGACGAAGTTAATAATCGTAAACTGTTCATGTATACAGCCACATTTAGAATGGGCCCTGCATTTGGTTTAATGCTCTACTATCACCATCTTGAAATTCTTGATAATTTTAAACAAAGGGTCCTGAAATTTTATTTTGCACTAGGCCCCACATAGTATGTAGCCAATTCTGCACCCACAGAAACCAGCAGCAAGTAAAGGAACATCATCTCAAATGCCATGGATTTAACATGTATCAGATACATGGCATGCAAAGAGGAAATGTTCATTGAATGAATTAAATCAAATGTATTCTCTAATTTCTGAGATAGATTTTAATCTGAATAGTTAATTTTCTTTAAATCAATTTATGGGTGGGAAAAAAAAGTCAGAGGGAAGCTTCCCCACTGACAACCCTTTCCCATATCAACTTGGGAAAGGGTGATTAACTTGGTTATATCATTTTTCTCTTCTCTTCTTTAACAATCAACATGCAAAACTTATTCAACTGTACTGTGTGACCAGGGTTATACCGATATCCGAATTGTCAGGAGCACCACCAGAACTCTGAGGTATTCAGGCAAGCCACCAGGACTCCTTGTACATGAAGATCCAGCTCCATAAAGACTTCTTTAAGGAAACACGAGAGGTAACTTTGTATTTTGACAGCTGGTTCTCTGAGGCCCTTGAGCTCTCAAACTCTTGACTCCAGAAAAGCAGTGAGTCATCCTGTTTCAGAAGGAGCTAAGAAACTGATTTGATTTTGGAAAGGAATATTGCTTCATGGGGAAATGTCCTCCATATGCACCTCTGCAGGTAGGTTTGGGGATTCCTACCCAATCTATGTCATCTTATCTGTTACAACATAGCATCTGCTTCAGAGGTAGGCCTGAGTGGCCAGGTTTTAACCATATGGCCACAGGTGACTGGGCAACACATGGGCACTAGTTTCAAGAGCAGATCCTTCCCCAAGACTCTGAACTAAGACCTAAAGAACTAGAGTCAGAGAGTGAGAACTCCCACCAAAAGGTCATGGGGATGTGGGGCTGGAGTGACCATTTCCAACCATGTTTCCACTTATGTTTAAGTCATATAAAGCTAAATTGCAGAAAGAACTAAAAGAATAAAAAAAAAAGAAAAAAAGAGGGGGGGTGGTTTGCAGCCCGGGTGGCTCAGCGGTTTTAGCGCCGCCTTCAGCCCAGGGCCTGATCCTGGAGACGCAGGATCGAGTCCCACGTCAGGCTCCCTGTGTGGAGCCTGCTTCTCTCTCTGCCTGTGTCTCTGCCTCCCTCTCTCTCTCTGTGTCTCTCATGAATAAATAAATAAAATCTTGAAAGAAAGAAAGAAAAAGAAAGAAAGAAAGAAAGAAAGAAAGAAAGAAAGAAAGAAAGAAAGAAAGAAAGAGAAAGAAAGAAAGAAAGAAAGAAAGAAAGAAAGAAAGAAAGAAAGAAAGAACTAAAAGAATAGGGCTAACATGGCAGGACAGTGAAAGCCAGAAACCCAGAGAAAGACAAAGTGTAGTCTCCATTCCTAACAGCTTTCCAATTTTCAAATCCATTCTCAAAAGACCCAGCTTGTTTCCATTTTTCTTATATTAAATAAAAATCCTTTCACTTAGCTAGTTTGAGTGGGTTTCATTCCTTGCAATCAAATGTCTGGTAAAGCATCCCTGAAGAATGTATTCTAAGCTGTTTGATAGCACTTACTGTGAAACAGCCAAATAGCTGGAGTCACCAAAAAAATGATACCATACAGGATTGGCCATAAGAGCTCTCATTAGATTGGAAGAAATGTCTTCTTCCAACCTCAATTTTAACAGTACCAATTTTAACAGCTTTGTATAATCTGAAAACCTTTGCTTCTTTCCTATGCCCCTTCCAGCTGTTCCAAATATACCCACCCAGCGCTTATAAAGAGATCCAGTCCTCTCTAGGACTTCCCAGGATCCCAGTTCTTGGGTAATAGCAGCCTGAATACCAGCATAAAAGTATGACAATGATACCAATCATCCACAAGTGCCCTGGAAACCAGAAAGAAGAGACAAAAACTCCGGGGGGATGAGGGGGTGGGGGAGGAGCCTATACTCAAAAAACATTCTTTTTTTTTTTTTTAAGATTTTATTTATTTATTCATGAGAGACACAGAGAGAGAGAGAGGCAGAGACACAGCCAGAGGGAAGAGCAGGCTCCAAGCAGGGAGCCCGACATGGGACTTGATCCCAGGACTCCAGGATCACACCCTGGGCTGAGGGCAGGCGCTAAATCGCTGAGCCACCCAGGAATCCCTCAAAAGCCATTCTAATGGTCATCCATGTCCTTGCTTATCCTCATCACTGGTACAATCTGAGAAAGCAAGGAGTAGTTATATATGTCAGTACTTTTGACTGCTTTTTTGTTGAATTCATTTAAGATCTTTGTTGTAAGCCTTATTATTTTTTCATACTGCTTCATTTATCATCTTCCCCAAAACTTTCAAAGGCAAGATAATGCCAAGAATTATCTTTTATCTTACACAACATTTGGCACATACTGGACACATAGAAACTTAAAAAAAAATATTTGTTCAACTGAATTAACTGAATGAGTAGTTTCTCAAGAGGGATTAATAAATTTCTATTTATCTTATGGTAGATTCTAGCCCAGTATCTTGATGGATAGAAGAAAAAAAGCATAAAGCACAAGGGAAAAATGCTTCACCTACCCTAACCTCTAAACCTTAATTGATTCTCAAGTGTTTGCTGAGTACACCCACCCCACCTCCATGTTATTTAGGACTTTTTCACACCATGGATTTCTGCCAGGCCAAGCTTGAAAAACATTATTTCAGCCCAGCTGAAGTAGTCTCTCTCCTTCTCACACACATGCATGAGCACAGACACAGACAATCATACTATCTTTGCCTAAAGCAAATTCTGTTTCTTGAGCTTTCCCTTAGTGCAGGACACAGCATCTTGTATAGTTGTCTGCATACACTAAGCACATAATAAATATTTTACTGTTTTAAGTAGTGGATTGTTCCTAGAATATCTTTAAAATAGCCCAAGACTAAGAGTAAAGATGAAATTTCAGTAACTGTTTTTAAAGAAAGCACCAAAAAAGGGATGTTAGTAATTATTGCTCCTTTTCCTCAACTACTATTGTGTCATAATATGCCCTAGAAATCGGAGTTCCTTCATGTATATGCTTCCTGTGGTACATGGCTGAACCCTGAGCTCTGACTACCTGGATGGACTCCAATCTAGTTAGTCATACCTTATCATTGTGGCTTCTCTCCTTGCTTGCCTTGACTCTCTTGTTGACTTGCTAAATCCTTTATCTCTGAACTCACAGTAAACTCAAACACACTAGTTTCCTCTTATCCATGTGACAGGAACCTAGGGTTTTGGGTTTCCAATCTACACTTTGTTATCACTCACTTGAATGTCTGACAAATAGCTGTCTCATGCCTAACCACATAACAATCCTGGTGCTATCCATCTTCTTTCTTTTCTCCTTCCTTCTTTACTTTTCATGCTCTCCTTTAAACAGACATTAAATGAGGATTTACTATGAGTCAGAAGAAGCAAAAACTGAGTAAGACAGAGTCTCCGATTTGAAGGAGCCCGTCACCCAGTGAAGGAGACTGTTAATCAAACAAGCAATTAGAACACAGTATGAAATGTGTTCTTCTAGATACATAAACAGCAAAGTCCCTGATTCTTTTGGGAGGAACCAGGAAAAACTCTGAAAAGAAGATGCAGGCTGAGATAAATTTTAAGGACTATTGATTAAATTGCCCAAATATGCTACTGGCTGGTGTTTTTATATGTTGCTTCTAGGCAATACAAAGAACTACAAAGTTAGATAACAGTCTAGAAATTTCACTCAGCGAGGTATAGGTGACCTGGGGTGGTAGGGGTATAAAAATATACCTGTGTAAATTTTAAAGCTTTTTACTTATATTTAAGTCTTTATTTTACAGTTAATTATACTTACCATACTCCTTTTATTTAATAAAAAGTATTTAATGGTATCTTAAAGGCCACAATTAAAGTAATAAAAAGATAATCTTGGCTGTTTGTAAGGGATTTTCTATTTTTTTACTTCAAAATACAAAAATTTGAGTAAAAAGTCTAAGGTATTACTAATACATAAATTTATTTTTATTGCTAATAAGATTTTTTAAAATCATCACACAAGTCCTTCTTATAACATATAAGGAACAATAATTCCACATATAAGTTACACATATAACTAATCATGACTGTCCTTATGTTTAGGTAAATTTTTCCTGCTAATTTCAGAATTCCTGTTTATCTTACCTACAAAAGTATCTGTAAGAACTTAATACTAAAGCTTAAAATTCTACCCTTAGAGATGAGGCTTTCGATTTAACATAAAGTCTCCTTCAAGAAAGATACTTAAAAGTCATGGTGGAATACTGACTGAGGAGATAACCATTATCAGACAATAGCACCTTAAAGAGAATTGGTTTATCAAGTATGTTTCAACTGATAACTAAGTTCAAGTAGGTTCCTAAGAAATTAGGATTCTTCAGGCTGGGAAAACACTAAAAAAGAGATGAGAACTGTCTTGGGTAAGGTTGTTAATAGCAAGCACTAGAAAGCCCAAAGTAGACATGAGAGTATTGTGTGTGTTAGGAAAGAGGGGCCAATATAAGGTTTAAAAAAAAAAGAAATAGAGAAAAAGAAGAAAAGTAAAGAACATATCATTACAATTTGTTTCTATGACTGACCCCAAGTGTCCTTCTCATATGACTTTAATTTGTATCCTCATTTTAAAAAATTAAGAAATGGGGTGATTCTGGAATTAGCACTGGATATAAACACTCCATAGTCCCTTTCGGTAGTCATATACAACTAAAAACTTTGTTATTAACTATCCAAGAGTTCTAAACAACTGGTGAGGGTTCTGAAAAGTAAAACCAAAAGAGGCAGATTGCCGAAAAGAAAGCAAGGAATGGTTCCTTTTGTTTTCTCACAGTCCCCAAGGTTGAGCCACAGTCATACAGTGGCTGGGAGTGGCAGCAGCCACAAAACTTTCAAGTTACCCTATATTTCTGGACATGGAAATAAGAAAAAGTAGATCCAACAGGCTGAAGAGTAGAAAGAAATCCTAGAGCACTGAGAGCTAGACAAGAGATTCTCTAAATCTGGGAGCTTATCCTAAGTCTCAGGCATATCCCTCATCTATCCACATGGAGGACAGATCCAAACTGATGATATAATAAAAGCTTTGAGAACTAAAGGGAGATCTGAACCACTGCCCATGTGTCAGACTAAACCCTGATTTACTCATGTGTGGAAAAAGTCAAAACTAATATAGAAAATGCTTTGAAAACTGAATTGAGATATAAATCAGAGCCAGAAAAGACAAGACAGGACATTAAGTCTTATTCTATTCAAGTTCCTCAACATTCTCCAGAAGATTATAACCAGCCCCAGCGTCTACACAGCAGAACATTTCCATCATCTAGAATTAAATTACTCAGTATGCCAAGAACCAGAAAAATCTGACCAATTCTCAATGGAGGATACAATAAACAGATGCCATTCTCAAGATGATCCAAGTGTTGGAGTTATCAGGCAAAGACCCTAAAGCAACTATTATAGCTATGTACTATGAAATAATAACAGCATTGAAATGAATAAAAAAGATAAGAGTTCTTAGAGAAATATGTACATAAAAGTTAATGATTTTTTTAACTGAAAAAAAAAATGAATATCTGAAATAAGAGAATTCACTGGATAGGCCCAATAGAAGACTGGAGATGACAGAGAAAAAAATCTGTAAATTTGAAGATAAATCAATAAAAATTACCCAATCGGAAGGGAGAAAAATGTTTTTTTTTAATATTTATATTTAAGAATATTTTAACATCTACAAAACAGAAAAACATTTTTTAAAATGGTAATCATAAGTCTTTACCTACGATAATTACTTGAAATGTAAATGAGCTCAATTCTTGAATCAAAAGACATAGAATGATTGAATTGACAAAGAAACAAGATCCAAAAATATGTGGTCTACAAGAGATTCAGCTTAGCTTTAAGGATTTACATAGGCTGAGAGTAAAGAGATGGAAAAAATACTTTAAGCATATGGTAATCAAATGAAAGCAAAGGGTAGCTATACTTATATCAGACAAAATAAACTTTAAGCTAAAAATGGTCACAAGAGACAAAGAAGGTCATTTCATAATGATATAGAGGTTGATTCATCAAGAAACTATAACAATTGAAATATGTATGCACTCAACATTGGGGCATCTAAATATTTAAAGAAAATTCTAACAGAACTAAAAGGAGAAATAAACTGCAATACAGAAACAGTGAGGGATTTTATATCTTATTCTCAACAATGGATAGATCATTCAGGTAGGGCATCAATAAAGAAACAGTGAAGATTTGAACACTATCTGCCAAAAAGACCTAACAGACATACATAGAACATTCCACCCAACACCATGAATATACACGTTCTTCTCAAGTGCACACAGAACAGTTCTTAGATAGATCATATATTCAGCCACAAAACAAGTCTCAATAAATTCAAGAAGATAGAAATTATATCAATTATCATTTTCAATGATACCAGTATGAAGCTAAAAATCAATAAGAGGAAAGAAAGAAAAATCACAATTGCATGAAAATTAAACAACATACCCTTGAACAACCAATGGATCAAAAAAGAAATCAAAAGAAGGGGTGCTTGGGTGCTCAGTCAGTTAAGCATCTGACTTTATCCCAGCTCAGGACTTTATCTCAAGGTCATGAGTTCAAGCCCAGCACTGGGCTCCATGCTGGGTATGGAGCCTACTTATATAAAGAAAGGAGGGAAGGGAGGCAGGGAGGGAGAAAACATAGAGAAAAAGCTACTTGATATTGGTCTTGACAAGATTTTCTGGAAATGACAACAAATGTCATAAGCAGCAAAAGCAAACATAAATGACTAGGATAACAACAAACTAAAAATCTTCATAGCAAAAGAAATGATTAACAGAATGAAAAGACAATCTACCAAATGGGAGAAAATACCTGCAAATCATATATCTATAATGGGTTTATATACAAAATATATAAGAAAATCATGAGCAAAGAAAAATAAATAATCTAATTTAAAAATGGGCAAAGGGCCTGAATAGGCCCTTTTTTCAAGATATTTTTCAAGATATACAAATTATCAATAAGTAAATGAAAGGTGGTCAACATTGCTAAACATCAAGAAAATGCAAATCAAAACCACAATGAGGTATTATTTCATACTTCCTATTAAGAAGACAAAGGATGGGCAGCCCTGGTGATGCAGCAGTTTAGTGCTGCCTTCAGCCTAGGGGTGGTCCTGGAGTCCTGGAGACCCAGGATCGAGTCCCATGTCAGGCTCCAGGCTCCCCGATGGAGCTTCTCCCTCTGCCTGTGTCTCTGCCCCTCTCTCTCTCTCTCTCTCACTCTCTCTTTGTATGATGGGAATGTTAATTGCCCCAGCCACCAGAGAAAACAATCTGGAAGTTCCTCAAAAAATTAAAAATAGAACTACAACATGATTCAACAATCCCACCTATGGGTACATATTCAAAGGAAATAAAATCATTGTCTTGAAGAGATATCTGCACCCTCATTTTCATTACAGCATTATTAACAATAGCCAAGATATGGAAACAATCTAAGTGTCTGTCAACAGATAAAGAAAATACACACACACACACACACACACACACACACACACACACATACATAGAATATTATTTGGCCTTAAAAAAAGAAGGAAATCTTCCCACTTGTGACGACATGGATGAAACTTGAGGGCATTTTGCTACATTATATAAGTCAGATAGAATAAGACAAATACTGCATAATCTCATTTATATGTGGAATCTATAAAAACAAAACTCATAGAAATAGGAAGTAGATTGGTGGTTGCTGGTAAGGGGTAAGAGGGGCCTGTTGCTTGGTCAAATGGGTAACTCTGGGTCAAACTTTCATTTATAAGATAAGTAAGCTCTAGAAAAATAAATAATAGAGCATCAGAGACCTGTGGCACATCATCAAAAAGTCTAACTTGCATGACTTTGGAGTCCCACAAAGAGAGAACAAAAAGATTACAGTTGAATACTTGAAGAAATAATAGCCAAAAAAATGATAATTTTTTGGTAAAAGCCATATATTAACAGATCTAGAAGTTCAGCATGCTCCTGTTGGAAGACAATTCTCTATGACAGTTCTACACATTCTGTATCAGCTTTTGTTTCAGACTATCTTTTCAGGCATGTTTGTGTAGCAAATAATCTTGGATACTAAAGATAGTATTTCCCTCCAAGACAAAGGAGCAAATTTGTTTTGTCGTCATTATAATAAAGACAATGTCTCTTTTTTAGGCAAAAGTTGGGCAGGTTTGCTTTTAGTGTCCTTTTAAAAGACTGGGGTTTCCTCAACTTTGACTCAAATCCATGGCATGTAGAGCATCTTCCCAGACTGCTCTATGTCATACCACAGGACTTGAAAAGCAAGTGGAATCAATATGAACCTGAAGCTTACACTGTCTAAAATGCCATGGGCAATAAAATCTTTTGTCTCTTACCTAACAGTATCATGTCTTCTGTCAGCATCCATGAAATTCTATCAGCCTAACTTGTTATCTTGAAAGTAGGGTAAAATCTCAGACCTCTCACAGTTCTTTGACTACCTAAAACAAGATAAATTCAACAAAAAATAAATCCCGAGTCAAAATAACCTAACTTCTGGACATAAAATATAAAGAAAAATTTTGAAACCTGCTAGAGAAAAAACTATGGCATACAGTGGAACAATGATTTGAATAATCAAGAATTTTTTATTAGAAATAATGGAGGCCCAGGGCACCTGGGTGGCTCAGTTGGCTAAGCATTCAACTCTTAGTTTCAGCTCAAGTCATGATCTCAGGGTCCTGAGATTGAGCTCCATGGCAGGCTCCATGCGCAGTGTGGAGTCTGCTTGCCTTTCTCACTCCTCCTCTCCTTCTCCCCACTCTCTCTCTCTGTCTCTCTCTCTCTCTCTTACTCAAATAAATAAATAAAATATTTAAAAGAGAGAGAGAGAAAGAATGGAGGCAGAAGACAGTAGAACAATATCTTTAAGCTATTGAAAGAACTGTCAACCCAGAATTCTATACCAAGCAAAAGTGTCCTCCAAAAAAATGAAGGAAAAATGAAGACGTTCTCAGATGAAGGAAAACTAATAAAATTCATCAGCAACAGACATGTTCTACAAAAAATGATAAAGTAGATTTTTTTTAAGTTAAAGGAAAATAACATCATGGGAAAACTTGAATCTTTAGAAATAAAGGAAGAATAACAGAAATAAATATCTGAATTAATTAGCAAGATTTTTTTTTTTTTTTTTTTTTTTTTTTTTTTTTTTTGCATGAAGCATCTGGGTGGCTCAGTTGGTTAAGTTTCTGACTCTTGATTTCAGCACAGGTCATGATCTTACGGTCTTGAGATCGAGCCCCACATCATGCTCCATCCTCAATGGTGAGTCTGATTGAGGAATTTCTCCCTCTCCCACTGCCCTTACCCCTGCTTGCTCTCTCTATAAATATCAAATAAATAAATTAATTAGAACTTTTTAAAATAAACAATAAAAAGATTATTTTTTTCCTGTAAAGATCTGCTGAAAGCAAAAATTATAACACTGTGCTGGGATTTTCAATGTATTTGGATACATATATGTATAACATAAAGGATCATGGGAGTTAAAGAGAGCTATATGGATGCAAATTTCCTACATTTGACATGAAGTAGTACAAATCTAACCACAGTTGACTATGAAAGGTCGGTATGTATAATGCAATCCCACCACACCTCTGAAAAATAGTGCAAAGATATATATAGTCAAAAATTAAGTAGATGAATGTAAACTGAGTGTTAAAACAATGTTCAAGTAATCCGAAAGAAGGCACGAAAGGAGGTACAGGTGAAAGGGGTAAAAGCCATGGAACAAAAGACAGAGGCTAGAGAACAAATAATAAAATAGTACACTTAAATCCAACTATTTCAATAATTATATTAAAAGTTAATGGTCTACTTTCAAGACAGAAGTGCAGGGAAAACTCAACTGATTCTATGAAAGCAGTCTGACACTGACACCAAATTCAGCCAAAGATATCAACATAACAAAAAAAAAAACAGTACAGACCAATATCTTTTATGAATACAGATAAAAAAAAATTCTGAAAAAAATACCAGCAAACTGAATCCAGAAACACATACACAAAAAGGATTATACACCATGACTAGTTGTTTTAGCATATAAAAATAATCAAGGTAATATGCCACAGTAATAGAATAAAGGAAAGAAAACACATGTTCATCTCTACAGACATATAAAAGGAAAGAAAACACATGCTCATCTCTACAGACATATAAAAAGAAAGCATACTTTCACATAAACTAGGAATAGAAAGGCATTTTCCACAACCAGATAAAAAGCATCTGTGAAAATCCACAGCTATCATACTTCATGGTAAAATGTTGAAAACTTCCCCCCTAAGGTCAAGAACAAGACAAGAATGTCTCCTCTTACCACTCTTAATCAACACTTTCCTGGAGGGTCTAGCAAATGCAACAGACAAGCGAAAGAATAAAGAGCATCTAGATTGTAAAGGAAGAAATGAAAAAATCTCTATTCTCAGATTACACGAACTTATATATAGAAAATCCTTGGGGATCCCCTAAAAATTATTAGAACTAATAAATGAATTCAGCATGGCTTCAGGATACAAGATCAATATACATAAACCAATTATATTTCTATACACTAGCAATGAACAATCCAAAAATGAAATTAAGAAAAAATTCCATTTATAATAACATCAAAAAGAATAAAATACGTAGGAGCAAGATTAGCAAAAGGAGAGTAAGACTTATACATTAAAAACTACAAACTTGTTGAAAGGAAATTAAGATATCAATCAAATATAAAAAATATCCCATGTTTATGGATCAGAAGACTTAACATTGTTAAGATGGAGCATTTCAAAAGTGATCTGCAGATTCAGTGCTATACCTGCCAAAATTCTAGCTGATGTTTATGCATAGAATGAAAAGCTGATCCTAAAATTCATATGGAAATGCAAGGGACCCAAAATAGCTAAAACAATCTTGGAAAAGAAAAACAAAGTCAGAGGACTTTGCAAATTCAAAATTTAATACAAACCTACACTAATCAAGACAATGTGATGCTGGCATAAAAATACACATATAGATCAATGGAATAGAACTGAGTCCCAAAATCAATGCTTATGTTAATGCTTAATTGATTTTCGACAAGGGTGCCAAGACAATTCACTAAGGAAAGAATGCTACTGGAACACCTGGATAGTCACACGCAAAAGAAAGAAGCTGGACCCTTATCTCACACTATTTGCAAAAATTAACTTAAAATGGATTATAGAACCAACTGTAAGAGTTCAAACTATAAAACTCCTAGAGAGGGATCCCTGGGTGGCGCAGGGGTTTGGCGCCTGCCTTTGGCCCAGGGCGCGATCCTGGAGACCCGGGATCGAATCCCACGTCGGGCTCCCAGTGCATGGAGCCTGCTTCTCCCTCTGCCTGTGTCTCTGCCTCTCTATCTTTCTCTCTCTGTGACTATCATAAATAAATAAACATTTAAAAAAAATTAAAACTCCTAGAGAAAAACATGATACATAAAATATATAAGTTTAGTGATCATAGATTAGGCAAGAGTTTCTTAGATAAGACACCAAAAGCACAAAGAATAAAAGGAAAATACATAAATTGAACTGTAAGGAAATTAAAAACTTTTGTCCTTCAAATGACACAATCAAGAAAGTGTAAAGACAACTCACAAAATGGGCTAAAATATTTGCAAATCACATATCTAATAAGGGACCAGTACACAGACTAATTAAAGAACACTTACAACTTAACAATAAAAGAACAAGTAACCGAACTGAAAAAAAAGGAAAGAGATTTGATTAGCTATTTCTCCAGAGAAAATATAAAAATAGCCATAAGAATATAAAAATATGATCAATGTCATTAACTGTCAGGGGAATGCAGGTCAAAAACTACAGTGAGAAAACACCCATACCCGCTAGGATGACTAAAATAAAAAGATGAATGATAACAAGTATCAATGAGGATGTGGAGATATTTGAAGCCTCAAATATGGTGGGAATTGTAAAATTGTGCAGCCACTTTGAAAAACCATTTGGCAGTTCTTCAAAATGTTAAACATACAGTTACCATATGACCCAGACCCAGTATTCACCTTCTACGCATGTACCCAAGAGAGCTGAAATCTTACGTCTACAAAAGACCTGTACACAAATGTTCACAGCATTATCCATAAAAAACAAAAAATAGAAATTATAAGCATCTGTTAATTGAATGGATACATAAAATATAGTCATCCATACCATGGAATATTATCTGGTCATAGAAAGGAATGAAGTACTAAAACATACTACAACATGGATGAATCTTAAAAATGCTATGTTCCATGAGAGAAGCCAGTCACTAAAGGCCACATATTCGATGATCTGTTCATATGAAATATCTAGCATAGACAGATCTATAGAAACATTAAGTACATTAGTGGTTATGAGAGATTGAAGAGAGAAAGAATGGCGAGTGAGTACTAATAGGTACAAGGTTTGGGTGGGAGTAATGAAAATGTTCCAAAATAAGATAGTGGTGATGTATATACAACTTTGTGAAAATTGTAAAAAGCACTGAGTTGCACACTTTTAAATGGGGAAATTTCAGTTATATGAATTATGTATCAATAAAGCTGTTATTTGTTTAAAAGCTAACGATCTAACCATTTTATCTTTGTTAATCTCTCTAGAGACAGAGAGTGAGAGCGAATATAAAAGCATGACCCTATATATGCTGCCTAAAAAAGACACACTTTAAATATAAAGCATAAGATGCAAGCAAATGAATGGAAAAAGATATACCATGAAAACAGTGAGCATAATAAAACTGGAGTAGATAGTTTAATATCAGATAAAAGAGACTTCAAAACCAAGTGTATTGCTAGCTATTAAAAGGGACATTTCATAGTGATAAAAGGGAATAATTCTAAGGAACATCTAACAAATATTTCTACCTCAGAATTTGAATTTAGAGGTTAGGTGACTGTTCCTTGGTCATGTAATTAAAATTTTTCTATCTCAAAGCAGGTCTGATTATGCTGATTCTTTTTACAAAGACTAGAATTAAATATTATGGGCAAAACACAATTTTTAGGGAAAAATAATGTATGTTATTGTTAAAGAAGTGTTTGCTCATATTTTTCAAATGGCAAGATGGATTACAATCATACATAGATTTTATTGGACATATTTTTAAAAGAAGTTTTAATGGTTCCTCTAAATATATCAATATTTAGTATATACCAGAAATTACATTCTTTGAAACTATTAAAGTTAGAATGATAAATTTTAGATAGTAACTTAAAAATGTATGATAGGATTTATAGATTGAAAATCATTTTGAAGTTATTCAAATATAAGAATTTGAAGACTACTGAAATAAGGAAGATTATGAGAGATAAATTATGAAACTTATATCTCTGTGGTAGAAAGTTATAACACAAGAGGAAAAAAGAAAATTCTTCCTGTTTTGAATATAAAACAGTTACTTGTCCTGCTCAGGGGAAGATAGGTGAGATCTCTGCTTCCTACTTAGGTTGGGGCTATCTTTCCCCACTTACCAGTTCCTTACTCCTTATCAATCTCTTGATCCTCTGGGAAATTATTTCTTACCACACACACCCTGACCAACACCATCTCTGAGAGAGAGCAGGAAGGGTGGCAAAGAAATTTGAGGAATCGAAACAGTATTATCTGGAACCATTTCAATAATTCCATAGGGTTGTTCTAAATATAGAAAGCTTTTTTACTTCAGATTCTATTAGATACATTGAAAAAAGCAGTGTGAGAGCTTTCTTTTAAAATACCAATAATTACAATCTGCCAGAAAGTACATCCTTTGCAACACTATAAAATTATGATTGAAAAATTTAGATATCAACTTAAAAATGTATAGGGGGCCACACAGATTACTTCCTATGGATAGAGGTTTGGAAGACAAAATAAAGAACCTACACACTTTTCTGTACATCCAAGCAGATACAGAAAGGCTGCAACCCTAGTACCTAAGAATTTTGCAGGGAAAAAAAGGAAGTGAAAAATACATAAAATGAGAAACTGACAATTTTCATCAAAAGTGCCTCTCTTCCCTTAGTGGTTCTAGTTTCCATGACCTAGGTCAGAATAATACACTCCCTCTGGGCAATCAGCTCCAATATGGCCAAGAGGAATATATAGCATTTGGGGCAGGGGGCTAATCTTTCTTTCTTTCTTTCTTTTTAAGAGTTTATTTATTTATCTGACAAAGAGCACAAGCAGGAGTGGGGCAAGCAGAGGGAGAGAGAGGAGAAGAAGCAAGCTCCCTGCTGAGCAGAGAGCCCAACGTGGGGCTTGATCCCAACCTTAGGATCATGACCTGAGCCCAAGGCAGATGCTTAACCAACGGAGCTACCCAGGCATCACTGGGGCTAATCTTTCTAAATGTAAAATATAAGTTTTGCCCTCCACTTCTACAATCTTCTCCAAAAAGTAATTAATATCACAATTTTTCCTTCCAAAAAGGGGGGGAAATTCTCATATGGCTACATAAATTGTAAAACAAAATTTAGTTCTTTTTGTTGTTTGATCATGTGTTCATGAAAAGTTTTCCACTAAGAAAAAAGAAAACAAAGGGGGAAGGATGGACCAGGAACATCATCTCAGGTACCTATCTAGACCACAACAGTGGCTGCCTCTCCGAACATGCAATGCTTCTTGAGCTGGGTGTGATAATCAAGCGCACAATGCAGCCAACTTCCTTCTGCTACATGTAAGAGCACATCTCTGGGACTCCATTCAGCTAGGGCTCTAGACATGATTAAGTTCCAGCAACACTTGTATAATAATTAAAAGGGGAAATTGAGAATGATTTCTCTTATTTCTGGTGGAAAGCACAATCGTGGTTTTTCTGTGATATTTTCCAAATGGCTCTCTCTTCCAGATCGTGACAATTTCCTGGTCATGGGCACATTTATTGATCACAGAAGAAGCAGTAGCCCGTTTGTTAACTTGACTCTGTGATGTGAGCTCAAAGTTGTCCCAGAAATCTTAACTTTCTGTTTCCTTTATTTTTCCCACGATTCTATAGTCAATTTAGTAATTATAATGACTGTAATTAATCCTTTCTCTTAAACAAGCTGGAGTAGTTTCTAACTGATATCCTCCGTTGGCCTGGCCCATCTGGAACAAGCTGCCAGTCACAAATTATCTTCCAAATTCCATTCTGCAAGCATCCTCCTGGGGGTCTATTAACATTAGGCTGCATCTAAAATCTGCATATTCGGCCTCAATTCTTCTCATTAACAGCCCTAGGAGCTCAGCATTCCCTTCTCAAGGGTAGTAAGGTAACTGACTTCCCCGTTTATAACTGGTGCTTACTCAGATACCACAAACTTTCTTGTCTCTATCTTGCTAGTTTTGAGCCTTCAAAAAGGAATCATCTTTGGTTTCCATTGTCTTACATTGTCTTACATCATTTGTTTGAATCACCTTCCTACGAACATCCCAATGAGATGTCTCTTTCCTTCCTGGAAGCTAGACTATATGAAAATCACCATATTATTCAGTTAATCCATCACATTCCTGTTTCTGTTTATTTAGACTAGAGTACTAACATCTCCTCTCTCTCTCCAGGATGGGGGAAGGGGGACAAGAAAAAAAAAAGAGTTTTTACATGGATTATTCCCTTCCTGAACTTCAAACAAGATTCTGAGCAGGTGTCACAGCTTACTGATTTTCTATCTCTAACTCCCTGCTCTTCTGAAAAATTGAAGTCCTCTGTTTGCTTTAAATAGTAATTTTATCAACACACACAAGCCAATGCAATTCCTTTAATTTAGGCTATTTGATGCAGTGCACAAGGCTCCCAAGAGGAAAGAAAATACATTCTGCTTCCCAAAAACTCTCTTCCAACCACAGGCAATCAACGCTAAATTATTTTAAAGCTGCATGCATTTGAAACTACATCCATCAGAGGATATTGGGCCAACAATCGGGTCCCTAAACCATGTCTATACTTTTCTTAGATTTGCCTATTCACCTAGCATCTGGACTTTCTTCCAACCTATATATATATATATATATATATATATATATGATATATAAGATATATAATATGTATTATTTTTCTATTTTATTATTTCCAGACAGCTTCACCCATATGTAGCCATCATGTTTTCATCTCTTTGTTGTGTTATGTCACTATAAATAATAGAACCTAACACATAAGTCTACTTCATGACTTCTATTTCCTGGCCAAACAATCACTACCCTCTGTGAGTTCTGCACCACACTCCCTTCCCATTTGTTCCTATATCATGCCCTATTGTCCTGTGAGCACTACAGGGGTGAGGGCAAGGACACTGGGGTTGAGGAGATCTTGTGCCAAGTCTCAGTGTAAGCTGAGTGACATTGGTCAACTTATTTGTCTGAGCCTTCGTTCCCTCATCTATGAAATGGGATTCATAACATTTGCCATAGTATATTGTCAGAGAAAAACAAATGAGATAATTTATGTAAAACACCTGGCTTAGCACCTGGTGAAATTAAAGGGAAAAGGATGAGTCTTTTGAAATGTAATTCTCCAGATGTGGTTTTATCACTCAGTCTACTGCTCATGACTAATAGAGGATTTGTTTAATATCTCTAGAGGCACTTCCCCAGATGCTATATGATTCATTTCTGGAAACAGTCTACAACTAATCAAAACACTTTTTTTTAAAATTTTAGGTAATGTGTTATAGATTTACTGAAATGTCAGAATTATACAGGTAGCAGAGGTGCCGTTGGACCTTGCTCAGCCCTGCCTCTCCATCCTGCCTTTTGCTCAGTCATTTGATCTGCCCCCTCACATAGCATTCAATATGCTAGCAATACTAGCAATACTCCTCCGCAGGATAATTTAGGACAGGAATCATGTCCTCTGTGTCTTTGCCTTTGTATTATAGAAGTACATATGAAAGCTTTTCCTCCTGATTCCAACCTCGAAGCATTTAATGCTCTTAATATATTGTCTCCTACAGAACAATTTTTAACAAATCTTGTGCGTGTGCTAAACTCTCAAATGCAAATAACTGCCCCAAATCATAAAATAAAAATAAGCACAGAAATTATCGATTCAATTGGTTTTGGAATTGGGCATGTTTGGTTATGTGACTTGGGCTGAGGGTGTAGGCAAGGGGCTGGCAATGCTTCTAACCCACACAGGAATCCAAAGGTTTTTTGTCTGCTCTTATCAATCACTAGGGTTTGAAGCAAGACCCGTCATCTTTAATACTTGGTGAAGCAAATTTATGTGTAGAATTGATACAGGGTAAAATTCAATTTATTTTTTCTCTAAACAAAAGAGGCTCACTTTCTATTTGGTCAGCTGTAGATCAAATGTTAGTAAAGCGCAGGGGTCACATACCAAATTTCATTTGCTTCCACAGAAGATCCACACATTGGGAACTGTACTTAACTACTAAAAACACTGTAACAAGCACATTTAAATGACTTGCTATATTTCAGTACAGTAAGGAATAGGGTTTTGATGGTAAATATTTTAAAAATTTGTCCAAAAGAACTTACTGCGATTTTGTGAAAAATTTATACTGAAGTAAATATAAAAACACAAGCTCAATATTAACCTTCACGTTTGTAAGTCAAATTTTCTGTTGAAGTGGAAAATGTAGAAGAAAACTAAAATTGTCCATAATCAAACCATTCGAAGTTTTTTTCATTAACATTTCAATGTATTTTCTTCCATTCTTTTTTCTCTTTTTAAAATATTTGCCAAGACATAACTATTTAATCTTATTACACGGTATCCTATTTTTCTACCAAAGTCTCATTATAACCTAAATGCTCCATATCATCAAAAAATCTTTATAAACATGGTAGTTCTATAATATTATACATATACATAACTTATTTAACCATGACCAGTTGGGATACATTTGTTTACTTTTTATATAAATGTTTTGTGCATTCCAATTTATTAAAATTTCTGGTTATTCCCTCAGTATAGAATCACAAAAGTATATTTACTCTTCTTGATATTTTAGCATCATGGTTACTAGCATGGATTTTAAAGTTAACCACACCATGGATTGAGTCCTGAATCCATCAAAATTACGAGATTTATATTCTTGGACATATTTAACTTCTCTGACTCTTTCTTCACCTGTGAAGCAGGAATAATATGAGGGTATTGAGGAGGTATAATAATGAGGATCTGTCCTAGGAGGATTTAACAATATATATGCATAAAGCACCATGGTTAGGATCATAAATCTACCTGGTTTGAATCCTGATTCCACCAAGGATTAATTGTGCAATCATGGCTTAATGTCTCTATGTTTTAGTTTACTCATCTCTAGAATGCAAAAAAAATATTAGTGCCTACTTCTTTGGAATAATTGCAAGACAAAAATGAATTAATACATATAAAACAATACACAGCCTGGCAGACGGAGAGCACTCAATAATGCTACTGTTGCTGTTAATGGTTTTCTGGTCCTGGCAACTGGTAAGCCCTCTACTACTATCATAATTACTTATAATTAAAAATTCCTTTCAAGAAACGTTGTACAGATTTCCTTACAGCCAATTTTAAAATGCACATAGGCTTCCTCTACTCCATAGAACAACAAAACAAAAAATTAGCAGTTCAGGGGGTTATATAATTTACCTTGTCAGTTATGCTCAGGAAATATGGTCCCTTGGAGAGAAGGAACATCAGAGAGTTTGTCCTATTCAACCCAACCATTTTACTGTATTTGATCATCCTCATTAAAGAAAGATAAAACGCTGTGTTTTTTAATTCAACCCAGTAAGTTGTACCTTGTGAAAAACCATTGGCCTCTTTTCTCCTCAAGTTTATTCTTCTCACCTCATTGCACAGAATACCACCTACACAGCTCCTATGGATGTCCAGGTCACTGGGATCAATCACTGAACAGGGATTAATTGCTTACTGCTATGTACAGCTTTGTAAGGGGAATAAAAGAAAACTTCCTTTGTGCACTATGTCAGACTATTTTTGAAACATTAGCTGATGTCCCCTCTCCCTGATATGTTCCCTCTCTCTTTACCTTCTCTTCTCGGCCACCCTTCAATCAGCCATGCAAGTGGCTGCAAGATATGTATCAGTTCCTCGGAGGAATGATCTAAGAACAGAAAGAAAAAAATATGGTCCTTTCCAGGCTTCTGTGTTTCTATAGGTGAGGCTTTCACAGCAACTATCACAGATTTGAGAGAAAACATAATGAAAAAGGACAAGGCTTTCTCCTGCTCATGCCCTTTCAGCTAAAGGCGTCCTTGTCTTAAGCAAGGGGATAGAGGCAGAGGGAAAGCAAAGAGAGTGTAGGAATGGTGCTTCCCAGAGAGGAGGCCCCAGACTTGCTTTTCAGGCTGGTCCTAATAGAGATTTTTGAGATCCAAGAGAAGAGGGGGATAAGAGGACATGTTGTGGGAATACAGAGGGACACAAGGAAACTTTCACACAATGGAAGTTTTTATTGTCTGGATGGACTGTGGTGATGGTTCCATGGGCACCTGCATATAGCAGAAAATAACAAATTATACATTTTTTTTTTTAGAGAGAGAGAGAACAGAGGAGGGAGAGAGAGAACCACAGGGAGGTTCCACACCCAGCTCAGAGCCTGACATGGAGCTCAATCCTATGACCCTAAGATAATAACCCAACCCAAAGTCAAGATTCTGATGCCCAACCAACTGAGCTACACAGGCACCCCTCAGATTGTACATTTTAAATATACGTGGTTTATTTTTTTGTCAGTTATACTTCAATAACATTGAGGAGAGGGAGAGGGAGAGAGAGATATCTGTATGTCAAGTTCCAAGTAGATCCCCAGAAAGGAAGCAGGAACCAGAAATTAAATGGCTGCCTGTAGTATGTCTAGATCGATAGGATCTTAAGCAGCCTGTGAGTTCCCAGTCTCTCTGGGTGATTGAAGAGACATAAAATGAACCCAGAAGTGGTACAGAAGCAGAAAAGAGAGCTGCCTGATATTCTGGAGTCATGTAGGTAAGAACAAAACACATTCCCAGGCCAGCATACAGACCACTGACCAAGCAGCTAACAGAGCAAAGGCCATTTCAGCAGATGCCTGTGTGGCCAGATGATAGCAGGGACTCCTTTCCCACCCCAATCCTTAGTCTTGCCTCAAGTTAAACTCTCTGGCACTCTGACATAACTCCAGGTCCAGGGGAGAAGGAGAAATCTCTGAAATCATTGGCATTGGTTTCTGAAACCCTGTCAGAAAAAGGCTTAAAATAGAAATTGAATTGTTATAAATGAATAGATATACATGTCTTGTAACTCCAAATTCCATGATTCCGTGCTGAGACATAGTCCCTACCTTCACAGAGCAATATTCTAACTTACTTAGGAGACTATAGATGAGAATGTACAAGCCACAAGGTAGGTGTTATGACTACATTATTTACTTACTATCTAGTTCGACATCCAGCACATAATTGTGCTTAATATGTATTTGTGGAATGCATGGGTGGGTGGGTGATTGGGTAGATGGATGGATGGATGGATGGATGGATGGATGGATGGATGGTTGGATGGGACAAACTCAGGTACCTAATAAATCACTGCTACTCCCCACCACCGTGTGGAGGAATACATAAGTACAAAATGAGAGGTTTTAGAAATAAAGTGCAATAGAAAGAAGGAATTAAGGGCTGGAGTCACCATTGATTACCTCTTTGGGGAAGAAAAAAATAAGGTGGTTCCTGAAGATGGATTAGAATTGGCTCAATGCAGAGATGAGTGGGAAAGGTAGATGGGTAAGCCAGGTGCACTGAGGCCAAAGGAGTCACAGCTCAGACAGAAGTAATTCTGCTGCCAATCCAAGGTACTTTCTCCTTCACTCTTTTCTAAACTCAGTATGCAGCCCAGGATCTGCTGACAATATTTGATGTTTGGAGATAGATGGATGGATGGAAGGGAGGAATGACAGGAATAAACATATTTTTTTAAAAATTAAAAGAATTGGGTCTCAAATCTGGATAATTTCTACCTAAAGTTTTTATTTAAAAAAAAAAGTTCAACTTTTATTCATACAGCAGACTAGATACTTATTGGGAATGTTACAATATTTGGGACTATGCTCTTTAACCAGTCTTAGTTTTTTGTTGTCTTTTGTGTTTTGGTTTTTTTTTAGAAACCTAGAATCCATGCCACTCAAGGACTTAATTTTATTAACTGTTTCTAACTCTGCCCTCCTAAAAAGAGCTCTAAATCAACACCATCATTCCAATTCCTGTTCTGCAATGATAATTAACATCATGTTATAATTTACCAATGTCTCTTACATATGTTACCTCATTTACTCCTCAAAAAATAGAACTCTGAAGTAAATCTCCATTTATGGACATGGAGAAACTGAGCCCCAGGGGGTTCACTCACTTGCTTTAATTCACCAGGCAATAAATGGTCATACCTAGGCCCACACCAAGGCCTTTCAACACCATGTTGCCTCACCATTGTCACCTGAAGTCCTTGAAAAAATTAAGGAAAGACATTAATTGCAGAGCTGGGAATGTATGTTGGTGAAGAGGAGGGTATAGTGATGAGTAAACACATTAGAAGATTTTAACCATGGCAAAAAATTAGTTGTCATATGAGTAAAAAAGAACATCTTTACTTTTTAACTAGGAAGTAAAAGAAAGTTCTTTGCTCAGCAACTCCATACTCATTACATATATTTGAGGGACTTCCTATGTGATCTCCTACAATTTACCCTCCTTTGTTAAATTCTCTCTCTGGGGCTGGAATGCTAGAGAGAATTTTTTAAGTAAAAATAATTAAGCTTTGTCACAGAGTAAATCCCCCAAAGTAATTTATCATAAAGAAAAACTCTAACCCAACCTTTCTCGTACCTGAAAGTACTAATTTAATTTTCCAACAGAACAGCTTTGGGGATCCCAAGAGCAGGATCAGAAAATAGAAGAGAGCCCACCTATTTTATCCTCTTATTCACCTCCTACTAATACAGGTTTGTTCATACCAAGAAATCTTTCACACTTTGCTGAGCCTGGTTTTAAATAATAAAGCTTAGGCCACATAGAATGAGAAAGTCTGTGTCACTAATAATTAGTTTGAGTCCTCTTTCTCCCTTCACAGATGACGAAAGTTGGGGTAATTTTTCAGGATAGCATTGAATGTGAGGTGTCATAAGGCAGTCACAAATGGCTGGCATTTGGTACTTTTTTTTTCCTTTTAAGTTTTTTATTTATGTTCCAACTAGTTAACATATAGTATAATACTGGTTTCAGGAGTAGAAGTCAGTAATCCATCACTTACATATAACACCCAGTGCTCCTCACAAGCGCCCTCCTTAATACCTAATACCCATTTAACCTGTCCCCCTGCCCAAATACGTCTTAAACTCAAGTGTTTATGAATTCTTTTCCACTCCTTCCACACTTTCCTCCTGCCCCTAGTCACACAGGCATTGTAACCATGTTCACCCCAAACAGATGACAGGTGAAAATGTTCATTTAAGAGATTGCATTGACATTACCCTGGAAAAAAAATTTTGAAAAGTTACTCGTATATTATCCCAGGCATTTTGATGCCTTTGTCACAATGCAGAACTGCATATTCTTAAATACACGGAATCAGCTTCAAAGGTTTATTTATCTGATACCCGGTAGTTAAAGGAGAATCACAACTGGACCCACACTCTGGACAGGCCAGGCTGGTCCTCCTATATTTCCACAGCAACCTCATGAAGTGTGAATTTTGACATTTCTATTTTGATGCAGTCATGTTAACGCAGCCTCACTGGCACATTCTGTCAAAATGTAAATTCACTGTTTTGTATTTCCAAGTACTTTGTGTGACCCACTTCTCCAACTCTCACCCAATGCTTAACCCTTCACCTGATCAAATGGCATTTTTCACCTTCTAATTTATCCATATGTTCACTGTTTATGTTTGTGCAAATCTTTTATTTATTTTATTCTTAAAAGAAATCATAATTGCTTTAAGTTTAATCTTTCAAAAGCAGGTTAGTCCCTAAAGGTTATGTCATTATCCTCCAAACAATTGCAATGAAGAAGTTTTATACTAATCAGGGGGTGCATACTTTACTGATTCATGAGAAGACTGTTGAAGATTTTGTGTGTACTTTGCAGAATAAGAGAACACATTTTGGAAGCCTGCAAAAAGAAAAGGTGTCCATGCTCACTCCAGATTTTCAAATGGAAAACAAAGAACCATTATCAAGAAGATAAATCAAAAAAAAAAAAAAAAAAAGAAGATAAATCAATTTATTAATTGAAAGTAAATGGTTCTGACCATTGACAATACTATATCCAGAATATTCAAGATCCACATGAATTTGAGATTAAGTGAATAGTTAGTACTTTACTTAGCATGACAGGTCACCCTTTCTGAGATAGCAGACATGGAACTCCCATTTTATGTGATTTTCCTACGCAGTAGATTTGAATTTCACTGTCACAAAACTCACCCATGCATAAAATGCTAGTATCTTTACACTTTTATTATTAAACTTTGGGTCATTTACAAGCCCCTATTTTTGCTAAATCTTGCCAAATCGTGGTGCCTCAATCACTTCCTTATCACCTCTGTCAATTCTCTCTTCATTCTAATTGCGTGTCCTTTGGGCCACAAGCCCTCCCTGTGATGCCCCTAGTCACCTGTGGATGCCTGGTTGCCGTCCACACACTGTGAGGCTGTGTAGACCCCTCCATGTATAACCCAATATTATGAAGACATAGAAATAGGTGAGAGAAAAAACAAAAGGATGTAGGGTTAGGAAAATTAAGTGGTAAAGAGAAAGACAGGCATTCGGAGAGTGGCCAAGTCCACTGAAAGGGCAGAAATGAGGGCTAATATCTCTGACCCTGAGATTGAAGCCTACATAGCCTCCTCCAGGGCCTGACATTTTTTGCTCTTCCTGAGGTCACTTTGTTAGACTTTCCCTGCCCTCTATGCTCATACAACTTTGAACTATCATAAGCAGAGACAACTTAAATCTCTTCTTTGCAAGCATAAAAACAAAAAAGAAAATAAAAACAAAAATAGGAGTAAAACAATTAGAATGTCTACCTTGAAGGAAAAGCAGTTTCTAAGAACCAGCAAGCTATTTTTCCACTTGACCACCCAATGCCATCCTCATAAGTAATCTGCAGTCCACCAAGGCAAATGTGTGTATGTGAAGAAATTTCAAGTAGCTGTCCAATCCAAAAATCATCTTTTATCCAATTCAGACAAAATTCTGCTAATAATACATCTTTGGGAGTATTTTTAAAACCGATTTGCTATTATCAGCCTCACTAGAGCCAGCATGTTTGATAATGAAAAGAAAAAACATGCAAATGGATGACCAACACTATCATATTCATTATTTTCAATTCACCTCAGTCTTGTCTTTCAGAAACATCCGCACACAAATTTTAATTCCTAGGGTTATTCTACAATCAGGAAATAAGATAAAAATTAAAAACCTTGCAAAACACAGGCAAAATTGCAAAATATGTTTGAAAACGCTGAAAACACTATCAGAAAAATATATCCTTGGGACGCCTGGGTGGCTCAGTGGTTGGACATCTGCCTTCGGCCCAGGGCATGATCCTGGAGACCTGGGATCGAGTCCCATATCGGCTTTCTGCATGGAGCCTGCTTCTCTTCCTGTCTCTCTGATGAATAAATAAATAAAATCTTTTTTAAAAAATACTTTTTATTTTTAAAAAAAGAAAGAAAAATACATCATTAAATATATGAGTTCCTCTTAAAATAAGTATAATAAAGATCTCAATAAATTGGATTATTCTAACAAAAAATATTAGAATGTTATAATACTGCTTAGTATAAGTTCAAAGTGTTTTCATTAGCTTCTATGCATTTTTGAAGGTAGCAAGTTACATTCTCTCATAACATATATATGCTACTACATTTTCTCTCCCCTAGTGAATTTCCAATTAAAAGATCCTACATAACCTATACTTTAGATACCTTACTTATTATGTAATTTTATTAATATTTCAGTAATATTTCCACATTCTATTTACATTCTTTAAAATATCCTGTATTTCTATGCAAGTTGAGAATTAAGACCCACCGAATATTAACCATAAGACTCTGTATAAATGTCCTTATTGCTACTAAAATGTGATTTTTGCCACACAATTTCACTTATAATAATACAAATTAACACATTCTTTTACATATTTATAAATATCTTAATGACTTTTAAATTGAGAGCAATTTCTAAAAGCACTGGGGGATAAAAGATAAATGCATAAATAGGTGAGAAAATAATTAGAATTCTTGCATCACCTTTGTTACTTGAATGTCTGGTTAAGCATTTCTATACCTGACACACTAATTTAGCTACAATGCAGCAAAACCAGTATTGTGGTAATAGAATATTGATTGTACAGTGTTCAAAGACAAAGAACTTATGTTGTTATACTTTTTATACATGCATGATACTGCAGTACAATATTCACATCAATAATTTCCACAAAATGAACCTCACTACCACTATGCACAATGGTGATTTAATTATGAAACGGTCAATCTTTGGCTTAAACATTTTGTCATACATTAACCTAAAATACAGCAACCATGTGGTCATAGAAGACTTCAGTGTAAAAGCACAGTAAAAATACACTTACCAAGTTCATTTTAGTACATTATTTTCCTTATTTTTATTATTGAGGTTTCTATTCTCCTTATGAACACTTGAGAAAACTTTCTCACAGAGATTCTAGTCTCACAGGGATTAGATATATTCCATTTCTCAGCACATGCAGACACTCACACACACACACACACACACAACACACATACAAATTAAGAGTGGTTTTATCCAGGTGCCAAAATTAATTTTAAAAAGAATTCCTCCCATGGGGCCATTCTTATAGCTACAATGCCAATGCCGTTTTTACAAATAATTTAGTCATGAAGGGAACAACAAAAAAGATGTTATTTTAGTTACTTGGAAAAGCAAACATAAGATCTAATGAGAATTGTAAATAGAAACCAAAAGGTAATCTTGGCATTAAGATTAACAAGTCTTTATTAAAGTGTTGTTTTGATAGAATTAAGCAGTGAGGAATGAGGAATAGGAAACAGTATTTTACAAATTTGAGGGTTGAAAAGGTCACTAGAATTTATCTAAATCAAATGTCACCCAATATTAGCCTCCTTTCCAGCAGCCGTGACAGATGTTCATTCAACATCTGCCTAAATCTCTAGGAAAACTACTTTGTCATCTCCTATATTGACACAAAACCTACTTGTTTGTCTTAAGCTGGTCTCCTATACTACTGGTGAAAGTCTAAAAGGGTACAACTTTTCTGAAGTTTATTTTGATAAAACAAATCACAAAATTCTAAAATGTATCTATTCTTTGGCCTTCTAGTTCTGGTTCTAGGGCTTTATCCTGAGTAAATAATCAGTTATAGATAAGGAATATGAATATTCCATATATAAATTCCACATACATATAAGAAATTTCTTATAAGTAATTTCTTTGATTTGTTACTTAGAAGGGTGAAAATTTGGAAGCAAACTAATGTTTAAGAATGGTAGATTAATAAAGTAAATTATAATAAATCCATACAATAGAATGTCATGCAATTAGCACAAATCATGTTGTAGATAAATGTAGTCACGGTGTGTTTTAATGAAATAATGTATATAAAGTGTTCCATAGAAGTTTCTGACACAGAGGAGACAATATAAAATAATACATTACTAATTTTTAAAATAGGCAATAAAGGAACGTATTCAGCATATATGTATAAATATATATATATATTACTGAAACCCCAAATTCAGCTGCCCATTGCATGGAAGGCCAATACTCAAGAGATAAGTTTTGATTGGAAAGGAATATGAACTTGATTTAGAAGGCTGGCCACCCAAGGAGAAGGTGGACTCTTGTACAAAGGCCAGTTCTGAGGTTTCAGCCTGGCCCAGGGGCTTTTAAAGGGGCTTAGGGCAGTTAATCAGTAAAGAGAGTGCAGTGGTCCATAGCATTCTTGGATTACATGCAGACTCAATGGTGCCAGCTATAGTCCTTATCTCCGTGCTAGGTGGTTGTGCAAAGGGGTCTGGTTCCTTAGTGTCCAGGGGTTGTGCAAGGGGGGGGGGGCGGTCTGGTTCCTTAATGCTTGAGGGTTATGCTCTCTTCTTTCTAGGAAAGGATGCATGATCTATAGATTTACAAAGAAAGGTTAGTTCATCGATCATGCGGGCTAAGGAATGTTGCTGTAGTTTAAAGATGACTAGGTTGGCCAGAGGGCCCAGGCAGCTTCATATATATGTATGAACAGTTACAAGAAAAATATGACAACAGATTAATAAAAGTCATGCTCAAACGGTGAGATTAGAAGAGATTATAGCTTTGTTTCTCTTCCTATTTTCCTGTTTGCCAAGTGTTTTTCATTACATATGCATTCCTCCTGCAATCTAAAAACTAGATGTTATTCTGAATACATGTATTTATTTTACTGATACTTGATGAATACCTAACTGTATGCTAGGTACCAATTAACAAGGCTTATATTTCATCATTTCATTACATAACCACATTATATGCTGATAATAAATATGTGCATATATTATATACATATATAATACATACTATATATATGTAAACATAAACAGGAAGGATATATGCCAATTTCATGATAGTAGAAACATCTGGAAAAGAAGAGAAGGCAATAAGTTTGTGGAAGATTAAAAATAAATTTAAATTGCATCTATAAATTTCATTTTTTAAAAAGGAAAATATCTAAATCAAGTGATAAGGTGCTACCATTTTTCAGTTTGGGTGGTGAGTGTGATCATCCTGGGTTCATTCATCTTTTAAAGATCAACAATATAAAATATGCAATTCAATGATTTTTAGGAAATTTACAAAGTTATGCAACTATCTCCATTATCTAATTTTACAACATTTTCATTACCCCAGTAAGATCCCCCATTTTCCTTCACCATTAATCCCTGTTATCACCTTTAGTTCCAAGCAATCACTAATCTACTTCTGTCTCTATTGGTTTGCCTAATTGCAGTATTATCTTACAACTGAAGCAAATTGTGATGTATTCTTATAATATATAACTCAGTCAACAACAATGATGAATCTTACAGACAAAATGCTGAACATAAGTAGCCAAATAAAAAGTATATGCTACATGATTCCATTTATGGAAGTTCAAGAACAGCAAACACCATTCTGTAATGATAAAGCTCCGAATAATGATCATCGCTGAGAGGGATATTGACTTGAAGAGGGAAGGAGGGAGACTTCTGAAGTGCTGGAAATATTCTATATATTGATCTGGGTAGTAGCTATGTGGACACATACATATGTGAAAATTAATGAACCAATTCATTTAATTTTTTTCTTTTATGCTTCAATAAAAATTTTTAAAGAAAACAATTCCACAGTCATTACAATTCTTCTGCCTCAAACCCTTGCTTACCTCATCATTCTTCCCCTCCCCTTCCACTTCTGTTTCTAACACATTATTGTCAAGTTGGACATAAAGTGTCTGAGAAATGTTACAGAAACCATTCAGTTATTTGATTAAAAGATGTGGAAAAAGTCAAAGCAGGTGTCACAAACTCATCTTCTCTCTTCTCTATTAGTCTACACTTGTGAACTGATGTGCTAGGATGATGTATGTCCTATGAGAAGAAAATGTTTATGAGGATAATGATGCAACAATGAAAAAGAGAGTAAATCACTGATGTTAGCTGAAAACAGCTATATAGCCAGCACCAGAGCCAAATTGCTATGTTTAAAAAAAAAAATCACTTAAAAAATAAATAAAATTTTAAAAAAAGAAAGAGAGAAAGAGAGAGAAAGGGAGGGAGAGAAGGAGAAAGGGAAGGACTTGCCAACAACGCAGTTCAACTACTTGAATTTTTACATACCTTTTTTTAAAGTATGAAATATACCATGTAAAAAGATAACAAGACTGAAGAATTTTCCTTTGAAAGCCACCTTAAAGTAGTAGTACATGCTACTTAGATGTTAAAAGACTAGTGCTTGAATATTACAAAGTATCTGGTATTCAAAAATCACCAATGTAATAAGGAGTCACACTCTGTGGTTTCTGTGTCCTACATAGTGTGCTTCGGTAGGCCAATCCATCAGGGGAACCCAGCACCACAAACCCACCTCTAAATACACTACTTAAACAGAGGGGGGAAAAAAAAAACAGAGGGCAATGACACCAGCTATTACACGGCCATAGTCTCTAGGGAATGCCAGGCTTTTGGAATCATTTAATCAATCCCTATCACAACAACTGTGCTTGATAGTGTGCATCTTAAACAGCTACTGCTCATTTGAGGAGATTGTGGGAGAGCACTGTCTAGTGAATTCCTAGCATCACTTCAATAACATTCTTCAATAATGCAGCCATTTTCAGAAGAGAATTATGCAATTATTCAGTAGCAAACCTGAAAATAATTCTCAGGCCCTTTTATTAGGAAATCAGAGTGCTGTCTCATTGTTTCAAAGCTATCTTCTTTCTCATGTTAGACCCCAATTCCAGGCCAAAATCAAATTATAAAATCTAGCCATCAACATCTATTCAACAATAATAATATTCAGCAGTTGAAAGCCTATTACTTTATTGTGTATTAATCAACAATCTTTTAGTTGCAAGTGATAAAAATCAAGGACAGTTCAACTTAGCTTTAAGGAATAAAAAAGAGGAAGAGCTAACTAATGGATTAGGTTTGCATCTAAGAGTTGAGGGTTTAGTACTGATTTCAGGCTTAACTAAATGCAGTTCTCCACTCCTCATCTCTTTCTCTGCTTCTTTGCATGTTGACATCAATTTCTTTTACAGAAAAAGCAAAGAACATAACTTCAAAAGGCACAAATTTATATTTTCAATAGAGTTTATGACCAAAAGAAAATATGACCCTTCCTTCGCCTCCCTCCCCGACACGAGGCTCATACATCAAATCTTACCAAAAACTTAACCTAGTTTTGGATCACATGACTATCCGTCAACAAATCACTAAGACCAAGGGGGAAGAACATGTGATACAATTGGCCATTCTGTCATAAACCTGCCCCTGAGGCAGAGAAGAGAGTGCCTCAGGACAAGGAGCTCCCATAGGACTACACAGAGTTGAGGAAAGGATTTTTTCCAAAAGAAAATTGGTGTGCTGGTACTAAGGGAGGAAGAAATGGTGAGCAAGCCAAAACAACAGATGTCTACTATTGTCATCACACTTAAGAACTAATTCTTTCCATGTACTCAGCAGAGATTTTTCTGGCAAAGAGAACATGTGTCTCTGATCTTCTCTGGTACAACAATGCAAAATAGTACTGTTGTGGACATTCAAGAACCCTGAAAGTCATTTGAGAGATTCAAATGTAGGGGGAAAAATTTACACTTGTCGCTTCATAAATTTGATAATAAAAATTTGGTAAGGAAAAAGTTATGCCTCCATCCACCATGAACACATTTTGAAATTGACCTACTTTTTAAAACACGAATATTCTGACTTGACTGCATCAAAATTATAACCAAAAATGCCAAAAAAAAAAAACTCATTTATTTTTGTTTGAACGATGTGTTAAGTCAAACGGATGCCTCTAAGCCTTATCCCATCTGTCACCTTTGCTGTACCTGATGAAGCTGAGCATTGGGTGAAGCTGAAGGATGTCTATTCCATACATTATGCAATGGTCAAAAACATGAGAAACAAACAAACAAACAAAACTACAAGGAAATCTAGGTAAATACATCTATAAGTATAAACTTGGGATGTCAAAATATTTTTAAAACAAAGTACCAAGGCCAAAACAATAAAGGAAAGATGAATAGATTTGACTACTACAATAAACATAATTAACAACAAAATTACGAGAAAACGGAAAAACAGCAAAAATATTTCAAGCCTATATTATAGAACAATAGTATTTCTAATATAAGAGCTTTTGAAAAAAAAAAGAGCTTTTGAAAATCAATAAGAAAAAGACAAACAGCAACAGAAAAATGGTCAAGAAACATGTGTGAGTAATTACAAAAGAACTAAATGAAAATATATAGTCTACTGACATGGGAAAAGATGTTCATATTTATTATTAAAGAAATAAAAAATAAGAAAATTTGATTTTACTTATATTGGCAAATGTTAAAACAATAGGCAATTCTGGAATTTCTCAAGGTCTCCAGGCACACGGGACCCTTGCTGATGGTGGGAAGAATCTAGATCCCCAAATAATATGAATGATGTGTTCTCATTATTTTCTAAGCATATGTATACAAACTGTCTTTAACAATGATTATATCTGAGGGGCAGGGTTGTAGTTGATTTATATTTTCTCTTTATATGACTCATTGTTTGACTCTTTTATGGTTAAAAATAACACCATTCTTAAGTGTTTTGTGTGTTGTTGTTTTTTAACTTTCATTGGCAGGGGGGAAATCACTTTATTGGTTGATTTGTAGAACTTGTTAAAATCAAAGTTTATCAAAATAGCTACAGCTAAAAGTCTATCAGTATTTTATGTATTTCTAAGATAATACTGTTCACCTTTTTGCATCCACTGCCTCATATCTGCTAGCACAGAATTTCCTAAACTGTTCCATCACATTGTTATTACACAAAAAGAACAATATATTGGAAATTCTAAGAGAAGCAAAATTAGGCAGGTTTTATTGTTCCAGATCTTCTCAGAATATTAAATATGCTAACACAATGTAATATTTCCCAAATTTATTTTGCTACAGATTTTTTTTTTAAGGAAGATTCTTAATGTATTAATGCTCCAAAGAACAGAATGAGGCAAGTATTGTTGCCTGTCCTGGTCTTCTTAAACTCATGACTCTATTTGCAAGTGGATCTCACCTATAGTCCAGTTCACCTCATCTCCTTATAGGTATGGAGCACCTCACTTTCTGAGCCAGGTCGCCACATCAAACCAAGATTATCAACAATCCTTGTTGTATGACTAAAGATGGAACTTTTTTCAGTTATCATTTTATTATATTTGTCCTCTGCTTTTCGAAAGTTGGACCTTTACAACTTCTTCCTTAGTTTTTCTCTATTGGCTTGGACATTCCCATTTAGTTTCCTTTGCAGATGCTATTGCATTGTCGGCTTCCTCTGCACATTTTGCTTCTTGACTGTTGATTTTTCCCTGGAGGTTCTGTGTGGCAAACACTCTTTGACTCCAAACACTCCTGGGTGATCTCATGCTTACCTATTATTTCAACACATAACTCTAATAAGCTCATGAATCATAAATCATAAGGCCTCTTCAGCCCAGATCTCTCTTCTAGGTTTAATGTTTACATAAACTACCCTCCTTAATATCTCTGCGTGGAAGCCCTACAGGCATGTCAGACTGAACATATCCAAAACTGAAAAGTATTTGTTCCCTCCCATATGACATTGTTCCCTACATCAATAAATGATGTCATTCATCCATCCAGTTTCCAGCAGCTTCACCTATTTATCTCCCTCACACACCAGGTCTGTAAATAATTCCTGTTGCTTAGCCTTCCTGATATCTCCCCAAAGATCCATTTCTCCCCCATCTCAGTGGCCATTATCCCCGTTCTCAACACCTTCATTTGTCACCCAAATTACTGTGGCTCTTCCAATGAATAATTTTCCTTAAGTCTTGTCCTTTACAACCCATTGTCTTAGTTGCAATATGGTGATCACAATAAAACTCAAATTCAATCATTTCATCTCACCTTGAAGAGTAATATTGCCCCAAAGAAAAATTTGCATTGCACATATCAGTTCATGAGTTGACTTTTGCCCACCTCTTTAGCTTCACCTGTCACCACTCCCCAATTCAAAGTATATCCTCTAGCCAGTAATATTGAACAGTAGTATGAAGTTCCTTAAGTGACACCAGAACTTTCTTCTCTTTCTTTCTCCCTCCCCCAAACTCATCTGCTCCCAATTCTTTCTCAACATTCAAGATTCAAAATGTACGTCACCACCATAGGAAACCTGATTTGCCAATATTGGGTTAAGCATCCTTTATATAGGATGCTGTATTACTCTATTCTTTCCCCTATTATTACATACATTATACTGATGACTTGTTTCCTGATAACTTGACTGGAGTAGCCTTAAAGGCAGGATCTATGAATTATGCATCATGTCATGATCAAGAATAGCCCAGGATCTGACACATAGGAGACCACTCACATTTAAGGTCCTCATTTGTATAATGGAGACAGTGTCCTATAAGTTTACAGATTTATCAAAGGATCAAATATGGCTTTGTCAAATAAAATACAGGATAATCAGTTAAATTTGAATTCCACATACACAAGGAATAATTTTTAGTATAAGCATATCTCATGCAATTTTTAGAATGCACTTACACTAAAAACTTACTGTGTGTTCTGTAGGAATTCAAACTTAAGTGGGTTTTTGTTTATTTTTTGGCAACCCTAATCAAATAAGATTTTATATGTAGGCAAGTTCTTTATAAACTATAAAACTTTTTACAAAATGTAAGCAAATATAAGCTCTGTTCTTTTAAAACTCCAGTACAGATTTAAAATGAATGAGAGATGCTTCCATGTCAAGCTTCTGTGATTTTTACCCATTATTGATAAATCCTGCTCTGTGAATTTATTCACTCTCCCTAAATTAAACAAAAGTCTTTTTGAAAACAGAAGTCATTTCTTGGAGAAATATGTTTAATTTCAGGCAACCAGGTACTAAGATGCATACTAACCACCTAAAATGATCATGACAATAGAGCAAAAGAGGATAAAGGGGGGAGGAGAGAAAGAGACTTAAAACTGTTTGAAATCAAGTAATTTCAAAAGAGAAAACCCTGGGTCTGACACTTTTTTTTAACACTATTTCTATGGTTACTTCCATGAGTTTGAAACCTACTGATCTACACTTCTGTACACTAATTAATCTAAATAAATTAGTGAAATATAGTTTTCTAATAACCCACGATTTAAGATGTAAGAAGCATCAATATTAACTAGAAAAATCCTTAGCCTAGAAAGAGCTAAGATGCATACTTCTTCAACTAACTCTCATGTCTCACCAGCCTGGGCATCTGTTTTTCCCTTTTTTTTAAATCTTATTTATTTATTTTATTTTTTGAGAGAGAGAGAGAGAGAGAGCAGGGAGAGAGACAGAGAGAGAGAGAAAAAGAGAGAATCCCGGGGACCCCAATGCAGGGCTTGATCTCACAACTCTGATATCATGACATGAATCAAAATTAAAAATCGGATGCTCAGCCCACTGAGCCACCCAGCACCCATTTTCCCATCTTTAAAAAAGATGGTAGTATTTTACTGAATATTCACTGATATTATCATGCTATAGGCATTACTATAGAAATAAAACGTAAAATACATCTTATTTGTACATTATTTTATCAAATGCACCTCATCAAATGTAATTCACAGCTCTCCTTTTTTCATCTGCTATAATTATAGAAGTCTAGTTCATCCACAGATAGCAAGTAAGGCTAACAAAGTTTTAGCGGTGGCATAATAATGATGCTAACAATTTCAGTGAAATAATGAGAGATCCACATTGGCAATGTCCAGATAGAAGAAAAGCCACAGAAGCATCACCCCTCCCGTTCTCCTTTTCACTCCTCCAGAAGGAGAGAGAAGGGACTAATTTGGAACTGAGCTTAAATGTCACAAGTACTGGGACCTCAGGAACAAGGACAATTACCAGAATCACTGGCCTGGAAGAGCTTCAAGAAATCATCCCAGAAAGACACAAATCAGCCCTGATCAACTGATTCCTTTGCAAGGAGCAAAGTTAAAGGATAGACATTCAGGCTTTACAAACACCAAAACCACGGAGGAGGCTCCCCGAATCATACCTGAGTTACATAAACAGTTTGGTCTGCTCATCGTCCTACATCCTTCACCCACCCTCCCAAGTTCTCAGAAGGTTTGGGCTGAGGGTGAGGATAGAGGGGACAGCTTGCAGGGCCCCTCAGGTAAGGCCAGGAAAGGAGACAGAGTCAGCTATTAAAGAATGGGGGCAGGCATTTTGAAGAGGACATTTATTATTCCCTTGCTTCTGATGAGCACTGTACCGTCCCCCTAGTAGACTATGGCCTTTCTCCCTGACTTGTGCACGGGATGCTCTAACAGGGCACTGCCATCTTCTTACATGGTCCCATTCAGAGCCATAGTGACTTGTCCAGGTGGTAAATGATCCAAGATGGCCGGTCATCAGCCTCCTTCATGATTTTCTAAATTAAAAGGAAAGGAATAGTCTGACTCTCAGATGGGGAAGCAAGGAAAACATAAGGCAGTAAGGCCACATTGAAAGCCACGTGGAAGAAGTACAGCTGCAGAAAAAGTGAACGCAGCCAACAAGCACGCAGAAGTGCAGATCAGAGGCAGCTGGAGAGAGTCCTGCTCTGTTCGAGGCCTCATTCTACTTGTGGTCCTGCCCTTGCCTGTTTTGTTCAATCTGGGAGCCAATAACTCCCCGATGTCCCTTTTCCCTGGGTTTTTCACATTGAGACTGTCTGGAACCCTGAGTGAGAACATTTGCAAAGGCGAAGAGCAGCTGCATAACTGACAAAATGTCTGATGAGGGCCCCCAATCTCTGCCTTTCTCCAAACTATTGGGAAAATATGCCACATTATAATAATCCAGGCAGAATGTGCTTTTCTCTAATGATTTATGGTACCAATTAATTTGGGAGAGGTCTTTATATGAGCAGTATAGAAAAGTTTAAGAATTATAGCAGAGAAACTTGGGTAAGTGCAGTAATGTATTTGGTATTGATTATACTCTCATGGATATTTGATCAGACATTTATAATTTGGCTATTCAACAGTTCAGGAGGGGAGGGCTTGAATTTTGCTGCCAAGTAGACAGAATTACGAACTATCCACAGGCCATTTGACAGAGAAGCCTTCCACTGACTGCGTTCCAAGAAGGGGTATGCATGTTCACACAATCTCCGCAAACACTGCCTGACAACATCTCCATCTTAGAGATTCAAAATGCATGTGAACACATAAGAGTAGTATTATCAGTAAATAAATCTGCATAATTTTGTATAAGTCTTAAACAAACTTATTTGCACAGAGAAAGATTTGTTTTATTCTTCCCACACTCAACCAACCCCAGAGCAGTTTGTTCTTAAAACCAGTTTGCATTGAATACCAGTAAGAGAAGCATGCGCTATAGACTGACACCAAAGATTTTTAGGGATTTTCACCCATCCTCTTGTCACAGAGCCTCAATGCCAAACTAAATCATGTGTTTTAGTGCCATAAAATCATAGGCAGATTTTAAAGAGGTCCAGGCAAATTCTTTCCTAGTCAAGTACATTTTTGTTTGTATGCTAATGGTATTGTAACTTACTGTAAGAGATCAATTAAAAATTCTATCTCCAATTTTTACCAGACCCTTGAAAGCCCAAATGGGCAGATGGATAGAGTTACAGGGGCTGTGGTGGTGTAGCTTTGCTGCTAGGAAAGAAGTGGGAAATGATATAACTCAAGAGAAGTGCCAACTGGCTCCATCTGATGAGAGAGAGAGAAAATGAGGTGTAAAGCTACATGGGGTAGGTCAAGGAAGATGAGGGTCCCCAATTTGGTAGTAAAGATGTGGTAGTAAAGGGTATGAATACAAAAGATCAGATGCATGCTGCTTGGCCTGGTATAGAACTGTGGATGCCGATGGAAGTTCTGGCTGGACCCCCAGCTGTGTGATGGACTGCACACCAGAAGAGCAACTTCTCATTCCTGTCAGAACCAGAAATTCCGTCAGAGTAGAATCAGACAAAGGAGAAATTTGCTGCTTCTTGCTGGGCCAGCTCCTTTTTCTGATGCCCTCCCACTGTAATATGATTCCAGAGCACCAAGGGCATTTAAATCAGCACAAGGTGACAGGAACAAGTGCGCCCAAGAAACCTGCTCATTCACAGATAAGCACATCTACCCAAGTGTGGAGAATCATTTAGAACCATTCGAAACCAAATGAACTGTCAATACACACTGGACAATAGCTCGTAGAGATAAAAATTGTAGAGTTAGTCCTGCCTCCCCTAGGCAGAATAAATACCACATTAAATTCACTGGAAGGCACTTAAGACGCCTTTAAAAGACAAGTTTTTGATCATGTGAAGGATGAAAGATTAATTTTCCCCTGAAAAAGGATTTGTCACGTAATAGCCAGTAGTACTAATCATTAGAAATAATTACAAATGGTACATAAATAGATTCAAACAACCATATAAATAAGGATGTAAAAAATTCATGAGCTGCCATCCCTTACTAAACTGTACCTAATTTGGCAATATTTTAATGACTTGACAGTATTATAATAAAATCAGGGTGTCTAGAATAAATCATTTCCATTTTTCACTACTGAAAACATAACCCAAAGCTTTTCATTAATCCCACTCAGCTATATTCAAAAGGAAAACACTGTATTCAACAATATCCAGAATTTAATGGAATAATTCTAGGATAAACTTTAAAGCTATTTTTAAATTTTTTTCCAAATAAATCTTATGAATATGTCTGGTAAATAATTTTCTTTTTTTTTTTTAATTATATTACAGTTCTTGGTTATTTCATGCTAGCCTCAAAGCTGCATACATACTATCAAGTTTCAACTCTTTCAGCATTGTCTTGAATTCCTCAGGACTGAATGACTAAAGTAAAAATGTATTCCGTCTTGTTAGTGCTTCCTTTTTTTTTTTTTAAGATATTATCTATTTATTCATGAGAGACACAGAGAGAGAGAGAGAGAGAGAGGCAGAGACACAGGCAGAGGGAGAAGCAGGCTCCACCCAGGGATACCAATGTGGGACCAACGTGGGACTCGATCAGGGGTCTCCAGGATCACGCCCTGGGCCGAAGGCAGGTGCTAAATCGCTGAGCCACCCGGGCTGCCCTTGTTAGTGCTTTCTTACAAAATAAGTATATGTGTATCTATTGCTGGAAGTTCAGTTGCTTTTGACCTGCCATTATCAACAAGTTACCAGAATAATAAATTTTTGCAAAATAATTTCACCTCTTTGGCTACTAATGCAGATTTATTAATAATCTATTCTTTACCAGTTCCCAGTAAGATAAAACATATAATGGCATTAAATAGTAATTTGGATATGTTACTGACTTTATATTTTGGCAATGTTTCATGCCTCATTTGCCTGAAAACTCATTAGATTAGCACAACACCATGTTTTAATGCAATAGGTTCAGACTTATTTTTCCAAGTAAGTTGAGCCCTGCTTATTTTCTGTGCTTTCATGCTTGAGTTAATAAATTGCAAAGTTTCCCTCTTCTGTTTGCTCTGTTTTCCTTTATATACCATTTGTTGGTGGTTCTCTATTTTGAGAGAGAGGGAGGAGATGAAAAGTAAATTATCCCCTTGGGCTTGTGAAATAAAGTTTGCCTCTCGACAATCTGCAACCTCAATCATTTCTTATATTTTACGGAGCCTTCAATCTGTGACAAGTATATGCACTAAACTAACATATCAATGGGGAAGAAACCAGAACACAGTGGTTGGAAGTGTGCCTGGCGAGGACCGCAATGGGAATTACACCCTTTCAGTAAGTGTGATCACTGCAGCGATGAGGGCTTGGAGACTAGTGAGGCAGGTGACTTCATCGTGTCCCAGCAGAGCCCCAGAAGACCTCCACAATCCTTTGACACCCAGATGAGGGTATATTTAACACTGAGATGTATCTTGACCTTCTTCCTGGTCCATCCCTTTTATAGTTAGGTTACACTTTAATGGAACTAAAATTTATGCTTTCTTAGGGACAAATTATTAAATCAGAATAAATCAAAATTTCATCCCAATGAGTCATGTTGTCTGGCCAATGGTCTCCCTTTTCTGCGTTCAGGTGGCCTTTGAGAGTCATCTTAGTTATGAAAGTTTCAGTGGATGCACAGATTAGTTATCTCTCCTCCCACTGCCCTCCCAGGCTCTAATCATTGCATAGAAACAATCACATATCTTCTTCAATATCTGAAATACTTTCTCTTTTTCTTGCCAACTGTCCACATTTTACATGGTCTCTCTGGTCCTTATGTGCCCCAGCTCTCACTGGACATCCCACCATGGCATTCCCAGCTCAGTGCTCTCACCTCATCGTGACCACAGAAGGAAGCACCTGTGGCCTGACCCTCTGTTCAGCCAGTAATCATATCCCACCTCTCCTTCTCATGTAGTGTATTTTAGCCCCCCAATAAGATACATTACCCTTTTACATTACCCAATTTTTCATGTAGTGTATTTTAGCCCCCCAATAAGTTAGCATGTGATATCTCTATCATATTCATATCCCCAATAGTGCCCTAAAAAGAGTGCATGCTTAATGGATTCTTACTACTTATTTGCTTCATCTTACAGATACCTCTGAGACAAAAACAGAGCACAAAGCTTTTTTCCTCCCCTTCTCTGTCTTAAATTCACATCTATCACCCACACTCATATTCTTGTTCCAAATTAGATTTTTTTCCCTGGACATTTCAAGAAACTACTCATTGTAGCACAGCTCTAAAAACTGAACTTGGACTACTGTAACTTGACCAGCTCCTAAGAAAAACTTTAAAAAGCCCTTTGCATCCAAATGTCACAAGCATGTTTACCCCAGAGGGCTGTCTTCACTAAACTTGGAGAAATCTCCATTTTTATGATATTCTGGTCATTCTTGGTGATCCACTGTCCCCTTACAGTTAGTACAAGGTGGAAAATTACTATAAAGCAGTGAAAAATAATTTTTTATTCAAAAGTGTATCATTAATGACTACCGTCATGCCCAGACTGCTGTGGTTCAGTGCTCTGTGTTCTTTTAGGTAATGGTTAAAGTACGGCCACAAAGGGAGACACAGGAAAGATACACAAAAACAAAGTTTGTCATACTCACAGGTCCTGGGGCGGGGGGTTCACCACATGCCACACAGAGTCACAGGAGAAGCACCAGGTTTGGGTCAGACAGCAGAAGATAGGAGCCAGGAAAGTGCATAAGCCACAATCTTAGTAGTGTTCCTGTAGGAAAGGCAAGGCAGGGCAAGATACACAGTTCAGGACTGGCTGGTTTTCAGGACTGGCTGGTTTTAATGACTTCAGTGGGCACCTACCTACACAGGTGGTGTCCAGTTTCCTGGTACCTGGCTCCAGGATGATTAGGATAGAAGAATACTGCCTCATGAGGTGTATGAGCTGGAGCTAGACATAAGACCCATGGCTCTGCGTTGGTTTCTTACATAGTGATGGCATGCTCCAGCTGAGTCTTTTGCCATCTCTAAAAATTGGCCAGCCTCAGGAGGGGCAATCTCTGCCCAGCCAGAAAGATTATTTTTGTCAAAAGGTCATAATATACAGAATATAAAAAAATACAATTCATGCAGGAGCACAGCACATCAGCAAATGAGATGGACAGCAGTGCCGTCTAGTGCTCAAGTAACTCAACTGTAGATTCTTCAGATGGCTTGACTCACATGACAGCTTAGTCTCTGTGGGGTGTCGGGCAAATTACTTCATCTCCCTGCAAATCACCTTCGTCCATACAATGAAACAGAACTTGTAGAGTAGTCTTGAGGATGAAATGAGACATATGCACAAAGAACCCAGCCCAACATCTATGCCATGTAGACAGTAAAGTTTTTCAAAATAAACTGAGTGTTTTGAAGGGGAAAGAGAATTGATCTAAAAGTTGAATGGAGTAATTGAGTGAGGAAACAAAGGCAGAAAGTAGCCTTGCAGCAGAGAACTATTTGGAATCAGGGCATGGCTTCCAAAGATTTACTTTTGGTCTCAAACAATTTTAGCACCCCAAATGTGCCTTTTATTCCTTAGCTTTTTTACAGTTACTTTTTAAAGTGCTTTGCCAAGCCTATCTACACATGGAAAAATGGTAGACAGAGTATACTATTTCTATTCTGTAGATAAGAAAAATAAATCTCAGTGAGGATAGCCTGAATTGTCCCTGTCACTAGTAAATGATCCTCACAAACCAGAGCTGTCTAAACACCTGTCCCAAGACTCCTTCCACCACACACACACACACCAATCTGATTCAGAGAAATCACTTCCTTTTCCATTTGGATCATAGGTGTTACAAAACTAGAGTTAAAACTATCCATCAAAGGCCAAATATGATATTTACAGTACCTAACTGATATTTCAGTATTTCCTCCACATACACGACATTTGCATTAGAAAGCAAGTTTCACACTGTCAGGAACTCAAATAACTTGAAGATCCAGAGTCTCTAGAGCTGTTCTGGCCAATATGGCAGCCAGTTACCACATGGGGCTATTGAACCCTGGAAATATTTTGGACATACTGAGTCAAAGTATATTATAAAAATTAACTCCCCCTGTTTCTGGTTTATTTTGTGGCCACGGGGAATTTTTTAACGCAGCAAGTGTTATGCTTCCACTGGGCTGAGCTGTAAGATTCACTATGGCCCAAAAGCTGTGTTCCTTCAACATACCTTTGTGCCCAGGGCTCTTCACCGCTGCAGTAACACTCAAGTTAATATGACTGAGGCATAATTCTCTGAGGCCAATTAATCAGTAGTGCCTTTGTAAGGAAGCAATTGTCTCTCATCATACATCAGTTCAGTAAAGCAGGTTGATATGCTCCCATACCTACTACAGCTTGGCAGTTATTGTAGCCCCAGGGAGTAGCATTTGCTCAATATGGGAGAGACCAATGCAGGTCTGTTGCTAAAATAATCTCTTTCCATCTAACATCAAGCAATAAAAGATGATGAATGTTAATTTTTTTCACACTATCATCACGAGGAAAGGATCTTACAAAATTGAGTATTTTATAGAAAGGTCAAGTACTGTTAACAAAGTTAATTTTACTGGATCTGCATGTCATGCAGTCTTCATTCCAACTCAAGACCCGATTGCGAGGAGCCCTTTGAAGTTCTGTGGGTACATATAATAGAAATGACATTTTTACCTGCTAACTTAGCGCCAAAATGTTCACAATGTCAAGTGGGAAATTAATAATTACACTGCTTTTTACCACTGAATGTCTGTCAAGGAGAATAAAACTGTGTCAAGCAGAAGCAAAGTAAAGAGATGGAAGCATTAGTGACACCATCTCATGTCCCTGCATGAAATAGCAAACCGAAGACAAGTTCAATATGTTCCCCACGAAGTTAATAGACACATAGAACTAGTGTAATAGGACAAATTAAATTAAATATTCAGCCTGCCTTTGCTATGTACCAAGAAATAAATTCTGTCACATTTAAGTGGGAAAAGATTTAAGTCAAATAAGGGTAAAAATCTCCAGTTCAGAAATCAAACTTCTGTAACAGATTCATCTTTACCCATATGATACCCATACTCACGCTAATGAGAAGAAGCCAGGTCAACTTTCCAACTAGTTACATCAATAAAGAATCTCAAAACGCTGATGGCATCAGATTATCTATTCACATCTGAGTATTGTGGCCACTTGGGGTTTGGCTAAAAGGTGGATCAAGCCAGTTGCCAACTGAAAGTGTTTTAACTATAAAAGTTTGTATCCTCTAGGGTTTCTGTGAAAAATTGACACACTTATAAAACACACTTCATAAAGCAAGCATCCTCTACATGATCTGATTTGTAAGCCACTAGAAAGAAATATTGGAGATATATATATATACATATCTATATCCATTGATAAATATAATCTTACATATATACAGGTAAATTGGTAAATATTGGTAAATATATATCTTACCAATGGTAAGTATCTTACCATTGGTAAATCTATATCTTATGTAGATATATAGATATATCTTACCATATATCTTACCTTAGATATATGTAGATATATCTTACCAATGGTGAATATCTTACCATTGGTAAATATATATCTTACCAATGGATTCTGAAAATTCCTCATTAATAAGAGTCATCCATAAAATCCTTGTTCTTAGCAGCAGTATTTCTAAATCACTTACTTATCAGGATTATTAGACAAGCCAGCCTCTTACCTAGTCTAGAGGAGAGAATAGGGGATGCAGATGTTAAAATCTAAAGGGAGTGAGGGTACTATTTCAGAGGCACTAGAAACAGGAGGCAGAGAGTACTCAGACTAACAGTACACTTCAATTTCCTCAGGAAAAGAAGTGAGTAATCGTCTTAAGATGGCTGGGGTCTCATGTTCACCCTGCATGAATCATGTTAAAGATAAATGTATGCTTTGCGTTCATCATGGGCTTAAATTCCAATAGATCATCCCCTTAAGTCTCTGGTGTTAAATAATTTTTTAAGAATACTAAAGAGCTTAGTGTTGTAAAGGAAATTCACCTGGGTAACAATTTCAAGATGCGGAGAGTCTCAGAGCCCTGCTTTTATCACCAGCTGAAAAGCCAATAAGTTTAATTGTCTCTAAACAATCTCCAGCTGTGTAACCCTCTTTCCATGCAGGATCCTTATAAAAGAAAGGCCCATAAAATAGTTTTCTAAGCACCGTATTTATGCTGGGATTTAAATTTCAATTACAAAGAGAAATTATATCTCCCATTTGATGCAAATGCATTTGAACACGTTATGACTATAAAAGTAAAACCTGCTTAATCCTCTCATAAACTTAGTAATTTTATAAAACTCATATTGTTTCATACGCATAAAATGTGAATGACAATCAGCATTCTAAACAGTAGCCTAAATCAGAAACATAAGACTTTATAATATTCTCAATGTTTTCTCCTCCCATTTACTCTTCATAACAAGCAGAGTGAAGTATGCCTCCCATATTTTTAAAGGGAAAATAGGAGTTTATTATTCTACAATTCCTGGATCTCATGGATCTAATGTTCTACACAAAAGGCGCTGAAAACTATATTCTATGCTTTTCTACGTTAGCACGCCAATATTTCCCTAAATCATCCTAATTTGCAATGTAAATATGAACATTTTACAAACTAAAAAAATTCTTTTCACTACTTAAAACACTCAAATTCTTATGGAAATCTAATAGCCCCTTGATCCTCCCCCTATTCACAAATCCAAGTGGGGATCTGGAGCATTTTGCTTGAAAGTAATTTGCCCTACCAGTCAATAAACAATCCCTAAGCAGTAAAGTGGAAAGACTACAATTCCAGGGAAGATGGGAATAATTTCTATCACAAGGTGGGAGGAGAAACCATCCTCCATAGTAACCTAAGATTGTTAGAGGAGTCCCCTTTGTCCCACATCCTTACTTCAAATCAATTCCTATGTTAGAGACACATTCCTATTCCTCAGCACACACTCCCTTCCCCCTGTATGGAAGCTTTGGGAATCTCTAAAAGTATGAGCCTCTTCAGTGCTACACATTTCTTCCATCTTCCTGCTTCAACAGGGTTTAGATGAAGATGGCATTATAGATTCGTAGAAGTTGGGTGAGGAGCCAAGAAGATTGAGAATAAAGGCACAAGAGCTTTCTGCCAAACCTCTTTTTTTAACGATACACTCTTCTAGAAATATTAAGGTTGATGGTAAAGAATTACAATGTTTATTCATGTTCATGTTTTAGGGAAGTTTTCTGAATAATATATGTGTGGCGTATAATAAAACAGAAGATTAACAAGCATTCCAAAAATAGTATCTCTTTCACTGCCTTGCTCTCTATTTCTAAGGAGAACACAGCTCTTGTTCTTAGAATTCATGGAGTTATCTTTGCCTAAAAATTGGAACTCATGAGGGAAAAGTTGCCATTCACTAACTATATAACAAAGAAAATTCTGCACATCGTGCCAAGACATTATGCAGTAGGTGGTGTTAACATGGGAAGCTTTTATCATGAGAAAGTAGAAACCCCATTACCTCCTAAGTTAATAACTGCAACCTGTAATATGAAGTTCTATTTTAGCAGAGCTTTGTATATTTTTAAAGAATAAGAAAAGATCATTTGTCTTTCTACGAACCGGGCTACACAATTGGTTGCCAATGCCTTTTCTTTTTTCATTCTAGTCCCTCAAAAAAGAGAAGGCAATAATAGTCCTATAAGGTTGATTCCACATGAATGGACTAAATTCATAAGAATGGAATTTTTTCAGGAGGAAAAGAGACTCCCAGCACTGGTAGGCAGAGATTAATATCTAGGGTAAGTGGACCACAGACCATTTGACAAATTTTTTCTCAAACATTGTCTCTGAAGAATGATTTCAACAAGCCAGAGTAAAATCCATCTTTTAAATCTGTAGTCACACCATGTAAATCAGGCTTTTTTACAGAAATGCATCAGTCTCTCAGAAATGATTATGGGATTGATAATACACAAATGTTTCTGACAGCACTGTTGAGTGCCAGGCAGGAGTGAGGGTTGTGCTCTCATATCTGCCCACCTGCTCTGGCCCACAGAGAGCCAGGAAGTGATCTTGAAGCAAACTTCCGGCAGAGGCAGGGGGACTGATGCTGCAGGTCCAGAACCACCTGTAGGTCTCTGTGTTTTCCAATATTCTTGTTTAGAGAAAACTGTAAATGTCGCAATGAACTCTTATTGGCCTGCCCAACCTAAGCAGCTCTGTAAACTTTCTAATATCCTTACTGGAACATTATGTGTCCCGTAGGACATGGCATGACTTGATATTATTGTGATGAAACCATACTTCATACATTGTGTTCTGAAGGGCATATAGTGCTCCTGTGACTCTTTGTGGGCACCACCAAAGTCCCATCTTGAAAGGAAGGTGCTGTACTAGCCTGGATGCCACCAAAGCCATTATAACAATCAATGGAGCACATGCTGCTCAAGGGTTACTGGGTAACAATACTGAGGAGACATTGAAGCTCTGTAAGAACAAGAACAGGATGGGCTGGAAGGAATTTCAGCTGGTGACAGAATAAACCATACACATTGGCAATGGTTATCTAAGTTATAACTTCACAAAACAAAATACACATAACACCCACAATCATTACACTTTGGGCCTACTCTTGAGCTGCTAATCATTTTTCAATAAGATATTGGTAAAATTCTAGCCATACAAGGCTTAGCTAATGTTTCTGCACTAGTTGTGAACAAACTCTTTTTCCCTCTTTTATTGTTTCTTTTTTTTAATTTAATGTTATTGTTCAATACCCCCCAAAATACTGCTCTAAGCATTACAGAATATAATGATGTAAAAGTTACTGCAGACTGCTTTAGACTGAAGTAAAATGGAAAGATGTGTCCACCCATTCTGATTAGTTCAGGTTAAAATGTGCTGCGAATGTTAAAAAGAAGGAAGGAAAGGAGGACAGGGAGAACCAGGGAGTAGGAAATTGGGCTGCAGATCTACATTTCAGCCACTCTGCCTCTTATTCCCCTACTGCCCTAACCTTCCTGCTCCTTAAGCCTCTTCCCTTTACCCTACATTCTTGCTGCTGATGCTTTGCTGGCTCCTCTTGATAAGCACCTGGGTTTGGATTTGCTGTGTTTTGACTTCAGCATTGTCCATCCAGGATCTGACATGTCACCCTCTTGTTGACCTCCTACTTGTAAGACCATGGAATACAGTGCTTCAGGACTGCCTCATACCCTACTGAATCCCTATGGAATCAACTAGAAGAGAAACTCTTTCCTAGTTCCCACATGGGGAAAAGACTACTGCAGAGTGAGAGGTTCAGTGAGACTAAAAAAAAAAAAAAAAAAAAAAAAGCCAGAAGATGGTCCTGCTTTCCTAGCCCCATCATTCCCTTGCAGGAATTGGAAATTTAACCTAGTCTGATGTAGTTCCAGTTTAGCCCACAAGACAATTGGAAACATAGGCTTCATATTTCATATGTATGACATTTCTGAATGAAAATAATAAGGTCTGGAGTGGAGAACCATTTGCAGAGAAAAGGAACTTAAGGATAAATGTGTAACAAGGGTCTCTGCACAAATGCTGAGCCCCCATGTGACATTAGGAGTATGATAGAGAGGGGCACCTGGGTAGCTCAGTCAGTTAAGTTAAGATCTGACTCTTGATCTTAGCTCATGTCTTGAACTCAGGATCAAGAGTTCAAAGCCCCACATGCAGCCTACTTAAAAACAAAAACAAACCCAGAGTGTGACAGAGAGGAAGATAATAAATCTGATGCTCAAGTGCTCAGTAGGTAGGGAGATATGGACTAGAGGTTGGTTGGAGCAATAGGTAGAATTCTTTTTTTTTTTTTTTTTTAATAGAATTCTAAGATGGCTCCCTGACCTCTACTTCCTGTCATTACCGCTGTGATTGTGTTATATTACATAGCATAAAGGATTTGCAGATGGATATAAGTATACTAATCACTTGTCTTTAAAATAGGGGGATTAGCCAGAGAAGACAAACCTAATCACATGAGCCCTTGAAAAACAGAGTTTCTCCAGCCAGTTGCAGAAAGAAAAGTCAGATAATATCAGCATAAATGGGGACTCTGTACATGAGATTCTCCCCTGCTTACTTGAAGAAGGAGAGAGCCACAAGCAAAGAATCTGAGAAAAGCCTCTCAGAAGTGCTATCAACCCCCTTCCAATAGCCAGCATATGAACAGGGCCTCAGTCCTACAACCACAAAGAACTGAATTCTGCTAACAATAAGAATGAATCTGGAAGCATATATTTTCCCCAGAACCTCTAAAAAAGAGCCCTGCCAACACTTTGACTTTGGCCTTGTGAGATCCCAAAAGGGAACTCAATCAAGTTTATCTGGACTATGACCTATTGGGTTGTGAGCTAATATATGGGTGTTATTTTAACCACTAAGTTAGTGGTAATTTGTTATGCAGCAATAGCATACTAATACAGCAGATGACAGTGACAGATGGGGAGAGATTGATATGGCCAAGTAGTATAAGTCACACAGGGAAAGACATACAGATATTTAGAAGTACTACAATTTTAATAAAACAGCAGTGATGAAAATCTTTATCTAGAGGTATGTATTTTATTTATTTTTTTAAGATTTTATTTATTTTTCATGAGAGCATAGAGAAAGGCAGAGACATGGGCAGAGGGAGAAGCAGGCTCCATGCAGGAAGCCCAATGTGGGACTCAATCCTGGACCTCTGGGATCACACCCTGAGCCAAAGGCAGATGCTCAACCACTGAGCCACCCAGGCATCCCTAGAAGTATCTGTTTTATATGCAGATATAACAGATCCTCACACAATTAAAATCAGAAATAAGTATTGAAAACTGAACATTAATACTAAATATTAAGATGTAGAATGAGTGAGGACAGGGTTATGATGGCAGAGGAGTAGGGTGACCCTAAGCTTGCCTCCTCATTGGACACAGCTAGATAAATGTCAAATCATTCTGAACACCAATGAAATTGAGCAGAAGTCTTAGAGAACAAAGCTGCATATCTACAAACAGAAAAAATGATCCATGGAAGTCTTATAACAAGCAGACTAGAACACACCTAAATCTAACTTCTTTATTTTTAAATTTTTTAAATTTTTATTTTACCTTTTTCTCTTTCTTTTCCCTTTTTTCCTCCAAAATGACAAAATTCACACCAAAAGAGAGAATAGGAAGAAATGACAGCTTGGGATTTCATCAATACAGTGATAAGTAAGATGTCTGAACTAGAATTTAAAACAAAAAATATAAACATACTAGCTGGGCATGGAAAAGGCATAGAAGGGACGCCAGGATTGAGTCCCATATCGGGCTCCCTGCATGGAGTCTGCTTCTCCCTCTGCCTGTGTCTCTGCCTCTCTCTGTGTGTGTCTGTGTCTCTTACAAATAAATAAATAAAATCTTAAAAAAAAAAAAAAAAGGAAAAGGCATAGAAGACACTAGAGAATTCCTTACTTTAAAGATAAAAGAGCTAAAATTTAGTCAGGCCAAAATGAAAAATGCTATATCTAAGATGAGATTCCAAATGGATGCCATAATAATGAGGATAGATGAAGCAGAGAAATAAATCGGTGATAAAGAAGATAAAATTATGGAAAATAATGAAGCTGAAACGAAGAGGGAAACAAAGGTAATGGATCATAAAGATTGACTCAGGGAACTCAGCAACTTATTACAATAGAATAACATTCATATCATAGTAGTCCCAGAAGATAAAGAAAGGAAAAGGGTCAGAAGATTTATTTGAGCAAGTTATAGCTGAAAATTTCCCTAACATGGGGAATAACACAGACATCAAAATCTAAGAAGCACAGAGGACTCCCATTAAATTCAACAAAACCCAACCATCATCAAGGCATTTTATAGCTAAATTCACACAATATACGGACAAAGAAATAATCCTGAAAGCAGCAAGGGGGAAAACAAACAAACAAACAAAAAACAACCTAATGTACAAAGAAAGATGGATCTGGTTCACAGCAGATCTGTCCACAGAAACTTAGCAGGCCAGAAGACAGTGACAGGATATATTCAACATCCTGAATGTGAAATACATGCAGCCAAGAACACTTTACCCAGCAAGGATAAAATAGAAGGAGAGATAAAGAGTTTCCCAGACAAAAACTAAAGCAGTTCATGACCACTAAAGCAGCCCAGCAAAGAATATTAAAGAGGACTCTTTGAGTGAGGGGGAAAAAAAAGACCAAAAGCAACAAAGATTAGAAAGGAACAGAAAACATCACCAGAAACATGAACTTTACAGGTAACACAATGGCACTAAATTCATATCTTTCAATAATTACTCTGAGTAGAAATGGACTAAATGCCCCCATCAAAAGACTTAGAGTATCAGAACAGATTTAAAAAAAGATTCATCTATATGCTGTCTACAAGAGACTCATTTTAAATATAAAGACACTTGCAGATGGAAAATGAGGGAATGGAGAACCATCTATCAGGCTGATAGATGTCAAAAGAAAGCTAGAGTAGACATATTTATATCAGAAAAACTAAATTTTATAATAAAGACTGTAACAAGAGATGAAGATGACCATTATATCATAATGAAAGGGTCTACCCAACAACATGATCTAACAATTGTAATTATTTATGCCCCCAACTTAGGAGCACCCAAATACATAAATCAATTAGTAGCAAACACCAAAAAACTCCTTGATAGCAATACAATAACAGTGGAGGACTTTAATACCCCACTTTCAGCAATGGACAGATCATCTATTCAGAAAATTAACAAGGAAACAATGGCTGTGAATGACACACTGAACCAGATGGACTTAAGAGATATATTCAGAACATTTCATCCTAAGGCAGTGGAATACAGATACTTTTCAAGTACACACAGAAGAATTCTCATAAATAGATCACATACTGGGTCACAAATCAGCCCTCAACAAGTATAAAAAGACTGAGATCATACCATCCATACTTTCAGACCATAACACTATGGAACTTGAAGTTAATCACAAGGAAACAAATTGGGAAGACTACTGGGACACCTGGGTGGCTCAGTGGTTGAGCATCTATCTGCCTTAGGCTCAGGGAGTGATCCCACAGTCCCAGGATTGAATCCCACATCAGGCTCCCTGCATGGAGCCTGCTTCTCCCTCTATCTCTCTGTCTCTCTGTCTCTCATGAATAAATAATAAAATCTTTTTTAAAAAATTGGGAAGACCACAAATATATGGAGGCTAAAGAACATCCTGCTAGAGAATAATTAACCAGAAAATTAAAGGCAAAATAAAAAAGTTACATGTAAGCAAATATAAATGAAAACATGTAGTCCAGGGGGATCCCTGGGTGGCGCAGTGGTTTAGCGCCTGCCTTTGGCCCAGGGCGCGATCCTGGAGACCCGGGATCGAATCCCACGTCAGGCTCCCGGTGCATGGAGCCTGCTTCTCCCTCTGCCTGTGTCTCTGCCTCTCTCTCTCTCTCTCTGTGACTATCATAAATAAATAAAAATTAAAAAAAAAAAATAACTGTTTGTCAACCAATGGCCCCACTGCGCTCTCTGGGGAGGAGAGCTAAGAAAGAAGCACACACCAGCAGTTACAGGACTCAGTGGGAAAGACACACAGAGCCAGGAGGGTAGAGAGGGGAGATTGGGAAAGGTTGGGCTGTAGAAGAGGGAGTGGTGGAGCTGGGATGGATGGTACTGAAATGTGGAGAGGGGTGGGGACCTTCCTTCCTTCCTTCCTTCCCTCTCCCTCCCTACCTCCTTCTTTAAAGAAAAAAAAAAAAAAAAAAGAAAACATGTAGTCCAAAACCTTTGGGATGCAGCAAAGGCATCCCTAAGAGGGAAGTATATTGCAATACAGGCCAACCTCAAGAAGCAAGAAAAGGGGATCCCTGGGTGGCGCAGCGGTTTAGCGCCTGCCTTTGGCCCAGGGCGCGATCCTGGATACCCGGGATCGAATCCCACGTCGGGCTCCCGGTGCATGGAGCCTGCTTCTCCCTCTGCCTATGTCTCTGCCTCTCTCTCTCTCTCTCTGTATGACTATCATAAATAAATAAAAATTATTAAAAAAAAAAAAAAGAAGCAAGAAAAGTCTCAAATATACAACCTAACCTTACACCCAAAGGAGATAGAAAAGGAAGAGCAAACAAAGCCTGAAGCCAGAAGAAGGGAAATAATAAAGATTAGAGAAGAAATAAATTACATAGAAGCAAAAGAAACAGTAGAAGAAATCAACAAAACTAAGAGCTAGTTTTTTGAGAGAATGAAATTGATAAACCCCTAGGCAGACTTATAAAAAGGAAAAGAGAAAGGACCCAAATAAATAAAGTTATGAATGAAAGGGGAGAGATCACAACCAACCCCACAGAAATACAAACAATTATAAGAGAGTATTATGAGCAATTATATGCCAACAAATTAGGCAATCTGGAAGAAATGGAAAAATTCCTAGAAACATACAATCTACCAAAAAGGAAACAGGAAGAAATAGAAAATTTGAGCAGAACCAAACCAGCAAAGAAATTGAAACAAAATCAAAAGTCTCCCAACAAACAAAAGTCCAGGGCCAGATGGCTTCCCAGAGGAATACTACCAGACATTTAAAGAAGAGTTAATACCTATTCTTCTCAAACTGTTCCAGAAAAATAGAAATGGAAGGAAAACTTCCAAACTCCTTCTATGAGACCAACAATACCTTGATACCAAAACCTGACAAAGACTCCACTCAAAAGGAGAATTACAGACCAATATCCCTGATGAACATGGATGCAAAAATCCTCAACAAGATACTAGCAAATTGAATCCAACAGTATATCAAAAGAATTATCCACTGTAATCAAATGGGATTTATTACTGGGCTGCAAGGTTGGATATATTCACAAATCAATGTGATATACCACATTAATAAAAGAAAGGGTAAGAACCATATGATCCTCAATAGATGCAGAAAACAGCATTTGACAAAATACAGCATCCATTTTGATAAAAACCCTCAACAAGGTAGGGATAGATGGAACATACCTCAACATCATAAAGGATACATATGAAAGACCCACAGCTAATATCATTCTCAATAGGGAAAAACTGAGAACCTTTCCTCTATGGTCAGGAACAAAACATGGATGCCCACTCTCACCACATAGTACTGGAAGTCTTAGCCTCAGCAATCAGACAGCAAAAAGAAATAAGAGACATCAAAATTGGCAAGGAAGAAATCAAATTTTCATTAATTGCAGATGACATGATAGTCTATGTAGAAAACCCAAAAGGCTCCACCAAAAAATTGCTAGAACACATGAATTCAGCAAAGTCTCAGGAAATAAAAATAACATACAGAAATCTGTTACATTTCTAGACACCAATAATAAAGCAGCAGAAAAAGAAAGCAAGGAATTGATTCCATTTGTAATTGCACCAAAAACAATAAGATACCTAGGAGCAAACCTAAACAATGAAGTAAAAGATCTGTACTTTGAAAACTCCAGAACACTGATGAAAGAAATTGAAGATCTGTACTTTGAAAATGATAGAACACTGACGAAGAAATTAAAGAGGACACAAAGAAATGGACACAAGGAATGCTGGTGGATTGGAAGAACAGACATTGTTAAAATGTCTATATTATCCAAAGCAATCTACATTTTAATGTAATCTCTATCAAAATACCACCAGCATTTTTCACAGAGCTAGAACAAACAATATTAAAATATGCACGGAGCCACAAAAGATCCACAGTAACCAAAGCAATTCTGAAAAAGAAAGAAAAAACAGAAGGCATCACAATACCAGACTTTAAGCTACATTACAAAGCTGTAAATCATCAAGACAGTGTGGTACTGGAACAGAAACAGACGCAAAAATCAATGGAACGGAACAGAAAACCCAGAAAGGGACCCACAACTACATGGTCAACTAATCTTCAACAAAGCAGGAAAGGATATTCAATGGAAAAAAAGAAAGTTTCTTCAACAAATGGTGTTGGGAAAACTGGACAGGCACACACAGAAGAATGAAACTGGACCACTTTCATACACCATACACAAAAATAAATTCAAAATGGATGAAAGACCTAAATGTGAGACAGGAAGCCATCAAAATCTTCAAGAATACAGGCACCAACCAGAAGACCTCTCTGACCTCAGTCATCACAACTTCTTACTAGACACACCACCAGAGGAAAAGGAAACAAAAGAATGAACTATTGGGACTTCATCAAGATAAAAAGCTTCTGAAAGAAACAACAAAACTAAAAGCTAGCCTACGAATGGGAGAAGATATTTGTAAATGACATGTGTGAAAAAGGGTTAGTATTCAAAATCTATAAAGAATTGATCAAGCTGACCCAAAAAACAAATAATACAGTCAAGAAATGGGCAGAAGACGTGAACACTCTTCCAAAGACATCAGATGGCTAACAGACACATGAGAAGATGCTCAATATTACTTATCATCAGGAAAATACATACACATCAAAACCATAAAGAGATACCATCTCACACCTGTCAGAATGGCTAAATTATCAACACAAGAAACAACAAATGTTGGTGAGGATGTGGAGAAAGGGGAATCCTCTTGCACTGTTGGTGGGAATGCAGACCTGTGAATGCAAAGTCAGTCTGGAGAACAATATGAAGGCTCCTCAAAAAGTTTAAAATAGAACTTCATATGACCCAGCAATTGTACTACTAAACATCTACCCAAAGGATACAAAAATATAGATTTGAAGGGGTACATGCACCCTGATATTTATAGCAGTATTATCAACATTAGCCAGATAATGGAAAGAGCCCAAATGTCCATCAACTGATGAATGGATAAAGAAGATGTGGTGTGTGTATATACAAGTGCATGTACATACATATATTACTTGTATATTCCTCAGCCATCAAAAAGAATGAAATCTTGCCATTTGCAACAACATGGATGGGGCTAGAGTATATTATGCTAAGCGAAATAAGGCAGAGAACGACAAATATCATATGATTTCACTCATTTGGAATTTAAGAAGCAAAACAGATGAGCATATGGGAGAGGGAAAAATAAAGAGACAGGGAGATACACCATAAGAGACTCTTAAAGATAGAGAATAGGGGGAGGAGCAAGACGGCGGAAGAGTAGGGTCCCCAAATCACCTGTCTCCACCAAATTACCTAGAAAACCTTCCAATCATCCTGAAAATCTATGAATTCGGCCTGAGAATTAAAGAGAGAACACCTGGAATGCAACAGTGAGAAGAGTTCGCGCTTCTATCAAGGTAGGAAGACGGGGAAAAAGAAGTAAAGAAACAAAGGCCTCGAGGGGGAGGGGCCCCGCGAGGAGCCGGGCTGAGGCCGGGGCGAGTGTCCCCAGGACAGGAGAGCCCCGTCCCGGAGACGCAGGAGCTGCACCGACCTTCCCGGGCGGAAAGGGGCTCGCGGGGAGGTGGAGCAGGACCCAGGAGGGCGGGGATGCCCTCGGGCTCCCTGGGACAGTAACAGACACCTGCGCCCCGGGAGAGTGCGCCGAGCTCCCTAAGGGCTGCAGCGCGCACGGCGGGACCCGGAGCAGCTCGGGGGGGCTCGGGCTTGCAAGTTCCAAAGATAAAGAGAAGATCCTTAAAACAGCAAGAGACAAGAAATCCCTGACTTTTATGGGGAGGAGTATTAGGGTAACAGCAGACCTCTCCACAGAGACCTGGCAGGCCAGAAAGGGCTGGCAGGATCTATTCAGGGTCCTAAATGAGAAGAACATGCAACCAAGAATACTTTATCCAGCAAGGCTCTCATTCAAAATGGAAGGAGAGATAAAGAGCTTCCAAGACAGGCAGCAACTATAAGAATATGTGACCTCCAAACCAGCTCTGCAAGAAATTTTAAGGGGGACTCTTAAAATTCCCCTTTAAGAAGAAGTTCAGTGGAACAGTCCACAAAAACAAGGACTGAATAGATATCATGATGACACTAAACTCATATCTCTCAATAGTAACTCTGAATGTGAACGGGCTTAATGACCCCATCAAAAGGCTCAGGGTTTCAGACTGGATAAAAAAGCAGGACCCATCTATTTGCTGTCTACAAGAGACTCCTTTTAGACAGAAGGACACCTACAGCCTGAAAATAAAAGGTTGGAGAACCATTTACCATTCGAATGGTCCTCAAAAGAAAGCAGGGGTAGCCATCCTTATATCAGATAAACTAAAATTTACCCCAAAGACTGTAGTGAGAGATGAAGAGGGACACTATATGATACTTAAAGGATCTATTCAACAAGAGGACTTAACAATCCTCAATATATATGCCCCGAATATGGGAGCTGCCAAATATATCAATCAATTATTAACCAAAGTGAAGAAATACTTAGATAATAATACACTTATACTTGGTGACTTCAATCTAGCTCTTTCTATACTCGATAGGTATTCTAAGCACAACATCTCCAAAGAAACAAGAGCTTTAAATGATACACTGGACCAGATGGATTTCACAGATATCTACAGAACTTTACATCCAAACTCAACTGAATACACATTCTTCTCAAGCGCACATGGAACTTTCTCCAGAATAGACCACATATTGGGTCACAAATCAGGTCTGAACCGATACCAAAAGATTGGGATTGTCCCCTGCATATTCTCAGACCATAATGCCTTGAAATTAGAACTAAATCACAACAAGAAGTTTGGAAGGACCTCAAACACGTGGAGGTTAAGGACCATCCTGCTAAAAGATAAAAGAGTCAACCAGGAAATTAAGGAAGAATTAAAAAGATTCATGGAAACTAATGAGAATGAAGATACAACCGTTCAAAATCTTTGGGATGCTGCAAAAGCAGTCCTAAGGGGGAAATACATCGCAATACAAGCATCCATTCAAAAACTGGAAAGAACTCAAATACAAAAGCTAACCTTACACATAAAGGAGCTAGAGAAAAAACAGCAAATAGATCCTACACCCAAGAGAAGAAGGGAGTTAATAAAGATTCGAGCAGAACTCAACGAAATCGAGACCAGAAGAACTGTGGAACAGATCAACAGAACCAGGAGTTGGTTCTTTGAAAGAATTAATAAGATAGATAAACCTTTAGCCAGCCTTATTAAAAAGATAGAGAATAAACTCAGTATTGATGGGGGAAGACGGGGAGGGGAATGGGCTTAATGGGCAATGGGTATTAAGGAGGGTTCTTGTTATGATGAGCACGGGGTGTTGTATATAAGTGATGAATCACTGAATTTTACTCCTGAAACCAATATTGCACAGTATGTTAATCAACTAGAATTTAAGTAAAAATTTGGAAAAAAAAGGATGTAAAATGAACTTTTCCCATGTCACAAGTTTTTCATTATCACTCATTAATTTCTGAAAAATAAAATTAATTTTATCTAAAGGTTGAATCTTTGTATATTTATAATAATATTAATTTTATCGTAAATATGAACTGTGATATATAAGTGGATAGACACACGCATGAATTAAATAAAATTAATGAGCTTTCAGTATTTTATCAGTATTTCCTTCCCATCAAGGAGATTTCTATCTGTTTTATAAATTACACATTGGTAAAAACAATTTTAATTCATCATTCGTTGGTCTTATTATTTCTATAACAAATCTAAATTAACTTAGAGAAAATATCACCTCATACATTAATTGATTAATTAAATCAATTATAAATTTTAAGGTAGAATTATGATTACAACTTATATGGAAAAATCATGTTTTGTAATTTTTTGTGTGTGAGAATGAAAAGGCCTTCCTTATAATTGCTGTGATATGAAGGAGCATCTGCTGCAATGATCAAATTTTTCAGATCGACTTATCATTTTAATGAACCAAATAAAGCCATTATCTCAATGACATATAATTCATAGAACTTCTAAAATCTCCACGATTAGGCAATATCAAGGTGCCTTAGAAATAGCCTGGAACTTCTGACTAATAACCAGTGACTTCTGAATTTACTTGCAATTCACTTATTCAAGTAATTTTGCACTAAATTCCTTTTTTTCAGAATTCACCACTCAATTAGAATTTTATTACTTCCTGGCTATGAGGTATATTTAAATGCTAATTCCATTTGCCATAGTATTAGAAACAACTTCTATGTTGACAATGACAAAAAAAAATATTGTTGTGAAAAACTTTAAAATATTTAAATAAATGAAGAGATATACCATAGTATTAGATTAGAAGAATCAGTATTATTAAGATGTCAATTCTCCCTAAATTCATGTATATATTCAATGCAATCCTAATCATAATCCCTTAGATTAGAGATCTTTAGGGAATTTTACAAGCCAACATTTCAATTACCTTGGAAATAAGATGTTCCTCAATTGCCAAAAGAGTCTTGAAGAAGAAAAATAAAGCTGGAAGACTGAGATTAGGTCACCTCAAAACTTGATCAAAAGCTACAGGAATTAAGACAGAGTGGCACTGGCATAAGGACAGAGAAGCAGATCGATGTCACAGAATAGACAATTCAGAAATAAACCACACTTCCACATTCCATTGATTTTCAGCAAAGGCACCAAAGCACCTCAATGGGGAAATAAAATCCTCTCAATAAATGGTTCTGTGGTATCTAGATACCCATATGAGATAGAGGGGGCGGGGGGGAGAGCCCCATCCTCTCTGAAACCATACACAAAAAATTCAAGATGAATTTTAGACCTACAAGAAAAGCTAAAACTCTAGAGCTTCTAAAAGAAAACACTGGAGAATATCTTTACAAATTGGGAAAGGCAAAAAATTAAAAGGGAAGTCACAGAAGGGAAAACATATTTGCAATACATATCTGATATTCTGTATCCAGAGTATAAAGAATTCCTACAACAAAGGAATAAATAGACAACCAAACAAAAGGAAAAAAAAAAAAAACAGAAAGGCGCAGAAGACTTGAACAGACACTTCAAGAGAAAAGATATACAAATGTCCAATAAGCACATGAAAAGGTAATCGCATCTTTATCATCGGGAAAATGCAAAATAAAATCGCTAGAACGACTAAAATTGAAAAGACTGACAACACCTACTGTTGAGGAGGATGTGAATCAACCAGAACTCCTGCACATTGCTGGTGGGAGTATAAAATGCTACAGCCACTTTGGAAAGCAATTTGGCATTTTCTTGTCAAATTAAACATACACCTACCCTCTGACTCAGCATTCCCACTCCTAAATCCTTACCCCCTCCAAAAAAGAAAAGAAGGAAAGAAAAAGAGAAAGAAAAGAAAACATATGTTCACAGGAAGATGTTTACAAGAATCCTCGCAGTAGCCTTAACTAGAAATGACCCAAACATCTTACATCTATAGGGAGAATGAATAAATACAATGAAACACAATTCATCAATGAAAAGATAGAAATTGTTGTAATAGGTACCAACACAAGTGAATTTAGAAAACACTATGCTGAGTGAAATAAGCCAGACACAAATCATACCATATGATTTAATGAATATGAAGTCCAAAAACAGGCAAAATTCATCTGAGCTGATAGAAAATCAGAAAGAAAATCAGGAATGGTGCTCTACTGTGACAGGCAATGGATGCAAGAGTGGCTTCAGGGAACTTCTTGGACTCCTGAGACAGTAATATCTTGCTTTGGCTAGTTGTTAAATGTGTGCATGTACAATTGTCACCATCTTTTGTAGTGCACACTGAAGATCTATGCACCTTACTGTATACAAATTATACCTCAACACTCTGCCTTGCCAACAAAAGACTGAGAAAATATGACCCTTTGTTAATGCTAATTGGTGGATATATGGTGAAGACTTATTCTCTGAATGTTCTTATATTTACAAAAACCTCTAAAATATTTTAAAGTTAAAAGTTTTTACAAATATATCTAAGTCAAATAACTAGTTCCTGTTCACAGGGAGTTTGCAAAAATAATGCAGAATCAGATACGTAAATAAATGTTTGCCATTCATAAGGACTATTGTACCAGCAAAGACTTTCTCAGATTTCCAAGGCACTAGTGGGTCTGGATACAAGAGAGTGGATCTGAAGCAGGAGACTCCTAAAACCCTCATGAGCATACTTTGGAATATGCCCACAGTGTACCAAATACGTAGGCCTTGGTCTTGGACCACCAAAATTTATAGAAAGCAAATAATGATAATAATAATAAATATTTTTAACTTGTTCCTTTTGAAATATGTGACATTTACATTTTACTGTATACACCCCCTTTGAGTAGCTCAGAAACAAGTGAGCTCCACACCTACCTGCAAAAATATTGAACAAAAATAGGCAGTAACCAGATGGCACCTGCTGATAACAGCACTGTCTGAAAGCCACATCACAGATCACACAGGTGATGAGTCTGCTTTTCATTCTCCTTGTTCTGGGCCCCAAAACTGCTCTACCCTGAACTCTAAGGTCACACAGTGACTGTTTTTCGCTTGAAACTAAGTGAGTCAACAGTTGGGTTTCAACTAATGAGGGAGAGGAACCTCTGAATATCAAAACTATGCCTGAGTGGTTTTTGTTGGATGTATAAACCCTGCCTTCCTTTAACCACAGACAAAAGTGTTCAGTTGAGCTAAATGCCAACTCCACTTCTATCCCTCTGGATATTTCAGATACTGTTTCCTTGAAGCCACACCAGCAAAGTCAGTACTTAAGCAACACTGCTTTGGTGCCTTAAGCAGTGACTGTTCATGAACTGCCCCTGACAGTATTAGACTGGTTTTAAGGATGGCATTGAGGACGTTGCCCATGACATCACGAGGTCTTATGCATGAAGATCTACCAGAGACCCCTCTCCAAGGCATTAGGGTATTAGGGCAACCCCTTGAATGGTACTGAGTCGATACATGAATCCTTCCATAAATGGTGATCTCCTCTTTACTTTGCCTCTACAAAAACTCAGAATTAAATCTGCAATCCAGTTCTAGCAATTTTCCATAAACTTATTGTATGATTTATTCTTATATACTTATTTTATCATGATATATTACCGCATTCATTTCTGTTAGCTTCCCGAAATCCATTCTGGGGAAAATAAGATTATAAATAATTAAGTTTACAAATTCATCAATCATATAGCAATTTTTATTTATTTATATCCATACCTACTTTCAAAAAAGACTTTAAATGTCTCCATCAGGTATATCTAAAAATAAATTGAAACTCAGACTGTATTTACCACAGTTTCATTTTGTTTCATGAAGATATCACATATGTATAGACCATTTGGATGAATGCTTAATGAGATACATAAAAGTAAAACAGCAAATTATTTAATGCATTGGGATAACTTAAGCTGTAAATTGGGTTTTTTCCTTAGGATAATTAAGAACAAGAATAAAGAATATCTTTTCTGATATGTATATATATAGATGGACAGATGTCACTGAGTACTAGACAAACTAGTTTCCAATATCTTGACAGAGTGAGGACCCCTAGGTCTTAGCCACGACTCTGAGGGATATAAGAGGAACCTCCAGGTTGATAAAATTAAATTTGCACCATCTCAAAAATATGGAAGGTTGAAATAGAAACTATAGTTTTAGAAAAGTAAAGTTCTATGACCTGCACACCTTAATTTGTATGCATAGAGAATCATAATGTGAAGCAGGATAATAAGCAGAATGTTTTTTCTATACACATGTACGAGCCTATCTGCAAAAATTCATGTATATACAATATTTCTCTGAGCAAATATTGGTAGGAAATGTAGAAGCCAGTTAGTGTTTAAAACCTAGATTTTACAAAAAAAAAAAAAAAAACTCTTTCTGCATATTTTCCTGTGGGATTAAAATTGTCATTGTTTGTTTTTATCAGAATAGTAGCATAGTTCTATTAATACTGGCATTTTTATTTTTTTAAAGATTTTATTTTATTTATTCATGAGAGACACAGAGAGTGAGGCAGACACACAGGCAAAGAGAAAAGCAGGCTCCATGCAGGGAGCCTGATGTGGGACTCGATCCCGGGACCCTGGGATCATGCCCTGGGCCAAAGGCAGATGCTCAACTGCTGAGCCAACCAAGCATCCCTAATACAGCCATTTTAAAATAAATGTTAGGAATACCACTTAGAACATTTAAAGGAATTGATAATGGTGTACTTCTCCAAGGAGAAAAATCTTTTACTGTAACTTCCAAGCATTTTAAAGAGTTTTTTCTTCTTTTTCTTTGTTTTTGTTTTAGAGAGAGAGAGCATAAGAGCACGCAGGGGGAGGAATGAAAGGAAAGGAAGAGAGAGAGAGAATCCCAGGCAGGCTCCACACTGAGCACGGAGCTGGAGCAGGGGCTCCATCTCACCATGCTGAGATCATGACCTGAGCCAAAATCGAGTCCAACGCTCACCGGCAGAGCCACCCAGGCACCTCTTAAAGAGTTTTTCCTAATCAATTGTGAGCACATATAATAAGTTGAGGATAGACATTTTTGTTTTTAAGCAATGAGTTGCACCTGAAAACGGTTAAGTGACTATTGAAGTTGACACACTGGACCTATGACCAAAATATTCTACATACTGTTTGACTTTAAACATTGAAGGTCAATGTTTTGATCAAACCTTATATTGATCAATACGTGCCATTGTTTTACCATAATGAGCTATTTCTCCTTCACCCTTTTTTATCGTCACTTCCTCTTCTATAAATATAATGCACTTTCTATCTGTAGAATAAATTCTTTATTGTGCTGATTGTATCTAAAAACTCATTCTACTCCTGAAATAATGAGTCTGACACAGTGATCAGAAGAATTAGCAGAAACTAATGTTGTGCGTATGGGTCTCAAGACACAGAAGTGCATAGATCACAACTAGAACTACAACCTAAATCCCTCAGTGAATCCTTCACCTTGTCAAGTTAATGGCTTTGTCTGTGTGCTCCGGGCAGTTTGGTTTGGATCTGTGCCGTAGGACTTTCCCATCTTAGTTTTTACTATCATTTGCTAGTTGCGTGGGCATATCCCTTCTTGGACTCTAAGCTCCTTCAGGGCAGTAACAGTGTTATGTCAACCTTGTATCCCCCTCAGTATCCAGCACAGCTTTGTGCAGGACTGACCCAGAACAAGCATGCACTGAATTAAAATAATTTGCAATATGACCCAAAGGGAGATTCCATTTACCTAAGGTCTCATTTACAGTTGTTCACATAAGTGGACAACAAGCAGCCCAGCCAAGAACTGGCACAATATAGAAACCATGAAAAGCATCAAGCTACCTATTCATGTTTTCTCCTCTGCTGCTTGTCTCACACCTTAAATGACTGCAGTGCCAAGGCTCTGATGGAGTGCCCTTGCCATTAGCCTATGGCCATCTGTCATGCCAGGCTGTGAATGGCAGCAGGTCGAGGGATCTAGGCAAGGAGCCAGAATCAGGAAACCAGGATACAGACAAAACACGAGGGTCACATCAGTAACAGGGCTGGTCAAAAGTCATTAAACAAATAAAAGTCAAAAGGACAGTGACAGCAGAGGACAGAGAATGATGAAAGACCCGACAATGAACAAATGGGAAATCAGCTGAAGTTGAAGTTTGGTCCAAAGTAGAGGGTTATTAAACCCAAATGAGGTTGCACACACAGATGCGGAGACAAACTGATGGGATTGAAAGAAGGTATTTGTCATATAGTTTTAAATAATAGTCCCATGACCAAACCTACCAGGCATTTTGAACTAACTATTCTTCAATAAATCTTGTAATGTCTCATAGGAAGCACAATTATATCACATGGTGTTATTGTCTGATAAAAACTTTAATTTGGGGGGATCCCTGGGTGGCTCAGCGGTTCAGCACCTGCCTTCGGCCCAGGGTGTGATCCTGGAGTCCCAGGATCAAGTCCCGCATCAGGCTCCCTATGTGGAGCCTGCTTCTCCCTCTGCCTGTGTCTCTGCCTCTCTCTCTCTCTCTCTCTCTCTCTCTCTGTCTGTCTCTCATGAATAAATAAATAAAATATTTTTTTAAAAAAACCCTTAATTTATTAAATTCAAACAATTTAAATAGGCCACAATTTTTGCCCACCTCTTTTGGATTTTTTCTGTATTGTAACACATCCGGAGCTTCAAAAAAATTAGGAGACGCTTGACTTAAGGAAGTATTCGAGAGGGCCCATTCTATACTTTGCTTTCATGGTGCTGACAAACAGGTATTCAAGCAAACAAGAATTCAACTATCCCCTAGCTCACCAACACTCCATCTGATCCTTACCCTGGTTTTCAAGGCCCTCCACAACCTGGCTCCAGCCTATTTTTCCAACTTTAACTCTTACTATTGGTAAAGATTAAGGCTATCCCTCCCATCTGCCCTTCTCCAATGGCAGAAGTAAAGAGGCCAGGAGTCCGATGAGCTCTGAGTAAGTCTCAGCCTCCCCCTCACCACTGACAGGAATAAAGAGGGAGCCTTTATCCCTGCCTGATCTTGGCACGACCTCCAATCCTTCCTCCCCTGCCACACTCACAGCCTTGCCACCACCATCTGCCTCGAAACCTTCGGGGGCAATCTCACCTTGCCCTGCATCCCTGTGCACATATGTCAGAGAAGCCTGTTCAGACCTCCAGGTCTAGACATATCCCTGAAATTGTAATATCCTCCCCCAGCATCCTGCCCCTCCTTTTCCTTGATTTTTCTTTACTATATGTGATGTGAGACAGATTTTTCTTACTGTATGGTTGTCTACATTCCTTTACTTGAATACAGCCTCTATGAGGACAGGAATTTGTATCTATTTGGTTTCCTGCAATATCTTTTCTGCTGAGAACAGTTCAGGGACATAATAGGCACATAAAAAAGATTTATCTAATGAATGAGTGAAAATAATCCATTTGGAGAGTCTGCTCTCCATCTTGGATGTAAGCAAATATCATACTGTTCCACCGCTCTGTTCAAACAGTTCCTGATGCTACAGCTGGGGGCCCGCCCTGGCTCCTGTCTGCCTCTGTAAATCCTATCTGTCAAGACCCATCCATAATCCCTCCTCTGCTGGCAAGCTTTCTCAGCCCGTTCCAGCCTGCAGGTATCCTGTCCTCCTCTGAACTGCCATGGTACTTACTGTCATTTAACCATTAATCATCGTCCTGCCTGTGCCAGCTCTGCACAGTTATGCAGAGCCACTGTTTATATCCCTGCAGTTACTTAACTTATCGCTTTTAATTTGTCTTCTAAACTATATTGTAAAGTGATAAGGGCAGGAATCTCAATTTCATCCTTCCTTATTTGCCTTGCAAAGCCTTCCACAGAATAAGAGTTCAGCAGATTATTGTTGAATAAATGATTGAAGTCGTTTAAAACTGGGTCTGGAAGGAGGAACCAGGACAATTTTAAGTTATCTATTCTCAAGGATGGGATTGGAGCTGCTTTTTGTTGTTGTTAATCTTTTAGTAAAAATAGAGTAATAGATGTGAAAGTGTTTCGGGAAGTGTGTGTCATAAGTTAGGAACAGTACAACAAGTGTGAAAGTAAGCATGGGACAGACTTTATGATGTGGACCCTGTCTATCCAATATTGACTTAGTCTTCCTGCTGGCAGACCCTGACTTTGTTCAGGTGTCTACACTCAACCTCCACAGTTATGTGCTTCGGGGGAAATTATACAAGCCTTGTCCCAAAGGATCGGGTCCTGAATGCTCTTAGCTCACTAAAGGGCTCCCACGGTCTTTGCCATCAGTGGCTTCCATGTGATGCAATTCCAGACATTTGATGCAACCTAAACCAAGGAAATGTGAGACAAGCCCTTGGGGGATTTCTGGGCAAGATTCCTTGATCTTGAGAAAAATATATGAGTAAAAGCCCCATCTTCTACCTCTGGACATTGTTCTATCCAGGTATAACTGTTGTCACAGTTATTTTGTGACCAAGAGTAAGAGCAGCTCAAAGAAAAAAACCAACACACAGGAAAATAAAGGAAAGAGAGGAAGAGCTTGGGTCTTTGATGATATTGACGATCAGGTGAATTAACCCCCTTAAGAGCTATTCTTCTTTTAGACTTTTATTAATGCAATAATAAATTTCTAGATTTCAAGTTGATTTCAGTCAACCTTCTGCAATTTGCAGCCATAAGCATTCTATATGATACATTAACTTGAATATTTGCTCAAAAGGAACTAGAAACAAGATCTGTAAGTTAATGCTGATAGCAGCCTTAATAATAACAGCAAAACCCTGAAAACAACCCAAATGCCCATCAACTGGTACACGGTTAAGAAAATTATAGTATATCCATTCAATGGAATACTACTCAGTAGTAAAAAGGAAGAAACTCCTGTTATATCCAATAATATGCATAAATCTCAAAAGTAGTGTGCTAAGTAAAAGAAGCAGCCACAGATGATTATATATTGTATGATTCATTTTACCTGATATCCTAGAAAAGGAAAAACTATAGTGTGATAGCTAATTCTACACATCAGCTTGGCTAGGTCATGGTACCCGGTTTTGGGTACTAACATCACTCTAGATGCTGCTATGAAGGTACTTTTTTTAATTGTAGTAAAGTACATGTAACATGAAGTTTACCATTTTAAATATTTTTAAGTGTACAGTCCAGTCATGTTAAGTACATTCCCATTGTTGTGCAACCAATTTCCAGAACTCTTTTCATCTTGAAAAACTGAAACTCTATACCTGTTGAATAATAACTCCCCTTTCCATTCTATCCCCATCCCCTGTCAACCATACATCTACTTCCCGTCTTTATTAATTTGACTTTTCTATGTAACCCATATAAGTTAAATCATACTATTTGTCTTTTTGTGACTGGCTTTTCTCACTGAGCGTATCTTCAAGGTATACCCATGTTGTAGCATCTGTCAATTTCCTTTTTAAAGCTGAATAATATTCCATTATATGTAAATGCCATATTTTATCTATCCATCTGTTGATGGACACTTGTGATGCTTCCACCTTTTTGGATATTGTGAATAATGACCCTTGTACATGATGCTATTAATTGTACAAATATCTCTTCAAGATCCTGCTTTCAAGAATTTTGGGCATATAGTCAGAAGTGGGATTTCTGAATCCTGTGGTGTGAGGTAGTTTTTAGGTATGATTAACATGTAAATCAGTAGAATTTGATTAAAACAGATTATCCTCCGCATTGTGGGTAGACCTCATCCAATCAGTTGAAGGCCTTAAAAGAACCTCTCCTGAGGTCCCTGCAACATAAACTCTAGGTCTCCAGCCTTAGGTTTGCCCTGCAGATTTTAGACTTGTCAACCCCACAATCTCATGAGCCAATTCCTTTAATCTCTCTAGATAGATAGTGATAGAGAGAGGTCGGCAGAAGTAGATACATCCCTTTGGCTCTATTTCTCTGGAGAACCCTAACTAATGCTGTGGGGACAGGAAACAGATTAGTAGTTGTCAGGGGACAGAATTGGGGGAAAACAGATTGACTACAAAGGAACACAAGAGAACTTTTGCGCATGAAGGGAATAATCCGTATCTACACTGTTGAATACAGTAACCACTAGATACGTGTGGCTATTAGCATTTGAAGTGTGACTAGTCTGAACTGAGATGTGCCATAATTATAAAAGACACATCAGATTTCAGAAACTCTGTATGAAAAAAATAATGTAAAATACATCAATAACTTTTATATTGATTATACATTGAACTGTGATATATTTTTATGTATATAATTAAAAATATATTATTAAAATAAACTTCACCTGTTCTTACTTTTTTAATGTGTCTACTAGGAATGCAAGTTACATATATAGTTTATACTACATCTCTGTTGGACCACGCTGTTCTGTATCTTGATTGTGATATTGGGCATTACTGTTTACATTGACAAAACTCTTCGAACCGCATACTACAAAGGGTGAATTTTAATGAATGTAAATTATACCTCAATAAATTTCACTTTAAAATATGGGCTAAGAAAAATAGAAACAATTTTATCATATAAAAATATTATAATATTCATATCATGCTCATTCCCACTGTTACATCTTTGCTTGTATTGTTTCCAGTGTCCAGAAATTAAACCTTATTCATCTTTTAAGAACTGGCCCATCTCATGCATTTTCCCCCTTCTTGCTCCTTCCTGTCACTCTGATCTGCCTCCTCTGAATCCTTACTGTACTGAGAGTCACTGTCTAACTCCTTCTTCATGACATGGAATTTGAGCTTGCTGGGCCAGATACCAGCCAAAAGAGGACTTAGAGGCAAGGATTGTATTCAAAGGATGATGCATTCAAAACCTTAGATCAAGCTGAGCTCGTTTTATTTTTTTAATTTTTTTTAAATGTCATGCGATTTATTATTTTGGGGGGTTTTTATTTTTTTATGTAAATTTATTTTTTATTGGTGTTCAATTTGCCAACATATAGAATAACACCCAGTGCTCATCCCATCAAGTGCCCCCTCAGTGCCCATCACCCAGTCACCCCCATCCCCCGCCCACCTCCTCTTCCACCACCCCTGGTTCGTTTCCCAGAGTTAGGAGTCTCATGTTCTGTCTCCCTTTCTGATATTTCCCACTCATTTTTTCTCCTTTCCCCTTTATTCCCTTTCACTATTTTTTATATTCCCCAAATGAATGAGACCATATAATGTTTGTCCTTCTCCGATTGACTTATTTCACTCAGGAACTGGAGGGTATTATGCTGGCTGAGCTCGTTTTAAAGAATAGGGCTGAAAGCCAATTGCTCCAGCTCAGCAGCAAAATGTTTTCCAGGTGTTTTTGTGTATGCTAAGTGTGGCTTCCTAGTTGGAACAAGTTACCTAAAGCCAGGAACCATGTCTTATCCTTCTTCAGTAATGTCTGGAACACCAAATGCCCTTGAGCTTGAGGGTGACGATTACTGGATCTGATACCAACAGCATCCTTGCCTTAAGTGAAACCTGACTCTCCCAGGACTCCATATCCCTTGACACCATGAAGGGGTACCTGTTTATCTTCTCACATCTCATGTACCTTAGGATTTGTAGATGTGGTTGGTGTCTGTCTATTCTTTATTGCTACTTCTAGAATCATACTCCCTCACCTTCCTGGAAAAAGAGAAGGAAAAAAAAAAAAACATGTTCTCTCGAAGAACATGAGTTTCTACTGTTCAATCAATCCTCTCCCTTTCCTCAGGATCAGATCCAAGAGCTGCACTGCACATGCCCTCACTTGTCAATTTCTTCAGTACCTGGTTCACATCTTACTCTCCACTCCAAGTCCTGCCAAATGGTGACTCAAATGCACAACCTAACCAGCCCAAAAACTGACCTCTGGTGATTAAAACTCAGCAGATAAACTTGGGGAATACGGAAAGAGCGAATTAGACTCCTCTTCCTCCTATTCCTTAATTCCATCCTTTCCCTCACAAGCCTGTAATAATCTGGGGAACCCACTGGAGGATGAGGAAAATTCATGCAAGAATAGAATGTAGGGAACATTAAAAGAGGTGAGGTTCTCAAGAAGCCTTCAGGGGGATGATTTGTTCCAAAAAGGCTTATGATTCCTTTTATAATTTAAACATTGATTATCCAATTAATATATGTTAATGTGAGAATATTGAATAATTACAGGTGAAGATAACAAAAATCAAAATGATCCATAATTTTACCAATGATAGAAAATGTCTATTAACATTTTAGTGAATATTTCTTCCCAAACTTCCCTGTCTAAGCATGTAAATTTTTCCTTTTAATAAAATGCCAAGTTAGTAAATATGCTACTTCATAACCAGCTCTTTGCATTTAAAGTAACATAAATATCCTTCTAAATTAATAAACATATTCTACGTTTTCACTTTTAATTTTGTATCAGAGTTTATTTAACTAATTTGCAATTGTTGGTCATTTAGCTCATCCATAGTTTTTTGTTACTATAAGGTGAATAAAATGAGCATCTTTGTAGCTAGATCTCTGTGCACATTCTTTTTTTTTTTTTTTTTTAAGATTTGTTTATTCATTTTAAAGGGGAGGATGAAGGGGAAGAGGGAAAGACCTTCAAGCAGATTTCTGGCTGAGCGTGGAACCCAGGGCAGGGCTCCATCTCACAACCCTGGAATTACAATCTGAGCCAAAATCAAGAGTCAGCTGCTCAACTGACTGAGCTACCCAGGCACCTCCTTTGTGCACATTCTTAATTTCCTTAGGATAAATTTCTAGAAGTAGAATTTCTGGGTTAAGGAATTTGTAATGTTACATATATATTAATATCTAAGCATATTTTAGATAGAATATCTAAAATCTGTAAACAACCACCTCTTTTTACATGTTCTTAGATTATTATTTGACAGGATTCCCTAAGTGACATCAATAAGTAACCAAGCTTCTATCAATATTAATATAACTTTTGTTTATATATTCATTCTTAAAGTTGATAGCCTTTCTCATATTCATTCAACAAACATTATTTAGGCCCTACTCTGTGCTGGGCACTATGCCAGATGCTAGGGATAGGAAGTGAGTAAGACACATGGAGTAAAGATCACAGTGTGACTCAGTATACTTTTCATGGGGTTGGGTGCCTGGGTGGATCAGTCAGTTAAGGGTCTGCCTTCAGCTCAGGTCAGGTCATGGTCCCAGGGTTCTGGGATCGAGTCTTATATTGGGCTTCCTGCTCAGTGAGGAGCCTGTTTCTCCCTCTCCTGCTGCTGCTCCCCATGCTTATGCATACTCTGTGTCAAATATATAAAATCTTTAAAGGATATATATATATATATCCTTTAAAGTATATATATATATAAAGTATATATATACTTTTATATATATATACTTTTCATGGGACTATAGAGGAAGGTGAGTCTAAACTGACCTACATTGGCCAGTAAAAGCTTCATAGTGTCAGATATGATGTCTAAATGGAACTTTTAGGAAAATCATCAAATGTACCAGGTATCCCAGGTGGCCCAGGAAAGGAAAAGCATCCCAAGCAAAGAAAAAAATACGTGCAAAGGATAGAAACATCAATGAACAGGTCATTTTATATGACTAGACCATACACTACTGGAGCCATGCCTGAAACCTGATAAACACTAAAAATACTTGTTGGTAGTGAGGAAGTTCTATATAAAGACTATAGTACCGGATCACTAATACCACTAATTGATTATTGTTCTTTCTTTATTTTTCATTAACCTTCTGTAGTACTATTAATTCTGAATAAACTCACTCAGTTCGATTTTTCTGTTTGTGCCAAGGAATTAATGTTTTTCCTAGTCAAAAGACAAGTCCTTCCCCACTATCTCAATGTTTTGGGTAAATTCTATACAAGGGTACAAATGGTTATAGTTCAGACCCCACCAGCCCCAAGGGAATGCACTTTTCTACCCTAGAGGACATCCTTGACCAACACAATTGACCCATTTTTCAGATGAATTTCCTCCACAATGAATAGGAGGAAAAAATTATCTTTCAGTCCTGTATGTACTGAAAACCTTTCCATATAGGATAACTCTTTTCAAGAATGGATAAAGAAGATGTGGTTTATGTATACAATGGAATATTCCTCAGCCATTAGAAATGACAAATACCCACCATTTGCTTCAATGTGGATGGAACTGGACGGTATTATGCTGAGTGAAATAAGTCAATTGGAGAAGGACAAACATTATATGTTCTCATTCATTTGGGGAATATAAATAATAGTCAAAGGGAATATAAGGGAAGGGAGAAGAAATGTGTGGGAAATATCAGAAAGGGAGACAGAACATAAAGACTCCTAACTCTGGGAAACGAACTAGGGGTGGTGGAAGGGGAGGAGGGCGGGGGGTGGGGGTGAATGGGTGACAGGCACTGAGGGGGGCACTTCATGGGATGAGCACTGGGTGTTATTCTGTATGTTGGTAAATTGAACACCAATAAAAAAAATTATTAAAAATAAAAGAATATCCCTACTGCCCTTTACATTAAGTGGTAATTTGTATTGGTCAAGAATAAATACCCCTACTCTCCTGAAAAAAAAAAAAAAAGGATAACTCTTTTCTTACTAAGTACTGTCTAAAGTCCATTACTATACCAAAGAATACAATGCTTCACTACAGTCCAAATAGAGCCAAAAAAGTAGGTTTTCCATTTTTTTGTACAGCTTCACCATACTCAAAGCACTTTCACAAATTGCTCAGTTGAGCCTCAAAACAACCTTGATAAGTCTTGAGACTCAAAACAACCTTGAAATATTAGCCACATTTGTGCAAAGAAGGAAACAAAAAGACGGTGATACATAACTTATCCAAATTTACGCAATTATTATGACTAAGACATTCTGCCCAAAAGTCAGTTTGGCCATCAGCTAACCTAGGAAGCCTTCTGAAAGTTTTTATAAAAGATTGGACTAATTATGCTTCCTCTGGGTTCCCATTGCCCTTGTTCATGTCTACCAAGCACTCATTTTACCAGTGCTTCTCAAATTGTAATGTGCATGCAAATTACCTAAAAATCTTGCTGAAATGCAGATTATGATTCCCTTGAATCACTGGGAAAGGGCCTGAGAGTCTGCATTTCTAACAAACTCCTGAGTGATGCTGATCCTGCTGGTCTAAGGCATTCCAGTGGATCATTACAGCTCAGTGGGTTGTGTTTCTTTTTTTTTTTTTTTATTCTCCTGCACGCCACTGTAAGCTTCATAAGGCCATGAACTATGCATTATTAATCACAGCATTCCCAGTATTTAGTTCAAGATTTGACAGGTTATAAAAGGCCCAGTAAATGTGAAATGAATTAATGAATAAGTGAATAAATGAATAAGTGAAATCAATGTTTTTAGCTGAGAGATGTTTCTCCTGTTTCACGCTGTCTCTCAAAAACATGGGCCAGGACCACTTTTCCCTTTTGACTACCACATTAGATAAGATAAACTCCAGCTTCCTTAGGAAAATTCAAAAAAACCTAAAACACAGTGAAGGATTGTTTTTCTTGCTCTCTAAATTCACTCGAGTGTTTCCACTTGAGGTAGGAAAGGGAAGATAAGGAGTGCTCTCCTCTACTCATTCAGAATCCAAGCCGACAGGAGCTTACCAACTACAGCATGATGCATTCAGAGTCACCTTCAGAATCAAGATCTAACTGGCAGGTGAGGCCTGGAAATAACCCATCACATCTGCCTCTATTCCAAGAGAATCTGGGAAACATTGCCTTTGGCTGGATAGTCACTCCCTAGGAACAATATACTGGAGAAGAGAGCAAGAATCTCAGGTGGGCACAGCCCCTTCGTCTCCTGTACAAACCCCCATCTCTACCCACTGATCTTTAAAGACCTCCACACTTTCCCAGATTATATGGCCTAATCTATAATTTTCCCTTTCCTGGATTTCCTTTACCCCAAACAAACTCCATCTGTTTATCTATCAGTTGCACATCTCAAAAGATTTTTATGCAGTTTTTTCAGATCTCCCAAACAAATATATTCTCTCCCTTTTTTGAATCTTTCTAATGCTTTATACTTTTCAAATAATGTCTAACACCATTCTATGATGCTTTTCAGTTATGGGTGTACTTTTAAGTTCCCAAAGAGCAGGGACTCTACCTCAATCAACTTGGTGGCCCTCTTGGCATCTAGCAGGAAACCAGTTACTCAGCAGATCGTGGCATTTGTAAGTCAAACTAAAAACATAGAGTAAATATAAAGAGTTTTTTTCTGGTAGCAACCTTGTTCTATGTTTTCCAACATGGAAGACAGCCATAACTCCAAAAGTAAAAGAAAGTAGAACTATCCGTGCACGAAAGCTACACATATAGCTAGAGCCATGGCATAAAATGAAATACTTCTGGTTCATATACTTCCACTGAGCAACACTGCATTTTATACACTTCTTTAATGGTTCAGACGTATAGTTCTTAACATCACATGGAGACTCATAACCTTCAGAATACAGCATGAATCAGCTGACTGCACAGCAAAGAGAATATAAAATGCCATCAAGAATGTCCTAAACTGGAACAGTAAACTTTTAAAGTACAAACAACTCATCTGTTAGCAGCCTGGTATTTGGTTGTCTGGAAAGTAAATACATTAGAGAGATGTCTTTAAAAGGGATTCTATTACCTGTGTAAGTCAGTGATTTTCAAGCAGGTGTGTAGGGCAGCTCCAGGGAAGAGGTGCTGTGACCCGGCCTTTTTGCACTAGATGGTACCTAAGCAAGCCATGGGTCCAAGCATGAAGAGCTTTCTAATCACCAGCCCACAAATCTGTAATCATTTCCTTAGGCTAAGCCAGATTTGTCCTCATTTACCCAGCTTGCAGGGCAAGAATTCTTAGATAGACTACCTATAGGAGAGTATCATTAAAAACATAAATCCGAGAACAAATTCTATCCTGCATTATCTCACCTTTTTGGTTTTTCAGAACCTTGCCTAAGCGGCCTGGTTTTGCCCAAGGGTGCTCCAGGGAAGCCAGTGTCCGGGCTTAACAGCCCACTGAGGAAAACAGTCCCTGCTTTGGCTTGAGGAAGGCTGTTGCTTTTCCTCTGAAACCTGGAATTGCAGCTCTGCGCAGCTCAAACTTTCCAGGGGGCATATGTGGGAATGTAACTTAGGGAGTCTCCCCATGGGACTCCTTACAGTTCCCTTCTGGTTCCCTGACTCCCATCCACAGAGGGTGGGGAGAGACGGGAGAAGAAGTAGGCCACCCCAGACTGGGGGTGGGGTGGGGTGAGGTGGGGTGGGGTGGGAGTGGTGGGCAGGTTTAGTCAGCCAGGGAGCTTCTGGGTGGTTCTCCTGAGCAGCTGCAACTCCAGGAGCTCTCTGCACCTGCCGGCCAGAACCTTCCAGGTGCAGGTGCACAGGCCTCACCAAAGCTCCCCGGCTCCCGAAACCTGTCCCCCACCACCCCCACCCCTGCCAACCTGGAGTGGCCACTCTTCCTTTGCCTCGCCTTGCTCTGTGTGTTGGGGGGCCGATTTCAGATTATACCAGAGAAGCTCTGGAAGTTGCAAAAACGTTTCCACCAACACTGCACACCCACGTGAAAACCAGAGTACAGGAGAGAAAAGGGAAGAAAAAGGTAAGCTTGAGTCAAGTTTCTTTTGGGGAAAGAGGGTGGAAAAAAAGAAAGAATCAGACTGAGAGCTTTCCAGCTTAAACAAAACAAAACAAAAAAAAAGTACAATCCCTGCACCACCCCCCAATATGCGTAAAGGAGTATCAACACGGTTCTGATAGCTCCTCTTGATTACTTTGATCTTTATCTCTCGGCAGGGAAATATAAAGTGTGAAGCTTTTTCCAAAGAGTTTTGGATACCACAATTTTACAAATTGTCCTGAGGATGGGCTTTCCCCCCTACAGAAGCTCGGGGCTTTAGGAAATAGCTAACACCTATGACTATCAAATCGAAAGGCAGGATTTCTGGGAGTTATGACAAGTAATCCAGCACACTGGGTTTATCAATTAAGCTTACTAATTAATTTACCGATTCACTTAAGTTGTCCATTAAAGGGGCATTTGAGGATCTTGCCTCTGATCCTGGGGGATCCTGCAGGGGACACAAAGATAAGTAAAGCAGTAAAGTGTTGGTCCTTGCCTTCAAGAGGTTAATTGTCTATTTGGGGATTTGCTCTGTGGCTCTTGAGATAGCGTTTATGGCTGCAGGAAAAGAGCTTTGTTCAAAAGAAAGGGGAGCGCATGAGAGTTTGGAGGAGGGAAAGAAGGTATCTGGTTGGATGGAATGAAAAAAACACTATAAAATGGGCAGGTTTGAGAAAAGGCAAAATTTGGAGGATAGCTAGTGTTTCGTCAAAAGGAAACAGAGGCAAGGTAAGTGTAAAAGGACCGCTCGAACAACAGCACTCATCATCACCATCAGTCTGGCATCTATGGAGGCCTCACTCCACGGTAGGCACTGCTACCTCCTTTACGTGTGTGTTCGCCTCTAATCTTCACAACCACACTTTCAGTCTATTATTGTCTCCATTTTACAAAAGAGGAAACTGAAACTCTGGTTAATTGCCCAGGACCATGGAGCTAAAAGTAGCATCATCTGAAACTGAGAATGTTTCAGGTAACCGTTAGAATCTAGCTTGAGTGGAGCTTTTAGTGCATATCTATAAACTAAATGATAAGAAGTCTAGAAATGCAGGTCAGAATTTCCCAAGGTCCCAAATTCTAGATCAAAGACTGTTGCCAGGCAGCGGGCAGCCACAAAAAGGTTTTTGAACAGGTTTTGACATTACTTGGGTCAATGACATTGTAGAGACAGAATGGAGGGGAGGGATCTGGGGAGGACGGTAAGACCAAGAAGTCATTGGCAATTTCTCGGGTTAGAAGCAAACTCAGGGTGAAGGCCTCAATGATGAGGTGAGGTGAGAGATATGATAAACATAAGAAGGTCAACTCAACAGAACGTGTCGACTAATGGATGGAGCTCTGGAAATCTTTAGAGAAAATAGGAAGTCAACAGTGACTCTCAGATTTGGGGTTAAAGGCTGAAAGGATGGTTTCAGAAGTAGAAGTAGGTAAGAAAAGATGATTGAAGGGAAGATAATGCCTGTGAGTCCTCCTCCACCTGCTGCTCTTTCTCCTCCTGCTTCTCCTCATCTTCCTCCTCATCAACACCATCACCATCATCATTCTCTACAAATGATGGCACCTGGTTTGTTCCGGGGAGCATTCTAAGCATTTAACACATATTAACTAATTTAACAGTAAAAGCAGCACATGAAGTACGTGCTGATAATACTCTCGTTTTGTAAATAAGAAAATGGAGACACATAAGTGCCAGTGACTTGCCCAAGGTCACATCATCCGCAAGTGAGCAGTGGAGCCAGAATTACAAGTCCAGGCATTCTGGCGTCAGGGCCCATCTTGAAATTGTCAACGCCGAGTGAGGGGCAGGCATCAAAATGTTGTTTTTGTCGGACTTTCTTGATTGCTGTTTCTCAACAATGTACATACGGGGCACGAGGACCAGTAAACAACCATGTACTTGCAGGGGGCACCTCTAGCCTGCATTTTACAAAACAGCCGTTCTGAAGCCTTTCTTCCTTTTTCCATCCCACTCTCACAAGTGCCAGGATTTTGTCCACATGCACCTTGCAGTGCTCCATTAATTTTCCAGAAGCAGCCTGCTGCTACCTGTCTCCCTGTCCGAATAATCTTCATTCTGCCCTTTATAAGGAATAGGGATCTTCTCTCCTCTACAGAAGAAGTATCTGACCTTTCCCACTCTCATTGCTCTGATCTAATACATCTGGGCGATGAATGGCTGCCTGGTGTCCTCTTTTCTTTAACAGGGCAATTTGAAAATATTTGCATGCAGAGTGTTTGGAGAGCCCGGCTCTTGCTGTGGTGCTGGCTACAGAGGAACTGTCTTCATTCTGCTCAGTTAGAGTCTCCTCCAGCATCTTGGGGTGATACAGTTAATTGATTTCCTTGTTTCTCTTCTCCTGGTTCCACCACTATGGAGTTGGACTGTGTGGTGCCATGAGCAGGGATTGGAGGGAAGGGAGGCAGTGCCCAAGGAGAGAAGGACGAGAAAACGGAGAGGCTGCTGAGTATGAAGCCAGGAAGGGACCCCTGACATCTGGTAGCCTGAGTGGCCGAGTAAGGCAGCAGCTGGCCTGGGCCTTGCCTCCTGACTCCAGGGAGTGCAAAATGAGCTAGAAAGATTGAGAGGACACAAAATCAACAGTACGCATCATTCTGGCCTGGCATAGCCATTGCACTTGCACAGGACTCCAAGCCCACCAGGCACATGGGGCTAAGCACTAACTGATGCTTTAGGATCCCACCCCCCAAAATTTATTATGATAAATATTTTTAAACATACAAAATAGTCGAAAGATTGGTATGTTAATCATAAGTATCAGCACTGCCTAAATTGAACCGTGGTTAATATTTTTGTTAACATTTTACCATATTTGCTTTATTGGTGTGTGTACTGAAATACCTAAGTATATATTTATATATGCGTATCTATTTGTTTTACTGAACCATTTGAAAGTACGCTGCCAACATCATGGCCCTTTATTCACAATCACTTCAGCTTACCTCTGAGAGAAATTAAAATGTTCTCCTTAAAGACCCCAATACCATCACACCTCAAAAGACGAATAAACATTGTAATGTCATCCAATATTTAGACAATATTCAAATTACCTATATCGTCCCAAGTACATATTATCAAGGTTTGTCTAAGTTCAGCTTTGCATGGCTTCGTTTTAGCTTTTTTTAAGTTTTCTTTTTGTTGTCATGTAACGTATGCATAGAAAAAAGAAAAAAAAGAAACAGCCCCTTGCCCCAAAAGAAACAATTATATGCATCCAGCTCAGTTTTCACCAAGTGAAAACCTATGTGTAACTATCACTCAGATCAAGAAGTACAGTATTAGCAGCACCTCAGACTCCAGCCTATGCTCCCCCAACCAGAGTGCCTCTCTGAGGGTAACTACTGCTCTGACATCAGGTACCATCAATAATTTTTGCCTGGTTTTAAACTTTTTTTTAAGATTTTATTTATTTAATTATGAGAGACAGAGAGAGGCAGAGACAAAGGTAGGGGGAGAAGCAGGTGGGGAGCCTGATGTGGGATTCGATCCCAGGACCCCGGGGTCATGCCCTGAGCATGAGCATGAGTAGGCAGACGCTCCCCACTGAGCCACCCAGGTGCCCTGGTTTTGAACTTTATATAAATGGACTCATATAGTTCACACTTTATTTTGTCTGCGCTTATGAAATGCATCAGGGTTGTGTATGTAGCAGTAATTCCTGTATTCTCTTTTTTTATATACTATCACATTTTACTAATATTCTACAATTTATTTTCCCATTGTCGATTGGCCATTTGGATATTCTGTTTTCAAATGCATGCTAAGTCTAGGCACATTTTTAAATTAAGTTGCCCATCATTTTCTTATTAATTTATTAGTTGTTTTTATACAGAGGATGTGAGACCTTTGTTAAATATACGTATTCCAAATATATGCTCTCACAGTGGCTGGCCTTTCACTTTCTTAACTGTGTGTTTTTCTGAGGAGCTGTTTATTTTAATGAATTCCAATCTTTCCCTTTATGGGTAATGCCTTTTGTGTCCTTTTTAAGAACTCTCTGCCTACTCCAAAGCCATAAGTATACTCTCCTTTGTTATCTCCTATGAGCTCTACTCTTTTACCTTTTACACTTAGATTTACAATCCATCTGGATTTTATCTTTGTGTGTGACATTAGGTAAGAGTCAGATTCACTTTTTTCCAAATGGATACTCAATTTAACCATTCCATTTATTAAACTTTCTTTTCTCTCTTCACTACTATGTCAACATTGTCATATATCCGGTAACCTTGTATTGATAGGTCTATTTCTGAACCTTCCACTATTTGATCTACTTGTTTATCCCCCAAACAATACAGTATTGCCTTAATTACTGTAACCTCATAGTAAATATTAAAATTTGCTAGTATTAAGTCTCCCAGCTTTGTTCTTCTTCAGTATTACCTTAACTACTTTTGGACCTCTGCATTTCCATACATCATTAAGATTCAACTTCCTAACTTTGAGAAAAAGTATTTCATGGGATTTTGATTGGATTTTCATTTAATCTATCAATCAATTGTAGACAAGCAGCATCTGTACAATATTGAATCTTCTAATCACAAACATGGAATTACTTTTCATTTAAGTCTGCTTTCATTTATCTCAGTGTTTTTGTTTATTTGTGTATAAAGTCTTTGTGCATCTTTCATTAGATTTAATTCTAGGCTTCTGATGCTTTCTGGTATTAATGTAAATAAATTATATATTTTATTCAAATTTTTCATTGCTTATGTAGAGAAATACAATTGAATTTGTATATTTACTTTTTATCTAGAAACGTAGTTAAATTTACTTTTTCATCTAAGTTGGATTTTTTTTAAAGATTTTATTTATTTATTTATTTGAGACAGGGAGAAAGAGCACAAGAAGGGGGAGCAGCAGAAGGACAGGGAGAAGCAGACTCCCTATGGTCAGGGGATCTGATGCGGGGTCCATCCCAAGACCCCAAAGGTATGACCTGAGCCAAAGGTAGTAATACCTTTATCTTTTTTAAGTTTTTACTCATTTATTTGAGAGAGAGAGCACAAGAGGGGGGAAGGGGCAGAGAGAGAGAGAGAAGCAGATTCCCCTGCTGAGTAGGGAGCCAGGGCTCAATCCCAAGATCCTAAGATCATGACCGGAGCTGAAGGGCGATACTTAACTGAGTCACCAAGGTGCCCCAATAGCTTTTCCTTGTTTTATTTGAACTAAACTAGCTTCTTGGCTAAAAATGTCAGTACGATGTTAAATGAAAGAGGCAATAACATAATTTCTTTTTTTTTTTTTTTTTTTTTTTTTTAATTTTTATTTATTTATGATAGTCACACAGAGAGAGAGAGAGAGGCAGAGACACAGGCAGAGGGAGAAGCAGGCTCCATGCACCGGGAGCCCGATGTGGGATTCGATCCCGGGTCTCCAGGATCGCGCCCTGGGCCAAAGGCAGGCGCCAAACCGCTGCGCCACCCAGGGACCCCGCAATAACATAATTTCTGCATTAATTCAGTCTCAAGGGAATTTTCAATATTTCACCACAGTAAAGGAAATGTACCGCATGTGTTTTGCAGACATCACGTGTCAGATTAAAGCAGTTCCCCTCTAGACTTAGATTCCTAAGAGTTTTATTCATAATCATAATTGGTTGTTGAATTTAATCAAATACCTTTATTGCATCTAGTAAGATGATTGTATGATTATTTTCATTATTCTATTTATGTGGGGTTTTTTGTTGGTTATTTTACTGTGAAACCACTTTGTATTCCTGGAATAAATCAAATTTATCATCATGTGTTATCCTTTTATTCACATTACTGGTTCAAATTGTTAGTATTTTTTGTAGAATTTTTTTGCATCTATATTTTTGAGAGAGATTGTCCTCTATTCTGATAATATTGTTGTTCCATTTTGGTTACCAAAGTTATGCTAGCTTCATAAGACAAGTTGGAATGTGTTCCCTCATTCTGTTCTCTGAAAGAGATTTTAAAAACTGATGTTATTTCTTCTTTAAATGTTTCAACACCTTCACTGGCGAAGCCTCTGGATCCAGAGATTTTTCTTCTTTGGGAAGACGTTTATTTACCAATAGATGTAGAACTATTTATATTTTTGTATCTTTTTGTGTAATTTTTGGGAAAGTATGGATTTCAATGGATTTGTCCATTTCATATGTATATCAAACATAGTAATAATATATTATTGTTTTAATGTCTTCTAACTATATTTTAAATATCTATATGAAATGTAGTTATGTCTTCTCTTTCATGCCGACTTCTGGAAATTTGTACTCTTTTTACCTTGATTAATCTTACTTGGGTCTGTTAATTTTATTAGTCTTTCAAAGAACCAAATCCTGATTTTAGTGATTTGCTTTATTTTATTTCACTAATGTCTGGTTTGATTTTTATTATTTTAATCTTTCTGCTTTCTTTGGATTTAATTTCCTTTTTTCTTCTAATTTTTGTGGTGGGTACTTAGATCATTGATTTTCAGCATTTCTTTTATAATAAAGCACATATGGCTATAAATTCACTTCTTAGCACAGGTTTATTTATATCCCACAAGTCTTGAAATGCCATCTTTTCAGTTCAAAATATTTTTTGAATCATTCAATTCAAAATATTTCTAACTGTCATTGTTACATCCTTCTTGACCCATGAGTTATTTCCACACATTTGGGGATTTTGTAAGTTATTTTTTTTATTATTGATTTCAACCTTAATTACAATGTGATCCTACACTATACTCTCAATGATTGCAATTCACTCAAATGTGTTGAGATTTATTTTGTGACACATCGTATGATCAGTTTTGGTAAATGATCCATAGACGCTTGAAAATAGTATGTGTGGTTACATTGTTGAGGGCAGTGTTTCATATATGTCAATTAGTGTCAAAGAAAGAAATGTGATAATAGAAGCGAAGGTTGGAGTGATGTGATTGCTGCAACGTGCCACAGGCAAGGAACGCAGGTGGCTTCTGGAAGCAGCAAAAGGCAAGAAACAGATTCTCTCCCCTAGAGCCTCCAGAAGGAACACAGCCCTGCTGATGCTTTGGTTTTAGCTCCATAAGATCCATTTCAGACTTCTTGCCTCCAAAACTCTAACATAATAGATTTTTGCTATTTTAAACCATGTTTTTGGTAATTTGCTACAGCAGCAATAGCAAACTAATATATCCATGTCTTCTTGCCTTCTTTTATTTTCAGGCTTTGTGCATCCCTATGTCTAAGATACATCTCTTCTAAATAACAGTCTTTCTTTTTTTCTTTTTCATATACATCTGACAATTTCTGTCTTTTTAAAGATTTTTATCTATTAATTGGGCAACTTAGATCCTTTTCATTTATTATAGTTATTGATGCACTTTATAACTAATTTATTACTATCATATACCCATTTGTTTTTTATTTTCCATCTGTTTTTCTTCCCTTTCTCTTATTTTTTTGCTTTTCTTTTTTTTTAATTTTTTTCAAATCTAGTATTTGTTTTACAATTACACTTGTTGTCCTCTGTTAGGGTTTAGGTATACTTTCTTTTATCCCTAGAGATTATAATATGCATTTTGAGTTAAAAGAACCTAACATCAATTAGTACTGTTTTCATTTCCTAGACCATACTGATGATTTTTCCATTTCAATCCAGCTTTTCTAGGCATTCTCATTAGTACTCATCTGCTACAAGCTTTTCTTCCTTGACCAACCTTAGGATTGTGTTTTTACAACTTTTCCTGCTGTGATGATATTGCCACTGGCCCTGTTTCAGTCCTGTGCATAAACCCCACCTGGTGCCTCTCTCTCCTTTTCCTCCAAATAGCCAGTTTTCCTGGATTGGGAGAGGAACAGGCAGCAGAAATGCTGTTCTAAAAGTGATTTAAGGCCACTTTCTGCACACTAGATCTGTTATATTTCCTTGAACTTGAGGTACTCACTCTATCTTGTACACTGTGCTAAGAATGCATTTAATCACACACTAAAAAATTAAGGTATTTGATTCCAATACTCTCTTGGGCACTTGTCCATCTCATTTTCTCTCTTACAGCAGTTAGCCACACTGAGTGAAACATAGACAATAATCACAAATGCATTCACAGCTAACCCTGGGTATCTAATAACCCCCAACCAGCTCCTGACTCTTTAAACCTGGGAAGAAAATTTGGGAGAGATCCCAACTTTCTCTAGAGTAGGATCATGGGCAACCATTCATGTACGGGATACTCAGCAAATAAAAACATGACTTGCAGTGGTCCAGAGTGGGTTGAAGACCATCCATTGCTAATTTTTAATTATATGATTTGGGCAGGTTGCACACACCCTGTAACCTCTGTTTCCCCTCCTATAAAGTAGTGAAAGTAATACTACTTCCCCCTTTTGTTTGCTATGAAGGTTAAACATGATAAAGCAAGCAAAATACCCAATATAGTACCTGGCACATTAGGTATACTCAATAACGGCTAGCAATTTTTATTTTAATTCTAGCTCACTGACATTCTCTACGTGACTCCAAGGGGGGCCCTGAAAGATGCAGAGGAACACTAAATCAGCAGATAGGAGAGTAACCAGTAAACTTCACTTCCTTGGCACTTTGGCCCTGGAAGTCGTTAAGAGATTACAAGGTTAATTTGTGAAATTTTCCTGATTCTGTCCCCTATCTACTGAGGGTCTAAAAACCAGGCAGTGGACTGGGCAAAAATACATCTGCTGCATTAAGATAAAGAAATATATTTGTAAATGTGTGTGTGAGCCATCTTTTGGGGGGTGTGGCCTCTGCAGATGCTTCTCTCTGTCTATAGTCACTTACAAATATTAAGTGCCTCCTATGTCCTGGTCATTGGGCAACACAGCAGGAACTCCAATAAGGAGCCTATGCCAAGGGCCAATGTTCTATCTCCTCTATATATTTATGTCATTTTGCCTCTACTGAATGTCTGTGAAGTATGTACTATTGTTATTCAAATTTTACAGGTTGGGAAACCAAGACACAAAGAGGTTAAGTAATGTCTCTGAAGTTACAACAGATGAATATTCATTATTTAGTCCTTGTCCTCATGGTGCTTACAGTCTACCAGATAGAAACTTTTTTTAGTAGAACATTCGAAAACTCTGTTAAATGTTTAAGTGTAATACTGTCCAAAAGCCGGCAGCCATCCAGGTGATCAGAAACTAAGTTGATATTCGATTTTCATTTAAGCGTATAAATTCACGTAACCCCAGCCTGATGTCTCTAGCATTTCTGGTGTTCCATGATTTGTACACATAAGAAATATTATCTGCTCCCTGTCTTAGTAATTTTAAGGGCCTCTTAGAGGATTGAAATGAAATTGTTAGGTATACTAATGTAACTCTGGTATTTAAAAAAATGTGAGATGTGCTAATTATAAGTAAAAGTAGGTTAACAGATAATTTTGTTGGAAGTGGTATTAAGAAAGCTGGAATATTGTGTATTCAGTCAGCAAGATATCTGAAGGCATAATTAAAGTTTAAGGGTGATTAAGATATACACCACAATATGTGAGAGAATATTTAACTACTATAAAAAAAAAAAACTTAAAATCAAGTGCAATGCCTAGGAACATATGATGGAGAATGCTGCTAACGAATGTGCAATCTTGTTAAGAACATTATTTTATTAAGCATGTGTGTGGCATGATTTCCACATTGAGAATTTGATCATTGTTGATATAATGGGTGGGTCCAAGGAGACTACATCTGTCTTTGGACTTTAAAATGCCAGTACTACATTTTTAAGATGTAATATAAATATTGCTTTGAAGGAGATCATTCTTGAGAAACCACAGTCATGCATGAAGGAAGCGTTGCTAGGAGCCTGGAGCTGGCGAATATGGCTTCCTAGAGTTACAAAAGACCTTGGAGTTTCCTCAGGATTTGGGGGTAGGAGAGAACTTAAATCAATAAGTATTAATAAACAATGATCTGAGCACCTACTCCGTAGGCAAGTATGCTTCGGGCTTAGATGCTTCTTTATAACATTTTAAGCATTGTATTTCCGGTTGTATTCTGTGTTTTCTCTCCTGCCATTGCGTCCCACCACACACACACACACACACACACACACACACACACATGCTCACACACATGCTAAAATATAAGGAAGAGATCTTTTTTGTCATGTACCTACAAGAGATGTCCATGGTCTGTGCTCAATACATAACTAATGGACAAATATATGGAACGGAATGATATAAGACACAGCCTTCACCCTTACAAGGAGGCAGCATGGCAGCAAAGACAAAGAGCACTGAAATGAGAGTGTAGAAACCTGGTTCTCACCTTTGCTTGGCCAAGACCTTATTGGTCAGCCTCAAGCAAAGGACCTCAATTTCCTCAGGTGCAAAGCGGTTGGACTATCTCTAAGATCTCCTTTTTACTTCCAAATTCGGTCATTCTATGTCAGTCCCCAAATACATGAAGAGTGCTCACACTCAGGTATGAGAAAGAGAGCATCTGATCTGGGTTGCTCTGGGAGGTGGCTCTCTAGCAAGATGGATTGGGCACTGCATTAGCTCCCTGTGGCTGCTGTCCCAGGTTAACGTAGGCGTGATGGCTTAAAACCACAGAAGTGTATTCTTTTCCCAGTTCTGGAGATCAGAAATCTGAAATCAAGGTGTCAGCAGGGTCACACTCCCTCCACTGGTTCAAGGGGAGGTTTCGTTCAGCAGATCTCCTACAATTAAGCATCAACTGGACATCTCCTAGTTGTCCTAAAGAAAGTTCATCAAATCCAATTGTATCCATATCTCCAGGAGCACACGGCGTCCCCACCCAACACCTTCCTCCTCCTCTGGCCCATGTGCTCTCAGTCTGCCTCTGGGAGCTGAGGCCCGTCTTTGAGGCCCTCGGCCTCAAAGCTGCTCAGGCAGCTTGCCCAGGAAGATAGTGAGGGAGGAAGGACCAGGAAAATGGGATGTTGCCCTCAGGGGCTGTGGACAGGGGCCAAGGGCTGAAAGGGTGTCTCCACACACCGTGGGGTCTGTTCTGGACAGCAGGCTGACTACAGGGCAACAGCACTTTGGGGCTGGTGTGTGGCCTGCAGAAAATGGAAGAAGTGGGGAAAAAATGCTGGTTTTCCCTTTCCCCTTTTTCTCCCCACAGCTCAACCCCCTTCTCTTCCTAATCTTGTCTCTCCCTTTCCATGCATCTCCTTTATTTCCCTTTGTCTCTCCTTTTGTTTCCTCTCATTTTTTTTTTCTCTTCCCAGTCCAGATAATTTGGGTCTGTGGGGAAAGTTAGTATCAGTGTGATTTGAGGAAGCTAGAAGCTCTCTACACAAAGCAAGGAGATGCACACAACCCTGCTCTTTCACAGCACACGGGCCCAGGAAGGGATATACTGGACATAAAATGCACTATGTCTTTTTTTTTAATAATAAATTTATTTTTTATTGGTGTTCAATTTGCCAACATACAGAATAACCCCCAGAATGCACTATGTCTTTAGGAGGTGAAGGATTTGCCCAGACTGAGGAAAGTGCCTCATTCTTTATCCCTCCTCAGTCCCTGAGAGGAAGGACGTAGGGGTCCCCTAGGAAGACCTGTATATTGACTGTGACGGCAGTGGCCTTATGCGTGTACTCCCTGGGTTGTTTATTTTGTACAGGTATTTCTTTTTTTTTTAAGATTTTATTTATTTATTTGAGAGAGAGAGAGTGGGACAGAGAGAGAGAACGATCGGAGGGAAGGGCAGAGGGAGAAGCAACAAGCTCTCCACTGACCAGGGAGCCTAACATGGGGCTCGATCCCATGACCCTGGGATCATGACCTGAGCCAAAGCAGAAGCTTAACCAACTGAGGCATCCAAGTGCCCCTATAAAGGTATTTCTTACAGAAAAAGACAATATTAGGGTGCTCAGGATCTAGGTTCCCAGGAAAACACTATAACCTCATCCAAAACTAAAATGTCACAGTTCCCTTTACTAGCACGACACCGTGTAGTAAATTTTGGACACACTTATGGAATCCGCTTCATTCATTAATCCTCTCAGCTACTACATGCATATACATAAGAATCATTATTTCTACTCTAGAGATAAGGAAAATGAATCTTGGGGAGGGCAAACGATTGACCCAAGTTAACCAATTGATAAATGTTAGAAATGAGATTTTAACACCAAGTCCATGTTCTTTTCATCACACTATATTTCTCATTTAAAATAATTGACTCTTTGTATCCCTTGCAAATCTAAAAGTAAGAGACTCCATGATCTCTATAAAATCACCATTCTTTCCCTAAATTTCAAACAATATCCTTTCTTTGTCAGATTTCCTTATTAGAGTGGGTTTCAATTTCCCACTCTGTACTCTTGCCAAGGAGATTTTTTTCAGCTCATGCTTGAGAACTTCTCTTTCCACCCTGGTTACTTGTTTTACATAGCAAATGCTCTCTCTAGGTAAATCAAGCACCGTAATAGTATTCTCTCAAGTATACGGGGCTGATAGCGGAAGCATGTGAAGAAGTGAATTAGATCTGGCAGGTTCAGAGAGCTTGAGGAGCGACTACCAGGGATAAAGCAGAGGGAGGAGCCTGGTCTGTATGAGGAATACGTTTGCCAGGTAGGATATGATCAGATTAGGAAGGGCACTGAACGCCATGAAAATAGTTGAAACTCAATGTATCTGACATGTGGAAGCCAATAAAGGCCTTTGGTTCTACTATTTGTAGCAATAGTAAAAGCAGTGTTTCTGGAAGGTTCTCCCTGGCAGCGTGCTGCTGGATAAACTACAGCTAAAATGAGAATTGAACCAGGTGTACCAGCCAAGGATGGGTATAGAAATCCACGCGTGAACTAATGAGAGCTTAGATAGGGGTGACAGAAATGGGAATGGTGTCTCAACACTGGACTGAGTTGCCTTTCTTGTATTTCCTTAGGACACTTGTCTGTTTACATGACTTAGCTGCAATGGCAAAGTGGTCACTTAGGCCTTTAATAATAATGAAAACAACTCTGATATATGACTCTTAAAATTGCCTTCTCGAGGCCTTGCCATCCTTTTTGTTTCGTAGACTGGAGCCATTATTATCTCTTTGACGCTTTCCCAAAATATACATTTAGAAAAAGCTAATATGTGGGAGACAACTCAAGTTTTCATTACAAGTTGATTAACAGGTGCAGCTGTGAGGGGGTAGCTGGCATCAGAAGGCCTGGGTTTTGATCTCCTTCCTACCAATTAGAAGCTGTGTGGCTTTAGGCAAGTCATCTCACCATCTTGAGCTTCAATTTCCTCAGCTGTGAAATGAAGATGGCAATACCTATCTACAGGATTATGATCGCATTCAAATGGGGGAAAAAAGTACATGAAAGTACTTCATACACTTTATAGTGCAGTGTGAGTGCAGAATCGTAGTTTTGTGAGCGATGTTACATAAATCGAGACTGAAGCTCTCCTTCAAAATGAAACTTCATTAAAAATCTCTACAGTTATTTAATGTCTGTGGTATTGGGGTGCACCCAGCAGCAGGAAATGAGAGGAAGTGGCATGTTACCAGAGACAAGTTACAAGGAAAGAATCTGGCATAAGAAACAAGGCAACGATTCTGTTATGGAACCAGTACAATACTGAGCTGCTTGAGCTATTGGACTCAGGTTCTGGAAACTTCCCCTGTCCTGGTAAGGTTGATATGGTTTTAAATTTAAGTGCAGGAAGTTATATTTATACCTATTAAATTTCATCTCATTTCTTCTGGCCCACCGGTCCAGCCTGTCAGTATCTTTTTGAATCTTGACTCTGTCATCCAAGTAATTAGTTGTTGCTCCCAGCTCCGTGTCATCTTCAGATTTGATGAGTGCGCTTTCCATGCTTTGCCACTGGTTTATTATAAGTTCGACTGAACCCTGTGGCACATCCCTAAAATCTTCCTCTAAGGGATAGCCGGCTATCAGCGAGCCCCCATTTCTTCACCTTTGTACAAAAGCATCAAAAAAGGTACTGTCAGATGTCTTGCTAAAGGCTGGAAACACTGAGACTCATAGCTCTGCCCTTGACTTTCCACTCCCCCACCTCACACACTCAACTACCTCTGCCCACATCTCACCTCCCACCTCCTTCCACCTTGAAGTTGCAGCTACATCTTCTGCCAAAGGCCACTCCTACCTCTGCCACGACAAATTCCAGCACTTCCAATCTCCTCTAAGTCTTCTAACACATCATTTTTCTTCTCTCTTTGTTTTCCACCCCCACCCCCCACCCCACCCTGTGTACCACCTCTTCCTTAGCCTAGCACAGTGGCTCTCACAGATTAGCAGGCATCGGAATCTCCTGGAAGTCTTGTTAAATCACAGGTTTCTGGGGTCCAAGAATTTGCATTTCTACGTTCCAGTGGTTCTTACGTGGTGTGGTCCTTGGACCATGCAGCATCAGCACCATCTGTGAACCAGTTAGACATGCACATTCTCAGGCCCCACTCCAGACCTACTGAATCAGAAATTTGGGGGCTAGGACCAAGCAATCTGTTTTAACCAGCCCTCCAAGTGATCCACACACACACTAATGTCTGAGAACCACTGGTCAGCATATGGACTAAAAATAGGGCTTTACAGCTAGGGAAATTTGAGGTTTGACCCTGTTGTGTCTCTTCCTGTGTACTGAGGTCATATAACTAAGCCTCAGTACTTTAATCTAGAAACTAAGGTCACATCCCTAAGCCTCAGTACTTTAATCTAGAAACGGGGAATAATAATACTCACCTCTGTAGATGATAATGCAGATTAAATGAGATAATGTAGGTAAAGAACTCAGCACAATGCCTAAATATCTAATAAACGGAAGCTATATTTAGTTTATCATCATAAAAAAGTTCTTCCCTCTACCCTATGTCCCCCTCTAACCTTTATAGGCAAGCCCATAAGAATCTCCATTGCCTATTGCCATTTTCTCACATCTCATCACTCTGTAGATTGCTGTAATTGGCTTCTGTCCCCACCACTCCACTGAAGTGGCCTTGCTAAGGTCATCAATGATCAAATTCCAAAAGTGATGGGCTCTGCTTGTCTCATTTTTCTAGTCTCTGTATCCTTTCTTCTGGGACATTTCTCTTCAACTCTTTCGTTGCCCCCTTTTGGCTTCCACATACCCCCCTTTCTTGATGTTGCTTTTACCTTCCTGCTGGTTCTATCTTGGTCTCTTTAACTGATCCCTCCCTGCCACTACCTGCCTTTCAAGTGACCTCTACAACTCACCTTCATTTCTTCTTACTCCAGACCACAGCTTTACTTACCACCTACCTACTTCTCCAGACAAGAGCTCTCTGGACCTCCAGACACATCCAAAGGACAACTAGATGTTCCAACTTGAAGACCTCAAATTCAGCACAACCCAAAGACCACACTCATCGTGCTTTCCCAGATATCTTCCTCCTTCTAGGTTCCTTATGTTCCCAGATAGACTGTGAGTTCTTAAGGTCAGAGTTGGGCATCTGATTATCTCTGACCTCCCCTACCTGGCCTCAGAGCCAGGTGAGTGCTTAATAATGTATTCACCTATTGAATGTATGAATCAACAAAATGAATTATGTCATATTGTCAAGTAACTTTCTTTTTTTTTTGTCAAGTAACTTTCATAATAAGAAATTAAATACTCACAAAAGAAAAAGAAAATGAATTATTTCCAAAATCCACACTGTTGCTAGGAGTTACTACTTCTTCTAAATCTTGATTTCAAATTCACCTTTAAATTAGTCTGAAATCCACCTTTTCTACTTATTAATAATTAATAGTATTTACTCATCCCAGACTTTACATACTTCCCTTCATAAATCCTCCAAAACTACCAGTAGTTTCATAATCATACCCGTAAGTACTTCAATTCTGCTAGAATGCACTTTGCCCAGAGACTCAAGCACCTTTAAGGGAGCTAAGTGTTTTCTCAGTATTGCTTCTTTATCTCGGGTTTCTGTTCCTTTTTAACTGTATTTTTTCTACTGTTTTTATTTTGAAGACCATTCTCCTTGTAGAAAAGACAGAAGTCGAAATCAAAGTTTAGTAGGTAGCTAATCCTTTAGCCTTATACCACCCATCCCTACTCTATCAAACCTTTATCCTATCCTGATCATTTAGTTAGGAATATGGTTTGAAACGTCCTTTGCTATTACCTTTAGCATTTTTATCATGATAAGTTTTAGATCTGCTCATTTGATTCTTCCACTTTCAGTCACTATAGGGAATTCATGTTGGGCAGTGATCCCTTCCTTCAGTCTTTTGTGTTCTGGCCAAGGGAAACCAGGGTAGAGATGGAAGGGGGTAGGGAGCCAGCCTGAGAATGGGGCAGTTATCTTCTGTCCTGGGGAGATTCCAGTAACACAGGCAACCCGAGTATCAGAAGGACACAAAAACTGACATCAGATCTCAGTAAGCAGAAAAAGCATGATCTGGGCTGGCCAGGTGTCTCCTGTTGAACCAGGGAGTCAAGTATTTCAACTTCTTATCTGATAACGTGAACCCTTCGAATTTGTTGTTGTTTTAATTTTAGATTTGCCTTATCTTAATTCCAGATTGCTATTTAATCAGCAGTGGTTTGGAACATTTCAGCTTTTAGTTTCTCACTAAGTTAAGTATTTAATGATCTGTAAACAAACACTTGAGAAGATGCTACTTAAAGGGACTCTGGTCCCTCTGTACTTTGTTCAGTGAATGAATTCACTCTTGAAGTTACCTTCAATTTTGAAGGAAGCATTCTGCTACTAATGTCAAAAAGAAAAAAGCCAGCTGGGAACCAAAGGGGTGGAAGGGAAAGAAGCATCACTATGGAAAGTTTATGGGTTTTTTAGCCCCCACCCCAACTGAAGGTACAGTTTTTTTGATGAAGGCTCTCAGGCCATCATAACTGGGAGATGGGGAGGTGTGAAGGAGGCTAAGAAAGGGAAAAAGAAAGCAGGGAGGTGAAAATATAGGACGAGGAGCACACCAGGACTGTGAGTGGCAAGAGAAACTGTGTGAGTGTAGGTTGAAATCCAAGAAATGCAAAAGAAGAAATTACAGGAATGAGAGAGAGAGATTAATTTAAACACCAAGGTAAATTCACAGGCAAAAGGAAACCACAAGGTGGAAGAAACAAAAGAGCAAACAAGAAACATAATGAAGATGAGTAGGAAAGACAACTACTAGCTATTTATTTGCACTCACTTCAGATTCCAAGAATGGGATTGATGTTCTGTGATTCTGATGCTTGGAGCACATTCTTTTGAAATATGCACTCAGACCTCCCTATTTCTTTGGATAACTAAATTTTATCCTTCATAAGGATCATTTCTCACAGAGACTGTCATATTGGTTTTTTTTTCTTTTTGTTTTTGTTTTTTGTTTTTGTTTTTGTTTTTTTTGTTTTGTTTTGTTTGTTTGTTTTTTTTTTGATAGCCACTTGTGCCTCTTGGACTCTTCCAGAGTCTCAGATTTGGGGATTATGCTTTTTGAAAAATCCACCTCTCCCTAGAAGTTAGGGTTCTCTCCTCCTCTGGCTAGTACATGTGTCATAACACAGTCACTTCCACCTCAGCAGTTCATCTTTCTGTATTCATCAGAACTTGGTTCAGAGCAGCAGTTCCCCTTTTCACTTCTAAGAAACGAAACTGTCAGGAGGGCAAGTCAAGTATTCTCAGATGTTGTTCTCCCAATTTATTATCATTGTCTCATTATATTTGAAAATCTGTCATGATGAGGTTTCAGCTACCATCCCCAAAAAAGTTTCCACATAATTCCTTACCTGAGATCATAGAAGTGAAAACAATCCACATCACTTCCAAGCAGCCTCTATGACCACAGAAACCATCACCATGCAGGCAGCTCCACAAGATTTCTTGGCCTCTATGACTTCCAGAACATGAGAAGATAAAAATGGGTAGATTTCTTAGGGCCATCGTCACCAGCATTAAGTCCCAGCTTGAAGCAATAAGGAAAGCAGAAGTCAAAGGGAAGAGCAAAACTGAAGGACCTAAGGTGTGCAAAGATCCCAAATGTCTGGAGGGAAGCGTAAAAAGCATTAAACATGGTGTTGTGCCCAAATGCCAAACGGTTAGAGCCAACGTTTGGGTATGGAGCCAAGAGTTCATTTAAAAAAAAAAAAAAAAAAAAAGACAAGTAGAAAAATACTTGGAGCAAACCTACAGTTTATTTTGATCCTGGCTTTGATTCAACCTGTTGTTTTACAGGTTCATGAGTGCAGCAACTCATCTGTTTAATTTTATTCTTCTGCCCTTGGGGCCTAGGATAGCCCTGGCATATAGTGAATGCTCAAGAAATTCAGACTGAGTCAATCAAACATCAGTGTTTTCAACAATTTGAGTTTGTTTTCTTGTTTAATGGACCAGCAGGGGTGTGCACACAGTGATTAGAAGTGATTTAAAGGGCAAACACCAAAGTGGAGATTATGCCGCTGTGCCAAGTCAAGCCACTTGGCCAGGGTCTATCCTCTGTCCATGTTACATCAATTCATAATTGCACTTTCAACATGCTAAGCAATCCCTACTAATAGAGATGAGAGAATGAACCCGCATTATGTAAAAGTATGCTGATCACACGAAAAACTAAGCATTACTAAGGCTGCATGGGAATGCTAATGTCTTCTATGCCATGGGTAAGGTCAAAAAAAAAAAAGACAACCCCTTTAAAATTATAATAAAATACATTTTGAATTATCTAAAAGCTTCAAACAAACTATTACTCTTTGGAAAGGTCTTCCCTCAGCAAAATTAATCTGAAACCTTAGATAACACAATTAAATATATTTTCACCTTGGTTAAAACTGTCACTAGTGGGAATCTTTAGGAAGACATTAATGGGGTTTTTTTGTTTTGTTTTGTTTGCTTTTTGTACTGCAAAAATGAATGGATTCCATACCTATCTGAACTGTATAATAATTTAACAATTCTCCAATTCCGAGCTAAGATTTCTCTCAGAGCCGTGACCCTGTTCTCATCACTTATGTTGTAGTCTGCCCAATACATTGAAAAGATTTCTGCTTATTATAACCCAGCAAGAAACTTTCACTCAATAATCTTTGTGGCAATAGAATCTCAATAACTAATTCTTTGCAATTTTGAAATGTTGTGAATCTTTGAGCCCCACTTCTGTAAGGACTCTGAGCACTTTCTGTGCTGGTTTGCCTGACTGAACTCCAACCTTCTGTGCCTCTCAGAGGAGCATGATGAGCACCATATAAACCACCAGAAGATGTGGCAAAGGGAGAGCACTCCAGGGAACATCGTTGCTGTGAATGCATGGGCTTTCCCAAGTTCCTCTCCTGATGTTCCCTCCCCTTAAGGATGATAATTTGGTGGCCATTTGCTCGTTTTTGAGAAAGCCAAGCATGAGGTAAGGACATAGAAGGCAAATGGGGAGCAGCAACTTTGTTCAATCTTTCTCCAATTGTCACTGACACACAGAGGCTAGATTGGAGTGGGTGATAATAAAAGATAAATGCAGGATATCGTGCGGAGTGTTCTACTTTATAGAGTGAAAGTAAAGAAGACTTAAGATGGGTCCTAGGTAAATGGGCAAGAAAGCTCCTTTCTCTCAGTCTCTTTCCCTTCAGATACTCACAGAATGCTCACAGATATCCATGGCCATTGACTGAAAAAGGGAGAGAAGAAAAAAAAATTATTTTCTCTACTGACACCCCTTACCTAGCTCTGACCCTGGGCACAATCCTTTGGGGCTGTGGCTGGTTATAGGAGTGGAGCAATTAGTTGGCTGCTGAATGAGGAACATAGAAAAGTAAGCTCTGATGCCAAGCAAACACATAGGTTTCCCATGGAGGCAGGACATCTGAGCAAGGAGGAGCAAGCATCCTTGATATGGTACGATTCTGACCAGGTCCAATGTGTATGGGTTTTCTTGCAATTCTTGGACACCAGCTGGGTGTCCTGCAGTTCAACACAATTCTGACACTATTGAGCTCTCTTCACTTAGGAAACTCCAACAGCTTTAGGAGCTCTGTGCCAGAAATAGGGATAAACACCAAATACATACTTATTATAAATCACATGGGGTCATTCTGGGAAGCAAGGGAAGGTCTAAAACATCAAGGCCAAAGCCAGACAGTAAAATGAGATCTTTAGAAGTTGAAGTCTAAAAGAATGAGAACAGATAAGACCAAGAGGGTGAGTTTAGGAGCCTCGGCCCCCAAATGTCCTGGACACAGTGCTACAGGGACACGGTATGAGAACTTGTATGTATGTTTTCTTAGGCAGAAAGTTGGAAAGGAGAAGTTAAGGGCATCATATTTGCCAGGACACGTTAAGGATTGTATGCCCAATTCTTTACATGTTTATAAAGAGTGTGTGTGTGTGTGTGTGTGTGTGTTGAGAAGGGTGTTTCTATCTGCTCCCTAAAGGATCACCATGGTACCTAACAGTGTCCCCAGTAGCAAGTCATTCACTCAGTAATCACTGAGCCTATGGTAAGGCCCAGCATTGGTCTGGAATCAGTGCTGTTCTTTATATCAATAATCCATGCTCAGAGGATTTATTTTCTTCAGCAAGAAGAGACAAGGCAGCTAAATAAAGGCTTTTTTTCTAGAGAGTTTATGACATTTGAAGAATGATGTAGGTTATTGTTAATGCCATGTAAGCACCCTCTAAAAACACAAAAAAAAATTCTCTGTGGAGACCTGAATTACGCGTGTAAGGAATGCCTCTCGATCTGTTTAACTGATCTCAGTCTTGGGAAAGGGATAATTGTGGAAATAAAACAGGAAACATGACACAAACAAAACCATTTATAACCCATGAAAATGGACAAGCAAGAAGGGTGGTGTGCATGAGGTGTAGGAAGAGTGCATTTGTACCTAATGCTTCCAATGAATTGTTCAAGAACACTTCATCCTTGGAGTAGGATTTCCTCTAATTCTGTCAAGGTTGGTGTCTGCATGGGTTATGTGCCAAGTAATTGTCCGGTCGCAAGTTAACAGTGTCGAGAGGCTATTTTAAAGATGAATGGGAACATAAAACATATTTTGTCCTATTCTCCACTTTGAATATGTCTCTGGAACAAAACTTATGCTTGAAATGAAATGGAGAAATGTGATTTTTCATGAGTTATGTGTTGTTGTTTTTTCATTTCACATGACAGAACAAAAACATTTAGAGGAAGACAGCCCAATGTCATGTAAGTATTTGTATATTTGTTCTTACCATGGCACACAAGGGACGTAGCGACCCCCCCCCCCCTCAACTCAACGCTGGATATTATTTAAGCTCTGCCATCATACTCCAGTGCTTTCCAAGAGCTGAGGATTTTTGCATTTCTTCCCGTAGGAACTGTAAACTCAAAAAGATTCTCCTGCAATAAATTGTATCCATTTTATTTTCTGAAATAGCTACTTTTTAAAAATATATGCTAAGAAAAAGTAAAGGGGAGAGAGAGGGCCCCTATTTGTGAATCGTGCTCTTTGTTTATTCATACTATTTCCAAGACCAGGCAAATTATCATAATCTTCCCAACAGAGATACACAATTCCACCTAAGAATTACTGTTTTCCTAAACCAGTGAAAAAAGCAAAGTTTCCAATAGATGCTGAGATAAATCATGTGTATGTGCTTATATGTGCACCCTAGCAATTCCTTTTGAATTTCAAGGTTATAAATAATTCCCAAGCCCAACTTTGTGTCGGTATTTTAATATGGATTATTTGTACTCCTCTGCTGGTGTCATTTCTTCTGATTTAATCATTATCCCTTATGGGCTGGCACCAGTCCATTCAGCATTCTGACGGGACCAAGCCACCATCCCACCTAAGAATATCAATTATGTTGTGAAAGCATACAATTTGATTCATGCAGAAACCACTGTATATGCATCATGGTGTTTTCATAAAGACTCTCTTATTTACTCTAAACAGTGTTATGACTTTCACTGTACGGCCACATAGTAACTGTTTAACCTTCTTAAGTCTTTTCAAGAAACCTTAAAGGAGAAAAAGGAGAGCTTGGCCTCAAAAATACATTTTCTGTTCTTATAAAAATCGGCTCCTCTCTGAATAGCTGAAATGAGGCAAAGCTTCAAAGCGGCAGCCTAGAGTGCCATAAGTACTGTTCTGTAGAGACGGCTCTCCAACCATGTCTGAGCGGGCAAAAGAAAGGAACTTTCTGCCAGCTGAATGTATGTTTCCCAACGTCTTCCCCTCATGCAGATCTAAGAAGGATGCTGGACTAGAATCCCTAGTCGGTTTCCTACTTCAGGCTTGTTAGCAAGGGATTCCCACAGTAAAATCCGGATGCACACACACACACCCCATCCCACTCCTTTGCTCACTCAGGATTATCAGGACTTAGCCCTAGGCCAGCTCTGCTATCTGTGCTGCCAAGACTTCTAGAGACAAAAGAAGTTCAAATGAGCCGATCATCTGATTGAAAAGGCCTCCCTTTGCCCTTATTAAATGGGATCATGGTGGGCAAGACTCATCCACGCCGATCAAGCCTTTTGATCCTATAGACCAAACCACCTTCATCCTCTCCATACTGTGAACACACCTACCAGGCACCAACACACACAGGCGCACACGCTTATGCACACACATGCAGTGACAACGGGGATGGCTGTCCTTTCTCCCACATGTCCACTTACCATATGACAGGGAGAGCAACAAGGGGAAAAAAAAATACTTCACCTCCCAAAACCAATCCCAGTGCTCTCTGTTTAGTGGAAATGGCACACATTTCTGCATGGGGGATTCTCTGTAGGAGCCAGAAGCTCTGCGCTTCTCCAGACATGCTCATCTAGAAATAATGAGCACAACTGTACAGCGGAGAATACAGATAAACAATCACGGTACAGTTGAAAACTGCTCTGTGCAGCCTGATTATCCACAATGTACCACGCTCTACCAGGATCAGTGTGGCAGAGGGGAGCTGTCTCCCCTGTGCCATTCATCTAGGATCAGCTGTCCCAACTCATGTAGAAAACTTCTCATTAAAACCAGTTGGAAAGACTGATATTCCACCTGAGAAGACTAAGGACGTGCCATTGGTATGCTCACCCCTGGAGGTCTTTAGCACAGTTTGTCCATAACCTGCTTACCATACTCCTCAGGATGAATTTTGAAGTGTGATCAGGTTGTTTTAAACATTTCCCCTCATTTTAATTCTTCAAAATAAATTTAAAAATTTTTGTGACTATTCCTCCAATGTTTCTATAGATATATCTATGCAGGTTTTTTAAAGGATTTTATGTATTTATTTGAGAGAGAGAGAGCAGGGACAGTGGCAGAGAGAGGGGGAAAGAGAGACTCTCAGGGAGACTCTGCTCTGAGCACGGGGCCCGATGCAGGGTTCAATCTTGCAACATTGAGATCATGACCTGAGCCAAGATCAAGAGTCGGATGTTTAACCAACTGAACCACCCACACACTCCATAAGCACTTTTTTTATTAAGATCGAACTGCATAGACTTTTGTTAAACTTTTCACTTAAGCATTTTATTTTTTCATAAAATATTCTTTGGCAAGAATGGTTATAATTAAATACTCTGACACAACTTTTTTTTGACATTTATTAATTTAACATTAAACATTTAGATATAATTTATGGGTGAATTCCTGTGGTATGGATCTGATATAAACATTTAGGTGTAATTTGGGGATGAATTCATCTGTAGTATGGATCTGATAAAGCCTGTGGAAGTCCAGACCCCATTGAATACCAAGAATTATTTTTCTGTTTTATAATCCATGTTTAAGAAATGAATTCTTCTTTTCTCACTGATTGTTTCCAAATCTTGAGAACTTATGTGTTGATCTTTATTAAGTCTAGGCATGATACTCACTGGCTAAGTGTAAAATATTATTATCTCACTTGCAAAAATAAACAATCCTTAACTCTCCACAACTACAACCAACCACATTTGTTCTTAGATACTCCGTATCACCCTAGTGACGATTTAATTCTACCTCTTACACTTAAAGAGCATGAGCAGAGCTGAGAATCTGCAGCATTCCCTCTCTCACCGAAGGACCTGTTACTCTCTAATCGTCTTGTGAAGACATTTGTCAAGACAAAAGTAAAACACAGTATTGGCCACATGAGCCATCATTTTAGCACAAATGAAAGATTGTTGACTGTCTTTGGCCTTTAATTCTGCAGGCCAGAAGCAGTTACAGGTTAAGCTGTACGTCCCCAAGCTGGTAATTCTTATATAAAATCTTCTCTTTAGCACCAGCATGAGACTGTAGATCTATAGGAAGGTCCCTATATGGTCAAATCATAATCCGAATTTTTCTTAAACATGTGCTTGAATAAAATAAAACTTCCTTAAGATGCTTTGAAGCACATTCTTCACTAAAGAGAGAAAAATATCCCTCCTCAGTGCTGAGGACATAGTTTTATTGTCATGAACTAACAGCAACAATAGACAATTAATTGGCTCAGCTGTCTACTGATTGTTAGAAAGAATTGGTTATGACCAATAATTCTGAAGGTAAAAATCATTATTTTTGGCAGCTATTCCCTGGCTCAATTAGTTTATATTTAATAATTCCATCTAACAAATCATTCATGTGGTTACTTAGGACCTTGGCAGTTTCACTGGGAAGCTCTGTTGCTCAGTTTCGCCAAACCAGATGTTTCTTGAACAAACTTAGAACTCTCTATGATTGTGACAGGCAATTGGCAACTCCTACTTTGAAAATGTTCCAGGATATATTATATCCACTGCATTCTATAGTATGCAGCTTTGAGACATTGACCATTCATGTGTTTTTGTTAGTGGTGCAGATACAATGGTGCAGAAAGAGGAACTTTCTATAGAAAATTATATACTCCCCCCATAGACCTTCTTTTGTGCCATTTCAGTGGAGTATTGACCGTTCATTCAGGCATGAGTTTTAGTTAGATTGCAGCAGGAGCATCAACAATGAAACTGGCTGATAATGGAGGAAAATAGGGTCCAGAAAGACTTCTAGAGAACGTGACCCCTGTTATGATCCGGAAGGACAAGTGGGCTGGGGCTGGTTGGGGGAAGGGGAGGAATGGCATTCCAGGCAGGGGGACTACTGTGTGGAAATAGCACTGCAGCGTGGAGCAGCATAATGTACTCAGGAACTTGCTTGTGGCTGAGCAGGAATGAGGGCCAGAGCTGGAGAGGGCACAGGAAATGGGGCAAACGCCTGGTCAGAAGACAAGCCATGAAGGACATTCTGCATTACACTGAAAGTTTGATCTTTATTTGAAGAATAGGAGAGCTCATTCAAGGATTTTCAAAGCAGGCACGTGACATGATATGATTTCCCTTTTAGCATGGTTACTCTGGCAACAGTGTGAAGGAGGGTGGGTAGGACTGGAGGCAGAGAGGGCAGTTTGGAAGCTATTGAAGTAATACCAGTGAGAAAGGGCACGGTAAGCTAGTGACAATGAGACCGAAGAGCAGGACAAGGATGTAAAATGATATTTGGGGAGCAAGGGTAACAGCATAAATTGAAGGTAAAAAAAAAGAAGAGAGAGAGAGAGCGAGAGGGAGAAAGATATTGGAATTAAGAACAGTACTCAGGTTTCTGGCTTGGGAGATTATGCTGGATGTTGAATTTGAAGTGCAGATAGGACATCCAGTCCATCTTCCAGGCATTTGGGTTATCTGAACATAGAGTTAGGGAAAGAGGTCTGGGCTGTGGGTATAGATTTGAAAATCATGAACATCTAAGTGGTAGATAAAGGCCCTTGGGTTGAAGGAGGTCGCCCAGGACAAGTGACAAGGTCATGGATAAAGAGCATTGTCCCTTAGTGTTGTCAGTAACCTTAATGACAGCAATTGCTCTGGAGCAGGGGGCTCAGAACAGTGATTTCAAGGTGAATGGCAGGTAGAGAGGTTGTCAAGCTTTTGGACTTTGGTATAAACAACCAGAGCAGAAGCATGGGAACAAATGGGTTCCTTATCAGGGATTTCAGTCATCATTAAGAAAACTAGGAATCTAGAATGAAGTCAGTAAAATAACTGTTGTTATTCTAGGCTGGACTAAAGATGTGTTATGTCTGTGACAAAGAAATTGTCACATGTACATTGTTATACTCATTTCTGGGCATCATGCCTTAAATTCTAGCTTAATGGGGTTTTAAATTCAAGGATTCGCTCCTCTTTTTCAGCACTGTTGCAAAGGATGAAGACAAGATGTGAGGAATTAAGCCAAAGGAGAAACCAAAGAATTAGACTAATTACTTGTTATAACAAGTATTGGGCTCTCTAGATAAATGGGAGGAAATGGTGATGTCTCCTCCCTCTCATCCACTCTAACCTAAAAACAGCCGTGTTTTACAGAGCATGCCTGACCCGACCTACTCACCTGGAAAGCAGGGAACTTGAAAATTAAAGCAAAATAAAGGCATTTTTTAGCTGCCTCTAGAAGACAAGCTCTGTCCTGCTTCAGTGTGCTCACCGCCTAGAAGCAAGAGTGGGGAAGGAGGAAAAGTGGGTAGAGAAACAACAGAAGTGCTCCCACCCGTTGCCCCCCTACCCTGTTCCTCAGCCCTGCATGGAGAGGAAAGGAGGATTCCTCTCTTCTAGGGAAACATGTGGACAGAAATGAAAAGCTCCTTCCCCCCCAACAGAGGATAACACATTCTGAGGAGATCATGTGGAAAATACAGTATTTAGAGCTCTGCCAGCTGAGATTTTTTGGAGCAAGAGAAATGTACCTGAAATGTGTCAAAATGAATATCCTCCGAAGGAAATAATAGCACATCTTTGCATAGCCCAAGATGGAGCATAGGGCCAACAGATGGCAACTAAAGATGGAGTGACCAACCGTCCTGGTTTGCTCAGGACTGCAGGGTCCTCCAGGACACAATTTTCAGTTCCAACCAAGACATTGCTGGGCAAACAAGAACACTTGGTCACTTGGGATGACAGATTGCGATTCAATGAAGGGAAGACACTTTTAACAGTCAGGACTGTCCAACGGGAGGTAATGAGTTCACTGTTTGGAGATGCTCACTCTCGGCTCAGCATGAGGCTGACACTAACTGAAAGGGAGGTGGGAATTGGTGACTTTCCAAGGCAACCCACCTCTGGAGTCTGGAACTTCATATATGCGGAAGGCCTATGTGAGATGAGGAGCTAAATTCTGTGAGCCACGGAGGAAAAGAGTTTCTTTAATTCCAAACAATGCATTATAGTCTCAGTAGTCATAGCTTTTCTTTCATGGGTTGACCGCTCACAACTTAAAGCCAACACAGAGAACAGTGCTGGTGCCCTTTCCCGGGGCCAGCCTCAGGGCCTCAGTTAAAGGTGAATAGCCAGTGTCGCTCATAGGGGTCACCCTAAAGGAGGGAGAGCATCCCAGTGCCCCTGCCTTTTAAAAATTGTATTGGAATATAAAATTAACAAAGTCATAATTGGTTTGCTTTTAGCATGGATATAATAACCTTTCTCTAAGAGATTTATTTTTTCATGCGTTTCATATATATATGTTTGTGCTAGAAACATATATATATATATATATAACACATATATATAAACATATATATCATACACACACACACACACACACACGTTTTGCTTCTGCTAGAAACTGCAAGTACATTGTAAGTATGATGCTCTCTGAAAAGGATTCGATTTGGGATCCCTGGGTGGCGCAGCGGTTTGGCACCTGCCTTTGGCCCAGGGCGTGATCCCGGAGACCCGGGATCGAATCCCACATCGGGCTCCCGGTGCATAGAGCCTACTTCTCCCTCTCTCTGCCTGTGTCTCTGCCTCTCTCTCTCTGTAACTATCATAAATAAATAAAAATTAAAAAAAAATAAAAAAAAAAAAAGGATTCGATTTTACTTGCCATGGTAGCCTGTGTTGAATTACACAGTGGTTAGGCTGGTGAGAAGGAAGTTAGTTCATAGAAACCTCTCTCTCAGTTCCTTCTTTCTCAAAACTATGTAACAAGGGCCTGCTTTTTTTTTTTTTTTTTTTTACAAGAGGTAGGGGAGGAAACACCAGAAAGGATATGGTCAGTGTCACCACAAACTTGGATTATTTAAATGCACTTGTAACAAGAAAGTCCCAAATCCATGAGTAACAGTTCCTGTATACCTTAAAGCCTGTGGACCTAGGGCAGCAATGACTTACAGCTGCAGGAGCCAAGGCCTCCATTTGGCTCACAGGGACTGGCCTGGTCCACAGTCATCATAGGAGCTTACGATTGGAATGACTACATGTTTCCATTTGCTCAGGACAGCCCTGGGTTGTTCATGTTATCCCAGCATAATTATTTTTTAATATTTTATTTATTTATTCATGTGAGACACACAGAGAGAAGCAGAGACATAGGCAGAGGGAGATCCTGGACTCTAGGATCATGCCCTGAGCCAAAGGTAGACGCTCAACCTCTGAGCCACCCAGGCATCCCTCCAGCATAATTATTAATAGTATTCCGGTTTGAGTGGTAAATTAAAGGAGCCCTGGATATGGCTCCTTTACTGGGGATGGTCAAAGTAGGAGCTGAAATTGGAATAGCCAATAGCACTTGATTGCCTCCTGGGACTTGTGTTTCTAGCACACATCCATGCTGAGTCCAGATCTCAGGGAGATGGTTATACCTGTGGGTATATGGCAATATTTTTATTATCATTAAATCTTGACTCAGAGGAATTTATGACCACTTGAAGAAAACATATAATAAAATTAAAATTCAAAATGTTACTCAGTAATACCTCTGTGGGCTTCATTTTGTTTTTATATTTGTTCAACAATAAGAGAAAAGAGAATAACACTGGCTGGAAGTCGGTGACTTTTTAACTGCGTATTTTTTTGCACTGGTGATGCTTTCCCCTGTTGCATTGGCCCAACCTATCCTTGTAAAACATAAAGGTTGGACTTTCCTTCTAGCTTTCACTATCAGTATGCTTTACCCGGTGACCACAATTGCTACACAGTAGCTACACAAAAAAAGTCGAGTCTGCAAATAACTTTGACAGAGACACTTAGGATTTCAGACGACTAGAGACAAGTTCTGAGACTTATCTAGCTGGTCCCAAACAGGGAAGTTTTTCCAGACGTACAGAGCAAGTGTGGGACTGCAACATTCCAAACTGGCTCGAAGATGCCCACCAATCGCCACCAACACAGCAACCTGTAATTAGTGTTTAGGAAGAAGGAGGTTTTAAAACTGAGGATCTTATTGAAAAAGAAAAATGAGAGACTAGAAATGCGTGGCCAGAGTGGTATGGGTGTGTGGGAAGAGAAGGAGGAGGAGAAAAATGGAAAGCACAGACCCCAAATGAAGCTGGTCCCACATGGCTTCAGACTGATCTGGAATGAGGCGTCCCACCAGGAACTCTCTTTTTAGGGGCAAGACAGCTCCCCCAATATTAGAGAGAGTAGTCAGACAAACTTCATCCAGTTAACAAAAGCTTAGTTGTTAGAGGGAAGAGAAGATTCTAAGTACGGCATTGTGTCTATCACTCAACAAATCCTCATTGAGCATTTGTGATGTGCCAGGCACTGTTCTAGGTGAGGACATGAGATGCACAGTCAACAAATGAACAAATAAATGAACATGATCAATTCGGATAATAAATGCTATGAAGACAATAAAGCCGAGTGATGTACTGGCACCGTTATGGGGGAAGGGAGAAGTATTTCAGCTTGAGTCATCAGAGCAGGTCTCTCTCTAAGGAGATGCAATCTGAATAAAAACAACAGAGCCATCATGTGAGTGAGTCAACTCAAGAATGGATAGCATTCATTGGGTTTGACAGCGTGGAACTCGTTGGTGATCTTAGAAAAAGCAATTTCAGTGGTGAAGTGGAGATGGTGAGCAGCGGCATCCTGATGGGCGGGGATACAGGGGATGTGGGATGTGGAAGCAGAGATAAGGATTGCAGAGAGCGGTCCCCTTCAGATCTACACTTTCTAGAAATCGCAAGGGTTTGTGCAGCTATGGGAGGGTTCCATCGTGGAACATCACTGAGAGGGAATTAGCTATTCAGAAAATAGCATCAGGAGGAGGGAATTGGGTCTGACTGGTCCCTAACAATAGAAGGGACATTTTCTCTGTATTAGTAAGAAGGGACGAAAGGAAGAAACTAATGCTGGGGTGGTTTTATGGGTCTGACAATGGGAAGTTGGAGGAGTTCCCATCTTGTTATCTCTGTTTCCTTAATGAAGTAAGAAATGAGGTCCTCTGTGAGAGTGAGGGTAAAGAAAGGGGGTACAAGATGTGAAGTAAGGGGGGCGGGGGAGTATAAAATAAAAACTTTAAAAAGAAACTTAAAAATTGAAAAAAATAAAAAATAAAAATAAATAAAAATAAAAATTAAGTGGCCTGGCTATTGATCTGTCTCCAGCCACCCACAATTGCTCACACGTAGGAAGAAAGGAGGAAGATAGCTGTGCTCAACCAGTGCCTAACTTCTGCCAAGTGAGCCTGGGGGCCAGAGAGCTGAGTAAGGAGTTGAGTCTCTACAAGGACATGGTTGTGATTTCAACCGAGAAAACTAAAATGGGCAAGAAAAAAAAGAAGTGAAGTCTCATTGATGAATAATAAAACTGTCGTGGCATTTATGGAGTAGGTGTCTCAGTGAGGATGCCCCAAAGGGGCACGCAGGGTGTGGCGGGATAGTGAAATACACTAGTAGTGACTGCAGAGGAAGTGAGAAACAGGATGTGTTGTGGCAGTGGGTGGCCAAGGTAATGTGAAGAATTAGATGCCAGAGATCTTATCTCTAGTCTTCTGAAATCCTAAGTATCTAGGTCAAAGTTATTTGTACACTTGACGTCTGTCATCTAGCCACTAAGATGTTGTGGTCACCTGGGGAAGCATCTTAAGAGTGAACATTAGGTGTGTCTCTGTGAGAAGCCCAACCTCTAGTTTGACAGAGCATAGTGTCACCAAATTTCCACCTCACTCTCACTGATGACCTCCTTTCTTATTTTATCAAGAAAATACAGATAACAGGATGGAAACTCTTTCAACGTCCCATTGTCAGATCCATAAAACCACCCCTACATCAGTTCCTTTTTTGCCTCCCTTCCTACTGCTACAGAGGAAATGCCCTTCTTGTAAGAGACCAGCCTCTCAATGTGTTCTGGATCTGATTCCCTGCTAGGAGTTGCAGCAGAGGAGACAGAGGAAATGGGAGCAAGCCCTTGTGCTATGAAAAAGCCCAGGGGAACTGAAGTGGATCTGGCTTTAAAGGCTGTGACCCAAAGATATCATCATTGGATGAGGAGAGGTCAGTAGAAGTCACCGGGCCATGCATAATGACTATGGATGTGTGTTCTGGAATAAGACTTTGAGGATCTGAATCCCTGTTCCCCCACTCTTTCACAGAGCCCCCTCGGGCAACAAAATAACGGAAAACACCTGCACGGTTATTTACTGAGCACCTTATAAATACTGATATCTCACAGTAACCCAGTGAATTAGGCACTCTTAGATGTGCATTATACAGATGAGAACAAGTTTCTTGGCCCTTAAAAACCTCATGATGGTAGGATAATGATAGCTTCTACCTAAATGGAATTATTAAATGGGATTATTGTGGGTTTTCAGGTAAATAATCTAGGCATGATTATTACACTCCCTGGCTCAATGGAAGTGTTCAATAAATGTTAACTGACAGGGTTAGATGAGAGGGAAAAGGTTGGCCTCAAAAGAGTAGGGTTTCATTTTCTTTTTAAGATTTTTATTTATTCATGAGAGACACAGGGAGAGAGAGAGAGAGAGGCAGAGACATAGGCAGAGGGAGAAGCAGGCTCCCATGGGGAGACTGATATGGGACTTGATCCCAGGACCCCGGGATCAGGACCTGAGCCAAAGGCAGACTCTCAACCACTGACCCACCCAGGTGTCCCTAGAGTAGGGTTTTAATGGGAAGGAGTAGTGGCCTAAAAGCAACATTGAGAAGCAAAGAGGACACTGAGCCAACTTCTGGCCTTCGAGAACATGGAGCACGAAGCAAACAAACAAAGACTACATCAAAGTTAGAGAATTTCCTGTGAGTAATGTACTGTAACGTACAGAATTGTTAAAGCAGTATGTTGTATACCTGAAACTAATAAAATGTATAAAATAGTATAATGTTAATTTTACTCCAATTTAAAAAATACAATACAATATAATAAAAATCCTGACTCAGAGTTCCCAGCTGGGAGTTAGGCAAGGAAAGGAAGAAAAGAAAGAAAAAGCTACAAATATTGAAGAGTTTGTTATTCAAGAAAGAGGAGTTTGAAAGCATGGAGCAAGAGTGAGGGTAATGGGAAGTGTTGGGCTGAGCTGGACTAGAAGCCTGCAGAGGGTGGTAGGGCTGAGTCCAGTGGGGACTCATCTCACACACACACACACACACACACACACACACACACACACACTGATCTCAGGCTGACTTTAGATCCTAACCCTCCACTTAGGGGTCATAAGACCAATGCCCATGAATGTGACAGCTGCTCACAGAGGAAAAGCAACTTGGAAAAAAACAGGAAACAGGTGGCCTGTTTCCAAAGAACAGTGTATGCATTGATCTGACCAAGCAAGATTTAGCCTTGATTCCAACAAATATTTTTTTGAGCATTTACTATATGCCAGAGCCTGAACTAGGTACATTCATGTATATTATCTCCTTCAATCCTTACCACCACAAATCAAACCAGATGCGTATTAAGGTTGTAAAGGCCCAATATTGAAACATAGTGGATTCATCAGCAAATAAACTGGAACACTTCAGAAACCTCCACCTGTTTACCACCAGGGATGTAATTATTACCTTGAAGGAGACAAGTCAGATACACTTGCCTGTATTTTTCCCCTTTGTTCATTCCTTTAGTCTACCTCAGTGGTTCTCAAAAAATTGCCGTATGGAACTATATCCTCAAAACCGCAAAACTGTACCATCCTGTGTGGATAATTTAAAGGATTTTCAAAAGTAATTCTGGTTTTGCCTTAAACACTACCTTTATAACCCAACCCCCAAGTAAGATGTGAGTCCTCTGTTGCGGAGTCTGTTGATACATGGAGAGGCTTGCATTTTGAGTGATAACCCATATAACAAGGACAACAGGCAAAATGGAATTTTTTTCTAACCCCGTCTCCTATGGTCTAAGAGCTGGCTGCCCTAAAAGCCTCATTGAACTTTGGGACACAGGCAGTGGTAATTTAGCAACTTTCTAACAGAGTCTTACATCAAAATAAAGAAAGGATGTCTCCCCCAAACTGGCTTAAAGAAGACAAATCTTGGGGCAGCTGAGGTGGAGCAGTGAGGATGAGGCTACTTAGGAACCGATGAGTGTGTGTGTGTGTGTATAGGTCAGGACTTCCAGAAATTCTTGGGAAAAGGAATTTATAAGAGGCTAGCATCCTACATCAGCAAGTAGGATAGGGTTACCGGTGGAAATTCTCAAAAGCAAGAGACACATCTGGGTGGGGGATTTTAGAAGGATTTGTGGGTTTTGTGGTGGCTACTTATATTTTTGTTGTTTACTTTTTTCACTTTTTAGATCAAATCATCATTAGGCATATCAGTCTATTCAACTATTCAGATTTACTTTGAATTATAAGAATTTTTTTAACCATTCCACAGAGATCCAATAATTTCTAAAGAACAGATGTGTGAATACATACAACTGCAACACCTAACAATACGTTTTTAGCCCTTAAAAAATTGCACAATATCAAAATTACTGGCTGATTTACTCGTGATTCCAAGTAATAGAGGCAAAAGTCAAACCCTTGTCTTACGTTAAGTAGACAAAACATTTGAGGGACTGAATTGGTTTCTCTTTTAACCATTACATTTGACAAAGGAGAGACAATATTAAGATTAGGACATCAATGAAAACTTGCTTGTGGTTGATAAACTTAAGGAATTTCAGAAAACTAAAAATAAAAAGAGGGAACTTTCTTCCTTTGGATTTTGAAACTATGTAGTTACAAAGATTATTTTGCTCGCTTTTACATGCAATACACCCCTCAAAATGCTTTAATAAGCAAGTATGGTTTCAAGAGTAATTATCAGAGAATCTTGCATCTTGTCTTTTAATAATATTTATACACTTGTATATTATTGGACATTATAAAACCTGAAGTGTGTGTGCTAGTAGACACAGTCTAAATTTTTAAAGCACATTCTTTTTTTTTTTTTTAAGCACATTCTGATTCTAATATTCTATTCTTAGGAAAATCTATTGTCAAAACCTTTCAGAAGGAAAACTGGAAATCATCATCACAATAGATTCTATCTCCTAGATAACAAAATTGAGTGGCTCTCTCAAATCTCAATATAAGCTAGAACAGGATCTGAGTTCTTTATTTGGCTCTAACAAAACAGCTAATTTTCTTTCCATCTTCATTTATTCTTTTTCCATTTATTGAGCACCAACTCTATCACTTACTGTGTTTCCAGTCACTGAAATATCAGAGATAAAGGTCCCTGACCTCCAGGAGCTTGAAGAGGAAAATAATTTCAATATAAATGAAAAAGTGCTATGAGCTAAGCACAGGATTTAAAATAGCTCACAAGAGAGGCAACTGCACTGCTGGAAATTTTCTCTGAGGAGCCCATGTCCCGTCTGGGTTCTGAAAGATACATGCATGTCAAAGGAACAGGAGAGATGTACCAAATAGCAGTAAAAGGATTCACAAAGATCCAAAGAGGTAGAAGGACACTTGGCCCTTTCACAAACAGGAAGTTGAACATGATTTGAGTGAAGGTTGCAAGAAATAAATGGCAGAATGTTTTAAGAGGTGAATTCAGAGTCAGGAGCCAAATAAAGGAACCTCTTTACTTTGCTAATAAGTCAGGATTTTTTTTCTACAGGTATTAAAGAACTATTGAAGATGTTAATGTGTGGGGTGCCTGGGTGGCTCAGTGGCATCTGCTCAGTGGCTTGGGTCATGATCTTGGGGTTCACTGGGATTGAGCTCCATATAGGCTCTATGCTCAGCAGGGAGCCTCCTCTCTCTCCCTGTGCGCCTCCCTTCCCTCTCACTTGTGCATGTGTGCGCTCTCTCTCTCTCTCAAATAAATAACATATTTAAAAAGATGTTAAAGTGAGAATGACATGATCTGATTTGTATATTGGAAAAATGACTATGTTTTAAGATAAAGAATGGATTTTTATGACATCAGGACTGGATTTAGAAAGAGTAGTAAGGTGACTGTCTCTACCTAAGGAGGAAAATGGTGAAAATTCATCCAGTGAGCAGAAAAGGGGATGAATTCAGAAGATTCTAAAAGCATAAAATTGACAAGACTCTGCCACTAATAAGCCATGACACAAAAGGAGGAGGTAAAACCTAGGCTGTGTCCCAGTTTATCTTGGGTGACTAGATATCTGCTGGTCCATTAAACAGGAGAGCACACAGATGGGAACCAAATTCAGAGGAGACTCCACTTTTGACCAAGTTAGATTTGAGGTGCCTGTGACACAGTCAAGGGCAAAAGTCCAGAAGAGAAATCGAGGATGTGATGTGGGTTTGAGATTCATCAGCATGCAGGTCACAGCTGAAGGCAGCAAAGTCAAGAAGGCTTTTCATAGAACGTGTGTAGATTAAGAAGCAAACAGGTCTGTGCATAGACTACTAGGGAGTACCAGTGTTTAGAGGAAAGATAAACAAAGAAAGATGCCAGAAAGATATGCTGAAAACCATGAACGTTTAATAGAATGGAAAACAAGATGAGAATTTTCATAGACAAAATGGACAATAATGCTGAACATGAAGGAGCAGTGAAGTAAGAAAAAGAAATGTCTCAAATTTAGCAGTGAGGACCCTGATGACTTGGAAAGGAATTGCAATTGCAATGAATTCAGCTGCAAAAAAAAAAAAAAAAAAAAAAAAAAAGAAGAAGAAGACATTTCTTGAGAAAATTTCAGCTATACATTAATTCGAAAAATAAGCTAGTAGATAGAGGAAATAGAGGATTTGGAGGAGAGGGTGGGGTGAATGTTTTTCCTTTGTTTGGTTTGATACTGAGACTTCAGTGTCTTTTCAGGCTGAGGAGGAGAAAAGGGAGAAGCTCGGTGTACAAGATATTTGAGTGCACATAGAGGAATGGGACTGAGGGAACAAATGGAGATTAAATTTCTGGAAAAATTTTAAAAGCAATTCCTCTAAGATGGAGGGAGTAAGTTATGTCCTGGTCTAGACAGAGCTATCTTAGTAGAAGGGGGTGAAGAAAGAAATTAAGAAGTTGAGGAAGTTGCCCCCACTAGACTCTCTGTGACTCAGGAAATAAGAAAATCACTTGCTGGGAGCAATGGGGAAGCCATGGGATCTGGCCCAAGGAAGAATGTTAAAGGTCTGAAATAGCTGAACAATACTATGGATGTGCTTGCCTGCTTATTGCAAATAGCAATGCGTGAAAAACAATAATTTCACATACACACACACACACACAAAATTGTCAAAAGGAAAGAGTTAAAAACTATTCTTCTGCATATTTTCGTTCCCTAACTCTTGTACCTGAATTTCATTTGAGTCCTTATTTCCTGCCAGTAAGTGGCACCGGCACTATTAGGATACTCTATACAACCAGCTATAGTCTTTCTTTGAGGCAAATTGCAGCATTATTGGAGCAAACATTAAAAAATATTGTTTACATTTACTGTAAATTCCATTCTTCTCCAAGACAGTGGAATTCCCTTCTAATACTACTTGGTGGTGGGAGACGGCCCTAAGTCTATGGTAATAGGAAAACTGTATATTCAGTTTTTGCAGGAAGGGAATACAGTGTAACTGCAATATACCTAAATCCTTAACAAAGAGCTATATTATAATATACTTGCACTTGTAATTTTTTTCTGTTATCCTGTCATTCTGTTTTAATTCTACTTTAATTGCATTTTGATTATCTGAAAGGGAAGAATAAAATAAAATAAATGACACAGTGATTTAGACACAGCAGTAGTTTAGCTTGGATTGCAGATCGATGATACATAACTGAGGTCATTGAAATATGCTACATGAGTGAGATTTTAAGAGGAAAAAAAAACCTGTATTTTATATGTGGTTAATAGTTGAATTCTTATGGAGTCACATTCCTAAGCCAAAAGTAATGATCTAGATCTGAGCAAAACTTTTGGTGGAAGTCTCCCAATAATTCATTGGGAATGTAAATGCAATGAACTGTAAATTAATATCACCTACAAAGATTGAGCTGGGCATTTCTCAAAGTAATAAACTGGCTCAATACATTTTTTAAAAAAATCTGTTTCATTCCTATAAAAGACAAATGGCCACTGAGAATGACAAAAGAACAGTCAATCAGAGTAATACTGGTACAAAATAATATAGCTGTGCCATGTAAGCTTGCCGTTAGATAGACTAATTTGGTGTTACCCCTCCAAAGCAATTCTGTAATTGGACTATATCAACTTGAATTCAAACCATTTTCATTTGAAAACAGGCAAGGATTAGTCATTAGCAAATATTTTTAAACATTTAACCCACTGTCTCTTTCTAGTCTTTATAGGAACTGTACTAGGTTGGGGAACAGAAAGCCTACACAAACAATCCCCTAACGATAGTGCAGTGTCTGGTAATAGAAAATGAATTTGTCGTTATAAAATGGGCGATCCATTGGTGAACTTTACCTATTAAATACTAATGCACAGTGTAAGTAAAATAGTTAATTTCAACTAACATTCCCTTTTAATGCCCTAATTTTTATTATTTATAAATGTAAGATACTTTTTTTAAGTGTCGAAACAATCATTTGAAAAATTTTAAAGCAGAAATGAGAGGAGAATGGGGAGTTTTGTTGTGAGTTTTCTTAATCTTTACACTCAGGAAAATTAAATAGCTGTGCTTTTGGCATATTATATAGCACTAATTGTGAAGTGTTTAGCAAACGGGTTATCGTTTAGGTTTATAAAGCTGTCAAAAAGGTAATACCGTTTAAATGTTCAGCCCAGCAGCAGTGCTTGAAACATTGGGTAAACATCCAGAAAACAGGTGGCCAAACTCTACACTCTAACCCGTGTAGTATCAAGACATACAACAGAGGGAAAGCTAACTGGCCCAGAGAAAGACAAATAACTGTTTAAGTTTTGGATTGAAATTCTTTAAGGCCAGGGTCAAACTTTATCGCCTGCTCAACTAATTGCACTAATCAGCCATCATATAGTTTTTACTTTAAAAAAATGTTAAATTTAATTGTGGTTTAAAAAAACAATATTAAAAATTTAGCATTTTAATCATTTTTAAGTGTCCAGTTCAGCAGTGTTAAGAGTATTCACAGTATACAACAGATTGCTAGAACTTTTTCTTCTTGCAGACTGAAACTCTACCCACTGACTACCTCTTTCACACACCCCTCCTCCATCCCAGCCCCTGGCCACCACCACTCTACTCCATTTCTATGACTAGATATCTCATGTACATAGGAACCACATATTATCTGTCTTTTTGTGACAGGATCATTTCACTTAGCATGATGTCCTTCATGTTCACCCATTTTATATCGTGTAACACGACTTCCTTCTTCTTTAAGACTGAATCATATTCGATTTAATGCATATATCACATTTCCTTTATCTTCCATCCCTTGATAGACATTTGGGTTACTTCTACCTCTTGGCTATGGTAAATAATACTGCGATGAACCTGAGTACACAAATCTCTCTCCCAGATGGTGCTAGTGTTTACCTTTTCTTTTAACCAAATAACTATAAACTGCATAAAATCTGCTTAATAGAACTTTATATTTATTCTTTAATCACCAGGAATCAGGCAGACGTTTTACAGAAAAAAGGGCCCAAAGTTATAAATAACCACATCCATAAGCCATTAAACTGGGCCATAACGTCAAAAACAAAAAGTACATCTCAGATATTTGTGTAGTTTTGTTTGTTTGTAGCTCTTAGGCTTGTGTCCAGTTGTTTGATGCACTTTGTCAATAAGGATAATTAGTACGGTTCAATTTGTTTCTCTGGCCTGTGTCCTGGCAAAGCATCTGCCTGAATGCCATTCTGGGAGAGGTTTGAATGAGGCTTGCATTTAGGAAGAGGCTCTTTGCGAACAGCAGGACTGAGAGGCTGCCCACCACCCTGAACTTGAAAGCAAATCAATCAGGAGGGAAACACAGAAACATGCGAAGCTCCCAAAAAAGTCATTCATCACGTTTGTCTTTGGGGTCTGATTTACAGGGTTATGACTTATTTTCTCAATCCTCTTTAAAGAACTTACTGATCAAAAGACAGTATAAAGTTCAGGTTTAGGGACGCCTGGGTGGCTCAGCGGTTGAGCATCTGCCTTCAGCTCAGGACGTGATCCTGGAGTCCCAGGATGAGTTCCACATCGGGCTCCCCACAGGGAGCCTGCTTCTCCTTCCTCTGCCTATGTCTCTGTCTCTCTCTGTATCTCTCATGAATAAATAAATAAAATCTTAAAAAAATAAAATAAAATAAAAAATAAAGTTCGGGTTTAAAAGAATCTATTCCCAAAAAGAATGACCTCCATCCTAAAACATTTTCATTTTAAGTCTAACCTCATACAATGAGAGAAAATCAACAATGGTAAAGTGCCTCAATTAACAGTCTTGGTAATCAACTTCCAAAAATTATTATTCATATGTTTGAATCAAAGATGAAAGCCATCTATCATAAATCTAAATATTAATCAAAATGGATTCAGGAAAATATAACTTCAAAAGTCATCAAATGTTTGTCCAAAAACACATGGCTTTTTTTTTCCCTCTAAGTTTTCTCCATGAAACTCTCTCATTTTCATAAGAAGGAAAAAACGTAATAGATGTTACTTTTATATACACAGGGAGTCAGTGAAAACTGTCTATTGACTCAGCAAGTGTCTAGGAATATGGATTAGAAAAATACTTCGTAGTCACAGTTTGAGCTTGCTTTGGCCGGAAAGAATGAAATTTCAAGCCTGGACCTCAAACAGCACTGCAATCAGATGAGTCAGGGGCTTTCTGGTGTCAGGTAGACTTTTTGTCACTAGAGCACTGGCTAAAAATGTGTTCTGTGTACTGTAATGAAAAGCTGTCTCTTTCCAATAGCTCTATGGTGAATTAGCCTAGATTAAATATTTAATGCTACAATCTTAGCACAACAAACACTAATTATCTTCATGTTTGCAGTCCCAAAAAGATCCACAAAAAGACAACAGTCCTATCACCCTCAATCCAGGGCTTGGACTTCGAGCCAGTTTATCATGTGTTGGTCAAGTTGTCTGGCAGGCTGAAGCTGTTTCCTATTTTAGAATTAGTCTGGAATAAAAACTAAATATATATGCCTGCAAGACTGTCAACTAGCACTTCTCAAAAACTTACAAGTCATGGATAAGGACTCCACCTTTCCTAATTTGTCAGGGTGGTGAGGGGATTGGAAGAAATTTTTGAAACCATTATCAGGGCAATATTACTCCCTGTAGTGGGTCTAATTAGTTAACAAATAGGGGATGCATTGCCCTGACTTAATGGGAGATGAATAAAAATAAACATAAATAATGCTAGATTGAACAAAGAACGTGAGAATCCTTAAATCCACAATTTAGGCATATTTCCAAATAATTAACTTGGCAATAAGACAAAATTGCCTAATATATTTTACATAAAATATTTTTAATTATGAATGCTTCTTTTTTTCCCCCTATTGAAATAAAAGCCAAGAATTCTGTTTTAAATCTTTCAGCAAGCAAAGCTGCCCAAGAACCTGATACCTTGACTCTCTCCCAGTGGTTCTCTGGCTTTGCAAACTTTGTGAAAGTATTAATTGGATATTTTTTTAAATGCTGATTCAGAGATCTTAGTCCTAGTGGGCCTCATACAGTAGGAATCTGATTTACATGCATATACTAGGTAATTCTGAGGCAAACAGTCTAGGGAGGAGATCCAGGTACATAATTTGTGGAGCCCAGGGCAGAATGAAAATATGAGCCCCCTGTTCAAAAATAATTAGAAATTTCAAGATGGCAACAGCAGAGGGTTAAACCCAGAGCTAGGCCCTTCTAAAGATGTAGAAGGGCCCATGTAACTACATGGGCTGCATGCCCATGAAGCTGGCCCTCCCTGCAGGGGAGTTTACAAACACTGTCCCAGGTGATGTCTAAACCTAATGTCTCCAGAGCCCTTAGAAACTGGAACAGAAACTACTCCCACTGCACCAAAACCAGGCCTTACTCAGAAGAGACAGGCCAAAATGGCTTTTCTTTCTCAAAAATCTTCGAGAAATGATAGCTTAGGACCTTCTAGAATGGAAAGATACCTTTTAAAATCCAGTTTGGGGGGAAATTCAAGAAAGAGCCAAATGTCATAGCCCCGTTAGGGACCACATCTGTTTATTTTCATTATTCTCTTTAATCGCTCTTTTCTAATTCTATCTCATCAATGAGACCATTATGCAGTATAAACAGACACAGAGGATTTGTGGGAAGCTTCTCTCCAGCTGTACACAGCCCTGGCCATGAGCCTCAGCATGGTTTCTATCCTCTGGGGTCCATGTGGAAAGGGGGAGAAAGCAGAAAGTTACTATGGACCAGGATGCCCAGGTTTCCTGAAGAACTGTCTGTCCAGAGGCCTTCTGCCTAGAGGCGGTTCCTCCCCACCCAAAGCCCAGGCACAGGGTAACGGCTCCTCTCTTTATGGTAAGAGGAGAGTCCATGTGCATTGCTGGATGCAGGTCACAGTAAAACACCACAGAAGAGTCTGAGCTAAAATGGTAGTGGCTGGCAACCGAATCAAGGAGGCCTCAGACTTGCTTTCTGAGCTCAAGAGGCCAAAGAGAACGTGCATACTTAGGTTACATAGCTCAGCACAAAACGAGCCTGAGAGAAACCAAGACCACACAGGGCTTGCAACACACAGCCCAGGAGCTCAGAACAGGAAGTAGCAGCAATGACAGCAGACAGTTTATTTGAGGGATGGTAGCAAGTCATCATACTAAACCAATCAGGAGGGGGAAGGGTCCACAGGAAAAGTAAAATTCTATGTCAACGGTGCAAAGCTTGTGAGGACCAAAGGAGAACAAAGAGGGCCTGTCTAGTACTCAGAATTGGCCTTCAGTCCTAGGACAAGGAAGGTGGAGGGGAATGGAGGGAGAGGGAGGGAGGGGAAAGGAAGGGAGATAGATGATAGATAGATAGATAGATAGATAGATAGATAGATAGATAGATAGATAATAGAAAAAAATCTGCCTATCTTGAGGAGAAAATAATAATTAAATTAGACCTTCTCTGTTATATATATTGTACTGAGTTCTCAAATAGTTTCTTTTGTTTTCTGACGTCCTGAGTTTAAAAGAAAGAAAAGCTCAAGCATTATAAATGAATATATTAGACCAAAATGGACCTCAAAGGCTATATCATGCTCTTGGTTCTGAATTGGGGAATTAAATTTTCCAGGTCACACACTGTACATAATCCCTGCTACACTGTTAATTAAGTCAAACCAGGTGTGGTCTGATTGAGCATTTCCAGATTATTTTGTTCTATACATTGTGTCAAAAGAAAACACTCCAATTGGGTTTTATCAAAGCAAGTCTTTTAGATATGGACATCAAAAAAAGTACATGGTTGAAAGAGCCTGCATGTGATACAAGTTAATTAGATGAAAAGAGAGGAAGTGGCAGATGGAAGAGAGGAGAGAACAAAGCATTAGAGTTACACTAGAATGTGGACAGAAAAAAAGAATTGCAATAGAAAAAAAAATCTCGTGTTTTTCTACTTGAACATAGACTTCAAAGACCCCATCTCACTGCTCTTCAGGAGAAGGAAGCATTTCATTAGAAGGAGGCACTTGGGGTTTTTTTCAAAAGATCACCATCAAGCCACTTAATTTTTCTGAATTTCTGTCTCACCAATAAAATGGGAATAACTTTTTGGAATTGTTAAGATTAAATTAAATAATACGTGCAGTCAGTTCTTTAGAGTTTTAGGGGGAAAGCCTATTCTGGTTGCTTCATCCTTGACAGCTTATGGCGCGAGGCCTCCTGGACAGAGAAGCAGCTGACCTTCTCAAAAGCCAGAGCCCCTGCTCCCTCACTTAGCACCCACCTCTAGTAGTGACCTCTCCCAGCTTCTCTGTCTCGGCCTCCACAGCATTTTTCCCTCTGATCTGTGACTTTCTATCTTCTCCTATTAGCCTCTATGCTCCAGGGCTCCTGCTTTCTCTTGTCTGGGTACACATGTGCTCTAAACCACTTCCACCTACCCTGGGAACCTACATCCAAGCTCTGTCCAGAGAGAGCTAGCTAGTGCGTGGGTCAGACAGCATCCAGAAAGAGCATTCTTGCTGGACAGGGTTCTCTTAGCCAGGCTCACTCAAGGCCACTGACGTGTGCATGGATGGTGCCTGCAGATCAGTCCTTTGTCCAATCAGCTGCTGGGAAATTCATGAGACATCACCTGTAATAACTTTCCTTGGAAGGAGCAATCATTGGCCAGGCACTCAGAGCACCCAGTCCTGCCCCACAGGATGGGTACCCTCAGCACAGTAAGGAGCAGTGGGTGTGGATGCTGAGCTGGCCAAACCCCTAAGTGAAGGCGTACTGAGGGAATCAGACACTCTGCTCTCTCCATTTTCAAACAGCACAAACCAGAGCTTGATAAATACCAATCTTGATGAATATTAGGACGCGAAGCACAGTGGCGCGGGTGGGCTCCGGGGGACAGGAGAGCGTGAACAAGAGTGAACAAGTGATGAAGGAGGAGGAAAGAGAAGTGTGTGTGAGCAGGGATGAGAAAGTCAAAGAAGAAAAACACCGCAGAAAACGTGAGCAAAGAAATGAAGTGGGGGCACGTGGGGGGCTCAGCAGTTGAGCCTTTGGCTCAGGTCATGATCCTGGGGTCCCTGGGATCGAGTCCCATGTCGGGCTCCCTGCAGGGAGCCTGCTTCTCCCTCTGCCTGTGTCTCTGCCTCTCTCTGTGTGTCTTTCATGAATAAATACATAAAATCTAAAAAAGAAAAGAAATGAAATGAAGGGATAGACCCAGAGAAAAGTGGAGAGGAGAACAGTCCGAGGGGAAGGGATGTGAAATAAGAATGCTTGACTCTAACATCCCAGAACACAGCTCACAGCATAAGGCCAGCCGCCTAGACGTCACAGGTGCTCCCTTTTCCATTATTATTTTTCCATTATTCCCGACCAGCCTCAGCATCACATGAAGGTATAGACCGAAGGCGAGAGTCCCAGGTGGCTCCTCTCTCCCAGGTGCTTCTCACCTCCTGCCACTTGAAATGCTGCTGCTCTTCTCAGCTGAATCTATTTCTCTGACGTTACAAACATCTCATAAAAAAAAAAAAAAAAAACTCATCAGCTGTGTGTTAATTAAAGGAAAACAAATAATTTCTTGCCTCTTTGCTATGCTCGGGAATCAAGGACATAAGGACACGGCTAACAGTGTAGACAGAGATCAAAAACCAAAGGCTACTTCTCGGGCGCTGAGTGGCTCAGTCTTTTAAGCACCTGCCTTGGGCTCTGGTCATGATCCCAGGGTCCTGGGATCGAGCCCCTCACCCGGCTCCCTGCCCAGCACGGAGGCTGTTTCTCCCTCTGCCTGCTGCTCACCCTGCTTGTACCTTCTCTTTCTCTCTGTCAAATAAATAAATAAAATCTAAGAAAAAAAAAGTCTACTTCTCTCTCCTACATTCCTTCCTTCTCACCTTCCTACTCCCACCTCAGTTCCCCCTAAATTTAGGGATTAGCAGAGCAAATAGGTGCATATACCAACTCCCTTGAGGGCAGACATAGGGATTACAGCTGCAAGAGAGCTGGGGTATCTTCATGCCACGTCCTTCAAGGACGGTTTCTGTACAGTGTCCCATTTGAGAGGTCAACCTACCGAACTTCCAAAGACAAATGAAAAGTAATTAAAACCTTTACTGTAGTCTTTCAAAGATGCCTAAGAGTCATTACATTTATAATATCCAGCAAAACTTCAAATGAACCCTCTTTCTCTCCTTCTCCCAAGGCTTCACGTAGCATGAAGAGTGCTTCTCTTCACCCCTAACTCCCAAATTCCCCGAAATAATACCCCCCAAAAAACTAGTCCCTGTTGATCTATTATTTCTCCTTTCTTTCCCAGTCCCAATCTTCTTTTATCCTGAAGAAATTTTCTGCTGTGTCCATTTTTAAATCAAGTTAATCTAGGTCACGTCTGTGTGTGACCTAGGACAATTACCTGTTGCCCCAATTCTGCACAAAGCCCCCAGGGTGACCTAGCCAAGGCCACATGGCAGAAAGGAAGGGAAGGAATTAGAGGGTATTCAGATATCAGTTATATTCTCCATCGTGGCCACCATATTATTCCATTTCTAATCCCTGACCTTACAACTTTAGATGGCTTAGAGCATGGAAAAGACTTTTGTTCTATCCCTTCAAGTGGTATAGGCTCAGAGAACAAAGGTCACCACTAGCAAGTGAGCTCAAAATAAGAATCTTCTTCAAAACCTGGTTTGGGAAGCATAGGTTTTATTTCCACTCCAGCTTCAGATTTATGCAGCCCAACAAAAATTATGGCTCAGGCTTTGTGTTTTGTTTATGTGTTTAAGAAATCTCATTGTGCAAGTAGTTTATTTGAGAAACTGTCGTCTTTCTAGTGCATTTGTCCTCTCTACAGAGGAAAAGTAGCAAACCTTGTCTCTCTGGTGTCTTTTACAAGAACAAATAAGTCAGGAAAATGTAACTGCTAGTCAGGTCTTTAGCAAGCTTACCAAACAACCAGCTGGCTCAACTAAAAATTTTGCCCAATTTTCAGAGAAGATCTACTAGATAAAGCAAAGCAAATAGGTTTAGTAAATACGCTGTAAATGATGATAAAAAACATTTCACGTTATTTTTTTATTTGAAAATGTAAATCTATGCTTAAAACTTTAAATTCACTATGCTCACATTCATCAATCCATAATCTTCATTTTTTACTTTTCTTTTTTATCATCTTCATTTTTCCAATAAAATAGGAAATTCCAAAATTTTCCCTCTATCCTATAGACCAAATTTACTACTAATGAAAAACAAATCCATTATTATAAGAGAAATAAGAATGTAGAGTAAAATGAACATGTTTAAGTTAGTGAAAATCTACAGAGCTTTCCATATCCGCTCTTCTCTTTAGACAGGACAAGAAGTAAGCTCTCTACAGGCGTGTATGCAGGACCTTCTCCTCCTCCAGTTCATCAAATTATATTTTGTTGTCAGAATTCACAGGATTCACAGATTCCCAGGACAGGAGGACAGGAGGTATTATTCCATTCTCATCTTGTCCTGTGTACTAAGTACTGAAGAAACAGCAGTTCGAGGCTTCCTGGACTCTCAGATTGTAGTTCCCTATCACAGATGCACCACTTGCAGAAGCCAAGGTTGGTAGGGGGTCCCAGCAACCTTAAAATGTGCATCTAAGCCAAGGCTTTCCCACTGGTGCAGATGCCAACAGCTGCCCCACTGCTGGGCAGCCACATCCACACCCTAAACTGGCCTCTGACCCTCGCACGCAGCAGGTCAGATCTGCCTGCCAGGTTGTGTGATTTTAAGGATGTTGTTGCCATCATGCTTGCAACAGAGAAAGTGATTTTTTTTTTTATTGCTGATGATAATCAATCAGGATGATCTGAAAGTCTTTTTGATAGCTTGTTTTACCTTTTAAAAAGGAAAAAAAATTATAGTTTATTTTTAAAGTTTATCATTATAAATACAGCATACTCTTTTTTTAAGTTGAAATAGAAGGAGGAAAAAAAATCCATATTGTTAACAAATAATGATAAAGCGTGAGGAAATCTTTGTGATCCAAATTAGGTTAATTGACTAAAACAGGAAATAAAGTCACTGATGCTGCTTTTGCTTCCTTCATTTCACATTCAAATGGACAGAAATCAGATGGAAAGTCACCCTTCAAGGACAACTGGTAACATTTTGGTATAATTCTAGCCTTCTCTGCTGTATGTTTTTAAAATCGAAGTAGCAATATGCCAAGCAAACAGTATTGCACCTCTACCATTTCTCTAGAAGTCCCTAGATAATGGTCTCCAATCACATCTTCCACCATTCCTCCTCAATTATGTGACTACGGTGTTCCCCATTCCTTACTGTTCTTGATAGTTTTGCCATATGGTAATTATCAGTAGACAATATTGCTCAATTTTGCCTCAATTTTGAAATCTATTTCATGAACTCATATTCCATATATTCTTTTGTGGCTTGTTTTCCCTCAATCCTTTCTTTCTGAGATTCACCCATGTTGGGACATGTTATTCTAATTCATCCTCACTGCTGGATAGCATTCCATCACACAAGTAATGCCCAGTCTATACTATCCATTCTAGCATTGATGGAATTGAGGTGGGCTGGTTTTTGCTACAGTGAACAATGCTGCTATGAATATCCTTATACATGTCCTCTTTTGTCACATATTCTTTTTTACTTTTTCCTTTATTTTTATTTTTTTGCAACTTTTAAAAATGTTGCAGACTGCACAAAACTGACCTCAGGGTAGATTTAGCACATGGACCTAGTGCACCAGCTCCAGCTGTACTGGCCATGGGTACCCAGCTTTTCTATATCCTCTTGAGTCAATTTGATAGGTGACATTTTTCTAGAAATGTGTTCATCTTTTTAAATTTTCAATATAGTAGGATGTTCATAATGTCCTCATTATGTTAATTCCTGGGGCCCTGAAGTTATGTCCCCCTTTTTATTTCTAATATTATTTATCTGCCTTTTTCCCATTTTTTTTTCTGATCATACTTGCCATAAGTTTATCAATTTGATTAGGCTAACAAATATCCAATTTTCGTCTTTGTTGATCCTTTCTAAGGAATGTTTGTTTGATACTCCACTAATTTCTTTTTTTGTTTTAAGATTTTATTATTTATTTGACAGAGAGAGAACAAGGACACGAGCAGAGTGAGAGGCAGAGGGAGAAGCAGATTCCTCACTGAGTAGAGAGCTCAAGGCAGGGCTCCATCCCAGAACTCTGGGATCATGACCTGAGCGGAAGGCAGACATTTAAGCAACTGAGCCACCCAGTGCCCTGGGACTTCATGATTTCTATTATTTTCATTATACATTTCCTTCTTTCTTGGGGTTTACTTAGTTCTTTTGCTAACTTCATCTTGATATAAATGCATAACTCAGTAGCTTTTAGCCTTTCTAATAAAAGTCCTTAAGGCTATGTATTTTCCTCCAGTAATGCTGTAGCCACTCCCATAAGTTTTTATAGACAGTGCTTTTGTTATTATTCAATTCTACATATTTTCTGATTTTCTTTATGATTTCTCCTTTAGTATATGAGTTATTTAGAAATAGGTTTCTTAGTTTCCTATCTAAAGGATTTTTTATTTGTCAGATAAGCTTTTTATTAGAATTCTCTAAATTAATTGTAATGTGGTCAAATAATATGGTCTACAAAATGCCAATTGTTAGAAAATTTTTGACACTTACTTTGGGGCCCAGTATGTAGTCAATTTTTTAAATATTTCATGTGTGTTTTAAAAATTGATGATTTAGTTGTGAGACACCTTGATCATTTGTTTATAAATCCATTATTCAACTCTTCTATATCTTACTCTTTTTTTGCTATATTTGTCAGTCACTGAAACAGGTATATTAAAATCTCTCCTTTTTTATTTTTATGCTTTTTTGACTTAAAAATCTACTTTGTCTGATAAAAATAATAAAGCTATACTAGGTTTTTTTTTTTATTAGGTTTTGCCCAAAGTATGTTTCTCTTCTTTAACTTTTTTAAAATATTTTATTTATTTATTTATGTTGAGAGAAAGAGGGAGAGCACATGAGCAGAGGGGAGGGGCAGGGGGAGAGAAAGAAGCTGACTCCCAGCTGAGCAGGGAGCCAGCCCTCTGAACTCTATCCCAGGACCTAGGATCATGACCTGATCTGAAAGCAGATGCCTGACAGACTGAGCCTCCCAGGCACCCTTTCTTTCTTTACTTTTGAGCTTTTCTTTTTATTACTATTATGCTTTTAGTATGTCTCTTGTAAGCAGCCTATATCTCAATTTTACTTTGTAAAATTTCTTCATAATCCAGATTAATAATCTTTGACTTTTTAATGGGAGTATTTATCTACGGATACTTGAATTTCCTTCTACCCCCAAATTTTAAGATTTATCCTATCTTTTCTGTTTTCTTTTCCTTTTTTTGTCTTACTTTAGATTGCATAATGTTTTATCATACTATTAATTTGAAAATTATGTATACATTCTATGATAATTACTCTAGAAATTTTAATATGCATAGTTAGCTTAGCTACATTTAAAGTTAATCTTTTCTTTCCATTAGAACGATACAAGAGTCATAGTGTACTTCAATTCCATTTAATCCCCTCCAAATTTATATGCTATTACTATCTAGCATTTTATTTCTATCTTTAAATTTTTACTTAAATTTTTAGTTTTTTTAATACAATCAAATATGGTTTTAGAGGCTTAGATTTACTCTCTTATTCACCATTTTCTCTGCTTTTTTTTCTTGCATCGCAAATCTTCTATTTGTTTTCTGACCGAAATAAAATGTTTCCGGTATCCTTTAGTTAAGCTCTGTTGGATGCAAACTTTTTCAGTTCGTATTGTTCCCAAATGTCCCTATTATAGGACCCCCACCCAGAGGCAGCCCTTCATTGCCCCTGCTTAAGGGAGATGCTTTTGTGTTTAACGTCACATCATGGATAGGTCCTGAACATTTTTTCCTGGTTTCAGAGCCACAGTCCAAGATTACTACCCCAAAATGCAGATTAAAGTCCAAGTTCACCTGATTATACAAACACCCTGGCTTCAATTCTTTGCCCACTTTCCTGGGTTCCTGATCTTATTTTCCTTAAATTCTAGCTCATGGATTTTTTTTAAAGATTTAAAAATATATAGGTACTCCAGTATTTTTTGGAATGTCAGTCAAGTTATTGAGCGCTAAGTTTTCATTCACTCACATGATATGAATTAAAGAACATTTTCCCATGTTATTTCACAGCCTTTGTAAATATAGTTTACAACGAATTTATGTTACACAGAACAAATGTACTGTAGTTTACATATCATTCTTCTACTGTTGGTCTTTGGTTTCCATTTTTTATGACCATAAATAATACAAAATAGGAATCTCTCATAAAGCAATGAAAGATAAAAAGCAATGAACAAGATAAAAAGATATGAACATTTTTAAAGACTTTTTAAAAAAATTTTTTTATTGGATTTCAATTTGCCAACATTTAGCATAACACCCAGTGCTCATCCCGCCAAGTGCCCCCCTCATTGCCCATCACCCAGTCACCCCATCCCCCCACCCACCTCCCCTTCCATTATCCCTTGTTCATTTCCCAGAGTTAGGAGTCTCTCACGTTTTGTCACTCTCATTGATATTTTCACTCATTTTCTCTCCTTTTCCTTTATTCCCTTCCACTAATTTTTATATTCCCCAAATGAATGAGACCATATAATGTTTGTCCTTCTCCGATTGACTTATTTCACTCAGTATAATACCCTCCAGTTCCATACATGTCGAAGCAAATGGGGGGGGGGTAGTTTGTCATTTATAATGGCTGAGTAATATTCCATTATGTACATAGACCACATCTTCTTTATCCATTCATCTTTCGATGGACACCGAGGCTCCTTCCACAGTTTGGCTATTCTGGACATCACTGCTATAAACATCGAGCACCTCCAGGTTATTAAAAAAGTTTTCAGTGAATCTGGTTGAATTCTCCATACCTTCCAGAATTGATTTCACCAGTGATTCTAAGGTTTGATATATCTACAAGAATTTTATGTTAAGCTCGCTTCCACTAAAGATAAAAAGAAATATAAGGAAATAGAATCCTTTCTAAAGAGTGAACAATGGGAAATTATATGCATAGCATCTTTGTTATCTGGATATAAAAGGTGGGATTATGGAAATCTCCCCTTCATCTTCTCTTCTAGAATAAAGAACCTGAATTCTTTCAAACCTTTTTTGACACAACCAATTTTTCTTCCTTCCTGCCATGTTAGTGATTCTTCTACTTCTGTCCTTTCTCCCCATCTTTGTGATAACATGGCCGAAATTGGAGACTGGACCCAATAAGAGTCTTAGTAGGTCTATATGAGGCTCTCTTTGAAACCCTTTTCATGCAGGCAGGTCCAGAGTCCCCCTAGATTTTAAAAGGCAATACCCACCCCTTCATAATCACTTATACTCCTGAATGTACCCCCTGTCCTTCTTCCAAGAGCTGGTTTTGGGGCCCCTTCTCCTCCCTGGCCCCTTCATCATTTTTCTTTCTTGCCAATTCTTCATCTATAATGTTTTGCTTCAATTCTGTTCTCAATTTATTTCTGGTCCTGTCTTCCTTCTCTTCCCCTCAGGCCCTTATCATTACTCATTGAACATTGGGGTGCAGGTGTCCTGGCGTTTCACTGCATCTGTACGTTTGGGGTCAATCCCCAGCAGTGCAATTGCTGGGTCATAGGGCAGATCTATTTTTAACTCTTTGAGGGACCTCCACACAGTTTTCCAGAGTGGCTACACCAGTTTACATTCCCACCAACAGTGTAAGAGGGTTCCCCTTTCTCCACATCCTCTCCAACATTTGTGGTTTCCTGCCTTGTGAATTTTCCCCATTCTCACTGGTATGAGATGGTATCTCATTGTGGTTTTGATTTGTGTTTCCCTGATGGCAAGTGATGCGGAGCATTTCCTCATGTGCTTGTTGGCCATGTCTATGCCTTCCTCCGTGAGATTTCTCTTCATGTCTTTTGCCCATGTCATGATTGGATTGTTTGTTTCTTTGCTGTTGAGTTTCATAAGTTCTTTATAGATCTTGGAAACTAGCCCTTTATCTGATACGTCATTTGCAAATATCTTCTCCCATTCTGTAGGTTGTCTTTTAGTTTGGTTGACTGTTTCTTTTGCTGTGCAGAAGTTTTTGATTTTGATGAAGTCCCACTAATTCATTTTTGCTTTTGTTTCCCTTGCCTTCATGGAAGTATCTTGCAAGAATTTGCTGTGGCCAAGTTCAAAAAGGGTGTTGCCTGTGTTCTCCTCTAGGATTTTGATGGAATCTTGTCTCACATTTAGGTCTTTCATCCATTTTGAGTTTATCTTTGTGTATGGTGAAAGAGAATGATCCAGTTTCATTCTTTTGCATGTGGATGTCCAATTTTCCCAGCACCATTTATTGAAGAGACTGTCCTTTTACCAGTGGATAGTCTTTCTGGCTTTGTTGAATATTAGTTGACTATAAAGTTGAGGGTCCACTTCTGGATTCTCTATTCTGTTCCATTGATCCATGTGTCTATTTTTGTGCCAGTACCACACTGTCTTGATGACCACAGCTTTGTAGTACAACCTGAAATCTGGCATTGTGATGCCCCCAGATATGGTTTTCTTTTTTAATATTCCCCTGGCTATTCGGGGTCTTTTCTGATTCCACACAAATCTTAAGATGATTTGTTCCAACTCTCTGAAGAAAGTCCATGGTACTTTGATAGGGATTGCATTAAATGTGTAAATTGCCCTGGGTAACAATGACCTTTTCACAATATTAATTCTTCCAATCCATGAGCATGGAATATTTTTCCATCTCTTTGTGTCTTCCTCGATTTCTTTCAGAAGTGTTCTGTAGTTTTTAGGGTATAGATCCTTTACCTCTTTGGTTAGGTTTATTCCTAGGTATCTTATGCTTTTGGGTGCAATTGTAAATGGGATTTACTCCTTAATTTCTCTTTCTTCAGTCTCATTGTTAGTGTTTAGAAATGCCACTGACTTCTGGGCATTGATTTTGTATCCTGCCACACTACCAAATTGCTGTATGAGTTCTAGCAATCTTGGGGTGGAGTCTCTTGGGTTTTCTATGTACAGTATCATGTCATCTGCAAAGAGGGAGAGTTTGACTTCTTTGCCAATTTGAATGCCTTTTATTTCTTTTTGTTGTCTGATTGCTGAGGCTAGGACTTCCAGCACTATGTTGAATAGCAGTGGTGAGAGTGGACATCCCTGTCTTGTTCCTGATCTTAGAGGAAAGGCTCCAAGTGTTTCCCCATTGAGAATGATATTTGCTGTGGGCTTTTCATAGATGGCTTTTAAGATGCCCTCTATCCTTACACTCTGAAGAATTTTGATCAGGAATGGGTGCTGTATTTTGTCAAATGCTTTCTCTGCATCTATTGAGAGGATCATATAGTTCTTGGTTTTTCTCTTGTTGATATGATCAATCACATTGATTGCTTTACAAGTGTTGAACCAGCCTTGCATCCGGGTCATGGTGAATAATTTTCTTAATGTACTGTTGGATCCTATTGGCTAGTATCTTGTTGAGAATTTTTGCACCTGTGTTCATCATGGATATTGGTCTATAATTCTCCTTTTTGGTGGGGTCTTTGTCTGGTTTTAGAATTAAGGTGATGCTGGCCTCATAGAATGAGTTTGGAAGTACTCCATCTCTTTCTGTCTTTCCAAACAGCTTTAGTAGAATAGGTATGGTTTCTTCTTTAAACGTTTGATAGAATTCCCCTGGGAAGCCATCTAGCCCCAGACTTTTGTGTCTTGGGAGGTTTTTGATGACTGCTTCAATTTCCTCCCTGGTTATTGGCCTGTTCAACGATTTTGATATGTATTACTTGATGCACTGGCTTTTCTTTGATTATTCAAAAATTGAACATTTTTCCATATGTTTCATTTCTTTTTTTTCTTTATGGATTTATCTATTAATGCCTCCTTTTTTTTCAAGGAATGAGTAGGAACTCCTTTTCAACATTATTATTTCTTGTAAAAAGATTGAATAAGAGCAAGCTGAATTCAAATGATTTGTGTGAAGCTGTTTGTTAAAGTTCAATTTCTATATTCATCCTACCACTTTACTCCTAAGCACAATGCAATGTGGGTGGCAGCATTGTCCTGAAGTATTTGTCACAGCTCTATGAATGGATGGGTGAGATTATCACCTTGTTTTTCATGGTTAGCTAAAACTGAAGGCTATGCATACAACAATTAAAAAAAAAAGGAACTGAATGTGCAGATGCCTCTATTTTTAGACATCCTATATTATCTTGTGTTAATTATTCTGTTCATATCTATAATAATCAATAAAATTATAATATTGGAAGAAACCTGGGTTACATTTTGTGGTCATGTATATATATAAATACATTGTTGTGTATGTATATAAATAAAACAATTAGAATTAATCAGTACCTGTCCTCCTAAATCTGTGCATTTCTAACATTACAACCAGCCTCTTGAAGTTGCAGTCACATACGATTAGCATCGGACGGTGCCTGGCTCACTTTGGGAGCCAAGCTAAAGATCAGTTTGCTCCAGAAAACAGACCTTGGCCTCCTCTCAAGAGCTAGGGCCAGAAGAGACCATTGCAGGCAAAGAGGACATGTCTGGTAATCATAATGCCTTAGTTGGTCCCCAGTCTGAGCAGAAAGAACCTTAAAGAAGAGTTAATATCTGAATACAAAAGAAGAAAATGAAATGAAATGACTAAACCTAGTCACATACCTAGAACAGAATCGAGGTTTTCTGAGTGCTAGTCTAGGGACCTGCTCCACACCACTTGCTACCTTCTTAACCTTCTGTGAGCTATAAGATCTATAATATGCAGAGGTTTATAAATTGAAATCTGTCCCCTTATTTGGGATAGAGTAAGAATTATAAATTTACAAACCAACTACAATAAAGAGAAGTTGAAGAAATGACTTAAACCTGCTCAGCTCAAATCACTTTTATTAAAACCCTCCTTGTAGGGGCACCTGGGTGGCTCAGAAGGTTAAGAGTCTACCTTCGGCTCAGGTCATGATCTCAGGGTCCTGGGATCAAGCCCCATGTCAAGTTCCCCGCTCAGCAGGGAGTCTGCTTCTCCCTCTGCCTCTTCCTCTGTATTCTCCTTCTCTTTCTCTTAAATAAATAGATAAAATCTTAAAAAAAAAAAAAAACAACAACTGCAAATCCTCCTAGTAGTTGGTGACTTTCAAAATGTCTTTGAACGTAATATTATCCCTAGTGGATCCACAAATTATATTAAAAATGATAAAAGTTGGAGTACCTGGGTGGCTCAGTCAGTCAAGCATCTGACTTAGGCTCAGGTTATAATCTTAGGGTCTTGGGATTTGGGCCCAAGTCTGGCTCCATGCTCAGAGGAGAGTCTGCTTCTTCTTCTCCCTCTGGTCCTCCCCATCTTCATGCTTTCTCTCTCTCTCTGCCTCTCTCTCTCTCAAATTAATAAATAAGATCTTTTTTAAAAAAAAAAAAGAACATAAAAGTTAAAGGCACCTGGGTGGCTCAGTTGGTTAAGTATCTGACTCTTGATTTTGTATCAGGTCATGATCTCAGGGTTGTGAGATCGAGTCCTGCCTAGGGCTCCGTGCTGGGTGTGGCGCCTGCTTAAGATTCTCTATCTCCCCCTTGCTCTGCCCGTACCCCCACCTCTCTCTCTTTCTCAAAAAAAAAAGATAAAAGTTGTACATATTTGTGAACTGAGAAATAAGCATATATAAAAGGAAAATGATAGCTCTGTTCTACTAAAGACATTATGCTAATTTAAAATAACACCAGCCTAATAAACTAGTTAAATAGTTTCAAAACCAAACCTTGAGACAGCACCTTTAAAGATCTCTAAAAATTAATTTCTATATATATACTTCACAGGCTTCACAGTCATAATTTTAAAAATTTTAAAATAGGGCACTGTATTAGAAATGCAAAAGTATATTTATTAAAGTATAATATTTGATCAGAAAATTGTACTACAATTCATGTTAAATGGTTTAAAACAATAATTGATAAGTAATAATTCATGCAGATTTACCTGAAAATCCATAGGTACCATGACAGAAAAATCATCAAATGTTTCTTTTAATTTTGTAATTTATTGTTCTTATAGAAGTAATGGTCACTCATTATAACCAGTGAAATGATGAAAAAATAGACTTTTTCATTTCCATCAACAGTAATGTATGCTGACTGCTGGCGTCTTTCCACAACCTTCTCCCTGATCATATAAATATATAAGCTAACTTATACATAAGGGTTTGTTGTTTGTTTTTACAGAAAATGGGATTCTATTATATTACCCTTGAATGTTCTTCTTTTGCAACATTACAGTATGGATATTCTTACAGGTCTATAACTTATAGTCCTAATTAATTCTTTTTAAGAATTGTGTGATAGTACATGGAATAAATGTATTGTAATTTATTCAGCTGACCTATTAGATTATTTCAAACCAAAATTGAAAAGTAAAATAATCTTCAAAATGAGAAATGCATGCAACAAAACAGACATGGATAGATGTAAAAGGAAGTAATAGCTCATGTTTTTTTTTAATAGCTCATGTTTTAACACTTCAGTGCAAAAATTATTAAGTATGTAACTCTGCTACTATATAATATTCAGGTAGAACAACTTATTTTACCCCCAAACAAACCAAAGGTACATTTATCACAGCTTTATTTAATTATATTTTTAATCACTATATTGAAGTATGATTAACATATAATAAACTGCACTAATTAAAATGAAGGTTGATAAGTTTTAACATGCACTAAAGACATCACCACAATAAAGATAATGAACAAAACCATTTCTCCCAGAAGTTTCCTCATCCCTTTTGTAATTCCTTCATCTCTCCAGATTTATCCCTAAGTAATTCACTTTTTTTTGATGCTATTATCAATGGCATTGTTTAATGTCAATTTCTGATTGTTCATTCCTGATATATAGAAATGCATTGATTTGTACACCAATCTTGTATTCTACAATCCTGCTAAGCTCGCTTATTACTCTCAGTATCTTTTTTGTAGACTTTATAGAATTTTTTTTTACAAGATGATCATGGTATCTATGAATAAAGACAGTTATTCTTCTTCGTTTCCAATCTAGATACTCTTGTCTTTCTTGCCTTATTGTCTGATTAGAACTCTAGGAGAATGTTGAATAAAAATGATTGGTAAGTACAATTCCTTGAGCTGTTAGGGGAAGGCAAGCAGTATTTCATCATTATGTATGATGTTAGCTAAGTGTTTTATGGATGCCCTTTATCACTTTGAGGACATCCCTTTTCTTTCCCAGTTTGCTGAGATCTTTTTATCAGGAATGGATGTTGAATTTTGTGAATTGCTTTTCTGCATCAATTAGGATAACTATATAGTTTTTTCCTTTTTAGTCTGTGTTTGTGTCCCCCAAAATTTATATGTCAGAGCCCTGCCTCCCCCAATGTGACTGCAGTTGGAGTTAGAGCCTGTAAGGAGGTGATAGAGGTTAAAAGAGCGCTTAAGAGTGGAGCCCTAATCTGATAGGACTGGTCCCCTTGTAAGAAAAGGAAGACATACAAGACCTCTCTTTTTTTGCTACATAAGGACACAGAGAAAGTGGCCATCTTCAAGCCGGAAGCAAAATTGGCTGGCAGCGTGATCTTGAACTTCCTAACCTCTGGAACTGTGAGAAAAAAATTTCTGTTGTGTAAGCCACCCAATCTATAGTATTTTGTTACAGAAGTACAAGATGACTAAAACAGTGTGTTAATATATTGAATTTCCTTCTTTAATTTTTAAATGTTAAGGTTGCCTTAAACCTTGCTCTCCTGGGATAAATATCACTTGGCCATGATGCATTGTCCTTTTTATATACTATATGATCAATTGGCTAAATTTTTCCTAAGAATATTTTCATCTCTGTTCATGATGGATATTAATCTATAATTTTCTTGCCTTGTAACACTTTTGCCTGCTTTTGGTTCAGAATATTAGCCTCATAGAATAAGATAGGAACTATTCCTTTCCCTCTGATTTTCTAAAACAATCTGTGTAGAATTTATATTATGCCTTCCTTAAATGTATAATTCATCAGTAAAGACATCTGGGCGAGGAATTTTCCTTATGGTAAGTTTTAAATTGCAAGTCCATTTTTATATCAAATTTAGGGGTATTGAGGTTATCTATTTTTTCTTGAGTGAATTTTGGTAGTTTGTATTATTCGAGGAATTTAAACATTTCATCTAAATGGTCAACTGTATTGTTAAAAGTTCTATCTGTAAAATCTGTAGTGATATCAATTCTCACATTCCTGGGGTTTATATTTTCTATCATTACCTTGGCCAATCTAGCTGGAGGTTTATCAATTTTACTGATCTCAAAAATTAGCCTGTAATACCATTGATTTTCTCTATTGACTCTATTTTCTAATTCATTGATTGCCTCTCTAATCTTTATTATTTTCTTTCTTCTACTTTATGTTTCATTTACTGTTAGCTGAGGCCCTTGACCCAAAACCTTTCTTTTGTCTAATACAAATATTTTATGTTAGAAATTTCCTTCTAATTAGTGGAATAGCTACATTCCACAATTGTTTTGATATTTTAGTTTTCATTCAGTTCAAAATATTCTATTTTCTTTTTTGACCTCTTCTTTGATCTATATGTTATATAGAAGAGTATTTTTTTTTCCAAATGTTTAGTGGTTTTCCTAGAGTCTTTTTGTTTTTACTTCTAACTTAATTCTACTGTGGTCAGAAAACATACTTTGTATGATTTGATTTCTTTTACATTTTTTTAATTTAGTTGTTCTGTGGTGCAGAATGTGGCCAATCTTAGAAAATTTTCTCTGTGTACTTGAAAACAATGTGTGTGCTGTTGTCTACTGGAATGCTATATGTATGTCAATTAGGTCAAGTTGATTGACAGTACTGTTCTAGTCGTTCTAATTCTCTATCGGTTGATGGAAGAGGAGTTAAAGTATCTCTGAATATAATTGTGGATTTGTATATTTTTTGTTGCCGTACTACCAGTTTTTGTTTTATGTATTTTGAAGTTTTGTCACTAGATACATAAACATTGAGGATTGTTATGTCCTCTTGATGAATTAGCAGTTCTTTATTCTTCTTGTTATTTCTTGCTTTGAAATCTATCTGAATTAATATAATCATCCTAGCTTTCTTTTGATTAGTCCTAGCATAATTTATCTTTTCCCATCCTTTTCTGTGTAACCTATTTGTGTCTTTATATTTAAAATGGGTTTTTTATAAGCCACATGTAATTGGGTCTTGCTTTTTTATATGACAACCTCTTCCTTTTATTTTTTTTAAAGATTTTTTATTTATTTATTCACGAGAGAGGCAGAGACACAGGCAGAGGGAGAAGCAGGCTCCATGCAGGGAGCCCGGCATAGGACTCCATCCTGGGTCTCCAGTATCATGCCCGGGTTAAAGGCAGTGCTAAACCCCTGAGCCACCTGGGCTGCCCAACCTCTTCCTTTTAATTGGAATATTTAGACCATTTATATTTGATGATTATTGATATGGTTGGGTTTTGATATACCTTATTGCTCTTCATTTTCTATTTTTCACATATGTTGCTTGTTCCCTTTCTCCTCTTTATCTTCTGAATTAATTGGGTTTTTTTTTTTTGTGGTTCCATTTTATTTCCGTTGTTGCCTATTAGCTATAATTTGGTGGTTTTTTATTTTAGTTATTGTTCATGGCTTATCGTGTACATTTTTAAGTTATCAGTTTACCTTCAACTACTATTTTGCCACTTCACAGAGAGTATAATAATCTTATAACAGCATACTTCCATTTTTCCTATCCCTATTTTAGTGCTGTTGTTGATGTATTTTTTCTTCTATATAAGTCATAAGCTCCAGAAAATATTTTGTTATATTTACTTAAGTGAACTTTTTCAAAGTTTTCAATATTAAAAAAATAAAATATTTTATATGTAGCCATATAGATATCATTTCCGTGGCTCTTCACTTCTTTGCATAGATCCAAGCTTCTATCTGGTATAATTTTTTTCTGCCAGAAGGACTTCCTTTACAAGTATAAATCTGATTATGTCACTCTTCCACAAAAACTCTTCAATGGATTCCAATCACATTTAATATAAAACCCAAAATTCTAACCCATGACATATTGGATTCTACATGATCTGGTCCCAGGCTACCTTTCAGATTTAATTTCTCCTCTTACTCGTACCTTAAGTCTTCTTCAGTCACACTGGCCCCCTGCCAAGTACATGCTCCTCTCAAAGCTTTTATAGTTGCTCTACCATTTATCTGGAGCTTTCCCCAATTTATCACTTGTCCTGCTCTCTCATTCCATGAAATAAATCTCCTCCAATATCACCTCATCAGAAAGGACACACACACACACACACACACACACACACACACACACTTCATTTCTTATGCTTTATATTACTTTATTTCTTTTCAGAGCACATAATGCTACTTGAAGTCATATTATGTTTTTGTTGATTATCTCTTATCTCCATCATTAGAATTAGGTTCCACAAAGATAAGAATTTTGTTGTGTTCATCCACCTATCCCCAGTGCTTTGAAAGTGGTGCCTGACACAGAATTGGCTTAGAAAAAAATTGCCCTTCAACAACTGCCGGAGTTGATTCTGATAACCATTATTATCTTATATCAAACAAATTAGGAAAAAGAGGATTTAGAGTAGGCTGGATTCTGGAAAGAATTCAAGAATAATACATAAGTTTGGCAATCTTGAACATGCAGTTCCTTTTCTATTAATCCAAATAAGCTAGCTTTTAATTTCAAAGCTGTAATTAAGTACCTCAGGGCAGTAGAGGGTAAAGAACAAAGGACAAGAGAGCCTTGTTTCTTCTTAATTGCCCCTTCATCTCCTCCAAACCCTACACATTTACTGAGTATACAGGGGCACTAGGAAAGAGGGAGGGTAGGGTGAGGGGGATGAAGTGCCAAACCTCCTTGGAAGAAGGAGGGAGCTGCCAACCTACCCACCCCCCACCATCATAACCTGACAGCTTCAAACAGATTTGAGTCCAAGGATTTTGGATGTGGATAAAGTTTGTAGAGCTGATTCATGCTTGAGAGGCTTGTTCAATTATTTTATCCACTCAACCGGCTATGAATTAAGTGATGACCCAGCTGAAGGACCCAGCACCAACATCTTCTGTAATATGGCATCTACACCCATCTTTTCTGTGCTCTGGGTCCCCTGCTAACACAAAGGAATATTATTTAGAGTTATATTATTAGTCCCTAACTTATGCTTTATACTTAATATTTTTTGGCTTACACCATTCTCAGTCATCATTTTCTATGACATACAGAGATGAGTTTATGCTGTATAAATTGTGTCTAATGCAAATAGCGTCCTATTTTATGTTTTTTTACCCACAAAAATATCCATACTTATAACCATTATAAAATACTATGTAGTAAATTTGGGGTAGGGTTCCATAAGCAAGAATTATCTCCCAAACTCCTTTTACTACATTATGTTTTCATAATTTATATATTTCAGAAGTGTTATGCAAAATAACTACAAGACATAAAGATACCAGTTTTAGATTGGAATCCATTTTCTCTATGTTCCAGAAATATTCATGATTATAAGAGGAGTTAGATATTTTGATGACCCGTTTTTGTTTATACAGAAATAATCTAGAACTATTCCTATACAAACCAGTTTACTCATGAGATTATTTTGAAAATTAAAGATGTAAAGAATTTAAAGAATTTATGTAAAGAATTTAGCATATAATAGGCAGTAATAAATATTAGGTATCGTTGATTAATAAGTGATGGCAATCCATATAGATAAACCTATCCTATGCAGATATTATAAAATGATTCTCAAGACACTCCTTCCAATTTCCACAAACCTAAATTACAAGGAATTGTCAGTCAAAACAATATACAATATACAATGGAGGACAATAGAATAAAGCAACTTTTTAGGTATAACAATAATTCTATTATTTCCTCAGTTTATTCTACAGTGTGAGATTAATAGAAACATCTTTCATTGATCTAACAAGAATGTACTGAGCATCTAAAATAGACCAGGTACTGAAACAGTATCAAACAACACAGGCAAGTTCCCTGTTCCCGCTGAGGTTCTAAATTATCATGAAATAAAAGTATTAAGTGCATGTCTTACAAATGTGATGAATATCAATAAGAAATATAAGCAAATAACTGGCTCTTAAACTAAATTTGATCTGGATCAAGAAAGGACTCACTGAGGAAATGACATGACTTGGTATTTTACCTAGATGTATAAAAGTGCATTTCTTTAGAGATTTTGAAATACGAGGAACTGAAATTTCAAACTTACATATGTGGTTATAAAAGTCATCTTAGGGACGCCTGGATGGCTCAGCAGTTGAGCGTCTGCCTTCAGCTCAGGGCGTGGTCCTGGAGTCCTGGGGTTGAGTCCCGTATTGGGCTTCCTGCGAGGAGTCTGCTTCTCCTTCTGCCTATGTCTCTGCCTCTCTCTCTGTATCTCTCATGAATAAATAAATAAAACCTTTAAAAAAAAAAAGTCATCTTAAGCAGTAGTTAGAAACTGCAGTTGCCACCTGATTATGGTACATAATTAAAATTACCTTGGGAAACTCCTTAAATTACCCCCTAAAATTCAGTATATTTTGTAATATTCATATGTTAGTGACAATATTGAATTTAACTGAGCTTTGTGCTTCTGAAAAACAGCAAAGGTTAAGAAATCACCTGTTCCTTTGTATTCTAGGAAATGGAAGGGTAAAGAAGGACCCTTCCCCACATGACTTAAATAAAAATTATAGGTGGCCCCCAGTTACCTGGAGTGAAACCAGACAATGTCCCCCCAAATTCCCATTCTTTGTTTCATAAATGATCAGCAGAACTGCTCATCCCCACTGATCAATGTGAACAGATGCTTCTTTTTTATTTTTAATATTTTATTTATTTATTTGAGGGAAAGAGTGCATGAGTGGAGGGGAGAGGCAGAGAGACAGGGAAAAATAGGTTCCCCTGCTGATCAGAGATCCTGATATAGGAGCTCTATCCAAGGACCCTGGGATCATGACTTGAGCTGAAAGCAGTCGCTTAATGGACTGAGCCACTCAGGGGCCCCTGAACAAATGCTTCTTAAACTTTGGTTAAACCCTTCTTCTTTCCCAAGTTTCCTGAACTTGGGCTCACTCTCATCCTGAGCCAACAGACAACATTCCTCAAACAGGCTGGTCTCAGGGTAAAGCATTCTCTGAACTACCATCGGATCATGCCTCTCATCCACTTCTCTCCCCCTAATTCTTTCCAGCCCATTCCTCTTTAAAAAATAAAAACCAACCATTTTTTTTCTCACTCTTGAGATGCTTGCCTTCCCCAACTCAACAATAATCCTTTCAAATTAAGTCCTTATTAATCCAAATTTGTTTTTTTTTATTTGACATTAAACACTGGAGCCCAATACAGAACCTCTCAATAAGTACAATACAATCAAGTTTTACTCCAGCATTTGAAGAGTTTAACATTTTCTCAGTTGTTCAACAGATAAAATATTTTGTTAGCAATGGGGCACAAAAACATACGTGCCTTCAGACACTGTAATCACAAAGCAAGATACTGGCATAATAAAAGCTCTGAAAGTAACTGAGATTGAAGTTACAGCATAAGCCTGTCTTCCCTCCCTGACTCCTGCCAAAATATGTGCTCACTGAGTGGGATGGCTGATGGAAATCCCACCCAGATCTTTTTTCCTCCTTTTCTTTCCTTTCTCTCTCTCTCTCTCTCCCTCTCCCTCTCTCTTGTCCTACATACATACATATAGTCAAATTCAGGTAAGTGAAATATTAGTGGATATGTCTTTTCCATACTTTAAAACACTAAAAAATAGAAAGGGAGACAAAAGAAACAAAATGAAATGAAATCTCATCTATTAGGAACTCCTAAGAGGCTGCGTCACTCTGAAGTATTGAAGATTTGCTCTCTTAAATCTCTTTATAGAAATTTTTCTGAATCGCATTGCATATCTTATTGCTTTCTTCAACAAAGTAGTCTAAATATAACTTAACCTTTTCTTAAATGATGTACAATCATCATTGTTTGAAAATGAAATTCCACTCTAGTGTAAAGTAATGATGCCTGCATGGCCTACTGTGGTGCATAGGACTATGTACTGCTGAACTTCGGTGTTCTTTCTCCTCCTCCCCTCTCCCCTACACCCTCCTTCTCCTCCCACTCTTTCTCTCTTCCTTTCTTTCTCTTCCCTCTCCTCCCCCTCTCTTCTTTCTCCTTCTTCTTTAATGGCTACTGTCTCCTTTGAGTTGCAAGAGGCCCAAGATTTTTTTAACCTCTGTCATTTCATTTGCCTATGATAGGAAACTCTTCCTCTTTCAAATGCTGCTTTTTATATGCTTTAGATTCTGGAAGAGGTGGAGGAAAGAAAGAAATTTCCGTACTTCTAGGACCTGTTCCAGAGTGTTCCAACTCTCAGGGTAAGCTCCAGGAACTTCTCTCTGTGAGAGACTATTTATCTATGAGTAAATTGTGTAAATTTTGGCATTTTGATTTTGTTGTTCCCACCTTGGCTGTGCAGAGCTCTCTTTATTTCCTGACTTCCAGCCATGTTCCAAATGTCAAAAAAAAAAGTAAAATATACAGAAAAGAACATCTTAGAAGAGCATCGTGATGACACGGTGAAAGCTGTTTTTTAGAGAATTTGAAGGAGCAGGCTGACAGATCATATGAAATGATTTGACTGGAAAGAGCAATTCCCTATTAAATTTCCAAATCCATATTTTTTAATAAATAGAAAGATCTGGAAATGTCATTTAATGGAAAACAAACACCAGACTTGGAGCAAAGTACTTTGTTCAAACTAAGGACCTGTCATGTATTAGCTGTGTAACTTTAAATAAGTGATTTTTCTATACTAATTTCTAGTTTCTCAACTATAAAGTGGGAATAGGAATACTTGCTTTACACATGACAATGCTGCTGTCAAGATCAAAAGTAGGAACATATTTTCAAAGTGGCTTCTAAACTGTAACAGTATTAAAAGTAAATGGTCTATCTAGCTAACACCATCTGTCATGGACAAAATATCTATTTACAAGTTTTCTGTGACTCAAACCTAGCATATCCTCCATATCCATGTCCCTAAATTCCCTGATGATATAAGCACCTAGAGCAGCGGTTCTCAAATATTAATTGACACAAATCATGTTAACATGCATTATGAAATGCAGATTCAGATTTGGAGGCCTGGTGACCAAATGGAGATTTTCTTAACAAGCTTCCAAATGATGCAAACATAATCCACCTGGAGGCAGTTTGCAACTGGTCTGGTATTATGTTAGAACTGCAAAATCCTCAACCTTGCCCAGACCTATAGAAATAGAATTGACATTTAGCAAGATAACCTGGGATTTGCATGCAGCTTAAAGTTTAAGAAGCATTTTCATAGTTTATAATAGTGACGCTCAAAGTTAGACATGCAAATTCTCAAACCCTCCTCCACCTAGACTGCAGAGGTCTCAGAGGGAAATGAGGAACAGATTACTAGAAACTGGAAGAAAGGTGATCCTTCTTATAGAGTGGCAAAGAATTTGGCTGAATTATGTTCTAGTGTCTTGTGAATGATAGAACTTTTGAGCAGTAAAATTGGACATTAGTGGAGGAGATTTCTAAGCAGAGTCTTGAAGGTACAGCTTGGCTCCTCCTTACTGCTTTAATAAAATTTGAGCAGAGAAAGATGAATTGAAGAAGGAAGTGTTAAATATATAGGAACAAGAACTTGTAGATTTGAAATACTCTAAACCTACTCACATTGCAAAAGAATGAAAAAGCTTGTTCTGAAGAGAATGCTAAGGGTATGGCTGAGCAGCCACTTGATAAAGAGATCATAGATGTGGCTCATGGATTTAATCAGTCATCTCAGCAGAAGCCAGGAATAGAGATGGGATTATGCCAGCAGAGATACTGCCAGTTTGGACCAAAAGAACAAAGTAGAATAGAATGAAGGAAGTCTATCATACTTCTGGAATTCTATAAGGATGCAACCCTTGAGCTATTTGGCTATAAACATGCTTTATCCTTCAAGAAAAGAGAAAAATGGCGCTAATGGAGATTCAGAGATCGTCAGGGTCACTAACTCAATTTCAATAAGTCAGATGGCCTCTGCCCGATATAAAGATGTGACCCCTGATTAAGGTCCAGGAGGCAGGGCATCAAACTAGAGAGGATTATTCTCAAGATTTAAGATCTAATAGAATTTGCCCTGTGAGGTTTTGGACTTGCTTGGGATTCCTTCCTTCTTTTTCTACTTTTTGGAATGAGAATGTCTATCCTATGCTTCTCCTGTCACCATACTTTGGAAGGACATAACTTGTCTGGTTTCACAGGTTCACAGTGAGAGAGAAGAATTTTGCCACAGGATGAATCATACCTCACGTCTCACCCATATCTGATTTAGATGATATTTAGGTGAGACTTTAGAATTTGGAGTTGATGCTGGAATGAGTTAAGACTTTGAGGGCTGTTGGGATGGAATAAATATGTTTTGCATGTAATAAAGATATGAATTTGGGGGGTACCAGGGGAAGAATGCTGTGGACTAAATTGTGTCCCCCAAATTCATTTGTTGAAGTTAGTCAATGTGACTATATTTGGAGATAGGGTCTTTCAGAGGTGCTTAAGATTAAATGAAGTCTTAAGAAAGGGGCCTTAATCTAATAGGATTTGGAGTCAGAGGAAGAGATTTCCCCCCCACCTACAGGTATGTGCAACAAGGAAAACCATGTAAGAACATGATGAAAATTCAGCTATCTGAAAGCTAGGAAGAGGGCCCTCTCCAGGAAATGAATCAGCCAACACCTTGATCTTGGACTTCCCAGTCTCCAGAATTGTGAGAGGTAAATGTCTGTGTTTAAGCCATGCAGTCTGTGAAATTTTGTCATAGCAGCCTGAGCAGACTAAGTCAGCAATCAGGAGGGAGATATGATGAGGTGTGAAGGATGAATAGGAGTTAACTATGTGAAGGGAATAGAGGAAGAAGACAGTTCCAGAGGGAGGGAACAGCATATGCAGAGGCCTGGAGGTAGGAAGCAGCAAGGCACATTCTCAGGGGACTAAAAGAAAGAGGATTTAGCTGGGTAGTGGGGCAGTGTGCAACATGATCAAATTTTAATATTTAAATATTTAATTTATTTGGGGGGGGTATGTGCAAGCAGGTGGAGGGGCAGAGAGAGAGGGGGAGAAACAGAATGTGAAACAGACTCTGCTCTGAGCATAGAGCCAACACGGGCCTTGATTCCACAGACCTCAAGATCATGACCCCAGTCAGTTGGGTGTCTAAATGTTTAATTAAAAATTATAAAAATTAAAACACCCAGGTACAGGATCAGATTTTACATTTAGAGAAGAATGGGGAAAAGTGCAGGTAGACAAAATAGATTGTTGTGGTCTCAGTGAGATATAATGGTGACTTAGGCTAAGGTGTTGATGGTGATAGTGATAAAGCTGGAGAGAAGTGGATAGACTCAAGGGATATTTCAGAAGGAAAATCAATAACATTTAGTGGTAGATTAGATGTGGGGGAGAGAGAGAGGGATTATCAAGGATGTACCCTGGATTTTTGACTTGTTCAACTGGATAAATGATGCTGCCATTCACTGAGCATTTAAGTGCTGTGTCTGTTAAGATACAAGTAACATATGCAAGTTATATAAGTGAACTCTGACTAAGTGCAAGAAAATGGAGAAGAGATGCTGTGATGAACTCAACCAAATCAAAGGCTGCTGGAGCACAAGACCCAGAAGCCAGACAGGAATCAAACCACGTCCAGAAGTCCAAGAATCAGTGATAAGAAGAAGTGGCTTTTGACAAGAATCATCTGGCCAGAATACCCCGGACACTGCAAGAATCATGCCACCATAACCAAATATGAACCCTCATCCCATCTTTATTTATATGCTCCATTTTCAAATTTACACTCCAAGGTAGTAGTCTATCTGGAGAACTCCAGATAATGTCTCTTCCCACCTCTAGTTCCATTGTGATATATATTCTTTACCCCGAAAGCTAAATTTTAGGACTAACCATCAGTGATAAGCCATATATATTAGACTGTAGTATAGAGTAGTATAGAGAGAAGAACTCTTCACCAAACCAGTAGATTTGGGCTGGAGAAATAAAATATGATCTTAAGGGACTGTTCTTCTATTTAAACACTGAGGATTCTGTGATCAATTATTCAACTGGCAAAGATTCCCATAGTCACCCCCATTTTATACCCTGCTGCCATTATAGTAGCAGGCATCATTCCTCCAGTGGTGAGTGACCTATCTGGCTTTTACCATCTTCGGGACTTACTGTTCCTACTGAAATCAGAAAACCCATTTCTATTTTAGCTACTCCCATAGCCTCTAAAGGATAACCTCTACACCCCTTTTGCGATATGCCAATGGATGTCTCAAAACCCTAGTAAATGGAATGTCTTCTAGGATTGATTGAAGAATGTATTTAATGGATAGTTGAACAGGACACCTATGATAAATCGAATCCAGCATTCCAATCTCCCAATTATTTGAATTATTTTCTCTACATTATTCTAAGACATTTCTGACATCTCAAGTTCATTTTTAAGTCTAGTTTAGTGTTACCCAGACCAGCTTCTTTCCATCATACAGTATCAGGAATTAGGAATCTCCTAAAAGTGAACTTGTATCAATAATTACATTCAGCCTAATTTAAAAATGTCCATTTTTGGTCATATACATTTAAATTATCTTATTATATATATTCTCCAAATTATTGCTGATGTGAATTGGTAATGTCCTCTAATATTTTGATGTCTAAGCCTTCTCTTTCTGGATTTCACTTTTATAATTGGTATCCTGGGGCTTTCTGTGTTCTAACTCTGAATACAAGTCTGCAAATAATTCTAATTCCCTCTAGCAGCATAACTGCCTCATTTAAGGGAATAACAGTAACACGTTGATTCCATAAACTCTTTGTATCTTTCTAACAAAGCTGTCCCTTCCCCTTTTGTTATTAGCTGAAGGAGACCAGTAATGCTTTCTATTATTTGCAATCAGAAGCATCTTATAAAACCAAAGAATTTAGAACCAGGAAATAGAGTATTATAGAAAAGCATGAAAGCCTCTTTTTTTTTTTTTTAGATTTTATTTATTTATTTATTATTTATTTGAGAGAGAGAGGGGCAGAATTAATGACAGAGATAGCAAGAGAGAGCATCAGTGGGAGGGAGAGGGAGAAGCAAGCTCCTCACTGAGCAGAGAACCCAATGTGGGGCTCAATTTCAGCACTCAGGGATTATGACCTGAGCCAAAGGTAGATGTTTAACCAACTCAGCCACCCAGGCACCACTGTATGAAAGCACCCTTGATGTTATCGGAAGATAATCTGAAAGCTCATGGTATACAATGACCAAAAGGTAATTAAATTATCATCTTTAGTCACTTGCCCTCTGGTACCCAATAGGGATAAAATCTGGGGGGACATTGTTGCCACTACCAGTGAAGGATTTGACCAAGTCAGTGACTATGGGTAGAAGTTAGGTTTTTTTAAATAGCATCAGAAATCTTTAAAAAAGAAATAAATTCAAATACCTAAGTATTTGGCTCATGGTATGAACTAAAACCTGGGAACATCTGGTGACTGTTCTAGAAGTGACTATTCTAGTTTTGACTGAAATAACCTTTCATCTCTGGCAAAACCTAGGCCAAAATCAGACTTTCATCACTCCCAGCTTAATGTCAGAGCTTAATGTCCATCTATCTAGTTCTGACATGCAAATAAGATAGTGAACAAGTGGTATCAAAAGAATTTGGATGAGAGCATAAGGAAAGACCCCTCCCAAGTAAGTACCCTTGTCTTCAAAAGCAATCCCTACTTTTCTGACTAATCAAGCTTCAGAAACCAACAAGAACCAGATCATTCTGGAACTCCTAGTACCATAGAGGATCAAAAACATCTTTTAAGAGGAATAATTTGGCCAGAATCAGTTACTTGAGAGACAAAGAGGCAATAGGAAAGGCTATGTGCTATGAACTGGCTGTCTCGACATGGAAGAGGATGAGGATCAAACTCTTTTAGGTTCAATTATGGAAGGTGGAAAATTTCATCTTCTCAGGACCTGGAAAGGCAATGTTGGAAGGAGAAGAGTCTAAGAAAAGAGGCAGATGTCAATTAGAGATATGTTGAGATTGAAATGTTTGAGACATATGAAAAAAAGAAGCAGGTAACTAGATCTACAGATCTAAAACTGTGAGAGGCCCAGACCAGACGTATTAATTTAAAAATATCTTATATATTGAGTTGCCCGAGTGGCTCAGCTCAGTGTCTGCCTTTGGCTCAGGTCATGGTCTCAGTGTCCCGGGATTGAGCCCTGTGTCAGGCTCCCTGCTCAGCCTGCTTCTCCCTCTTCCTCTGCCCTAACCCCCCACCCCTGCTCATGGTCTCTCTCTCTTTCTCTCTCTCTCAAGTAAATAAGTAAAATCTTTAAAACTATGTATCTTGCATATGTATGTTAAATGAAGCAATGGTTCTGAACGACAGTAAGTAGAAAGAGAGTGAAGATAAAGAAGATGTGGAATTCCAGCACTGAGCCTTAAGGAGATGCCTACATTTAAAGGCCAAGAAAAGGATGAATAAGCAAGAAACAAAAGAATTGATCAGAGGTGTTGAAAACCAAGAGATTGTTGTGTCACAGAAATCAAGGGAAGGATGTTTCAAAAAGCATTGTTGAATGCTTCTGAGATGTGAAGTCAAATGAAAATTTTAAATGATCTCAGGACTTTAGGATGTGGAGGACATCGGTGACCTTCATTAGAGCTTGTTTTCATGGAGTGACGAGCCTAGAAGCCAGACTGGAGTAGGTTGAGCAATGAGTGGGAGGTGAGGAACTGTAGACAGCTGGTGTCATTAACAACTACTTGAAGAAATGTGGCTGCAAAGAGAGAGGACAGAGTAATACCTGAAGGGAGGGGAGGGTTTTTGTGGATTTTTTTTTTTTTTTTTTGGTCTTTATAGTTGAAGAAACTTTATTGCATTTAAAATAAAAAAGGAAGCATGTAGAAAGCAAGATTGAATATACACAAGATAAAATGAATAATATGTAGTATAATATTATAGAGAAAAGAAAGAGGCTTTGAAGTCCAAAGCACAGGGGGTGGGTTAGTCTCAGCCAGGAGGAGATAGTCCCTCTGTTGGAAGAAGATGGGAGACCCTGTGCAGAAATGTATATTTTGTGTTTGAAATAGAAAAGATGAGAGAGTGCTGAAAAGTTGGCTGCTATTTTCTCTGTAAAGGAAGAATAGCATCTGCTGAGCATGAAGGTGCTAGAGTTGAGTTTTTCAGCCTCAACATTATTGACGTTTTGGACCAGATAATTCTGTGTTATGCGGGTCTTTCCCGTGTATTATTAGATGGTGAGCAGCACTACCCCACCCCTGTCCTTCCAGCTATGACAATCAAAACTGTCTTCAGATATTGACAAATATCCCCTAGGGGCTGGGGTTGGGGGGCAGAATCACCCCCAGTTGGGAATTACTGGGCTAGAGAGAGTAGAAGAAAATGGAAAAGGTCTGAAAGTGTTGTGTCAGGTGGGATAGTAAATTGACCAAGTAGATTCAGGAGGCTCGAAGGGCAGTCTCCAGGCCCAGTTGAAGTTGTATATGGATCCCGGTGCAATCAGTCCGCCATATTGTACTTTTTCTACTAAGGACTGGCAGCTGGGGCAAAGGCACTGAAAAGGTAGAGATTTGTGTTTCCAAGGGATTGAGGTTTTTGCCAGAGAAATGTGACAAAAAGACAGAAGGACAAAAGGTTTATAGGATATTGGCAAAATATTTATTGAAATTATGAATTACAGAATCGAAGCAGGTTGAGGGGCAAAGGGCAAATGAAGAAATTATCTTTTTAAAGAAGAATGTTGCAGGGGGGCCCAGGTCGCTCAGTTAGTTAAGCATCTGCCTTTGGCTGAGGTCATGATCTCAGGGTCCTGGGATCGAGCCCCACACCTGTGGGCTCCCTGCTCAGTGGGAGTCTGCTTCTCTCTCTCCCTCTGCCCTTCCTTCCACTCATTCTCTTTCTCTCTCAAATAAATAAAATCTTTTTAAAAAGAAGATGTTGTAATAAGTTTAAAAGCTAGAAATGAAGTTTTGGCCTAAACACCTCTGACATCCACAGATAGACAGACATGTGTGCCTGCACACACACACACACACACACACACACACACACACACATACATATTTATTTCAAAAAACAGTTTTACATCATCACTTTTTCCTGTGTTAAATTAAGGACATGAGAATAAATAAAAATAATGAGTTCCATTTACTTTGTATCCCAATTTCAACACATTGTTTCTGTGTTCAGTTTCTCCTGAACTTGATCTGAAAGCTGCTGCAATTTTACATTTGCATTTCAAATTTCCAAGTCCCTTATTTTGCTACAGGTAATGCATAAACAGCAAGGCACTCATGAAATGACAAAGGACTCTGTTTTTACTTAAGATTGGTCACTAAAATGTCTTGAAAGGCTGTTGTAGAACACTGCCCAGAATTAAATCTTTGTTTTTTAGAAAGACCAGTAACACTGAAGAAGGAAATTAACCACAACAAAGTCTATTTTGAGGAGTAGAAAGAACCAATAAGCCAATTTCTTTTAACTGTAGATACCATGTGAGTGGTAAGGCAAAACAAAACAACAATAGCCAAAAAAAAAAAAAAAAAAAGCCAACAATCCTATTTTAAATTGAACTAAAAACTCCCAAAGAGGAAAGCAATTCATAACCAAAACTAAAAAGTAGGTACATCTTTTAATCAATCAAACCGGGTTTGGGTAACCTGAACCTGCAGAAAAAGAGCTGAAGCAGTATGGAGAACAGCTAATGCTAAGAAAAGTTCTCTTTGACCAGTTCAGATAATTCTTTCTACATGCCAAATTTCTGTAGCTTGAAAAAGAAATTGTTTAACTGTTTTCCATTTATGTGTTAAAAATTCTTTTGCCTTTAGATGTATGTTTTCTAACGACAAGGAAGATGTAAGATATATTAAATATGATTGTGAGGAGGGAAGAATTGGTTTCCTTTTTCCTTAATTTCTCCCCAAATTTTTGCAAAAAACATGTCTCTGCACTAAAATAGAAGTTACCACATTTTAATGATTTGGCATCAAGAGGAAGTAGAGAAATAGGTGGTCAGCATAAACAGAAAACTGTAGTGACTAGAAAGAGAATCAGTGATAAAACCTCTTCCATTTCCCATTGTTTTCATGTTAGCAAATGCATTACACATCTGCTTTCAAGGTCAAGTGGGAAAGAGGGGTATTACTCACTACAAATAGTTTTTAAGGGCAAGACGGAGGAGAAGGGAAGAAAACCAGAAGAAAAAAAAAGTTTATTGGAACATACTGAAAGGGCACACTCTGCTGCTTTATGAGACATGAGCACACTGTTATTGTAAAAATTTTTGGTTTTTCTTCTTTTGTTGGTCCATATCTCCTAAGTTTTCTATAGTAAATATGTTTTATATTTGTGATAAGAATATAAAATTGTAAAAATATTAAAGGCAGAATCAATTTAAGAGGGAAAAATTTAAGTTTAATGGGAGTATGAATACTATAAGAAAGCAGAAAATTTTTAAATTTCTCAGGATGTCCTGATTTTTACTATTTCTTGAAGGCATTCAGCATACTGGTTTTTATTTTGGTAGGATTAACTGAACACAGAAGAGCCATATATTGATTCTGCTATGAATTTGATACTAGGTCCTATTAAATATCCATAATTTCTTTACAAAATTGAATAGTCAGTTCTTCAAGATATTTTTCAGCCAAAGATATTGCTGATGACAGATAGGTAGATAGAATAAATACAAATTCTATCTCTCTCATCTTCCCAGTGATTCTTGCATTAGAATTCTCATCATAGGATCTCCAAGTACTTAATAATAATTAACTAATATTAGTAAATAATACTATTATATTAATACTCAATATTATTTTAATACACACATAGTATTTTATTGAATTTAATATAAGTTAATATTGAATTAATCATAACAAATATTTAAATATATGATATAATGATTAATACTATTGATTATTAATAGTTGTTATAATATGTTATAGTTGTGGAACATTTTCTGATATGCATATGATATATAATTTGATCTTCACAACAACCCTTTCAATTAGGAGTCCCCATGATTTTACAGAAGAAATTGAGGCTAAATGTTTGAATAATCCACAGAAATGAGAGCTAGTTTTAAAAATAGGTCTTCTGATTCTTAATCTAACTCCTGTGCCCCTGAATCATTTTGCTTAGTTTAAGCTGCCTACTCTGAGCAGCTTAAATTCTCAATTCTCCTGTAAACATTTTGGTCACTACAGTGCTGTGAGGTACAGTTAACTTAATAGTAATTTTCCACACATCAAAAAATATGAAAGCTATTACTTGTCTATGTTTTACTTAATAGGAAAGAGTGTGGAGTATAGAAGTGATTCATAAGTTAAAAACATTCCCTTGGTTTGACTACTCAATAAAAGTATGTATTTCTCAAGCTGAGGAACTGTAGCATTTTCCTTGTGGTCTTGAAAATGTTTCCTGACTTTATACACTCTACTTGCTACTTTTTAAGCTTAAATATTTAATAGTACTATTTAATATGATATCAACTTTATTTGTTATTTTTATTTATTTTTGCTTAAGCTATTCCATGGCTCTTGAAAAAAGATTTCTTATAAACTTGCTCTGAAAGGAAAACATTATTTTTTTAGTAGTTTTATTTAAATATAATTCACATACTATAAAATCCATACCATAAAAATCACTCATTGAGAGTGTACAATTCAGTATTTTTTAACATATTCACAGAGCCATGCAACTGTCATGACAATTAATCTTAGAACATTTTTTTCATCTCCCAAAAGAAATCTCTCACCCTTTAGTGGTGACCTTCCATTCCCATAGGACCCCAGCTCAAGACAATCACTAATTTACTTTCTGTTCCTATGGATTAGCTATTCTGGACACTTCTTTAAATGGAACCATAGCATATGTGGTCTTTTGTGATTGCAATCTTTAACTTAGCATAAAGTTTTCAAGGTTCTTCCATGTTGCGGTTTGTGTCAGTAGTTCATGCCTTTTTATTGCTAAATCATATTTCATTGTATGGATGTACCATATTTTATCAGTTGATAGACATTTATGTCGTTTGCACCATTGGCTGTTATAAATAATGCTGCTTTGTGTGATGAATAGTGCTATTATGAATAGTCATGGACAGATTTTTATGTACACAGATATTTTCATTTCTCTTGGGTATATACTTAGCACTGAATTGCTGGTTCATTTGGTAACTCTATATTTACCCTTTTAAAAAACTGCCAGACTATTTTCCAAAGCAGCCACACCATTTTACATTCCCACCAGCTGTGTATGTGAACTTAAAACACTTTTGCAAGGAGAGGGAAATGATGATGCTACACACACTTAATAAAAGGTACTTAAGGGAACATTATATATAGCCTATTAGTTAATTGAAAAGTTTCACAAATTTACATTTATTTCCTAACTTTCTTCTTATAGTCATTTATTCTACCTTATGAACTCCCATGGAATAAAAGAAATTAGCTCTAGGATTACTTAAGTAAACTAAATTCCTTATAATGGCTACTTACTTTTAAGAATATTGAAATTAATTTCTTGATAGGGATATATGTGAATTTCAATTTTAAGAATATAAAATGGTCTCTCTTTGCCACATCTACTGCAAGAATAAAGTCCATTCTCAGCAATTAGACTGTTGACATTCCAGAAGATATTGACATCACTCTGAAGGGACGCACTGTTATCCTGAAGGGCCCCAGAGGAACTCTGCAAGAGGACTTCAATCACATCAATGTAGACTCAGTCTCCTTGGAAAGATAAAGAAGAGACTAAGTTGACCAATGGTGGGAAATGCAAAAGAACTGGATGCTGTTCCCACTATTGTAGTCATATGCAAATTATGGTCAACGTGTTACACTAGCCTTCCATTATAAGATAAGGTCTTTGTGCACTCACTTCCCCATCAACACTGTTATTCAGGAGAGTGGTTCTCTTGTTGAAATCCAAAATTTCTTGCATGAAAAATACATCCACAGGGTTTGGATGAGGCCAGGTGTTGCTTGTTCAATATCTTAAGCCCAGAAAGATGAGTTAATGCTTGAAGGAAATGACACTGAACTTGTATCAAATTCAGTTGCCTTGATTCAGCAAGCCAACAGTTAAAAACAAGGACATAAGAAAATTTGGGGATGGTGTCTAGGTTTCTGAAAAAAGAACAATTCAGCAGGCTGATGAATAAGATCTAAGTTGTCCAGCCAGAGAAACAGCAAGATGCCAGATGATTTTTCAGACTTATTTGTGATATTTTAAAGATGCAATAACAGCTGGATTGATTTGGGGCTTTTTCTTAAACCAATATTCTTTCCAATTTGGAAAGTCAGCCATTCAGAAGTCATTTGTAGTGTGCCAAGAACAGTAACAGAAATAATAGAACAGGAGTTTTTTTTTTTTTTTTTTTTCCAGTAAAACTTCATGAGAGAAGTGCTTTTAATTTGTTTGGGTTTTTTTTTTTTTTTTTTTTTTTGATGGAATATTAAGGGTATTTCAGCAAGAGAAATATGGTACCAGCAACAGGCAATACCATGTGGCCGTTCATCATTGGATGTAGAACTTTTGGGGGTGATTTTGAAGGTATCTAACTTTGCAGAGGCGTGGATTTGAATATTTGTGAGGTCAGTGTGCCTGGGTCACTTGTCTATATACCAGTAGCTTTCTGTGAAAAACAGGTGAGGAGTGGAACAAAGTGATAAGCCTTAGTAAGGTTAATTTATGTTCATGATAAACGTGGTTGTTGTGTCCAAGATCCTCTCAATCTTAGTCTCTACCCTCCCTCAGCCATTTATTCCCATATGCTAGCCCTTGATATTTTTAGAAACTGACAACCTTTCCATAATCTCCTAATTCCATGTGTCATTTTTTATTTTTTTTATTTTTTATTTTATTTATTTTTATTTATTTATGATAGTCACAGAGAGAGAAAGAGAGGCAGAGACACAGGCAGAGAGAAGCAGGCTCCACGCACCGGGAGCCCGACTTGGGAATCGATCCTGGGTCTCCAGGATCGCGCCGTAGGCCAAAGGCAGGCGCCAAACCGCTGCGCCACCCAGGGATCCCCATGTGTCATTTTTTAAATATGTTACCATGCTACAGTAATTTAGCAGTGGTTCCCCTCTCCACCCCCCCTCCCGCCACCCCACTTCCTGCAGTTTTCCCCATCTCACTTGATGGAAACTCCAACCTTCCAATTTCTCAGGCAAAATAACAACATTCAACCTTGATTTCTTTTACACACCACACATTCAATCCATCAGTAAGGTGCAGGCTTTGCCTTCAAAGTAAGGTGTGTTTAAAGACTTAAAGAAATTAAGAAAAAGAGCAACCACCTAGAATATATGGAGAGAACTTGATTTAAAGTGAACCAACTGGATTTTTTTTTTTAAGGAGTTAATCGGTATTTGTTGAAACTGGAAAAAATAAAGAAAGAATATAAAATGGATGACAAGTTTAGGCACTTGATATTTCATTTCTTGTTCATTACTGTTCAAGCTATGATAGCATCATAATAGTGAAATAAATTATACACATTTCATATGTAGGAGAAACTGGAAACCTAACAATCTCAGTGGATGTTGGAAAACTATTTATAATCTAAGAGCCAGATTAAGTATCTCAAACTCAACACATTTTAAGTTTAGTAATTTGTAGAAACCCTACCTGCCAGTTCCAGACCATTAAATCCACCAGATTTGTGGGTCATTAGTTTGGAATTCTTCCCTTCACTTTTCCTATGTTAATTTCAAAATGTCCCTCTCTTTCCCACAGTCCAGACCAGTATTCATTGTACTAAACAAATAGACTACTGGTTAAAAAAATTCAGCAGATACAATTTGTTCAGGAACAATCTGCAACATAGATCTGCTTTAACCTTAGCCCCCAGTGAATTTACCTATTGCAGAATGCTCCAAGTGAACTTGAAAAATAAGCTCAGTGGACAAAGAACCATAGCTGAATTCCTAACCATTTACAGAAACCCAGGCCTAAGACAAAGTTCTGCCTGGAAGGACAATGTGCAAGTCCGAATATGTAGTGCAAACAGCACAATTATTTTGCAATGAGATTGGGAAGCCAAGTGCTGTTGTGTCATAGTTGTAGATCATTTCTCCAAAACAGGAACAAGCACATGTGGTTTCATTTCATTTTATTTCATGAAAAAAAATTTCAGTTGGGCAGAATAATGTGTTGTGACTTTTCTCTTCTGGAGTTTACTTGGTCTTTCTGGAACACTGTATGATCTTTTAAGGGACAGAGAATGAATGAAGAGGGGGTTTTGTTTTGTAAGAAAAAGAGATTTCTTTTAAAATGTATCTAATGAATTTAAAACTGAGGAAACATTTTATACTTTTCTCTGGCCATGGAAAGAAACTTTTTCCTTTCCTTTCACTCAGTTGAAATAATATACTCCCCTCAAGTCATAAAATTCAAAGGTTTTTATATACAAGGGCTCTTTTTGCCCTGAATCCTTGGTTTCCTGATTCTTCGTGCACTGAGCAGTAATATCATTCTTCTCAGTTTGAGACTTTGCCATCGTTCACATTTTCTAAAGGCTTAAAGGACTATCAAGTCGGTTAGTTGGCAAACTTTTGGGTCCTATTTATATAAAGATTGGAGACACTTGTAGGACTCTCTGCCTACCAAATCTGAGGCTGTTCCTCTGACTTTTCTCATGGATTTTACTTAAACAGAGTACAGAAGTTGGTAAGTGACAACCATGTGAAGAACCACATAATCCTAAATTTCTTGCTTACCACACTTTTCTGGTTCTTCCTTTTAAGAATCCTCTAGACACGGTTCTTTGACTACACCAGACACTAAGTCCCTTTTTAGGAAAGGAGAAAAATTGAATTAAATTTCTTGAATGCCTATTGTGCCAGACACATCAGTTATATCATTTAATCTAAGAGCCATAGCAATGCTACAGATGAAGAATGGGAGATGTAGAAGGTCAGTGACTTATTACCCATGGTCACACAGCCAAGGACATGCATGTCCTCTATAATAAATCACTCTCTCATTCAAACTTTTGCCCACTTCACTCAGAAAAATCTCTCCTTGTACTTCTCTCTTTTAGTCCTTTTGTTAATCAAGTCAAAGCAAAACAAAGCAAAAACATCCTAAAAGTAATTCTAGTGATAGACTTGAAACCAAAAGAAAACTTTATGTAATGAAGGAAAACTATACCTAAGAACTTCCATGAACCTTTCTGACCTTGAAAGCAGGTTTAGAATCTTTCTGAAATAATCATTCTATTTCCTTTTCTTTCAAATAAATGTTTGTCCTTAGGCTCCAACATTCAAGATAAATAAAACACTTTCTAATTTAATGCTACTTTGATTACTACTAGCATTGCAACAGTGTTTTTCCAACATTTTTTTATTCCCTAGAGTATTAGATCTTTGTAGAGTAGACTACAACCCAAAAGCACCATTTATAACTTTGTTTCTATGGAGAGGAGCACTCTGAAAGTTCCAAAGAGCTAATGTACAAATACTCAGTGGAACACAATGTTTTTAAGTTGGGGACTGCTCATATTTATGAAATGAGTGTTTAAAACAAAAACAAATATTTTAACAGGGACATGTAGGGACAGAGGGGTCTCACTGATTCAGCCTCTTACCGCCCCCTCCCACACATACACAAAGATGATTGGAGTCCTATAATCTATTATACAGCCAGTTCCAAAGTAAATTGAGGAATGGGAGAAAAGAACCAGAGATGTAACTGTAGCTCGTGAAATGACCACAAATATTACTGATAGTTTATTTAGTAACTTTGGTTAATTCCTATCTTAATAAACTTCATGTAAAATTCAGAGTTGCCCAATTGGGGGGAAAAAAAAGAACTATTTTTTTTTACATATTACATTTCTTTAAATTTTTTTTTACATTTTTTTAAATAAAAGCCAAAACCAAAAAAAATTTTAAAAAAATAAATAAATAAATAAATAAAGGCCAAAACCTATTCTGATCTGAAATTTGAAGACAATTAGAAAATCAGCAACAGGAAAATGTTATCAGAAATCTGATGCGTCGGGTAATTTCAGTAGTTACACGTGTATGTTAAGTGTGTTTCTTTTGTTATACTAGTCTTTATTTTAAAGTAAAAGAAAAATTCTCAAAAGTATTCTTCTGAAAACTTCTACCTAAGACCTTCTAGAAACTTCCTATTTAGAAATATTTTTGCACTTTAATTTTTTGGAATTTACAACTTTATAAAAATATTCATTCACCGTACTTTTTATAAAAACACTGTCACTTCCCCCGCCCCCGTAACTCTGTTTATAATTATTATTGTATTTAGTCTATGGCCATACCACCCTGAACGCGCCGGATCTCATCTAATTGTTACTATATTTACTTTTCAGCATGTTAATATAAAAGATAAATGAAATATTATTTTAAAAGCACAGAAGTCCAAGCAACCAAATGACTTGGGAATTTTTGGTTGGATATCTCTAACCAAAACCAGCTTTAAAAAACTTAGTTGACTCTAAAGATTTTATCTTGAAACACAAAAATTCACAAATTCTGAAAAAAAGATACAGAGATGTAAGCATTGGAAAAGAAAAAAGTAAGAATTAGGTTTGCAGGCAAACTTGCAAAAGGTGCAAGGAAGTCATACGTCAGGACTAGCTGGCCAACTTAGAAGACACAGCAAGTATTTAAACAGAAAAACCACACAGAACTACTAAAGTTGCTAAATTTGCATTGGATTATTCGTAATGAAAAAACAGCAGCTCTGTCACCATCATTGTATTCACAAAGATCATGACATATCTTCAAGTAGATGTGGTGGGTGAGTATGGATTTATGGGACACAGTCAAGGTTTATTATTTGGGGACCAGAATGGTCACCTGTACTTTTGCTTTATCTCAAGATATAGAACATCATTTTCCCATCTGTGGAACGAGAAGTGCTTATGGTATTAAAATCAGGGCAAAGTGTCGGATTTCACTTCAACAAAATGCAATTTCTAATTTATTGACCATCCGGTATTCCTCCTCTACCATGAATATACAGGATTTTGTGTGGTTATTTTAAAAGTTTTTACATGGTTAATTTAGTTGGTATGTCTCTTTAAATACCTTTTCTCTTATTATTATTATTTTTTTTAATTTGCTGTAGTCCATATATGAGCACTCCCACATATTTCTCATCCTACCTAACACAGACGACTGTCCCCATGTAAAATAAATCCTATAATCAGCCACCCATGCTATTCTCTTGTTTAACAAATCATTAAAGCCAGGCTTCATTCACATTAAATCTCTGTTTTATAAGAAACATAAGTATTAATAAAGTAATCTTAAAGTAACCTTCATAAATGGGAGCAGAAAGAAACAGCAGTTACTTTAAAAGATGTAAAAACTATAGATAAATCCAATTTGAAGTTTTTAGGGGAAAAATTGTCTTTAAGACTATATGCTAGATTTTTAATATTTCCACTACAGATGTTGGGTTAAATGTCCACACTGGTCTGGTATCAAAATTCAAGAGTGCCGGAAGTAGAACTAGGTCTATACCCGCCCCCCCTTCAACACCCTTTTAACATTGGCTTAAAAGTAGTTTTTATTGCCTTTCTGGAATACTAGTATACTATTTTTAAATTAAAGTTGTAAAATATTTCTGTGGGTGTAAGAAATAATTCCTTTCCTAAAACATAATAATTAAAGTAATAAGTCATTAGGGGAAAGATGATCATAAAGGGATTACCTTTTAGGGCATTAACCCTAATTATTACCTAACTAGCCATGAGGTAACTGAATTTTAAAGCTGTTGAAAGTTAACACTATTATTTCACACCGATCCAGACTTTTCAGCCTATCCACAACTTGCAAATGTAGTTTGGGAAAAAAAAATTACCATTTAGTTTTTTAAAAATCGTTTTCCTTTTTGGTCCTTCTAAACTTTGTTACCCTGCTTGGATATGCTGCACTCTTCTGGGCAGAGAATTTCATAGCAGTTATCAGAATAACCGAGCCCTAAGACCAGTCTCCTCAAACAATCTCCCTTTACCAGAAACGTTGGAGGTGTAAGTCCTCTTACACAAAACAGATGCACAACAAACAATGACGATTTAAGTGAAAACTGTAATAATGACTTCTGATTTAATTTTGCGTCTTCTCGCACAGTCTACACCTGAAACAACTGTACCGGAGGCACCGTCCTGGAAACTGCCAGCTGCTTCCTTTGTTTTAAAAATGGCAAGCAGACACAGAGCTAAAAATCAACGTTTCCAGAGAAGGTTGGGGGGGGGGGAGGAGGAGGAGGAGGAGGAGGAGGAGGAGGAGGAGGAGGAGGAGGAGGAGGAGGAGGAGGAGGCATAGACGACTTCTAACAGACCAGCTTTCAGAAACGAGAAGTCGGTAGTCAACTTTTTCCTGATAACGGGGGGAAAAAAAATCACAAACACATTTTGGAAAATAATGCTGTCTTGAAAACCATCTCTGTTGGACCAGGTCCTTACTTCCCTGGAAGTAATCACACCCATAGACTTCATTTCAGCACAGGGTTCACATGTATCACTCGAAGCTATGGGCATAAAGCTGCCTCCTTCAAATGGAAAATTTGACCAACCCCTAGGAGATAAGTGAATTTTGAAAGTGGGAGTGGGTGGGGGAGGTACACAACTTTTTTTTTTTTTTTCTTCAAGTGGGTGGGGAGAGGATGCAGAGCAAGCATCCTAAGCAACCACAGAACGATGAGTATCTTAGGGCATAAAAGGATGTCAGCCCGGAGAGCTCAGATGTTCTCGCCTCGCAGCTTCTCGACGGGGGACTTTTGCTCGGACCGCTGCCGGGCCCCCGGGGAACCCCCGCCCTGGGTAACAGGCGGGAAGGCGCGGGAGAAGACACACGTTGGGAGCGACCCCGCGCCGGGGAGGGGTGGGGAGGGGGTGCGGGTGCGGGTGCGGGGAGGGCGCCTCCGCGGCCAGCCAAGGCCAACGAGCCCCCCTTGCCCCGGGGTCGCGGGCCGCGCGGGACACGCTGCAGCACCGCCAGCCTCGCGGGGCCCCGCGCGCCTGCACGGCCTCCCCGCCCCCGCCCCGGCCCCCGCCCCGGCCCCCGCCCCGGCCCCCGCCCCGGCCCCCGCCCGGGCCCCGCGGGGGCTGCGCTTCCCGTCAGCTCCCCGCCCCCGCCCCCCCCGCGCGGCCCCCTCCCCGCCTCGGCCCCGCCCCCGCGGGCCCCCGAGCGGCGCGCGATTGGCCGGGCCGCGCCGTCACTCTCCGGCCGCGTCACCGCCCCCGTCTCCCGACGCCCGGCGGCCGGCGGCGCTCCCAGTGCGCGCGGGGCGGCGGCGGAGGGCGGAGGGCGGAGGGCGGAGGGCGGCGTGCGGCCCGGCTCGCTGCCACTCGCCCGCGGGTCGGCGCGCTAGCCCGGGCGCAGCGGCCGGCGGGGCTGCCCGGGAAGCCGCGGCCGAGCCGGTCCCCAGCTCCGACATGCGGGGCGGGCGGAGTTGAGCAGCCTCCCCTCCCCGGGACCCGCGTGCGCCCCTCCTGCCCCGGAGGCGCGCTGCTCCCCCGCGGAGGCGCGGCTCCAGGTGCGCGCAGGACACCCCCGCGCCCCGGGGCCCGGAAACTTCGCCCCAAGTCCAAAGCGTGAGCTCGGAGGGCGGGGCCCGGGAGAGCCGTGCCGGGGCAGCTGTCCCGGCGGCTCGGCCGGCGCGGCCGCGGGAGGGCGGGGACCCGCGGGAAACTTTACGCGCCCCGCTCGCGATGACATTTCTCCGTTTGTGTCCCCGCAGGGGCCGCGGCCGGCCGTGTGCCGCGCCTGCCTGCTCGCCGGAGGAGCTGCCCCTGGGCGGAGACCCGGAGAAGAGCCGCTGCCCCGGGGCGTACCTGCGGCGCAGCCCGGGGGCTCGGGCGGCCTGGATGCGCAGGACGCAGCCCCGCGGCCGCTGACGCCGCGCGGCGCCGAAGTTTGGCTGCTGAGCGGCGCGGGCGCCCCGGCGGCTGCGGGGATGCCGGTGGGCGGGCTCCTGCCGCTCTTCAGCGGCCCCGCGGGCGGCGGCCTGGGCGGGGGGCTCGGCGGCGGGCTCGGCGGCGGGCTCGGCGGCGGGCTCGGCGGCGGCGGCAGGAAGGGCTCGGGCCCCGCCGCCTTCCGCCTGACGGAGAAGTTCGTGCTGCTGCTGGTGTTCAGCGCCTTCATCACGCTCTGCTTCGGGGCGATCTTCTTCCTGCCGGACTCGTCCAAGCTGCTGAGCGGGGTCCTGTTCCACTCCAGCCCCGCCCTGCCGCCCGCCGCCGACCGCAAGCCCGGGCCCGGGGCGCGCGCCGAGGACGCGGAGGCGGAGGGGCGAGCCCGGCGCGGCGACGGGGACCCCGCGGCCGCCCTGGAGGACAACTTGGCCCGGATCCGCGAGAACCACGAGCGGGCTCTCCGGGAAGCCAAGGAGACCCTGCAGAAGCTGCCCGAGGAGATCCAGAGGGACATCCTGCTGGAGAAGGAGAAGGTGGCCCAGGACCAGCTGCGCGACAAGGCGCTGGCGAGGCGGCTGCCGCCGCTGGACTTCGTGCCCCCGGTCGGCGCGGTGGCCCGGGAGCCGGCCGACGCCGCCGTCCGCGACAAGAGGGCAAAGATCCGGGAGGTGAGTGCCCCGTGCCGCAAACCCGCCTTTCCGGGAGGGAAAGGCAAACCCTTGAAACTCCAAAGACTAACGTTGCGGTGTCTGGGGACGCGGAGGTAGGTGTTGCGCTTCCTCCAGGTGCAGTGGCAAAGGCTCCTTCCTTTTCCTTCCCCTCCCCCTCCCACTATCCTAGTAGATGTGGCCAGTTACGAGCTGAGGTCGGACCCCCATGCTTTTACCTGCGTGCCCTGGTAAGCGTGAACCGCGAGAGCAGGTAGTAAGTACGTGGGCAGGTGAGGCGCTGCGCAGACCTCCGCTTTCGCGGGCCGCTGCGCGCCGAATCGCCCCTGAGGACGTTGGCAGTGACGGTCCCAAACCGCCCCCTGTGAAGGCTTGGACGCGCCTGGAAAGGGAAGGATGAGTGCAAAGGCAAAGCATTAATCACGCAGGATAGAAAGGTGCTAACAGCGAGCCAGCACGCCCCGGCCTTGGGTCACGTGGCCTCGTCCTGCCAGGTGACATCCTGTGTGCACTTACACATTATAGAGGTGAAACTTGAGAACTTCCTATCAGAAGGGGGCACACTGTTGTTGGCATTCTTAAAAAACGAAAAATTCAGAAAGCCGGACCTCCTGTCTCTTGCATTTCTCGTGTAGTCAGGGAAAAAAAAAAAAAAAAAGAGTATTTTATGGGATGCAACAGGTTGGCCTCCGTGCGGCACAGAGATGACGAACTTTAATCCAAGACAAACGTGGACTTTGATAAGCCTTCCATCATTTAGTGCTTGTAATTTACAAGGTGGCACCTGGAGCATAAGGCTACTTCCCCGGCTTAAAGCTGAGGGGGACCTGGGAGGTCATTTAAGAGTGTCAGTTTAAAGATGACATTTGAGGAGCCCAAAGCTCCAGAATCAGTTAGTGACCAAGTCAGGACTTGAAGCCAGAACTTCCTCCCTGTCACCTGTCACCAGTCCCCAAGGCTCTTTGTGGACACGCTTCCTTCCACAGCTAGTGTCCTGTGTGAAACTCCGCCAGCCTGGATTTTTAACACGATTCAAGAGCTGTAGGAAACGTATTAAGAAGCACTTCTTCCCAAGTCCCCTTGCTTCCGATTTCTGAAATGCATTATAAAGTGGAAGTAGTATTTTGGCATTTAAAAAAAAATTCAGAGTCTCCGTGAAAATACATTTTGTGTTTTGCCATTGGGTAGGTAATCAGAAGAGGAAGCGTTCTCCTTCTCCCGTTTTCAGAGAGTAAACAGAATTTTGAGTTGGCGAAGAGGTGTTTAGCTTGAGTAGCTGCAGAATGGAGGCAGCTTGATTGTTAGAGGATTTGTGACTCTAGTATAAGACTAGATGAATTTGGTTAAGCTGTAATTGAGCAACTTAAAGTGGATTTGGGTCCCTTTCAGTTTGCCCTAGACCCACAGAGGTGCCTTCATCCTCCTGTGCAGATAGCTTCCTTCCAGTCCATCAGCTTTTCTGCGTTGGGACCCTCCCTCAAGGCATAGAAGCCCAGACTTGGAGGAGTGGATTTTATGCCCTCAGACAACTCTGTCTAGGAGATTCCCTTCTCCATGAAATCCTGTCAGGGATACCAAACCAGGAAAGTGGATAAAAAGCTCAGTTTCTCACCAGTTTCCCTCACCTCTTCATCTCCCATCCTCCTTAAAAAGATCCAAACAGAACCCATAGGTAAATTAACCCCAAATCTCTATGTTCATGTTTTCCTTACATTTAAAACAGTGTCATTGACACATTTCATGCCTCTAAATTCCTATGAAGCTGCCAGTTAGGGGCGGATTACAGTTGTCCGAGGAAATTATTTTAAACACTAAAGATGCAAGAATGTTGAAAAGCTATCGGTACCAACCAATAGTGATTAAAAGTGCATTTAGAGCAGAAGCAGTGGGAATTCAGGACAGCACATTCACAGTATGCCTATCTGCCCCTATTAGATCCGTGTTATCTGTCTCCGTAAATCAAAAGGTCTTAATTAGCCATGTAAAGAAAATTTATGTAGCCTTCTGTATCTGTGTGGTGCTAACATCTTAGCACTTAGATGTTTTGAAACTGCCCAGTCTTGCATAAAGTGGTGGAACTAAATGTGTTCTTTAAAATTCCATGTTGCCGTGAGAACCCAAAAAAGCTAGCATTAATTAGCTTCAGTATTTAGTCAAAAGCTAATGGGAAGAAATGGATTATGGTTTTTCATCAGATTAGTTCAGGCAGATGTGTTCCTTTGTAAACCAAAAAAAAAAAAAAAAAGTAACTAACTCCTGCTACTCTAAACTGTGCTGAAAATGCTCAGTTTTAGAAAGGAAAGAGTGGTTACCTATTGTGACTAGAGCACAGCACTTTTAACTTCACACTTTTATATTTAGTTTCTGGTACCACCATGGACTTTTTGTCATGGACCAGTGGGTCTTTGCCTTGTTTTTGATCTTTATTATTACTGTATTTTCTAGTTCTCTCTATATACTTAGGTTCTCTATCACACTTGAATGTACTAACAGTTTTATACCTAAAATTTAGAAAGTATGGGCAAGTCTAACATGTTGAGAGCCTAGACTATAATTTTTGAGCCAAACATTTATTTTGTAAATTTGGTTTAAAGACAGCTAATACTATTTTTATATTGCCAACACAATTGTGTTACTGATACTTTGGTAAATTTTTAATAAATTTGTGCCTAGAGAAGACAGTCATAATTTCAAATAGGATATTACCTAGCTCCTTTCACAAAAAGGTATTACGTGCTTTCCAGTACTAATTTGATGGATGGTAAATCTTTGACGTAAAACTTAAAATTGAAATCAAGAATCCCCCTGCCCCCATAAAAACTTGTAAATAAATCAACTCCGGAATTTCCCTGAATTTTTGTTTTCACAAGTTTAATCTTTTTAAAACTGTATTCAGGTTATCTTTAGCATTAAAAAGCAGTGTTAAAAATAATCAAGGACAGAAGTTAAAATAGCACGATGAAACTTTTAAAAGAATAGTCTAGTTTCTCTTCTATCTTAACCCTTTTTTAAAATCAGGAAGCTTTTTACTTTTTTTGTGTGTGTTTTGTGTTTTGTTTTGTTTGGAGCCTGTACAAAGAACTTGGCGCTGTCCTTTAGCATTAGAGCCATAATATTAATTTAGAGGATGAATAATTTTGGTTTTCATCTCCTGGAATTATGGGGAGTCATAGGGGCTGAAGACAAGTTGTCAGAGGCGATTCCTCCCTCCTCAAGCTGGAATCTCTTACCAACCTAAATGGGGTAGGAGTGAAAGGGCTGACAGTCAGCTTTGGGTCTCTCAGGTAAGGCTTTAGACTTGGTCAGCCATGGAGGTCATGGTTGTCTTTAGGTTTCTCAAAGCATTCTTTAGTTTCTTATTCCGGACCTATTTATATGATCATAAGTTTAAAGAAAATGTTCGTATTGATGGCTAAAGGTTAAAATATATTTTTATGCCTTACACTAGCCTTACGTGGTTCTTGCGTCTGTCATTTATGTCAACCATTGGTGATTAACCCTTTTATTTAAGGTTAGGAATAATCTACCATGACACACTAATATTTTTATTTTGAAAACTTTCAATTTATTTGTATGGATAGTTCTGGCATGGAAAATCATATTTGCAAAATAATAAAAGCCAGAATTTGAAGATCTGGCTCCAGAGGAACTTAAATACCCTTGGGTTACCTCACCTGTTCTGCTCATCCTACTCTGAAACATACCTGACGTTGACAATAGGCAAATGCAAGATTCCCTCGCTCTTAGGTCTTTACCCAGAACATGTAGGTCGAGTATTTCTAAAAATTTTTTCTCTTTAGTGAGTAAAGGAATAAGTTAAGATTTCAACAGTGTGAGTGCTAGAATAGATGCTGACCGTTGAACTTTAATACATGAAAGCATGAAAAGATTGTTAATGGATGATCAGTTTCGTTCAACTTAATTTTTTCTAAGCTATTGATAATTTGAGGGGAATATTCTCTTTCCCTCTTATCAGGTAACTTAAGATTCATAGGCCTTAGAACCTAGTTAAGGCATGAAAAGTGGTAAAAAAAAAAGTGCATTTTCAAGTCAATGCTTCTGTATTTTTTAGGGGAGCTGGTAAATAAACCATCCTGAGAAATTTATCTTAGTATTTCACATGTAGAATAAGTGCCTTTGTATGAAATCTGAGTTTGTTGGAATTCAGTAGAAAATATTCAATATCTATATTGAATTATTCTATAAAGCTGTAGTAGCACAAATTCTTCAATAGAGTTTAAAGTATGTGTCTCAAGGTCAGAGGGGAGGAATATCAGCAGATCAGTGAGTGATGAGAGAGAAATAAATATACGTGGGTAGGTCAGAACTATGCTGGAACCTGCTTCTACTCCAAAGTCCAATAGAGAACCCGTGACCTGTTAAGTTCTTTATAACCTACAAAACCATAGAAATGTATATGTTTGTCAAAGATAAGTTCTGATTGGTCAAAACAGGATCATCTACCCCATGGATTCCAGAGATACTATGAAATGCTTTTCCCCTAAGCAGACAAAAATGGTAAAGGAGTAATCAGTATTTGGTAGTTTAAGGAAGAGATTCTTTCTTTGGCAAAATTAAGTCATGACTTTTCTTTCAGTTCTTAGCCTAGTGTCTTGTTTAGTGTTACATAATTGAACCACCTCTAATCAACACCCCCTTAACCCTCCCTCCCAAACATGTTTAAAAATCCTTTACACAATCTATACAGATTTTTTCTGTTACCAACCATATTCCATAAAAATTATAACCCTCTGAATTTTAAGAGTTAATGTACACTCTAAGTCATAAAGTATTGTAACTGTATGCGTCCTTAGAGATAGTTCAGCTTGCTCATTTTACGGGAGATGCAACTGAGGCAGAGATTATTCTGGAAATCACATTAGAGTTGAGTTGAGGATGGAAGCCCAATCCTTGGTGAGTGTTGCTCACAATCTTAACATGGTTTGCCTCCTAAATAAAATGCCACAGAAGTATATAAATGGACTGGCCATATTCATTATTTGCAGACTCCAATGTAGAATGAGTACAGAACACAACTCTGCAGTATTATCTGACCTTATATTAGTTAAGTTATATTAACTCTAGTCATTCATTTTAAAATCTCATTAGTGGCATGATTTAGAAGACCTCTTCGTTTTGAAGCCACCCAGGAAAAGTTTGATATGACATTTTTTTTCCGTTTATAAAGATCTCGGCAAGAAGCAGAGGCATTTGCAATCATTCAGTTGGACATTCTTTACAAAAAGAGGTGGGGAAGCAAAAGGGAAGAAGAAGAGAAGAGAGCTTAGGGAAGAGGAGTGTGACAGCATGGGGGGAGCTCTTTAAACCATAAACGTTCATAGTCTTTTGACATTGTGTGATGTATGACAGAGGAATTGACAGCTAGCCTGGAGGACTATATTTTTTAAAAAGTAGACATACGTTTAAAAATTACAACAAGCTATGGGCTCTTTATAGTAGGAGCACAGGTCTCCCAAGTAGGTCCTAGAGAGTCTTGGGATGCCCTTGACTGTTTGGGCCTCATCCACTTGCTTGCAGCACCGTGGTGTAGTGTGGTGTGAGAAGGGCTGGTGTGGAGGCAGGTGACCAGGACCTGAATCTCTTCCATTTACAAGCTTTGTGACCTTAGGCAAGTTGCAATTGAATCTTTCAGAGCTTCAGTTTTCTCATTTGTAAAATAAATACGGTAATGGGCACCCGGTTTTGAATGTGATCCGTCCACAATGGAGCACTTAGAATGGTATCAGGCAGGCCCTGAATGTAGGATAAATGCTACTTGCTGTTATTACTGTTATTAGTCACTACCTAAAGCCATCAACCTAAGATTACTTTGTTTTATAACCTTTGGTAAATCAGGAAGTGGATAATGAATTTTCAAAAAGTTACCAAAAACAGTTCCAATTCCATTTGGTGCTTAAAAGGATACATTTCCAGTTCATCAAGATGATCTTTCCAGACAGCTATGATTTTATTGTGTCACTGTCAACTCTGATTTTCTCGGATTCCTTCCCAATTCCAAAAAAATTGTAGGTACCTTGAAAAAGATATACCTCTTCAGCTTCTCCACTTCAAGGATTTGATAATTTGTCTCTCTGATAGTCAGAGGTTCTTGTTCCTAAAGTGCTACCTTCTCATACTAATCCCAGTGCTTGACTTACTTCCTTGGACATTGAAACCGCTCCCCGAAATAGAAAGAGAAGTTGAGTAAAGTGCATTTTAACCGGTTTTATCCCTGGAGGAATGTTTTTAAGAAGTGAGAAGAAAATTATTTCAGACTTGACAGAAGTTTACTTAATTATGATCAATGCTGTACTCAGAGCTCAGTCGATCACCTAAGAATCAAAAGTCACGTACGTCAGTTGTACTTTGTAACTCAAAGATGTTGCCCATCTTTGAGAGCCGTGAATGGAGATTTATTAGGGTTTCCAGCCCAGAAAGACCTCTGAGATCCTGAAGCCCAGTACTCATTTTCCACATGAGAGACGGGGCCCAGCGAGCTGTGACTTCCTGAGATTTCCCCCAGTGCACCGGCCACGTCAGAGTGGGAACTACCTCTTAGCCTGAAGGCCGCACTCCGCCTGTGATTTTTTGACTCTAATGAGAACATATGTTTTGGAGGCTGCCGGGCTGGCCCTCCCTCCCTCCTCAGCCCTGAGTGGCAGGCCAACCATCCTAGAGAGAGGAACCTCTCCTCTAGGTGAGGACTGCCTGAGAGAGCAGTGACCCCCCCCCCTTCCCCCACGGGTCCCTGATCAAGACTTGTGTGATCATTAGGTACTTGAAAGGAAACGAAATGAGATTAAGGCTTAAGAGCATTTAAAAGGCGCAGACAGCCCTCCTTTCCATCCTGAATGCCTGGCAGTTGCTTTAGGTACATTAGAGCCCAGCAGTCCTGCAGATAATCCAGAACAGAGATAATAAAATTAAAAAGCTCGCCATCCTTTGTATTCACTTGTCTTTTGTAACTAGAGCGCGTCGCTCACTTCCTCTTTCCTGTCAGTCCATTTGTCTCCCTGGTTATTAAGCTCATCAAAGGGCCAGGCCCGAAACTGCCCCCCTGCCTTCCCATCACTCTCCCACTGTAGCCTCCGCTTTAGCAAGCGCGGGCCTTATTATAGTAACTCTTATTTGCACTTCTTCATGCTTTTGTGTGGGGGCCCCCCCTGTGTGTGGATTGTCCCGTCCTCAGTCCTTACTGTGAGGGCGCTGGGTGTGAGAGGAAGCATGGAAGAGAGAGGTGAGAACCCGAGGAAGGACGCCAGCCTGCACAGGGGCAGTCTAAGAACGGCACAGCGTGCGCTCACAGCGTTTTTGCTGCCTGTTTGCTGAGGCTGCGGGTTATGAGGAAGGGTGTGGCCGTGGGGCACGTTCACAGGCCTGTGGTGGAGAGTGAACTCAAGACCGTGCAAAGGCCATGCGCTCCTGCGGGAATCTCCATCTACCAGCCCTTTCTCACTGAATGGTCTTTTCAAAGTCCTGTGAGGGATACCTGGGTGGCTCAGTGGTTGAGCGTCTACCTTTGGCTCAGACGTGATCCCTGGTACCGGGATGGAGTCCCACATCGGGCTCCCTGCATGGAGCCTGCTTCTCCCTCTGCCTGTGTCTCTGCCTCTCTCTCTCTCTCTCTCTCTCTCTCTCTGTGTGTGTCTCTCATGAATAAATAAAATCTTAAAAAAAAAAGAAAAGTCCTGTGAGGAGCAATTGATTCTTCTAAGGGACCAAGATGGCCCATGGATAGGAGGTGAGGGCTCGTGGTCCATGCGGGGGTGGCCATGTCCAGCTTTCCTGAGCTCATGTTTGGGCATGACTGTCTGACCCTAGCTCCCCTTTCACAAGAATATGTGCTGGCACTGCTAAAATGGTGGTTTCCTCACTGTATCTCTCTCCGGGCCTAATGCAAAAGGACAGCCCTGTAGAATGATTAAGGAAGCACAGGGGTGTGTTCCCAGTCTCAAAAATCTCATTCCCAGCTGCCTGAAATTTCGCCACCAGTGCCTCCCTTTTGTTGATGTATTGCTTCTTAAAGGCTGCTGTTAAAAGTATATCACTCAAGTTGCCCAGCAGAAATTATTATACTTTGGGATTTGTCATAGCAAGGGTGAGAATAGGTTTCTAGAAGAAGGAAGTGTCTTTCATTGCCTTATTTCATTACAAACCAATGCTGGCTTAGGAAAAAATATTTTGAAAGTACACAGGAATAGAAAAAGGAAAAATATATCCTTCACATTCCTACCACTTAGTCATAGGTAATACCAACACTACTCTGCCCCAAAAGGCTTTTTTCCCCCACGGTTATAACCACACTTTATATACGTGTTTTTGTTTTTTTTTTTTCCATTTTCTTTGAAGTGTCATTTTATGATAATATATGAAATAGATGCATCATAGTTTATTTAACCATTCCCTTTGACCTGCACATCTAGATAATTTCTGTTTTTTTTTTGTTTTCATAAAAATATGCTGAGATAAACACCCTTGTCCATTAGGTGTCCGTCTCATTTTTCATTGCCCCTACCCCTGTAAGTAGGATGTCCTCTTAAATTCCTAAAAGAGGAAATGAGTGAGTCAAAGGATCATAGTGCATTTTGAGTATAATTGGTTTCCAAAACCAATTTATACTTCCACTTGGAATATAGTGAATGTAGTCTGTTGAATCTTGGCAAATTTCATAGGTGATGAATTTTGTATATTTAATTTACCTTTCAACAACATTTTTTCTGTGTTGGTTGACTTCCTTATTGTGAGTTGGATACAACAAGGAAGTTATTAAAGGGGCAGGATTTGGGGAAAAGGCAAAGCGTGGAAGCCTAAGGAGTGGGGTGTCCATTGGAGAAGGTGGCTCTAACAATTATCAGGTTAGTCGGTTATGGGCTCCCAAAGGAGGCAAGGTCTTGTAAGGTGATAGCATTTTATTTTTAAAAAGCTTATAACAACAAAATTTGCTTCTTCCCTGGGTTGGACACTTACGATAAAAAGTACCCTTTATTGATAGGAGTATTTACAAAGCAACTTAGAACAGTCCACTTTTCCTCAGCTAAGACCCAGCCCAGCTCCCATCAACTCATCCTCATTGTTAGGTTATAGTTGGGCTTTTGCATCAGATATCTGAGGAAAGTATTGGTCTCTCTGAAGATCTGGGGAAGGAGGATGGGATCCTTCCTTTTTTTTTTTTTTAGAATTCACCAGGATGGTTTCCTAATATTTTAAGATCATAGTTGAAGATCAGAAATGGTCCAAATAGAATTTTAGAAGTGATTTTAGTGATGCCAGAAAATGGCAAGTCTTACAAAGCTGAATTCTTACAGAAGAAAAATTATGTTATGTATCATATGTTAGAGGCCTTTAGTGTTTTAAATATGATAAATATACATTTTGTTTAAGGTATTTTGAGAATAAAAGAATAGCATAATTTGTTTATGAGATATGGGCTTTTTTTTTCCTACTCCTTCAAATAATGTGTTTTTAGTCATGCATTAAGATAGTGAGGAACTACACGTTTCAAAATGTATTTTTATTCTGACCTTGGTTAATTCATAAAAGTCTGCCAAATGCCAGAACTGTTTAAATTTGGCTTTGAGACTGTGTTAACACGGTGAATAACGATTGACATAAATGTACTATATTATTTTTATAAATTGTGGCTTGAGATGATAGTAATTTTAGAATATTTAGGATGCTGTTCTCTGAGACATGTTATTTTTGGAGTCAACTAGCAGTGTTGAATGTTATAATGCATCTAGTCAACTACAGGTTTTCATCTCATAATTAGAAATGCTTCAACAGTCCATACTGTGTGTTCAGGAGTTATTAGTCTGAGTCAGCAATTTTTAAGACATTCTTATTAAATGTAAAAAGAACTTTATGTAGTAATTGGTGTTTATTTAATACATTGTATACATTTACTCATTAAGCATTTTGTTTAACCCTCATTATTTATGCCTCCCAGGGGTTATTAGAATGTGTGGTGAAGAACTCAGTAGCTCAAAAACACCACCACAAAAAGAAAGCTGGTTGGGTTGGGCAATTTGAGAAGCATAAAAAATGAAGCTGATTTATTAACTACCACTTTAAGCTGCTTTAGCAGTTAGGGTGAATAAAAATTATGAAGTGTTCTATCAGTGATAAGATAAAGCCATAGCATAAGTTAGACATACTTGTTTTCTCTCCCTCCAAGAGTGTAGAATCTCTGTGATATTGACTCTTCATAGTCCTGAATCTGTTCCAGGATTACCATGTGAGAGCAGATAAAGAGCTTCCCCTTTATGTACCCAACAGGTCAGCTAACCCTAGGCCTTAACCAGAATAGGACTCAGTAAATATTTGATGAATGAATATGCTTATTTAAGCAAATATACCAAGAGGAGTTATTACACAGGTTATGTGTGACACACATATCCCCACTTTGTATAATCACATAATCGAAAAATGGTGTCCACTCCTCTTTGGAGCCCCTCCACGTATCCTCATAGGCTACAAGCCATTGTCTTTTGAGGGAAAGCCTGATATTTCATAACAGTCAAAAGTCATTCAGAACCAGATCTAGTGAATAGAGATTAATCAATGTAGGAAACATCTTTTCCCATTTTATAGTTGTTTTCACAGTGATTTATAAAATGAAAAACTATTCATTTTCTTATGTGACTCATAAACTGGCTGTGCAGGTTGTTCATAAGAGAATCTCAGGCAGTTGTAACATTGCTGGAATAAATGTAGACAATTGAGATATTCCTTTGAAAGTCAACACTTAATTGAATATGAAAGTTTGTTTTGGGATCCCTGGGTGGCGCAGCGGTTTAGCGCCTGCCTTTGGACCAGGGCGCGATCCTGGAGACCCGGGATCGAATCCCACGTCGGGCTCCCGGTGCATGGAGCCTGCTTCTCCCTCTGCCTATGTCTCTGCCTCTCTCTCTCTCTCTGTGTGACTATCATAAATAAATTTGAAAAAATAAAAAAAAAAGAATATTTCTTAAAAAAAAAAAAAAGAAAGTTTGTTTTGTTTAAAAGTTAGCCTGGGGGCAGCCCCGGTGGCGCAGCGGTTTAGCGCGCCACCTGCAGCTTGGGGTGTGATTCTGGAGACCTGGGATCAAGTCCCACATCAGGCTCCCTGCATGGAGCCTGCTTTTCCTCTGCCTGTGTCTCTGCCTCTCTCTTCACTCTCTCTGAATGAATAAATAAATAAATCTTAAAAAAAAAAAAAAAAAGTTAGCCTGCCTTTTTTTTTTTTTTTTTTTTTTAAGCCTGCTTCTTATTTACACTATTTTCTTTCTTAGGTATCTGATTTTGAAATCAGGTAGAGTTCTCATTCATTTCTGTTTATTATTATGTAGAGTTGTGGACTACATTTGAAAAGAGTTGTCATTTTTCTTAGAATTCAATTTTATATGGGAGATACCTAATTAAAGTTAGTTTGGCTCCCCCCCCCACCCCCCAGCAAATATTTTTGAGACAATGTTGTTTTTATAAGTAATGTTTACAGTACCACACGGAAATGAAAAGTAATAGGTTAAGGGTTATTTTCCACTCAAGAAATTAGAATTTAATAAAAATTTTTTCTGTAAGTGTGATATATTGAGAAAGAATCTTGGTCTTCTGTTTCCCAATTAAATATCTTGTAGCTCCTGAGAAGGGCTGTTTCATATAAATAATTGGTAGAAGCTCTGAATTTTATGAATTTGTAAATGGTGCCTTTTCCGATTCATTCTGTAGATCACTATTAGATTAATTTTTCAAAAATATCACTTCTCTCAAAGCCCCTGTCTCAGAGGTTTTAGTGGGCCTCCATTTCCTATGGAGTAGTGTTTCAAACTTCAGCCAGTTTCAGAATCCCTTGGAGGACAAGTTAACGCACACAGATTGCTGGGCTCTGCCCCCAGAGTTTCTGATTCAGCAGATCTGAGTGGGCCCCAGAATTTGTATTTTTAACATTCCCGGTAACTGATACAGCTGGTCCAGTGACTGAAGTGTGAAAAACATTGCTCCAGAATGAAGTCTCCATTCCTTAGGCTGGCATTCATGGTCTTCTATAAATCTGCCTCAGTTTGCCTCTTGAGTTATGGCTCTTAAATTAGGAGGGACTTTAGATTTGGTTATACTAAACCCAAACTGCTTTTGCTAAGCTTTCAGAGTTACCATCTCGAAAACACACCTAATTAAGGGCTTCGCCTTGTTTATTTTATTCCTATCATTTGGAATGTCCTCTTACCTGCTCAATATCCATGTCCATGGAGCCCTTTCTCACATTCCCAGCATTTACTGATCTCTCTCCCTTCTCCAAATTTCCATGACATTTGTTATGTCCATCTTTGCCCTGTCGGTTGCTAACTTCATGGTCATGTATGTTATCTTCCAACTAAATGTTAGACACCCAAAGTGTGGAGACACCTTTTTCTATCCCATAGGTTCACAGAATATAACAATGAAAGGCAATTTGTCTTTTTTTTTTTTTTTAAGATTTTATTAATTTATTCATGAGAGACCCAAAGAGAGAGGCAGTTTCCCATAAGAAGCCTGATGCGGGGACTCGATCCCAGGACCCCCAGATGACCTGAGTCAAAGGCAGACACCCAACCACTGAGCCACCCAGGCATCCCAGTTTGTTTTAAATGTAACCAAGTTGAGAAACGATTTAAAAGTACCTCACCAAAATTGTAGTCAGACTATGAAGTACCGTTGGCAGAGTATAAACCCTCTGAGCCTCCCTTTCCTCGCCTGTGAAATGGGGCTAACATTTCTCTGTGCAGAGTCGTTGTGAGAATTGAAGTAGAAAATACGTATGAATCTCTCAGCGCGATGCCTGGCACATAGCATTCATTATTCATTATTCGATAAGTAGTATTTATTTATTAGTAACTAGGGATTGGTTGGAGTAACCAGCTTCGACTTTTGTTGAGAAAGGGGTTGTCGATAAGTAACTGAGTCATTTGAGAAGTCATTTCCAGGAAAGAAAAGGAAGCTTTGGCTGCAGTATTGTTGCATTAACCAATACTAGCTTGTATTTTCTGCTGTTACCTCCTACTCAGTTGTTGTTGCCAAAATTCCCACTTCCTGTGGCAGGAAAGTAAGCATTCTTTTGCCTTGTTTCAATTGTTATCTCGTAGAAGTGATGCTCATCCTTGAGAAGATCATAGAGAGAGTGACCATTCATCAGTGTCCAGCTTGCCTCTGGCTTCCCTGGCCTGGTGTGTCACACAATGCTCAGCTTGAGGGAGAGGGAAAAAAGGAGAAGAATGAAATCTGGAGAAATACCTTAAGGGCATGGAAAGAAATATTTTGTGAGCCGAAAGGCTGAACATGTTTCATTCAGAGATAGCTACGTGTATAAATTTAGCTCAATAATTAGGCATATGGTGCTTTCATTTGGGAAGTATCTACACCCTTTGTGATAAGATCCGTTGATTATTAGAGCTGCTGCAGCTTTAACTACGTCTGCAGCAGAGATTCCTAGTGCATTTAAAACAAGAATTGAAGAGTGAAATGGAAAACAGAATTAATAATTTGTTCTTGGTTGGTTTTAATCTGCTCTTTATTAACTTTGTAGTTTATGCCTGGAGGATTAGATTTGGAAACAGAACATCAACCAATGTTCTAAAAGTTTACTTCTTTTTATTGGAGCATTATATTCCTAAAGACTTTCTGAAGAACATTTTGGCTGAATTTAGTCTTAAGTTCTTATGATTCAACCTAAAAGAATAGAAAGCTTTTGACCTACGGTATTTTTAATTTTTAAGTTTTTTCATGTGAGATTTCAGAGTAGGATTTATTTAATAAAAACTGATGGATGTGGAGAAGTAAAGGTATCCTTTGCTGGTCACAAGTATGTTTTAGTCTCCTTTTTTTCTAGCTCTTTCTTTTATGCCCCTCCCAATCTATTTTTTTAGTCTTAGAATTTTAAATCTACTTGCCATTGGTGGTCAGGAAAATAGGAATAGTTAAAATCAAAAGATACCTGTATTTCCCAAATCTTGTCCATGTTTCTAAAATTGAAATCGAATAGACAGTCATTTCATAAGTAGGAAAGAATCCTATTCCGAGATATAGCATAGTGTGATGAACTAAAATACAGAGGTTTAAAAACAGTTGCCCTTGGGAGAGATGCTGTTCATCTATTTCTTTCTTAATGCTTCTATAATGGAGTTCCAATAGAATATGCCTGTAAATCTGGGATTCTGTGTAGTTGCTTCTGTGGCTGTAGGTCTCCACCCACCTGTTATCTGGAGAATTACACTCCAGGTTTTCCTAAGGTAAAAGTCACTAAAATTTAGGCATTTCGAAAGGGACTTTGAGGACCAGAAGTTTAACAAACTGTAATACCAGGTTTGAGCTAACTGACTATAGATCTCTCACGAGGAAAGCAAATCTGGATATATGTTCTCAATAAGTAAAAGCTTTGACCTAATTCTTCTACTTTGGCTTTGATGTGGAAATAGAGGTTTAGGGTTTTTATAGCCAAACATGCCACAGGTGATCAAGTATTAGTTTTTAGCGTCTTAATATCACTGTCTTTTTTTTTTTTTTTTCATATTTTTTACCCATGCTGTTAATCATCTTCCATCCTTTTTGTGTTTTCTCTCACAGAGAGGTGGAGCGAATGACCCAAAGGTAGATAGCAGAAGAGGAGCAGGAGTGGGACTGTAGGTTACACTAGTCCCCTTAATCATCAAGAAGTGACCATGCTTATCAGCAGGAACTAAGAACACTCTCGGCTTTCCTGGAAGCTTGAGCAGTGAACTCCAGACATTAGCACCAGTGCACAGACAGATCACCTTTTCCCTGACCTGTGGGGCCCTTGCTGCTAGGTTTTAGAATTCCTAAGGGAGAGAACTGGTTACATGATTGGTTAGCATATCTGTGGGCCTTTGGCTCTCTGCAGAATTGCTGGAAGGCTAGCTCAGGAAGGAATGCCTTTGATTGATTTGAAATCTCAGGCATCACCATAGAGCTGTTGGAACTTTCCAAGGCACTGGGGGATTTTTGCCAACAGCACTTTCAAGAGCTGATCTGAAGGTAGTAAACTAAACTGGCAGGGAGGGAAGGTTCTTCCTCCATCTCCAGATGAGACACTGCTCCTGTAGGGCACTCTGGAGTACCCTGTCTTCACAAATCCCAGGGGCACAGAGCACATGAGTGGTCATAAAAGAGAATGTGCTTATAATGCTTCCTAGAGTTTTCCATCCTTATATAAGAGCCCAGTTAGGGCAGCCCAGGTGGCTCAGCAGTTTAGTGCCACCTTCAGCCCAGGGCATGGTCCTGGAGTCCCGGAATCGAGTCCCACATAGGGCTCCCTGCATGGAGCCAGCTTCTCCCCCTGCCTATGTCTCTGCCTCTCTCTCTGTCTCTCTGTGTCTCAAATAAATTAATTAATTAATTAATAAAATCTTTTAAAAAAAGAGGCCAGTTAGATATCTCTCCCTGAAACAGATTTTTGCTTGAATATTTATAAAAAAAAAAAACTTATTTATTCTTTAATTGACTCTTGAACTTCAGCTGTTAGTTTGCTGGAGAACAACAACAATAACAATACCTGATAATTTTCTCTTCTACCCTAGGTTTAAAATAGCGGGAGCAGTTAAGACCACATATTTAATAAAAAATACTGTTTCCCAGTTACACTCTATAATATGCTTCTTTCTTTCTCCTAGTGGAATACATGTTATTCTTCTTGTTCTGAGAATAGTCTCTTTAAGTGATTTTCCGTGTAGCTTGATCTATATATAATTAAAACAACCAATAACTAGATTTTTACAATCTTATCTTTGCATAGATTTTGTCTCTTTTATCTGTAATTTTAATTCTAGAGTGGTGAAAAATATGAAAGTAATTACAGCATACCATTGTTGAGTGTCTGTTTCTTGTTAGGCACTATGCTAACCACTTTACATAAACTCACTTAATTCTCAGAAGAGGCCTGTGAATTCGGTATTATTTTCCCCATTTTACACATAGGAAATTGAGGCCAGGCAGGGTCATCAAGTTGCCTGGGGTTCCAAAGGTCCTGTGTACCTCACCTGGGATTTGACATTGGGTCTGACAAGCCCTGGCACACATCCTCCTCCCATGACTGCATTCACTTCCAGCAAATGCACCCACCGCCCCTTGCCTTGGCATCCTTGAGGATCTTTCCTATTTTGACTAAAGAACTGGGCGTCACAAAGCCCCTCTCCTTTGCCTGAGAGGAAAAGGGGAGTCAGGAGCATGAGGGCTGATGATACTCCATCTCAATTTGTGGCAGACAACATGCTGGGTTTTTGTTTTTGTTTGTTTTCATTTTGGTTTTTAGTTCTTGTTTTGGTGTGTTTTTCTACTTACTCTGAAAGTAAAATCCATGATCAGTTTGTTTGGAAAAGCTTCTCTTAATAATACTGTGTTCACCATTAAGCACATGTTTATTATTAAGGTTTATTAGTGTATATTAATGTATGTGTATATACTTTAATGATATGTTTATATTTAATATACACTGATTATGTGTGTATATAATTATCTAAAATAATACTTAAAGCATTAATGAAAATAATTAGAAGTTCTGGAAAATTGTTTAAGTCAAGATGGAGAGAAAGAGGACAGTCTCTGAAAGAAAGTCTAAATGTGCTTGCTTTTCACCCCTTAGTCTTAGGGCAACTATGACTCTTAAATTTTAGAATAAATATTCTTTTTAAATTTTTTACTTAAATTCTGCTTGCCAACATATAGTATAACACCAAGTGCTCATCCCATCAAGTGCTCTTCTCAGAGCCCATCACCCAGTCACCCCATTCCCTCACCCACCTCCCCTTCCACAACCCTTTGTTTGTTGCCCAGAGTTAGGAGTCTCTCATGGTTTATCTTCCTCTCTGATTTTTCCCCCCACTCAGTTTCCCTCCTTGCCTTTTAGTCCCTTTCACTATTTCTTATATTCCACATATGAGTGAAACCATAGGATAATTGTCCTTCTCCGATTGACTTATTTCACTCAGCATAATACCCTCCAGTTCCATCCACATCAAAGCAAATGGTGGGTATTCATCCTTTCTGATGGCTGAGTAATATTCCATTGTATATACATACCATATCTTATTTATCCTAGAATAAATATTCTTGCAGTTATTTAATTCTTAAGGAAGACATTTCATAAAGTATGGCCATAGTAAACACAAGTGAAATATTAACTTTAAATTCCTAATGAGGTATATTACCAGAAAAGATTTGTGAGTCAAAGTAAGCGTTGTTACTGACCTGGCACTCAGATTCTGTGTAGAAGTAACAACAAAGCAAGTTTACTTGGTCCTAAGTGATGATATACTGGACAGTGTAACTCTTTCTGAAGTGTATGCAAATGGAGCAATGTCTAAATGTTTTGAAAAAAAATAACTTTAATATTATTTTCCTATAAAAAGCCAAAGTAAGAAAACATTTCCAGCAGTGCTCTTTCCAGAAAGATTTAAGAGTACCACCCTGTACAAAGCACTAGAGAGAAAATAGTGAGCAAGACATGTGTAACCACTGCCAGCGTGGAATCCAAAGAGATAGGAAAGAAAGGAGTAAAAAAGCAGTGTAATGAGTTTTAGTAGGGGAGCTGTGGGGTATAGTGGGAGAGGGACAGTTAGCTAAGACTTAGGGGTGTCAAGAATTCTTTCTAAAAGTGGTAAAGTATGAGTAGAAGGGTAGGAATAGGGAATGGCATGTATGAAAGCCCTGAAGGTAAGCCAAAATCTGACCCAGCAAAATGCAGTTGAGAAGCAAGTGTTAAGAAATGAACCAGAGAATTAAAGCAAAGAATGGATCTCACAGGGTATTTGGATTTTATCTTGAGATCATTGGGAGCAATAAGAGGGTTTAATATTGGGGAAATAATATCAAATTTGCATTTTTGGATAAGATTGAAATCAGGCTTTGCAGTAATCCAGGTGAGAGGCAGTGATGGCTTATTTAACATAAGGGTGGTGGGGAGAGCCAAAGTGAACAGATCCTTGAGATATTTAAAAGATAACATTACAGAACTTTGTGAATACCTATAAGGAGGTGGGCCGAGGAATTAGTGCTTGGATTCCTCGGTTTTGATGGGATAAGGTTGGGGCGGGGAGTTACCCAGGCAAAGTAGAAGAGGGGAAAGGTGTGATGGCTTTGGTTTGGGGGTTTTGCATTAAATGAGAAAGATGTCTAAGTGGAGAAGGTCTCTCACAGGCAGTTGGAAATACATGGTAAAAACTGAAAAGACAGTACTGAACTAGAGATACTGACCTTAAGACCATTAGGCAAGGGATGCCTGGGTGGCTCAGTGGTTTAGCGCCTGCCTTCTGCCCGGGCCATGATCTCGGAGTCCTGGGATTGAGTCCCACATCAGGCTCCCTGCTTGGAGCCTGCTTCTCCCTCTGCCTATGTCTCTACCTCTCTCTCTCTCTATCTCTCATGAATAAATAAGTAAAATCTTTAAAAAAAAAAAAAAAAAAAAAGACCATTAGGCCAGGGAAGTAGATAAGCTCCCTCAGGGATGGAGTATCCTATTATAAGAGTCCAGGCCCTAAAGCCTGAGAAGCATCAACATTTAAGGGATGGACAGAGTAAGAGACAACAGGCAAAGATATCAGAAGCACAGACAGAAAAAACTAGCAGAGCATGGCAGCACCCTGGGGCTTTTCTAGATATTTAACAATTTAAGTTGTATGTCTCAGCAGTGTCAAATGATACTGAGAAACAAAGTAAGGACCAAGAATTGGCCTTTGGATTTGGTAACAAGCAGGCAGAAATCAACCCCGGACTAGAGCAGGTTCAGTGGCATGTTTGTAGAGGAATCTGTATGGCAGGGGAGGTAAGGAGGTACAGAAACAGTTCTTTCAAGAAGGCCACTGTGGTTGGGACCAGAGGATGGGGTGGTAGGTGCAAGATGACTAGAGGCAATGAGAAGGTTGAGTAGAGAAAGAGACAGCTTGCTGGGCACTGCCCAACACACAGTTGGGGCTGGCAGCTGAAGAGCTCTGATGGCCCCATCTGCTCGGTTGTTTGATCTTCTTTAGCAGGTTGCAGCCACTCCGACATATTTGAAGAAGGCAAATAGGTAGAATGACCTAGTCTTGGGGTTTTCCCAAGTGTTTGGAACAAAGAAAAGACCTGTGGCCCCAAGTCCTTTTTTTTTTTTTTTTTTATTGAGAATTTGATGAAAGGATCATTTGTTTGTAAGACTATAAATCCACTCAATTCAGGTTAAAATAAGTGGGGAGGGATATTTATTATAAAGAGAAGATATCTCATGGACCCAAGTCAAGAAATGCAGCAAGACATCACAGGGCCCAGAATGAGGAGGCATCTGGAAGCCACCTGGCTCCAGGTTTTATCCTGGGCAACTTGATCTTTGATCTATAGACATATCTGTTTTATTCTGTCCTCTACAAACAAGCTCTTTATGGCTTAGTCCTTTAGTTTACATGGCCAATGAGTTTAAATATTAATATTCCAAAAAGTGTCTCAGAGACTCAATTCCAAATTCCCAGAATGGAGACTCTGACCTGGCTGTAGTTAGGTGTCTAATCAGCTGTGGCCAAGGGGTAGAGTATTGATTTTTAGTACCAATATAGCCATGACATGGAGCCTCCTGAATGTTGGAGAAGACGGGGTTGCCTGGCTGCACAGAGGTCTCCCTCCATCTCTGCTGCATCTAGCTGCATTTATCTTCTTGGAAGTGTTTTTGTCATAGGACCCCACATTAGAGGCAGATTGTCTGGGGTTCTGCTATATATTCACTACAGAAAATTCTGTGTCCTTGAGATGACAATTCACCAGCACTTTCATGTTGTTCTATTAACTATGACAAAAACATACCTGCAAAAATCTAGTCCATTAATCAAATGTTCCTACCCAGAATGTTCTCTATTTAACAACCTCTCCTAGTGCTGCTTCATAATGAGATAAAGCTCAAACACTTTTACCTTAATGGTCACTAATTAAAACACAGAAACAGGCATACCAGAATTTGATTCCGTGGTCCCCCACCAAAAATCACATCTTAGCATTCATCTTTGGAAATCCTACCTGTTCATCCAGACCCAACTCAAATCTTATTAGTCCCACAAATTCTTACCTGTTTCCCTTCAGCAGACAATCATTTGTCTTTCTGTACTTCTATGCCTTGCTTTGTGTAATCCTCTATATTTATTACATTTTTACTGTTAAAGGCAGAACATGCAAAGGCAAAGAGATAAAAGAGCTTATGGCTTTGTCACTCATTAACAGTGCAACCCAATGTAAGTACACAATGCCTTCCTCATCTATAAACTGCTTTCATGGCTGTTGTGAGGAGCCAGTGAGTAAACGGATGTAAAACCATCTGCTTCCAGGATGGTGCAGATATTTATTACTTAAAGAAATAGTTTGGAGGTTGAAAGACCGGGTTTCTAAACCCTTGTCTACCACTTGGTGATTCATGGTGTGGCGGTGGGTGAGTTACTGTTCCTCCTTGTTCGTGCGTGTTGTGTGCTGTGTTGGTTTTCTGTAGCTGCTGGAACAAATTATCACAAACCCTAAGCTTAAAACAATAGAAATTAATGTCTCAGCACTCTGTAGGTCAGATTGAGTGGGCTTGTTTGCTTTCTCTGCACTGGGTTTCATAAGGCCAACATGAAGGTGGCCTGGGCTCTTCCCCGAAGGCTCTGGAGAATAATCCACTTAGAGGTTCATTGAGGTTGGTGGCAAAATTCAGGGCTGAGGTCCCGATCTCCTTGCTGGCTGTCAGCTAGGAGCCTCTCAGCTCCTCAAGGCTGCCTATGTTCATATTCCCATCGCCTCTCCATTTTCAGACTGATAGCGGCACACTGAGGGCCACTCAGCCAAATCTCTGACTTTCTCTTCTGCTGCATCTTGAGTCTGCCTCCAGCTGAAGAACATCCTCTGTTTCCAAGGCCTCAGATGCCTATAGATTGGCTCCACCTAGATAATCCAGGTTTACCTTTGTGTTTTAAGGTTACTTTAATTATCCTTAGATAATTAGGTGTGACTTTCATTACATCTGCAAACTCTCCTTTTGCTTTGCAAAATTACATTTCACAGGTCCAGAGATTAGGAAGTGGACATCTTGGGGGGGTGGGGAGTAGGGGTTTCTACTTACTCTAGAAAGTGTGTGTGGTGGTGCCATCTGTGAGGCCATCTGTGTGGTGTGGTGCCATCTGTGAGGCCCCCACGCAGCCCATCTACTAGACTACTCAGCAGCCATTGGCAGATTGTGTGGCCTGTGGCTGTGGTTTGCAGTCAGCTGAGCTGTACACCAGGCAGTGCTCTCGGCTTGAGGTTACCGGGAGGGGTAACCCAAAGCAGAAGCAGCCAGGTTTTATAGTAGTTTCTTTGTATGACCGGTTCTAATTACTATATGCTGGTAAATAGGGAAGAGAAGCCAAAGACATATCCACATGTAAAGAGTAGGGATAAACAAGAATATTCTATTCATTATTCTTAGAACTTTTTTTTTTGAGGCATTACTAAGTACTTTTGATAAAGTATTGTATTTTAATCTCATTATTGTTCCTGCCTTACCAAGGACTCTTCTGAATTCACTAGGGATATATCAGATGCCCAGTGTTATAAGACTACTGAAAATCTTGAATAAAAAAGAATTCTGTTATGTATTTATTCTGCCTTTGTCATAGCAAGTATCATGTAGAAGTTAGGAGCATATACTCTGGAGCCAGATCCCTTGTGTTTGACTTCCCTCTCTGCCGTTTATGTGTCCATTGGCCTTGGGCAAGTAATTCAACCTCTGTACCTCCATTTCTTCATCTGTAAAATGGGGTCTAAAATAGAGTTATCATAAGGGTTATCATTGAGGCTTAAATTGAATTGTGCCTAGTACATAATGCTATAAAAGTATTAGGATTATTATTCTAGTGGAACTGTTTGTTTCTCTCCTGGGGCTCTTTAGCCCCCACCACCCCCCACCCCTGGACATTTGGCAATGTCTGGAGACATTGGCTGTCACATCTGAGGGTGTGTGCTACAGAAACTAGGGATACTGGTAAACATCCCTCAGAAGACAGGACAGCCCCTACAACAAAGAATTATCCACCTAAAATGTCAGTAGTGCTGAGGTTGAGAAATTGTGTTTTAAACCAGTGGTCTTTTCTACTTTTAGGAACAACTTAATAAGATAATCATGTTTCCTTAGTGACTTTTAACACCAAAGATATTCATGCCTGACAGCCACGGGGCTCTTGAGTTTTACCATAAAATAAAAAGAAAAAACATTTTCTGATGTTGAACAAACTTTTGTGTATCTATTTGTCTATGTTTGTATGTAACACAATTATAGAATACATAATTAGGGATTAGAAATACTCTGTTACTGTGAAAAATTGAGTGGAATTTTTAATTTTCTTAATTTCCTAGTTTTCCAGTGAGCTTTCTTCTGGAGATCATAGGAAAGAAATTACTTGAATCTGGGGACTTGCTGTTGCTGTGTACATTGAAACACAGTAATAGTCGAGATAAGTACCCATTGTAGTTACCTGTTTTGAATTTACCTACATTATAGTGTAGGGTTTGGAAGCCCTGAAATGTTTTTGCCAGTGTCATTTTTTTTTCTCTTATGTAAGGTTTGTGTGTGTGCTGTTTTCAATCCCTCCCATCCCCTTCTTTTTTTTTTTTTCAAAGATTTTATTTATTCATGATATATATATATATATAGAGAGAGAGAGAGAGAGAGGGAGAGAGAGAGGGGCAGAGACACAGGCAGAGGGAGAAGCCGACTCCATGCAGGGAGCCCGATGTGGGACTCGATCCTGGGACTCCAGGATCGCGCCCTGGGTCAAAGGCAGGCGCCAAACTGCTGAGCCACCCAGGGATTCCCCCCTCCCATCCCCTTCTTATATGTAACTACCAACTTAGAATATTCTCCAACTAATCTTTTCCTTTCACCACCCCGTCACCTCCACCTCAAGTTGAGCTATTTCTTTTTTTTTTTTTTTTTAAGATTTTATTTATTTACTCAAGAGAGACACAGAGAGAAAGAGAGGCAGAGACACAGGCAGAGGGAGAAGCAGGCTCCCTGCAGGGAGCCTGATGTGGGACTCGATACCGGGTCTCCAAGTTGAGCTATTTGAGTTGTCTTTCCTCACTATCCCACAATTTCTCCTGATGATTGGGTCAGTCATCAACACCTGCATTACCACTGGGTACAGAGAGCTGGTTAGCCTGACATCCTGGGAAGGAAAGGAAAGAATCCGGGTGCATTCCCACACTTTCCACTCTGTTGTCTACCTGGAGAAACATAACCACAAGACACAAACCCAGCAACAGCCTGCAAATGTGAATTATTATGGATTAAAGCAGGAGGAAACTGACATGCTGGGCATCAATTAGGTGCTCAAAAATACTTGATAACTGATTTCATGTTACATGATACAGTTGCTAAGTATTGGCAAAATATATAATTGTGATCATATTATAATAGAAATACATTTTTCTTGTAGTAGCTAACAAATTCTTGGTTTATATAAATGTCAGCAAAAGGAAAGTTTTTACCAAAGTGAGGATGACAATTGCTCTATCCTTTGGGTCGTTATATTACAACTTCGAATCTACAAAGAGAAACCCCCAGGCACTTCACTTAAAAGGAGCAAACAAAACATTTTCCGTACATACTATGTATCTGCCATACTTTGTCATCCTGGCCAGAAACTGGGAAAAGTGGTTTACAACAGAATTACATTTTTTTAAATGTGGTCTTCTATTAAACTTCACGGTTTGTTTTTGTGACACTTTCTAGAAGTGGTGCAACAGTGATAACTACTTCTTCACAGACTTCATGATTAAGAGGGATTAAGTGTAATTGGCATCCTTCAAGGCTTTGGACAAAGTCCAGCTTGTTTCCTCTGATCTCAGGCTGTTAGAATAGAGAACCTTATCTGTCAGCAGCCACCTCGCTCTGGACTTGGTTATGCCCTTGAGTACCATGCTAAAGATCAAGCTAATATAATAGCTGAAAAGTAGTTAATGCTTTCCTTCAATTTTGAAATGACCGTTATCCAAATCTTATATTGCCACTTCAATGTTTAGAGCCTTGTGTTGAAGACATTTTGGGAAAACTCTCAGAAAAACATGGAGGAATGCCTAAGTTTAAGTTTCTCTATCAAGAATTACTTGATTTAGGAGAGGGTACCTTAAATTCTAAGGAATCAGCATCTATATAGGTTACTGTGTAAAAAAAAAAAAAAAAGCTTGTAAGTGGGATTAGCTCAGTATCAAACATCACAGCACTGCGTTTCTTGCCTTGTGGAAGTAGACATACATGTAAGCATGTATACTGGCAATTTGTTTGATGTACTAGGCCAGTAGCTAACCAAAGGCTAGAGACCATGCTAGAAAGGCAGTTCTTCTTCAAGAGCTAAGTTACCAATAATCCTGAGAATAGAGTTGAGGTGTGAGTTTGGGTTTCACAGAATACCAGCATGGTGTATCATGGTAGTCATGGGTAGAAGCTGAACAAAGCCTGGTACCCAGAGATCCAAGTCAGAGAGAAAAGAAGCAAAAGTAGAACCAGAATTGAAGTACTTGGAAGCACTCATGAAGACTTACAGATATACAGCTGTGCAAAGGTTAGCCCCTGGTGGACAGGAATTGAAGGTAGTGTGGGTCATGTAGCTGTAGATGCTCAGCTGTTTGGGGAAGGAATGAATGGTTCAGCGAGGCACCAAGGAACATGTGGGAATGGAGTTGGAATTGGGGCCCGTAGAGTCCAATATGGAACAGGCAGGCAGTTGCACCCCACTGCTAATTGAATTTGTTCTGGAATTTTCTCTCTACCTGACTGGCAAAAGTTTGGTCTGCTTCCTGTTGTGAAAGCATGTTCTACAGGAGCCGGCCAGTGTGATGGAGGGCTGAGGCTACTCTAACACCCTCACCTTTGCCCAGCCTGTTTCCTGGGCAAACATGTATAAATATTTGCAGGCTTTGCATTTGATCCACTAGATTCCAGGACCTCAGATCTTTGTCAGAAAATTCAAAGGTGAGTAATTACTTGCTGGAAGGGCATCCTTTTTCTAAGACAGGACTAAGGAAGTGGGTAGGATGGACAGATTCCTCATAAATCCTGACAGAGCATCCTGGGAGCAGGCAAACTATCCTCCTAGTTCTGAGGAGCATTTTAAACAAGGATATTTTAAATCAAGTTAAAGAGTCCTAAGCCAAGGACAGTATTTTATATTCAGTACTTGGAAGGTATTTTCTGTCAAGTGTAGAAGGGCATACTTCTCTATTTGGAACAACAGTCTCGTTTCCAGAAACGAAGGATATGGAATTCTAATATTGTTCAAACAAATGAGAAGAAAATACATAGTATAAGAGGGTCAGTTTCATATGGAAATTGATATTTGAAGATCACAAGTATACTGACCTTTTAAAACAAGATTTGAGGTAGTTGTAATAAAACATAGGAGGAAATATATTCTTTTACGTATAAATATATATATATGCATATTTAAAGGAGAGAAATTTTACATTTGAGAAAAAAAATTGTAACTCAGCTATGTAGCTCCATAAAAGCAGATAACAAACTTTTCAACTAGTGTTATTAGTTTAACTAACTTGAAGCATAGTATTAAATAAAAATAGCTTTCTGCATATTCTTTTAACCAGAGGCCTTTTCAGATAGCTTAAGCTATGTAATATAGCTCATAAGATTGGGATGCACGTATTAGAGTAATTCAGTTTTTACCAGTGCTGTGGATAAATTATATTATAGAGGATATCTTAACTAACATTTGAGATTTTCACCCAAAAATATAACATAGTCCTCTTCTTCAATAACAATGTTTTCTTGAATACTTTAACCCACTCTGAAGAAGTATTTTACTTTTTTCAAGCAAGGTGGAGGAAGGAAACTTAAATTCTTCCATAAAGTTACTGTGTTCTAGGTGAATCTAGGAACCCTGATTACATACCTCTTCTTTTGTTAACCATTCATGTCCCTCCGCATAATCCCTGCAACACATCAGCCATTAAAGCTTGGACAGAGGAGTCAGCTACCATAATTTCTGTGATAAATCCTACAATTTATTATTATGCAGCAATTTAGAGTAATATTAGGGGATCCCTGGGTGGCGCAGCGGTTTGGCGCCTGCCTTTGGCCCGGGGCGCGATCCTGGAGACCCGGGATCGAATCCCACGTCGGGCTCCCTGCATGGAGCCTGTTTCTCCCTCTGCCTGTGTCTCTGCCTCTCTGTCTCTCTCTGTGTGACTATCATGAATAAATAAATAAAATCTAAAAAAATAAAAATAAAAAAAAAAATAGAGTAATATTAGCTACCAAACAATACTATGAAAATAAGTAATCCAAAGAAAAACTTCCTATTTCCCTTCATTGGGAGTATGGTATAAGTCCAATTTTGATTTGATCACTCAAAAAACACCTTTAGATAGGGACTTAAATGTTAAATTCATTGGTGGTTGATAGTCTATGAGTTAAGCAACAATAATCTTAGTATTTCCTTTTTAATTTCAAGTTTTTATTTAAATTTCAATTAGTTAACATACAGTGTAATATTAGTTTCAGGGGTAGAATTTAGTGATTCATCACTTACATATAACACCAAATAGTCATCACAGCAAGCACCCTCCCTAGTACCCATCACCGGCTTAGCCCATCCCCCTGCCCACCTCTCCTCCAGGATCCTCACTTTGTTCTCTATAGTTAAGAGTCTGTGTTATTATGGTTTGGGGCACATTTTTTTTTTGACCAAACATTAAATGCACATGCACTCACATACACACACACTCAAGTCCCAAAGTAAAAATTAATTCAGTTATCCAGTTAATATGAGCTTGTGTTCCCAAACTCTGCTCCTTTCCTCAGTTCATCATTGGGTCCATTTTTAGGATAGTCTAGACAGAAAAAAAAAAAGTTTTTGGCCATCTTCTCAAAGGTGATAGGCTCATTTCCCCTCCCTCACATCGGCAGAGCCCCAGGGTGCTTAGGCAAGGTGACTGACAGACTCAGTGTCACCTCTCCTTTCCCTGATGAAGATGATCCTCCTTTCCATGCTTAGCAAAATAACCTGAGTTTGAACTTAAAATATAATTGGGGGGCAGGCCCAATTGTGGTTGTCCACTCCATCAGGATGATGCCTCTGCAGTGCTCCCTGAGTTTACCCTCATTTATCATAGCAGAATATCCACTCTGACAGCTCATCTAACCCACATCATGCCCCATTCAAGGCAGAAAGGAGAGGGTAAGCAGAGCTACCAGCATATGTTGGCAAATGTCTCATTGGCCAGAACTTTGTCACATAGCCACCTCTGGCTGCAGAGAAGCTAGGAAAGCATACATTTGGCTTTCATATCTCATGTTCTGGAGACAAATGAGAGGAGATTTGGCTATGGGTTAAATCAACCTATATTATCTGCAGTAGATTGAATAGATAATCATTTTTCCCATTTTTATTATTGTTTTGTGTCATCTTTTTGAGTAGTAAAATAATTTGACTTCTGCTGATAAACTTGGCATCTTTTTTCCCTTCTCCTTAAATTTATGAAGGCATTTTGCCTGATTTTTAAGCTGTAAAATAGCTGAAGAAAATTGGAAGTCATTTGTACCCAAAGCTAATACTACGTAATGCAGTCTGCTTTAACAGGTCACTGAATTTGGCATATATTTAATGCTGGGCACTTGCCATCCAGCAACAGAATGAATGATGATTATCTTTTTCTACCATTTGAAAAAAAAAATCAGGCTTTATCAGATTTTCAAAGCTCTAACAGAGTGGTTAGAGTAATGCGTTTTCAAGTCTAGGAAATACTTGTCACATACAAAACATCTCAGGTGATCTTCAGTCCATAGAGAATCTTAGTTTATAGGGTGGTAATGATATAAGCATATTAAATGTTAATGCTTACCTTAAAAATCATATCACATATAGTCCAAGGTAATTATTTTCCATCTTTAGTGATAACCTTAGTAACATAGTGAAAGTGTAAAGGAATGTGTAGTAGAAAGAGCATTGAAAAATGATCAATATCCCTGTACTTTTTTTTTAATGCAGGTATTTAGTGAGAAATCTGATGCTACCAATTTAGGGGCAATTTATAGTGTGCTATTGACATTTAAACTCATATTGAGTAATATGTCTTTTTTTTTTTTAATATGTCTTTTTTTCAGTGCTCACAAAACAAAATTATTAGGGTGTTTCATTGGGATAAAATGTTATCTACTGTGAACCTAAGAATAAAATTATGAGCTAACACTGTAGGATATCCAAGTAGAGATGAACTAACATCTTTTAAAGGAAGGAACTTTTAGGTTAAAATTAATGTAAAGCATTACATTACATTTCATATGTTAACTTCAGGACAGTATACAAGACAGTATGTCATAGGCTTCAGAGTCCGCCTGAATGCAGAGCTAACCTCCACTGCTTGCCTAGAGGTCTGACCCTGAGAAAATTGCATAACCTCTTGATTTCTTCATCTGTGCAATGGGAATCTCAGTGGGGAAGACTGCCTTCCTTTGCAGGGTTGTTGTGAGGGACTGAGAGAGTATGTAAATGCTTTACATATTCCTGGCACGTGAATGTTCAATAAATGCTGGCTTTATTATTAAAGATGATAAGAAAGTGCCTTATATGATACACCAATTATGGACTGTAAGCCTTGTAGAATTACTGGCTGTTACTCCAAGATTATACTCAGGAACCATCATTTCTGGTATTCAGTATACATAAATATTGCTTTTCACAAGTAATTCAGTATACATAAATATTCAGTATACATAAATATTGCTTTTCACAAGTAATTTTTAAAATACCACCTTTTAATGCAACATTTTTATTATTGCTATGCCCAGATAATGTCTAAAACTGTTACCTCTGGTATACAAAAGGATTACTTTAAGAATCATATAAAATCATAGATTCTAGAATGATCATGGGCATCCCAACTACTCATTAATAATGGGCAATTTTAAGGGTAATCATTTCAGAAGGTTTAAAAATTATTTTCCTATACTGTGTGACATTTATAACTAATACATTCTACCTTCAAATAATAACTTATAAAATTACAATTTATAATCCTTTAACTGGTTTAATTTTTTAAAAAATATTTTATCTATTTATTTGAGAGAGAGAGCACACAAGCCAGGGAAAGGGGCAGAGAGAGGAGCAGACTGCCTGCTAATTAGGGAGCCCGATGCAATGCTTGATTCCAGGACCCTGAGATCATGACGGTTAACCTACTGAGCCACCCAGGTACCCTTAACTGGTTGTTTGTTTGTTTTTTTTAATTTATTTTATTTTATTTATTTGTTCATGAGAGAATCAGAGAGATAGGCAAATACATAGGCAGAGGGAGGAGCAGGTCCCTGCAGGGGAGCCTGATGTGGGACTTGATCTCAGAACCCTTGGATCACTCCCTGAGCCAAAGGCAGAAAGAAGCTCAACCACTGAACCACCCAGGTGTCCCCCCACCCTTAACTGGTTTTAATTTGAAAAGAAAGCAGTTGTGTCCTGCCACTTCCTTTTTGTTAGCAACTTTATTCATAATTACCAAAACTTGGAAGCAATCAAGATATCTTTCAGAAGGTGAATGGGTAAATAAACTGTGGTACATCCAGACAATGGAATATTATTCACTCTAAAATGAAATGAGTTATGAAGCCATGCAAATTCAGGCACAGAGGAGCCTCAAATGCATATTTACTAAGTAAAAGAAGCCAGTATGAAAAGGCTATGTAGTATATACTTCTAACTATATGAAAATTCTAGACAAGGCAAAACTGGGGAGACAGTAAAAAGATCATTGGTTTCAGGAGTGCGGTGGGGCTAGGGATGAATAGCTGGAGCACAGAGGGCTTTTACAGCAGTGAAACTCTTCTATATTATACTACAGTGGTGAATACAGGTCATTATATCTTTGTCAAAACCCATGGAAAATGTACAGCAACAGTGAACCCGAATGTAAATTGTGGACTTGGGTGATTATGATGCATCATATAGGTTCATTGATCTAACAAATGTACCCTGCTGGCACATGATATTGATAGTGGAGGTGGTCGTATGGTGTTCAGGCAGGAGTATATGGGAAATCTCTGTACTTCTGCTCAGTCTCACTGTGAACCTAAAACTGCTCTAAAAAATAAAGCCTACTTTAAAGAATATACACACAAAAGAGAGAGAAAAAAAGAAACACTTGTGCCCTGGGACCCTTTGGCTAACTACAGCAGAATAGGGTTTGATTATCTAGGGCTAGTTTGTTTACTTAAAAAAACAGTGATAAAATAATATAGTTTTTTAAATATCTGATTTTTGCTCATTTTTATACATACATTTCAAGCTAATTTTTTTTCATTTCTCATTTCCTAACTCACAGTATTTGTAAAGTTTTAAAAAGGAATATTTAAAAAGTTATCTGTCTTTACCAACTTGACAAATCTGTAAACAAATCCCTTCAAGAGAGCATATTTCTGTTCTGAAAAAACCATTGTGTCACCAGTGCAGAAAGATAAATGTAGTGAAAATTTGAGGCTGTGGAATGACATGCATGAGTTAAAAGAATGTTTGGACTTACTTTTTTATTACAAATATTAAACCTTAAAGAAATCTTTTCAGATGAGACCCTCCATAAGAATAGAATTTGTTTTCTATAGAAAAATACTTTTAGATCTCCTTCTTAGAATAAAGAGTTTCATGATATCCCAACAAGGGATACCAGTTTGTCTCAATTGCTAGCAAAGATCTGTAGATGCTGATGCTCCCCAGTTTGGAAAAGCCTTACCAGCCCATTGCCTGGGGACCACAGAGGTCTTAGCAGGATAATCTAATGAATGCAGTTTTAATCTAATGAATGCAATTAAAAACCATCAGAAAGACTCAAAACCCAGAGATTGAACCTTTGAACTCGAGTGACAGTTTCTATATAAAAAGAACCATAGTTATTAACCACAAGGCTGATATTTTTGATGAGGAAATAACTGCAAGTGATAGGTTCTCAGCTACTGCAGAGCTTGTCAATGTATAAAACATTCTCAGTAATAGTACTTCTTCCCCAAAAAGGATGTGCTAGGTACTCACACATCAACAGACCTTTTTCTAACCTCTCACTTTTGAGATGCTAAGTTACTGTCCTTTAGAATTATTTTAGAGATATGTATTTGAACATTTTAGTCAAGTTTGGGGGTGGTTGTTTTGGTTTGGAGGTTTTTGTTTGTATGTTTGTTTTTTGCCCTGTACCCTCTTCCACTTGGTAACAGCACAGAAGTTTTAGAAGTAATGTCAGAATTTGGACACAAAGGAAAGAGAAGCATTAAATAGCATATGATCCAGTTCCTTGAGCTGGATCTAGAAAAACTGGCTCCCTCTTAGGGAATAAGATACTTCTTAAAAACAGGACAGTCTGTCCTCACAAGTGGATATTAACTAGAATCCTCATTTTTTAAAACTGGCTTGATCAGGCATTCTCATGCTTTTTCCAAAGATTTTGCTACTGCTAACCACTCTTTCAATTCACTGGGGAATTAATGCTTAGTGGCCCATTGGGTTCATACAATAGCCTTAAATAATTACTCCTTTGTGTATTTCCTACTTCTTAAAAAAAAAAAAAGGTATACTAAAATTGACTGTGGAAGAATTCAGGACATCTGACTGAAGAAGTCATGCACACATACGTGGCCACTCAGTGGTTAAGAGGCAGCTTCAAGTACCTGGTAACAAACAAATTGCTCACACAGGGACAAGAAAAAAAGAGGAGTGGTGAGGAGGAAAGAAAAACTGGCCAAAGGTGGCCCAGGTGGGGGTGATAAAGCTCAGGACCTGGCACAGCTGAAGACAGCAGCTGGGGGTGAAGGAGGGGGATCCACAGTTCTCCATAAATCCAGGGATGAGCAGGGCCGCCATCTTCCCTGCGCAGGTAGCCTCCAGGGCCAGGAGGTGAGGAGCTGGGGCTAGAGCTGGCGGGAGCGCTGAAGTGGAGGGGAAGGAAGGCCATGAAGGATGCAAAGCAGGCAGGGGAAGGCAGTGCTGCAAGCTGTTTCCTTTGAGCTGTCTCACAAGCTTGTGTGGTGAGTGCCATGATGTGGTGCCAGGCCTGGCTGTCTCCTTGGAGCCTATGGTAGGGCCGCCCTGTGTACACAGAATGGTGGGAAGGCTCGGAGACTGGGGTTGACTATCTTAAGGTTGACAAGAAGCGAGGGCACCTAAGTGGCTCCATGGTTAAGCATGCGCCTCCTGGTTTCAGCTCAGGTCATGATCTCAGGGCTGTGAGATGGAGCCCACATCTGGCTCCAAGGAGTCTGCTTGAGATTCTCTCCCACCCTCTCCCCTCCCCATGCATAAATAAATAAAGTCTTTTTAAAAGCGACTAGCAGCAAAAAAAAAATAAAGAAAAGAAAAGAAAAGTGGGGGCTCTCTTATACTCTTATAGTGGCAAGAATCAGAACCAGTGAGTTTGCAGCCTTGCTCTTCCTCTGCACTATGCCTGGCCTCAGATTTCTCATCTGTAAAATGGAGTAATAATACCTCACAGAGGTGTTGTGAGGCATCAGTATGTGGTAAATTGTTATCAAGTTCCCCTTACGGTGACTTGTGGTAGATGATTGACACCGTTCAGTCACTTTCTCCTTTTCAACGCCTGCAGTTTGATTTATAAAACAGAGCATTGAAAATTCTAAATGCATCCTAAAATGTGAAATTCAACAGAAGAGAATTGCTGAGAAGTGTGTGCACAATGCTTTATACATCTCCGGTCTGGAGGACCTTACTAATTCCACTAATTTTTGGCCAAGAGACAGCACCGATGGTAGGGCCAGGACAGCCCAAGAGCAGGCAGTGAGGGCAGCCTGTGGCAGAGGTGGGCCAAGCCCTGCCAGCTGAGTGCATGTGGGTAAGCGATGTGCCCACAGATCTAAACACAGAGTGGTCAGGTCTAGACATGTACCTATAAACCGGGGATTGCGTTGCAGACTGCTGGTCTGTGGGCTATCTGTGGCTCACAGATCTATTTTTTTTTCCTTAGCTAGCAGACTTTTTTTTTCCCCCCAGCACTCTGGAAAACCTGGCTCAAAAACCTTAAACGCAAGCTTAGTATTTTTCATAAATGGCATTAGTCAGAGCCTCCACTCTTGTTTTACCATATGCCCTGTCATTTCCAGTTGCTCTGGACCTGGCCATTCTGTTTCTGTCTGGCTCTGGAGTTTTCATCCCTCTTTCAGGCCCAAGGCAGAGCAGGACACAAGCCAGGGAGCTGGCCCTGGACAGGGAAGCAGGCACTGAACGTGTTTTGTCCTTGTGTCCTAGGGGGGCTGGCTGAAATACAGGACTGTATTAGAATTTGCACGTCAGACAAACATATTTTACGTATGTCACACGAAGTCCTCTTATTCCCCAAATCTGGCATCCTACTCTGTCCTCATTTATAATTCACATCGTGCCACCAGTAGGTGCTCAAAAAGTAGCAGTTGGCATTGTAACATTAGGAAAAATGATCTTGGAAACAGAACACCTTAGCAGCCTTGGAGGAAGGGACAGAGAACTCATCTATTTCAGCATTTGAAGGAGATAAATTGAGCAAGGCTCCTGAATGAATGTTTTAATTTGATCTGGGGTAAAATTGGGAACTGTCACTGCTGGGCAGGTTTTCCTTGGTGCTCGGCCCTGAGAGAGAGCAGGGTGCTGGGCTCGGGGCCTTGCTCCGCGAGGAACTGCGTCAGGAGGAGCATCGTCCCCAGGTCTGTCTTGATCCCTATTAGTGAGAGGATGCTAGACGCTGTAATCGGGGTAGACTCCGGGCCTGCAGTCTCGGTGGGTGGATGTGGTCACACCAAGCTCTGCGTTGTCACCTTTGGGTGACATTGGCCTCTTTCCTTTTCTCTCCTGCTAATTCACTTTTCCCTGAATTGCCTTGCCTGCTCTGAGTGTAGCTAAGTGTCCTCCTTTTTCTCAGGCTCTTCTCTCTTATCTCTGCTGCTTAATCCTTGGGCCCAGGAGGGCAGTGAGGAGGTAGGGTGCATGGAGGCCCGCAGTATTCATTGGAGGTCTTCCCCAGCCAGGCGCATTCTCCGATTGGATCGCATGACCGCATGACCGTGCCGTGAGGACGGTGATGTTATTCTTCTTTAAATATATACTTTTATTTGTTTAGAGCAGTTTTAGGTTCATAGCAAAATAGAGGGGAAAGTACAGTGTGTTCCCATTTACCCCGGCACCTACACAGCCCAGCGCCTACACAGCCCACTGTTAACATCGTGCACCTTTGTTACAATTGATTGTTGTTTCTTAAAAATGAGAAAACTAAGAGTGTAGGAGAGGAGAGCCAGGCAACAGGGCTCGGTCATCCCCAGGGAAGCTGCTGGCTTTGCTCCCTCCGACAGCTGTCCCCAGCCCTGGGTCTCTCCCTGGCCTGACACTCCTTCCACTTCTCTCAGCCTTCCTTCCAAAGTGGTGCAGCTTCAGATAAGAAGGCGGCGTGCCTAGATTGTCGCCTTGTGTTCACACATCTAGAAATTCTTCCCCTATGCATAATTGAGGTTTTGGAGAAGCTGCAACCTGATTCCCTGAAATCACTTTTTATTTTTCCTGTCTGCCACTTCCCAGTTCACCAAAGATTAAAAAAAGGAAGATGGATACAGTGATCCTAAAAATGTTTTTGAGATTTTATCTGAAAGTTCTGGGAGGTACTTTCATGGGACAAACAAATCATTTCAGGCAAAGTTTGATAGAATCTACTGTCTGGCTTTTAAAATTCATATTTTTTCAAAGCATCAACTAAGTATAGTTTTAAGAGCTAAGGCTATCCATTTCTTCTTGAATGGGTAGGTGGATTGACCTCACACCCTAGATCTCACCTGAACCAGACACATACACAGCCCTTCATCTCTAGAACAGGGGGGAGTGTGAATGTCACTGAACTATAGTTTCTTCCTCTTAGTGCCAAATGTCAAGCTATTGACAAGCCAAAAGTGGCCTCTATCTTTTGGCCCTTGAGTTGCTAGTGTACATAGGCCAGAATGTTGTTATATATTGTTATATTAGTATTGATATTAGTATCAATAGCCCACTGATACTAAATTCAAATTTTTACACATCCAATTATTTTTTTTAAATCAGCATTTTAGCCATTTAGAGCCTGCCTGCTTTACATACTCTGTGAAACCTTACCCAGCATCTGTTGACCGTTGATAAGACCCTGTGGTTTTAATATCCCAGGCTGCTACCGCCTTCTGGAGTTCGCTTTGTGTGTTTGTACTTCTCTGCTTCTACCTCACTCTGGCCTCTGGATCCTTTGCGAATATCTCTGTTACACTTCCATAGGTAGAGGATTAGGTTGGTCCATCCAGTAGACAGAGCTTCACATCCAGACACCTCATCTTCAGGGCTACTGGCTGGCTCTTAGTTGTCTACCTTTGGGTCAGACACCAGGCCCTAGATCAGTCCACAGGTGCCAGGGACTTACTCTGATCACACTGTATAAATGATGAAAATCTTGTGTAAGTCCACACAGAATGGGGCTACAAGTGGGACTTGAGCTTGTAGCCTTTTTTTAAAGGGGCAAAGAAAGTTCAAGCCTTCATAAGATCTGTCTGGCAAAAACAGATTTTCAGAAAGCTTTTTAATGTATCGTGAATAACCTAAGATCATATAATTAAAGCATCAGCAAATAAAAATATTTGTAAGGGGGAGGTGTCTGGGTGGCACAGTCGGTTAGGCATCCGACTCTTGGTTTCAGCTTAAGTCATGATTTCAAGGTCTTGGAATCAAGCCTCACATCAGGTTTCATGTTCATCATGGAGTCTGCTTGAGATTCTCTTCTCTTTCTCTCTTTTCCCCCCTCCTTCCCTCCCCTCTTCACCCTCTGCCCCTCCTGCTCATGGTGTCTCTCTCTCTCTAAAATAAATAAGTAAAATCTTTAAAAAAAAAAAACACAACTCTCTAAGGCAACAAAAATGTAGGTTATGAACTCTATACATACCTGGGGAAATTCAAGCATATTTTGTTTATTTGTGGCTTCTCCCATCCTTGATTAGGTCAGGACATAAAATTGAAAGCAAATCATTAGGTACAATAGTAGAGTTGGGCACAACATTAGTTTTCTTATTCTGCTATATTTATAAATATTTATGAGTATGTAAGAACAGACAATGTTAAGCTTCCATACACTACGAGTTTATAAGCATGATAGAGTCATGTACACTTTCTTTTTAATCCTTCGGTATCTTATTCATAGTGTAGCAGACACTCAATAAATGACTGCCTAATTACTTAGCCTTGATGCCAATTGAAAAGAAAGTGCTAGTGGAGGAATCTTTGAGTACAGAGTCAAGGAGAAATAATGCTATTTTGGGGATATTTACGTTTTAATTTAAGTTTCTCTGGGTGAATATAATGGATTGCTATTTTAGAGTTTTGTATCATTTTCTTCTCTTTGTTTCCATTCACACTGTGTTAGCTATACCTCTCACTCATACAAACATAGGCATTCAGGAAAATACAAATCTTATGCTTTCAGAGTTTTTTTGTTTTTTGCTTTTTTCACACGTGGGTTTCACAACTGTGTTTGAAGTCCTAATCAACCTCTAGTTGTTTAGGGCTATTTTAATCCTTCTACTTGGGATGTAAGGCTCTACAACTCTAATAAAATTGATGAAATACTACAAAACAAAATTAAGGAGCATGTGAAGATGGAGATTAATCCTATCCGTGGACTTCTTTGTTAGTAGTTGAACTTTGAAAGTGACCTTTGTAGCCTGTCAGCTCATAAGCACACTGAGTCTAAAGACATTAAATACCTCCATCCCCATGGTCCCTTAGCTGGCTAGTGGCTTAATACTGTAAAATCAGAAGCTAGTACCATTTCAGTGTTTTCAGGTATTTGTAAAGTCATAAATCTTAGTTACAAAGCTGAGCTTACATATAACTTGTGAGTTCATTCTCACTGTTACTCTACACACACATACACATTATGTCTTCTGTTTGGCTTTAACTTGGTAAATCATTTCCAGAGGTCATCGACCACTGGAATCATTTAACAACATGGCTGTTCTTTTGACAAGTTCCTGGAGAAACCACTCTTTATGCCCCATTCAAGGTATTTTGACCACACGGTTTTCTTTTTCTTTTCTCTCTCTAACCCCTAGAAATATCATGGGATGAGGAACCCATTTTGTGAAATGTGCCACAGCAACTTTTAAAATGTAGGAAGCCAAGCAATTAGTGCCAGATTTTCCCTTGGGGAAAAAAAAGATGAAAAAAGTTAATATATACTACAGATGCAACTCAAGGAAGTTCTGTACTAGTAGTACATGGTATAAAGGATAATGTTTGATAAAGCAGCAGTCTTCTGTGGGAGAGATTTATGCCATCTTTGAGTCATTAATAGTATATGACACTGGTTTCCACTCAGACTTAGGGCTAAAACACATCATCATAAAATTTTATTGTTATTGTTCTTGTGTCAGGTATATTTCAAAAGCTTTTGAATTTATAAAGTGTCTTTGGAAATTTACAGGAATGAAGTTTACCAAATGTAGTCCATTAACAGGAAAACCAAATCAAACTCAGATGTAATCTCAAGGTGTTTTTGTGGATTTCCTATCCCTAGTCTTTTCACAAGCTTATCAGTTTCTTTTTCTGTGATGTGAATTTAATTGGTTTCAACATAGGTTCACATTCAATAAACATGTGATTACCCACCATGTGGAAGCAGTACACTAAGTGCAGTCATATGCTATGTTCATGTAATCCTTACATACACCCCGTGCGGAATTACCCCATTTTTTTCAGATAAAGAAAATCTCGTAAAAGCTATGACTCATCCGTGATATGTGACTAATCAGGGGTATTATAGGAGTTATAAGTCAGGTTATTTTATCCTTAAATCTATTATACTTTCCAATAAAATTATAAAGAGAAAATCTTGAAAATGCTATCTTGTCCACGTTCTGTGGACTGGGGGGAAAATCAACAATCTGATTCATCAAAGGAAGATTCTGTTGCTGACTCATTAAAGGAAGATGATGCAACATATTGGTTAATGCCATGGCTTTGGAGTCAGGCCAACACAGGGATGAACCCTGGCTCTTCAGCTGTGAAGAAATAGCAGGACCCTGACTAAAGTTCCTTGGGTTTTAACTTCCAAGCCTCAAGTTTCTTTATCTACCAAACAATAGTAATACAACATTTCATAGAGTTGTAATGAGAATTGAGTATGATACTGAATGTAGAGCATGTAGCAGAGTACCCAGCAAATTGTACAGATTTTTGTAGTTATTATTCATAGTAATAGTGAAGATAATATTCAAATTGGCTAAAGAAAGATGTTTATTACTGTGTTCAGGGACATATGAAGATTTAAGAAAATTATATTGATCTCACTGAAGATTTTTAGAAATAAACAGCCCTTGTGTTTGTAACTTTAGCTGATGCTTTTTAAAGGTATTTTAAAATATGGAGCCAGATTAGGACATTTTCAGATTATGTTCATATTTTGGTGACATTGCTAATGGATTGGGAATAGCAGCATGAATGAGACATGTGAAGAGTCTCCTGCCCTCTTTAAAAAAGGGATACAAAAATAATTATATTCCTTGAGTCCTAAAAAAAAAATTCAACAACTGTTATACAGTGATTATACAACTATTTTGACAGGCTCTTAGAACAATTTCTCCCCTTAAAAATCGTTCACTTTCTACTAGAGTTAATGTTTTAGCACAATAAGTCAGAACTTTATCTGTAAGCCAAGAGAAATTAATTTGGTTTTCATTATATATAAATTTTGTTAAAATTAATTGAAAATAATTGAAAATAATTTATACAATTAATGGCAGAGAAGTTTGGCCTTTAAAAACCTTCCTGGTACAAGGAGCCTAGAATGGAAGTATACGGGATCAGCTTCACATATATACACATGTATATAATTCAGGATTGATTATATTAAAACAAGCTGAAGTTTCCCCAAATTTAGATATAATCATAGAGTTTTACTTAAGTCCTCTACGCTTCTCCACGTAGACTTGGTCAAAATACATCAAAGTGTTTAAAGTGATAACCCTGAATATTTGTATATTATGAGGTTGACAAAATACAAAGAACCTTGTGAAAAAACCAGTACCTTAAATATAGACTCTTTGCAGATAAATCTTTCATGAGATTGAAATAGATAAATGTAAGAATGGTTCATCCTTTTTAGAATAAGCTAAATATCTGTTACTGGGAACTGACTTGAAAATAGTATGTGCTCTTTTAAACAAGAAATCTCCATTTGTAAATATAAAGGGGCAACGTGTGTGTGCGGGCACACGTGTGTGCCAGTTTATTCATATCATTGTCACCCTTTTAAATAATCATCCTTTTAACTAAGCAGTGAATTTTAAGGCTTTAACTTTTAGGTCTTCAATATATGATCTGTTTTGTAGCAAAAACCTCTTAAATTCAAATTATAATCCTGTTTTCACTTCTTTTCTCAGATGATGAAACATGCTTGGAATAATTATAAGCGTTATGCCTGGGGATTAAATGAACTGAAACCTATATCAAAAGAAGGCCATTCTAGCAGTTTGTTTGGTGAGTAGAATGTGCTTTGGTTTCTTAGTGACAGTAATTTTTCTCCAGTTGACAGAACCTGTGAGAGGTGACGTTTGAGTGCCCCTCCAGTCCATGTAGGAAACTTGCATACCTGATGGAAGTTATCTGCGAGGACTGTGCATAGTATGTCCTTCAGACTGAGCACTGTATGTTAGAATCACTTACCTACCTTGAAAAAGTGATGCCTGAGGCACACTTCCAAAGATTCTCATTTAATGGACATAGGTTCAGCATCATGATTTTTAGCTCCTGGGGTGATACCCAGCAGAGGAGCATTTGGTCCACTGCATTAACTGCCTCCTATCAGGTAAAAGTTGTGTCTTTATTGATAAGCTGGCCAAGGCAGCCTGCCATGGTGATCTTCACTGTATCTTGGTGACTCCCAACAGTAGCTCTGGGTTTCTCCTGTTTGTGCCATGGAAGAGAAAGTGCAAATAGATTACGTCAGTTATTTAAACTTTCATTTGTCTACTTTGGCATGCTTTATTGCATTTGGTCCTCCCAGCAGCCCTTGGTGATTGGTACTGTGGATGTTAATAACATTCTCATTGTGGAGGTGAGGAAGCTAGGTAACAGAAAAGTTGGATTCCTTGGGTCACAGAGGTACCCAGTGCCCTTTTCATTGCACTGGATTCTTCTTTAACCTACACAATTTTGCCCATAAGTCCCAGGATGAAGGGAGTAGAGTCTTATTCTGACACTTCTTAATTCCCCATAGAAAATGTGACTTTTTATACTGTAACTGAAGGTGTTAAATAATATCAAATCATACAACAAGCAACAGTGTCAGCTGACACTCATGACACGCCAAGTGCCATTTTTCCGACATCTCACTTAACCTCATTATCATAGGCACTTTATAGATGAGAAAAAGGCAGCTCAGAACAGCTTACCACGTATTAGCCACGTACTAACTAGCCATGCTGGGGCCAGACCCAGGTGTGGTTAAGGTCAGAGTCCGTGGTCCTAATCACCACACTATGCTTCTCTCCATTTATTCAGGATCTTCCGTGTGGTGGGCTCTCCTTCTAGCACTGGTTTAATCACCGCAGTACAAGTCTTTGCAGAGTTCCTGGCCTCCTACAGAAGAGTTGTGTGTAAATAGTTGTCAAATCATTAGAGGGTTCAGGAGATATTCATCTGAAGTTCAGATATTCATATGAAGCAGGAACTCAGGTAGGGAGAAGGGAATTGTGAGAGCAGTGAGGGAGAGCTGGAAGAGGGGCAGAAAGGCTGGTTGGCCTATTACAGTGAAACAGTTTAGAGATGAAGAGAGTCCAACAAACTTGGAGTAGTGACAGTAGAAGCGATTTCAGGTGTATTTATAAAGTAGTGCTTTCACGACACAGTTATCAGCAGGGATGATGAATTGCAGGAATTGAACACAAATTCAGAAACTTCATGATGACTCAGAGGACTTTATTTTTTTCATTATTTACTATGACTTTTAACATCTAGTTCTGTTTTTGTTTTTATCCCTATGAAAGTTGCTCACATCATTGATAAATCAGTTTTGTGTAAATTTGTCATAATGTTTATCAAAGAGATTATTTGGTTCTCTGTTAATACAGTGATGATTGATTTTAAATTATTATGAAGCATTGAAACCTAGTAAGTCTCTTAATATGGAATGTGCAGATGAAGAAGACAGGACTTCTCAATGAGTGAAAATATCAGTGAGGGTGACAAAACATGAGAGACCTAACTCTGGGAAATGAACGAGGGGTAGTGGAAGGGGAGGTGGGCAGGGGGTTGGGGTGACTGGGTGATGGGCACTGAGGGGGCACTTGGGATGAGCACTGGGTGTTGTGCTATATGTTGGCAAATTGAACTCCAATTAAAAAAAAAAAAGACATGACTTCTCCATTCTGAGGAAGTTTATAGACTAAAAGAGATGTACACAAATAATTATAAATGGAAGGCAGAAAGTGATGAGTGCAAGACCAACGTAAAGCCTTCATGTCAAGGGAGTTCAGAGGAAATGAATCATCGAGTCGAGATGGGCTGGGTGGGTGGGAGGGGAGGTTAGGATCAGGCCTTCAAAGAGGGGGTGAAATTCCATTTTTGAATAATCACTTATTAGAGCTATCATAATTTTAGATTTAATTATATTTAAAAGTTTTGCACAGGTGTACTTTTACGTGATTACGTTAAAATTAATATGTGTGTTGCTCCTCTGTTTCAGATCTACTTTTTTCTTGCTAGAGAATGCAGTCACAAATGAAATTCTAAGAGATTATTTTCTACAACTCAGAAGAAACTTTAAAGATTAGTGTATCAATCCATACCCTGTGATAATGATTAGTTGGGTTTTACTGCAGCTTTAAAATTTTCTTTCGTGATAGGAATTTTAGATTATGTTCAGTATTACCTTTTATTAATAAATTCAGTATTATCCTCTCCCTCTCCCTCTCCAGGTTTGGTCAATTTGCTTGTATGTATCTGTCAAATATTTTAATAGTTATTTTTCTGATATTTTCAGGTAGTATTAAAGGAGCAACAATAGTAGATGCCCTGGATACTCTTTTTATAATGGAAATGAAAGATGAATTTGAAGAGGCAAAATCATGGGTTGAAGAAAATCTAGATTTTAATGTGGTGAGTTAAACAAAAGTTGTCAATTCAGTTCTTAAATCTCAGTTTAACATGGACAAATTCTGTTGGGGGGCAAATTATGGTGTTATATGACCTAGCGGAAACAATGCAATTTTAAATAGTACCATACTATATTCTTGTCCTCCGTTACTACACAAGTACATGTCTTTGTTTTTTGGCAAATAAAATGTAAAAAAAAGGAAATGAAAATTTATGGAGACCTACATATGCCAAACATTCATGTTCAAGTCCCACAACCATCCTGTGAGATAGGCATTATTTTCATACCTGTACAGTTTAGAAATTAGAACTTTAGAGACTCATCCAGATCACAGCTAGTTGCGTGTCAGAGCCTCAGTGAGGCCAACACAGATCTGTGTGGCTCCGTGCTTGTGTTTGGCACTGGGGCAATTTCACTACATATAGATGCAGTCTGCCTTTTATTCCATATAACCATCCTGCTTTCCTATATCTACGCTATTCAGTCGGTTCCTGTGTCAAATCTTACATACATGTGGAGCAAAAAGGATAAAAGAATGTACTGCTTTGTATTCTTAATGGGGTGATGTTGATACATCAGCGGACCTGGGGTGCATAACCTTCTTTCATTAAACCTTCGTAGTCCGTCTGGCAGAGGATCATGTTATTCTTTGGGAAAAAATTTGTCTCCAACACAAAATCTTTGATTACAAAGCTGACATGCAAAGCAGTCCAGGTGGTAAACATTGTCCTTGGCGCACATCACCATCTCAAAGGCCCTGGCACATTGTTTTGATTTTGTTAAATTAACTTTTGTTAATCAGAGCACAGGGTGCCAGATGAGTGAGCTCTGCAGTTCAACAAAGACCACAAGAGAAATTAAAACAGAGAAGTTTATTACTCACAGGTCCTGAGGAGGTGCACAGCAGGCCTCTAGGGGCCACAACGGGGAGGTCAAGGCAGAGGACAGATAGACAGGACTTGGGGCACATGCCTTTATTAGAGTGGGTATAGTCCTTTGGGGTCTAGGCTAAAGCCAATTTGGTCAATGCAAACCAAAAAAGAGCTAGGGTTTGGTAAGCTCCGCAAACAAAAAAAGGGGTCTTTTCTGAGGAGTGCACAAGGGGACGGCCCTGGGAGCTGAGGGAGACTGTTGATCACAAGGACGACTGGGGGAGTCATATCAGGAACTTGCATTTGCTTGTGCCTCTGCGGGCTGTTATCCAAGGCATGCGCTTGCATGAGAGGCTGGCATTGCTTGAGGTCCCCAACAGGCCGCCTGAACGCTGAGGCAGCAATACCATAGAGATGCTCGGCTAAACTCTCAACGTACATCCAACAGCAGCTCTGTCTCCTCTTGCACAAGTACAGTTTCCAGCTTTATTCGTTGTATGCCCTTATCTGAATAAAGTTTTGTCAATATGAATTTGAAGTCCTTTAAAAAATCTTGTTTGCATACTCTCATTCTTAACAAATACTTCGAAACCCATTATACACCAAGGAAAAAGTTCAGAATTAAGGAGAATGGACACTTCCAGTCCTTCTTGATAATTTTTATTTGGGAGGACACCATCATGTCAGAGCTAATCTCATTCCATAGTCACTGTTTTACCTCACATAATGAGGTTGACAAAACATTTGTTTTAAGAGGAGTGTTGGCCCAGCTTTTTTTAGTCATTCACTCATTTGGCATTATTGGTATTATTTTTAATCTGAGATTGTTCTGCAGAAAGCATAGCAAACCTCTTGTCCATCTGGTATTCATGCAGTAATTGTCTGTAAATCCCCATAACCAGGCCCAAGCAACATGCTCTGTGTTGACAATGGGCAAAGAAAGATTGTTTCCCTGTCAACATCTCCACTTTGTGGAGCTCTTATTCTCCCACAGACCCAGTGAGGATACCAATGGCAGAGTGTTAAAGATTAGTAAAACTAAATCTTTTTCCTAACTCTGCATTAAAAACCTATGTAAATTAAAACTTCAAATATTTTGTCCCAACCCTCTTATTAATTGCCTTATATGCCCCATTTTGAAGATCACTGCCTTAAAGAACAATTAGATAAGTCTATGTTTAATCTGCCTTATAATTGAATTGAGAATATAAAGAAGACATATGCCAATATAAAGGGACCTTGGAGATCAATGTGTTCAGCTCTTTCATTTTAAAAATGAGAAAACAGACCCAGGGAGCTGGTGATTTGCTCAAGGTTCTACAGCTATTTGATTGGAATGACTTGTGGTAGCTCTAATATTATTAATGGAATATGAAAAATTAAAGCAGTGAAAAAGGAAATTCTGTTTCTTTTTGAGGGTTTGTTGTCTCTTACTAGCATTACTGCCCCACCTTGTTATTTATAAATTCAGCTACCCACCTTTAAATAGGGCTTGTCTTGAGCTATCTATGGGAGAGAAAATGGATAGTGTGTTCCCTTCCTGCAACCCTCTCAAGAAAGGTTCGGAGAATAGGAACTGAATCCTTCCAAAATCAAGTATTGTTTTTTCCTACTGTTACCCAGTATTTTTTTCTTTGTTTATTTCTCTAATTCAAGTACAATTAACATAGTTAGTTTTGGGTATACAACATAGTGATTCAACAATTCTATATATTATTCAGTGCTCATCAAGATAAAAATACTCTTAATCCCCTTTACTATTTCTCACACACACACACACACACACACACACACACACAAACCCTTGTGTTAACACCAGTTCCCTGTATTTAAGAATCTAGTTTAGGGGGATTTTTCCTCTCAGTTTCTTTTTTGTTTTGTTTCTAAAATTTCCATATATGAGTGAGATCATACGGTGTTTGTCCTCCTCTGACTAATTTATTTCACTTAGCATTTTACTCTCTAGGTCCATCCATATTGTTGCAAATGGCGAGATTTCATTTTTTCATGGCTGAGTCATATTCCAAATATATATCTCACATCTTCATTCATCTGTTGATGGACACTTGGGTTGTTTCCATATCTTGGATATTGTAAATCATGCTACAATAAACATAAGGGTACATGTATCTTTTCAAATCAGTGTTACCATTTTCTTTGGATAAATACCCAGGAGTGGAATTATTGGATCAAATGGTATTTCTCTTTTTAAGTTTTAGAGGAAGCTTCCTACTATTTTCCACTGTAGCTGCATCAATTTGGATTCCCACAAGTGTTCCCTATTCTCCACATCTTTGCCACCACTTGTTATTTCTTGTGTATTGTGACATTCTGACAGGTGTAAGGTGATATCCCACATGATTTTAATTTGCATTTTCCTGATGATCAGTGATGTTGAACATCTTTTCATGTGTCTGTTGGTCAGCTGTATGTTTTCTTTGGAAAAATGTCTATTCAGGTCCTCTGCCCATTTTTTAATCAGATTTCTTTTTTGGTCGTAAATGCTAAAATTTTTTGTATATTTTGGATGGTAACCCCTTATTAGAAATATCAATTGCAAATGTCTTTTCCCATTCAGTAGATTGCTTTTTTGTTTTGTTGATGGTTCCTTTGCTGTGCAAAAGCTTTTTACTTTATATAGTCCCAATCCTTTCACTTTGCTTTTGTTTCCTTCTCCTGAGGGAATGTTTCTACCATGTCAAGGAAATTACTCCCTGTGTTTTCTTCTAGGAATTTTTTGGTTTCAGATCTCACATTTAGGACTTTAATCCAGTTTAAGTTTATTTTTGTGTATGGTCCAAGAACGTGGTCTAGTTTGATTCTTTTGGATGTGCCTGTCCACTTTTCCCAACACCACGTGTTGAAGAGGCTGTCTTTTTCCCCATTGTATATTCTTGCCTTGTCATAGATTAATTGCCCAAACAAGTGTGTGTTTATTTCTGGATTCTCCATTCTGTTCTATTCATCTACATGTCTGTTTCTGTGCTAGTACCAGACTGTTTTGATTACTACAGCTTTGTGTAGTATATCTTGAAATCTGGAATTGTGATGCCACCAGCTTTGTTGTTTTTCAAGATTACTTTGGCTATTTGGGGGCCTTTGTGTTTTCATACAAATTTTAGGATTATTTGTGCTAGTTCTGTGAAAAATGATGATATTTTGATAGAGATTGCATTAAATCTATAGATTGTTTTGGGTAGTATGGATATTTTAGCAGTATTGGCTCTTCTAATCCATGAGCATGGAATATTGTTCCATTTGTTTGTATCACCTTTAGTTTCTTTCATCATTGTTTTAGTTTTCAGAGTACTCCTCCTTGGTTAGGTTTATTCCTAGGCATTTTATTATTTTTGGTGCTGTTGTAAGTGGGATTGTTTTCTTAATTTCTCTTTCTGCTGCTGCTTTGTTAATGTATAGAATTACAACAGATTTCTGTATATTAATTTGTATCCTACATCTTTACTGAACTCATTTATCTAAAATTGAATGATTGAAGACAGGAAAGTAGATGTTAGTGCTACTAGACCTGAATAGTATCTGATAATTAAAGAATTGCTTCCCTAGACCTTCCCACATAATGCCACAATTCTTTGCTTTCATGACTGGCAGTAGTCTGAGAAACCTAAGAATCATTTATTTAAAAGAACTAAGTACAAAGGCCTCTCAAGCTAACAGACAAGATAACAGAAAGCAGTTGGCTGACCTCAGACCACTACCAGGTGACATGAATGTGTTCTATGGACCGTGGGGACTGTGCGGAAGCAAAGGGAAGGAATCTAATAGAGGTTATCAGACTGTGGAGAAGAGCCAAATTTTTTGTTTCCTTACTTGTAACATAAAGCAATTGGACTATTGTTAAGTGATTGCTAAGCTACTGACCTTTAATGTTGTTTTTTTTTAATTGTATTTTTGTTTTTTAATAAGATTTTATCCTATTAATTGACAGACTTGTGAAAAGTAAGTACCATGTTAGAACTGTTATTGATAATCTTGGTCTGTATCTTTCAAAATATACTTTAAAAATCATAGCCATGGGTCTCAAATTTCTGTTGATTATACTATTGCGAATGTGAGAGGTTTTCAAATGTTTGTTATAGTTCTCTTTTTGGGCATTGTCATATTTTCCTTTAAAAGAAAGTTTATAAAAAAAAAAGTTTATCAATAGCAGCCAAGTGATAGTACTTCTTACATTAAAATTAGTAAATAAAATTCAGGGAACTTATACTGTTTTACTCTCTGAATCATTATTTTATAATCTTCTTCAGCTTACAGTTTTGTAGTTGGTTTTAATGTCTTATATGAGAATGTGCTTTCTAATGACTCAGGTTACCCAGAGATTCGGGTGACTATCAACAATTACACACTTTTCTTTCTGAAAACACAAACTTTTCCCATTTATCTGAAGGGTGAAGAAATTGGAAAAGCTTAAGCAAAGAGAGAAAATGTGTTTTATTTTTATGGATAAAATGTAATGTTATTCCAGCATAGATAAATTATTGCTTGTTTTTAAATTCACACTTTTTCCTGAGAAAGCATTATAATTGACAATGTGAGGGTATTGCAAAAAACTTAATGCATCCAAATTTATTACAAGGGAAAAAAAGAAGAAGGAAACAGAAACACTGATATTGAGCATTGGTTTATCCTGTGGTGCTCCTGAGTATAAACCAATCTTTCAGTCAAGGATAAATTTGTTTGTATGTGAAATATTCAATTTGTATCACTTAAAGGTATAAAGTAAATGTTTTTTATTGGTTTATACAGTCATTAAAATTCATTTAATTAAGGCATAGCAAGTTGATTCAATTTGCATACTTGGTAGCACAAAGTTCAAATGGCTTTAATAACAGACTTAAAATAAATCACTGTGATAATTTGTAGGAGCATGGGCCTCCTAGGTGGAGCTTTGTATTCCATTCAAGTATCTGTGGAGGCACATGGGTCTGGGCAGACCTCTAAGGGTAGACTCCAATGGATGAGTTTTCGGTTTTAATTCAAAGTAATCCTAAAACAAAGAATGTAAAACAGATTCTTGATTGCTCATTATTATTCATTACTTCATTCATGTACTATTCACCAAATACCCTTTAAGGATCAGTTACTTACCCTCATGGAGTGTATAGTCTAGAAGGAAAAATAGAATACTTAGCTAGAACTAGGTTTTCTTAGGAAGAAATGACGGAAAGAGGAAAATACCATCTAAAGAGTGCTGAGACATGCCAAGTATTATGCTAGGTGATTTTTTCCAATAGGTTATCTCATTTAGTGTTTGTGACAACGATACAGAGTAAATGGTATTTTCCCTGTTTTTATAGATGAAGAGGCGATTAATTAACCTGCCCCAAATCATGCAGCAAGTAAAAGCCGTGAGTGAACAAGGGCTGCCCAACTCAGTGACCCTGTTTTTATTGCAGAGGAAATACGAAGAATTGAGAAATATATAGGCAGCCAGAGAAGGAGTCCTCCAAGGTTAGGCATATACTCTTAATATCACAGCACTCATTAAAGTGCATTTTTCCATAGGTATTCAATAAATTCTAATTAAATGAATGAGAAGTTACGCTCTCTTGCCCCACTTCCCAATAGACTGTGCTAGACTCAGCTAGAAGACAGGCTGACAGGGTGTACAGGTAACTGTACTGTGCCATATTTGAAATAGTTAGAAATAATCTGGAGTTCAAGTGCAGTTGATCTACCTGTTTTTACCTAGCCTACTTTCAGAAGGGATTTGTGATAGCTCCTGGTACAGGAAAATCATTAAAGCAAGGACAAATGCTCAAGAGTTTCATCTCTGGGCATTTTTAAATTCAGTTCTGAGCTTCCTATTCTTTACTGTCACCTCAAAGAAGTATTGATCCCCTACATCCTCACATGGGAAATGTTGAAAACTGTCTTCAGTATGAATTTTATAGAATATGTAGAAATTTTCTCCAGAGGATAATTTCTTGTATAAAACCTCAGTGAAAGCCAAATTTATGTTAAAATTACTATTAAAAAGCAATTTTCTTCATTGAGGTCAAGTGAGACCTTTGTATGAGAGGCCGAGCTTTGAGAATGATTAGCCTGTTCCAGACACTTACCTAGGAACACATTGAGAATGGTGGTCTTGAGCAAGCAGCTGGATTGTACTTTTGATTGTAATGAATACTGTATGCTTTAGAAATCAGATACAAGGGGATTCCTGGGTGGCCCAGGGGTTTAGCGCCTGCCTTTGGCCCAGGGTGTGATCCTGGAGTCCCGGGATCAAGTCCCACATCAGGCTCCCTGCATGGAGCCTGCTTCTCCCTCTGCCTGTGTCTCTGCCTCTCTCTCTCTCTCTCTCGAATAATAAATAAAATATTAAAAAAGATATCAGATACAGTTGACATATAATGTTATATTAGTTTCAAGTGTACAACAGTGATTTCACAATTCTATTCACTATGTAATGCTGATGACATTAAGTATACTCGCCCTCTGTCACCATACAGTGTTCTTACAATATTATTGACTAATTGAATATTTCCTATTCTGTACTTTTCATTCCTGTGACTTTATTTTATAGCTGGAAGTTTGTACTTCTTAATCATCTTCATCTATTATCCCCACCTCCTCACCTGTAGCAATGACCGGACTGTTACCTGTATTTATGAATATGTTTGTTTTTCTTCATTTGTTTTGTCTTTTAGATTCCACATATAAATGAAATCATATGATATTTGTAAAGATTTATGGTATTCATCTGACTTGTTTTACTTAGTATAATAACCTCTAGGTCCATCCATATTGTCACAAATGGCAAGATTTTATCCTTTTTCCTTGCTGAGTAGTATTTGTGTGTGTGTATGCATGCATACCATATATCTTTTTGAATTAGTGTTTTCATTTTTCTTTAAGTAAATACCCAAAAGTGGAATTACTAGCTCATATGGTATTTTGTTTTTTTGAGGCACACCCATACTGTTTTCCATGGTGGCTGCACCAGTTTATATTCCCACCAACAGTTTAATGACCCAGATTGTTCTTTTTTTTTTTTTTTTTCCAGATTGTTCTTTTATCCAGACAGAATGTCATCCTACTTTCCAGGAAAATAAGCTATAAGGTTCCCTGTTAGAAAGATGTAAATAAATTGACCTCAAAAAACAATTTTGTATCTTCTCAAATGCATGAATGAGTACTTGACTAAGGTCCAGAGTTCTATGCCATAGACCATGAAAGAAGTGACTTTTGCCTTAGCATTTGCCTTAGTCTGTTTTAGAGCAGCATTATATCCTCATGAGTACAGATAAGTTAATTATCTTGTTGAATAGAGTTATTCAGTATTTTCTATCTGAATGCTAATCAGAGCCTGCCAAGGGTGATGATTTGGGTTTTGACTTTAAAAGGATACTGAGTTGTTCTCTCTGACAGTAATTAGTGATAGATTGGACTGCTATTTGAGGGCTCTTCTGGGTCTGCATAGTAAAACCAATCTATTCACATAGAGAAGATGGTTGTTTGCCTATCTTTGTGGCCTAAAGAACTTGCACTTTGTTCACCTTCACAGGTAGATCATATTACTTAAATATGAAACTAAAAGTTTCTAGGACATATGTTACACTAGTTTACATTGTTTAATACCGCAATGTAATCTGTTAAAAGGAGTTTATGCTTTTTTTTTTTATAAATTTATTTTTATTGGTGTTCAATTTACCAACATACAGAATAACCCCCAGTACCCGTGACCCATTCACTCCCACCACCCGCCCTCCTCCCCTTCCACCACCCCTAGTTCGTTTCCCAGAGTTAGGAGTCGTCATGTTCTGTCTCCCTTTCTGATATTTCCCACACATTTCTTCTCCCTTCCCTTATATTCCCTTTGACTATTATTTATATTCCCCAAATGAATGAGAACATACACTGTTTGTCCTTCTCCGATTGACTTACTTCACTCAGCATAATACCCTCCAGTTCCATCCACGTTGAAGCAAATGGTGGGTATTTGTCATTTCTAATGGCTGAGGAATATTCCATTTTATACATAGACCACAGCTTCTTTATCCCTTCATCTTTTGATGGACACCAAGGCTCCTTCCACAGTTTGGCTATCGTGGACATTGCTGCTAGAAACATCGGGGTGCAGGTGTCCCGGCGTTTCATTGCATCTGTATCTTTGGGATAAATCCCCAACAGTGCAATTGCTGGGTCGTAGGGCAGGTCTATTTTTAACTCTTTGAGGAACCTCCACACAGTTTTCCAGAGTGGCTGCACCAGTTCACATTCCCACCAACAGTGTAAGAGGGTTCCCTTTTCTCCGCATCCTCTCCAACATTTGTGGTTTCCTGCCTTGTGAATTTTCCCCATTCTCACTGGTGTGAGGTGGTATCTCATCGTGGTTTTGATTTGTATTTCCCTGATGGCAAGTGATGCAGAGCATTTTCTCATGTGCATGTTGGCCACGTCTGTGTGTTCCTCTGTGAGATTTCACTTCATGTCTTTTGCCCATTTCCTGATTGGATTGTTTTTCTTTGCTGTTGAGTTTAATAAGTTCTTTATAGATCTTGGAAACTAGCCCTTTATCTGATATGTCATTTGCAAATATCTTCTCCCATTCTGTAGGTTGTCTTTTAGTTTTGTTGACTGTATCCTTTGCTGTGCAAAAGCTTCTTATCTTGATGAAGTCCCAATAGTTCATTTTTGCTTTTGTTTCTTTTGCCTTCGTGGATGTATCTTGCAAGAAGTTACTGCGGCCGAGTTAAAAAAGGGTGTTGCCTGTGTTCTCCTCTAGGATTTTGATGGAATCTTGTCTCACATTTAGATCTTTCATCCATTTTGAGTTTATCTTTGTATATAGTGTAAGAGAGTGGTCTAGTTTCATTCTTCTGCATGTGGATGTCCAATTTTCCCAGCACCATTTATTGAAGAGGAGACTGTCTTTCTTCCAATGGATAGTCTTTCCTCCTTTATCGAATATTAGTTGACCATAAAGTTCAGGGTCCACTTCTGGGTTCTCTATTCTGTTCCATTGATCTATGTGTCTGTTTTTGTGCCAGTACCACACTGTCTTGATGACCACAGCTTTGTAGTACAACCTGAAATCTGGCATTGTGATGCCCCCAGCTATGGTTTTCTTTTTTAAAATTCCCCTGGCTATTCGGGGTCTTTTCTGATTCCACACAAATCTTAAAATAATTTGTTCTAACTCTCTGAAGAAAGTCCATGGTATTTTGATGGGGATTGCATTAAACGTGTATATTGCCCTGGGTAACATTGACATTTTCACAATATTAATTCTGCCAATCCATGAGCATGGAATATTTTTCCATCTCTTTGTGTCTTCCTCAATTTCTTTCAGAAGTGTTCTATAGTTTTTAGGGTGTAGATCCTTTACCTCTTTGGTTAGGTTTATTCCTAGGTATCTTATGCTTTTGGTGCAATTGTAAATGGGATTGACTCCTTAATTTCTCTTTCTTCAGTCTCATTGTTAGTGTATAGAAATGCCACTGATTTCTGGGCATTGATTTTGTATCCTGCCACACTACCAAATTGCTGTATGAGTTCTAGCAATCTTGGGGTGGAGACTTGGGTTTTCTATGTAGAGTATCATGTCATCGGTGAAGAGGGAGAGTTTGACTTCTTCTTTGCCAATTTGAATGCCTTTAATGTCTTTTTGTTGTCTGATTGCTGAGGCTAGGACTTCCAGTACTATGTTGAATAGCAGTGGTGAGAGTGGACATTCCTGTCTTGTTCCTGATCTTAGGGGAAAGGCTCCCAGTGCTTCCCCATTGAGAATGATATTTGCTGTGGGCTTTTCGTAGATGGCTTTTACGATGTTGAGGAATGTTCCCTCTATCCCTACACTCTGAAGAGTTTTGATCAGGAATGGATGCTGTATTTTGTCAAATGCTTTCTCTGCATCTAATGAGAGGATCATATGGTTCTTGGTTTTTCTCTTGCTGATATGATGAATCACATTGATTGTTTTATGGGTGTTGAACCAGCCTTGTGTCCCGGGGATAAATCCTACTTGGTCATGGTGAATAATTTTCTTAATGTACTGTTGGATCCTATTGGCTAGTGTATCTTGTTGAGAATTTTTGCATCCATGTTCATCAGGGGTATTGGTCTGTAATTCTCCTTTTCGGTGGGGTCTTTGTCTGGTTTTGGAATTAAGGTGATGCTGGCCTCATAGAACGAATTTGGAAGTACTCCATCTCTTTCTATCTTTCCAAACAGCTTTAGGAGAATAGGTATGATTTCTTCTTTAAACGTTTGATAGAATTCCCCTGGGAAGCCATCTGGCCCTGGACTTTTGTGTCTTGGGAGGTTTTTGATGACTGCTTCAATTTCCTCCCTGGTTATTGTCCTGTTCAGGTTTTCTATTTCTTCCTGTTCCAGTTTTGGTAGTTTGTGACTTTCCAGGAATGCATCCATTTCTTCTAGATTGCCTAATTTATTGGCGTATAGCTGTTCATAATATGTTTTTAAAATCGTTTGTATTTCCTTGGTGTTGGTAGTGATCTCTCCTTTCTCATTCATGATTTTATTAATTTGAGTCTTCTCTCTCTTCTTTTTAATAAAGCTGGCTAATGGTTTATCTGTCTTATTAATTCTTTTAAAGAACCAACTCCTGGTTCTGTTGATCTGTTCCACAGTTCTTCTGGTCTCGATTTCGTTGAGTTCTGCTCAAACATAATTAACTCTCTTCTTCTGCTGGGTGTAGGATCTATCTGCTGTTTTTTCTCTAGCTCCTTTATGTGTAAGGTTAGCCTTTGTATTTGAGTTCTTTCCAGCTTTTGAATGGATGCTTGCATTGTGATGTATTTCCCTCTTAGGACTGCTTTTGCTGCATCCCAAAGATTTTGAATGGTTGTATCTTCATTCTCCTTAGTTTCCATGAATCTTTTTAATTCTTCCTTAATTTCCTGGGTGACCCTTTCATCTTTTAGCAGGATGGTCCTTAACTTCCACGTGTTTGAGGTCCTTCCAAACTTCTTGTTGTGATTTAGTTCTAATTTCAAGGCATTATGGTCTGAGAATATGCAGGGGACGATCCCAATCTTTTGGTATCGGTTCAGACCCGATTTGTGACCCCGTATGTGGTCTATTCTGGAGAAAGTTCCATGTGCACTTGAGAAGAATGTGTATTCAGTTGAGTTTGGATGTAAAGTTCTGTAGATATCTGTGAAATCCATCTGGTCCAGTGTATCATTTAAAGCTCTCATTTCTTTGGAGATGTTGTGCTTAGAAGACCTATCGAGGGTAGAAAGAGCTAGATTGAAGTCACCAAGTATAAGTGTATTATTATCTAAGTATTTCTTCACTTTGGTTATTAATTGATTTATATATTTGGCAGCTCCCACATTCGGGGCATATATATTGAGGATTGTTACGTCCTCTTGTTGGATAGATCCTTTAAGTATGATATAGTGTCCCTCTTCATCTCTCACTACAGTCTTCGGGGTAAATTTTAGTTCATCTGATATAAGGATGGCTACCCCTGCTTTCTTTTGAGGACCATTCGAATGGTAAATGGTTCTCCAACCTTTTATTTTCAGGCTGTAGGTGTCCTTCTGTCTAAAATGAGTCTCTTAGACAGCAAATAGATGGGTCCTGCTTTTTTATCCAGTCTGAAACCCTGCACCTTTTGATGGGGTCATTAAGCCCATTCACGTTCAGAGTTACTATTGAGAGATATGAGTTTAGTGTCATCATGATATCTATTCAGTCCTTGTTTTTGTGGACTGTTCCACTGAACTTCTTCTTAAAGGGGAATTTTAAGAGTCCCCCTTAAAATTTCTTGCAGAGCTGGTTTGGAGGTCACATATTCTTTCAGTTCCTGCCTGTCTTGGAAGCTCTTTATCTCTCCTTCCATTTTGAATGGGAGCCTTGCTGGATAAAGTATTCTTGGTTGCATGTTCTTCTCATTTAGGACCCTGAATATATCCTGCCTGCCCTTTCTGGCCTGCCAGGTCTCTGTGGAGAGGTCTGCTGTTACCCTAATACTCCTTCCTCCCCATAAAAGTCAGGGATTTCTTGTCTCTTGCTGCTTTAAGGATCTTCTCTTTATCTTTGGAATTTGCAAGCTTCACTATTAAATGTCGAGGTGTTGAACGGTTTTTAATGATTTTAGGGGGGGGAATCTATTTCCTGGATCTGAATGCCTGTTTCCCTTCGCAGATTAGTTTTCAGCTAGAATTTGTTCAAATACATATTCTGGCCCTCTGGCCCTTTCGGCGCCCTTGGGAACACCAATTAAACGTAGGTTTTTCTTCCTCAGGCTGTCGTTTATTTCCCTTAATCTATCTTCATGGTTTTTTAATTGTCTGTCTCTTTTTTCCTCAGTTTCCCTCTTTGCTATCAACTTGTCTTCTATGTCACTCACTCGTTCTTCCACCTCGTTAACCCTCGTCATTAGGACTTCTAGTTTGGATTGCATCTCATTCAATTGATTTTTAATTTCTGCCTGATTAGCTCTAAATTCTGCAGTCATGAAGTCTCTTGAGTCCTTTATGCTTTTTTCTAGAGCCACCAGTAGCTGTATAATAGTGCTTCTGAATTGGCTTTCTGACATTGAATTGTAATCCAGATTTTGTAACTCTGTGGGAGAGAGGACTGTTTCTGATTCTTTCTTTTGAGGTGAGGTTTTCCTTCTAGTCATTTTGCTCAGTGCAGAGTGGCCAACAGCAAGTTGTATTGGGAAAAGGAGAAAAAGAGAGGAGAAAAAGAAGGAAAGAAAAGAGAAAGAGAAAAAAAGGAAGAAAAAAAGAAAAGAAAAAGAGAAAGGAAAAAAAGGAAAATAAGGGTGGGGGAGGGAAACAAATCAAAAAGCAAAACAAAAACAAAACAAAACAAAAACAGCAACAACAACAAAAACGGGGGAGTATCTTCTGATTCTGTGTACTTTAAGTCCCTTGACTTCCCCTGGAACTTGTCCGTCCAGCTGGTCGTCTGGGGGAGGGGCCTGTTGTGCTGATTTTCAGGTGTTAGCAGTTGGGGGAGCTGCTGTGCCCCTGCCTGGTGCAGGGCTCAGTGGGGGTTGTTTACCCCGTGAGGCCCCAGGAGGAATAGCCCCAGTGGCGGGGCAGCTCTGGAAACCTGGATTCAGCCCCCGCAGGAACTCCGGAGCTCTGCGTCTGCAGGGCCTGGAGGCTCCGGGGCGGGGCCGCTGATCTGCTCAGCTCGGGGCAGGAGCGTCCTGGCTGTCCTGGGCCCTCCCGGCCTCTGCCTGTCCCGGGGGAGGCCGGATCCTGGGCTGTGTCCCGGCGCCCTGTGCTCCGGGGCCTGCGCTGTTGGATTCGCGCTCCCGGGCCACAGCCCCCTCCGCGGAGCCGCCCCCGAGCCCCCCCGAGCTGCTCCTGGAACCGCGCAGCCCCCTCCGCACGGAGCCTCTTCCTCCGCCTGAGCCCCTCCGAGCTGCTTGGGTCCCGCCGTGCGCGCTGCAGCCCTTAGGGAGCTCGGCGCACTCTCCCGGGGCGCAGGTGTCTGTTAGTGTCCCCGGGAGCCCGAGGGCATCCCCGCCCTCCTGGGTCCTGCTCCAACTCCCTGCGAGCCCCTTTCCGCCCGGGAAGGTTGGTGCAGCTCCTGCTCCTCCGGGACGGGGCTCTCCTGTCCTGGGGACACTCGCCCCGGCCTCAGCCCGGCTCCTCGCGAGGACCCTCCCCTTGGAGGCCTTTTGTTTCTTTATTTCTTTTTCCCCGTCTTCCTACCTCGATAGAATCGCGAACTCTTCTCACTGTAGCATTCCAGGTGTTCTCTCTTTAAATCTCAGGCCGAATTCATAGATTTTCAGGATAATTTGAAAGTTTTCTAGGTAATTTGGTGGGGACAGGTGACTTGGGGACCCTACTCTTCCGCCATCTTGCCCCTTCTCACAGGAGTTTATCCTTTTAATCCCCAAAATATTAATACAACATGTACTTTGAAATACTATTTATAAAGATCCCTTATAAGCTTGAAAATAGACAAGTTGTATAGCCAGCTAACTGCTCTTTAATCAGTGGCTTTGAAAAGTCTTATCCTGGGGTGCCTGGGTGGCTTAGTCAGTTAAGCATCTGATGACTCCTGGTTTCTACTCAGGTCATGATCTCAGAGTCGTGGGATCAAGCCCTGCATTGGGCTCTGGGCTCAGCTTGGAGTCTGCTTCAGATTCTCTCTCCCCTCCCTCCTTCTCGCAGTCTGTTACTCTCTCAAATCTTTAAAAAAGAAAAAGAAAGAGAGAGAGAGAGAAAGAGAGAGAGAGAGAGAGAGAGAGAGAGAAAAAGAAAGAAAGAAAGAAAGAAAGAAAGAAAGAAAGAAAGAAAGAAAGAAAGAAAGAAAGAAAGAAAGAAAGAAAGAAAGAAGAAGGCTGACAGTTCATCTCACAGTTCATATATATGTAGTGAACCAAAGGCCAGAAATATTCAGGAATAAACTTATTATTATAAGTCTAAGACACCCAAGACAATATAAGAGATTAGTACTGAGGCCTAATTTTTCCATGATTTGTTACTCCTTGAGTCTAGATGTGTCCTTATTTATACCATATATTTTATTAAATTTACACATGAATGCGGTTAAGTGTATCCTTCGATTCAAGGCTGTTGGTGGTGGAAAGTCAAAATGAAAGAACAGTTTCTCCGGTCCAGATTTTTTGTGGTTAGGCCTTCAGGCAAAATTTTCAGCTTCCACTTGTTTATCAATTGTGATTTTAACTAATAGGTGCATGCAATTTAGCCAGAAGCCTGAATCTTCTCAAACTGGGACTCACATATTGACAGTGCACTAGGAGCTACGAATACATGGAGCATATTCTTGTAATGTAAACTTACTTAAAGATTTAAGGAATTAAATTTTGTTTTAAAATAAACACAGATTAAGGAAACTACAAAACTCACATTAATTATTAGAAAAAAATCACAAAATATTTTAGTATTACAGGCTGTTTGGGGCTCCCCTTCATGACATACTATCCTTTCCCTGCCCTAACCCCTCTGTCTTTAGGTTAAGTCACAGGAAAAGTTTTAGAAAATCTTAAAAGCCACTGCATGAATATTAATGACATGAATATATTCACTTAAATTTAACAAAATTATTTTAATGGAAATCATAATCAGAAATTTATAAAAATAGCCTAAGACCATGATTATAGAAATTCCCTTTTGAAAATCCAGGTATCCTATAAAGTATATCAAACCCAAAAGGAAGTTTGGTTATATTTCAAAAGAAGAGTTTTAGCCATTGAGAAATAGTACTCCCATGAGGGTTAGAGAAGATGTGTCAGTTTGCATTCTGAAATTTAGAATGTTAGGATTCTAGAGTTTCTGATTTTCCAGCAACCCCTGAGGAAATAAAGTAACTAAGCTGAGTTACTGTGCAGTGGGTAATGGTGGCAGCTGTCCACTGAGCATACTGTGCCGAGTGCCATGCGCAGTGCTTTACATTCACAGACTCATAACGTCTTGTAAAGAATGCCTTGTCCCTTTTTACAAATGAGAAAACAGAGACTCAAAGAGAGTAAGTGACTTGTCTGGGATCTTACACTCAGCTAGTTCCAGAAGCAGCCTTCAATCTCAGGTCTTTCTGACTCTAGGGTAGTGTTTTTATGGTCTGTTGCCAATGTAGAATACCAATTTGCTCCGGTGGGATAATTTTCATTTTTTTGGTCCTTTTTATCTAAGGATCTGTAAAGAGTGACCAAAAGTGTCTAAACCTCAGTCTTCTGCCCTATAACATAAAACAGCCAGGAATGTTGAAAGATCTCTCAAGCTAAGGTTTCTAAATAATTTAGATTTAACTTTGATAAAAAGACATAGAAAAAATAATATGTTGAGAATTCTAATGTCATTCCAGTTTTCACAAGGAGGAAAATGTGATGACTCTTGAGTATTACTAATGGTGATATGACATTCCAGAGCAAGACTTTAGACGACAAGGACATAGCAAACACTGGATAGCTGTATGAATTCACCAGCAAGCCAGATTTGCTTCTTAGGCTCACCAGACTGCTACATCCATGAAATTCAAAAGCAAAGCAACTGACCTGGAGCATGGTACTTGGCAAGGTCATTTCTCAATATTTTACAGACAGAGCAGGATAAACAGAATTTAGGTTCTAGAATACATTGTTAGATCAATAGCTGATTGAACAGCTGTAACCAATAGGTGATTGATATCTAGCTGAAGATACAGTTCTGATGATATTTGACATGACTCAGTCTTCTGCCTTGCAATAATTTTTATCAGATGTCTATATAAAGGTCCTGATTATCCAAAATTTTCATAGGAGGAAGAGAATGCATATCTAGTGTACCCATGGCCAGAATAAGAATATGAAAATCACCTTAACAGGCTTTAGTAGGCAGAAATGTAGAGGACTGTTCTCAGTTTTTAAAACTGAAAAATACAAGTAAAAATAGAGTCATAGGATTTGAGGGTTTAAATCCATTAGATTTTATTGTAAGACATTGCTACCTTTAGACATAAGAAATACAGCTATGTGAACCAAAATAAATTAATGAATTACCTTCCTTTTTCCTTATTAGCAATTTTGTGGAATAAAAAATCTTTTACCAATATTTATACAATGCTCATTCAGAATGGTACACCTCATTGGTAAATTCTACCTATATAGAGTGATTTTAGTCAAATTATATCAGATGCATATTGCAGATTATGAAATACTGTTAAACTCACCAAGGAGTCTTATATTATGCTTTTGTGTAGCTCTGGCTCAGTAATTCTCTCCTTAAAAAAAAAAAAAAAAAACATTTATTTACTTGAGAGAAAGGATGTGTATGAGCAGAGTGCAGAGAGGCAGAGGGAGAGGGAGAGAATCCTCAAGCAGACTCCCTGCTAAGCACATAGCCCTACATGGGGCTCAATCCAAAGATCCTAAGACCATGACCTAAGCTGAAAATGAACTACCCACTTTAACCAACTGAGCCACCCAGCCACCCTGTAATTCTCTCTTCTAAGTTGTTTTATAATCTTCCCTTGCAGGAAAGCTTTTGAAAAAATTTTTAACTTAAGCAGTTGCTTAGCTTTGTTAGATCCTTATAACTTGTTTAGAGAGAGTGGGAATTAATGAAAATATATGGAAGGAATAATTCTCTGGAATTATTTCCTCCCACTGAAGTATAGATTCCATGAGTTTGAGGACCATGTCAGTCTTCATTACCATGACCCTAGAGCCTACGCCAGTGCCTGGCACATGGTAGTTATGTGTTAAATATTTGGTAAAGGAAATAATATCGTGAGTAATTTTAACTAAGCTCATCTGCCGGATATTGACTCCATAGAGTATAGTTTGCTGTTAGTGCCCATGGTTATCTGTGAATGATTTGACCTTATTGCAAAAGTGAACATCTACTCAGGAGGCTATTCAACATGAAAAGACACTAACTTGTATCTTACACCTATTGTAGGTTGGGTCTGTTAAATTGTCTAGTAACAGCACGTGGGACAGACAGATCCATTTAGTAGTCAAGTATTATAAGATGACACAAGTACTGGTAGTAACTACTAATTATATGCCACAATGATATGACCATTAATAAAGAGACGATGCATTTTTCTGTGAGGTGATATAGGAGTCAGGATAACAGAGCCATGGGTCAGGAATCGGAGCACTCTGGTCAAATTCTGATTCAACTACTCACAGTAACTACCGTAAGTCTCAGTGTCTCTATTTGTACAATAGACATTAGACCAGGAATTATTTCACAGAGTTGATGTGAGGATTGAAGGACATAGTCCATGTAAACATATTAGTACAGGATCTGGCACACGGTGAATAATAAAAGCAAACTCCTTTATGCAGATGAAATTTCTTCTCAGAAAGATGTGACCATCTTAGGCCACAGGCAGGAATGTGGGAGCCAGCACCTGGAACCCAGGTCCCTCTAACTTCAAATTCTATTTGCATTCTAGCTGTATGCTACTTTAACATGATGTGAGAAGAATGCTAGAATGTTCAACTACCAACCAAAGTACAAAGGGTCTGCATGGCCTTTCAGGAAGGAAAAGCAGGCAAAAGAATGAAATAAAAGGAAAACACAGAATAGAAAAATAAAATGTCCTAGCCTTGTTGATGTCTGCACAAATAGAGAATGCTAAATCCAGGATCTGTTGTTGTACAGAGGGAGGAAATAATTTTATAAATATTTTATAATTGTTACTTTAAGAAAGTCAAAATTATTTCATCTGTTTACATATATTTTGACACTGTTAAAAGACAGAACTTTTTCCTCTTGTATATAAATTGCTCTGGGCAAGCATATAAGATAGAGCAAAATTTAAATATTTATTGGACTTCATCGTGATGGCATTTTTCTCAATTGTGTACTATCATTTATGTATGAATCTCCTTTGTTTCCACAGAATGCTGAAGTTTCTGTCTTTGAAGTAAACATACGCTTTGTTGGTGGACTACTCTCAGCCTACTATCTATCTGGAGAAGAGGTAAGGTGAAACTATAAAATTACATTTTGGGGGTAAAATGTGCTTTTTGTGGTATCTGTTTTCATATTTTGATGGTCCTCTAGCATACACTGAATCTCATTTAATATATACTAATTAAACGAGCATGCTGGGAAAGGTGGGCACAACATGTTCTGAGGATATGGTAAGCAATGCCTTTTAAAAAGCCTGGCTCCATTCTGTTAGGTGTGATGTGACTATACCTATAAATGGGATATGCCTGTGGGCAAATTAGAGAGGTTTAGTGCAGTGGCAGGTTTGTGGATAAATTGTTTTTCTTTAAAAATTATGTTAACGTTTGTATAATGTTAGCTTAACAAAAACTTTTTTGAAGGTGAAGAAAGTTTGACAGGTAAGATGTGACCTTACCTGACAGGTAAGATCTAAAAATTACAATATTTAAGAAATTGAAGGGGTAACTGAGGTACTCAGCCTTCCAGTGAGAAGTCCTGTAGGCCGGTGTCCCTGTGTAAAGTACTTTGGAGCTCTTCCTAGAGTGAGGCTTAGTTCATTATCTGCTCTGAGGAAAGCAGGAATCTGTAATTCAGCTGCCTTTTATTGATAGATTAAGAAAAGATTTTTGTATCATGCTTCTAAAGAGCATGGATGCTATTTTCTTGAAAGGTTTTGGACAACTTTATGAATATCCTAAGTGTCCACTAAGAGTTGTTGGAATGGACTTTGCCTTTAATGTTGACAGTATTAAAAGCTGACGTCAAGGAAAAACAGTCACATATTTCAATTGCATGTCAGTCAGATTTGTGTGAGCCTCAGCATTCTGGCTGGGGAGGAGCGGATCTTACCTAGGGTAGTATTTCATGTATTTCTGTGCTCCTTCAAAACAGATTTAAGCAGAGCAATAAATGTTTAATGAGAAAAGCTGCTTTACTTGGTTGCTGTCTCCCGGGCACTATCTGAGCCATAACAAAACAGCCTGCACAATCTTCACGTTCTGTCTTTAGATTTTATTCCACCATAGATATTTTTAAAGTATATAAATGGCTCTGTATTCCCCTCTATCCGTCCTGCTTAAGTGTTAAATTCTTTTCCTCATTATGGACTCTGTCACCTTCTCAGCATCAGTCCTCTTCTTCCCTTTCTCCAGGCCCGCATAACTTCATTTGTTCAGTTTGCTTTAGGATGTTCCAAACTTTAAGCCAGGGCATCCATATTTTGAAAAAGTCTTACGGAAAATTAATGTTGTTTTAGTTAGCAAGTTCCTGCTTTTAGAATATTTGTCTTGGAGTATCCAGTGCCTGGTGTTCTCATTGTTTTTGACGTGAATACTTAGGATGAACTTGGTTTTTAACTTTTTTCATCATTTATATGAAGGTGAGACAATTTGAAGAATATAAGAACTGCATCCTTTTGGGCACCTGAGTGGCTCAGTAGTTGAGCGTCTGCCTTTGGTTCAGGTGTTGATCCTGAGGTCCTGGGATCGAGTCCCACATCAGGCTCCCCAGAGGCCTGCTCCTCCCTCTGCCTATGTCTCTGCCTCTCTCTGTGTCTCTCATGAATAAATAAATAAAATCTTTAAAAAAAAAAACTTCATCCTTTTATATCTGGGCTCAATTAGGATAGTCGAATATATAAAGATAAACAACACATTTCTTTTAAATATGCATCATATTTAATTAGGATTTTTTTCACTTATAGTAATGTCTTATTTATATACACATGTGTTTTATGTGTGTGCATGCTTATTATAAACCTATAGTTAAATATGTTATATAAATATGATATCCATAGATATTTTGCCTACAGATAAAATCATTTGCCACAGATCTTGTAAAGGTACTTTTTTATTTCATACTTAGCTAACTTTAGTAAACAAAGTACTACAAAGAAAACTTCCACTGAAAGTATTCTTTTCGTGTATTTGCTTTGTCCTCACCCCCATTCAAAACATTGTTTTTATTACATCTAGATTTTCTATATTGTAATTTTATAAAAATTACTTATGGTTGTTCCCTTCTTACATACTCTTCTGTTTCTGTAGAATACACTTTTGGTTCATAAAGGTTCATCATCTCAGCATAATATTTGTATAGCCAGTCCCTAAATGTTGAGTAGTTATTTCCAGTGTTCCTGTATTTTGGATAATGTAGCCATAATCAGCTGATAAATATTTATTCTCTAAAGTGGGCTTGCTGGATGAGAAGTGATTAGTAGATGACTGCTTTAACATCATTTCCTTTCTTAGCCACCTCATCACTGACAATTTCATTTGACCTATGTACTTGGGGGAGTTGGCTATCAGGAATGTGGTCAAGAAAAAACATTTTACCCCCAAGTCTGTACTTGAGCTACTTGTCTCCATATCTAAATGAAAAAAATTGAACATGTTATTTCTTAATAGAAAGAACATCAACGTGGCCAAATTATGAGTTAGTTGGTTTCAGATTGTTGGTAAAGTTCTATATTATACATTTTTATGTAAATCAAAGTATTTACTAAGATAGTCTAGGCAAGTTTGTCTTCCTAAAGTATCTCATAGAGGGCCTACTAAATCACCATAATTTGAGATGCTCATTTCATTGCTGAGGCTCAGGAGTAATTTGAGAACATCATATAAATCACCATCAGAACCATATAGCCCCACATTGATATAAGCTCAAAATTCTTAAATTTATATTGCAAAAACAGAAGAGGAAGTACCACTGGCTTATGTTACATGCTTCTAAATTACAATTAGATAGTAATCAAGAATGCCAGCAGAACTCTAAAACCTACCAAAATTATGATGGGAACATGGCATACCCGTTGATAAGTACTTTGACTATAGGGACATATTCAAAAAATTCTAAAACACCCTAGCTCACTTAAAACGTTTTGTAGTGCCATTAAAAACAGTCAAACTACAAGATTTTCAGTTCGTATAAGAAATGCAAACAATCACAAGAATTACAAATGTTTAGGATAGAGATAAGATGCATACTAAATAGGAATTAGTATTAAATATAGATAAAAGAGATAGTATTGCTGTATTATAAACTCAAGGGAAACTAAAGTCCTCATTGGAGACAGTAAATAGCAGCATCTAGGATATTATTACCCAAAATATGTTCTACAGAGCACTAGTTTCTTTAGATATGTCAGGATAAGTCTGGTTCTGTATGCATACTAAAAATAAGTTCAGAAAAAGCTACATCTTATATTCTTAGAAATTCACAATGTACAGAAAAAGAAACTAATTGAATTTTATTTATCCCTGGGTTTTCCATATTTCCTTAACTGTAACCTTCCTTCCTTTTCCTTAATATAACATTTGCTAACATTGAGTTACAATACTGTTTCCTAGAAAAAATTTTGAGAAACCTCACTGTACAATGGGAGTAACCTAAGCAAAAATGATATTAAAAATTGGCAAATGAAAAAAAAATTGGCAAATGAAAAACAAGACATTGCAAGGGAAGATATATATGGAAAGGAGCATGTATGAATATACTACATATTATTTGTTGTACAGTAGTAACCAATGGCTTTATTGAGCAGAAAGTGAATTGAACAGGATTTAATGGTGCCACAGACTCATAGTGAGAGCTGAAAAACAAGTTGGAAGTAAGTTTTGAGTGGCCACAGAGGTGGCTCAACAGTCACACTGGGACATCCTAGAATTAATAAACATGCCCTATTTTTTTCCTACCCTTGTCAGGACACAAAGGCCCAGAAGAAAGAGATCAGTTGGCAGTTTTATTTACATGTGAGGAATGAATGAGAGAATATGATAGAAGAAGTCTTCTATAGGATTTGAATTCAGTATCCTTTGAGGACCAAGTATAGATAATTCCTGAACAGGAAATTGAGGCCTTATTAGAAGGGTGAGAAGAATAAATGTTTGGAAGCCAAAAAACAAACAAACAAAACCAACAATACAATGTCAGTATGGTGAGTAAGGGTATCAGAGGAAACAGACAAGCCATATGGAAATTGATAATTTAATGATATGCTTGACAAAACTTTTCCTGATTTGCAAAACTACTTTATTCTGTAAATTAAGAGAGAACATTTGGAACTACTAAGATATTTACTTCTCAGAGGAGATATTTGACTAGTGTGTTTTATGTATGTGAACTAGAAAAACAAAACATCAACTCCTGAATGCTAAAATGATGGAAGAACTAGCTTTCAATGAAAAAAGGTACCAAGACATCTGATCTAACACTGGGGAAACACACATAATGGATTCTTATATTAGATCAGTTTACTCCACCAGGACATCCTTCATTGCAAAGGGAGCAAAAAATATTTCTCCCCAAATTCACCAAAAGAAATCCGCTGCTCCAAACACCAATACAAAAGATCGCTAAAGGACTTCCTGCAAAGAGAAGCAGATAATGCCACTAAGTTTAGGAATGTCAAGGAAGAAAATGTATAGGGAGGGGATAGGATTGTGGAGTAGGGAAGAGAGAAATAAGATTAGAAATATGAGTTTACTGGTGGATAGATCTACCATTTTCTCATAATAGGATCCAGATATTTGGGGTTTCTTACAAGAAATGTGCATAATATACACAGAGCTGTTAAAAACAGAGAATAAAGTCAGACTATATGTTTTTAATTTTTAATTCCATGTAGTTAACATACAGCGTTATATTAGTTTCAGGTGTACAATATAGCATCCCTCAGTGCTCATCGTAAGTGCACTCCTTAATTCCCCATCACCTATTTCATCATGGATGAAACACCATCTCTCCTCTGGTAACCATCACTTTGTTCCTTAGAATTTAGAGTCTGTTTCTTGCTTTGTCTCTCTCTTATTTTTTTCCTTTTCTTTTTTTTTTTTTTTAATTCCACATATGAGTGAAATCATATGGTATTTGTCTTTCTCTGACTGATAGAGAATATTAAAATCACAGGTAAAATTAACAAACAGCTGGTATACCCAACTAGGCTATGGGCAGAAATTTGTCTATGGGTTTCCTAGCAGCCAGACCAAAAAAGGGTAGAGAATTAACGGTAATTTGGTTTTCCTTTTTTACAAATGCTAAAAAGTGAATAACATAAAATGACCCACATATAATATCACTTTATACTATACTAAATTTTCCATAAAATGTATAACTATTATAAATAGGGAAAAAAAAAAAGATCCACCAGAAATAGATTAATACCCCTGTCTCCAAATCCTGCCTAAATTGTAAAAATCAGGCTTAGATTTCTCCTCTTATCTGGATAGTAGTTTAATTATGGTCTCTAATAAAGTTGATTTGAGTCTAGGAAGCAAAGATATCAATAGAGGGCATAATTGCAAAACACACAAAGAAAAAAAAATTGAAAAAAAGTGTGATCATAATACCCTAAGAGCAATATATTATTAAGCCCAGGGGCACCTGAGTGGCTCAGTTGGTTAAGCGTAGGACTCTTGACTTCAGCTCAGGTCATGATCTCAGGGTTGTGAGATTGAGCCCTCTTCTGGTTCCATGCTGGGCATGGAACCTGCTTAAGATTCTTTCCTTCCCTCTCCTTTTACTCTTCCCCCAAACCCCCTCACTGTGATGTGCAAGTACTGTCTCAGAAAAAACAACAACAAAAACATTTGGGGCATCTGGGTGGCTCATCTGGCTAAGCAGCTAACTCCTGATTTCAGCTCAGGTCATGATCTCAGGGTCATGGAATCTGCTTGAGATTCTCTCTCCCTCTGTCCATATACCCGTGCCCCCACTCATTTTTTTTTTTTTTTTGAGTAATGCAGTTAAAATGGAGGCTTGAAATAATGGCATAATAGAAAAATTAGGTAACCAAATTCTTGACCAATATTTATTGTATGTTACAGACAATGAAATTTTTTTAGTAAAATTTATGTATAATGCCACAATCAAAATAAAACATTGGGTATAAAAGATACACATATTTTAAATGGTGAGACCACATGAAATTTTTTAAATAACCTCTTAAATAATTGGATCAGGGAGTGAATCTATAATATTAAAATAGGATATTCAACAAACAACTAAAATATAAGCATTTATTTATATTTAAAATCTGTGGAAAGGGGTACCTGGGTGGCTCAGGGATTGAACATCTGCATTTGGCTCAGGTCGTGATCCTGGGGTGCTAGGATCAAGTCCCACATCAAGCTCCCTGCATGGAGCCTGCTTCTTCCTCTGCATGTGTCTGTGCGCCCCCCCTCTCATGAATGAATGAATGAATAAATAAATAAATAAATAAATAAATAAATAAATCTTTTAAAAAACTGTAGAAAGTAGCCAAAGTTATTCTTAGAGAAATACATCATTTTAAATGTCTATATTATGAAAATACTATATGGTTAACTAAATCTATATTAATTAGAAGAAAAGATTCAAGAAGAAAGGGAAATAATAAAAATTAGAGCATTAAATACATTGCAAAATGAGGAAAGGGCTAGGTTTACAAAGCTTTTTGTCCCTCCTTTTCATCAATATTCTCTCTCTCTCTCTCTCTCTCATTTTTTTTTTTTAAGAGAGAGAGAGAGAGGGAAGGGGAGGAGAAAAGGGAGAGGGAAGGAGGGAACCTCAAACAGACTTCCCACTGATTCAAGATCAAGAGTCAAATGCTTCACCAACTGGGCCGTCTAGGCGCCCCTCATCAATATTCTTACTGAGATTTGTCTGGGAAAGGACGTGGTGACGGGAAGAATGTATCAGCTGAGGTGAGTTAGAGGGGCTCAGTGGGCAGGAAACCCCCTCGGGGAGGTGTGCCCTTGGGCAGAGCAGCACGTTGTCCTGGAGGTGAGATTGGGCAGCCGTGCACACACAACAGTGAGTCACAACCTCAGAGAAGTCACAGAGCTCTTCAGTGATGCTGGTTACACTCCTGCCACATGCTGGACACCGTTCTTTGCCTTGAGACATACCTGAGAACCAGAGCCCCTCAAATCCCTGCCCTGTGGATTTTAGCTTCTAGTGAGGAAAGGTAATTCTCATCAACCCAAACTGGGAAACGTGAAGGGACCCATAAGAAAAAAAGGTTTGGTTTGCGTTTTGGTTTGTAAGTTTTGCTTTTGCTGCAATAGGATAATAGGGCAGCAAAGTGGCTTAGAGCACAGCTGACCCAACCCTATCTCCAGTGTCTCAGCCCTTCAGCGAGTTCAGCACCTGAACACAAAGGAAGCTTGTAATTGGGCCACACAGCCCTTCTTGCAAACCTCCACTGGTCCCTGTGCCTTTCTAGATTGAATCTTCTGGATTTGACCCATGGAGAAGGCCATTTTAGTCCAGACTCTTGCTTCTCCTTTCTGGATTTGTTCACGGTGCCTCTCACACACCTTCCTCTCTAACTACAGTGTGCCTTTTTTCCCCTAAAATACTGCAAGCACATATGTGTGGATTCTATAGCCACATTCACTTCCCCTAGAGTGGCTTTCATGCTGCTCCCCCCTGCCCCCACCTAGGTAGCACCCTGCAGTGAGGCCTTCCAGAGCTGAGCCTGGCTCCAGTCCTACGAGGAGGCAGTCAGGGACTTCCTTCCCTGCATTCTCTGCATATGCTGTCACTCTGCATTGTTGACGGCCTTCTTCATTACTTCTTTCCCCAGTAGAATCCGTACAACTCAAAAATAAGGATTCAGCTTCTACTGTTTTTAGAGCCCTTTGCTTAGTTAGCACTGTATGCCTAACACTAGAAATATTTAGTGTTTGTGACTAAACTTTTATTAGGCTTTCTGTGACCTTAGTTTTTTAAGACTCCAACAGAAAATTCTTCCTTTAAAGCAAAATCTGTACATTGATAACACAAACAAGCAAATGGCCTGGAAGATCCTGTGTAAACTTTTTAAAGCTCCACCCCACTCCCTGCCTTAACCCCTCCCACTAACTGGCAAAACTTCTTCCTTTTTATTTTTTTTAAGATTTTATTTATTTATTCATGAGACAGAGGGGGTGGGCAGAGACACAGGCAGAGGGGGAAGCAGGCTCCCTGAAGGAAACCTGATGTAGGACTCGATCCCAGGACCCCAGGATCATAATCTGAGGCAAAGGCAGATGCTTAACCACTGAGCCACCAGGTGCCCCACATCTTACTTTTTAGAATCTATTCTAAAAATGCTGGTTCTGTGAAAGTTTTGAAAGCCGGTGAGCTAGAGACTACATCAAAATTTAATTAATTACCAAATATTATTGGTCATTTATAGTGGGGTTTTTTTTTTGTTGTTTTGGGGGGGGTGTTTTTTTGTTTTGTTTTGTTTTGTTTTGTTTTGTTTTTTTAGAGGATAGGAGGGCCCAAGGGAGAGGGAGAGAGAGAATCTTATTCAGGCTCCACATCCAGTACTGGGCTCTGATCTCAGGACCCTAAGATCACAACCTGAGCCAAAATCAAGAGTTGGCTGCTCAACAGACTGAGCCACCGAGGTGCCCCTGTAGTGGACCTTTTAAATAGAATTGACGTTAGAGCACTTTGTGAAATTGTAAACCTAAGATGAAATTATAAAAGGTAAATGGGAAAGGGAATATTCAATGTATATTTGCTTCAATTTGAGGAAACTATTCAGCTAAAACTTTATTAGCCATTTAATGATACACTTATGCCATACAGAGCAATTTTAATCATATTTACTAACTGGTATTGATTGTCTCCTTATGTTGTTTTCTACTAATGTGTTTGACCCTGATTTCTTAGAAATTTAGATTGATCCTTCTGTATACCTTAGGTATTAAATTTACTATTTAGCATTTATTATTTAAATTTTTATAAAAGAAAGAAATATGATATACGGAATAAATATTTTCACTTGAAAGGTTCAAAGTGATACTAGATTATAGTAATTTTGTTAATTAGATTTCCATGGTTAATGAGTTCCAACTGTCTCTCATTGAATGTACCATTAGAAGTTTAATTTGTACTTTAAAAGATCTAGGAATATATGGAATTGATTATAAATAATATATATTTTAGTCAAATGAAATGACTACATTTTTTTTGTCCTAGAGTGAATTACTAAATCATATCTACTCCTTAATCCAAGTTTGCAATATGTGTTTCTCTGTTTATAAAAATCTATCCTGTATTTATAATTGTTTTCAAAGACACGGAAGTTTTATCAGCTGTAAGAACTTTATCTCTACAATTCACAAAAGCAGTTCTACAGTTTGCTAGTAATTCTATTTCTAAAACTTTTTCATGTTAATGTATAATAGCAGAAGCTGTTCTGATTTCTATCTAATTATAAACCAAATAAGAGTGCTTGGCACGCAAAAGAAAAGGAAAGTCAGAAAAGTAACTTTTTCATTTCTTTCTTTTTTTTTTTTTTTTAAAGTAAACTCTACCTCCAGTGGGGGGCTTGAACTCACAACCCCGAGATCAAAAGTTGCATGCTCTACCAACTGAGCCAACCAGGCACCTCTAACTTGTTTCCCAATGAAATATTTGTGTCCCTTTTAGTTTAGCACAGTGCCTTGCACATAGTAAGCAAACAACAGATTCACATCGGTAAGTGTTGACCTAGGTGATGAAGTGACAACTTCAAAATCTCGGTGATTTAAGACAATATGCTCTGTACATTCTATGTGCTCTGCCCATGACTGCTTCTCATGATCGTCCATCCAGGGCCCAGACTGATGGAGTGGCTGACACCTGAACCATTTCCATTTGTCAAGATGGGAGTCAGAGAGTTGGAGGGTGGAGGTAGTAAAAAGAGAATCTAGAAAATGCACACTGGCTTATAATGCCTATGTCACAAAGACACCTGTTACTTGAACCCACATCTCACTGGCTAGAGCAAGACACATGGCTGCTATAATTTAAAAGTTGGGGGAGGGGATTCATTGTACCACCCTATCCCTGAGAGAAAAATTTAGTGGACAATGTTAATGACTGCCACCATGGCCACTAACTTGGATTAAAATGTATAGCCTTCCCAACCACCAGGAATTGCAGCAGATAGGAATTTGTGAAAAGAGACAAAATTTTCCAAGGATCTCCAAACTGGAATCCATCTATACCACTTCCTTCCTATGGCACCAAGATAGTAAGTGGAGTGTTGTGCCTTGGGATAATTGTTTTCAGTAACTTTTCAAGTAAAAGGCTACTCCTCTAGCACTTGTCTGCTAACATCTGCTTCTCCAAGAAATACCTTCTATTCTAGGGACACCTAGATGGCTCAGTGGTTGAGCATCTGCCTTTGGCTCAGGGAGTGATCCCAGGGTCCTGGGAACAAATCCCACATCAGACTCCGTGTGAGGAGCCTGCTCTCCCTCTCCCTGTGTCTCTGCCTCTCTTTCTGTGTCTGTCATGAATAAATAATACAATTTAAAAAAAATAGACAAGAAATACTTTCTATTCTAGACTTCTCCCATAACTTTCCAAATTTTAAACAGTAAAGTTGACAGACATAAACTACCCTGTACAAAAGTAATGACTGTTACCACCATTGCTGTTGTCTGATGTGGGAGTTAATCGCTGCTTTCTGGCAGCACCCAATTGTGTTGATCAGATATTGAGGACCTGGTGCTTCTCTTTCAACCACTTTCTCTTTGATTTAAGTGCTTCCCCAGGCCAGTCATTTCTCATTTTACAAAAGTCTAATGAAAGAGATGAGGTAATAGATTTAGATTTACGTTGAATCATTTCATAATTTACAATGTCTGTTAAAACCAATACTCCAAAATCGTTTTAAACTGCCTGAATCCTATTGACATGGATTTCTAATGCTAGGTATGTCTGTTTTAAACAAGCTGTATTTTTCCAGGAATATTCCTATGTGTTCTTTTTCTTTGAAATTGTGGTGCCCACCAGAAAGATACCAAGCAGTAGCTATCACAAGGAATTTAAAATTTGATAGGGCTAGTAGAAAATTCCTCAGAATTGTGATAATTTGCCATCTGCTAAGTTCACTTATTTAGTGAATCAGCAGATGTTTATGGAATACCTGCTTTGAGCCACTGCACTTGATGCTGCAGAAACAACAAACAAAAGGAAGACAGTCTCCGCTGACAAACCGTAATTCATTTAGATTTCACAACAACCCTATAAAATAAGAATAGGTATTTTTATCCTTATTTGATGGAGGAAGAAACAGAGCAGATTATTAGGGAACTTGACCAAAGGCATGCAGAGTGGCGGAGCTGGGCTTCCAATTCAGGCATTCTGGCTAAACAGCTAGAAATTAGGGATGTCAAACATACCACATAGATGTAGTAGGCTATAGCCTGAACTCATGAGTCATCAATAGCTAAATGATAATTGAAGGAGTGGAAGGGAAAGGGGTTCCCCAGAGTATATAACATACGGAGAAAAGAGAGCCTTAACATGTCAGCATTAGGGAGAAGAGGGGACTAGAAAAGAAGACCGAGATGTGGTGGTCCCAGAAGTTAGAGGAAAACCAATAGAATGTGATTAGCCGAAAGAAAACATTTTGAAAAATTAAGAAGTATTCAGCTGTGCCAAGGGCTTCTGCTAAGGCAAGTTGTAAAAAAGACTGAAAAGTATCTTCGGGACATTGCAAAACAGAGGTCGGGTGACTTTACCAAGAATTCTTTTGATTTGAGTAATAGCAGAGAATGTAAATTGTTTTTGATTGACAAGAAGGTCTTTAAGAAGGTGGAGAAAGGGGGATCCCTGGGTGGCTCAGCGGTTTGGCGCCTACTTTTGGCCCAGGGTGCGATCCTGGAGACCCGGGATCGAGTCCCACATCAGGCTCCCGGCATGGAGCCTGCTTCTCCCTCCTCCTGTGTCTCTGCCTCTCCCTCTGTCTGTGTCTATCATAAAAAAATAAAAAAAAAAATAAAAGGTGGAGAAAGATGGGATTCAGAGGACAGATGGCCTCAGGAAGGGATCCTTCCTCCATTGCAGAATGAGAGTGAAGGAGAAAATTGGCATGTCAGTGACTTGGTAGATTTGGTGGTGGAGATGTGAGATAATTATCATCTGATGACCCCTGTTAGCTGTATGAAGAAGTAGAAGACAAGGACATCTGCCAGGACTCAGAGAGCAAACAGACATTGAGATGAGTGTGTATAATATAGAATTATCATTCTAGAAAGGGTTGACTGGAGAAACATGGTAGAGTTTCTGGCCAGTATCTAGGTTGGTGACCGTGATATGGTGGTATCGGTCCTCCTAGGTGTATATTGCTCAGGAGTTCATATACAAGTATGGAGAAGGTAGGTGGTTGGTGGTAGTTGTGTTTTGCTAGCTAGATGTGACAGAGACAAAGGAATGCATGGATTTGGAGATACTGGCAAAAATATTGTTGGAATTACAGGCCATGATGTCCAAAACGAGTGTAAGTGTGAAGAACAGCAGATGAGTATGGAGAGAAAATGGGACTGGTTAAATGGCCTAAAGTTTAGTTAAAGTAGCACAAGAGTGGTAGCATTCATTTACAGGTGGCTGGAAGCTCTGGAAATAAAGGCTATATAGTGGGATATATGAATAAAAGATTGGACTTTCTGAATTTTTTTAATTATTTAAATTTGATTAACATATAGTGTATTATTAGTTTCAGAGATAGAGTTTAGTGATTAATCAGTTGTATATAACGCCCCATGCTGGTTACATCAAGTGCCCTCCCTAATGCTCATCACCCAACTAACTACCCCATCCCCCTGCTTACCTCCTCTCCAGTGACCCTCAGTTTGTTTTCCACAGAGAAGAGTCTTGTGGTTTGGCTCCCTCTCTGATTTTATCTGATTTTATTCTTCCCTCCCTTCCCCTGTGATCCTTTGTCTTGTTTCTTCTACATATGAGTGAAATCGTATGATAATTGTCTTTCTCCAATGGGCTTATTTCACTTAGCACAATAGTTCCATCCATATCATGGAAAATGGTAAGATTTCATTTTTTTTGATGGCTGAATAATATCCCATTGTATATATGCACCACATCTTCTTTATCCATCCATCTGTCAAAGGACATCTGGGCTTTTTCCATAGTTTGGCTCTTGTGGACATTGCTGCTGCAAACATTGGGGTTGCAAGTGCCCCTTTGGATCACTATGTTTGTATACTTTGGGTAAATACCTAGTAGTGCAATTGGTGAGTTGTAAGGTAGCTCTATTTTTAACTTTGTGAGGATCCTCCATACTGTTTTCCAGAGTAGCTGTACCTGTCTGCATTCCCACCGACAGTGTAAGGGGGTTCCCCTTTCTCTGAATCCTTGCCAACATCTGTCATGTGCTGAGTTATTAATTTTAGCCATTCTGACGGGTGTGAGGTGGTATCTCATTGTGGTTTTGATTTGTGTTTCCCTGATGCTGAGTGATGTTGAGCATTTTTTCATGTGTCTGTTGGTCATGTGTAGGTCTTTGGAGAATGTCTATTCATGGATAAGATATTTTAAAAACGAGAGCTTTGAATGATGTCATGATCAGGATAACATCAGGCGACTAAGTAGTTAAGGAGGGATTTACCAGAATCTGTCTGCATGGCTGACTGTGTAATATATTTTAATTGAAAAAAACTACAATGTAAAAATTAGTCTTTTTAAGAAAAGTGCCAAGTATCAGTGAACTTATTTTTAAACTTGATTAGGTATAATGTTTACATTCTATTCATAAATGTGTGTGAAAATATGTACTGAACACAGGTTGCTGTTTAAACAAAAAGAATTATTCACATAATATGAAATTTACATATAAGATTGTTGGACAAACATTCATGACTCTAGATGTTAGTACAGATGATTATAGTTGACATTAGACATGTCAGCAACACATAGCTAATTAGATTTAATGCATCTCTATACCTATGCAGAGCAGTTTCTTTTAAACTACAACTAGATTTTATCTATGATAAATGTAGTAAATTTGATCATGCTGATGTGAATTTATTTTGGATTTTCTTTAAGAATTATATCTTACCTACTGTATGAAACTGTTTGATTTCCAAAAATTTGCTTTGGCAAAATTGTTATGATTTGGGATTTAGTTATTATTATTCTAGTCCATTTGGGCTGCTACAACTGAATAGCATAGACAGATGGCTTACAAACAACAAACATTTATTTCTCCAAATTCTGGAGACTGGAAAGTCCAGGCCAAGGTCCTAGAATATTTACTGTCTGGTTAGAACCAATTTTCAGGTTCGTGGATGGCCATCTTTTCCATGTGCCGCCTTTAAGTCCTCTAAAGATTTCATGTATAAAGCTTTCTAGTGTTACCTTCTTATGATGTAGATTTACAGTTTACATTTTTTTTTTAATTTTTCCCTTTAAAACAGTTTAGAAATGTTGGCAAATCCTAGGGTTAACCATTGTAGTAACTGAATCCATTTCTACTACATTATGAAGTGCTTCTAAGAGATCTGCTGATATACCTGAATATGCTACCATTAATTGTACGTTTGAAAGCAAACAGTTAATCTTATAACTTAAATGAAAATTCTTTTACATTGATGATAAAATAAATGTAAGGCTTGAGGGTAATGTTTTTAACTTAATAATTGATCTTTATTTTAATTTGAGGTATACAATTCCTCTAAAGCAGTACAAATAGTGATTAATTCCAGGGTCCTGCAAAATGTGGACATCCAAGAGCTTTAATGGTAAAGGCATAGAATACAAGAATTTTTTCACAGCTCACTATTCTAAGCACTTCTTTTCTTTTTTTTAAATTTTATTTATTTATTTTTTATTTAAATTCGATTTGTCAACAATTAGGTGGAAGGTTAGGGTTAGACCAGATAAGCACAGTGGATTGTCACATTTGTCTCTTAAGTTCCATATGGTTGAGGCATTTACTTGTTTGATCTTATTTTAATAGATTTTTTTTAAGTTTTTGATAGTCACAGTTCTAATTTGTAATCACTGTTAACTTCTGTGTCTCAATTCTTACAGCTAACATGTTATATAATTATTAAATAGGGACTTCTTACTTTTAGTCTTCTATCATATCACAGACTTCCTTTGTTTAACTAGAAAGTATGCTTATTACTCAGTTTAGGTTTAACTATTTCAGATAACTGTAGCATTCATTTTGCATTTCTGCTATCTAAACTTTATGACCATCTAATGCTTTCTGACTAGGCTTAGAAGAATACTAACCCAGAATTACCTGGCTTGTAGTGGACCTTAAGCTCTCTCATCTCATCAGGCACGCAACTATTGACACATTTGTGATTCACACCTTTATTCGGCAAATATTACATGCCATCTATGATTATTTTGAGCATCTTTTATGTGCCAGGTCATGTTCCTGTCTCTGGAGGATTCAGCAATGAGCAAATTCAACAGAGTCTCAGCTTGCATGAAATGTACATGATAGTGAGATAATATGATAAATCAGTTCACAGGATAATTTCAGATAGCAATAAGTACTATGAAGAAAATACAAGACAATTGTGGGATAAAAAGTGATAGAGGAGTGGGAAGATGAGATGTCCCTTAGGTTGAATTAGAACCAGGACCTAAGTGACACCACTGAAGATTTGGAGAAAAGAACATTCCAGAGGAACTTGAGAGTTGATTGATAATAGATTCTTCTCTTAACTTTGGGATGAAGAGGAAGAGGAGGGCGGCAGTGGTGGTGATGATAATGGTGGTTATAAGACTGTTTTTTGATTATCATGTGCCAGTATCAATACCGGAGAAATTACATAATCTCTGTGTTGTGGATACACTGAAGCTGTGAGCACCTGATTCCTGAGTCCCACAGGAGCTGTTGGAACTGGGTTTAGATCCTACTGTCTGCTCCATGACCCGGCCCACATAGTATTCTCAAACCAGAGTTAGTACCACAATCTTTTTTCCTTATTCACTTGCTCATCTTCTCAACATCTAAACTTCATATAATGAGCTAGCAACCATCTTCTATTACCTGTGAAATCTTTCACTTCCTGAACAACAAAGAATAATTGAAGTATGAAAACTAAATCATGTGATAGATTTATAGCACTTGTTACATTCATAACACCTGTGAGACTATAACAGATTTTTATTCAAATTGTGTTTGAAATGATTTATTCATTGCATTCATGTCATTTTCCTAGAGACAACGTTCTTGAATTTTTTTCCAAATAGTTCTTTAATCACATTCTTATTTTCCTTCTCCATGTTTACATTCCCTCACCTTCCTCATCAGTAGAATAAAATGCTTCTCATTGACCAGTGAATTCATGAAGCAGAAACCTTCATATATAATATATAATAATATATATTATTATATATACCTTAATATATAAAAATATAAAATATATAATATATAAAAACATATTTTAAGTAAAATTTATAATACATAAAAATATATATACCTTAATATATAAAAAATATCTATGTGATTTTAGCATCAATCTCTTTTTACTCTGATTTAGTATCAGATACAATTCAGAATGATGATAAAATTTATATTTCATTGTGACACTGTAATGAGTAAGGTATACATTCACTTTTTCTTTATAAGTAAGGCACACACTGAGGATGTTAGTATTTATTTGAGAACACTGAATAATGTAGATATACATAATTTAGAAAAAGGAATAGTATTTTAAATGTTTGAATCCTATTTTCTGAAAAATAGCAAGGAGAAAAATAGTACCTTATCTTTTCAAATGAAACTAAAATATTTTGGTTTTATTAACAGACATAAATTGTGAAGGTTTACCAATACAATTGGAATGCTTTTATGTAATTAGAGAATTCCAAAAAGGATTTAAAAATAGCTGGTAAATCTGCCATATGTTGACAGTACTTGAATAAATTTCTCCTGACTATGAATAAAAATTTGGAATTCTATTGCCTATTTGCTTTTTCTATTGTATTCACTAAACAAAGAGAGGAAGGAAAACTCAGATTTATTGTCATATATCAGAAAAGTGACTGCCAAAAATGATTAACATACCTACTTATCATAATCATTAAAGATTTGCAGTGAACCAGCATTTAATGGAATTGTTTTCCTTTAATTCTGTTAACTATGATCAAAAGACAGGACTCAAAACTGGAGGCCCCTAAGGATTAACTAAGTTTACATCTCATGACCTAGCATTCTGCTAGTTTTTCCTAGGTGTTTAGGGATTTCCTGGTGCCGCCTCTCAAATAATAGAGTTTAATCAGCATGCAGATAAATGAGCAGTCCTCACACTTCTAGGTAATGCCAGTCTCACTTCTCTGCTGTCTCGTGTTGCCCTTCTCGCTAGTTTTACTTCAGTGTTTTTCTTCCATGTTCAGACAGATACAGAATAATAACTTAATTTATAAATACTCAATGTAAAATACCAACACATCAACTCCCCTGCCCCCACCCCTTACTATCAAATTAACAAAAAACGAAAGACTCTGTTAATACCCAGTTTGGTGAGAGTAGAGCAACAATTCACTCAGGCTGAAAGGAATGTAATTTGATATAATTGCTCTGAAAAGCTATCAAGTATATGCATATAAGGAGATCCTTAATAAAGATATTTATTTAGCTTCAGTTATTCCACATTGGGGAATCTATCCAAAGGAAATAATCCAAAACATAATCTTATTATGTCTAAAGCAGCTAAGAGATATGTTTTATGTACTCATTGAATAGGAGGAGACATCTTTAAAAAGAGAATGATGGAACAGATCGTGAAATGCCCACACAACTGCATACTGTGCAGCCATTAAGATTTATTCTTGCTCATTTTTTTAGTGACATGGACAGTTATTGATATCAATAAAGCAAAATATAAAATTTCATGTATAATATGATTTCAGCTATGGAAAACAATAATTACATAAGAAACTTCTTAAATATAAATAGTATTTTCTTCTGATTGGTATATGATTTTTCCTCTGCCCTTTTGTTTTTCTATACAAAAGAAACTAGTTAGTTTCTATACATTAGAAACTATACTATACATTAGAAACTAGTTAGTAATAATCTTACAATCAGAAAAGCATTAAAGAAAAATTATAATAGAGTTGGGAAAATAAACTCATTACCAAATTTTTGCTCCTAAACATACTCAGGATTCAGTTGTTCTAGACTCTTTTAAAATTTAAATTTTTTTGACTTTTTTTTACAAGAATCTAGCCTGTAGAGTCTTGAAAGTCACCTTTTTCTCTTTCTGACATCTGTTTCATAAAGAAAATGACTTTACTCAGTGATAATTGAATTTCGCTCTTTATAGTCAATTTATAGATTTCCATTTCAGATGGTGGTTTATTTACAACAACATCAATTCAATGTTAATATTGTCCTCAGTTCACACAGAGATAGAGGTGACACAAAGCTTAAGTAAACAGATTGGTCATAAACTCTTGCAGTCTCACATCCAGCTCCCTCGTCTTTGAATTACCAAGAGCAGTTTAAAAAGACAAGGGCTAATTATAGTAACAAGACTTTTTTGTTACACATACACACACACATAATTCAACCTAATGTGTGATACAAAATACTATATAGAGTATCTCATATTCTAAAAAAATATATGTGAATGAGAAATTTCTCTGCATTTTCCATCAACCATTTAAAAAGCGAAAGAATAGAATTATTTTTGTTAAGTGTATAGATTAAATAAAGTTTATGTTCATTACTAACATAGAAATCTAGAAACACTGAGGCACTTGGCACAATCTGTGACTTTTTCTCTACAGGATCTAATTGCAAAAAGGTATTAGGGAAGACATAGCAGAAAGCCTTTCTCCTGTTGTTACAGCAGTAAATATCCCTTAAGAAACTTCAAAAGCAGTGCATGCTTGTTTGAGGAAGAAGAAAGAGAAAAGCTGTTGAGTAATAAGCCAGGGAAGAAAAGAAAACCTTGTCTGAGAGATAAAGGAGGTGACTATAAAGAAGGGAGCAAACAGTCTACCAGACACTCAGAGGCTTCTCAAATCAAAATCTAGATTCACTTTATGATGGAAACCCAAGGTAATTAGCAACCATATTTTTAAGACTTGAATTATTTTGCTTTATTTTTTAAAGTCTAAAACAATTATGATTTTATGACTATATGATATGAATCGATAGAGCTTAGTTATGGGCATACAAGTATTAGAAGTTTCTAAATTTTTGAAATATGACTTTTAAAAATATTTGGGGTATCTATAGATGTGATAAAAAGTCAACAATGTCTTTTCTTTCTGGATTCTCTACTCACCTGAAAACGCTGCCTTTCCTTCCAGTTATGGGCTATTTACTTGTCTGAGATGCTGTAATGGGAGTAGACTTTTCTATAGTGATCCTGAGCCTCTCACTACTTAAAAGTGTATTTGTAAGAGAAATTGCCAAATTTTGATTAAACAATTTGTAAATGGGCTGCTTGAAATATTCATTGTATGGAGTTGTCCGTCTAATAAACTTAAGAAGTAGCACTTAGGAATGTAAAGAACCTTGTTTTTAGAATCTGGAATCTTGTTTGCATGTTGACTTTACCTTGAGCAAGCCCTTTTATGACTTTCAAATTTTTTCATTGATTTCAAATAAATGTATAATGTCTTTTAAGCATCCTGTAAATCCAGTGTTCTAAAACTATGATACATTTATTTTCAAGTTTACAGAATGTTGTAAGTTGAAAGAGGGCTGTGGTGGGAGAAATTTTCTCCCCATATCTCAGATCTTCTTAACTCATTCTCGAGTGTAAACACAATGACTGCTTCTGGTGTAATGTACTTAGGCTTTGTGTTGTACAATGCTTAGGCAGCCCAAGTATGTAAATCCCTGGGAATGAAAAAGCAGCAGCAAAGTTGGACATCTTCATGCCCTGGAAAAACTTTGTGTTCTGTGGAAAGGAAATGCTAAAAAGCAGAGAAGCACTGCAAAGAAAACAATAAACTGCTATCAACACAGACAATTAGGAGCACGCACGGATTCTTATGGAATAGATACAGTCTTAACTCCTTCCCAACCTGAAATTTGAATGCAGATTGCTTTCCATTATTAATAGATAGAAACTCAAAGGGAACTCTGGCAGCTGTAACAAAAATGAGAAACAAGACTTTTATATTTTGTAAAACGGACTTTCAGGTGCAGAGGATACAGGCAAACTCTTATCAGCATGCAAGAAATTAGAGAATATTGTTTCCAGGAGTCTTTCCTAATAAATTCACTGAAGAACAAGCTTGAGTCAACCAAAATACCACATCGTACGATTCCATTTTTATGAAATGTCCTAAATAGGCAAATCTGTAGAGACAGAAAGTAGATTAGAGATTGCCTAGGACTGAAGAGGCTGGGGGGAAATGGGGAGTGACTGCTAATGGATATGGTGTTTCTTTATTAGGGGTGATAAAAATGTTCTAAAATTTATTGTGGGGAATCAATTTAGTGTGACTATACTAAAACCACTGAAACGTACACTCTAAATGGGCAGATTGTATGATAAAAGTGTTAAAAACATTGTAGTTCTGAATTTTAATTGGAAATATTAGTATGAACCTATGAGCTATTTTGTCTTAAGCATGCATAAATATGCATTTATGTGGGTATATGTCTATCTGTATAACCACATCTTTTAGGCATGAAGAAGCCTAAAAACAATGATGAATTCAGTGGTCATGAACATCCCCAGCACCCAGACTAGGTCTTAAATTCCTATTTCTTACTAGCCAGTGCTTCTTGCAGAAATGCCTAAAATAGAAAATGTGCAAGACTAGCTTGAAACAACTCATTAAACCAGATAGCAAGGACTACAAAGTAATGTCAAAAGGACTCAGGAGCCAACTTAAAAGAGGCTTCCACCAGCAAATACGAGAATTTTATTTTAGTAAAAATTAGAAATGTAACAGATTAAAACCCATTTAGTATGTTTAAATGGATAAGTTCATAATGATATTAAAAAACAAAAATAGTTGATCACCTTCAAAACAATGACAGGGACAACTTTTGACCTTGAAAATCGATAAAGGAAAAGAAAGCATTTATCTTCCCCTTTCTGTATGAACTGTGTTACTGGTAACCAAGTAGTAGATAAACAGTGTCTCTTAATAAAATTATTTCTGTTAAATGAAAATAAAATGATCAAAGTAGAAAATCACCCATTTTTTTACAACCCCTGAGGATTAATGGATGTAGGCCATGATGACCAACAGCTTCTAAGTTCTCAAAAGGAGAGCAAACCACATATGTGCCTCCTGATAAAAGAATATATCACCTTGAGTCTTACCAAAGGGATCAGGTCTCTGGATCCAGCTTTTAATTTGTCAAAAATACGAAGAAAAGAATGTTGAACTATACTACACATGTGTGTGCATAATGTGGTTCCTATTGTTCAAATAACTCAAATTTGTCCAGATAAATTTGAAGGAAAAGAAAGGGGAAAAGAGAGAGTCTGTGCTTTAAAAGAGGCTTAAGGAACACCTGGGTAGCTCAGTTGGTTGGGCTGCCAGCTCTGAATTTTGGCTCAGGTCATGATCTTGGGGTCCTAGGTTTGAGCCCTCCATGTTCCGTGGGGCATCTGCTTGGGGATTCTCTCTCCCTCTGTACCATTCCCATCATGCTTGCTCTTATTTGCATGCTCACTCGCTCTCTCTCTCTCCCTCCCTCCCTCCCTCCCTCCCCCTCCCTCCCTCCCTCCCTCGCTCAAATAAATAAATCTTTAAAAATGTATAAATAAAAATAAAAGTTAAGGTTTAAAAATTGTAGTTTTTTTTAAGTCTAAGGATGAACCACTTGGTTGATAAAGAAATAGAAGAGAGTACATACCAGGATGTGGTTATTTTTGGAGAGAAGGAAGGAGCAGTGACTGAGATGGAACACATGGAAGGCCTCTAGTAGGGCTGGAAAAATCCTGTCTCTTGACCTGGATGGTAATTACTAGGATATATATGTCTTAGGATATTACACTAGACTATACATTTTGTATGTGTGTATGTATGTAGGGGGTGTCTGAATCTCTGTGTGTCTTTAGAATTTAAGTTTTTAAATAAATTAATAACAAAACAATTGCCCAGAAAGATATTTATGCTTGGTGGAATCAATTTGAGATCTTGAGATCTATTTTGGGTCTCTTTCTCTCTCTAAAAGAATGTTTAATATATTTGAATTAACTTGACCCATATAAATTATAGGTTATATTTCAGACATAAAACAAGCAGAGTTCAAAGATAAAGTGTATGTAAATATTCTACATGTCTTAAAGTGCTGGTTGAAGCAGTGTTTTGATAAACAGCATTCATCTTTTTACTTTTTAAAACGAGTCACCCAAGGAACTGGAAACAGTTTTTTATTTACCACTTTTGGGTGTGATAGTAGTAAATGTCCAAGTCATTTCAAGCAACTGTCTACTCAATAGTATGCACTATGACTAACATGTATAGAGAACACTAAGCAGTCTTTTCATTTATTCATTGTCATAACACATGCTACATTTGGTCAGTTATTCTGAAACTTGGTTTCAGTAGCATGTAGTAATCATGGTCAAGACCATGGACTCTGGCACCAGATTTGGGCATTCATATCCCAGCTCTACCTTTTTCTAGTTTTGTGTGAACGTATTGAGGGATGATAACCTTTCCTACCTAAGAGGTTTGTTTAAAGGATTAAATGACTTAGATGTAGACATGCAGAAAAGTCACTGGAATATATTGAATCCTATATAAGCATCAGCTATTACTAGTTGGCTCAGATCATTTATGCAGTTTTCACAGAGGTCGTCATCCTAGTGTGGACAGTAATAGAAACAAAGGATGTTCAGATTTTATGGTTTATGTATGATTATTCACATTTAATATAGTTAGCATGTTAGAGATAACTTGGAGTGAAATCTCTTTACATTCTTTATGTCTTGAAATTTTATCAGTTCACGGTATAAGGGTGCATTATTGCAAGACCTATAAAAGAGAAAGATGTTGAGTAAAGAGGGAGGAAGGCAAGAAAGCAAAGAAGGAAAGAAAAGAAAGGAGGGAAGGAAAAAAGGAAACTCACGGGGAGAAAAGGAGTTGCCTCAAAATACTTGATTTGCGGTTCACTTTCCAGAAATGCATATATGTACTGTGATTGTAATTAGTTGTGTGATTACTTTATTTAAATACATTTGCATTCCTTAGTGGAAAGTCTTCTTCAGGATTTTTTTAAGTGTAAAACTTATTCAATGAGCACAAAACTAATATGTTAATTTTACCACCTCCCCTCCCAATTTGGAATTCTAATCAGTCATTGATAAATGAAGTTTATCCTGCCCAAAGAGTTTGGAAAGGCCCGGGAAAGTTTTTAAAGGTTTATGTATTTAAATTTTTCAAGTTTCCTGAGGGATCTAGACATCAAGAAATATTTACAAACATCCACTAGTTTCCACTTCTTTCCTGCTGATTTTCCTTGTTAAGAACTTTAATGAAAAGAAGTCCAAAATACATCTTAAGAAAGCTGTACATACATCTTCTTCCCACCATTAACATAAGACACGCCTCATTTTACAAATGTTTCTCAATTACATTATTCCTGATATAACATTGCCATAGCTCTTACTGTCAAAAATAATTGTGGTTCTTTTATGTTTTCAACCTTGTATGATCAGTCCTCTGCTAAAACAGGGTTATTTTACCTGTGAACTACCACAAATAGATACAAGAGCTACTTTACATATAAATGTCCCTTCAAAACTGAATACTATTGTGTGCTGATTTGCAACCGAGTCTGTATGAAGGGAGAAAAACTGATAAATGCTGTGTTGTGAACCAGTAATTAGATTCTCAATGTGGTATAAAGTACTCACAGGAGGTTTGTTCTCAGCCTCATAAATTTGACCATATCTTTCCATTCTAATGCTATTAAGTGACTTAGAGACATGACTAACACTAAAGTAAGCTCCTAAACCACTGCGGCAAGCGCATATACTGAAATTATGCAGTGATGACTGCCATTCATTTAGGAATTGGCTGTCCCATTTGCTCTTAATATCAGGCAAACAGCAAATGGAGAGTTAGCTGTTAAACTGTGAATTCAGGGTCATGTGGCTTAATATCTCTTGTGCAATTTGCTAAACTTAAAGATTATTAAAGATTTTCACTTGGTTCATTGCAGAAACCGTGTAATACCTGTGGTGTTATATAAATATTTGGATGAAAGTTTTGTTTCCAATCAATTTATTTCTCATTCTTTTTGAATTACCTGAGTCCACTTACATTCAGTGCTTTTCAAACTAGCATATATCCAAAGCCCCAGGAAGGCTTATTAAATACAGATTTATGGACCCCCCTCTGAGTGTTTCTGTTTCTGTATTCTGGATGGGAATCTGGTATTTGCACTTCTTGCAAGTCCCCAAGTGATGCTGATGCTGCTTGCCTGAAATCCATCCACACTTTGAGAACCACTGACCTCATACCATGAAATCGCTTGCAATCAAGAGGATTCCTTAAAAAAAAATAAAATAATAAAATAACTAAGAAAATAGACATCCAGATTTGGCTGTCACCATTGTTTAGGAAAGCCTGTCCTAATTTATGACATCAAGTATATTGAGGGAAACATTTCCTCTTTTGGGAGTCCTGATGAAGCTCCTTTCCTAAAATCTAACAAACATTGTATCAAATGGAGTATAAGTTATTTGGGGTTTCATTTATATGAAGTAAAACTCTATAGTTAAATAAAGCAAATAGAAGAACCCTCTCATAATCCCAGAAGAATGTGTGCACGGATTTCTGTCATTACTCTCTAATATTTAATGAAGATTTTTAAAGCCTTTTGAAATCTTATTTCATCCGAAGTCCAAGATCCAGGTTGGAATTTGTCAGAATTTTTGTTTTTATTCTTCTGTCACAGCCCCTAAAAATAAGATAGTTGCTACTTCCCATGGATTTCTGTTATTTATCCTCAACAGTAGTGTCTTGTAGTCCTTTAAATTAGGGCCAAAGTTACAGTACTCCACTCTCTATTTTGTTAACAGATGAAATTTTCAGCATTCGTACCAAGTTTTTATCCAGGGCATCACCCTTGTTTTATATTAGAAGAGCTTGACTCCATTTCTTTTTCACCTTGATTCTGTGGGTCTGCTGCTTGGTCCTTAGACTGGACTTAGGACTGCCAGGCATCTTCTATCACTTCTGTTGGACTCCTTTTTTATCCTTGAATGCCATGTTTTCTCCACTTTGCTTCACCTCAGAACTGTGAGTCCTACTGTCTGCCTCCCCCTCAGCTTTACTGAGATATAACTGACTTACAACAGTGTGTAAGTAAGATTTACAGCATGATGATTCAATGCACCTATTTATTGTGAAATGAGTACTGCAGTAGCATTAGTTAGCACCTCCATCACCTCACATAGTTTCCATTTCTTTTTTGTGGGGAGAACATTTGAGATCTACTCTTAGCAGCTTTCAACTATATAATACACTGTTGTTAACTACAGTCACCGTGCTGTACATTAGGTAGCCAGAACTTATTCATCTTATAACTGAAAGTATGCATGTACCCTTTGACCAACATCTCATTTTCTGTACCCCTTTTCCCTCGTAGCCCCCAGATCAACCTCCATTCTGCTGTTTTTATGAGTTCAGCCTTTATAGATTCCACATACAATGGTATCATATAGTACTTGTCTTTCCTTGTGGGTTTTATTTTTTTAAACACGCAGTGCTACTATCTCAATCTTTCCATTAAAGCTAGTTCTTCTGAACAGATCTAATCAGTTCCTTATCTTACTAAGGGTGATTCCCATTTGAATGATAACCTTCAAGATGTTGACCAGGCACAGAAGAAAAGATGTATATATGTACATAGATATAAAAAAAAAAAAACCCACGTGAATTAAAAATCTTCAAAAACACGTAAATGAGAACTTTCTCAGTAGAAAGTATACAGATGTCTTTCTACATATCTCTGATGCTTTTACTGATTTTATGTGGTTAGGCTGATGGCAAGAATTTGTCTACTATCTTGTGTAGTACTCACAGCAATATTTGTTTCTTCTTCATTTTCTTTTTGGAGAAGAAATGGAAGTTATTACTTGATCCTTCATCAAATACTACTCTGTATCATCAAATATCACACTACTCTGGACATTTTTCCAGAGTCACACTTCAAAAACAAGTGTTATTATGAGTCATTGACCACAGCTGTCTTATTTACTTATGTATTCCAAGTGCCTCATGCAACTCCGCGTGTACTACATAGGTACTCAATAAATATTTGTTGAATAAATGAATTGACATTTTTTAAAGGTCAGAATTATAGAAGAGGTCTCTTTCTGAACGTTCCTAACTTGGAAAGTTTCCACTATGTTGAAGTGTGTGTATGTGTTTGCGTGTGTGTATGTAATAGCTTTTAAATAGCTTTGGATAGTACAAGAGTGGCCACAATGGACAAGATAAATTATGTTTCCTATTAGTTATTATGTTTGTGTTGTAAAGAGGAAATGCTTCCAAGATCATTTCAGTTTGTTATTTTTTAAGCTCTTCTAGTAGAAAAATAATGAATAGCATAACATTTTGATATCCTGATAATGATTGTTATTAATACAAGAATTGAATTATTGATGGTAGTATAAGAATAGAACACTGGTCTATTAAAATATGTAGTGTTGTCATGAAATAGGAGATACGAAAATATTTTAGGACGTCTTACTGTAAATGAAAAATATTTAAGGCACTCAGTAAAGTGAACATAATACAGGGATGGCAAACTGCAGACACACCCATTCATTTACGTTTTGTCTGTGGCTGATCTGATTCTACCTCTCTTGTTAGTGAGTGAATGAATAAGTGAATGCCTTCTGAGCAGAAATTCTGCTTTCAAACACTTAAAACCTGAGGAATTAGACATGTACAGTTATTTATACAAATAAACATGTACAGAGATGTTCATGCTACTGCTGTTTATAATATCAAGACAATGGAAATCTAAGTGTCAAGTAACAGGAGTCTGGCTAAGTTCTCGTGTATCTATACACTGGGATACTATGTAGCTTTTTTAAAGAAAAATGTTACAAGAATGTATGCATTTATATAAAACAGGGATCAGCAAATTACAGCACTCTGGCCAAATTCATCTGAGACCTGTTTTTTTTACTACCAGAGCTAAGAATGGTTTTTACATTTTAAAGGATTAGAAAAGAAAAATCAAAACCCAAGAGAGAGAGCAAGAGAATATATATCTGACACTTAACTATCTGACCCTCTACAGAAAATGTTTGCTGACTTCTGATGCAGTGTTTGATGTAGATTAAGCTGCTGCGGATGGATTTAAAACATTACAAAATATTATATATGGAAAAATGCCATTTTTCAAAAACAATCCCATTTAGAAGGATAGACACTTAAGATGTTAACAATCATTATACGTAGGTAGGTAGGATTAATGGGACTCTCTTTTTTCTGTTTGTCTATGATTTTTCAATAATGAGAATATATTCACTGTATAATAAAAAAGAAAAATTTAATTTGGATGTTTGGTTTAAAAGAATGGGAGATGAGCAGGAATTTCTCAGATGCAAAGATACAGTTTCCCATTTTGCAGATGAGGCAGCTGAGGCTCAGAAGTTAAATCCGCTTGCTCAGGGAGGCACAAAAGTAAAACAAAAGTAGCACTGCTGCTGAATTTTTTGTTCACCATCACCATTTGGTAACTTAAAATGTTCATCCATCAGCTGACATTGTTAATTTTGAACTATGTGCCCGAAAGCAATTTAGAAGTGTCCTTTATAGGATAAAAGAGGGTTATACAGAAATCAAAACTGCCAGATTAATGGGATTAGATTTAGAATCAGATGGGTTTACATTTACTTAGAAGGAAAAAGGAGTAGCTTACACTCTGCATTTTTTTTTTAAATAAGCAAACAAAACCTTTGTAGATGTAGGTATTTAGTTCACTTTGCAAATTTGTAAACTATTACTACTAAATAATGTCCTAAATCACTGCTTTTTCATACCTATAGAGATAATAATACAAATTCAGTCACCCGACACAAAAAAGGGCACATTTCCTGAAGCTCATACCCTTCACCATAAGATAAGCATGGAAGAGACATTTGACTTCTCCTCGGGCTCTGGTACAGACAACTGTCTACAAAATTAGTCGGCAGTTTAGAAGGAGAATAAATATACTGCAACGTTGAGGAGTGTTCACTGTAATGCACGGATAGCCAATCACAGAAGGAAGCAGTATGGCTGTAGAAAGCAGACATAAAAGCTCAGCAGTTTTTGGACCATTCAGTGTATGGACAAAAAAGCCTAATATCCTTCAATTATTCCTGAGGGAACCACTGTCTTATCGCAAAGAGCAACGATGATAGTAACTATCATCGCTCTTTAAGAAGCATGTGTGCATTTAATCACATTTAATCATCTTGTGATTTGGGAAAATGATTCCCTGTTCACATATTTAGAAACTGAGGCACAGGGCAGCCCCTGTGGCGCAGCAGTTTAGCACGGCCTGCAGCCTGGGGTGTGATCCTGGAGGCCCGGGATCGAGACCCACGTTGGGCTCCCTGCGTGGAGCCTTCTTCTCCCTCTGCCTGTGTGTCTGCCTCTCTCTCTCTCTGTGTCTCTATGAATAAATAAATAAAAATCTTAAAAAAAAAAAAAAAAGAAACTGAGGCACAGAGTGGGTTAAGTGAGTGCTCCAGATCTAGTGCTCTGTCAGCAGATGGCAGGGACCTGGATCTCTTCATCCCAACCCCGTGTCTGCATGTGATGCAGATGCTGAGTCAGCAAGACAGGATCTCCCTGCACATTTCGCTAAATCAAAAGAACAGATAAACATGTGTTTAAAACCAGTACAAATACAAAGGTTATAAGCTATAAATATTTTGATGTGTTTTAGAAGTGAGATTTGGTATCTGGAAAAATTCCTATCGTAGAATGTCTCAGAACTAAAAAATGCCAAGGAATCATAATATATTTGGAGAGACGAGGCTGTCATTTTCTTATCTTTCTATTGGGCAAAGGTTACCAAACCGAGATTTAGTATATTTCTAATGGTTTGTGATATTCAAATGGTTTGGGAAAGAACAGTCCCTGTTTGAACACTATGATAGCACATATTAACAACCGTTATGGATTCCACAAATTCTGTTAGAAATCATAGCCAGATAGGGTACAATGCTTTTCTCATTTCCTGTCTCCTTAGCAGGCACTATGTTTTCTCAAAAAGAGTATTTTCTTTTTGATGTGAAATGTGTGTTCAGGCAGTATGTGGCACACTTAACTAATATGAAATATTATTAGCAATATACTGCACGTTTTTCAACACTTCATGTTGGTGAATTGCCCATTTTTTAAACCTAAATTGAGATAGAACGAGCAGCTCAACAGCCCATCTTTGAGCACTGTCAAGGCTTGAACTGTTATGCTGTCACTTATTATTCATCAATGTTTCAGAAGTTAGAACATCTAAGGTAACAGGGTGCTGGTATACCTACGTGCCACAGCTGTTAGAACTTCCGTGTTGAGTGAATGTTATGAGAGGGACACTTTCTATCGTCATCCTGTTTACTTTCTCCAGCCCCTGTACTGTCCCCCTTACCTGCACACTAAATATACTTTCTTCTTGAGAAGCAGGTTTTTTTGGGGGTTTTGGGTTGGGTTTGTTTTGTGTTTGTTTTTTGTTTTTGTTTTGTTTTGTTTTGTTTTTGAAAAACAGTTTTGTAAAGGACCTGAATTATTTCTCAGGATCTTTCCTCTATCACACTGCCAGCATAATGTTTCTTGGTGTTGTCATTTATGTATCTTTGCCCCTTACAACTCAGAAAATTTTTTTCCATAACCAGTGAGAATTCCTGCCTTTCTCCCTGCTGCATTCCTCAGGACCCTGATTCAGAAATTCTTCCACTTGTAAATGGGAGGCACTGAGGTGATGAGCGTTGGGACTTCCTTGACCCAGTGATATGCTCTTCTAACCAACACTTTAACTTCTTGTCCCTGCAAGAGTAATGAACCTCTGTGACTTCATCCACCATTTTCTAGGTCCCCTTCATCTAGCTCTCTACCCTGTTCTCTGTCAGGTTCCTTCCTCTCCCCTTCTGCTTGATCTACTGTCCACACAATGACACAGGCTGTGTACAAACAGGTACGTACCTACCCCCAAATACACACCCACCTGCACCCACGTAAGTGCCACGTCTCCAATCTTACCTCACCTGCGGGACCTAACTCGATTTCTTGCTATGTTTTATTCCCATAGTTACAGCCTGTATCAGTGTAGCCTCTACCTAGATGTTCATATTATTGTTTTATGGTGTGCATTTTATGTGTCTATAGTTTTATACACCTGGCTCGCCTTCCTGGTTGTAAGTTCCTTGAGACCAAGGATCTTTTCTTTTCTTGTGTGTCTCTCTTATAGCCTTTATTACATTGGGAAACATGTAGTAAGTGCTTCTTAAGTCTTAAAATCAGTTTCTGTGGAGCAGAAAAGTACCTCAGAGAGTATCTTGTCTACTGCCCTTGTTGTGCATAACAGAAAATTAGAGAAGTGAAATGATTCATCTTCACTGTGACAAAACTGAAAAGTAGCAGATCCTGAACTAAAACCCAGGTCTCCTGATTGCCTCTTCAGTGGGCCTCTTACCTCTTACCAGGCCACTTGACTCTGCCATATGTTCAGGGAAAACACAGGACCAATTCCAGGAGTAGGTAGGTGGCAGTGGTTTCTGCCCACATGGATACTGGCAATGTCTACTTTAAACAACAGCCTAAAATTCTCCCTCGTATTCCTCCTCAGTTGTCCTCTTGCTGTCTTAACTTTATAATATCTTTCCTCTTCAGGAGCTAGGGAATGAAATTAGAGCCCTCAGGAAAAAATCGGTACCAAGATGCGATTTTATTAATTCATTTACCAACATTTATTCATTTTGACTAGGGGATACTATAAAAGCAAACTTTTAAAAAAAATCACTGTTAATTTTTTCATAAGAATAAATATTTTTGACAAGCTGGCTAAGCCAAAAATGCCTCTTCACAAGGGTATTCTATATCCATATTTTAAAATTATACTTACTGGAAGTTTTTATTTCCTTTCACTTAAACTCTGTACTTCCATACAGTAGAAAATCCAGTCTAAGGTACAGTTACATTGATTCTTCTTCATTGTAACTCATGGTTACTGGCAGATTAGCATGCATAACGTTTTTATTTTGAATAATCCAGTTGAGAGCTCTTGGTGTTTTATTTTTCAGGAAAATGAAGATTACTCTCTTCATCTAATTGCCTAAAGACTAAAAATTGAATTATACTGAGTCATAGAGAAGAAAAACAAAACAATTGACAAAAGCAGTCATCTAATTTATAAATTCAAAAAATGAAGTTCATAATGCAATTCAACAAATAAAACAAAATTATTCTTATTTAGAAAAACTTCAGTTTGGGGTTTTCATTCGTTACAGTGATAATGCAAAGATTAGAAAAAGGCAGTGAAAGAGGCGTGCACACATACATACAAGAGACACACAGAGGAGAGTTTTTCTGGATCAGAAGAATTACTCGTCTCTGGGGTGGCATGAAGCTGGCATTCTCTTGTCTACAGCTATTATGGAAGTATCCCACATCAGAGCATTTAATTAGGGGACTAGGGCCTCTGTAAACCTCAGTTCAAGATTATCGAACTAGATGACTTCTGATTTCCCTGCCAGCTCTAAATTTCTGCTGAATTAACCATTCTTATGTATCTTTATTCAAATATTTAAACCTTTAGTAGTTCCACTCTAAATTAAAAAGCCAGAGTAGTAGCTCAATAAGTACTTATTGGTTGAATGATTAAATCTGGCCCATATAATGTGTGTTAATCAACTCAGCTAACAATATAGGTTATTTCAGTTATTTTCAGCCAAAGATATTTATCATATCTATGGCATCTTGTGCTGAAAGCTTTATGTAGTGAAAATGAGTAATAGGTAAATGCTGCTTATACTAATGGGGAATTATTATTTGATCTTTTAACAGTGAAGTTTTCAGCATAAGCATTTGAAGAAAGGCTTTGATATTGATTGTGTGCTTCAAACTGAAGCATGTCTGAACTGAAACGAGTTCTTCCAGAGCCAGAGCCGTCTGTTCTTATCCATTTCCTCTTTCCTTACTCTTTGGCATGTAAATATTTCTGTACAGTTCTTCAGGGATCTGCAAACTAGAAAGGCAAAAAAAAAAAAAAAAACAAAAAACCATACATCTTGTTTACAGCCTTGTCTAATCCTATCTGTGAGGGTAAAGAAAAAAGAGAAATGTTCTTATTTGATAGATTCTAAAAGCTGAAGTTTTTTAAACATTGATCAAAAACAGCAATAAGGCTGTGATGATGTTCCTTAAATGTAATGAAAAGATATAGTTTTGGTGCTGTTATCTTGAAATTCTTAAGTTGAGACCATAAAAGTTTTTTTTATTATTTAAACCTATTTGTTAGCTACGTGCTTGAGAGATTATTTTAGAAGCTATGTCATCATATTTTACCACCTCATATTTTACCACCGTTTTTTCAGCAAATCATATTAGTTTTGATTTTTTTGCTATGGATATAATCAGAATCTCTATGATGCAGGATCTTTTTGAAGATTTCTTCATAAATCTGAAGATGGGTCATAAGATGTCTGCTCATCTCAAATTGATTGGTGCAAGTTGCATGAAAACTTTAATTTTAATGGTCGTTTTTTTAAAAAAGAAAATATCTTCTGTTATCAGCATGGATTGCATTTTATTAACTGTCATTTTTCTTCTTGCTCTCATTATAAAATCCTCCCCATCAAACATAAACACTAGTAAACCCTGGAAACCAAGATTGACTAAGAATTTAGTGGCAAATTAACATTTCCTATCTTTATAAAAAGGATAATAGTTTTTGGGGTTTTGCCAGTTTCATTTTAGTACTAGCTTTGTGACTTCTGAGTACTAGTTTGTCTATAAATCAAAAATAAAAATCACCAGCCCCCATCTCCCATTTCACTGGGGAAACTGAGAACCAGAAAAGTTAAGTGATGCCCCCAGGTCTCACTTTGAAACAATAGCAGATTCAATCCTAGTATCCAAGTGATACCCAGGTCTAGTATTACCTTCATCTTGCCGGTGCCATTGGAAGGAGCACTGACGTACCATTGAAGTGTGCTTTTTGTGATGATTTTCCTTTCAGCACATTGTCTAGAATGTGCTAGTTAAAACTTAACTGTTCTTTAGAATGATTTGTGACTCTCCTCCTTTTCTTTTAACAGGATTAACTTTACAGGCTAATTGGGAATTCTATTACGTAGAAGGATGTTCTCTTTGAGAATCTAGATTTCTATCTCCTCTCTTCATGTCTCGGGAGGAGATATCAAACATTAAGAATTGGGATCGACTCAGGCTCACATATGATTTCATTTAAAGTATCATCATGTTAATGATTTCACCCAAAACTCTTGCTGTTGTGCCCAAGGTTGCGACTCCACAGTATTTGACATAATTAATTACTTGCCTGCATTAGAAACTAATAGAATATGATGCAGTATTTTGCAAGCACTAAAATATCAGTGGTTTCTCATTACAGTGCCCTGTATACTTATTAATATTGGATTGATTCATTCGTTTATTAAATGAACATTTAATGAGTACCAGCTACTTTCCTAGATACTAGATATATGTCTATAGCAACAAAGAAGACAGTCAATGCCCTCGTGAAGCTTACATCTAGTAGGATTGCCAAACAATAAACAGTAAACTAATTAGGGATGTGATAAATAGAGGAACAGAAATATATAAGATGGTATGATGAATAGGCAATGAGAATGGCTAATTTTATGTGGGGTTAAGAAAGACCTCTCATAAAAGGGGACACGAAAGCAGATTCCTGAGGCTAAGATTGAACTAGGCATTCAGAGAGCTAGGGAACCTGCAAAGGCAGTCTAGGGAGCCTCAAGATAGAAGGGTCACTGTTCCCTATCTATTAACTGAAAATATAAAGATCCTACTATACACTACTCGTGGGAATACTGTGGTGACAGCAATAAATTTAAATACAAAATGGCCTAATGGGGTGTGGAGGGGAGGCCTAACCTGAGTTGGATATGTATAATAGGCAATGAAGGAGAAATGGAAGTCTTTTTCTCTACTTTTAGAAAGAAAAGAAAATTACCTGGGTGTACAGGCAGTCACACAAGCATTTAGAGATCTGTATCTTGCTTTCTGTAATTAGAGGCTATGTTGTGTGATGCCAGTTGTCAATGTAAGGAGATCACAGAAGGCAAAGATTTTGGCCTGGAGTTGGGAGTTGGCTTGGGCCTTGAGGTATGGGCGAATTTGGATTGGCCAACAGGAGGCAGAAGAGGGTGTTTCAGGCTGAGAACTAAACAAATAAGTGCAGTAAGGTGGCGCCACCAAACATTTTTTTAAAAAGTATGCAGAAAGAGATGTTAACTAAGCTTAATGTGGTAATCATTTCATAGTATATACATGAATCAGATCATAATGTTACATGTCAGTTATATCCCAATAAAGCTGGGAGGAAAATCATTTTTTTCAAAAAAGATAACTAAACAGGACTGAACTTCAATGAGCTTGAGACCATGAAGACTCAAGCTGGAGCCAGAGTGGTATTTGAGAGAATAAAAGATAATAGATTGGTCTGATTCATAGAAGTCATTGAAAAGTTAGTGCACCTATTTTATCCTGATGTTTTAGACAAGAGGGAATAATAATGATTGTTTCTTGAACAAGAAAATCATAAAAAGAGAAATTTGGTGATATAGTTACAGGTTAATAGGGACAGGAGGGAAAATCCTGGAGGATGGGAGACTAGGTAGGAAGAGGACCTTCTTTTTTTATCCTGCCATTTCATGGTACCCGGTGATGAAAATGTGGACCATGCTCATATCATAGAAAGGGAATGAGCTGTATATGAGACTTTTTGGGGAAATGAACACTGACACTTGATGCCTAAAGAGCGATAAATCAATAGTCAATATGCCTGCTCTCCTGAGCCCCAGGGACTGGCTGACCAGTGTCATTGATGGAACTGGAGAAGTTTGCCTGGAATGTTAAGTGTCACTTTGGACATATTAAGTTTCAGAAGACAGCAAGACACCCAGATTGTGATGTGAGCACACAAGTAGAAGTACAGAACTAGAGCTAATGTGGAAAGTCAAATTAAGAAATGCAAACAGGTGATGAGAACTGAGGACTTAGCTCTTGAGAATGAGTGCTTATGATAAGGGTATGCATTATGGGGTCACAGTACACAAACAGCCTGAGTAGAAGGTACCAAACAGCAGTGGGATAAAAGCCAACACAAGAATTTCAGGCAGCAAAATAGGGAAAGTTCTTAGGGAAATGCCATTATCATTATCGCGATAATGATATAAGGAACCTTTTAATGTGATTACTACGGGTCCTAAGGTCTTTCAACATAAAAACACGTTCCTCCCCACAACCTTTAAAATAGCAAACGCTATTGTTATCCCTACTTTATAGATGAGAAAGCTTGGCACGGAGGGTTAAGCAATTTATCCAAGATTACACAATTTGAAGAAGTTGGAACTGAGATTCAAACACAAGCATTGTGTTTTCAAAGCCTGCATCCTTAACCTCCCACGCCATATGGTTATAATATCCACGATGGTGTTTTAATTGCATCGTTTGACTTCCATCTTATGTAAGTTTCTTGAAAAGGAGTTAATTAATTAACAGTTTAAAAAGTGGAAACTAGGAAGTCAACAGATGGCTGGACAGTGATTGGATAATCCCTTTCAGCAGACAAGAACATGGAATTCTCTAGGGTAAGGCAGAGAAAAGGAAGAATAGAGCTTCTGGTCTATTTTTTCTTTCTCCTCTCTCTCCATATACTGTTAGCTGTTGAAATGGGAAAATCGTCCACTTTAAAGAGAGTGGGGGAATTTTCTAGTGCTTTCTCTATACTGTAAATGTCTGTGTCCTTATTTTTATACCAGGAAAGATAGTTTATCTGAATTGTCAATCAAAAATTTGTATTAAAAATCATTGCTTTCTTCATTTTCGTTAATAAATGAGAGATTGCAAAAGAGTAGGGTTTCTGAAATAGCATCAACATGGGCATTACTAGAGTATATTCAGTCCGGGAGCCCAAGGTCCTGCATTTCTCTCTGGAGAGACTCAGGTCTTAGAGCAGGAGTTACGGACTGGAACCCTTCCCTCTGGAGAAGATACACAAGACTTCTTTGACACTGGGTTTAAAGAATGCTTTCCCATTGCCTGGGAGAGGACTTTGTTCCCATTTTCCATACTTTTCCGGGTTCCCCCAGCCTTTCTGACATCTCCATTGTTTAAGGAAAAGGCAGAAGAAAATAGTTCCCAGCCCTCCAGTATAAGAAGGGTAAGGCACCTGCTAGCTGCCTCATCTGTCCTGGGGAAAGCTGGAGCAGGTCTTCCTTTAGAGACTGTGAATGGATGTCATCTAATTACTCTTCTTGAAGCACAATCTGCTCAAGTGAAGTGGCTGCTTAAAAACTTTCAATATTTTCCCATTTTAACAGAGTAAAATTCTTAGCCTTATATTTAAGACCCTCCGTGATTTGGGCCCATGCAGTGTATGTCCGACCTTGTTACCTGTATGCTTCCTTTTTTGGTTGGGCAAGCTGACCTATTCCATTTCTACTCCATGCCACCACTTGCCTGTGGCTATGTTTACCCTGATGCCTACGGGGGTGCCTCCTCCACTTTCTAATCTCTAGTATCACTGCCCCCCCCTTACGTGCTGCAGACAGTGTTCATCCAAATACTGTCTCCACTGTGAAGCCTTACTGAGCTCATCTGAACTCCCAGATGATTTTATCACCAGTTCTCATTTTATCTATATTCTAGATATTTGTGTGCATATATTATCTTCCTTATACATTCTGGGCAGAATTTGTACCTAATTTAACTCTGTATCATCCATTTCACCTACTCTTAACATCAGAGGAAGTTAAAACATAAAGGTCACTTGCAATAATATGTCTTTTTTAAAAAAACTTCTCCTTTCTCCGTGCCCTGGTAAATAAGTGAAGCTAGAACAGGACCAGGTCTCCCAATTTTCAGCCCAGGACTTACCCTCCAACAGCAGTGGTTCTCCCCCTGGCTTGTGTTTTAGAATCATGGGACATCACCCATGGTGCTTTTAGAAATAATTCTGATCTGGAAGCCTCAGACTATAGAATTTAGAACCTCAGGAGTGCAGCCCAGACATCAGCATTATTCAGGTCTCCCAACATGATTCTAATTGTACAACCAAGATTAGTAATAAATTCCCCACAGCATGATGGCCCTTGGACCATTCTTGCTTTGCTAGGTAATTCTGTTAATTTGAGAAACTTGTATTTTTTCACATAAAGAAAATTTTAAAGTAGAAAAGTGCTAAATGTGCGATGATAGTAGAGCACTTTTTGTTTTGCTTACAACAGCAGCTTATGTAATTGTTTAACTTTTCAGATATTTCGAAAGAAAGCAGTGGAACTTGGGGTGAAATTGTTACCTGCATTTCATACTCCATCTGGAATACCTTGGGCATTGCTGAATATAAAAAGGTAAAACTCTTCATTTTAACAACATATATTTTTTTTAAGTTGGAACATGCAATACCGTGATTTAACTGAATGGATAATTACTTGTATGATGTCAATGACTGATACCACTGGCAGTGGAAGCTATTAGTTTTCCAGTGCTCCTTGGCCTTACGGGGGTCCCTGTCACAAGATGGCATGACCCCACAGGGTCATCCAAGCCAAACATGATTTGAGATCTTTGTTATTTCATGGTGATAGTACATTTCGTTTCTCTATAGATACCAAGAGCATCCCTTCATCTTTAAAATTGTCCAAAGCATTTAACTTCCAAAGAGTCCATCCAGTTCCTAAGAGCACTTACTTCAGTTAGGCCTCTGGCAGAGTAATTGCAGAGCTTAGAGCCTTGGACTGATCAGATCTCCCCTGTAAGGGGTGACAAAAGGGGAGCACCTGGGGCTGCCCTGCCCACATCTGTAAAGGAGAGAAGGGAACTGCCCTGCCGACCCAGATTAGCCAGACCTGCTCATGCTTGGGTGGAGAATCTTGTTATGCTAAGTCCATGGGAATTTTGCTCTCAGAAAACCGGGATTAAACGGACTTTCTGGTACTTTCCCAAGGAGTAGTTTGAATTTTCACAATAGCTTCAACATTTTGTCAATCAACAGTTTTATCTTAAACTTCCTTCTTAACTCCTTCATCCCCATAAGTAATTCATTGCTTATGTAACTCTTTGTGGTGATGGTGATAATGATGATAACTATAGCTATTTTATCATCATGAAATATGAAGCTTTGTTTTAGGCTCTGGGCATGTATTGCGACATTCAATCCCACAATAACCCAATAAGGTCCATACTGTTGTTATCTCCATTTTACTAACGGAAACTAATAAGGAACTTGTGTTGCAGAGAAATTAAGTAACTTGCCCAACATCATACTGTCTGTTACTGGTAGAGATAAAATATGTGCTTAGACGTTTATACACACATTGATGCATAGGCACGAACGAAAGGGCTTCCTTGGTTTAGAAATGCCAAGAGGATGTACAGGGTGGTTTGGCAGGATTAATGCACGCTTATTCTTAATTATTTCTTTTAGTGACTTTCCTAAAATTAATCTTAAAAATCATGAAATTAATTATTTGGTTAATAAATCAGTTAAATGCCATGCTTTGTTTTCATTTGTAGGTTATGTATCTGTGCCTTGAAATCACCCTGTACCTGTGTATAAGTGTGTGTGTGCTCACCTGTGTGTGTAAGCGTGTGTGTGTTTGGGGCTGGGGTATTGTAGAGCAGTGAGACAGGGAGAGAACACACAGCTAGGCCATGTACTCTATTATATATTGTGATGTCTCAGGATCCATTTATCCCTTTAGGGGTCTTAGGGTTTTCTCTGTCACCTTGAGATCATAGCATCTGCTACAGGGACTTAAAGCAAGAGTGGGTATATGCTTGGCCTGGAGGCAGGATGGTGTTTGTTTGGAGGACCATGAGTTTTTTATTTAGCTCATATAGATCACCTATAATAACCTTCCATATCTTTGGACTTTGTATTTATAGATAGTATTCTGACCTAGAAACTAATCTCCATGAAATAAGACCTGGTTACAAAAACACTGCACATTTAACACTTTTTTTTGTCCTATTTACCCTCTGAAAAAAATATGAGAATAATAATACATTGATTTCAATGATTATCAGGAGACCTGGTTCTAAATCCAGGTGTCTTTAGAGCAGTCATTTCAACCCTCCAGGATTATTTGTAAACGGAAGTTAGGCTACTTCGGTAGTTGTTTTGTGAACCTTTACAGGCTTATAGGCCCCTTTGAAATTCAGATGAAACATGGCTCTCTCTTCATAAAATGCACATTCCTGAGTACACATATTTTTACATAATTTCCAAAAGCAAACAGTACCATTGGAGCCCACCTAGAACCTAAGAACCCCAAGCTTAAAATTCTGGAGTGAATGATCACTCCAACCTTCTACTCTAAGATTCTGTGGAGCTAGTTCATAATGCTTCCTGGAAAGTATTGAAATTAAGTAAGTCCCAACTAAAACTTGCAGAGAGAGGTGTGCATCTACATCTTTGCAGAAGTTCAGCCAATTATTGTAGGGTGCTGATATCATTCAGTTAGTTCTAGCCTCTCTTAAGAAAAGCATAAGAAATTAGATTATTTTAAAGCCTATTTAATTTTACTTAGTGTTTATTTCTAACAGCCAAGATGATTTTCCTTCAGTTAAATCTATCCTTAGTGTAGAAAAATATGGAGACATTTTTCAGTACATGAAGAAATACTTCTAAAAACTATTAATCCTCTGTTGACTTTCATATCTATACCTCTTAGAAACTCATTAACTGGGGCATTATGCTTTTTTAATAAAACATTATTTTGAATATATAGTATCTTACATTAGATTTTTTTAATTTCGGGGATTACATTGGGATCCCTGGGTGGCGCAGCGGTTTGGCGCCTGCCTTTGGCCCAGGGCGTGATCCTGGAGACCCGGGATCAAATCCCACGTCGGGTTCCCGGTGCATGGAGCCTGCTTCTCCCTCTGCCTATGTCTCTGCCTCTCTCTCTCTCTCTCTCTCTCTCTCTCTCTCTGACTATCATAAATAAATAAAAATTAAAAAAAATTTTTTCGGGGATTGCAGGATAATTATATATGGTAAAAATGAATGTGCCATTTTATTTATGTATTCTCTAATATTTTCATGTCAAACAAGAGGAAATTAGGTGACCCTTTGACAGTTGATGGGAACACTTAAATTCTTCCTGGCGATCTGTATGAATTTTCTTTTTTTAATTTATTTATGATAGTCACACACAGAGAGAGAGAGAGAGAGAGAGGCAGAGACACAGGCAGAGGGAGAAGCAGGCTCCATGCACCGGGAGCCCGACATGGGATTCGATCCCGGGTCTCCAGGATCGTGCCCTGGGCCAAAGGCAGGCGCTAAACTGCTGCACCACCCAGGGATCCCTGTATGAATTTTTTGATCATACATTTTATCTATTCTCAATCCCATTTATGAAATAGCGGTAACTTACCCAAATGCAGAGAATAAGCCATGGCAAAATTAATAGTACGATTAATACACTAAAATGCCTTGTATCCCTTTGCCCAATCAAGTGTACTCATTGAATCCATTCTCCTTCCAGCTGTGAGGTTTGTTTATCATCTTAGAGAATATCCTCTAGGAGAAGAAGACAGAGTTTCATATTTATCTGCAATAACTACATTTCAGGATGTGCTGTTCCTGTCAGCTTGTACATATATGCTGTTTCCTCTGAATATCTATATTTTTACAGTATGGGCTAGAGGATAAAGGACAGCTGGCAGGGAACTTCTTTTCTAGTTTTTTAAAGACTGTCACCAGTAGAATTTTCAAAAGAGAGGAGAAAAAAATATGTCTGGCAAAAGCAGATTTTCTTAATTATCTTCTCAGAATAAGGGAGTGTCTGTGGAATGATGCCCACAAGAAAAAAGTGCTTGAGGATGCTTTTTAGAAGAGCTACATACTCACTGTTGACTGGCTTTGAGAATTTGGGCAATAATTAAAATGGGAGAGGTATAGAATATGCTGTCTGTAATATCATAGTCGTCTTCTCTCTCAATTCTGAAAATATGGATGCTGTCCTTTGCCAACACCTATATGTTAACAAAAAAAAATGTGAACATGTTGGTGTTATCCATTCTCATCCCTCTAGTATTCAGATCATTGCCTGAAGATAATTGGTTTCTTTACCTTCTCTTTGTAAGAAATAAACATTTATTTTAGTCGCTGCTGTGATGAAGTTTCCATGCTAGGTCCTGGGAAGATTTTCCTGTTTCTCTTCACTTTATTTAAAAAGATAACAGACATGGTCTTTCCCTCAGGGTATTCAGAGCCTGGTTGGTAAAGCACAATATATATTTTATATGTTACTATATTATACACTCATGTAATTGACAAACGTAAGATTGTGCCAAGGAGAGATACTAAGTCCTCACTGAGTTGAGTTTAAAGCAAGCAGTTAGTTTGAATTGGGGAGGTTGATGCATTTGGAGCCAAAACACCAATAAGCCAAATTGGATTTCAGCATTTGTACAAACTGAGAAGAGCAGAACTTCTAAATTATTTACTCATATTCTACCTTAGGAATTCTGTCCCAAAATCTGTTCAGGAAAAAAAAAAAGTAATTATCTCTTTTGCTACATCTGTAATAATTCTTAGTTTCATAGCTGCTATATTTAAGTTGTAAAGTTAATCGGAATTGTGACTTAGTGGTAATTTGAACAGATACCTAGTGTTATTATACACAGGACCTGTTTGGACCAACATACTGGCTTCACCAGTACAATAGTAGAATGAAGATACAGGAGTTTATATCACACCTCTGCTAAAAGGAAAGCGTTGCCTTTTCAGTAGATTAGATTTTTGGTAGAACTCAATTTCTCTAATGTGAAAAATGTCAAAATTTGATGTCTGATTTTATTATTACCGTGAACAGGAGGCCCTCTGCATTCTTTTCCTCTACCCTACAGAAGAAAAATCGCCTCTTTGGTTTGTGAAATCAGGCATTTCACCATTTCCATATTCCTAGGTGTAAGTCAAGCGTAGGTAGAGTAAACTTATTAAATTTGGGGGTTTTCTCCAGTGTGTTCTTAATTTAAAATAATATAGCTAATGTTCCCATTATTCATTTCTATCACAGGGCATGCAGTCTAGGCATTCCTAATAATTATTCTGTCTTTCTTGATAAATGAGTTACTTTTAGCTATATACTATTTTATCACTTGTTTCTCTCTTGGTGGATTTTTCTAAAAACTGACACTCGCAACACTTGCCTGGTGGTTATATTAGGTTGGTGGAATGTCTACAGTGTGCGCTTTTGTGGCGCACATCAAGGAATGTGCTGGGAAATGACTGATCTCCTTTCCAGCTCTCATTAGGCAGCAAGGTGATGAATGAGCAGAACTCTCTCACCTGTTTTTATTTCCTGCTTTGTAAAGCCTTATTTACTGACTACTCTAATTACCAACACAAATGCATACTCTATCATTAGTTACATTGCAATTTGTATTATTATTATAATTAAATTGCAAATTGCTTTACTTTAACTGAAATGGGACCTTAATTAAGAATAGTACATAGCTTAATGTTTTCTAATAGTGAAAGATTATCCTGTGTGATGCACGTGTACCATGTATATTGTAACAAAAGGCGGTAGCCCCTTTATTGCATTCTATTTTGGTGGGGTAAAGTGCTTAAATATTGATTGTAGTTGGTTTTAATAGACACAGACTATGAAAGACGGTCTAATTAGACCAAATATCTTCTAAAATATTTTCCATACATCTCCCTGTGTTTTATTTTGGACAGTTGAAATATGGATGTCCACATTATTAAATTTATAAAAGCAGAATACGGTTTCATACTTCAACATCATAAGAATAATATTTTTTAAAAAATCAAGAAACACATTTTTAGCATGAGTATGACAAACTTATATTTAAGGATTTGCTAATATTCTGAAGCAAAATAGCAATTATGCTAAAAAAGGTTCTGCAGAAGTGATACAGCCTGAGTGTAAAATCAGAGTTGTGTCTTATTCTCTTTTATTTATATGTTTTATGGATCTATTAAGAATTCAAAGAGGAGTCCAGCCAACTTTAGGAAAGAAAGAAGTTCTGGTCTTTCTAAGCATCTTAAGCTAACCTCCTCTGTGTCTTTATTTTTTCTGATTGAATGTTTTATTAAATTGGACTTCCCTCTTTTATCTATTTTAATTCTTTTGGCCATTTGTACTTTTTTGGAAATAGTAGTAACCATATCTTAAGGTTTTAATACTGACATGTACAAAGTAATTAATAGGAGACATTAGAATATTAGTACCATAGTTAAAGCTGCTATTTATTAATATTGTCGATATAGCTCTTGGTCTTGGATTATTCATTAAACTGAGTTTGTCTTCTCATAAATTAAATTAAAATAATGGCAATTATCATACTTATTCTGATGACCTCATAAAGCTTTCGTGAAAATCTAATGAATTAATTGCAAGAAGAGATTTATCATTTTAAAGTGATAAGAAATAAAGGTAAATTGAAATTATTATTAATTTATGGTCTTGTTCTCAGTTTTCATTATAAAATTATTTCATTATAAAATTATATATCATTATATATATATACACACACACACACATATGATAATATATAGCTAAAACTAATTTGGTTTTGATGCCTCTTTAAGACAGTATGACAGCCATTCAATCTTTCTAACCCATTCTCAAGTCCCATTTTCCAGGTCAGGAAGAGAGATGGTATTGGTAGAACCAGCTGGGAGTATGGAGAGAATGTCTCCATGTAGTACAGGATTCTGGTAGCTCCATACTGTATTTCCTTAAGGACTTATTATTTTTTTAGATAATTTTGGAATTCGCCTGTAGGACCAAAACTCATTTTTCTAAAATTGTACTTATTGGTGAATTATCTCCTCTAGAAATAAGAACTGCTCCATCCATAAGATTTAAGAAGAGTGTGAGGCAATAAAATGCAATGTTCTTTTGACAAGTCCCACATATTAATTAGTATTCTATTAATATGGCACAAACCTTGTCTGTGAAAATATGTATGTATTCTTGCTGTAAACATCCACACAGCCCTCTTTCCTAATTCTTAAGCTGCCCAACTTGTGTTGAGAGCCCAACTGCTGTGGTTACCTTCTATCAATGATTCTCAGCCTTTCCAGTGCTTGAGAATAACTAGGGCATTTAAAAGTATATATTATTGCTGCCTCCCTCTCTACCAGTCTGTTTCATTTGGCTTGGAATGAGGTCCTGGCATTTTTCAAGCCTTCCTCAGCCATTCCAATATTCCGCTGGGGTTGAGAATCACTGCTTTAAGTCTAGTATATATGTATATCCTGAGGATTCCAGCTTCATTCCTCTTCTCACTTAACTTTGAAAACACTTCTCTGTCCATTGATGGTCAATTTAACATTGAAATATAGAAATATTAGAAAATTGGTTTGAAAATATCCAGCGTTAATAGAACAATAGTTCTCAAATTTTAGAGTATGTAAGAATTGCCTAGAGGGTTTCTTAAAAACACATATAGCTGGACTCCACCCACAGAGTTTCTGTGGACAGGTTTTTGGTAAAGGCTCAATAATTTGCATTCCTCATGGGATCCCAGCCAATGCAGAAGCGAATGCTTCAACCACACTTTAAGAACCATTGTAATATAAGAAATGAGCCGTCAGAGCTATTTAGATTCTTAAATCTCAGAGCTGCTCAGTGAAGCCCCCAATTCCAAACATCCTTTGGGGGGGTGGGGTGAGGAGTGTGGGGGTTTCTGTTTCTATGACTAGTTTACTTTTGTTATTACCCAACACTTTCACTTAACTCTAAGCAGTTTGTTGCTGCTTCTGAAAAGCCGCTAATTCCAGACAATTACCCAAAAAGAATTTACATGTTCCTTTTTCCCATGTACTCTTAATTTTTTTTTAAACCGATAAGACTAGAAAGCAAATGTTGGTGCATTTTAGCATAGAGGGAGGAAAAAAGGCATTTTTAATTAAGGACTTCGGGGTAACTTAGAAAGGAGAATCATTTCTGTAAAGTCATGCCATGGCTCAGGCAAAGCAACTTTATTTTAAGCAGCTGGTGACCTGCCCCTGTACCTGAGGGCGTTCCAGAGCTAAAGAGGCTGTGATCATCTTCCCAGAGGAAGGGGGCGGGGAACCTAGGCTTCTTCTGGATCATTTAATTCTCTCACCAAGCTTCATATCACTACATCTATGCCAGGCACTCAGTAGCTTGACCAAACTAAAGGCTTTTATTTATTCCAAGTGGACAATAAAGGTAGCAGTGCTTAATTTAAATGTCCTTTGTGTATATCCTCCTTTTTTGAGACTTAAGAGACAAGCAGTTCTGAACAAAGGATGCTTTGCTATTTCTTAGTCATTGTGAGGCAGTAAGAATTTGAAGAACCTAAAGGTACCTGAACTGTTCCATTTCTTCCCACTCCCCTGGCTGTAATTGAAGTTAATACCCAGGTAAATGAGATTTTCCATGTCTTTTATTCCCTGGAGGAGGAAGCAGACCACATCTGTCTTTGAACACAGGCTTTCACAGTCCTCATTACTTCTCTACACCACCCCACCCTCTTGCTTCATGAATGCCCATCTGCCACAGATCACTTCAGTTGTGCTTCTGGTAGGGAATGGGAGAAAATTGACATGTGAATGGAATAAAGCGGCTAATGTTCTATTCAACCATGGATTAGATGCTGAAATTTTTTTTTTCTGTATTTCCTTAAGGACCTACAGTTAAGGTTAAATTACAGCATATGAGTAATTAAAGTGCAGAAATTTATCAAAGGTGATGTGTAGGCAATTGAAAGACAATCTATCCCAAGAGGGCTCCTTAAATCTCTTTAAAAATGACTTGTGGTATGTGGGAAGTCTGTTAAGAGGCCTTCCTCACTTTTCAGTTTTTGGCAGATAGATCCTTAATACAAAATCCATGAGACTGGTTGTTAAATATGACCACTGCTTTCCCCACAGCATTCCCACTGTTTAAGCAGTTAACTCACCAGGGCAATTTTAAGGACAATTATAGTTATTTGAATGCAACAAACTCAGTGGCTTTCATCTCAAGTTTTTCAAAGGCGCAGAACTAGTATTTTACAGATTCGGCTTTGTTTGCTATATTCACACAATCGGTGGCAAATCAGACTTGGCAATTTGAAATGTATTCGGTGTCCAGGACTTAAATTAGGAACAAGTCAGAACACATAATTCATACAATGACTTTACAGGTCAGCAGTGGAATAATCTTTTCAAGGAGCTTGCTATCCTGGGTTTTTAATGAAGCAGCAATCAATTTTTCCTGTGATTAATCTCAAGACCAGGCTCATGTTTTTAGTGTGGGGCAAACCTTTCAAATATCTAATTAATAAAGTTTAATCTAAAAGTTTATGAAATCGTTTGATTAGATGTTTGGAAATCAGCCTAGGTATCAAAGCACTTTCTCAGCCCTTATTATTGTTAATCACTATAAATATTCAATGAACTACTTTGAATCTTTGGGAATTGGAAGATCAATATAAAGTATTTATACTACAGCCAATAGTTTTTAAAGGCTTTATAATCTCTGTGGGTACATTAACCACTCCATGTTTCCTGCTCATGCAGTAATAGTTGTAGTTGATCTGTTCTAAAAATGGGATGAACAATAATTGATTACAGTCTTTTATTAACTAGAAAAAATGATGGAGCAATAATAAGAATTAATTGTAATTTACTAATTTGGAAATTAATGTGCAGCTGGGCATGAGTACAGGCAATGCAATTTGGTGATTTAGCAATCATGACAAACTATCTTCATCTCTAAGGTAGAGAGCTGCTGGCTTTCCTTTATTTGATTTTTAGTAACAGACCTAGTTTTGGGAAGACTTTATATGAATGCTCATGTTGCCCTTTTATCCTGGAAATGTCAATTGAAGTTTAGCATTATTAATTAGATCTTACCTTCCCTCTTTGTCATGTCATGCTATAGTTTTTATGGAACATTTGTACAAAACAGTGATTACTGGTAATTGACCTGCATATGTTGAATAATCTTAAGATGCTACTGAGAGTTTAATGTACCTTGTAAATTGAGAGGCTTCCAATTAAGTCAAGTTCTTAAGATAATCACTTTCAAAACTAATCAAGTAATAGGACATTAGTAAAGCTCTTATTGACTTAATTGTGACAAATTAATAAACAGATCCAGTGCAATTACTATAATGGTCCTATCAGTGAAAACTTTTCCAAAATTTGAACATAAATCTATCCTACCCTCTGGAAGTACAATAAAAGTTACATAAACCATTTTAAAGGTGGGTATCATTCTTAATAACTGTGTGTGAGTACATCGTACAAATCCCTTGGATTTGTTGTGTTTCTTTCTTTTTAAGTATGACTACATTTATTTCAAAGGTCAGTGAATCTACTTGCTAAACTCTTAAAGCATATTTTATAAGAGATCTTCTGTATGCCATGGACAAAATGATTCAAACACATTTTTGGGTTCTCTCATCTCTGTTTTTCTATGCCTGTGACCTGGAGGTTGGTGCCCTCTCTCCTCAGACTACAGAATGTCCTGTCCCACTCTTGGTCCCAAAGAGCTGTCAGCATAGTGCCTTTTTATACCTCATAGACACTCTGCAAATGGGCTTTGGGAAATAAATGAATTATGAATTACAGATTTGCCATAATTTTTTAATATCTGACAGTGCCAATTTCTATCACTTTGCTGATTATGTTAAAGAAAATGGCAGCAGGAAGAACAAGAATATAAGTCCTGCTTTCACTACCTTAAAAACAGTATGACAAACATAAATATTTCTCAAAACACATCAAACCATGCGTTTAAGATGCTGTGTTTTACAGATAGAATTCTATTAAAAATTAACATGATCACATCTCTTCTTTGGTTTTCTCATTTGTTGAAGTGGGACTAATAAATTGTATCAATTTTATCGGGGTAATGTCTGTGACAGAACCCTGAAATTCAAAAAGCCTAGTCTTTTAGATCCAAAAGACACTGGAATTTCAGGATCCTGAAATCATCATGGCAGCTCTCCATACCGTCCATCCCTACCACCTGTGTTAAAATTAGACTTCACAAAAGAGGGGATTTTCATGTAAAGAAGTGTGCACACACGCACGCATGTATGTGTATATGTGTGTGATAGGTATACACACATCTGTGATTCTAACAAGCCTCCCATGTACTCAGTTTATAACTCATAGGCTTCCTCAAGGGAAGCATTGTAGGATCCTCATAGCAATTGTCCTCATCTGGAAAGACAAAGGGAAATAAAGTACACAATTGAACTGCCCAGCTGAAGAAGGGTTATTTTTAAACTATTGGAATAAACTAAAGTAAGGACTGCAATAAGGACTAAAATTGTGGTGATTTCATTAATTGTGAGGCATTAAAATTGTGGGTCTTGAAAATTTTATGTTAACACTGTACAAAGGCAGCACTTTTAGCCACTGATTTACATGTAATTACTGTAGCTAGCCACACAAAGGAATTTGCACCCCACTATTCTATCAGGACCATAAGCTCATGGTTTTTAAGTTTTTTTGCCCTCTTATCAGTAAAATATTTTTGAGCACTTACTCTAGAACATGCACTTTTATTTGTAAATTATATATACATATACCACTGTATTAATATGTGCTATGCATTTAAAAACACTCAAAAGTAAATTTGTAAAGGATAAGAAACAGATGAGGAAAGGAAATATTTTATTAGGAATAAATAATAATTTTAATCAGAGCGGTGTGTGTTTTTTTTAATTTTTTATTTTTTTTAGTGTAAGGCTTGTGATACAATAAGTAGTAGTCAAAGGTCTTATTCTGCATTACTACATATTTCAAAATTTGATTCTGATGCTGCCCAGAAAAGATTACGAAGTTGTGTTAGTGAGAGAAGAGTGGTACTGGCTGACCTTCCTAAACGTGATGTTTGTTTTAAATCCCATCCTTTGATTATGCAAAGAATATTCTTGTAATTCTATCAGAAAATGTCAGTCTTTCCTGATACCATCCTTTGTTCTTGCAAACGAATAGAAAGATAGAAAAACCTCTGGAACTCTTCCTTTAGATTTTAAAGCAGAATAGAAACTTTCATTCTCACGATACAGATATGAGTTGTAATATGATCCACTTTCATAAATATTTTTATAAATGTCCAGTTTCTAAATGATCTTTCCTTAGAGTTCTTTACAAATTCAGATTCTTTTTCCATGTTAAACTGTTACATTTTTTTTTTCAAGTTGTAGATTAAGTGTGTTGTTTTCTTCCTGTTTCTTCTCTTCCTCCTCTCTCTCCTCCTAACTTGTAGGGTAGCATACTACGGACAACCACCTGTCCCAGAAAACTTCAGCAAATAAAGACACTTTTCTTTTTCTGAAATAGCAACTCTTGACTAAATACTTTGCCTCAAGACAATGAGAAAATCTCTGTTGCAAAATATTTTCATGGTCACTGTCCATCTCTTTACAAAATACTGTAATACCACAATTACTCTACTGCGAAAGGTCTTGGGTTTTAAAATTAACTGTATCAATGACATTCTATAGCTCATAAACCACAACATATCAAAAGTCACTGACAGCTGTAGAACAAGTGAGGTCCCCTGCTGACCTCTGCTCACTGTGTAATCTCTGCAGGAACATCGTGGGAGTATCTTGTATGAAGCCTTTTACATAAGCACTAAGGGAGGGGAGCGTGAATATCTGAATATTTAATTTGATAAAGCCTTCTTTTTTTCCTTCCAGATAAAAAATTTAGGAATAGCAGCTTTGATAGTTTCTTCCTGCACTCTAATTAAGAGTCTTGCATTCTGCTTCAAAGGCTGCTGCCATAAACAATAAATATCCAAATGTCATTTACCTTTGTCAAGCCCAGACCAATGTCTTATCACTTGGCAGTTTATAATGGGCATATTGTCTCGTTATATTAAGTGGACTTTGATCCTGTTTAGATTACTCTTGAGAATATTTTTTAAATTGGTTTCAAGGGAAGTTCTAAATTACTTTTAACCAGCTCTAAATATTATAAGACTAAATAATCTTGTGGCACACTCTCTGTTATTTGTATTAATTTTCTCCACTTTAAAATGGGTCAGCTGCAGAGGCATGCCTGAAAAGATCATCAATTAGATCAAGAAATTTTCTAAGGTGAATTATTGGTTTTAATATGAAATATATCAGAAAGTGCTTGAAGACATTAATATTTAATATTGATTGGGTAAACACTAAAATGGCTGCAGGTATCCATCTATCCTGGAAGTGTGATATTTTTTTAAATGAACAGCATATTTTGTGCAAGTATGCAAAGTTTTTGCTAGATTCGAAGGGTTTCAAGTTACAGAATTGGCTAATCTGAGTTTCTGAGGCCTATGACTAAGAGTAATTATTTCATATTTATATTTGAAAATGAGATTTCAAAAACTGGAATTTGTAGAGTAAGTGTTGGCTCTATATAGAATTTATAAAGATAATAGGTTTACTTTTTGAGTTTTTCTAAAGACAGTAAAACCTAGGTCTCTTTTCAAACAAAAGGTGCTGCAAAATTTATTTATTCTTATGTTTATCCTAAAGGAAAAGGGTGTAAAAGGAAGGAGATGGGAAGCAAGAGGAATTATGAGTGTATAAGCTATAGGCAGCCAGACAGCTCATATTAATGCCTTATGTGTCTGCCATTCTCTGTAGTCTATGAAGTTCCAAATATATGTGTATTTTTAAAGTTTCATTAATTTGATTGAATCTAATCTGGCACAGACATAAATATCCAATTCTGTAATTTGAATTCCCTTTTGAAATCATTTGGAACTATTTGAACTACATATATATTTTTTTTTTTAATTTAAAAGCATATATATCTACTTGGTACCTGGTAGAAAGACAGAGGGAGATGTCTAGGTATTTTACTGCCCCTATAGGCTAGTATGGTGCTTCTCTGTTTGTACTCTATTGATGACGATGAAACAATTCCAAGTTGTTGTTTTTTTAAGGGATTAATTTTTTTTATTGGAGTCCAATTTGCCAACATTTAGCATAACACCCAGTGCTCATCCTGCCAAGTGCCCTCCTCAGTGCCTGTCACCCAGTCACCCCAACCCCCCGCCCACCTCCTGTTCTACTACCCCTTGTTCATTTCCCAGAGTTAGGTGTCTCTCATGTTTTGTCACCCTCACTGATATTTTCACTCATATTCTCTCCTTTTCCTTTATTCCCTTTCACTAATTTTTATATTCCCCAAATGAATGAGACCATATAGAGTTTGTCCTTCTCCGATTGACTTACTTCACTCAGCATAATACCCTCCAGTTCCATACATGTCGAAGCAAATGGGGGGGGGGGTAATTTGTCATTTATAATGGCTGAGTAATATTCCATTATGTACATAGACCACATCTTCTTTATCCATTCATCTTTCGATGGACACCGAGGCTCCTTCCACAGTTTGGCTATTGTGGACATTGCTGCTATAAACATCGAGCACCTCCAGGTTATTAAAAAAGTTTTCAGTGAGTCTGGTTGAATTCTCCATACCTTCCAGAACTGAATTTCACCAGTAATTCTAGGGTTTGATATATCTACAAGAATTTTATGTTAAGCTCGCTTCCACTAAAGATAAAAAGAAATATAAGGAAATAGAATCCTTTCTAAAGAGTGAACAATGGGAAATTATATGCATAGCATCTTTGTTATCTGGATATAAAAGGTGGGATTATGGAAATCTCCCCTTCATCTTCTCTTCTAGAATAAAGAACCTGAATTCTTTCAAACCTTTTTTGATAGAACCAATTTTTCTTCCTTCCTGCCACCTTAGTGATTCTTCTTCTACTTCTGTCCTTTCTCCCCATCTTTGTGATAACATGGCCAAAATTGGAGACTGGACCCAATAAGAGTCTTAGTAGGTCTATATGAGGCTCTCTTTGAAACCCTTTTCGTGCAGGCAGGTCCAGAGTCCCCCTAGATTTTAAAAGGCAATACCCACCCCTTCATACATCACTTATACTCCTGAATGTACCCCCTGTCCTTCTTCCAGGAGCTGGTTTTGGGGCCCCTTCTCCTCCCTGGCCCCTCCATCATTTTTGTTTCTTGCCAATTCTTCATCTATAATGTTTCGCTTCAATTCTGTTCTCTATTTATTTCTGGTCCTGTCTTCCTTCTCTTCCACTCAGGCCCTTATCACTCATTTCAACCATTGCCATAACCTTTAACGGATCTTCCTACTGCCAGTTTCCCAAGACGTCTTTCAAAGTTCTGCACTGTGGAAGTGTTTTTTACATGGAAACTTTATCATCTCACTTCCTTGTGTCTTCTTCTTTCATGGTGACTCATTACCTTTAAAAAAAAAAATCAAAATTAGTCAGGCAAAAAGATGGCTCTGTATTTCTGTTGTACAGAGCTGTATAATTTCTCAGTTATGTCATGGTTTCTCTTTCCTCCTTGCATTTATATTATTTCTGGCTGGAACAAGATCGCCTCTCTCCCATCCCCTTCAAGACATGGCATAGCCAGCACCACTCCCAGGAACCTTTCCTACTTCCCCTGCATCTGCGGTCCTTCCCTGGTTGCTCATCGAGGGGCCTCCCTTATCTCAATCCTCCCAGGCTGGGAATGCTCTTGCAGGGACAAATGAGCGGCAAGTGTCCAGGTCCTTCTTTAGGGCATAGATGAAGAGGCCTCCCCAAAATGCTGAAAAACATAGTTACCTTTAGCCATCTGTAAAGGCTGTGGCTACAAGCAAGGCAAGGGTGCTAGGCACACATTTTGGTGTGATCCTGACGCCATGACACAGTTACACAAGGAGGAGCTGTTTCATTTCTGCCTTCTAGTCTTCACTGTCTGCACAAAGATAGGCGTAGGTCTATATGAGTGAATCAACATCTGAGGCTCTCTTTCAAACCCTTTACATGCAAGCACATCCAAAGTCCTTCTAGACTTTAAAAGGCAGTAGCCACCCTTTAATCCAGATCTCCAGCCCAGCCCTCACTACAGAATTTAATCCCAATATCCTACTGAGTGCCAGATAGCTCCTCAACTTCATTTGTCAAAAGTCATGTGCAGTATTTTAATCCCCAATTGAGTTTCCCTTCCAGACCTTTTGTTATACCAGTAACCTCAATTCAAACATCCTGAGGTCTTTAAATACTTCTCCCTGACAGCTAGTCTGTCATCAGATCCTATCTATTTCATCTCCATAGTATTTTTGACACCTCTCACAGCCAAGCTTCTTTCCCATTCTCATTTATCACCCAGTCCTAGATCCCCCTTTGGTTCTGTTCTGAGCTAGAACAGTAGCTTTGGAAATAGTCTCCCTGCTGCCAATTTCTCTCCCCTCCAATTCCACTGTATTTATATAGATATATAGTTGTGAGATATATAGAGAGAGTTATCTCAAAACATATCATCCTTCTGCTCTCCACACATTCTCCCTTTAGTCTAGAATCTTTTTTTTTTTTTTAAGATTTCATTTATTTATTTTTGAGAAAGAGAATGGTGGGGGGGCGGGTCAGAGAGAAAAGCAGACTCCCTACTGAGCAGGCCTGATGTGGGACTCGATCCCAGGACTCTGGGATCATGACCTGAGCCGAAGGCAGACACTTAACTGCCTGAGTCACCCAGGTACCCCAGTCTCAAATCTTTAATAGCTTTACCAAAGCTCTAGTGGTTTTCTTCAAATTGGCACTGTGCATTCAAACCCCCGTGTTCAGGTATATAGAGCCCCTTGGCCTAGGCAGACCCTTTAACTGCCAAAAAATACCTGCTACTTTTGAAGGTCGAATTATACTACTTATTCTCAAAGATTTCTTCAATCTCTTTCACTCTACCTTGTTCCTTCCCCACCCTGGACAAGTTTAATCATCTTCCTTTCCTTGTTCTTCTGGCACTTTGTTTACCTACAGATAAGACCTATTCCATTAAGTTGTGGGATTTCAAAAAGTTCTGTGTAACTGAGTGTTGAATCCATGGAGATAAAAACTTCTGGGTGAATTAAAAAGTAATATGATCAGGGCACCTGGGTGGCTCCGTTGGCTAAACATCTGCCTTCAGCTCAGGTCATGATCACAGGGTCCTGGGATCGACCCCCCCTGAATCGGGCTTACTGCTCAGCAGGGAGTCTGCTTCTCCCTCTGCCTCTGCCCTTTCCCCTGCTTGCACGCGCGCTCTCTCTCGCTCTCTCTCTCTCTCAAATGAATAAAGAAAATCTTTTTTTTTAAAGTATATCAATTATTTTTCCCCTACAACAAAAAAACTGTGCATTGCAGTATAACTGGAAAAAGTACTTTGTTGGTAAATCTCTATTCTGTAAATATGTGTTAATTATTTAGTGAAAATAATGTGTCTTTTTATAAATCGGTATTTCACTATTTGCTTTCTTTTCTGTTTTACATAGCTAGATAAGAGACTAAGGCTTCCCCATAACCTAAACCTTAAAATCTGATGGTCCAAGTCCTGTGATTTGTCTAAATACTGTCTAGAGTCTCTTATTCTGGCATGATAAGAAAACAAGACTTATAAACATATGAATCGTAAGAAAGATTTAAATTACATTTTGATACTCTAAGGGATGGAAGAGGATGTTCTGTTCAGGTAGGCTGATTTTCAAAGTAGAGATAGCATTTGGGGAAACATTCTTCATAATTTTCTCATATGAAAGCATTGTAATTAGAGGATGAGGGGGAAAGTAAGTCCGATTAAGAGTGTATACACATGATCTTTATAGTCCAGTGTGTCTGGAATGTTGAAAGTGGACTATCACAGTGCCATGTGGCAAATCTTAATGTGCCATTAATCCCTGACCTGCTGCCCAGACAGTGGCCCAGCAGGGCAGTGCTCTTCTCTTTGCCTTTTAAAATCTAGGTAAATACCTTTGTGTGAAGATTTTTAAAGATTCAGGATTATGGTTCTAACACTTGGGGAACTCTATCCAATCATAATCTATTTTCCTTAGCATTTTGATAAGCAGTTTCAAGGGTTAATGACAGGGTGAAAAAAGTTTCAGTAATTCTTTGGCAAGACAAAAAAGCAGCATGCTCAGGTATAGAGCAAGCATAGGATGGTATAATCAGTGGAAAGACCATGTAGTCCAAGATACATTCTTGCAATTATTACCTGAGGTCCAGTTTTACATTTTATGTCTATAACTGTAGTTGCTACAGTTATATTAAACTGAGATGAGCCCTGGCACAGAGAAGCTATTCAGGGAAAGTAGTTGGTTAGTTGGTAAGCTAGACCAGTGCTCTGATTAGGAGAAGCTGAGGAAACCAGCTCATTTATTAAAGGAACCTGTTCATTTAGTCAGCAAACATCAGATAGCCACCATCCTCCTAAACACCTCCCTGTGCCAGGGGCAAAGGATAAACTGGTAAAAAACAAATCAACAAATACTTTACTCTCGTGGAATTTATAGTCTACGGGAGCAGACATTAATTAATCACAAAAATATACCAATATACCAAATTGCAGGGGAGTCACAGAAAACTCTCCTGAAAAAGTGATTTCAGACTGAGACCAAGCAGATGTATAGATGAGATCTAGGTAAAGAGAGAGTGGTCCATCCAGGCAGTAGGGCATATGGGAAATTCTGTGTCCAAAAAGAGAAGGGTGAGGGTAAGGCAAAGATGCATATTTGAATGTCAAGACTAGTTGGCTTTTCTCATTAAAAAAAATATGTTCTAGGAATCATTTAAAAATGTTTAAGAATTATTAATATACAGTTGACCCTTGAACAACACAGATTAGAATTGTGCAAGTCCACTTCTATGTAGACTTTTTTTGATAAATACAGTACTGTAAGTATGTTTTCTCTGATTTTCTTTATAATGTTTTCTCTAGCTTTGCTTTATTGTAAGAATACAGTATATAATACAAAAATATACAAAATATGTGTTAACCAATTCTTTATGTTATCAGTAAGGCTTCCAGTCAGCAGTTTAAGTTTTTGAGGAGTCAAAAGTTATACGAGGATTTTCAACTGACGGGAGGTTGGCATGCCTAACCACCACGTTGCTCAAGGGTCAGCTATATAATAAAGAAAACCATAAGTCAATATCACAATATCATGATATTTTTGGAGTGTGACCTTTTTTTTTTCTTTTGACCAAAGCTTTGTAAACACATGAAACAGCTATAGGGTTAAAATGAAATTAATCAAATTCTTCACTCTTGAACTAAAGATAAAACTTTCTTCAATGAAGTTATCAAGGAGGAAATATGCGGGGAAAGAATCAATAATTACCAGAAAGCTGTATTGCAAGGGTCTCTCTAAACTATGTCACTTTCACAAGTCTGATAAGTTTGATATTCCAACATTGCTTAAATTTCTATTGAATATGTTAAATGAAGAGCTAGAAAATCAAGCACTTTTTCTAGTCTCCTTTTTCACTCCAATACGTATTTTCAATATCTAGAAAAATTTTGGTTTTCTAAGGATTTAAAAGTGTATAGCAATGAATACTACAGGTGTATTTCTCTATAAGGACAAATTTTCTTATAATTTTAATGAATACATTTTAGTAAATATTATTTTAAACAAGTTTTAGTTTTTTCTGATTATAGAATTTTAATCTAGTGTAAAGACTTAATTCTCAGTTTTAAAGAGACACCAATGAAATACACTTTTGTGCCATTTTTTACTTTCATTGAGTTTATTGAGGTATAATTTACATGCAAAAATACATCAATTTTCAAGTTAAATTTCAGCAAATTTTGACAAACATAGACCATTTAACCATAGACCTATTATTTTAGCAGTGGTTAAATAATCAAGATCTACAACATTTCATCACTCACAAAACTTCCATGTGACCCTTGCAATCATTCACCCCCCTTCATCTGACCCCAGGCAATCACTGATATGTTGCTGTCACTATAAGTGAGTTTGGCCCTTCCTAGAATTTTATTCAAAGGGAATCATACAGTATGTGGTTTTATCTGACTAGTTTCTTTTGTACAGCATGGTGCTTGAGGCTCATTAATCTTATCCTGTGTATAATAGTTCATTCTTTTAAAAAATATTTATTTATTTATTCATAAGAGAGAGAGAGAGAGAGGCAGAGACATAGGCAGAGGGAGAAGCAGGCTCCATGCAGGGACCCTGATGCAGGACTCGATCCCAGGACTCCAGGATCACCACCTGAGCCAAAGGCAGATGTTCAACTGCTGAGCCACCCAGGCATCCCTAGTTTATTCTTTTTATTGCTGAGTAGTATTTCATCATATGGATGTACCATCACTTTTCCATTCTCTTGTTTATGAACATTTGTGTTATTTTCGATTTTTGGTGATCATGAATAAAGCTGCTTATGAAAGTTCATGTTCAAGTCTTTCTGTGAACATCTTATGTATTCCTTTCTCTTAGATTAATACTTAGAGGTAGAATTTTTGAAACTCACCAACTTTTTTCCTATCTTTTCAAAGATGTTTTATACAGCCTCAGAAGGTAAAGTATCTAACATGTCTTTTTTTTTTTTTTTTTTTTCTAACATGTCTTTGTTTTGTCTTGTTGCTGTTCAGGGTAATAAAGATAATATCCCCTTCTGGAGCAATAGTTGGACAACTTTGTCAGCAGTTCCTTTAAAAGATTAAGGTTTCCTCAACTATAATGCAAACCAGCTACCTGTGCAGTGTCTACATAGGCCACTGTACCTCACCCCTGTGTGATATCAGGAAAAGGGGAACTGATGCAAATACGGAGCTGATGTTGCCTGCTGTCCTCTTTTTCTCCTTTTCTGTATTATTACAGAATTTTCTTTTTAATTTTAATCTAGTTAACATGAAGTGTTATATTAGATTCAGGTGTGCATACAACACAGTGTTACATATATATCTATATATTTTATGTATTTAGATATGCATATAGATTTACTCTAGGGATTATAGTCTACTTAGAATTTATATTGCATTTCAGATAAAATACAGGAACTTTTCAAAAGTATCATTCCTTTGACCTCCCTATCCTTTGGAAAAGAAAAAATTCAGATAAATAGGCAAACAGCTAAATAGACAGACATAGACAGGCTTTATATTTACCCCCATAGTTTGCCATTTCCAGTGCCCTTAATTCTTTCCTCTAGATCTGAGTTTCCACCCAGTCATTCCCTTCAACCTGAGTAGATTCTTCTAGTATTTCTTTTACTGCAGGTCTTCTGACAGCAACTGAAGTCAGTTTTTTGCTCATCCAAAAATATATTTCCCTTTCATCTTTGGAGGAAGGTTTAATCAGATGTGGAATTTTTAATTTTCAGATTTTTTATCAGCATTTTGAATATGTAATTCCTGTAAATTGTGGCCTTGATTGTTTCTGTAGGAAGTCAGCCATTGTGTTATCATTGTTTCCTTGCATGTAATTTGCTGTTTATTTCCTGCCTGCTTTCAAAATTTTCTTTGTCTTTGGCTAGCAGAAGTTTCACTCTGATGTACCTAGTGAGGAATAGTTTTCCTTGTATTTATCCCCCTTGGGTTAACTGAGTTTTTAAGACTAGTACCTTCCTATTTTTTCACAAAATGTGGGAAGTTTTCAGCTATTATTTCTTCAGATTTTTTTCTGCCTCTTTCTCCTTCTCTCTTTCTAGGACTACGTTACATTATTTTTGACTTCCAAATGTTACTCTACTGGTCTCCAAAGCTCTGTTCTTTTATATTCAGTCCATTTTTGCTCTGTTCTTCAGATATGATCATTTTATTGGTATCTTCAAGTGTACTGTTCCTTCAGCCCATTTCTTTGGCAAGTTTCCCTTTAATTTTTTGAATGTATTTGAATAGTTGCTTTGAAGACATTGCTAAATCCAGCACCTAGACCCACTTAGAGTCAGTTTCTTTTAACTGCCCTTCCTGAGTAAGGGTCACATTTTCCTGTTTCTTTGCATATCTAGTAATTTTTTACTAAAAACTAGATACTGTGGATATGTTTAGCAACCTTGATGTGTTATGTTCTGAAAATTATTTTGTTGTTGCTTAGCAAGCTATGAGCTCTCTTAATTCAAACCATAAACTGTCTCCCCTGCAGTGTGCAACAACTGAGATTTCTGTTCAGTTTTTCAGTTTCCAGCTGTTGCTGGCTTTTTAATCTGGCCTTCTGGGGACCTTCCCTATACCTGTGCAATTTAGCATTCAGTCAAGGCAAAGTTTATGGTAAACCATCATCGGGCTCTGTTCTCCAACATGAAATCATTTAGGTTTTTGCTTTCTGCCTCATGAGTTAGGCGTGGATATAGGACTACCTGAATCAGAAAAAGCAGTACACCCACAGGGTTCTTCTGGTTTCTGCCAGCTGGTTTCCTGGTGATCCACCAGAACCTTATTTAGTGATCCTCCAGGATTTGGACAGAGCTTATACCCAGATTTTTGGTCCTTACCCCTCTATGGCTCAGAAGTTTCCAGGACCTCTCCCACTCCTCCCACTCCATCTCCCTCCCCTCACTAAATTGTCAGCTGCTCTGCCAATCTTTAACTCTGTCTGAAGTAAGCCTGCAATTTTGTGAGATCAGAAAAAACGGAGACTAACTCAAATCTAACCCATTGCAACTGCTGCCTTTCAGGGCTTAACACTGCTTAATTTGTGCATGCTCTTGGTCACTCTCTGGTGCCTTTAAAACACTTGCATTAAATATACAGATCACAGAGAAGTGGGGAGCAGTCAGATTTTATAAATGTAACTTATTGGAGTGCTTGCCAACCAAGACCCTTCATCATTACTGGAAGCCACAAATCCCTCCACTTCTACAAAAATATTATAAAGAATTATTCATGTTATTAAGCACTTTCTTACAATATGATTTTTAATGGCTGCATACTATTGGATCTTCTAAGTGGGCATAAGTTTTCAACCTTTCTCTTATTAGAGAGCCAAGTAATGGGATGCCTAGGTGGCTCAGCGGTTGAACATCTACTTCAGCTCAAGGCATCTACCTCCAGGATCCAGGATCGAGTCCCACATCGGGCTCCTTGCGGGGAGCCTGCTTCTCCCTCTGCTTCTGTCTCTGCCTCTCTCTCTGTATCTCTCATAAATAAATATTTTAAAAAAAAAGAGAGAGAGAGAGAGCCAAGTACTTTTTATAGTCTTAGACTAGTATATATAGGACTTGAATGCACAAGCCAGGTATTTACTTGGGGATGTAAATATTTATACTTGGGGATAAACTTATAATTACTTCTTTAGGATGAATTTCTGGAATTGGAATTTTTAAATTACCTTATGTGACTATTATTAATATTTTTGATCCATTTTGCCAAACTTCCCTACAGAATGCTTGTACTAGCTGTCAGTGCTACCTGTAAAATGAGATTACTTACTTCCCTTCAAGTCACGTAACTTTTCTTTTTGCTTCTTAAAAGAGTTATCTGGTTTTTATAAAGCAGAAAGAGGTTATTTCTGATTTATCCTTTTGTCTCCATATACTGTGCTTATATTAGCAAAAGTCAGAATTGTAGTATGGTTACATAATCGAAAAAGTAGAATGAGTAGGAGCTTTCATTTATTTAATTTAATTATTGGGCTTTTATTTTATTAGCAAGAATACAAAGAAAACTTTTAAATTCTACTTTAGGAAACTAATTTTGTTAGATCACATTTTAGAATGAGTTTTTGTTCCCTCCCTCCTCTTTTTTTAAAAACTGCTTTATTAAGATATAATTCACATACCATACCATTTACCCACTTACAGTGTAAAACTCAGTGGTTTTAGTGTATTCACAGAGTTGTGCAACCATCACCACAACTGATTTCCCTTCCTTTTGAATAATAAGATGAGGGGAGAATCCTGGCAATTCTGTGCATGTGGAGGGTGAGTCATGGTAAAAAAAAAAAGGGGGGGGGGGTTCCTAGGCAAATGTCAAAATGAAGCTTATTTAGGCAGTTGTTATTTCTTCTTTGTTTTTGCTTTTGGATAGAGGTGAAAGGCACTAATACAAATAAGATGACAACACCACCACAATTTAAAAATAAATACTGTAAACTTTCCATATTAGATAAAAGCTATAATATTTCTCTTATGCTGGCAGTACTGTAGCCAAAAGAGCTCTGTAAAAAGTAATGGTTCTTCACATTTTGAGGTTAGTTGGTGAAACTTGAGCAGTAGACAGTAGATGATTTGAAGAAATTATTAATTTCCTTTGGCATCATAGGATATTATGGTCATATAAGAAAATGTCTCTACTTTTTAGAGATGAATGCTGAAATATTTCATAGCTTAATGTCTATGATTTTATTACAATAATTCCCCAAAAGAATACTAATATGCTTACAAATAGAGAGGTGAAGTAAATATGGCGATATAAATATTAATAGTTAAATCTAGGTGGTGAATATATGAGTAAATCTAGATGCTTACTGAACTTTTGCTGTATCTTACATGTTTTAATTTTTCTATTAGAAATAAGGTTTTAAAAGATGAGTCTGAACATTCTATTTTTTTTTTAATTTTTTATTTTATTTATGATAGTCACACAGAGAGAGAGAGAGAGAGAGGCAGAGACATAGGCAGAGGGAGAAGCAGGCTCCATGCACCGGGAGCCTGACGTGGGATTCGATCCCGGGTCTCCAGGATCGCACCCTGGGCCAAAGGCAGGCGCTAAACTGCTGCGCCACCCGGGGGTCCCGAGTCTGAACATTCTAGACCTGAAATAAGAATATAGTTTTAACACTGTTTAGTCTGCTATTTATGTAAAAAGAGTTTATTTGATATTTATTCATATTTGTAGTATACATAAAAAATTATCTTTGGAATGAGAATAAACAAATGATAATGGTTATCTGTGAAAAAGAAAGAATAGGAAAAGAAAGGATAGGACAGGAATTGGAGTAAAACTTGATTTTTATGCTTTTTAATATTTTGAGATATTTTATGTACAATAAAAATATATATGTTGAGAGAGAGAAAATATGGCCTTTAAGAATTGGATCCTTGGGGATCCCTGGGTGGCGCAGCGGTTTAGCGCCTGCCTTTGGCCCAGGGCGCGATCCTGGAGACCCGGGATCAAATCCCACGTCGGGCTTCCGGTGCATGGAGCCTGCTTCTCCCTCTGCCTGTGTCTCTTCCTCTCTCTCTCTTTCTCTCTCTCTCTCTCTCTCTCTGACTATCATAAATAAATAAAAATATTTTTAAAAAATTGGATCCTTAAAAAGTAGAAATTTTTTTTATGTTCAGAAGACTCTGATTTTGATAAAGTGTTGGGCTTGTGGCTCTAGTAACTACTACTGACCTGGACATTTAGAGTTCATTGTTGGGGCATTAAAAAACAGAACTTGTTTTAGTTACAACATATCAGAATTATTTTTCTTTTTATCCCTTTGTATCATGTTTGCCCTGGGGATTTTTATCTTAAAGAAAAAAGTATATTTTGAATTTATTCTGTATATATTATTCTTTTAAAAAATATGTTGTTTCAAATAAGACTGGTAATATCTCAGGTGCACTGCTAATAAATTCTTTTTGCTCTCCTAGCCTCCTAGAATCCAGAAATTAGTTAACCCCTAACATATATAGGAGCATGAAAAATAACGTGATATAGTATATGAAATGAGTGACCCATACACTATAAAAATAATCAGACCTAATATGGAATTATCCTGTCTCTGTCCCTAAACTGAAAACCTTAGGCAAGTCACTGACCCTTGCTGAATCTCAGTTTCTTCTGGTAAACAGATAATACTACCCACATGGTTATTGTAAGGATTAAGTGCATTATATATAAACACTGCCTATCTGCCATGCCTCATTTAAAGGAGGTACCAAATGGGTATTTTTTAAAGATTGATTGATGATTAATTGATTGATTGATTGATTGGTTTATGACAGATGCACAGGGGGGAGGGGCAGAGAAAGAGAATCTCAAGCAGACTCCTCACTGAGCAAGAGCCTGACCTGGGGCTCACAACCTATGAGACCACAACCTGAGCTGAAACCAAGAATTGGTTGCCCAACTGACTGAGCCACCCAGGCACCCCCTCATGAGTATTTTTAAAGTATGAAATACTAATAAGTCTATGAAGAACTATTATTTTTGACATTGGTTACATTGCTTCATTTATTTATAGGTAATTCTAACAAAAATGAAATTTAAACCTTTTTGCCTGCAAACAAGACATTATGTGAAACTAATTTTAATTAAAGTTCAGATTAGTTTTTGTTTTGTTTTGTTTTTTTCTGAGTGAGAGAGAGCGCACACATGTGTCTTTGCACAAGTGTACTCGGGGTGGTGGGAGAGGAGAGAATCTTAAGTAGGCTTCATGCTCTGGGAGATGGAACCCATCACAGGCTGTATCTCATGACTGAGAGAGAGATCATGACCTGAGCCCAAACCAAGAGTCAATTAATCACTTAACCAACTGAGCCACCCAGGCACCCAAAGTTTAGATTAATTTTTTTAAATGTATATTACACATCTCTTCAAACTTCCTGAGTTATCAAATCTTTACCCTTTAGAATAAAGCTTTAAACTTTCTTTGGGTTTAACAACCCATTGATGCACAGTTGATTGGATCAGCAGCTAAGGAAATCACAATATCCTTTATAAGCATTACATATTATCTATAGTAAGGTAATTGCATTATGAGCAAGTCTGGCCCAAGAAAGATTCCTGTAGTAGGCTTTTAAAAATCATCCTAAATGAGTTTTGTGGCAAAAGTCCTGTTTTGGCAGAAGATAATTTGAGAGAAGAATCTTTGCTGATTTCCTATGCATATGAATATTCATAAGTAGATGGATTTTTAAATGATGATTCATTAAGGACTCATAATTAATTATTTAGCTGCCTTGCAGAAAGGATATACTGCACCTGTCCAGAACAGATTAAGATTTTGTACCTGTGGACAGGAAAAAAAAGTCACTGGACAGGATTTTCATACTCTTCCTAATTAATGCATATTAAATGTCATTGGTCTATGCAGCTGTCTCTTACTACTAGAAATATTTTTTAAACTACCTTTTTCTAGACTACTTGTAAGACTTGTAAGAGATTCTTGAAGTGCTACATATTTGATAGTTGAACAGCAATTAAATTGCTATAAGAAAGTTGGCTGTTAACAGTAGCAATTTGTTGTATTTTTAACTCTTGGGAATGCCTTACGTTGTTTCATTATTACTTGTGTTATAATTTCTATCTCCAAGTGAACATTTGGTGAATTTATTTTTATTGAATAGACATCTCTAAAATTGAAGAGAAAAACCCCAAACCAGATTTCTTTTGGTTAGCTAAATGTCAGTTGCTTAATGCAAAGATAAAAATACTTTCTTCGGCTAACCTCTTTATAGTTTCAAAGCATTTTCATGTGTATTATCCCATTTGATCCTGTGAAAATCCCATGAGGTTCGTTGTACAAGTATTAGTTTGTTTTAAAGATCAAAAGATTGCTGCCTTAGAGAGTTTAAGGGACTTGCCCAAGGTCACACCTCAAAATTCTCTAAATGCGTAAATAATGTTTAAAGATGATCTGGCCCATTCTTTCATTTACCTATAGCCTCTCTGTTGTCAGAATTCTTCAAAGTGTTGTCAATTGTTGACTAAATGCAATCTTTTTTCTCCTCTTTTAATTAGGAGATGTTAATGAAACTACTAAATCTCTATAGGGAAGAAATAAATCAGTAAAGTTTTGCAGTAAGATCAAAAAGAGACAGAGAGAGAGAGAGAAATCCTAATGGAATGCCTGGCTGGCTGAGTCAGTAACGTGCCACTCTAGATCTCAGGGTTAAGAGTTCAATTCCCATACTGGGTGTAGAGGTTACTTGAAAATAAGATCTTAAAAAAAAAAAAAAAGAAAGAAAGAAAAAGAAATACTAAGAGAGGGATCCCTGGGTGGCGCAGTGGTTTAGCGCCTGCCTTTGGCCCAGGGCGCGATCCCGAAGACCCGGGATCAGGTCCCACGTCGGGCTCCCGGTGCATGGAGCCTGCTTCTCCCTCTGCCTCTGTCTCTGCCTGTCTCTCTCACTGTGTGCCTATCATAAATAAATTTTAAAAAATTAAAAAAAAAAAAAAGAAATACTAAGAAAGAACTTAAGTTTAGAATACTCAGATATTCATTAGCTGAATGAACTGAGCTACTAAATAGGAGAGCCTATATAATTTTTTTTAAAGTGATAAATGATATTTGAAACAAAAATATTTATAGTTTAGAAATACAAAATACTAAAAATAATAATGTGATTTTCACTGTTAAATCCATTTAAAGAAGATACTGCTCAGATTTTCACAATTTTTAAAACATACTCTTGGGTTAAGGGAGAAGACTTTCCAAATAGAGCACGGAACCCAGGACATATATAGGGAAAAAATGGAAATTTCTAACAAGTAAAAATTAGTAGACATAAAAAAAAAAGAAGAAGAAAAAAAGAAAAAAATGGCTAGGGATCCCTGGGTGGCGCAGCGGTTTGGCGCCTGCCTTTGGCCCAGGGCGCGATCCTGGAGACCCCGGATCGAATCCCACGTCAGGCTCCCGGTGCATGGAGCCTGCTTCTCCCTCTGCCTGTGTCTCTGCCTCTCTCTCTCTCTCTCTATGTGACTATCATAAATAAATAAAATTAAAAAAAATTTAAAAAAAAAAAAAAAAAAAAAAAAAAGAAAAAAATGGCTAAAATTAAAAGACAGTAACTTGGAAAAAATTGCAAAACACATGATGGATAAAAGGTGGCAAGTTTTCTTAATGTATAAAAGCCTCTTTTTAAGAGCTTTACTATAAGTATGGTTAATGTAGCATGATTATAGTATTTAAAAATTAGAGCGGTCTACCTGTTTGTCAATAGAGGACTGATTTAATTAAATGTGATTATCCATTTTATGGAATATTATTATGCAGCTGTTAAAAATTATTATCCTAGAAAGATGTCTGTGATGAGCTACTAATTGAGGCAAGTGCCTTGCAAAGTAAGGTACATAATGCAATCCTGTCTTACTGAAAAGAACAAATCCTCGATATATGCACATACCTATATGTTTGTTTGTATGCATGTAATTGAGAACAGTGGCTAACTAGGATTGGCAAGTGGGAGACCTTATAGGGGAGTAGGAATATAAAATTAGCTTTTTCTCACTGCCTGTTTCCATTGTTTCTTTTTTTTATTGAAGTTCTATTTGCCAACATATAGTATAACACCCAGTGCTCATCCCATCAAGTGCCCTCCTCAGTACCCGTCACCCAGTCACTCCAAACCCCGCCCACCTCCCCTTCCACTACCCCTTGTTCGTTTCCCAGAGTTAGGAGTCTCGTATTTTGTCACCCTCTCTAATTTTTCCCACTCATTTTCCCTCATGATAGTATGCATTTTTTAAAATTCATTTTTAAATTTGTATAAATTTCATGTATTTTTTAATTTATAGAAAAATAATAGAGTGGGAGAGACAATAACACCAATACATAAATGAGACAAGTTCATAAACATGCTTCCCAGAAAAAGATCTGCATTGGCCATTGAACATCAGAAGCTCACAAAGAAAAATGCAAATTAAAATAGCATTGAGATGTTATTTTTTACCTAGCAGATTACCAAGTTTTTAAAAACTTTTTATGTGTTACATAGTATTTGTTTATTGAAGTATAACTAACATGCAATGTTATATTAGTTTTAGGTGTATAATATAATGATTCAACAATTCTGTACATTTCTCAGTGCTCATCTTGGCTTATATAGTTATCTGTCACCAAACGATGTTTTTACAGTCCTATTGACTGCATTCCCTAGGCTGTACTTCTCGTCTCTATGACTTATTTATTTTGTAAGTGGGACTTTGTATCTCTTAATCCCCTTCAGTTATTTCACTCATCACCCTGCCCCCAAGTTTTAAAATTTGATAAATACCCAGAGTTAGCAGCTAGGATATTCTCACACATAATTGGAAGGAATATGTATTGGGGCAAACCCTTTAGAAGGTAATTGAGAGATGTTTATTCAATTTAAATGCATACTTTAGGGATCCCTGGGTGGCGCAGCGGTTTGGCGCCTGCCTTTGGCCCAGGGCGCGATCCTGGAGACCCGGGATCGAATCCCACATCGGGCCCCCGGTGCATGGAGCCTGCTTCTCCCTCTGCCTGTGTCTCTGCCTCTCTCTCTCTCTCTCTGTGACTATCATGAATAAATAAATAAAAATCTTTAAAAAAAAAAAAAAATAAATAAATGCATACTTTATCACCTGGAAATTCCTCTTGTAGGATTTACTCTGGAAACCAACTCATGAATGTGCACCATTGTTTTTAATAGTAAAACTTGAAACCCAAAAAATGATTAAGTCACTGTACCCCCACACACACTGGGATACTGTGCAACTAGAATGAGGCAAAACAACTAAATACTTTACTTTTTTCATGAAACACAGGATACAGTACCATGTAGAGTATACTTCTGTTTATGTTTTTAAAAATTTCATCTAGCAATCATGCACTAGGAAGTTTCGGGAGAGAGTCCAGTAAATTATTGATGATGTTTATTCAGAAATAATAGTAGGATCTGGAGGAAGAGATAGATTCATTTATATCGCATGATCTTTTGTATTTTTTTCACATTTTTGCAATTCACGTTATTTTCATAACCTTAAAATAATTTCAGAAAAGCCATTGCAAAAGAAAAGTTTCTCATAGAGAATAAACTGATCTTTCTAAAAAGCTATGGAAAAGGAAAATTAAAATGATCAGATCTGTCTTTTTCCTTGTAATCATGAACGATGGCTACTCTAGCCAAATCAGAAAAACATAACCCCTGCTTTACTTTGTCATGCCTTCTCCTACCTCTTTCCCATCTTCTTAAATGGCACCAGTACCCACCCAGCTGCGAAAGCCAAGAAAACTAAAAATCATCCTTGATTCCTGTCTTCCCTCATCCCCAAATCAGTTCTTCTGACAGTTCTTACCTCCAGACAGAGACCAAATCCCTCCTCATCTGTCCGTCTATTAGCACCTAGTCCGGGCCACCATCATCTGTTTCTTGTCTGAATACCTGTTTGCTTGCTTACTTCCAGTCTTGATCTCATCTCATACTTGTTCTTCCCATGGTGTCCAGTGTGAACTCTAAAAATGCAAATCAGATATCATCATCTTCAACTGTAAAACCCTAGAGAACTTTCCATTGTACTTAAATCCAAACGTTTGCCCTGGCCTTACAGATGCCTTTATCAGCTTGCTAGTGTCCCCGACTAGAGTCCCCTCACTGACTGTCCCTCAGCCACACAGCCAGCCTCCTGTGTGCATATCTTGCAGAGTTCTGCCTAACTTAGGGCACTTTCAGGGGCCACTCCCAGGTCTTTATGGATGGGCTCATTTTATCTTGCTGTTGTCAGCTTGAAAATCTCTTAGCCTTTCCAATGAGCCCATCTTAAGAAACTCTGTGTCAGATTCATCACATCATACTGTTTTATTTTCTTCTTAGCGCTTCACATTACAGGATAATCATGCCATTTTTCACACTGGCATTCTACTATTAACTGAAGTAGGTAATCTTAAATTCCAAGAATGTTCATTTTCCCCAAGGGAACATTTTCATTTTGAATGGAGGGTGGGCAGAACCCAGGAACGTTGTTATTGTTCTTATATTGGCATTCAAGGAACAAGACAGCACTCATCAAAGCTGTGAGATTTATTTTGCACCAAGAGTGGCCTCAATCCATAAAACCTTGGAATCCTCTTTCCAGTTCATTGCTTTATTTCACAACAATTCATTTCAGACCAGGTCTATCTGGAAAGTCTGGTCTTACTTGGTCGTGCTTAGGCTTAGACTAATTTGTCCTAAGTGAAGCCTCTCCCTTTCCATCCCAGATTCCTCTGCTCTCAGAGATTCTTTTAATGACATCACCAAACCCCATCTTCAATAAGTTTAAGAACACCAATGTTTGGGGCCAAATTACTACACAAAATTTTCTGGGCCAGCACCAGACCCACTGCAGTGTAAAACCCCAGAGTCCATTAGCCAGAAGGTAAAGAAGGTTTTTTTTTTCTCTTCCTTTTTCTTACAGGTAAAATGGATGATTATCACTTCCAATTTCAAAGTACTATTTTGACATTTTCATTTTTGCATTTTACCTAGCTAACACACATTAAAGATTTTTAAAAAGCTATAGTTAATATCTGCCAATACTCCTACATTTTGAATATTTCTTCCAGATAATAGGTAGTTTTACTACTGAAGTTCCTCGAACCATTTACTTAATATTTTAAAACGTTGCTAAATGTTAATATCAACAATAGGAGGCTACCCCAAAGTTCAGATTATGTAAACTGTCCATTTTGATTATTCTCACTTCATAAAAATTAGTTCAGTTATATTTTTCAGTATCTTTTTTCTATAATATAAAGAATCTTAATTGCTCAAGATATATAAACATGCAAGTTAAAGTTAAACATAAAAGTATGACTACATATAAAATTATGAGTTATAAACCTTGCTTAGAGTAATAACCGAATTTTATAGAAAATATATGGATTACAGTAATGTTAGAAATGGATTTGTTGCTGAGCCATATAAATGCAACAATCATCAAATTATAATACCTGTTTAACTATCTTGGGAGTGGGGGCGGCAATAAAGAAACAGAATTATATCTCTGCCTTTACATCTTATTCTCCAGTTAAGGAAATAAGCTAAAGCATATAAGAAGTTAAATAACAGAGAAGATGTCACAAGGCAACAGATAGCTAATTATACACAGACAATCCTTTAGCATTGACTATATTTATGTAAAGATGTCACCGAGGGCCAAACAGAAGAGTTGCTGATTTCAACTGCAGTGGCCCATGCTCTGTTGAGAAGGATACCTATCTCTACTGCTGGGTCTTCCTCAACATTGGTACTCTTCCTCTCTATTCTCACTGACCTATTCATTCTCTTGTCACGACTTTTTCTTCTTTATATTCTTAAGACTTTAGTTGCCAGACTGTTTCCTAACACCGTATTCCACAGCCTCTAAACCATAAGTTGCAGGCAGAAGGCAGGAAAATGAGAATGAAGTAGTTGGATAGCTTTATTCTCCAGCATCCATTCAGAGTAATCCCTGAATCTATTTGTTCTTACAAGCTATGCACATATCTTTGTTTGTGTGATACTTCTTACGTAAAAATTCAAAACCAAGAAAAGCTACCATTTTAAATTATAAGGTGGTTTACTCAACCAGAATTTCTTTTGGTTGGTTAGAGTTGCATTACATGTTCAAAGAAACATCTGAATTTACATAATGGAGCCTAAAAGAACACACTAATTATTGGCCCTGATCACCTGAACATCATCTATTTTCTTGAACTTTCTCCCTGTTAATTCATCATTTGGAATTTGAATAGCATTTGTAGCATTTAGCTACATTTTCCCACTACAGGTTCCTTAATTAAGCAATTTTTTTTTTTTTTGCTTTAAAAACAATCTATTGCCCACTCTGTAGTGATAACTAATTTATGAAGTAAGCATCAGGGAATGAATCTTTCCCAGTTACTCCCCAGTAATTTAATATCTGGAAAAGACCTACAATGAGGATCTGTGGAGCTTGGTAATGAAATATCAATGTACTTCATATACCAGTCAGATGAAGCTCACATTCTTTCATAAAAATTTAATTAGACCCACTTGATTTCTTTGCTGAAGACTTCTGAATAATGCCCAAAGGAAAAACAGAAATGGTTCTCCAGAAATTGTTTTGCTTCTACTCAGGTGTGTAAACAAAAACTTAACTGAGTTGCAGTTGATATCCCAACCCTCCAAAATTTCAGAGCAAGCCGTCCTGACCAGTATGATGCTGCAAGGATAAGATTTAAGCAATCTCTAGGTACTCCACACATACTCACTGAAAAATCCCATTGATTATTTCAACTCCAAAGTCAGGTGGTTCTTTAGTAAATTGAGGATTTTTATTTCTTTTTTTATTTTATTTTATTTATTTATTCATGAGACACACATACAGAGAGAGAGAGAGAAAGAGGCAGAAACACAGGCAGAGGGAGAAGCAGGCTCCATGCAGGGAGCCCAACGTGGGACTAGATCCCAGTTTCCAGTATCAGGCCCTGGGCTGAAGGCGGCGCTAAACCGCTGAGCCACCCAGGCTGCCCCAGAATTTTTATTTCAGTGTTCCTTTTCTAAACCTGTATTCCAGATGAAATCATTATCACCCCCAGAACTCTTATTTATATATACTATGCCTTCAGAGAAAAGTTATCTGAAATTTGATAATAAGGCAAAAAGGTGAGTATGCTATCAAGTCATGTTACAGTAAAAGATTATCTAGGGAATTGGATTTAATTCAAATCCTTATATACTGTTGATTAAAGGTCCTAGAACTAGTGAGGTTACATGTTAAATTGTGGAATTTTGATGAAATATAGATTTTATAGAGTTGCGAATAATTTGTCTGGTGGTAAAGATAATCCAAAAGTTACAATTTGTGATGCTGTTGGACATGACTTAGTGTTATAGCTGGCTAGAAAGGTATTCCTAGCATTGCCTAAAACAACTAATTTCTCAATGCTCTTTGATTGTTTTATTAGCTTACTAGTTCCTTTCTTAATTGAGTTCAATAAAATATTTGACATCTAAAAAAACTTTAGTGTGTTTCCTATAGTGTTTGATGTTTGCATTGCACAGTATCTGGCACATGGAAAGCGCTGAATAAATTATGGTTAACTGACTGGCTCAATCTTACTGGACTTTGGCAAGTTGTACCCCCAGAGTACTTATGTTTTAACCTGTTGAACAAAATCATTTAATATTATCCTCTTATACTGCAGAATTTCTGCCAAAAACTAACATTAGTTTTGGCATAATTGATAGTGAACTGTTCTTTCCAATAGTAATTGTTGTATAGCTTCAGCTGTGTCTTAAGACCAATGGTGCCAGGCTTTTAGCTTTCATGGGCCACATAAAATTGCCCTAATTATTGTGAGGCTGGCTTTAGATTACCAATGTTTTCATTTTATCAAAAAAGCAAAACAAAACAGTACCCTACCTATTAGCATCATTATTTTATTTAAAAAGGAAAACCTTAACATCGCAAAACTAGGAAGGAAGTAAATTGGAATCAAAGATGATCATTTAAATTGAATAAAATTTAGCCTTCGTAATTGTTTACCACCCTGTTCTTCTTTTCCTCATTTCACCATATCTCAACTAGAAATCACAACTTCAGAATACTTCAAGTTTGTGATAGAAAACTAGTTATCAGCCTAGAAAGGAAGTTTTTCTTAGATTGGCTATAAAAAGGCTTGTGTATGGTAATGCTAAATATAAGGATTATATTATTGAGCTATAAATTAAGGGTAGGAGCCAATGACATAGACCTTTCATTATTTTTTTAATTTTATGAAATGAAGATGTGTTAAACACTTTTTTTTTTCTTAGTACCAACTTAGACTTTGGGATTAGACTTTTAGTGTATAAAGCAGAATCTTTGTCCGTGAGGATCTTAGAATCTAGAAGGAAACAATCCTGGCCATTCTGGTTACAGAAAGAGACTGAAGAGCAGAATTTGAAGAATTAAAAGCCTGGAATCTGTACTGATTTCATTTATCTTGATCCATAGATGACCCATGGACCCATAGACCCATAGAATGAAAGTCAAAGGGATAAATAAACATAGCCAAATTTCACTGTAATCTCAGGTCTAAAGTCATGTCTTAGAGTGATGATATATGTTAAAGTAATGAAACAATTGTGTCTAAAATGTCTGACAAATTAATATTAATGAGTTACCATTTCTGAAGATGGAATACAGTGTGCTCCTATTCCATCCTAAGGTTTATTAGAAAAGTGTCTGGATATAAATGCTTGTTTGTGGTTTCTCCTTCCTCAGTTTTAAAGGACTTAATGCAATGATTTATAGTAGATGAAATGCAGATATCCTAAGATTCTAGAGGCTACCAAATGTGGCAAGATATAATAGGTCCACACCATTAAGAAATAACTCTATAAACAGTAGACATTTATGCCTCCAATACACATTCCCAAATCCATCCTCATTATTAGTTTAGACAATTAAATTAACATCTTCCAGCTGAAATCTAGACATGTTTGCATGAAAATTAGTTAGCTTTAAAAAAAAAAGGTAGACTTACCCCCAAATTGTTTACAGTGGCAAAGAGTAAATGAAAAAATAAATTGGTTTCAATGTCTATCAATAAATGTACATTTAAATAAATAGAATACAGTTGACTCTTGAACAACATAGGTTTGAACTGTGTGGGTCTCTGTATGTGTGGAGCTTTTTCCAGTATATACAGTATAGTACTATAAATGTATTTTCTCCTCCTAATGGTTTTCTTGACATTTTCTTTTCTCTAGCTTACTTTATCATAAGAATACAGTATATAATACATATAACACACAAAATATGTATTAGTTATTTATGTTATTGATAAGGCTTCCAGTCAATAGTCAATACTAATAGTGCACTATTAGTATTTAAGTTTTACAGGAATCAAAAGTTATACATGAATTTTCAACAGCATAGGAAGTCAACACCCTTAACCCCTATATTGTTCAAGGGTCACCTCAACATCCATTCAGTCAGGTATCTTCACTCAACAACAATGATGTACATTGATCAGTATGGGAAATGTCCATGAAAAATATGATATACGTTTAAAAGAAGATGTAGAATATAATTCCTTTTTTTTTCTTAATACAATAGAGTAAATGTGTGTGCATGCCCACAAATTTTAAATGCATTCTAATGCTTTCTAATCAGTACTACTAGCCTCTTCAGAGTGTTCCCCAAACTTAATAGGATATCCCAGTTTGCCCAATAACTAGGCAGAAACTGCACTCAACTTATTTGCAGTCTGTTGATAATGGCTAGCAAGGAAATCTTACCCAAAGGACAGCTGGAAAACAGAATTTTAGCATCTTTGGACCTGTGGAGCAGATTATTTATGGAATTAGAGAGGGCTTCTCACCATTTATATTTTTGCAAACCCCAACTTCTCCTCTAATCCTAGTAGATAGTTAAGTACAGGGACTGCAGTATTGTCAGAATAACTAAAATAATGAGTATTTAGTTTCAATTCTGTCTAAAATAACTACCCATAAGGCAAAGCAAGGTAGCTAATTTTAAAATATTATTTTAGCCTTTGGTTCAAAAAATTAAGTGTGGAAATTCTTTAGAGATTTAACCCACATGCTGCTGTTCAGAAGCAGTAAACCATGGCTTGTGAATTAATCAAATGACTCCCCTCAGCACCATTTCCCTGTAGATGGCTCTTGGGGAAGTAGTCCTCCCCAGTGGAATCTTCTATAGTTGAGCTATAATAGAATCTTGACTCGTCCTAGAATGCCAGCCCCTGAAATTATTAGTCCCACTCTCACTGAAGTCTTAGACTACAAACTTGAAAGATTAGCATTGTGTGAATCTGTTCAGGAAGGAGGCATTGGTAGTAAGTGAAGCTGAAATTGCTTAATCTCAAAATCAACTCACTTGGGAAATACAGTTAAAATGAAACAGTCGTTCATGAACTTTGTAATTATTCTTTCCTAATTTGTGCTAAAATCCAAAAGGAATAATATTGGATTATCTGCTCTTTTGAATTAAATATCCCTATGAGCCCCTAATTTGCATATGTAAGTAAGGTTTTACCATAATATACAGAATGTTGGGAATTTTTTTCTCCCAAAACTTGTTAACTCCATAGCCCCAAGGAGTAACCTGTGTTTTGAACTTTGAACTTGAAAGGCGTTTGTTTACTGATCAGCTCTTCAGAAATTACTCAGACAAGAATCCTCAAGAAAATTGTTTATTGGCCCATTTCCCATTTTGCATAAAGAAGCAAGCAGCAAGAAAGAATAAACTGAAAATCATAGCTAATCAAGACTATATAACTGTTTAATGCTTTGTTTACATATTCATCTGACAATTTTTTAGAATTGTTTCAGTTCTGTAAATTCTTTATTTGTTGTGTTTGATTATGCTAAATGGCCAAACGTTATTTCTTAATGATCCAAATTGTATCTGGACAGCGTCTATAACCTTTCATTGTGGGTACCTTGGTTTAAGATTATTTTGAAGGAATATACCATCAATCCTGAATAACTTTCCAGCTACTTGATTATTAGAAGCTCTAGGAGGAGGTAGCAGCTCTCCTATGAGATTTAAACATGAGTAGAATAGCAATGTTAGTAAGGTAATTCCTTTCTCTGGTGTCACTAACCATTCCTAGGAAAAGGAAAAAAAAAAAAAGCATAATGCCCATTGCTTATCAGAGCTATGAGGTCAGTAAATAATTATATCTTCTTGTTTTTGAGTGTAGTAGGATGTGGAAGTATATTACTACTACTAAAGAACTACATTCAAGTTATATTCTCTAAAGCAACAAAATAGTATTTTTCAAAAGAATCATAGTGACTCAGTCTTTTAAAGACATGTTTCTAGTTGCACTTGCCAAAACCAGTTATTTTTTGTTGTGATGTTTTATCTTCAAAGAATTATTACCTTTGTAGAATACTGAAAATTTAAATTAAAAGTTGAAAGATATGTATTAAATAATACTCCAATTTAAAATGGAAGAACTGAGGATTGGAGGAAACAGAAATAAGTGAAATTAGAGTGATACAAAAGTTTGAAGTTCTGCTTCAGGATCCTTTGAACCACACACTTGGCAGTTTTCCAAATCATGTTAATTGCCTTTTTGTGTATACATTTCCATATGCTGACTCATCATTTTGGCTTAAAAAGCAATCATTGTAACAAGACTGGGAATATTTAAATATTCTTCCCTTTTATGCCTGCCTGATGGAACTAATGGTTTCTGAACACAAACTGTTATTTTTAAAATATTTTTCTAAAGTATTATTAGTGTTTGTAAAATAGATAAAGAAAAAATAAAGAACACCATGACTACCTTTAAAATATCATGATAACAGAACTGAAGTTGAAAACGATTTAAATCCCCTACTCTCTCAAATGAGATTGATTTTGACCCAGAGGTCTAGAAACCTTTAGCATTTGGTATCATGGGATGCCAAGGGCATCCTGACCCCCAGACCAAAGGAGCAGAACTCTGTTCCGTACTCACTTACCATCATTTTGATGTCAGATGCCCAGTGTCTGTATGTATCAGTTTAGAAATTAGAGCCACACAAATATATGGGTTCCTCAATAGACTTTTAGAATTTAGAGACAAAAAGACCATAGAAATCATTCTATGAGTGTCCAAAACTGGTTCTGATACAGTGCCGTGCAAACAGGTAGCCATTTCCCCTAATACACACGTAATTTAGCTGGCATGGCCTATGGCGTGTGCCCCAAGCCCTCCCCAGACTAACCTCTAGTCATTGCACCTTTGCCTAAGAAAAGGATAATGACCTTATTAAATATCTAGATATAACAGTGGCCTCTCTGACTTCTTGGAACCCTTCTCTCATTTCTGTTTGAGAGCTAGCACAACTATCGATCTTACACTTCTACTGAAATACATTAATTCTGTAGGTTGCAAAAATGGTAACCAAAGCTGTTCTTTCATATAAACATACCATGCATTCTAAACTCAGCTTTCTGTTAGCAGGATATATCCTTTGCTAGTGCATTTACTGTTCTTGCTCCCTATGTAATTAAACAGTGATAGAAAAGTATGCTGTTTTCCTTCTGATACGAATGGGTCCAAAGGAGAAAGAAAGAATACATATATAACCCTTTTAAATCTTAATTTTTTAACATATTGAAATTTTTTCCAGTGTATCTCTGGTTTTCTCTTAACTAACCACATTAATAGCAAGGAACAAATGCATGAATACAAAAGTAATTTGAATTTTATTTTGGTACATTATATTACTTGAGTTTCTCATCTCAGTGTGCCACCACACTCTCATACCCTGAATTCAAAAGAACTGGTCTTTGAAGATCTGGAAACTGGGTGGGTTCTTAGCACACCGTCCTCTTCCTTCTTCAGGACAAAGTCATTGCCTCTTACTTTGGTATTGTGACTTTGATTTTAGTAGCTTCTCTAGAACACAGAAATTTTTAGTTTTGCTTAATTAGGTTTATTGACTTTGGTCAGTGAGAGAATGGTTGGAACAAAAAGAAATGTGTCTTGACAACAAATTGATGACCAATTACCATGTGCACTTGCCATATGTTAATAAAATTTGAAAGTAGTTGTTCATCCTATTTGGATGATTGGCTATTCCTTTCATCTAAGCCAACCATGAAAATAAATCCTGATTAACCTTCCCAGAATGGAAGAAATACAAGACATTTTTAAAGACAAATGAATATGTGATTTTCAAATCTCCTTTATTTCTGTTTACTTTTTTATTACTACAAATCTATGTTTGAAGATAAAAATCTAGGTTTTGCTCTCAAAAGCAACAGAAGAGTGAGGCCAATCTAGGTTTTTAGAGACCAGTTGTCCTTGTTGTTTTCCTTCTCTTACACATTCCTGAGCAGAAGTTAGGATAGCTGAAAAGAGTTGTGAATGATCTAATGCAAAAAACAAACAGGGAAGAAAATCTAGGGACATCAAGAGCAGTGTTCAAAGGGAGCCAACTTGGAAAGGGAAGAAAGTGAGAAATCCACAAGCCTCCAAGACCTGCCCCCAATTGATCCTTAGAGTCTTCTCTCCAGCCACCCTGCTTTCCCTCCACTCAGCAGTATCAGGAGGTTCTTCTAGATCCTGGCTGTCCCTTCTGTGTACTCTCAATATCCAGATGCTCCCTCTCATCATTCTTCCCTCACTAATTCATATTCATTCTTCAACAATCAACTCAGGAGTCTGCTCCTTGCAGAAGCCTTCTGTGCCCTCCACCGTGTAGGATTACATGTCCTGGCCCTAGGTGCTCAGAGACCCTTTCACATGTTTACTTATCTTGGTACTTAACCATATTTAATTGGAATTATCTCTGCTTAGGTTACTCTCTCACATTGCACTATAAGTCTTTAAGAAAAGAGTGATTTGTTCATTGTAATCATCCTTGGAACCCAGAGCTATGCAGGGTCCCTGGCAAATGAGAGGAATGCAATAAATGAGCATCTGAAATAAAACCAAAATGTTGGTTTTCAGCTTTCTGCAAGGGAACTTACCAGTCAGATCCTTGACTTTATTCTTTATTTCAGTTATCACGTTAATTCCTAACGTTTTAAGTGGCTCTCCAAAAGTAAACTGAACCCAAGAGTATGACTGTGGCTCAAAAGCCACTTTATGTGTAGTTGTGTGTGTGGACGTGTAGGACCAACTCTTTAAAAACCATTTCTCTGTGATGAGGCAATAATTTTTGCAGCTCATGCCTTTTGATCCCTTTCAGATTTGAATCATATAGTTCTGTTAAAATTCTTGAACATAGATTAAATGGGTCACAGGATAAGTGAGTGCCCTGGATAATATACTTAAAAAATTGTGTGAAGGAAAACAAAAGAAAGCCTAGTAAGTGGAGAGAAGGCTTGGGGACAGAGGGAATGAGTATATAACCAAGGAATCTTTGAAATTTATCTTATATCAAAGAAAAATTATAAATATAATATGAATGTCTATAATAGTGCATGGACTCTCAGGTTGAAATTAATTAAAATATTGGAGGGCTTTATGGGGGATTTGGGGCAGGGGAGGTGTGTGTTTTATATTCTATTTGGAATGGGTGTGCATCTCTATATGGCACCTGTACTTTCCAAAGTATTTGTTCATCAACATCAAGCACATAGAAACTTTTTTCTGACTTATGTCAACACTGATTTTCAGTTTATAGGTAAGGGTCAAAGCCTGAAACCAGTAGCCAAAGACAACAATGCTGGACATTTTTTAATAACCAGAGTAGACTATTAGCTGAGATGCCATTATTCGGAACAGGTCTCTTTCACTTCTATTTAAGCCTGCAAAAATCAGAATTGTTCTGACCCATAACTCTTCACTCTCTTCTCTTCTTTAGTGGAATTGGAAGGAACTGGCCCTGGGCCTCAGGAGGCAGCAGTATTTTGGCAGAATTTGGAACTCTGCATTTGGAGTTTCTCCACCTGAGCCACTTATCAGGAAACCCCATCTTTGCCGAAAAGGTGAGATCCCCCAATACACCTTGCATTGCAATGCTGTACTTAATGAGAAACAATATCCTCTCCTGGAAGATTTAGTAATATTAGATATGGAAAAGAATAACCAAGTTTAATAGAGTTCTTCAGGAAGTTTTGTTACATGCAGCATTTCATTTTACCGAACTGTAACCCCGCAGTCTTTCCATGGCTCCGTCTAACTCAGCATGAGACAGTGTGGTGTACACGTCTGATTCTCTAGACCTCGAGCAAGTCACTTTCCCTCTCTGATATTTTTTTTCCTGATCTAAAAATACATAGTGTTGTATGGAACATGTGAAAGACTTTTTAAACTCAAAGTATCATACAAATTCGAGTATAATACAAATTGAATCTGTTTCTAATTTTCAAGAAACAACCCGTAGATATGTGAGTAAATCTATATTTCGCCCACCACTCTGCTCTCAGCTTTTGTCCCACTTGCATTTCCTCTTCATAGCAAAATTCCCTGAGAGAATTGTCTCTGTTACCCCCTCTTCTTGTGTCCCCCACTCTTGAACACTTTCCAGTCAGGCTTTTCTGCCCACCACACCTGTCTCGGTGACCAGTGAGTTTTGTGTTGCCAGGTCCGGTGATCATTCTCAGCTCTCATTGTCCTCACCCTCTCAGCATCTGAAGCATGTAGTCACTTCCTTCTCCATGAGGTGCTGCACAGGGCTGCAGGCGTACGGTACTTCCCTGGTTTGCCTCCTTCCTCAGTGGAGTGCTCCTTCGAAGCCTTCTTTGTTGGTTCTTCCCCAATGCCCCAAGCCCTAAATATCACAAAGCCTCAGGACTCAAACTTGAGCCTCTTCTTTTTGTGGTCAGTCTCGACATGATTTCATTCAGTGTCATGGTTCCACATACTATTTATGTGCTGTTGACTCCAAATTTATCGTTCCAGTCCCAACCTGTCCCCCATTCTGTATCTGACCTTTCCACTAAGAGGTCTGAATGACAGCTGCTGCTCAAAATGCCTCAGACTCAACCCCCAGACCTTTTTCTACTGCAGTCTTCACTGTATTGATAAATTCCACCTCAGTTTACCCAGTAGCTCAGACCACAGATCTTGAGGTCATCCTGGTTCCTCTCTTTTTGGTAAACCTGAGGTTGACTCCATCAGGAAATGCTTTGGCTCTATCCTATTACCCTGCTGCCACCCTTTCCCGGGACCCACTGTCTCTTGCCTGGACTCTGCTGTACCCACCTGAATCCTGCTTCCTCTCCTGTCCCCTTCAGTCACACCGATCCCGCAAAAACACAAAACTTCAGTGACTTCCCATCACACGTGGAATAAAATAAGCCCTCATTTTGGCCCATGAGGCTTGCATGATGTGGGCCCTGGCTACCTGTCTCCTCTCTGACATTTTCTCCTTTTCTTCCTTACCTCTAGCCTCAGCAGTCTTGCCAAACCTTCTCTCAGGGCACCTCTGCTTGCACCTCCCTCTGCCCCGGTTGCTCTTCCTCCAGCTTTCTGCATGGTTATTCCTTTGCCTCTTTAAGTTTCTGCTCAAACCTCTCCCATCAGGCTCCCCTGACCTCCCTGACTGAGAATGTAACCTCACAACCTCACATCACTTGTCCCACTGTTCTCTATAACCTTTTCATAGATTTATCACCATCTGATATATTTATGTGCTTATTATCTGTCTCCTCCCACTAGAAAGTAAATTCCAAGAGGATAATGACTTTGTTTATCCACTGATAGATCCCCACTTCCTTCTGCAGCGTGTGGCAGATCCGTGTGACCTATATTCACTTACTGCGAATATTCTTGTAAGCTGGTGGCAACCCTCGTAGTTCTAATTCTTTTAAATCAATCTTCTTCCCTAACATGGAGAAATGTAATGGAGAAAGAGAGGAGAATGGCCCCAAAATTGTTTTGTAGATTTTCATAGTAACATTTCATTTTCTGTTGTAGGTAATGAATATTCGAACAGTACTGAACAACCTGGAAAAACCACAAGGCCTTTATCCTAACTATCTGAATCCCAGTAGTGGACAGTGGGGTCAATGTAAGTCAAAAGATTAGTATGGTTTTAGCTCTTTATGGTACCCAGCACTGTTCTAGTAACAGAGAGGAGGAACACAAAAAAAGCACAAATTGTTTTGGGGAATGTTTCAGGAAGAGGAAAGTGGGCATGGTTCCTTTAATAAACAGGCCTGTCGTGAGAGAGACTATAAATGTTACCATGGGTCTTGATTGTTTATTTTTCGTGCATAACTGTGAGCATGATGACATGTAAGCACATTTAAATTTTTAATCAAGAGGGGAAGATCTGGTCAGGTTGTTTGGGCATGTTAGCCCATAACAAGCTGGTCATGTGGATAGAAGGGAAAATTGTTCCTTTATGCTATTGGCTATCATAGTTTTGCACGGAGTAACTAGATCATTCTACTTCATAGCATTTTCTCTTTCTTCTTGGCTCCAAGATGAGAGAGGAACCTGAATCTTTAAGGGTTAGGAAATTGAAAGAGCAAACAGGATGTTTTCTTGACTTAATTTTAAGCCACCAGATAAAGGTTGCCTCCCAGGAGAATTATCTACAGATTAGGAGAAAGTATTATACAAGGAGCCCTCACTTCAGATCCCTTAGGGACCTTAGGGATATGAAGATCCAGAGTAGTTGAAATAAATGTTCTCAAGTTGATTGGAAAAACAGTGGTAGATTAACCCAGCAACAGAGAGTCAAGTCCAGAATATTAAGTGAGGTGCCTGTCTGTGCTGGGGATATTAGCAATGCCTTACAATTTTATTCTAATTTGAGTATTTTCTTTATATGTAACATTATATTCTTAGATGAACATGCCTCCCTGTTACTTTAGAAGAAGTACTTTTCATAAAGAATAATTTAATAGAAAAAAATTGTGCTAAAATCTATGTTTGTTGCCATTTAGCCAAGTGTGGTCTGCAGGTCGCTGGATATCCCTGAGACCATTCAGGGAGTCCACAAGGTCAAAGCTATTTTTACTTCTGCCTTTTTGCTGTGTTGATGTTTGCACTTCTGTTGCAAAAGCAGTGGTGGGTAAAACTACTGAAGTCACAGTGAGAACCGTGGCAGGGGAGCCAGATAGTACTAATAATTGTATTCTTCATTGACAATAAGAAATAAAAAGATGCCAGTTTCACTTATGAATATTTTTAATGAAAAAACTTATTGAGTCTAGTAGATCTCAACCATTGATTATGCTTCTTTGCTGTATAATAGGAAATAGTGTCTACCTCATAGAAAAGCACTTGTGTGATTGAGTCAAAAGCTGAGCCACTCACATACTGCTTCATGGATTAGCATTTTTGCTTGAAAGAACAACTGAACACCATCTTTGGTTATTTAGACTTGGGTAATTGGTACATGTTCTCAAAAAACAAGCCTGCCAATTCAAAGAAAACTGACAGTATCTTTGCCAATGATAGAATTTTAATTTCTAAATGAAAATTAGAATTTTGAGAAATGTATATATGCTACCATGACCTTAATGCCTTTAACTAATACTTAAAGACTTTTCTAGGGCACCTGAGTGGCTCAGTTGGTTAAAGCGTCTGACTCTTGATTTCAGCTCAGGTCATGATCTCTGGGGCATGAGGTGGAGCCCCATGTCGAGCTCCACACTGGTCATGGAGCCTACTTTACTTAAGACTCTCTCTTTCTCTCTTTCTCTGTCTCTCTCCTTCTTCCTCTGCCCCTCCCACCCTCTCTAGAAAAACCTTTCTGATGAGATTAGTGTGATATTAACAAAGGCAATTTATAGGAACCCGTGGGTGGCTCAGCAATTGAGCGTCTGCCTTCGCCTCAGGGTGTGATCTGGAGTCCCGGGATCGAGTCCCACATCAAGCTCTCTGCAGGGAGCCTGCTTCTCCTCCTATCTATTCTCTGCCTCTCTCTCTCTCTCTCTCTCTCTCTCATGAATAAATAAAAATCTTTTTAAAAATGCAGTTTTTTATATTATGTACTGAACTATGTCACCATTTGGAAGATCTGTATAATTCAGTGAACCAGTATTTTCCAAATGACCACTTCATGCTATTACAAAATCATGTGAGGAAAAAGATCCATGCAAAGTGCAAGATGGACCAATGGATTCTAATGTAACAGTACAAAAATTCATTGATGTAATTTCTAATTCCACATTACAACCAACCTTTAAGAAATTTTAACCTTTAAAAAACTATTTGTCAAGTTTTGTTTTAGTATCAGAGAAAAACATCCACAATTATCTGAAAAGGCTCTTTAAATACTTCCCTTTCCAACTGTGTAACAGTGTGAGGCTGAATTTTCTTCATGTATTCCACCAAAATGATATATATCAATGGATTTGAATATACAGATATGAAAACCCAACTATCTTCTAGTACAGCAAAAATGTAAGATTTGCAAAACTGTAAATCAGTGTCAGTCTTTTAGCTAATCTTTTTAGTTTATAAAATATAACATGTTTATATGAAAAATGTGTTAACGTAATGCTTGTATTATTTTTTTTAATTAATAAAATATTTTAATTCAATTTAAATATTTTAAATTTAATTTTCAATATGGTAAATACTTATAGATATTACATAAACAAGTTATTTGGGGGCATTTATTCATTTTTAAGAGTGTAGAAGGTGCTCAGACTAAAAGTTTGAGAACTATTTGGGTATTTGAGAGAAAATAGTAGCTTTCTGAGTACAAGGACCAGATAAGATTCTCTGAAAGGACAGGCATTTGTAGCATTTTCCTTCTCATGAATGACTTTAAAAATTGAAAAAAAATTCTCTATGATTGACTGTTTTCTTCTTGTGACTTAGGATTTAGAAGTCACTGTGAAGAGGGACAAAAAGTGTCAGTTATACTGGAACTGGAAATCCAGTTTTGCCTTCTGGATTGCCAATATGTTGTGTATTTGGCCATGTTTCCTGATGCAGAGGGCCCTTTCTATTTGGATTGCACATGGGCCAGTTTTATAATGGCCAACAAATAGGGTTGATGACTCTCATGTCTGCTCCTCCACCCTCAACCCCACCACCACCACCCTGTGTTCCAGCCACGAGGGAGACACTTATTTTTTCATTCTTTAGTTAAGGCCCGTTGGTCATATCCAGGTCTTAGTTTGTGCTGTTTCCTCAGCCCTTTTACCTCTCTTCTGACTCTGCCAAGGTCCAGCTGAATTGCTCTTTCTTCTAGGAAGACTCTCTTCTTCAAGACAGTGGTTGGCACCCATTCATCCTCTACTCACCCTCGTCCTCCCTTGCCCCAATACTTTGGGTGTTTTCCTATCCTTACCTTTTTCAAAATGATTCATATACATCCCCATCTTCTAGGGATTCAAAATGTTTGAGGCCAGTGACTTTGTCTTAGTGACATTTGTTAACCTTACTCACTGTATCTTGCACTAGTAGGTGTTTACTTACTTGAATTTTGTGAGTATTCATGCACTCTGTATCCAATCTATCTTTCCTCCTCTGCTTTTAATAATGGTTCTGTTTATTCTCTGCTCCTCAGTTGTGGCTGAGAGGCAGCATCAGATCCTGGTAACTGATGATATAAAGAGATCTTGCAACTGGAAGCCAGATGTGGGACTCCGTGTCTATAGACAGAACAATTATCATTCTTCCTTGATTAATATAACAACATTAATATACATATAGTGTCACTAGCATCATTGGGGGAATGCTTTGAGAGGTTTAGGTTCAGATGAAATATACAAAATAATAAAAAATAAAGATACTGAGTTTTTAATCCTTTTTGTCTTGATTCTTTTGCTATTTGTTTTCTCTCTTAAGTATTAGGAATTCCTCTCGGGAAGGAAAGAGTAAATTGCCTTCTATAAAGAAGAGCGTAATATTTGAGTGACTGCAATACACATTACCTTTGGAACCTTTGGGAATAAAAATACCATATATGTTCTTTGTAGAAGTAGGAGGTCCCTTCCTGCTGATAAAATCAGGCATGTTCTCTCCCACACCCACTAAATATTTACACAGGATTCTGTTGCCAACACAAATAGTCCTTCAGCCATAAGGAAGCATAGTGAGTGATATGCTAAGTTATCAAAAAGGCTTGCTCTTGTTCCTCCTCCATGTTCCTTTATTTTGATTCTTTCCAAATATGAAAAATTCATAGGCAAGAAATAAAAATATAGAATATTAACCTGCATTCACCAAAATAAATTAAACCAAATGTATTATTATGTAACCTTTTTCCTTTTTTAAAGGAAATGCCCAAACTTGCTTCTTCCATCCATTATAGAATCATAACCCAAGGGGAAAGAAAATGAAGCTGCTTCTGGCTGTTAGCGTTCAATTCTCATTGCTTAACTCTGAAGGGCATGTCTGGATCACGGCCATCATTTCCTATTACTTCATTTAGTCCTTGTTGTTTTGACAGTAACCGGACAGTGATTTGCTTTACCATGCTCACTTGCATTTGTCTCCTGCAATCATGTTTATAACAACAGGGCTTGTTATTGATGAGATAGTACTTAGTGTATTTAGTTTGTAAATGTCAGAGGTTTCTGTGGTAATTTCTTGAGGAAATTGCAAAGGTCACTTCAAGCACTGCTGTTTTAAGAATCAAACTTAAAATTATAAAACACTAATTTTACATTAAAATTAAAACCGTACATCTGGACTTTCTGCAATAATAAAAGTCACATATTTCACTACTTAAAAATATAGCCCTTCTCGCTTGAATGGGAATAGTCCTTTTTAAGGTTGACTTACGAGATTTTTCTTTGTTCATCAATTATTTGCTGAGTACCTACTTATATGCAGGCTACTTGGAAGAGCTGATGTGGACCAGGAAACATGATGGGTCTCCTGGATTGTGATCCTTCCGGATTGTGATCCTCTGGAGAAGATGAGACAAATCCTCTGGAGAAGACAGAGAAAAAATTCTATCATTTTAGGAAATTGCAGAGTATAGTAGACATGGGCTATCCCAAAGTGTATAATGAGGGAACCCAGTGGGTGGGGGTCAGGAAAAGCATCTTTGAGGAAGCAACATTTAATCCTAGATATAAAGTATGAGTAAGAATTACTAAATGAAAGGGAAAGGAGGCAGGGAATGTATATCATGCAGAGAGAACAAGGCCTTTAGAATTCCTGTGGTAGAATGGAGCCTACTGGTTTTGAGGGACCAAAAGAAGAGCCATATGACAAGGGAACAGAGAGCAAATAGATCAGAACCGATGGTGATACAAGGAAGGTGGAGACCACGCAGGGCCTCCCACTCTCCAAAGACCCAAGATTTGAGTCTTTGCCATTAAAGGCTTCCAATTCTGGAGGATCCAGTTCACATGTTAAAAGAGTTGCTGGTATAAATGAGGGAATAGATTGCAGTGGCATTGCCATTAGAACTTTGTGTGATGATGGAAATGTTCTAGATCTTCCCTGTCAATGAAGTAACCAAGGGCCACTTGTAGCTCCTGAGCACTAGTATGGCCAAGGAACTGAATTATGTTTATTTTATTTTAATTAATTAAATGTAAATAGCTACACAATATCAGAGTGCAGAAGGCCAGATAATTGGCCACTGCAGACTCAGAAACAGGAGATAACAGTAACTTCCACCAGGATTGGATTGGTGAGGACGCAGGAGTGGATAGATTCAAGAGATGTATAGGAGGTACAATTAGTAGGGTTCAGTAGCTCATTGGATATGGGGGCAAGGGAGAAAAGTAGTAAAAAATAACTCTCTAGTGTCTAACTTGCACAATTGGGAGGATGGTGGTGCCACTTAGTGAGACAGGAACCAACGGCAGAAGGTAAGATTGAGAAGGAAAAGAGAATGAATTCAGTTTTAACCTGTTCAATGTAGAGGTCCCCACATAAAGCTCCGAGTGGAGTTGTTGGGCAAGTGTCAGGAGAAAATTGTCTTGATGGCTGTATAAAAACAGATTTACTTTTATGTGGCAGAGTCAACAAAAGCCTTATTTGTAAAAAATAAAAAAAAAAAAAAGATACATGAAATTCACTTTGAATTATGAAACTTAAAATACGGATTTCCAGAATCAAGCTGTCTTATTAGTGCTCAAATTCTCCATGAATTCTAGGAATGATATTTCAAATAGATTATGTCTCTGTTTTCGTAGGTAGATGTGCTTTAAAAATTGAAGTATTGATTCAAGCAGTAGGCAAAAGAATACGTTTAGTGTTACATGGTAGAGAGCAAGCAGTTCCAAGTGTGAGATCCCGAGTGGGCTATGGTGTCAGGTGGCCCTTATCACTGTTGTGATCTCCTTTAGCCTCACTCATCATTCTTTTTTTTTTTTTTTTTTTCACTTTTAATGAGGATGCCTACCCTATAAACTCTAAGGTTGTTAGCACTATATGTCATGGATCTGGTATAATAAATAGCAGTGGGGGAGGATTGTAGGAATAGAGTATTAGGAAGGATATGTCCCACCCCACCTTCTTTCTTCCTGGCCTCTCCTGAAAGGATCTTGACCCTACAGATTGATAACACTAGAAAACTCATCAAATAATAATAGTAATCATAAAAAGCTGAGGAGCTTCTTGTTTTATTGCAAGCCAATTCTTTTTAAGGTTTGTTAAGACTTACAGTATTTGACGTAGTTTATGTTATTGAGAGCTAAAGCAATTAAAAACTTGTATAAATATATACTGTGAAACATTTTAATTTGATGGTTTTAACTAGAGAACTGATTTTTGGAATTACAGTTGATTATATATTTTTTATCTCTGTGTTGACAAAACTACCCTGGTAATTATTTAGAGTATATCACATTAGTTAATAGCACATCTGCTCATTTCAGAATATCTTTCTGAAAACAAGAGATTTGTTGGAATTTAAATGTAATGTTGAGTTGCAGTTGACGTAGGGTTTTGCATCCTAGTTGCTAATGTGATTTTGCTGCATTATCTGAATTAAAGCCTCAATCACTCTGAAATTCATTTTCCTCTCTTTGCAGATCATGTATCAGTTGGAGGGCTCGGAGACAGCTTTTATGAATATTTGCTAAAGGCGTGGTTAATGTCTGACAAGACAGATCTAGAAGCTAAGAAGATGTATTTTGATGCTGTTCAGGTAAACCCAATATTTAAATCATCTTTGCCATTAAACTAACCTACAACTTGCAATATTAATCAGCCTTTAGTGGGAAACAGAGTACTATATAAGTGGGTTACAAAATATTTCCAGTTAGGCTGAGTTCAGTGTCTGCTAATATAATTATAACAATAGTAATCCCACTTGATGTGTTTAGTTCTAACAGGGCAGTTGAAGTGTTTTATGTGGTTCACATCTCAGTAATGATTCACATACCTGAAAAAGAGGTATTTTTCTTTGAAGTAGTAGGAATTCCATGCTTAGAGTCACAATTATAATCATAGGGAGGAAAAAAAAAAAAACCTAAATTTATATTCTGAAAAGTGACAAAGTTAACACTGCCCAAGATTACAGACATTCCTAATGGCTATCTCTCCATTTGAAGTAAACTTATCTCCAGAGATAGACAATGCTCTCAAATAAAAATCTGAACTAATGGTTTCCTGTGATCCTTTATAATGGAGGAGGAATGAGAGGGAACAAATAATTTGTTGCATTGTCTACTGTGAGCTAAGTATGTTAGGCAGATACTTTATTTTTTTTTTTAATTTTTTTTTTTAATTTTTTTATTTATTTATGATAGTTACAGAGAGAGAGAGAGAGGCAGAGACACAGGCAGAGGGAGAAGCAGGCTCCATGCACCGGGAGCCCGACGTGGGACTCGATCCCGGGTCTCCAGGATCGCGCCCTGGGCCAAAGGCAGGCGCCAAACCGCTGCGCCACCCAGGGATCCCTAGGCAGATACTTTAAATGAAGTGTTTGTCTCCTCACAATAGCTTAGATACTATTTACCTAGTTTTACAGATATCTCTGAACAGAACCTCAGAAAGGTTGAATATGGAACCAAAATTCAAACTAAAATTTGTGTCACCACTATTCTCTTTTTACCTCATCACTATGGATTTATTTGTGAATAAGAATTTCCATATTACACTTAAATGTTCTTTGCATTCATTAAGTTAGTAAAAATAAGTTAGAAACTGCTTAGCAGGGATCCCTGGGTGGCGCAGCGGTTTAGCGCCTGCCTTTGGCCCGGGGCGTGATCCTGGAGACTCGGGATCGAATCCCACGTCGGGCTCCCGGTGCATGGAGCCTGCTTCTCCCTCTGCCTATGTCTCTGCCTCTCTCTCTCTCTGTGTGTGTGACTATCATAAATAAATAAAAATTTTAAAAAAAAAGTTTTATAAAAAAAAAAGAAACTGCTTAGCAAAGTATATATGAGGTGACCAGTGTAAGAGTAAACTAAGCCTCAAGCAAATGTAAGCCCCATCAAAAATGAAAATAAAATTTGAAAGTAAATAAAGTAAAAGAAGGTTATTTTATGTAAAACACTTGATCTCACACCCAACTTTTCAGAAACAAATTTTTTAGCAGAACCTTTGTGATTGTTAAGCATTTTATATGGTAACTCATATTTCTTAAAAATTATTATCAAGGCATCACAATAAACCACATTATCACAAATAATGTTTTAAAATTGTGGCTAAATAATCAGGAAAATGACTTTTTATTGACTATTTAGAATTTTTTTTATAATCGAGAGTATTAATTTACGGGGGGGGGGTGGAAATTTGCAACTCTAATAATGTAGCCACTGTTCTAAAATTAGTCTTCATGAGAGGCGGTCAAAGTAATTTAGACATAGTCCAATTTATTCATTTAAATATATGGGGCGCCTCGGTGGCTCAGTTGGTTAAACATCTGCCTTCAGCTCAAGTCATGATCCCAGAGTCCTGGGATCGAGCCCTACATTCGGCCCCCTGCTCAGCGGAGAGTCTGCCTCTCTCTCTCAAATAAATAAAATCTTTAAAATAAATAATTAAATAAATACACATGCAACTTGCTTTGTTCTGGTTGGCCAGATTGAATATTACTGTGGTTCCCTCCCAAAGGTCAATTAGAAGCATCACTAAGCACAACAGGTATGACTCTTAACTACTCCACCTATAGGAACCAGGACACCTTAGTTAGTATGCTGGCTTTCACTTAGCACAGCCTTAATTAAGGCACACGATGAACATAAAAAGCAAACTAGAATATGGTCCACATGGCCTCTTCCAGGTCTGTTTTTCTTCATTCCTATGAGGTGTCAAGTTTGAAGCTAGGGAATTCTCCCTACAGTATGGTTTCTGCTGTGTCGTTTTTTCATTGCTATCCTGGCAGATATTTCAATTATTCTAATCATAAAGTGGCCCCCTAAGATCTTGATGTTTAGGAAAGGCAACTTTAAAATGTTCCGTGAAATATTTTCCTCCAGTTTCTAGAACTATACCCACACAGCTTTTAATATACTGTATTTAGCCAAACCATTGACAGGAAAATCCATTAAGAATAAATGAAGGAAAATGTTTCCTGCTTCTCTTAATAGTGAAAACATTTTCAAGCCATTGTGTTTTCAACTTAGAAAGCAAAGCTAGAACAATTAAATTTCTGATTTGAGAAGTAACCATGTCTTAGAGCGAAGTTTCTTTCTGCTTTAAAAAAAAAAAAAAAATCTTACTAATAAGAGAAGATACTGTATATTATTGTCCTGGACAGTTGAGTTACTGGGGATACGGCTCTTCAGTTTTAGCTTCAAGTCGATTTTGGAAAGCATTTAATTCCAGCATGGTCTATTTTCTTTGATTGTTTTAATAACAAAATACTTTGAACTTTCAACTGGCTGTTGTGTTCTCTAGAGACCACACAAAGAATCCACCAGAGTGAACGGGTACATGATGTATTAGACATTTAGGTTTCTAAAAGTTTCATCAAACTAATTTTCTTTTTCAAATATGAAAGGCTAAAATCACAAAATACATGATATTCTTTTTACCTAATCAATTCTCAGATTTAACACCTCTTTTTAGAACCACTAACAACTGTTTTTTCCTCCTTTATATTTATTTACATTTTCCCACGGTTACACAAACATTACTTTGAAGGTCTTGGAACTTCATTGTAGTTTATTTTAAGAGGTAGCAGCTTGGTCAGAATCATGCCAAAAATAATACAGTTCTTTATTCAGGATCCATCTCTAGTCCATGCTCAAAAGCTGTAACTTTTGCCATGTAGAAAGAATAATTTCTTGGATGGTGAACAGGTATCTGCTTGAAGAACTTTATTGTAGTTGGTGCTATGAGAAGTATAAATAGTTAAGGTGTTCAGTTGCATTAAATAAGAATGAAATATTAATAGAATAAGTCCATCAACAAAATTAGCTAACCACAGTTACTGAGCACAGTAGTGTGTTCATTTATTTCTTACCACCTTGTTTCATCTGTTTATTTCCAGTAAAGGTAGGAAAGGTATTATCTGTGTATTCATTTTCATTCATTCTTCTCTATCACAAGTTTTGTCTGTGTCTACTAGTCCCAAATGGGCATCCTAAAAAACTCAGTTTCTTTTTTTTTTTTTTTTATAATAGCGTAACAGGTATAGACATAGTTATAGCTCTTTTTCTTCTAGGAAGTCATTGGGAGGGAAAAAACATTTCCTCTGACAGTAACTAGAAGTTAATAATTCCAAACAGTTACACTTCATTTTTGCTTTTTAAATATAAGGCTTATTTTATGTTTTCTAGCTATTGTAAAAGAATATCAACAGTCCTAGGGCAAAAACAAAAGATATTTTACGACTCATTTTTGTAAACATCACTTCTCCCCAATTTTCAGACCTTTATTCTTTTTTTAAGTTTTAATTTTAACTCCAGTTAGTTAACATACAGTGTTATATTAGGTTCAGGTATACAATATAATGACTCAACACTTGCACGCATCACCTGGTGCTCATCACAAGTGCCCTCCTTCATCCCCATCACCTATTTCATCCACCTACTTCCCCTCAGGTAACCATCAGTTTGTTCTCTATAAGTAAGAGCTTGTTTTTTGATTTGTATCTCTCCCATTTTTACCGCTGTACCTTGTTTGTTTTGTCTTTTAAATTCTACGCATGAGTGAAATCATACGGTATTTGTCTTTCTCTGACTTATTTTGCACGACATTATACTCTCTATACTTCCATCCATGTTATTGCAATGGCAAGATTTCATTCCTTTTTATGGCTGGATAATATTCTGTTATTGCCACATCTTCTTTATCTATTGATGAATCAGTGGACACCAGGGCTGCTTCCATGTCTTGGCTATTGTAAATAATGCTGCTATAAACGTTAGGGGTGCACGTATCCCTTTGAATTAGTGTTCTTGTATTCTTCAGATAAACATGCAGTAGTGTGCTTGCTGGATCCTAAGGCAGTTCTATTTTTAACTTTTTGAGGAACCTCCATATTGTTTTCTACCACTGCACTGGTTTGCATTCCTACTGACAGTGCAAGAGGGTTCCTTTTTCTCCACATCCTCACCACCCCCTGTTGTCTCTTGTGTTGTTTTTAGGCATTCTGACAGGTGTGAGGTGATATCTCATTATAGGTTTGTTTTGTGCATTTCCCTGATGATAAGTGATGATGAGCATCTTTTCATGTGTCTTTTTAAAATTTTTTTCATTGTATGCTAATGTGCTTTTTACTAGAATTCCTAGGGAGAAATTTTTTTTAAGATTATATTTATTTATTCATGAGAGAGACAGAGAAAGAGAGAGAGGGGGAGAGACATAGGCAGAGGGAGAAGCAGGCTGGATCCCAGGACCCTGGCATCATGACCTGAGCCAAAGGGAGACGCTCAACCACTGAGTCACCCAGATGCCCCTCCTAGGGAAGAATTTAATTCAAATGTTATCACACTGGAGATGTGAGGGATGATAAATAAACCTTATCAAGTGCTAGGTACACTACTGACTGCTTCATAAAATAAATGTTGCAGAGTTTTCTCCATAGATACTACTATTCCCATTTTATAGATGAGGATTCTGAGATTTAGGGATACAGCAAGCAAATTACCCACTAAGTCCATAGATAGCAAGTGTCAGAGTTGGAATTTGAGGCCAAGCAATCTGTTTCAAGAACAGCACATCTTTCCTACTCAGTTTACTACCCTCTGAGCTAAGATAACCAAAGGCAGCCTGGATTTTATACTCCAGTATGCTCTATTCCTCATCCCCAGAAGAGCTTGTGCTTTGTGTTGTCCATTGTGAACATGGGAATTCATTAACTGTTACCTCTACACCAGTGCCTACCTTTGAGAAGGGGATAGCTTTTGAGGTATGAGGACTATGTTTGGTCATGGAATCAGGCAAAACCAACTGGGCTGGCGCGATAGCAATAGTCCTAACTAACCAAACTAATAAGGCATAGACTAGAGGAAGAATACAGAAAGCAGTAACATAACATTGCAGGTGAGTGGGATTTATGACGCCAAACCCAAAACTGGGAGTGAGGTTTTATCCTTTTTCTCTCTTAGTGTTGAGAATGTTTTTAATATAAATTTGGAAGGGGATTTAAAAATGTTGAAAATAAGTATTATTTACAGGCAATCGAGACTCACTTGATCCGCAAGTCTAGTACGGGCCTGACTTACATCGCAGAGTGGAAGGGGGGCCTCTTGGAACACAAGATGGGCCACCTGACCTGCTTTGCTGGAGGCATGTTTGCACTAGGGGCTGATGACGCTCCTGCAGGCCTAACCCAACACTACCTTCAGCTCGGGGCTGAAATTGCCCGGACCTGTTACGAATCTTACAATCGCACATGTGAGTCCATGTTATTCTTCATTTTCAATCTATCCCCATATCCTTTTATTCTATTCAATAAGGAACTTTGTCACTGTTACCACCAGAAGAATGTCCACTGTGCCTCATGAGACTGGAAGCTCATGATAAATATGTTAAAGGAATGTCTGTTTTTTACTTTAAGAAACACTGTTTTTCTACATAAAAATATCTACCCTTGGTTTACCAAGCAACAAAAATGGAAACCATAAAGCATTAAGCCAGTCGAATTTGTTGATCCTGCTTTAGGTAAATCACATGGGGTAAGAATGTCCCAGGTGCAAAAGAAACTTAGTATTGCATTATTAAGCTTTTCAGTATCTCCATGAATAGAGTCTGGCTCGCTTCTCGTAAAATGGGAGTTTGAAATTTAAATAACCTTTCATGACATAATGACTAACAATTCTCAACCAGCTAACTGGTTTTCCAGCTAACTGATGAGGGGTGTTGTGCCTGGTACCTACCTGGGGGGCACTCAGTAAATGATGGTTAAATTAAATAAAAGATCATTGTGATTTTCCAAAAAGGACTCTCAGATGACTGAATCTTAAAAGGATATTGAATATTAGTTATTATATGATGTTTATAACTGTTCCTTAAAATGATTTGGCATCTCTCTTGAATGTTGTAAAGTACTTTCTAGTTTAATTTGAGTTGTAGAACTGAGGGGTGTCCAAGACAGTAACCCTTGTCATCCCTGCATGCCCTTTAGATATGAAACTGGGACCAGAAGCTTTCAGATTCGATGGCGGTGTTGAAGCCATTGCTACAAGGCAAAATGAAAAATACTACATCCTACGGCCAGAGGTTGTTGAGACGTACATGTACATGTGGCGACTGACTCATGATCCAAAGTACAGGAAATGGGCCTGGGAAGCCGTAGAGGTAATGTTTTAATCTGCTTATATTTCTTATACATAAATGTTGTAGGAAAAAATGTTCAGTGATTTCTATAAATACAGCATATCAACCTTTCTATGATTTTTATAGCTTTTTTGGAGGGTGGCAGGGGGGTGGGGAGAAGGACAGAGAATCTTAAGCATGCTCCACACCCATTGCAGAGTCCAGCAGGGGCTCAGTCTCACAACTCCAATCATGACCAGAGCCAAAATCAAGAGTCAGCTGCTCAAATGACTGAGCCACCCAGGCACCCCTGGTTCTTAAAGCTTTAATCAGACTTCTTCCCAATTCAAGACTGAGTGCTTTCCGTTGTCATCCTATATCCCTGGCTTCAGCTTTGCTTTATGTAACAGTGATATTAATATTAATACTTTGATAAAGAAGGGGGTATCTAGAAAGGCATATTATAAAATTAAATTCTCATAGCCATAGAAGTGATGATCACTTAAGTCCACAGTTACTGACAACTTGGGGATAATCACCCCTGCCTGTTGTCTGTTTCAAGAAGCCACTGTGGTTTTGTTTTTGTTTGGCGGAGGGCGGGTTATAGTCTTTGGGCATTGAAATGAAAATATATGCTTCTACTTAGAGTTTCAACCTAAATTAAAAGGTAAACTGAGGCAAACTCAAAACTGTCCAAAAAAAAAAGTTTATTCAGGAACAGCAGAGGAATTGCAATTCAGGTGAGTCAGTTGAGGATTCAAGGTAGGCTGTACTTATGGACAGGGAATGTAAAGAAGAGAGAATTCAGTTAGAGTCTGTTATAATAAAAAACGAATGGAGACCAGCTTTGGGAATTCCCTGAGCAAAGTCCGGTCATACAAATAAAGCTTAGTTGAACTACTTTGTGAGGCAGCCCGACCGAGGTCATTTCTAATTCATTTCTCTGAAATACCATAAGTAAAACTTCCCAAGTGGTTGATACAAGGCAACCCCCGGCCAACTCCTTACCATCCCAGCATTATTAGGTTTCCATAAATCCAGCGTGTACAGGAAATCAGTCTCTGAGTCCTTAAGTTTTGGTTTCCTGAGGGCACATGAGTAAGATTTTCTGTTTTCTGTCTTCTATTTCCATTTCCATTTTAGAATGAAATTTGTCCACGGAGTAAATTAGCTTAGATCTAACTTTTAGAAAGAACCTATAGAAGAACTACTTTGTGCAACAATATTCATTCACTGATCTCAGCTTTCCCTGGATATCTCTAAGCTTTCCGTCTGTCCAGTGTGCTGTCTGAATTGTCTTTGTCACCCTTTGGGTCTCTATCTACAAAACATGGCCTATCATCTTCCTAAACTAATCTAGTGAATTCTGTGTGCTGGTGCCAGGGGCTATGCCCTCCAAAATGCATCAAACGATAATTTAAGGAGCTATCATTCTGGAAGGAGTTGTGGTGGAGCATTGAGGGGATAAGAAGAAGCTAACGCTTTAATTAAACTCACTGTTAGAGAGTTAGCCATCTTTAAAACCTGACCGTTAGAAACCTTTTCTCGGGAAATCTAAAAAAAACATATTGCCTTTGTTTAAGTTATAACTAATCTCTTAGAAGCCGTTGTTGAATCTTGCTTATTACTCCCTTCGCGTAGTGTGTGTGTTATCACCAGTCATTAGTCATTTTAAGTAATAACGATTCTGTAGGCCCCTTTTTGTCTTTTTTTTTTCTTGCGAAGTTTTCTAATTATGTTTAGTCAGTGGTAATTCCAATTTCTTTAAATTTAGAGTTTTTTTTCTCTAAAAAAATGTATAAAAATTGAGGTTCATCTAAGCTTTGGCAATAGGAAATTATTTTGTTTTTCAATAGGCCAACAAAAGAATTCAGGCTAATAGTCACTTTGGAAATACCAGTTTAAATTGAAAATATCCGGAATAATGTATTTCATCCAATGTGAAACAACGTACTTGATAAGAAACACTATTATTTTATATCCCACTAAGAAAATACAACACTACTGGGTAAATTATGACACGCCAGTTTTGAAGATGTTAAAATGTGAAAAATGAATGGTAGAGAACTGACAAAACATGGAAATGAGGGGATCCCTGGGTGGCGCAGCGGTTTGGCGCCTGCCTTTGGCCCAGGGCGCAATCCTGGAGACCCGGGATCGAATCCCACGTCGGGCTCCTGGTGCATGGAGCCTGCTTCTCCCTCTGCCTGTGTCTCTGCCTCTCTCTCTCTCTCTCTGTGACTATCATAAATAAATAAAAATTTAAAAAATTAAAAAAAAAAAAAAACATGGAAATGAGTAGACCTCTATTGCCATGTGGATGGGAAGCTTTGGTTTGCTTGGTTCTCCAGGGGAGCGTGTTCACGGGGTAATTTGGTTTTAGGGGTTGGGATTTTTGTCCATTGTTAATGTCTATGATGTAAGATGGTCTCCCTGTGCACAACATAGGCACCCCCTGCCCCCCCTCCTCGCTTTTTGCCAACAGCATTTCTGCTAGAACTTGAGGTCTAGGGGAGGAAGGAGTGCTGGCACGCTTGCCTTTCTTAAAGTGCAAAATCATAGACACAGAGAGCGTGGTAGCGCTCTTTCCCTCGTGTGACATCCTCTTAGCCCTCCTTTGTTTGAGCCCCGCCTGCAGGGGCAGCATCCCCACAAGCTCCCCACAAGCTCCCCACAAGCTCCCCACAAGCTCCCCGCAAGCTATCACATCTGCCCTGGCTCTGAGCCTCTCCCCAGGCAGCTGGCTGTACTCTGGGAAGTAGGAGGGTTAAAGCCCCCAGGGGACCACCCTGAACCAACAAGATTTCAGAGTTGATGAATAACCCTCTCAGTCTTCCCCCTTTGAGATGCATTCTACATGGTTCCTCAGAGGGTTTCCAGCGGGAGGGAGCCCTGTGGCCTACCGCTCAGTGCATTTCCATGGCTCTTCTCCCCTCCCCGTTTCACTTGCCCCACTCATTCCCTTCCTGATATCACCTCCCTTCAAAAGTTCCTGCATCCAACCCTTGTGTCATGCTCCATTTTTTAGGGGAACACAAACTAAAAAATAGGAGTATATCTTAAAAATCACATAGACTAGCCTTCCACTCATAGAAAAGATCTTGTCATCTTTTTTTTTTTAAGATTTTATTTATTTATTCATGAGAGACATCAAAATAGAGGCAGAGACATGGGCAGAGGGAGAAGCAGGCTCCCCTCGGAGAGCCTGATGTGGGAGTCAATCCCAGGATCACGCCCTGAGCCAAAGGCAGATGCTCAACCGCTGAATCACCCAGGTGCCCCAGATCTTGTGGTCTTTGCCACATGGCTATTCCTCATCTAGTCAAGGACTTTGTAGTTAACAAGAACATACTACACGTAAAGTAATTCCATTTTTTACTGGCTGGAAGTTAGAAAGTTACCCCTTTAGATACCAGAATTTAGGGTGTTTTGCGGTCTGGAGGTCTGGGTGGGGGGGAATGCCTTCTCTTTTCACACTGCAGCTCCTCAGTTATCTGAAGACAGCACGTTCTGTCCACAGCTCCATCCTCCTCCATCACTTCCCTCCACCTCTTCGTGACATGTGTGGTCTCTCAGGACTGAGTGGTGTGACCCAATAACCTGTCTTCTGAGTGTTATTTCCCACAGCCTGTGGTCCCGCTTGTTTTCTGAGTAGATTGTAAAACCCCTGGCTTATGTTGAAATTGTGGTCAAATGATACTAGCTACTATATTAGTTCTTATCAAGACATCTCTTTTGTTCCATGCTTGTTTTCACCCACGCTTGCTATTTCTAAAGTATTTGTCAGCCATCCTCCTATCTTCTCTTGAAGCACTCCCTTTGCAGCTTTCTTTCAGCGACACACTAGATAAACCTGCTCTCCATGTCTTAGCCAGATTTCTGAATAGTAACACTGAACACAATAATAATGTCAAACAAGATAGCAAACTATGCAATCCAGCATACAGCACTAGAAGCTTCTCCACAGGTTACCAATAGTCCATTAATCACAGATGTTCACACGATTGTGAATCTACATAGCAGAAATAACATTTACCTCCGTTCTTTTACTTATTCTCAATGATGTCATAAAAACTTCATTAAATTCCTCCCAATTACGTATAATATTCTGATGAGGTTTGGCTATAAGTTATGCTTATGTATTTATATGTGTGTTGGTAAATATAGATTTTACAATGTCTATAAACCTGTGTGTATAGATTATATGATGTCTCCCCTGGTTCACAGATAAGTCTTATATAGGGATTTTTTTTTTTCCTTCTTTTGCACATTTTTTTTCTGATCTCCTAAATCTAACCTTTTCCATATGGACATTCTGGCCCTGAAAAAAGTGATTTGTCTTCCCAGTCCCTGCTTCTCCCTCCCCAGGCTTGATCCCCGTTTCCAGGCTCTTTGATATGTCTGTTTTGCTAGGTTCTACCTTTGAGCTCAGACCAAACTCAACCATTCAGCCTTATTATTAGCACTATTCCCTAGAATCCACTCTTGGAAATCCCCATGGATCAGCTGTTTATCTAACCTGTTTAACCTAAAGATAAGAGAATGCTTTTCTATCCCTTTTGGACTTAAGATTTAACTCATGCTGCTCGCTATTCTCTTACCTTTCTTTCCCCTAAAAAGATATAGTCACTTAGGATCTGGGTTGTCCTTCATCCTTTATTTGGAGCTCTGATAACTGTAAATATTTTCCTATTTTTCTTTTCTCTGCTATTTGTACATCCCAGACACACATGGTCACTAATAATGTAAGAATTTACATAAAATCGAGGTGGTCCCGATGCCTAGAGTCTGAGAGCCCCAAGAACAGAGTATAGTAAAATGATGTTCTGATCCGACTATGCAACATAAATACACAGCTGCTTCCACTGTTGAGATACTATAATATTAGTAATGTCAGGGTCTGTTATGGGTGCCCAGGAGGGCTGCTTATCCCCAGCTTCATATCCCTAAAGTTTTAAAATTTAGATTTAACATGAAGGTTTTTCATTTTTTAAAAGTAAAAAAAAATAAAAAAATAAAAATAAAATAAATAATTTTTAAAAAATAAAGAAACAAAGCCTCTTTGGCATTTCCCTTTTTTTTTTTTTTTAATTTGCCAAAAGCCTCATAAAAGGAAAATAGCTAGGCTTCTCTAAACCCCCAAAAGGTCCCTGTCACCATGCAAAGTGTATCTTCTTCTTGTTTTATTCTCACAACAACCCCATGTTGAACAAAGGGACACTGCCTGGGTCCAGGAACGTCTGTGGGCTCCCTTAGAGAGTCCAGGGCCAGGATCCAGCCCCCTCTTCTGAGATTTTAGAATGTGTTCCGGACAACTGTGGCTCGCCACATTAGGATGAGAAGAATGAGGGTGAACTGAAAAGAAGAAAAATGTTTGGGCACTGTCCACCCCACAAAACGACTCTTTCCCTATAATGAAAAAAGGAGCTTGTAGAAATTTCTGTGGGAGAGAGGAGTAGCAGTTTATCATGACTGGTTCTCTCATTAACTTATCACCAAAGAACTTCAAGGGTGGGGAAAAAAAACATCTAAAAGTTTTGTTGTTAAAATCTTCTTTAGGAACTGTCTGGAAGTAGGATTTAATTACGTTCCATAACAACAAACTTGTCCATTTCTTCTAAATCCTGTTTGGTTTTTTTTTCTTTTCTACAAATAATCTTGGGCCTACTCCAATGTATCTGGTATTTGACTTTTTAATCAAAAAGAACTTACAAAAGAGGAAGGAAGGAAAAAAATAATACAACCTGAAAGTTCCTTTCTGCAGGTTTTCCCCCTGCTTGGTTTGTTGTCTGCAGCAGAGACTATAATCAAAGCAGTTTTTTTCAGTTGATCTTATTTTCCCAGTGGCTTTTTAAAAGTACCAAATCAGGAGATATTTTCTTTGTTCATGGAACCTGCAAGTTGATAGGTTATTATCCAAATTTTCATTCCCATACTGCCCAACCCATCTCTTTCTCAAATACTCATTAGAGCCAGAGAACTTCAGGAATGTAGGATCATTTCTCTCCAGACAGTTAAGAAATGAATTCCTCCCATTTTCTTCCATCCCATACTAGAGAAAAGAAAAATATGTTTTAGAAATAGATATGAGCCACATTTTTTTTCACTGCTATCCATTTTCTTCTTTGCTACCTGTCACCAATATCACTAATACTCCACCATCGGTGTTTACAAAATAAGATGACCTGGGTCCAGTAGCAGCTGTTTTTGATCCAGTACCCTTTCTCAGTTCTTGGGTTTTTAATCCCAGTTGACATTCACAGTCTCTTTTGATCAGGGGTCAGCAAACTTTGCCGTAAGAGCCAGAGAGAACTAGGCTTGGAGGCCATATGCAAGCACAAGCATGCATTTTATTGTGCTCTGCAAATACTGTGCTTTTTACAAATTGAAGGTTTGTAACAACCCTGTGCCCAGCAAGTCTAATCGGTGCCATTTTTCCAACAGCATTAGCTTGTTTCCTATCTCTGTCACATTTTGGTAATTCTCACAATATTTAAGTCTTTTTCATTCTTATTATATTTGTTGCAGTGATGTATGATCAGTGATCTTTGATGTTATTATTGTAACGGTTTTGATGTGCCACAAACTGCACCTTTATAAGACAGAGAACTTTATCAATAAATGTTGTGTGTTCTGATGGCTCTACTCCTCTCCCTCCCTCTCTTCGGGCCTTCCTATTTCCTGAGATATGACAATACTGGCAGTAGGCCAGTTAATAGCCCTACAGTGGCCTCTTAAGTGTTCGGGTGAAAGGAACAGTCATACATCTTCCAATTTAAAGCAAAAACTAGACACGGTTAAATTTAGTGAGGAGGGCGGGTCAGAAGCCAAGAAAGGCCAAGAGGTAGGCCTCTTCTGCCAAACAGTCACATTGTAAGTGCAAAGGAAAAACTTCTTGAGGGAAATTAAAAGTGCTACCTCAGTGAACACAGGAATGATAAGAAAGCAATATGCTGATAGGGAGAAAGTTGAGTGACCTGGATAGAAGATCAGCCCAACCACAACATTCCCTTAAGCCACAGCCTAACCTCGAGCAAGGCCCTAACTCTCTTCAATTCCGTAAAGGCTGGGAGAGGTGAGGAAGCTGCAGAACAAAAGATATTTCATGAGGCTTAAGGAAAGAAGCCATCTCTGTAACATCAAAGGGCAAGGGGAAGCAGCAAGTGCTGATGGAGAAGCTGCCGCAAGTTATCCAGAAGACCTAGCCAAGATCGTTAATGAAGGTGGCTGCACTACACAACAGATTTTCATTGTGGTTGAAATGGCCTGCTATTGGAAGAAGATGCCATCTAGGACTTTCAAAACTGAAGAGGAGAAGTAAGTGCCTGGCTTCAAAGCTTCAAAGGACAGGCTGACTCCCTTGTTAGGGGCTGATGGAGCTGGTGACTTGAAGTTGAAGCCAATGCCCACTTACCATTTCAGAAATCTTAGGGGCTCTAATAATTATGTTAAATCTACTCTGTCTATACTCTATAAATAGAACAACAAAGCTCATGTGTCTCCAGCATGGTTTACTGAATATTTTAAGCCTGCTGCTGAGACCTACTGCTCAGGAAAAAAGATCCCTTTCACAATATTACCGCTCCTTGACAGTGTACCTGGTAGCCCAAGAGCTCGGACAGAGATATACAATGAGATTTCTGTTTTCATGCCTGCTAAGATAGCATCCATTCTGCATCCCATAGATCAAGGAGCATTTTGACTTTAAGCATTTAAGAAATACATTTCCTAAGGCTACAATTGCCACAGCTAGTAATTCCTCTGATGGATCTGGGCAAAGTCCATTGAAAACCTCCTGGTAAGAATTCACCATTCTGGATACTATTAAGAATATTCATCATTGGGATGCCTGGGTGGCTCAGCAGTTGGGTAACTGCCTTCAGCTCAGGTCACGATCCCAGGACCCAGGATCAAGTCCCGCATCGGGCTCCCTGCGGGGAACCTGCTTCTCCCTCTGCCTGTGTCTCTCATGAATAAATAAATAAATCTTAAAAAAAAAAATATTCATCATTTTTGGAAGAGGTCACAGTATCAACATTAACAGGACTTTGAAAGAAGTTATCTACCCTCATGGGTGACTTGAGGGGTTCAAGACCTCAGGGGAGGAAGTACCCACAGAGGTGGTGGAAAATAGCAAGGGAACTAGAATTAGAAGCAGAAGCTAAAGATGTGACTGAATCGCCAAATCCCATGATAAAACTCAAACAGATGAAGAGTTGCTTCTCATGGACGAGCAAAGAAAGTGGTTTCTTGGGATGGAATCTACTCCTGATGAAGATCGTTGACCGCCAAGAGTTTAGAACATTACATAAACTTAGTTGATAATGCAGCAGCAAGGTTTGGGAGGATGGGCTCCCATTTTGAAAGAGGCTCTACTGCAGGTAGAGCCTCCATCAACTCAACACCGTGTGCTGCAGAGAAATCATTTGTAAAAGATACGATCCCGACTTGGCAAACTTCATTGTTGCCTTATTTCAAGAATTTGCACAGCCACCCCTACTTTCAGCAGCCTGAGAAGGGCAGCAGCCACCAATATCAGAGAAAGACCCTCCAACAGCTCTAAAAAGAGGACAAGCCCACTGAACCCTCAGATGATGCTTAGCGTTTTTTTAGCAACAGTGTTTTTTAATTAAGGTATGTATATTGTTTTTCAGAAATAACGCTACCACACACTTAATAGACTCTAGTACAGTGGAAACATAACTTTCATATGCACTGGGAAATGAAAAAATTCACTTGACTCACTTTATCACAATATTCACTTAGTGTAGTGGCCTGGAGCCAAACCCACAATGTCTTCGAGGTTTGCCTGTACTCCTCTCTGCCGTTGTAATGGAAAAAAAAAACTAGCCACAGACAATATGTCAACAGATGAGCATGGCTATGGTTCAGTAACACTTTATTTACAAAATTAACAGTAAACTGGGTTAAGCCTGTGATCCATAGTATGATGAACCCGACTATGGACCACAAGAGGAAATGCTTAAAAAAAATAAATCACTGAAAAATTATTTCAAAATTAAATGTAGAAGTGTTTCTAATAGATATCTAGTCTATATACCCTTTAACTTTTTATACTTTATATGCCTTTGCATTTTGTGGGGTTTTTTTTTTAAATGTTCGCCTAAAACCCTTCCACATGTATTCAATTTGAATCCTTATTTTATTTGCATCTGGCAATTTCATAATAAAAACTGGCGACAAGCAGTTTATTGCAACATGACCGTTTCTCCCCTCTTCCTTGGTAGGCCCTGGAAAATCACTGCCGCGTGAACGGAGGCTATTCAGGCCTAAGGGATGTTTACCTCCGACACGAGAGTTATGACGATGTACAGCAGAGTTTCTTCTTGGCAGAGACACTGAAGTAAGTAAAACGTATTCCAAAAGTATGTGGCTGAGGCACCTGATCCGATCTTCTTTGTCGATGTCTTTATCATGAACACATTCAAACGGTAGCAAGTATGACGGCTTCCGAATGCCCCCTCTCCCTGTGTGGCAGTGACTGTGGGTAGGTTTCCAGTCGTTACCCAAGTCTGATGCCTTAGCGCTGCATTGTGGGATTTCACACACTCATCCCTAAGCACAGAGCAGCTGCTTTACTCCACATTAGTGAGTATATCGCCTTGGGGTTTTGCAATACTTGACTGTCGTCCGTGATTCTCCGTAAGACATACGGAGACATTGATGCGGTTTTTGCTGTGTCTTTATGCTTTCCCTGCCTGACACAGCCTCTCGGGCCTCATATACTCATGTTTTTCTCTCCAGATATTTGTACTTAATATTTTCTGATGATGATCTGCTTCCACTGGAACACTGGATCTTCAATACCGAGGCACATCTTCTCCCTGTACTCTGTACGAATAAAAAGGAAGTCGAAGTCAATGCAAAATAAAAAAGATCTTTTATATTTTACTGTGCTCCATTCCCTTCACTGCATACCTTAATAATTCCTTTTCTGGTATTCAGGCACATGATGAATTTTTATCAATAGGTCTGTGATTATTCTAAGTTCTAAAATTGTTTTGCAGTCTTTTATGTTTATTATCATAGGCATAGATGGACCTAAATTCCTTATCATATCCTTTATTACTCAGTCAGTGGATCATAGGTTTTTACTTTTTTTAAGTAATTTCTGGAGTTCATGAAGGTATATCATTTTTATTAAATTGAACAGAATGGTATACCAGTGACCTCTTAGTTACAATTTTGATTTGACTGCAAAACTTTTTCCTCCTCTATGAGGAGATGACGTCTGCTTTAAGCTGTAATGTTTTGCCATGTTGCAAAAAGCCATAATAATAAATTAAATATTAAAAAAAGCTTTTTCCTTTTCAATTTCATGTTAATCTGGTTTGTCTATCCACCAGAGACAGATCTTATAACTGTGACAGACAGCCTCTTTATGCGGGTCTATCATTATTTGATAGAATGTCTTCTAAAATCTTCACTCACATTGTAATTCAAATTAGAGTGTCATCCCAAAAGGATCATCTCGTGTTGACCTCATTTCATTGGAACCACAGTATATTTTTGTTGGTTAATTATATTAGTGTTTCCTAATTTGTGAATTAGTTCTCAAATTTTACTTTAAATGCCCTGTGTCATTTCTGGATCATGTCCTGGTTAATTTCTTCCATCCCCTACCACACGAGTGGAGCTTTCGAGTTTTGCAGAACTCTGCTATTACTGAATTACATTTTTTGAAAGACAACAGTATAACTTTTAGTGTGTTAGCTTTTGCTTTTAACTGAGTATATGAAGAAATTGAGTCTCTCCAAAGAAAGGGTGAGTATTTAACATGGTTTTTAGTTTGTATTTCACCTTTAAGGTTTTTTTTCTTGTTCTCAAAAAAAGCATTACATTTGGTTCAGATTTTTCAGATTTGAAAAGAGCCCTTTCTCAAATGTAGTAAACTATTTCATTTCAATTTATGACAGCAGGATTTAACTCTGAAAGAAGCTCTGCTAATGTGTCTATTCATGGTCAACTGAAGAAAATCTAATAAACTTTTAGGCTAAGTAAGAATATAGTACATTTTGTCAGGTTAAATTCAATACAGAGATCCCAGCTTAAAAGCAATATATAGGAATGGACATTCCTAATCCCCCACAGTCATATAGCAGATCAAAATAATTACATGATTCTTCATTAAGAATAAGCATCATTTTGAGATATGAGTGGCTTTCCCTACAACACGTTTGGTGGCAGCTTGTGCTTTCTCATATTAGTTCATATTTTATATATATTTCTTGAAAGGGCTAATATGATGATGCATATACTGAGGAGCAGAGACTTTGAGCCACCTGCATTTTCAACCGAGAGTGGTCGGATGGTTCAGTGCAACCCCATGAACTGGGCTGAAGTATATGAAATTGCTGCACTTGTAGTAGAGAAACTGCCCAATATCAGCAATTTCATATGCTTCAACATAATGTTTTTTAATTATTTTCTTAGATCTCAGTAGACTCAATTGTTTTCAGCTGTTTCAGCTTTTGAAAGTGTTTCAAAAGATTTCCTTTGTCTGAAAGGACCACCTGTGTGACCTGCTCTTTTTTCAATACTGTACGTTGTTTTATGTCAAAGAATAAATTAATAAAATTAGTAAATGAAAAAGATCCTTTAGTGCATCATTATTGCCATGTTAATGAGTTCCTGTGACCCAGAATAACTCCTTCCACTCATATCTTCAGCTCACTTTATGAAATGAATGGTTTGTTGAGAGTCCTTTCTTCCAGAACTTAAAAGCAGTGTGTGAGATTATTGCAAAAATTGGGCCATATGTATTTAAATGATAATTTTCACGTGAATGTCCTTGGACTGGAAATTTAATTTATTTTCTTTAAATTTTCAGTTTGATTTGAAAGAGCACAAAGCTGATATGTATTTCTGCAGCAGATACTTTGAAATCAGGTTATGTGTACACACTGCACTATAACGTACCTTTTGTATCCTGATATAAATAGGCAAGATGATTGTACTATGTTTTGCTCTGCCAATGGCAAGGACAAAGTTTTTCAATTCTAGAACTTGGAGTTTTCAACCTAAATCCCAAAACACCAAAAATGTAAACATGATTAAGAGATTATTATTATTAGGGTGATGTAATTTAATTAAAGTTATATTTTGTGTTAATTATTTCGAACAACTGAAGTCCTTAGGTAGGCATTTTCATTCATTTTCAGCAAAACTGTGCAGTTAAGTTTACATATGTATTCACATCCTGAAAGGCAAATAATTAAAATAGCACTTCATTTTGTGTTTCTGCATATATTTTTGGTATACTGTGCACAATTACTATTACACCTATAAGTTGTATGAAATTTACAGAACTCGATGTTTGTCATGACTCTTCCATGTGTAGCACCCATTCTTTTCATTGGTTGTTTTTAATTTGTACATAAATCTATTCTGTCATTTCCAACTTTATATAAATCTCTAATGTTATGGGAAACATAATAGATTGACACATAATTTTTAAAAACTATATTTGTAAAATTTCTCTATTGTGAATAAAGCCTTTTAATATATCTCCTCATTTGTTATTGTTTCTCCTTTTAAATAAGCTTTTGTATATATAGGGGTGAAAACATACAATTGCAAATTGAGATAATAGTGATTATTATTAATCCTAATAGTGGGGACACCTGGGTGGCTCAGCAGTTGAGCATCTGCCTTTGGCTCAGGGCATGATCCCAGGATCTGGCATCGAATCCCATGTCAGGCTCCTTGCAGGAAGCCTGCTTCTCCCTCTGCCTGTGTCTCTGCCTCTCTCTCTCTCTGTGTCTCTCATGAATAAATAAAATCTTTTAAAACATAATAATAATAATCCTAATAGTGATTCCATACCACGCCCAGAGGATCTTGACAAAGTTACATTTCTCATTAAAAACTTTAAATTGCAAAAAAAATTGCATATACATTTTTTATTAACTAAATATCTTATTAAGATTCCAACATAGGGATCCCTGGGTGGCGCAGCGGTTTAGCGCCTGCCTTTGGCCCAGGGCGCGATCCTGGAGACCCGGGATCGAATCCCACGTCGGGCTCCCGGTGCATGGAGCCTGCTTCTCCCTCTGCCTATGTCTCTGCCTCTCTCTCTCTCTCTCTCTCTCTCTGTGACTATCATAAATAAATAAAAATTTAAAAAAGAAAAAAGATTCCAACATAGGGGCGCCTGGGTGGCTCAGTTGGTTAAGCGTCCAACTCTTGTTTTCAGCTCAGGTCATGATCTCAGGGTCCTGGGATCGAGCCCCACATCAGGCTCTGCCCTCAGCAGGCAGTCTGCTGGAGATTCTCTCCCTCTCCTCTGCCCCTCCCCCCCATTCTCTCTCCCTCTCTCTCAAATAAATAAATCTGTTTTGTTTTTTTTAAAAAAAGGACTCCAATATATATTCAACACCAGGGCATATGGGTTAGAAACAGGGAGTTGATGGCAGAAATAGCATAAAGTATGATCCTGTTCTTCAGTTCCCAGTCCAGTCAAGGAGATCAGACTCACCCCACCACCAAAACAAAGTGTTTAGTTACCAGTTAAATTCTGCTATAGAAAAACAAAAATTTCTTTTGCTACAGAAGTCCAGCGGAGGGACGCCTGGGTGGCTTAGCAGTTAAGCACCTGCCTTCTGCCCAGGGCATGACCCTGGAGTTCCAGGATCGAGTCCCACATCGGGCTCCCTGCACGGAGCCTGCTTCTCCCTCTGCCTGTGTCTCTGCCAGTCTCTCTCTCTCTCTCTCTCTCTCCCTCTCCCTCTCCCTCTCTCTGTGTCTCTCATGAATAAATAAATAAAATCTTAAAAAAAAAAAAGAGTCCAGGGAAGCAGGAGGTCACTAGGATCTGAGTGATCAAAGAAGCTTAGAAAAGAGAACTTCAGCTACAGGAGAGCCTCCAATATTTCTGTAAAAGTCTAGGTTTTTCAAATTCATGTTGGAACTTTTTAGACTGTTTCAGACATTCTGGTTGCTGTTCTCTCTGCCTAGACCTCTTTCCCCGTGTTTTTTTGTTTCTTTGTTTTTAATTTGAAATTGAAGTACAGTTAACACAGTGTTGCACGAGTTTCAGGTGTATCACACAGTGATTGGACAAGTGTGTACTACACTGTGCTTGCCGCAGCCGTAGCCACCATCCGTCACCGTGTCACGCTAGTACGATACCCCTGACTGACCATAGTCCCCGAGCTGTACCTTTCATCCCTGTGACTTACTCCTTCCATAATGCAAGCCTGTGGCTCCCACTCCCGTCACCCGTCAGCCCTCTACCCTCTTCCCCTCTAGCAACCACCAGTTTGTTCTGGGTTTAGGGATCTGTCCCTGCTCTCTTTGTTCATTTGCTTTATTTTTTAGATTCCACGTAGAAGTGTAATCAGATGGTGTTTGTCTTTATCTGTCTGACTTCACTTAGCAAACACCCCCCCAGGTCCATCTCCTTCCCCAATGTTTTTGTGCCACATTCTTCACTTCATTCAGGTCTCTGCTCAGTTATCACCTTATCAGAGTGATTTCCTTGGCAAATTAATATAAAATTCCCCATCACCCTTCGTTCCTTGCTCTTTTTATTTTCTACTTAGCATTTAAGAGCTCACCCTCGAAAATTGGTCTCAGGCTCTTTCTCAAGGTGTGGGTTACATATTTATTTCCTGATTTGCTTATTGTCTGCCTACCCCCTTAAAACCAACCCCCTCTCCCCCCAGAACAGAAAGTTACTTTGGCTCTGCTCCTCACCACAGTGTCTCGAGTAGCCACTTGGTGGCACATAGCAAAGTATCTGGTGAATGGGTGACTGAATGAATGAATGAACCTTATATTCATAAGTTTTGCTGTGGCTATTTGCAAATATTTTTTAATACACAGTAATTTTTAAAAAAATATTAGGTATCAGTATTATATAACTTGCTGTTGTTTTTAATAACTATAAGGATGGGCATTTTTTATTGCTACCTATAGTCGTTTTAAGGAAATATGGAGCAACTTTGTGTTCGTGGCTAGATTCAACTCTAAACCAACAGAGTTTTTTAAACCACGTGTATCATGTAAGGCCCTGTGTAACATACCAGAAAAATGTAAGCCAGTTTTCTAATACAGAGTTTTTCAGTGTTAGGATTCGAATAGCCTACTATTGTTTCTATGATTTAATCTCATAGTCCTTGTCTCCTGAGAAAACTATTTCTGCAGCATCAAGTAAAGGAGTTGGTTTTTCACTTAACATATAGCTACTCAAATGGGAACCTTCTGAATTTAGTTATTTGCAACATAAATAATGTCTACTCATTGCTGACAGAATTATTAAAAGATATTCTAAACATGATTCTTATTTATACTAATCATCAACCATCCACACAGAAATGGCAGCTTGGCAGTCAATACATCTAATTTCTGATAATTATATGTAGACAACTGCTAAAAATTTTATGAAAACTAGATAAATCTTTTCTCATTTGAGCATAGAATTCATGTATCTAATGGCCATTCCAGCGCCCTGACTTGTGGCTGAAATGTGAGGATGGGAAGGGGTATCTTAATTAATCTTTTAACTGATATAATGGCCCAAAGACTGATTTTTTTTTTCCTGGCTCATTCATTCTATACTGGCCAACACATGAGTCATAATCTTCAGGAAATATTTGCTAAGCATCAGATATGCATATAAAATATCAGAACTACATAGGAGTCTAGACAGCATTTAGTCTAACTCTCTTATTTTAAATATGAGAAAACTGGGGGATTTTTTCCAAGGACAAAAACTATTTTCTGTCCCGCCCTGTGCTTCCAGACAGGGATTTGGTAAGATTTATGCTAATAAAAAAAAGAACAATCTATGAGAGCATACATTGTTCCCATCCAGCCACTCCAAAATAAACGTGTAAATTCAGAGCTCACCCTTGAAAATTGGTCTAAGGCTCTTTCTCCAGGCATAGCTGTCCACCTATATCAGAGTCTCTTGCAAGTCCTATTGAAATGCAGATTTTCCAGCCTTACCCAAATTTAGTAAGTCAGAATTGTGGTGGGACCCCGGAAGATCCATGTTGGGCTAGCTCTTTTTGTTCTTCCCATGCGTGCTAAAGTTGGAAACCACAATTGTAAGTTATAGGTAGGTGGAAGTCCCAAAACTAGCAGAAGAAATAATGAATAAATTAGCAAGTCATGACAAGCGTATTTGGTTTCTACTTCAAGATTTAAGCACAACAACTTGAAAGAAACATATTTTGGATCACTTTGGAAACAGAAACGTGTCCTTTTCCAAAAGCATTTCTGAACAAGAAGCCATACACCTAAGGTTTGAGAAACAGATTCACATTGGATTTTCAAACCTAATTCTTCTTATTGAGGGAATCTCAAAAGTATTCACTTCATTCCCTGCTGTTTCATTCAGTGACTGTTTCCTTTGCCTCTTTCCCAAAAGCTGCTTCTAAAGTCATTTCAAATGGTTTCTTCTGATCTGGTTGAGTTTGAACACAACTGTCACTTGCACAAAATACACAGAACTCCTAGTTTGGCTGTGTGTCAAGTAAACATATAAGATGTTCTTGGAAACGACCTCCAAAGAGCACCTTCGTTTCTATCCCCTGGTCCCTAGTGTTTTTGCATTCGTTGCAATGCTAATCATCAGATTTGTTGGCTCACCATTACTATGATCACTTTGAACCTCCTAAAACATGCCATTACTTGCTGAATAAATTAATGTAAATTTGTGTCACAGATCCATTTAATTCCCCAGAGAATGCAAATTACCATGAAACCTTAGAAAACCGTAATAGATGTATAGCTTTTTTTAAAAAACTCCACATACTGGAGTATTTTGGCCTTAGGCTATGAGCACATATTAATTCATAATTCTGCAAATAGGGCTATAAAATGTACTGCTTTCAAACACCGTTTTCCAAAACGACTGGCACCAGAGAGTTCTGTTTTGTTTTGCTTTGCTGTTTTAAGTCTCTTGGGAGGAACAAGTGAATGATCCTCCTTCACAGAATCATTGGAACATTGTTCCTGACTTTGCAACTCTTTTGGAGTTCTTTGTGGATAGTAGAGGCTCATGGCTTGGAATCCCCTCTTAGAAGCAGGATGGGAAACCACCGTAACAACTTTAGGCAGGCACAGTGCTCTTAGTACCAATTCATGGACATGACCACTTCGGCTTGTTGTAACACAAGGCCTCAATTTGGCAACAGAAAAACAACGCTCTTCCTTCTTTGTGCACAATTTCATCACCATTCTGCTATTTTTTTTTCTAAACTCACCAAAATGACTTTTATTTGTATGTGCTACATAAACAGTGAATGGTAATTCATGGCACTTGTTACTTGGTCCAGACATGAAAAGGTTTATGGAGCCAGTAAATGACATTTTGAAAAGGTTCTTCTGTCATTGTCATACATCCAAAGTAGACCTGTTTGCACAATTCAATACTATTCCTCCAGTATTTTATAAATGGCATTTTCTTCTACATGTATCCATTTCCCGGGGCTTATGGACCCATTCATATTCTCCATATTTAGAATCAAAGGTTCCTTTCTGAAGAGATCTTAATTTTAAGGTAAAACAGAGTCCAAGTTCCTGAATTCTCACTTTCTTTTCACTCTTGAATATGCACCTATGAAATCTGAAGAATATATAGTCCCGTTGATTATGGAATGTGGCAACTTGCCTCCCAATACATTGAGGATTATGGGGAAAGAGTGATGCAAACATACGTCCAATAGAATGACCCAGCCTCATCGTCAAGTCATTCAAAATTATTTCAGGCATGGGTTCTGTAGGGTCCTTGCCTCTTCTCTTAATTTCTTTACGCAAACGAGCAGTTTGGGCCAAATGAGCAGTTGGGCCACTTGGCAAGTGACTCAGAATTAACCCATTTGGTGTTTTACAATCTTCATTAATAACTATCAGATCTGTGAAATCTCTTGAAATGCGCTGTGGAGTAATTTTTTTCAAAGCCAGTCCTCTTGGGTAATAAACGTGTGAGTTTGGTGAACTGTGGAGAGCTGTTCACAGTCGTACTGTTCTCCCAGGAGGTCTGATGTTGTCATGAGAATCTTGGGAGGAGTTTGTTGGAGGAAGATGCAAATTCATCTGTGGCTTCATCAGAAGCAACGCCTTCAGCATTGGGATCTACCATGGTCTCATCGTACACTCGCTGGTTGCCCGTGGCCTTTGGGGTGGGCTTCGGTGGAGCCTTATCGCCAAGAGCTTCTTTTTTTTAAGCTTTTTCTTAATCGCCACCTTTTCCTTATGCTGCTGCTGCTTCCACTGCGTGAACATTAAGTGTCTGTTGTTTGTTCTGAATTTCTGAAATGCTGGAGCCTGGGGGAAAGGCAGCCGATTTCAGAGGTTGGGACCCCCTTTCCCCCGCTGCCGCCCTCAGCCCCGGCCTTTGCCAGGCCATCTACCCTCCTGCTATGTGCCACTCCGCACTTGAACCCCCTGAGTAAATCGCCCTAAGAACATTTTACCCCTATTCACGTCCCTCTTCTGTCTTGTTATTGCCAAACTGATAACTTTGTGTCTTACATGGTCTTAACCAGAGCTGCAAAATTATACACATTTTAATTTCTGCCATTTAACAAATTAGGTCCTTCTAGTCTCTTTTCTTTATGCAATGCAGTACAGAAAGGGCAGAGAGGCGTCTGGGTGGCTAAGTCAGTTGGGCATGTGCCTTTGGCTCAGGGCATGATCACGGGATCCTGGGATCGAGCCCTGCATTGGGGTCCTTGCTCTGTGGGGAGCCTGCTTCTCCCTCTGCCTGCTGTTCTCCCAGCTTGTTTTCTCTCTCTCTCTCTCTCTCTCTCTGTCAAATAAGTAAAATCTTTTAAAAAGAAAGAGAAGAAAGTAGATGCAATAGGAAGTTGACTTCACTAGGAATCAAGACAACTGAATTCCAAACTTAGCTCTGCTATTAACTTCCTGTGTGATTTGGAACAAGCATCAAAGTCTTTACAACTCAAGTTCCTCATCTATAAAGTAAGAGGAGTGATTCGCCCATGTGTTGCAACTAGGTTATGCCCTGAATGATGTCTGTTGTGAATGCCGGAACAGGAAACAGTAGGAACCTTCCATGTATAGACTGGAGACCACTGCACCCAAATACAAGCTTCCAAACATCAGTTTCTTCATCTACAAAATGGAAGTAACAGTACCTACCTCCTAAGAATTAAAATAGCTAATATGTGTACAATTTTTGGCTCTATGCTTGGCAGGATTATGCCTTCATAAGTTTCAGCCCCTGTTTTCAGCTCTTATATCCTATTAAAGAATCATCTCTCTTCTCCCTTGGGAAGCCTCCAGCTTCTTTTGTTATGACAACACATTTGCTATTATTTTGCCTGTTGTTTCCAACTACCCTAGGCTTTTTTTGGATGCCATTCTTCAATCAGACTGTGTCAAACACATGTTTTTGCTCATTTTCCAAAGTCAGAGTTTAGCACTTATTTTCTGACATGAGAAGACAAATATCCAGCTCTTTCTTCACCCGTATCATGCACTAATTGAAGACCTTTCCACTTATTTTCTTATTGAAGAACAAGAGGTGTTCTTTTAGCATTTATAGAAGAAAAGAAATAGAGATCACCCTGCATGATTTTTTGCACTGGTAAAAACATCATATCAATTGTGTCATTGATGTATTCAATAATCCCTAAAAAATAAAACAGTGGCTACAACTTAAGAACTCGTTTTAAACAGAACTATAGTTTTATTTTCATTCCAGAGAAGCTTTGAAAACCAGCAAACTCAATTTTATGAACTAGGAAGGATTGCTGAAATAATTCTTCTGAAAGAACCAGTATTGCTCCCAAAATCAGCTTATATGTTTGAAAATCACTTATAGTGACTTCAAATTAACTACATCCAAAGAAAAATGCATACTGGTTTTGATTAAGAATTGATTTGTCTGCTCACCCTACCCCAAAAAAGAGAGGAGAGAGAGAAGAAGAATAATATCAGAAGGAAGACCAGAAAATAACGCCCGATCACCCTCCCCTCCTCCTCCCGCCCTCCTCCCCCCTCCCTCGTCCCTCCTCCCTCCCTCAAACGCCTCCTCCTACTCACCTCCCTCCCCTCCCTCCCTCCCTCCCTCCCTGACCTGCCCCCCCTCAGCACTCCCACTCCCCTCCAGAAAAGAAAGAAAGAAAGAAAGAAAGAAAGAAAGAAAGAAAGAAAGAAAGAACTTAGTTTCTACTAAGAAACGTAGGCCTTAGTTTCTACAGCACTGGGGACATGAATTTTGTGAGTACCCTCCCCTCTTCTTCTGGTACTCCCCACCACAAGAACATAAGACTGTTAACTTTCTTTTTTTTAAGATTTATTTATTTATTTTAGAGAGAAGCAGAGCATATCAGGGAAGGGACAGAGGGAGAGAATCTTCAAGCAGACTTCCCCCGCCCTGAGCTTGATCCCACAACCCTGAGATCATGACCTAAGCCAAAACCAAGTGTCAGATACTTAACTGACTGAGCCACCCAGGCCCCCCAGCTTTTTTTAAGAGAGAGAGAGAGAATCTTAAACAGGCTCCACGCCCAGCACCAGGCCCAACACAAGGCTCAGTCTCACAAGCCGGAGATCACAACCTGAGCCAAAAATCAAGAGGGGAACACCTAGCCAACTGAGCCACCCAGGTGCCCCAAGACTGTTAGCTTTTAAATAGAGGCATCCAGATTCTGCTTAAGAAAGTACTCAAAGTTCCCTTTGCCTCTCCTGGCATGCCACACTCTTGCCACACTTCTATTCACGTGCATCATACTATAGTGGCCTTCTATGTTTTCACTTATTCATTCCACAAATAGTAAGCACCAAGAATGTTTCAGACACTATCCTAGGTCCTAAGGATTTAGCAGGGAGCAAGTTAGAGTTGCTTCTTGTTTTCATGGAGCTAAAGACTAAAAAAAAAAAAAAAAAAAGTCAAATATGCACAAAAAATTAATGAAGCTTAAAAAAGGAAGATACCGGGATCCCTGGGTGGCGCAGCGGTTTGGCGCCTGCCTTTGGCCCAGGGCGTGATCCTGGAGACCCGGGATCGAATCCCACGTCGGGCTCCCGGTGCATGGAGCCTGCTTCTCCCTCTGCCTGTGTCTCTGCCTCTCTCTCTCTCTGTGTGTGACTATCATAAATAAATAAAAATTTAAAAAAAAAATAATAATAAAAAAGGAAGATACCAGGGGTTATTCATTAATATAAATGCAGGACTTAATATGGCATTTGGCATATATTTGTTTCTAACCCAACTGTCACCATCCATCCTGCACGTAGGAGACACTAAGAAAGCGTTTGGTAAAGAGTGAAAAAATTGTTAAAAAAATGGATAAAAGTTTTTTTAACTTCTGTTAAAAAAATATCAACATAATTTTTCATCTTAAGTTTTGCCTCCAATAGAACACAGCTCCTGCTGGGCCCTACTAACTCAAAGTTGAATGCAGACCCTATTTTTAGTGGATAATCTAGTGTTTACCTTAACTGTGAGATACCTAATTATAAGCTGTCATTAGAAAATTTACATCATTGTACTTGCAAAAGCAAACTCACCCAAAATAGGACACTTTCTCATCTTTTAGTATGTTCATATTATACCAATTGTCTCAGGCAAAATCCATAGGAGTCCAAGCTGTGTTCCTCCATTCTAATTGCTTCTGAAATACTCACCATCATTAAAATAAACAGACACATCACATAGTCTCAACTCCATTAGGGTTTGGCTTGTTTAGTTTGTTTTGGAGGTAAGGGGCTGTTTGTCGTTTCAGTCATCATAGGTAAAGGCTGCTCCATGGCATGCCCACACACCTGGGGCTGGCTTCCTCAGGTCAGTGAAACACTCGAAGGGCACTAGCAGTGAGGTCAACGATAAAGATCTCCCTCTCTAGTGTCTACAGCCTTTTTGTAGCCCTCTCTAATAATAGGATGAAGGATTCTAAGTCTGAAGTACATCCGTTAATAATTATATGATTATATTTTTTTTCTAACAAGTTCAGCTTCCTTTTCCCAAGCTGGTCTTTCATCAACCATTCTAACAGTGACTAACTGATTAGAATTATCACCCTCATTCACCTTATCTTCTTGTCTCTCACTTCTAGGGGAGGTGTTAATATAAATGAGCAAATAACAGAGAGGGAGAAAAACAAAGGATCTTAGATTAATTGATCCCTGAAAATCTGAACGTGACTGTTGTCACTATCATAAATCAATATGCGGGATCTCTTTAAACGCTGGATAAAAACCATATGTCAAAACCATGATTAGAAGGTAAATAAGTAAAATGACTTTAACAGAATCTTGGATTTATTTTTCCACTTTAAAAAAGTATAGGATAGATTGTTTTTTTCCTCTGGCCTCCTTCATACAATGATGATTACATTAAGGAGAAGTTTCAAAATTTCCACATTGTATAGCTGGGCTTTTAACCTCTCCCAAAGATCAGATAAAAGCTGCCAAACCAAAAAGCATTCTTGGCTCCTGTACACAGCTCAATCTTTAAATAGGAGTTTCAGCACGTCCAGGCAGGAGCAAAGACTTCTCCAGAGTCTTTATCTATTGATTAACTGTAGAGGATATTCTGTTTAAAATGAATCTTGAATACTCTCTAAAATAAGTGTTTCATTCTATTTTGGAGTAAAAGGTGTGAAGGGAAAAATGAGACATGTGTGCCCCTCCCCCACCCTGCAAATATATGTTACATTTTTGCCCATGATATTTCTGTAAAAAGCTAGAAGCAGAAGGAAAAAAAATCCATTTGACAATGAGAAAAATCCAAGATCAAGTGCCAAAATAGGGCAGAAGTCACTTGGTGAGTGGCTCTCACCACTCCCCACTTCACACTAGGAACTGCCCTAAGGCTTCGGGTTAAATTACTAATGTGCCCCACACCTCCAAAGGGGGGAGGGAGACCTTCCATTTTCTGTGATTCTCATGGTTAAGATACCAAAATTCCTAGGTAGAAGCCTCAGGAGCCCGCATCACATTGTCAAGAGATGAGTTTAAAGTGAGGTTCCTCCAGTGTTCTTTTATGGTTGTTATCTTTATAATCATTACAAGTGGTGAATCAGCTAGGAAAACAGAAACCACTCTTGTCTCAAAAAAGAAGAAATTTAACACAGGGAATTAGTTGCATAAGTAATAGGAGAGCTGAGAAGCCAAATGGGATGGTGAATTGTGATTTCAAGTCAGGAATTAGCAATGACAGGATGCCACTATCTTGGGCAGGAAATAGAAAGGCACAAGGTGGAGGTGATGTCATCAAAGATCAGAAATGGTCAAAACAAGAGCTAGATCCACAATGGAGGAGTTTCTAGCAGGACCTGAAACTGTAAAAGGAAACAGGAGTTAGAATCATGAAGGTGATTTAGCAAATGCTTAGAGGCACCACTAGAAACACAGTGAATGGAAGAGATACCCTGGCTTCTCCCCGCCTCCTACCTTCCAGTCTCTACCAATGCCTTCACTGGTCAAGACTACTAGGAAAACAGGTCAAGAGAATCTGGGAAATGTAGTTCACTGAAATGTGAAGCCAAGCTGAGGATGGTTGAAAGAAAAACGTAAATGTCTGACAAAGGTGACTAGAGCTAGACTCACCATTTGGGATCTCTGCTTAGATTAAGGGGTCTTCATAGAAAAAACAAGCCTTAAGACTACCAGCTTATAGATAAGACACCTGGGTGGCTCAGTGGGTTAAGCCTCCAATTCTTGATTTTGGCTCGGGTCATCATCTCAGGGTTGTGAGATGGAGAGCCCTGTGTCAGGCTCCATGCTGGGCGTGGAACCTGCTTAAAATTCCCTCTCTCACTCTCTCTCCCCTGGCCTCTCTAAACAAAAACAAAAACAAAACAAGACTACCAGCTTCTAGAAACTAATAGATTGAGAGCTTTGATTACAATGATCTATGCACCCAGGTACCCTCCCTGAGCTACACAGCGAAAATATTGGACCTATTTTTGAGTCTTCGTATCTCAGTAGTCAATTTGCTAGCTAGAAGCCACATCTGCCCATCCATGAAAGTTCAAAAAAAGTTTAACAAGTGCTTTCAGCCAAAGAATAGACCCAGGGAAGGAATCCATGAAGCATTTGTTCCCAGAGAATAATAGAAGGGCAGATTGACTTAAAATAAAACCCGCAGAAAGCATGGCCATCAAAATGATTGTCTAAGAAGTCAGTGATTAAACTTTGGCCACCCTGCTTTGGATCACAATTGATCTTAACTCCAAATTTTCATATGACTGATAGTAGCACTTTTTTAAGCCTTTATCCGCCAACCCAAATACATCAGGCTAGTTTTATATCCTACTTAGTGGAGCATAAAAATGATGAAAGCTAAATGATCGTGCAAGAGACAGAACTTAGATTTTTTTTAAGACACTGACTCTATTAGTTTAATAATACTCACCAGTATAGAATCCTGTAATTAAAGAAAAAAAAGTACTTAAAAGACATTTTGGAGCATTCTGTTCTGCATTCCTCACTTGGTTTAGATGGCAATGCCTTCTTTTCCAAGCCCAGTTCAAGTGTTACCTCTGAACCTTTTTCTGTCTTCCTCCTTTTTGTTCTGATAGAACCGTGTACAAGTCTAAATGGTTGTATTTATTATATTGGAAGTATTTGTTGCCAGTCTAACTCTCTCAACTAGTGATTTAGATCAAAACAACCTGTCGAAAGCAATTTAACTTTACAAATTGGGCAAATATAAGTCTAGTTTGCACTATAATTTGGTCAAAAATTAATAACTCTACTCCCTGTTGTCAAATCTGATTATTTTGTTGCAGAATGGGTTTTTTTTTGCAATGGTCTGTGAGTTGCAAATTAAGCTCCCCCCCCCCCTCCCCGAATCAGGACTGGAGCTTTTCTTTTTATTTATTTTATTATTATTATTATTTTTTTTTTTTTGCTAATGTATTTTCAGCCAATTGTTGCTACTCTGTGTTATTTGTAAAAGTTGAAACAACCAAATATCCAATTTAGGAGATTGGTTGAAACAAATTTGCAGTATTAGGAGGCAAATTGGAACAATTTCAAAGTCCAAAATTCATTGGCTGGAAGACAATGTGTAAGTAATGTTTTCTTTTTTATAGAAAAATATTATAATGATACTTACTCATCCTTGACACTAGCTCATAGGATACAATAAGTACCTAACAAATGAGTATGTGCTGTAGACTAAATGTGTTCCTCCAAGAGTCACATGTTGAAAACAAATTCTCAGTGTGATGGTATTTGGAGGGATAGGTCACGAGCATGGAGTCGTCATGAATGGGACTAGTTCCCATATGGAAGAGAACCCAGAGAGCTCCCTCACTCCTTCCACCACATTAGGACACAGCAAATAAACTATGAACCAGGAATCAGGTCCTCACACGACTCCAAATCTTCTGGCACAATAAATTAATAATAATTAATAATAATAAAATAATAATAATAATAATAATATCTCCCAGCCTCCAAAACTGTGAGAAATAAGTGCTTATCAGCCACCCAGTCTATGGTACTTTGTCACAGCAGCCTGAATGGACTAAAATAGCATGAATATAATTTTTGTTATTTTTTTCTCTGAATTCAATCCATATCAATAGATGGCACTCATTCTTTCAGGCCTTCAACAAATGTGTATATACTCAAAGGTCTTTCTTTATCAAAGATTTTGCATGAATGCACTAGTTCAAATGTGATTCTACTGAGTTAAGATGCTATTTTTTCAAAATTGGGAAGAGACATTGTTTCTCTCCCTACTCTTCCCTCAGACAGTCTGTTTCTCTAATTCCCAGTTTCTCCATTCCTTACTCCTCCTCCCCAAATGTTAAGCAAAAGTCTCACTATCCATAAACCATATGCTGGGACAAAGTTATTCCTTTCATAAGTTATTTTCTGCCCAACACTAAGAATTTCATTTAGACAACACTCCTGAGGGCTCTCTATATCAGAGTTGTATATTACTGCTAAAGGCAAAGAGAGAAAAAAGAATTCGCATACTCATAAACTGTTATTGAGTGCTTATCTGCTTCCAAAGGCTGAATGAGAGGGTGATTGCAACAGACATCCTTAAAACCGATCCTAGCAAAGTGCTGACTTTGGTTTTATATCCAGTTTATGGTACAGGAGATGTGAAATCTAATGTGGTATGTTAATGAACATTAATAGTCTATAATCAGTTTATAATAAGAAATCAGTTAAACAAAGAAGTAATTAGCTTGCTTAAAGATGTAATTAATAAAATTACTAATTCAGGTCAGGATTTAATTGCTTTTGGCAAGACTTTTGTTGGACTTACAGTAAGTTGCAGGCCCATCAGAGTACTGCAGAGAAGTAGTGTTTTTGCAGAACACAAAGGGCCTTACATATGGTATGCACCCAAAAGTACCCATCCCACAAATGATGGAACGTAGGCATGCTGCAGTTTTTTTAATGGAGCGCTAAAATGAAACAAGAATAATGAGGCATTTGGATTATGAGAATGGAAAGGTCGTATTTTAGAATAGTTTCCATAAAATAAATTATTTGCTGCAACATCAACCAACAGCTTTAGTCCTGAATTTTGAAATACCCAATGCAAAAAATAATGATAATATCAACATGCTCCTATTTGGATTTTTATGGCATACTTTCACATACATTATTTTATTTCATCATTCTAAAGGAGAAAATGTCATTCATATATGTATATAGTATGTATACATGTTTCAATGTAAACAGCACATTTTGGCACATTTCCAGAGTGCACACCAAAGAGCATAACCACAAGAAGCTGCTGGTATGGTGTGAGATGAGCAATTGTTGACCTAGGGGTCCTTGGATGGGGCCTGTGAGTTTATGCTCATTTTTCGGAGATGAGGATCCAAAATTTTAATCAGACCCTCAAAGGGGAAAGAAAATGAAAAATGTTGGAAACCACTATTCTAGATAGATGCTGGAGTCACCAAGTAAACATAGTTGGGCCAGTTAATCCAAGAGCTCTCCAAATGTAGGGTCCTTGAACTCTTTGTATCTGGAGAATTCTGATAACATTGCTCATTTTTCTTCCATGATCCCTGTTAACATATGATGAAGAAGGTGAGTGGTTTGTTTGGGTTTTTTTTTAATCCATTTGGGAGCTGTTCTTAGAATACGGAGGGAAAAATGCACATGTGAGAAAGGAAGTTGCTACTATGTGTGGTGCTCTAGGTATTTTCTGCTAGACCAGGTAAGTTCAGCCAGGGGCAAAGTGCATCCTGATAAACTTCAGAAAACCAAGTACAGTCTCTCAAGTCACCAGGGTGCGATAGAAGAAGTGCTTTCTTCATTTGTTAGGTGATCAAAAATTGACAATCTGGATCCTGAGACATACTTTGAAAAAGTCTGTTGCAAAGCGACTCCTGAGAAGAAAATGTATATCCACTGGGGACAAAACTGAATCAGCCAGAAGCACCCAGAATTAATTAAAACAATGCCGTGGTCATTCCAAATACTGAGATAGCTGCAGATGTCAACTTCTTGCAATAGGAAATTATATAGAAGTGATTTATTTTCATTAAGTCCATTTTCTAAGTGCTGTTCCCGAGAACATGCATTGGTTTCCTGTACGTCACAGGCCGAGGCCTGATTTGTGCTTGTGTTCCAATTTTCTTCATCATAATATTTCCCCAACTACTCTGTTTTATGGTTATATGTGCAATCGATCTCTATATAGAGATTTATGTCAAAATAGATGCCACAAGCTAGGAAATGCTAAATTAATCCCATTACTCTCTTTTGTGGGAAAGAAATGCTTATTGTTGACCAAATACCAGCCTAACTGGCTGCTCTCTGACTGGAATAATATGTTCCAGAATGGGATTCCCGAGCAGTAGGGGTGTTCATTAAAACATTAATTGTAGGCTCTCCTGGAAACACTAACACTGAGCCACTAAGTAGGAGAATAAATATAAATGTTTCCTTTCACCCAGAATCCATACAATGTGTAACTTTCTATTACCAAGCTATTGAGATTATGATAAAAGTTGTCCTTAATACCAACATAATAATAACAGGAACAAAAAGAAAAAAAAAAAAAAAAACAGAAACCAGAACCACAAGCATAACAAGTCAAGGTATCAGGTGAATGCAAGTTCAGGAGAGGATCTGTTATAAGGCAACTGGTGAAGGGTTGGCCCAGTGCTGCCGTCCCATTACAGTTTGTTCATAGTAAAGCCATCCCTAGATCCCTAGAGCCTAATTAAAAGCAAAAAAGACAAAGCCCCCAAAGCAACCCAATCCTCAGGGGCTCAGCTGCATTTCTGCCCAGAGAACAGCCACCCAGATAAAGCCTGGTGCCCCTGCTCCCCTGGCTGTTCCTGACACCCTCTCCGGTTCTGTCCTGCCCTGGCACCTCCAGCTCGTGCCTTACAAGCTCCAGCTGTTTCCCTCCATCATTTCCTAGAGAGCAAATCCATCAAGCAAGGCCAGAAGCCAATTCTGGATTTGACAGGTGTCTGACTTGGAGAGATCTCAAGCATGTTTCTTGAGCACTCAGCGTGGGCCCAACAGCTTGTATTGTTTCCAGAAAGCCCATTCAGGACACTGCCAAGGACCACAGAGCTCGGTGCCCTGTGACCAGGAGCATGCCACTTCATCAGAACACGCACGCTGCCAGCAAACCTGTCACCCAGGAAAGACAAAGCAAAGCCCTGTGTTCACAGACAGGTCTGTGGGCACAGTCTGATGGGAAAATCTAATTAACAGGCATCTCTTGAGCAGCCAGTAACGTGCTCTCCACCAGCACAGGCCACCGGTCCTAAGATAGGAAAGCAAGATGACCAGTTTTGAAGTTCAGATCCAGGACTGCCTCTTGCTAGATCGAGGCTGGGGTGGCCTTTCTTTAGTTGATTCTTCAGCTGTTGGTTGAGTGCCTACCACGTGCCAGTCATTATTCCAGGTGCTTTGTAGACATCAGTGGACGAACAGATGAAGCTTCTTGTTCCTGGGAAGCTTACATTCCAGCAGGAGACAATAAACTTCATAAACAAGGTAACTATTGAACATTAGAAGATGAGAACTTCTATTTCTAAGTGTAAAAGTGGAACAGGGTAACACAAACAGGAGTGTGGGGGTAGTACATGGCTGTACGTGTTGCAGTATGAAGATCAGGTGGTCAGGGTGGACCTCACTGAAAACCAGAGATTGGAACAAAGGGGTGAAGGATATGAAGAATTAGCCAAGGAGCTTTTTGGGTTATCCAGGGAAAGGGTGACCCAGGCAGAGGGACTGGCTAGAGCAAAGGACTTATGGTACGATGGGCCAGATGCCTGGGTGCCTCAGGTGGCTAAGCATCTGACTCTTGATTTCAGCTCAGGTCGTGATCCCAGGGTTGTGGGGGTAGAGCCCTGCATCAGGGCTTGAAAATTCTCTCTCTCTGCCTCTCCCTCTCCCTCTCTTTCTCTAATAAATAAGTAAATCTTCAAAGAAATAAAGATATAGCAGGGCAAGAGGATGAGCTATGGAAGGTCAAGAAACAATAAGGAGACAGGGCAAGAGTGAAGTGTGGGAGGGCATGAGTGAGAAGCCAGAGGGGGCCTGAGGTGCACGTGGACCAGCAGGTTCTTGGGAAGGAGGGAGGCACACTGGAGAGGGGACAGAGAGCAGCTGGAGGCCCTCCCAGGAGAGGATGTTTAGCACCAGGGAAGCTGGAGTGCTCCCTCTTTCTGGGGGTCCTGGGGGGAGGAGCAGCAAGTTGCAGGCGCCTTGGCTAGGGCTTCTCCTACCTCTCTTATGGGCAGTGAGGAAGTGAGATGCTGAGACCAAGAGGAAGAAGTCTCCTCCTACTCTAGAGGTGCTGATGCTTCGATGGGCGTCTACAGCAGCCAGATTTCCAAAAGCTGGATCTCACTCCTTCGCACAGACCTCCCCACCCAAGGGGGGAGCCCCGCACAGTAAGGTGGGGTGGATCCCTTCCCCTCAGGCCATATACTGTGCTTTCGTTTCCAGGCCTACCCTCCACCTGGATGGAGAAGAGAAAACGAGGGATGACAAGAAGGAGCAAGAGCCCTAGTGGCCATCCCGGGATCTGTTCCACTTGCATGTAAATGAGTTCCCGGAGTTGTTCCTCCAGGTTGTCACCCAGCAGCCCTGCCCCCCCCCATTCCTCTTCCCCTTCCCGGAACTAGCTGCCTGGTCCCTCTCTGTTCTACAGCAGGTTGCAGCTAAAAGTGTTGGGTCCCAGGGAGAAGGCCCAATTCCTAAATCCCAGGGAAAGCGCCACCCTTGCCTATCTTTACCAAGAGAGGCTTCAAGGGAAGGCCTAGACAGCGACTCTGAGCTCAGTGCATTTTTGAACGAGTTGGGGGAAAGAAAACTGCCCTGGAGACCAGGGTGAGCCTTGGGAGACAGGGAATGAAGGCACGAAAGGCGCCCCCAGTGGCCACAAAGGGAGGGCGCCAGGGGCCTGGAAGATTCTAGGGAAGATGAGAAATTCAAGACTAAGGCCAACAGGGCAACCGGCCCCACGACAGGAGGTTGAAGACAAGTCAAAAACAAGTTGCATAAGCTGGGTGGGGCGAGACTCAGCCAGGCTGTTGAGAGCAAGGGGAAAAGTTTAGAATTTTCCAGGAAGAAGCCCAGGGTCATTGCAGATGTCCCGAGCTGGGCTGCTCTGGTGGCGGGAGCGCTGCAGGCCTCGGGCCTCCCCCAGCCAGCGGGTCCCACGAGCCAGGGCCCAGCCCGCGGGCACCACGGAGGAGGCTCTCCTTTTTTTTTTTTTTTTTTTTTAAGATTTATTTATTCATTCATGAGAGACACAGAGAGAATGAGAGAGAGAGAGGCAGAGACACAGGCATAGGGAGAAGCAGGCTCCATGCAGGGAGCCCGACGTGGGACTCAGTCCCGCGCCTCCAGGATCACGCCCTGGGCTGAAGGGGGCGCTACACCACTGAGCCACCCAGGGATCTCCCTCCTTCTGTCCTTCTGTCCTTCTCCCGGGGGGCGGTCCGTGGAGCTGCCCCTCTCCACCCCCCCATCCCCACCTCCACCCCCCACCCCACGTCCACTCCCCCACCCCCACACCCCACCCCCACACACCCCATCCCCACCTCCACACCCTCCACCCCACCTCCACGCCCCCATCCCCCACCTCCCACCTCCACCCCCATCCACACCTCCACCCCCCATCCACACCTCCACCCTCATCCACACCTCCACCCCCCATCCACACCTCCACCCCCCCATCCACACCTCCACCTCACCCCCATCCACACCTCCACCTCACCCCCATCCACACCTCCACCCCCCGTCCACACCTCCAGCCCCCATCCACACCTCCACCCTCATCCACACCTCCACCCCCCATCCACACCTCCACCCTCATCCACACCTCCACCCCCCATCCACACCTCCACCCCCCATCCACACCTCCACCCTCATCCACACCTCCACCCCCATCCACACCTCCACCCCCCATCCCCACCTCCACCTCACCCCCATCCACACCTCCACCTCACCCCCATCCACACCTCCACCCCCCGTCCACACCTCCAGCCCCCATCCACACCTCCACCCTCATCCACACCTCCACCCCCCATCCACACCTCCACCCTCATCCACCTCCACCCCCCTCCACACCACCCCCCATCCACACCCTCATCCACACCTCCACCCCCCATCCACACCTCCACCCCCCATCCACACCTCCACCTCACCCCCATCCACACCTCCACCCCCCGTCCACACCTCCAGCCCCCATCCGCACCTCCACCCCCCATCCGCACCTCCACCCTCCATCCACACCTCCACCCCCCATCCACACCCCCACCCTCCATCCACACCCCCACCCCCCATCCACACCCCCACCCTCCATCCACACCTCCACCCCCCCCATCCACACCTCCACCTCACCCCCATCCACACCTCCACCCTCCATCCACACCTCCACCCTCCATCCACACCTCCACCCCCTATCCGCACCTCCACCCCCTATCCGCACCTCCAGCCCCCATCCGCACCTCCACCCCCCATCCGCACCTCCACCCTCCATCCGCACCTCCACCCCCCATCCGCACCCCCCACCCCCCATCCGCACCTCCACCCCCCATCCGCACCTCCAGCCCCCATCCGCACCTCCACCCCCCATCCGCACCCCCACCCCCCATCCACACCCCCACCCTCCATCCACACCTCCACCCCCCCCATCCACACCTCCACCTCACCCCCATCCACACCTCCACCCCCCCTACCCCCCGCACCTGCGCATGTCCGCCCGGCACAGGGACTGAGGCTCGGGAAGAGCGGCCTGGGCTCCCGCCCTGGTGGAGGCGGCTCGGGGCTGCGACCCGCGGGGCGGCCAGGCCGGCGTCAGCCCAGCTGGGCCGGGCGCGGAGCTGACTGAGGGCCGCGGGGGGGTGGGGGGGGGCGCTGAGGCCGCGGGAGACCTGGACCTGCAGCGCCCCCAGGCTGAGCTCCCATCCGGGGAGGGGAAGGGCAGCGGGGTCCCAGCCCCAGCCCCCGCACCGCCCCCCCCACCCCGGCCCAGCCCCGCCCGCTTGGCGCCAGCCCCGGAGGGAGGGAAGGAGGGAGGGAGGCCCGCGGGTGGGGCAGCGCCGCCCTGGCCCCTCCGCCCCGCACAGGAGCGTGAGCCGCGATGCTGCGGGGTCACCTGGCGCCGCCCCGCGGTGTTGGCCGCACCGAGCAGCCTTGTCACAGTCACAATCCAGTGGTGAGGGCTCTTGGCCGTGTGATGTGATGATTTTTTAAACCGCGGTGTTTGGGCTACAGTTAAGTGTGTGTATCATTTATTTAAAGTTCATGCTATTAAAAAATAAATAAATAAATAAATAAATAAATAAATAAATAAATAAATAAAAATTAAAAAAATAAAGTTCATGCTATTAATTAACAAATGTCTGCTTTAACCCTGCCCGTCATTTGCTTCCAGAAAAGGGGGAGGGGATGTTGTTGTTTGCTTTAAAACGAAAAAAATCTCGGAGTAGCAGAATGAACCACGAGTTGGCCGTGAAGGGGGGCGGTGAGCAGCGCCCCCCCCCCCCCCCCCACGCGCCCTTCCTACCCTGACCTTGGCTCCCGGCTCATCTCAGCCTGGGATACGCAGCTTCCCAGCCCACGGCTCCAGTTCCTTTGACTTCCTAAAGATTTCCTTTCTTCAGATCTTAATGTGAGACAAGATTCCACCAAAATCCTACAGGAGAACACAGGCAACACCCTTTTTGAACTTGGCCACAGCACATTCTTGCAAGATACATCCATGAAGGCAAGAGAAGCAAAAGCAAAAATGAACTATTGGGACTTCATCAAGATAAGAAGCTTCTGCACAGCAAAGGATACAGTCAACAAAACTAAAAGACAACCTACAGAATGGGAGAAGATATTTGCAAATGACATATCAGACAAAGGGCTAGTTTCCAAGGTCTATAAAGAACTTATTAAACTCAACAGCAAAGAAACAAACAATCCAATCATGAAATGGGCAAAAGACATGAAGAGAAATCTCACAGAGGAAGACATAGACATGGCCAACATGCACATGAGAAAATGCTCCGCATCACTTGCCATCAGGGAAATACAAATCAAAACCACAATGAGATACCACCTCACACCAGTGAGAATGGGGAAAATTAACAAGGCAGGAAACCACAAATGTTGGAGAGGATGTGGAGAAAAGGGAACCCTCTTACACTCTTGGTGGGACCATGAACTGGTGCAGCCACTCTGGAAAACTGTGTGGAGGTTCCTCAAAGAGTTAAAAATAGACCTGCCCTACGACCCAGCAATTGCACTGCTGGGGATTTACCCCAAAGGTACAGATGCAGTGAAACGCCGGGACACCTGCACCTGGATGTTTCTAGCAGCAATGTCCACAATAGCCAAACTGTGGAAGGAGCCTCGGTGTCCGTCGAAAGATGAATGGATAAAGAAGATGTGGTCTATGTATACAATGGAATATTACTCAGCCATTAGAAATGACAAATACCCACCATTTGCTTAGAATTGGAGGGTATTATGCTGAGTGAAGTAAGTCAATCGGAGAAGGACAAACATATGGTCTCATTCATTTGGGGAATATAAAAAATAGTGAAAGGGAATAAGGGGGAAAGGAGAAAAATGTGTGGGAAATATCAGAAAGGGAGACAGAACGTGAGAGACTCCTAACTCTGGGAAACGAACTGGGGGTGGTGGAAGGGGAGGAGGGCAGGGGGTGGGGGTGATGGGCACTGAGGGGGCACTTGACGGGATGAGCACTGGGTGTTATTCTATATGTTGGGAAATTGAACACCAATAGAAAATAAATTTGAAAGAAGAAAGAAAAAGAAAGAAAGAAAGAAAGAAAGAAAGAAAGAAAGAAAGAAAGAAAGAAAGAAAGAAAGAAAGAGAAAGAAAGAGGAAAGAAACCTCCTCAACCAGAAAAAAAAAAAAAAAACATTCCTTTCTTCTGGACCAGCCAACCTCTCAGAGAACTGAACTCATTAAACCTCTAAAGGCAGAGCGTGCCCTTGGCATCCTGACCCTGTTGACCCTCTTCTGAACTGCATGACCGTGATGGGGGCCATCCTGAGCCATTAGCCACAGCTTGTGACGCAGACCACTGAGTCGCCACCCCAGTTGCAGCTGGAGGTCATGGGACAGGAGCAGCAAGGGTTTACACAGGAGCCTCCCTGGTGGAGACTCGGGACCAGCAGCAGTTCCGTGTCTTTGGCCTTATAATTTCCGTTCAGCCTGGTTTAAAATCTACTGTAGCCACTTAGGTCCCAGCCAGGAAAGAACTGCCTCTGGAAAGTCCAGATAAGCTGTCCCTCCTGCCACGGAAGCTGGCATTCATTAGGTAAGGTTCTGGGCTACAGTATACACATCTCCTCCTCTAATGAGCTATTTTAGGCAGAAAGAGGAAAGGATGATCCACTGCTGGCCACTGTGTTTATAGACTCAGTATGTCCTTGAGTTTGTGTGAGTTCGGATGACTCTTCAGAGGGTTACCAGGGGCATAAACTCGGGGGTTGGTTAGGTCGATGGGTGTTCGGGATGACTAAAAGCTATCATAAAAATGCACTTACCTTTTATTCTTTCCACCTAAAGAGCACACTCCTGAATGGACCTCATCAATCTCCCTTCTCAAAACCCTTTTTTGGTTGTCAAAGAAATGTCCAGAGCACCCAGACCATCCTGCGGGGCGGGGGGTGGGCAGGGGGACGCATTGCAAGCCTGGCTGAGAAAACAGTGCCACCCAGGAGGTCACAGCTAGAGTAGTAGAAATGACTGAGTCCCTATCTTCCAAAAAGGACAATTGGCAAACTAATACCTGGTAACCATGTTTACCTTTACCCAGGGTCACTGATGAAAGGCAAAATGTACCAGTATGCTGCCCTGAACAGCTTGGGAGAAAACAAAAGTTTTTGGAAATCTCTTCTAAGCACACGATCAGAAACACAGGTGGAAATGTATATTCAGTTTTCACTGCAGTATTACTTATAATAGTGAAGAATCAAAACCAACCTACATTAGAAGTAATAAGAGAAATCGCTAATACAATTAAGGCACATCAATAAGTCAGAATATTGCATTGCCATTAAAAAGGATGTTAACCCAAAAGATTTAATGATGTGGGAAAATATTTGTGATTAAGTAAAAAGCAGATAAAAATTGCATGTGCAGTAGGAGTAGGACTGCATTACCAGTACATAATTTCGTTTTTATTTTCTACTGTGTTTTCCAGATTTTCTTCAAAGGACATGCATCACTTGTATAATCAGAAAAACCTAAAGGCAGAACTAGAGATTTTAAGTGCTAAGACAATCACTTCACATGGCATATATTTAATGTTTCTCAAGATAGTTAATTCTCCAATTGTATAAAAATAAGATTTAATTTCCACATACAGTTCACTAATTGAACAAATACGTATCCGGTGCCTTCAATTTGCTGGTTAATTTATTTATTCCTAAAACCAATATTTATTAGAGATGGAGCAGGAGGTACAGAAAATAACAAACTGGATTTTCTGCCCTTTCAGAACAAGAATCTGCTAGGAATTGGTGGTGATACTGAGATAAAAGACAAAAATCCCTTCCCTCAAGCAGCTGCAGAACCCTGAAAGAGGGAGGGACAAGTTAATAAAAGATGATGATGCCTAGATGAGGGTTAATACTCTGCTGACATGGGGTGGGAGGTGCATCTGAGGAGGTCTGCGAAGGAAGGAGGGAGGAAACCGTAGCAGGCTATTGGGCAGGAGCCCAGTCCTCAGCCCAAAACCAGGTAAACTCGGTTTCTTTCTTTCGTCTTGGGTTGGCTCCCTAATTGCATTATCCTTCCTACTCAAGGAATTTCAGCTGTATTCAAAATAGGCAACTTTTAAAAAGTCCATTTTTTTAAAGATTTTATTTATTTACTCATGAGAGACACAGAGAGAGAGGCAGAGACACAGGCAGAGGGAGAAGCAGGCTCCATGCAGGGAGCCCGACGTGGGACTCGATCCCGGGTCTCCGGGATCGCGCCCTGGGCCAAAGGCAGGCGCCAAACCGCTGCGCCACCCAGGGATCCCTCCTGACTTATTCTTTATGTTCTGCTATTGTGTATAATTTTCTTGTTCCTGATTCCCTAATTTTATTTAATCATTATTTTCTTACATGGCTTCTGTGGTCAGCAGATAAAAATCTTGTGTGGCGGGTCACTGACTGTTAATAAATACATGAAAATTTGATTCTCAACAATGGCCTTGTGCCACAGTTAGCCCCAAGCTGTGTCTCAGTTTTGCAGATGAAGAATGAAGGTAGAATGAAGCTCTACTATGTCGGGCTGTGTATTGTGTACCTTGAGTATCTGCATGTTGAAAGAGGGTGGTGCTTTCAGAAAGAGGTGAATCACGGAGTGGAATTTCTAAATCAGTGGAGGAAAGCTTATCTTTTTCATATACCAATAAGCCTAGTCCTGTCAACCGATGTCATGCTCTTCTTGCCGAAACATTACCTGTCTAGCTAGGTAAAAAAAAAAAATTATATATTATAATTATATATATAACTATTATATATAGTGGAAATAGAATTATAATATATAAATTATATATTATATATAACTATATACAAATATTATATTTCTATATATATAATGGAAAAAGAACTATCAGGTGATGTAGAAAGTAGTATTTGGTCTCCAAGAGAGGTACCAGGGACACAGACAGGAGAACCAGCTGCTGGAAGAAAAGAGAGAGGGGTGAGATAAAGCTGAGCCACTTCAAATGAAAAATTAAATTAATTTTAAAATCTAATTTAAAGCAAAATAGAGCAGCAGATGTGGAGGGAGTTGAAACTCCTTCTTGGATTGTATCCCCTAAACTTTCCTGTTCTTTCATTCAGCCTGAACATCATTCTATTTATACCAAATAGCAAAACTGGATTAATTAAGAAATAAAATACTCCAGACAGTTCATTTCTAGGGATTGTTTGTACACAGCATGTATGAGAGGAGGGGAATGCTTGCCATTTTAATTTCTCCAGAAAGTAAGACCACCAGTGCTTTTTACTTCAAACTTCTAAAGCATATTTTCCTGTGGGGCTGTCCAAAGGCCTGGAATGATCTTTAAGGCCCAGAATCAAGTGTTCAGAGAATACATATTTAATTTTTGCCGTTCATTTTTAGTCTAACAACACATAGTGATTACTGAACACCTTCTGGGAGTCAGAAGCTGCGTGAGCTTCTCTGAGCTGTAGCTGGTTTTAGAGCCAGTCCGGATGCCAAGATCCAAAATCAAGTCACAGGCCAGATGGGTCAAGATTTCTGCCTACCTGTCACCAGTGCGACAGGTCCTATCAAGAAATGAGAGAATAAGACTGCCTTCTTTGTGCTGTCACAGGACAAGTGTAAAATAAAGTTGCCACCAAGGAGCCGTGCTAGGAATCTTGTGTTTTTCATGAGGTGAACCTTGGCTCCCTGGAGATGGGGTGGCACCTCCCTCCCTCGGTACTCCTAGCTGTCCCTTGCTAGCCACAGGCATGACACCTGCCGGTACACCTTGCAATTTAATTACAGAAGTTGTTTGGTCGCACCCTTACCTAGCACAACCCTTCATACAGCGGGCTTTGTGCTTAGTGATGCTCGGCTCCAAGTGTTTAAATTTTTTAAAATTCTACACAACAGCTTGATTGAAATCTGCCTTTGTGTGTATTCCTTGCTGCTGTATTTACGCATCACAGTAAGATGTAGGTTCTTTTTTTTTATTTTTTTTTATTTATTTATGATAGACACACAGTGAGAGAGAGAGAGGCAGAGACATAGGCAGAGGGAGAAGCAGGCTCCACGCACCGGGAGCACGACGTGGGATTCGATCCCGGGTCTTCAGGATTGCGCCCTGGGCCAAAGGCAGGCGCCAAACCGCTGCGCCACCCAGGGATCCCAGATGTAGGTTCTTGTAACCAGGCAGGAGAAACCAGCTGGGACTATTCGCGTGCAAAGGACCTGATGTTAGTAAGTAAGGGGGAGAGGTCTCACTGGCCAACAGATACAGTAATAATATCTCCCATGTGTGGGCACCTCCCAGGTGCCACACGCTGGGTTCGGGCTTCCAGGTGCTAGTTTCTTGGGGCTGCCATAAGAACTGGGGGGCTTAATGGAAACAATGTATTGTCTCCCAGTTGGGGAGGCCAGAAGTCTGAAATCAAGGTGTGGGCAGGATTGGTTGCTTCAGAGGTCTTTGAGGGGAATCCGTTTCGTAGCTCCTGCTGCCTTGTCGGCAATCTTTGGCATCCCTTGGCTTGCACATGCACAACCCGATCTCTGCCTTCACCTCCGTATCGTGTGCTCCCTGTGTAAGTGTCTCTCTGTGTCCAAATCTCCTCTTCCACAAGGACACGTGTTGCATGGGCTTAGCCACCCCCCGCCCCCCAGGACCTCATGCTAACTTGACCATCTGCAAAGAGCCTGTTGCTAACTAACTAAAGTGCCTTGGTTGGGTACTGGTGATCAGGACCTCAACATCTTTTTGAGGGGGGGGGGGGACAAAATCTCACCCTTAACACCTGTGTTTTCTCAGTGTTGAGGCAGGGAATACGGTTATCACCATTACGAACTAGGATGCTAAGGCTTGGAAAGCTTATCTTACCTTTCCTGAATTCGTCTGCTACAAAAGTGGCAAAACAAGGGTTTGAATCCAGACAGTTTGACTCAAAAGACCATGCTCTTAATCACCGCGTGGGGTTTCTGAAGAAGCACCAGGAACTTTCCTGACCTTTCCGTTGTTCCACCATAGGTTATACTCTGTGATCATCCAGTCTACACAGAGGAATACCGGCTACCAATGTGAGCACCTACTGTGCAGACTCACGTTATTTAATCCCTCCAAACAACTTTAGAAGTCAAAAACTCCTTCCTTCAGTTCATAGATAAGCATATTAAAGGTATTAAAGGCAAAAGAAGTTGAGAACGTTTGACCAAGGTCACAGATAAAGTAAGGGTTGAGCCAGGATTCAGCTCCCCCTTCCTCCCTACCTTGACCCTAAAGATGTCTGTCTCCCCACTGTGCTTTGTTGTCTTTCACACGGAGCTCAGAGAGTATCAGGCTATCATTTGTCACATAAAAAAATAAGTCCAAAAAACCTCACCACTGCTGTTTTTAAAAGCATGCACAAAACAAACGTCAATTCCTAAGAATTTGGATCATCTGGGAAGGTGTAGGAAAAGACCAAATGTTTGTGTGATTACCTGGACAACCTTGTCTGTGCTATGTAAATGTGTAATGACTAATCAGCCAGAGCAGCTGAGGGATTTTTCTAGATGTGGGCAGTTTTCATTCGTGCATGTGATTTGCCCAGCTATGTATATGGGAAAGGGAAAAGGCTTCTATTTACTTAGCATAATGATAGACCCAAACAAAAGGAGAAATCATTTCACTCATGCTTAGGTAAGACATTTTAATCTTTCTTAAATCTCTGTGTGTGTATTTTTGGGTTCATAGCAACTGGCAAGTTATTTAGGACAGAATGTGCAGGTGTGGGTGCAAAGAGAAGAGGACCCTGGGCGGTGGGGATGCGTGCAGAAGAAGGCTAGTTGACTCATGTTTGGCGAGTGTCAAACACCAGTGGCCATTGATTAGGAAGATTTCCCGGCAAAATCATACTAAGATTTCTGGAGGTTGTTAATCATTATCATTTTTCAGTTTTTCTGACATTCCCAAAAACAGAAAAATACGGATCCAGCTTCCCTGGAGACTTTGTAGTTTGCTGGCTAGCAGCTTCAGAGTGCCATCCTGTGGTCACTTCTCAACCTGTTACAAAATTTGGCCAGAGCCAAGCCTGGCAGGGAGACTGAATGATTCAGATAGGATTGTGTTGGGCAGCTTGTGAGAACAGAGCCGGCTAGCCCCACATCTGATACAGGCAGCGGTAAATGTGCGCGGTGGCAGAGGGTGAAAGTAAGGGCTTTGAGGATCCCTGGGGGGCAGAGCAGGAGAGGGACAAGGAGAATCCGAGCAGCCCAACTCGGCCCTAAAGACAGACAGCTGGCAGAGAGGAAATGCAATCATTGGGGCTTAGGACCACTCTAGTGATCGTGGGTTCCTAAGACAGGCTTTAATCCTTAAGAAGGAGGAATTGGTAAGAGTGAGGCTAGGCCCCAACCCTCAGGGAGTGGGTAGACCTGGGATATAAAGAACCAGAGCTAAACCCCAGGTATAGTCTTGCTCTTAAAAGAAGCCAGCACCCCACATATGTTATGAGGAGTCCAGCCAAGCCCTGCCTGGGCCCTTCCGCACAAAAGTACTAATGCTGACTCACTTCCCTGGCCACACTCTTCTCCCCAGAAAAGGATGGGAATCTTGTCCACAAGATGGGAATCTTGTCTAGGGTCTGGAGCCTCATCATCAGTCAGGGCACTACAGGGTAAGCGTATTGGGCTCTGTGGAAATAAAGACCAACTAAATAAGAAAAGCAAAGGCCATGTGTTCTGAGCTGGCTATAGCAAGGGAGTCAGCCATCATGACTTCCTTCTGGTGGAGACTCCAGACAGAGGGCGCAAGGTTTTAGAGCAGAAAAAAGTGAGGACTTCAGGAGTGCCCCGATTGGAAGCACTGGTCCAGGGAAGCTGTAGGGAGGCTAACTAGAAGTGGAACATCCTATATGACTGCTTAGGGGCACATATTTGGCTTCCTGTGGTTGGTTGTAAGTTAAAAACAAGGACAAAAATTAGGGAAGCTCTCAGTTATCAATCAAGTCCTGACTGTCTGGGGTCAATGGTTACAGAAGGTATTGTGCAGCTTCCTGGATTGTCACTAGAGATAGCAGCCTGGCTTCCTGGAAGTCTGACTTAGAGCAGACTGGCTTTCTGCCTTGTTTATTGTAGATACGGGGATTGGTTTCCTGGGCAGGTTGCTGCAGATTTTTATATGCAGTCTGGCCTGTTCCTATAATTCAGTCTCTCAGCTCTGAAGGGCTATGAGACCCAACAATCAGCCAAGGAGGAAAAAATCCATGCTGGAGGCCTCCTCTAGAGCCAGGTAATGAGGACTTGGAATTGGAAAGAAAAAAAAAAAAAACCAAAACCCAAAACCTCACCCTACCCTGCCCCCCGTCAGAATCAAGTCTTCCAGGGGATAAAACTAGTTGGAAGCCTAGCGGTGGGTACTGGGGTATATAATGGCTCAGACCAACAGCACAGATGGGCTCATGCTGAATACCTCCCTTCCTGCCACTATTATGTAGCCACTAATATGTGGCCTGAGTCAGGATTGGATGAGGAACTTGGATGAGACTTGAGCTTCAGGAGGAGGGGGAAGTAGTGGTAGTGATTGGGGGGTGGGGGGTAATGGTGGCAGCAGTCGCAGTAGAGGCAGTGGTGGTAGTGGTGGCGATGGTGGCGATAGCAGTAAGGTGGCACATTTGGGGGGCATCCGGGGGAGGTAAGAAACATGAATCTGAGACTGCCATTGTCTTACGAGGTGTCTTAGTGCCTCTAATTAAGGTTTGGGGACTTTACCCTATCTGGTGAGAAACTGTATTTGATTTCCAAGAAATGCAGTGGCCGTGACTTGGAGAGGGCTGGGGTCCTGCGAATGCAAGGCCGGGGAGCCCAATCATAGGCACTCATGTAATTCAAGTGGAGCAGGAAGAGCTCCATCTATGCAACAGGGGAGCTGAGGACTATTCTTCTCCTGTTACTGATCATAACGCTACTCCCACTTGTACAGCCTCCCTCAGCTAAGAAGTTACACACGAACCAACACAACTCCCATCTTATGCTATCATTGCCTTCATTGTCAACTCTACATGAGCCAATTGGTGGCATAGAAACCTTAAAAATAGGCAAAATGTGGGTACGCTAATCAGGAAAGGCATTTGGGAGCAGATGAATCGATGTTTAATTTTTTAGCATCTAGCAGAGTCTAGTTCTATGTCGACGCTTGGACCTCACCGAGGGCCGGTGTGGAGCGATACAGTGTTCCCCAAGCTTGAGTCAGAATTTTGGCCCTACTCAACCTCAGCCTACATAATTCCTTAATATTTTTTATTTGAATTTATGTAGTTTTTCTCTTTTCATTATTTGGAAAGGGAAACTACACCAGTTTTGAAAATGGGAAACCAGTATCACTTGTCATAAATAGAAGGTAATCCTAAATGTAAGCACATAACTAATCAAATCAAACTCATCACCCATACACTGCCCCCAAATTGTCTCCTGTGTCACCTGTACAAGAGCCGCATTTGGGGAAAACCATCCAGTAATAGCCCTGGCTCTTGTATCAGGTTGCCTGGGTTTGCAATGTAAACGTAAAATCTAAAGCAGGTGTTTAGCTTCTCTAAGTTTGGTTTCCTCATCTGTAAATGTGGGTGTTTGCTTCATGGAGCTGTTGTGGGGATTCCATGAGATGCTCCATAAAAGACTGAACACAATTCCCAGCATATGATAATACACAATAAATGTTAGCCGTCTCTCTCGCTGTCATCATTATTTGCTATTAATATTATCTTTTTGGACTAGGTCACCTGTGTGTAGCTCCTCAAAACCAGTAGCTGGTCCCCAAAACATTCACACTTACGGTCAAGAATCATGGGCAGGAATCATGGTCAGAATATACAGAGGGCAGAACTCTTAAACGATGCTAAGACTACCGAAAATAAAAAGCCGCAGAATCAAGTCGGTAGAACCGTTGGGCCTTTCACATTAAAAATTCCAGTCAGTGAGTCACAGAACCTCAGTATATCAATCAACTCTTGATTTGTATTTTTTTTTTATATTACCTATCCTTTCCCAGCCCCTTGGATCTCTGTGATAATATTATTTTTTCTCCTGGCATTCACTATATATCAGTCAGCATCTCAGCAGGACTCCGATGGCACTCACAGGAGTAATTGAAGAGTTTAGTAATAGAGCTACTGACGGAGGTGTGGATAAGAATTAAAGAGTCACCAAAAGATAAGGAAACACCCAGGGCCTAACACCAGCAGTAAGCTGTTACACCCCAAAGCCTAAAGGGCAAAAGGAGTGTGGAAGTAAATTTCTAGGCCCAAGATGGAGCCACTCCTGCCCAGGGGGCTCTGTCAGCAAATGGAACTTTAGTGTTGCTGTAAATGTTCCACTTGACCAGAAACCCAGTCTATCCAGTCAGCCAATCCCCAACTCCAAGCCAACTCTGGGCTCTACATTTATTTCCTTGTTCCTTGATCCTTCTAAATAAGGTCAGATATGCAGCCCCAGTCAATCCTGCCCTATTTCCATGCTGCCACTTCTAACACCCTATAAAACTCACCCTGGCCCAGAATCCTTTGGAAGATTGCTCCCCCAGTCCATGAGCTGTTTTTCCTTGAATAAAGGACCTCAGACTCATTATTAAATTGTTTTCATTTTGTCATTTGGCAGGAGGAGGCTACTGCTGGAACTCTGGGAAAGCCAAAGCCACGAGGGGCCACCCCACTGTATGCCCACAGAAACTGTGGCCTCACCAGCGGAATGCAGCCATAAGCTACAGGGAGGGAGGAGAGGCCATACTACCATGGGCACCTCCTGTCCCCTGCCAGGGTCTCCCAGGGGCTGAACCCAAATGGAGGCCAGAAAGCACGGGGAGCACTGGGCATGTGTGTCATTTTTAGAGGTCAGCAGAGAAAGACAGAGTTGATCTAAAGGACCAGATGGAGAGTAAACAGCACACTCATATAACAGTATGATGCTATGTATCTGTGGAGCCCCTTTGCACCCCTGAAACTCTCAGTTCAGTTTTGCACCCCTGAAAATCTCAGTAGAATGGGTTGTAAACATCAAGTGAGACTATAACTGTGTGTCAGCAACACAAAAACAAGGGAAGATGCAAACAAAATGGCCACGTACCCCTCGCCTAGAGTGCTGAGGACACACCCCTGCAGGCCAGGGCCCACGGCCCAGGAGCCCGGAGCAGCTCAGTGCTCAGCTCCCGTCCAGGAAGCAGGGAGCCGAAGCTGTCTCTTACCCTGTGGGCCAGAGCTCTGCTACCAAGGAGCAGGGGATCGGAGGTGAAGGGAATAGGCCCTGAGAGGGCCCCTCGTGGCTCTCCTCTTCACCACAAGCCAGCAAAATCAGGAAGTGAGGCAGTTAAAATCGCTCTTCTACTAACAAGTAAGACTCACTTGTCTTCCTCAAGTCTTTTGAGAGAAGCACATGGCTCTCCAAGTCTCAAGGGCAGATGCTAACTGCCTGAGCCAAGCCGCCTCCAACAGCATGGAGTAACAGTGCCGAGTGCGTGCTGGTGTGAAGGCCAAAGGCGGCCACTGTCAGAGCCTGGGCTTCCAGACCCCCCGCAGGAAGGCAGGTGACCTCCCTTCTCTGAATGCCTCCACGGGGGGCAGGTCGCAGGCAGACGGCACACTATTCTCTGTGTGAGGACGCGAGCCTGTGCAGTCTGGCCGCCTCCTCGCAGCTACGCCAAGCGAACCATCCTGTTAGCAGAACAAGCCCCATCCACATCTCTCTCCTTTTAAAACTGTGGCAAAAATACACATAAACTATCATTTAACCACTTTTAAGGGTCTAGTTTAGTAGTATTAAGTACATTTATATTGCTGAAAAGAGTTCTGGAGGTTGGTTACCTCTTCTAAGAGTGAACCCTATCCCCACCGCCCCCTCTCCCCAGTCCCCGGCAGCCACCCTCCTACTTTCTGTCTCTATAGATTTAACTACTCTCGACACCTCATGGGAGTGGAATCATAGTGTTTGTCTTTTTGTAACTGGCTTGTTTCAGTTACCAAACTGTCCTCCAGGTTCATTCCATGTCATAGCACGTGTCATAATTTCCATCCTCTTCAAGGCTGCATAGATATTCCACATTTTGTTCATGCATTCATCCATCCATGGACATTTGGGTTGCGTCCACCCTTTAGCCATTGTACATAATGCTCTTATAAATACGGGTGTACACATATCTCTGATTTCAATTCTTCTGAGTAGTCATTCACCCAGATACAAATTGCTGCATATCTCTTTTATTCTCCTCCATGCCAACTGTTTTCAGAGGTCAGGGGGTGTGGGGCAGGACAGGGGGCAGGCTGATATTTGAAGTCATAGCTCTGGGTTTTGTTTTTTTTTTATACTTTATTTATTTATTCATAAGAGATACAGAGAGAGAGGCAGAGACATAGGCAGAGGGAGAAGACGACTCCCCACGGGGAGCCTGACATGGAACTCGATCCCGGGACCCAAGGATCATGACCCGAGCTGAAGTCAGATGCTCAACCATTGGGCCCTCCAGGTGCTCCAATAGCTCCGGGTTTTAAGTCTCCATGTTAACCTTCTTCTGACTGTGTGATCTTGGGCAACTTTCTTAGCATCTCTGAAACCTGTGTTCATCTCCTATAAATTAAAAATATAAGGCCCACAGTATTAGTTTCCTAGGGATGCTGTAACAAAATCCTGCCAGCTACATGGCCTGAAACAAAAGAAATGTATTCTGTAACAATTCCAGAGGCTGAAAGTCCCAAAATCAAAATGTCAGCAAGATTGTTTCCTTCTTGGCAGCTCAGAGGGAGAATCCATTCAGCGCTTCTGGCCTAGCTACTTGTGGCCAAGGGAATTGGCCTTGGAATCGGCCTTCTGGCAATCCTCAGCACATTTGGCTTGCAGCTGCATAACTCCCATGTCTACCTCCATTGTTCCATGGCTGTCTTCCCTTGTGTATCCATATCTTCACGGGACATTCTTTTCTCCATGGGCGTCTACATTGTCCTTGTTTAATAAGGACAGCAGTCATTGGGCTAGAGTCCATCCTAATTCACCACAACCTCATCTCAATTTAATCACTCCTGCGAAGACCCTACTCCCAAATAAGGTCACATCGACAGGCCCCAGGGTTAGGACTTCAGCATTACTTTCAGGGAGCCATAACTCAGCCCATAACACCCACCCTGCAGGATCTCTGGGAGCAGCATTTTGTAAATGCTAAACCATCATACTGGACGGGAGTGATGATTATGGCTAGGCTGACAGTGTGTGTGTGTGTGTCCTATAACTGCAACAAACCCCTTCCCTCTGTGCTGCTTGGTTTAGAGTGTTAGGTCCACTCTTGTTTACGGAGTGCCCCTCTGGTTCCAGCAGGGACTGCGCTCGCTGTGTATTGTTAAATGTTCAATGTCATGTTTTGCCCCAGAGAGAAGGAGGAACGTTAAGTGTAGGCTCCAGGAGATAAGGTCGGCTCCTCACCCTATTTGTTGTTGCTTTTGGTTCCTGAAGAACATGTCCTCTGCTGCTTTTCATTACCCCCTTTTCCCAGAGGACAGAAAGAAACGATGTGTCTGGGACACTCTCGGGAAGTGAAGCCATCAGGCCTGCAAGGTCACTGCGTCCTTCCCCGGCCCATTCAATAGCCCCCACATCCACAAATACCGCACCCCAGGGAGGCCCGGGCTGCCTCGCTGATATATTGTCTTCAGATGTTCCTTCGCGTCCTCCGTAACGTTCCAAGCTGGGACACACAAAACAGATTTACTGAGAGTAGGAATAGAAATGATTAACTCTCAACACTTTAACTATATTGCTGCTAAATGGCTCACTCACCCATGTGCCCTCTTCTCTAGAGGAATAACCATTTTCCGACATATGAAAAGCAGCACTTCTAGAAGAGAGAAAATTAGGATTTGATTACATTTAAAAAGGACTCGTTGTGATTCCTTAAAGGAGATGACCACAATAACAATAATGTAAGATTTTACTTCACATTTTTCGGAGCTCGTCTGCTGGAAAAAGGTGCTACTGATGATCTGCCACAAGGCCTCTATCCAGGACGTGCACAAAGCGGGGGTGGGGGGGAGCCTTTTACAGGAGCTCAGCTGATCTCCCTCAGGCAGCGGCTCAGCAGCTCTGCGACCAGGCCGCTCGGGTCCCTGCCAGCCCTGCACCCAACTGTCGAAGCTGCGGCAGCCGGAGGGAGAAGTGACAGACGGGGTGACACAAACTCTCAGAGGCTTGGACGGGGCCACCTGGTGATTTATTTACAGAGGCAGCTTTGCTGGAAGATCAACACCAGGGCAATCTGAGTAGGCAGGTCACTAAACCCTAAGGCCAAGTCAGAGTTTCAAAGTGCTGTTCTGTTTGGCCCTCTGTGTCTAGTTAGTTGGTTTTAATGAGCTGTGGCTTCCCAGTGAAAGCGTTCAAGATGGCGTCGTCCTAGGAACAGACCTCAGGAAGGGGCTCAAGAGGCAAATGTCCACCTTCTCCACTGCCCCCACCCCGTACCCCCCCCCCCCAAAGCCAGAGGGTAGCTCTGCATTTCACACACCCAGACGGACAGAACTTCAGGGTGGCTTGTCTCCCTTATAAAGGCCCGCCTCATGCTGCTAATAGCATAAGTAATTTTGCTGGAAAGCCTGGGGAGGATCCTTCAATTTATTACCTGGGGAATCTATTCCAGCTGTAATAGAAAGACCTGGGCCAGCTGTAGACTGCAATGCACATAAATCCCAGCAGGGGTTCAATGCCAGGATTCTGAGAGAGAAAGAAAGACACCCCGGCCCCCCTTCCCCCTGCCCCCAATTTCTCTCCAAGTTCCTGCTTGGAGTGTGGGAAAGGAGACTCCGGCAGAGGGGGACTCTGCTCTCCTGCTGGGTGCCCACCCCTAAGGGGAGCGAACCACCGGGGTGCAGGCCTTGGGTGGCAAGCCGCAGAAAGGTGCAGAGGAGATGGGGCCGATGACAAGCACTGAGGGGAAAGCAGAGAGTGGAGGTCTGAGAGTGGCTGAGAAAGGAAGAACAGCCGCCCTGGGAGTCCAGGAAAGTGGATATTGCCTACTGGGTGCCCCTTGTCCATTTGTCCTGCCAAGATGAGGCCCCATCCGGCCTGCAGTTCTTTGGCGCCTTCTCCCAGGGGCTTTCTCAGGCCCCGGGAAAACAGAGTCATTTTCACTGAGGAAGCAAATCTAACCAGATGACCCAGGACTGTGGTGTGGGGCAAACAAAAGGACACTTGTCCAGAAAGTTCGTTCTCCAATCCCCTTGGTCAGTACACCTTTCTATTCTCAACTCTTGTCCCTGTCACACAGGAGGCAACTCATGAGAACAGATTGTACCATTCTCCTTGCAGACATGACCTTGTCTTCTTGGACATTCTAGTACCCATCCTCTCCTCAAGCCCATTTTCACCCTACAGTTTAAAGCACTCCCACCGCAGGTCCTCACCCTCTCCCACGCACTGGGGCTGGAGGCCCAAGCCCAAGCTGGCAGGCCCAGCACGGTGCAGCCACTGCAGACTCACGTCTCGTACAATTGTGCATCTGAAGGGGGTAAGTTTTCACTTGCTCGTAGTACGTTGTCAGTTTTTACCTGGAATCAGGAAACCCTAGTCATTTGCTTAAAGGGAAAAAGAGAACCTGAACACAACCCTTTATTTCCTTATCAGAGCCGCTCCTCCAGAGCGGCCACTGGAGAGATTTCTATAACTATACCCTGCCAATTAATTTCGTTTTAAATGGGTCACTAACAATCCCCAGTGGTGTTTTTTCTCATACCTTAATAGCAGCATTATGGCAAAGTATAATACTTTAAGGAATTGCTTTGTCTCTGTTCCCCCATAAGGACACAAGTTCCATATCTTCTCTTATTCACCTGAATCTTTTCCTACCTCTGTGCTATAAAATATGTCAGGGGATATACTTTAAAGTGCCCTCCTCTCCAACAAGTAACCCTGTAGGGAGGAAATCTTGCTCGGCCGAGCATTCATAGTTAAAGATTTGCAGATAATGGTTGGAATATTCTGAGAACAGTGAGTCAGTTGTGATAACCAGAAATGACTTGTTGAGCTCCTCTCCCCAGCAGCACTGGGAGAGGCCTGTGGCTTTGACACCTGACCCTCTCATAAAGAGGAAGCTCTCTGGGATTCTCTTGAAATCTCTCAGACACAGGAGGGAAAAAAAAAAGACTGATCCAACTTCGGATGTCCTTGGGTTTCACTTTACTGTTCAGTAACACACTGAGAACAAAACCTAAAAGAGAGAAGAGGAAACTTGATTCTGTTCATGCTTTGGACACACTAAAGCTGCACTAGGGAGCAGTAGGCAAATGGTGTCCATGGTAGGACATGGTGTCCATGTCCTAACTCTCAGGACCTGTGGGTGTGTTCCCTTATATGACAAAAGGGACTTGGCAGTTGCGATTAAGAGAAGGATCTACAGGGATCCCTGGGTGGCGCAGCGGTTTGGCGCCTGCCTTTGGCCCAGGGCGCGATCCTGGAGACCCGGGATCGAATCCCACGTCAGGCTCCCAGTGCATGGAGCCTGCTTCTCCCTCTGCCTATGTCTCTGCCTCTCTATCTCTCTCTCTCTCTGTGACTATCATAAATAAATAAAAATTAAAAAAAAAAAAAAGAGAAGGATCTACAGATGGGAAGAGTTTCCTGGGCTACCCAGGTGGGCCCAGTGTAATCACAAGAATCCTCATAAGTGAGAGAAGGAGGAGAGTGAGTGTCAGAGCAATAGGATGTGAGGCAGGTTGGACTGGACCTTCCTGCCTTTGGAAGTGGAAGGGCCATGAGCCAAGAATACAGGTGGCCTCTAGAAGCTGGAAAAGGCTTCCAGAAACAGATTCTCCCCAGGATCCTCCAGAAGGAATGCAGCCCTGCCAACACCTTGATTTTAGCCCAGTGAGACCCATTTTGGACTTCGGACCTCCAGAACTGAAGGTAATACATTTGTGGTGTCTTCAGTTTGCAGGAATTCGTTCCAGCAGCCATAGGACACCAATACAGAAAAGAAGTTGAAAACAAAATTCTCTAGAAATCAGTGAACTAGAGGTCCCAAGTAACCTTTCACACATGGGTAGCTTATATATCACCTTTGACCCTACAACGACCCCACTAGACACATATTGGAGCATGCCTCTCCCCTACTCCCACCTTAGGTCCCGGGACACAAAACAAAATCTTTGGCAGGGCTGATGGCTGCATGCTTTTCCCGTGCCTTCCTGCCCACCTTGGTTTATATAAACGACCCTTGCCATGTCCCTCTTTGATCCAGGCAAAAGTTCAGTGTGCCAGGTCTGTGCTACCTCAGGGCCTGGGCACACGTTGTTCCCTCTGCCTTGGTGTCTCCTCTTCCCTACATTGCCCCCTCCATTGCTCCCAGGCACCTCCTGCTCATCCTTCATTTCTCTTATCCGAGGTCATTTCCTCCAGAAAGCCTTCTGTGACCTACACTGCCAGCTTCGCTGGTAGCTCCCCACCCTCCCCCACATGTTCGATACCATCCTACACTTTCCTTCATACCATGTACCACGGACCTCTCAATGCCTAGCCCAAATTTGTAAGAAGTCAAGGCACTTTTGTGGCATAAGTGAACTTACTGAAATGAAGTGATATCCCTAAAGTCACACAGCTTGTAAGTGCTCGAGCTAGGAATAGAACACAGGTGTTCTGACTTCCACGTCTTTCCACAATTCCCCAAGGCCTCTCTTAGTAATTCCTGTTGGGGTGTCGGAAAAACAGAAGAAGAGGCGCTACCAAGACTGGGGCAGTGACTGCTGTAGAGCCAGACTGCAGGAAAGTCCTAGAGACAGATGAGCCATCAGAGGCAAGGTCTCTAGCTTTGGGCACAGGGTCTCTGGGTCCAGGAGGACAGGCAGGACTCTCCATAGAGCCTGACAAACCCTGACAGATTGCTCAGGAAATGGCAAGCACTCACCAGACCTGCAATCAAATTAATGCATGAGGACAAGCAGACTATCGAAAGTGAGTTATTTAGCAAATCGTGAGCCTCGTAGTAGGTACCTGCCAACGACTGAAATGGGTCCCCACAAAATGTATACACTGAAGCCCTAATCCTCAATATGCCTGTATTGGGAGGTGGGACTTTTAAGACATAATTAAAATTACATGAAGTCACAAGGGTGGGGTCCTAATCCAATAGGATGGGTGGCCTTATAAAAGGAAGAGAGAGACAGGAAATGCCATGTGAAAACACAAGGAAAAGGTGGCCACCTATAGGCAGAAAGAGAGCTCCCACCAGAACCCAACCACGCTGGCACCCTGATCTTAGACTTCCAACCTCCAAAACTGTGAGAAAATAAATTTCTGTTGTGTAAGCCACCCAATTTTTGGTCTCTTGTTATGGCAGCCCAAGCAGACTAAGGCCCAAATGCTTGTAGCAGTCATTTAAGTTGTTCAATGGTTCGAGGTAAGAATATAGCCGATTAATTCCTGATAAAAGGGTCATAATGGATGTCTGCCATTTTGCCAGCCCAACATCAATGCCAATATTCTTCAGTGACAACCCCTGATTTTCTTTTGGAAAACATGGGATCTCTTCCCATCCCACCCGAAACTCATCACTGTAGCAATCTGGGTCAAATTGTCCATCATGCCATAACTCCCCCTTGTCTAGAAGTAGTCACATGATCCAAACTAGCCAAAAATAGCAGGAATTTGAAAGTTAAGCACAGTGATACAAGAACAGAAAAATATTGAGGTAAATTTATTTTGATGATAGATAGTATCTGGTGGGGGGGTGGTGAGGAAATACTCTCTAGGTCCACTATCTAGATTCCTGGATCTACCCTAATTCTTGCCCTTTACCAAAAGTCTGGTTGGTTAGTTGTTTCTTCACTTCAGTGAGGTGTCCCATATCCTTCCAGTACATCCTTTTATAGTTTTAATCAGTCAGACTTAGTTTTGGTAGCTCACTCCCACTGTCACTTATCTGCTGGTTCACCTCCTGGGTGTAAGGCAACAGGTAGGCCCGCCACTGTTCCACCTCCCTAGGATCCTTCAGCTTCTCAAACCCCTGGGCCAGGTGCGTGGTTGGCACCATGACAAAAGGCCCTTGCTTCTGCAGGACCCCCACATCAACACGTGCCACAGCCTAACTTAGAGGTGTTATGGCTTGTACACTACTGTGTGGCACTTACTGCCTGAATCAGAGGTAAAAAGATATCTTCCAACACTTGGGTTTTCTACAGTCTCGGTTTTCTCACCACGACTCTGGAAGTAGTTAAATGGAAGAGCCAGGGACTAAATGTGAGTCCCCACATACTGTCCAGAGGCACTGTCACCACAAATGGATCAGGAAAGAGAAGCTTGTGTGAAGCCACTGGAGCCGTTGATCTGTGCTCTACTCTGAATATTATTGCCAGTGGGCAAATCAAGTGAAACATATAAAGAAAAGAATCCAAAGAACTATGCTGATCCTCAGGCCTATCAAATCTGTGCTGATTTTTTTTTAAGCCAATGAATTGTTTTGGTATAATTAAGGCAGCTAAAATGCTTATACTTTATTGAAAGCTATCTGCAATTTAGAAAGAACTTCATTTAGAAAGATTTTACTGATTAGTATACACATTAGAAAAATTGTACTATGTTCCTGGAAATATTTTCTGTTGATCCTTTTATCAACAGGAGAACCCTAATATTTAGGGCCATGTGGGTAATTGATCTGGAGTTGATGAGATTTCTATTCTGAAACATTTCCAGAACATTATGGAGCATAAAGAGAGTAATACATTTTTTGATATTAAAATGGCATGGATGCCACAGATCTGAAAAAGAGGAGAATTCACCTAGGAAATCAATTTCAATGAAATTCTAATCTTTCTTTGGCATGAAGTTTAGATTTGGGCTTACTATTTTCAGTCTATTTTAGCAGCTTTCCTGAAAATACACATCAAAGATCTGGAGCCAGACAATGAATCAGAAGAAGCTCTGAGGGCAAATAACCATGACTTTTGTGGTAACATTTGTGAATCGAGGAAACCCAGCTCCCTTTTTTCAGGCTTGATATATTTACACTTTTCTGTTTTGATGAAGAAGGATAGAGGATGAAGCGATACTTGATGTGTAATGATGAAGATTTGAGAACGATTTGTTTGCTCACTGAAATAGCCCTGACATTTTAAATTCTGTCTCTTTTTAAGAACACTTTAATTTGCAATTTTTTTTGTTGTGAAGCATATCATTTTTACAAAGAGGCTGTATAAAATGTATCTGTAGAGTTTAAAGAATCTCAATAACCTTGCATGGCATTGAGAAATAGAATATTACCAGTGCCCTTCTCTAACTTCCTGTTCTCTCTCCCACAGAAGTAGCTACCACCTGATGTTTTATATTGGTCATTCTCTTTTTTTTTTTATAGTTTTACATCATGTGTGTAGATCTCTAAAGAAGAAATTGTGCATATTCTTTGTGACTTGTGTATTTTGTTCAACAACTGTTTTTGAAATTACCTAAAACCAACGCGTGCAGTTTAGTACATTCATACTATATTATAATATAGTATTCCGCTTAAGGAACTATACCATGATTGGTTTGTTTATGGATTAGTTAATGAATTTTTGCTACTTAGAGTAAGGCTACTGTGAACACATTTTTTAGGGCACATATGTCAAACTATCTTTAATGGACATATCTGGAGTGAAGTTGCTGGATCCAGGTTGTGTACAAGTTCAAACAAATCTCCTAGGAAGTGCAAATATTTCTTAATGTGGTCGTGCCAGTGATCGCACATGCAGATGCAGAGTTTCCACTGCTCTATCCTCTTGGGTTAAGGAGAGACAACATGACCTGATGGTCCTGATGCCTCTCTCTTGCCAGAAAAATGGTAAGAAGATAGGGGGCCCATACAACATGATAACTCTTTCGCCTTGAGATTTTTCCATGCGGTCCTAGAGACTGTAATTTTCTCCCCTTTCAGGAGTGGTGGACTTCTAAGTTTTTGCATTCTGTTAGATGTGCCATTATTCCTGTGGTAGCTAGCGTCCAAGATGGTTCTCAACGGAATCTTGCCTCTTGCAATTCCTTTCCTTCCATACTGTGCTCCCACAATAAATACAGCTGATCTACCTAAACCATGAGGTAAAGTAGAAATGATAGACTAGGATTTCTGACGTGGGATCATAAAGGACATCACAGCTTTGCCAGACTTGCTTTTGGATCCCTTGCTTGGAAGGAAGCCGGCTGCCGTGTTACAAGGATACTCAAGCGGGTTCTCCACAAGGCTCACTCGCATGGCTAGCACGCTGATGTTGGAAACTGCCATCTTGGAAGTGGACCTTTAGAAGACTACAACCCCACTCACTTCAGACTGCAGTCTTCTTGACTGTGGCACCCTGAGCAACAATCACCCAGCTAAGCCGCTCTCAAATGCCAGACCTACAAAAACTGTGTGAAGTGTTAAGTGTTTATGTTGCTTTAAACTACTAAGTTTTGAAGCAAAAGAGAACTGATAATTTATACTGCTCGTTTTGAGTTTAGTTTGCATTTCCCTGATTACTTACAAAGTTGACATCCTTTCCTCTGGTTATAGACTGTGTTCCTTCCTTGTAAATATCTGGCTCATCTGTTTTCTCCATTTTTATATTGGTTTCTGTGTCTTCTCCATATTGATTCTTCTAAGTTTTTACATTCTAAATATTAGTCTTTTGTTGATAATATGAGCTGCAAACAATTTCTCCCAACTTGGGGGTTGCTTTTTTTACTCTCATTACTGTGTCTTTCATCACCAGAATGTTTGATTTTTAAGTAGGTGAGTGTGCTAATCTTTTCCTGTATGATTTGCACGTTTGTCGTGTTCTTTAAGAAACCCTTCCTTATTCAAGAATTTGAAGATATCCTCTATATGCTATTCTAAAATTGTATGGTTGTTACCTTTGACTTGAAATATTGTTAGCCAGGGATCCCTGGGTGGCTCAGCGGTTTAGCGCCTGCCTTTGGCCCAGGGCATGATCCTGGGGTCCTGGGATCGAGTCCCACATCAGGCTCCCTGCATGGAGCCTGCTTTTCCCTCTGCCTCTCTCTCTCTCTCTCTCTCTGTCTTTCATGAATAAATGAATAAAATATTTTTTTGAAAGAGAAATGTTGTTAACCTTTCACATTAAGTTTTTAAACACCTAGATTGATTTTTGTTTATGATAGAAGATAAAGATCTGTTCTCAGGATTTTAAAAAGTATATGGAAACCAGATTGCCCTTAAACTGTTTATGAAATTATCTGCTCTTTCCCAATGATCTACACAAATCAGATTTCTATATATGTACAGATTGCTCTCTGGACTCTCTATTTCCTCTTCTGTTTCATTTGTCTATCTCATCCTGTATCAACATCGTAGTCATATAGTCTGTTAAGTCATATCCAGTAATGCAAGTTTTCCCACATTTCTTTTTCCTCCCTGGTATATGCTTCCATAAAAATTTTCAAATCAGCTTCTTGAATTCCACAAAAACCACTCTGGTATTTTTGTTTTATTGGAATTTCATCAAATCTATAAATCAATTTAGAGAGAACTAATATATTTATTTCAGAGTCTTCCATTCATAAGTACTATATATCTTTCCATTTATTTAGACATTTTCTAACATCTCTTGATAAAGTTTTATCATCTCCACAAAGGTATTACATACTTTTTGTTAGATTTATTTCCAGTTATATTTTTATGGCATTGTTCACAGTATTTTTAAATAAGGTTTTCTAAATTATTGCTTGAATATAGACATGCCATTGGCACACGTAGATACACTTACCTATATATATTGACTCTGCATCCAACGACTCTGACAAACTCTTTTTTATTATAATTATTTGTAGATTGTCCATGAAGAAAATAAATGTCCATATCATATTCATTTTGTTTCCCTTTTAATCCTTAAAGCTTTGCTTTTTCATGCCTTCCCACATAATGCTGAATAGAAATAGTGATAATGGGCCTCCTTGTCTTTGTTTCTAATCTTAAAGGGAACATTTAACATTAAATATGACCTCTGCTTTAGGCTTTTTGTACATGCCTATAAAGGATACTTGTGATATGCTTCTGAGGCCCCCCTTCCAAGCTGAAGTAATTCTCCCAGCAGCTAGGAGTCCTAGCTCAGACAGAGAGCCCTCAGCTGTCTGCCTTCTTCCACTGAAAAGAGTCCCTTTGCATATGTCACACCTACTTTCTGGGCAGCCCACCTCAGGCTGACACGAGATAAGGCCCCATCTACTCATTCCGGGTCAGGACAATTCCAAACGACCTCATTTCAGAGTGCTCTTTAGGGTTGGCAGAGGCTTTCAACTGCAACCCAACTTATCCTCCTGTGTATTTCTACTTCCTTCCTTTTCCTTCCAGAGGTACTGACGTCGAGAACAATCCCTAATAAACCTCCTGCATGTTAATCTCCATCTTAGACTCTTCTTACGGAGGAATCCAAGCTGTGACAATAGCTGTTATCAGGTCACCAAGAATTTTTCTAATCTGAATAAATGTTGAGTTTCTCCAGTGTTGTTTTCTTTTAATTGCGTGTGTTGAAATACTCACATGATTTTTCTCTTTTAATTTGTTTGTGAGGTAGTGAACAAATTAAAAGTGAACCAGGGGTGTGCCTGGGTGGCTCAGTCAGTTAAATGTCTGCCTTGGGCTCACAGAGGGAGACTGTTTCTCCCTCTCCCTGCCCCTTGCTTTTTCTCTCTCTCTCCCTCTCTCAAATAAATAAAATCTTTAATTAATTAACTAAATGTGAACCAATATTACACTCATGGGACAAATGTAATAGATCATAATTTTTTTTCATTATGAATGTTCAGATTCAGTTTCCTAATATGAATTTTGTTAAGGAGTTGGACCTATGGTCATGCTTGAGAGTGATTTTCTTTGGTTGGTTGGTTGGTTGGTTGGTTGGTTGGTTTTGGTTGCAATGTCCTTGTCTAGGTCTGGCATCAAGGTAATGTTAACTGCGTAAAATAAGTTGGGGAGTACTCTGTCAGTTTGTATTCTCTGAAAGTGTTTGTGTAAGATTAGAACAATCTGAAGATCAAAATTTCTTTGTGCGAAGATTTTTAACTAATATTATTTCTTTAATAGTTATAGGACTGTTCAGGTTCTATTTATTCTTGGGAAATATTTAGCAAGTTGTACTTTTTTCTTTTTAAAGATTTTATTTATTTGAGAGAGAGAGAGCATGAGCTGGAGGAGGGGCAGGGGAGAGGGCCAAGCAGACTCTCCACTGAGTAGGGGATCCTGATGCAGGGCTCAATCCCAGGCCCCTGAGATCATGATCAGAGCCGAAGTCAGATGCTTAACCAATTGAGCTGGCCAGGTTGTGCTTCAAAAAAATGTGTATACTCCAAATTGAGGGATTAGGTTTCTTGATTTTGCTCTTTAAATCTTATATATCCAGACAGATATTTTGTCATATGCTATGAAAGATATTTAATATCTCCCACTATGCTTATGGGCTTATCTTTGTAGTTCTGCCCATTTCTGCTTTCTATAATTTGAGATTTCATTAAATATGTAGAAGTTTTTATTTCTTATATCCTCGTTATGAATTTAGCTTTGTCATGATGGGACTTCATATTTGACTTACATCGTATTTTGTCTAATATTAATTTAGGTATACCAGTTTTCATTTAGATGTTTCCTGAATGTCTTTTCAATCCTTTGACTTTCAATATTTTTTGTGTTTTTATGCTTATGTATATCTCTTACAAAGAGCATAATGCAGAATTTTATTTAGTTTGACAAAATTTGCCTTTACCTAGAGAATTATTACAATATATATTTGGATTTATCTCTAGATCTGTATTGTGATTTTTATTTGTCTTACTTTCTCTTTTACTTTTAGCTTTTTTTGCCTTCTTTTATTTATTTTTCCATTGAAGTATAGTTGACACACTCTTACTTTAGTTGCAGGTGTACAACTGTGACTTGACAAGTTTATATGTTATGCTATACTTACCACAAGTGTAGCTACCATCTGTCCTCATTAAACACTATTATAATACCATTGACTATATTCCCTATGCTGTACCTCTCAATTCTGTGACTTACTTATTCTATAAATGGAAGCCTGTACCTCTCACTACCCTTTTTTTCATTTTGCCCATCCCCCTAACTCCCTCACCTCTGGGAATCATCTATTTGTTCTCTGTAATTATGGGTATGTTTCTGCTTTTGTTTGTTCATTCATTCGTTTTATTTTTTAGATTCCACAGCAAGTGAAACTATATGGCATTTGTTTTCTCTGTCTTATTTCACTTAGTTTAGCATAATACCTTCTAGATCTATCCATGTTGTCACAAATGGAAAGATCTCATCCTTTTATGGCTTCATAACATTCCTGTGTGTGCGCGCGCATGTGTTTGCACGCACACATGTGAGTCCATCTGTCTCTGTGTATATATACACATAACGACATCATCTTTATCCATTCATCTATTGATGGACATTGGGTTGCTTCCATATTTTGGGCTATTGCAAATAATACTGCAATAAACATAGGAATGCATGTATCTTTTCAAATTAGTGTTTTCATTTTCTTTGGGTAAAGACCCAGTAATGGAGTTAATAGATCGTGTGTTATTTCTGTTTTTAATTTTTTGAGGAACTTCCATACCATTTTCTAAAGTGGCTGCACCAATTTGCATTCCCAACAGTGTATGAAGGTTCATTTTTCTCCACATCCTCACAAACACTTATTATTTCTTGTCTGTTTGACTCTAGCCATTCTGACAGGTGTAAAGTGATATCTCATTGTGGTTTTGATTTGCATTTCCCTGATGATTAGTGATGTTGAGCATCTTTTCATACATCTGTTGGACAGTTGCATGTCTTCTTTAGAAAAATGTCTATTCAGGTCCTTTGCCCATTTTTAATTGGATTATTTGGTTTTTTGGACCTTAGTTGTATAAGTTCTTTATATATTTTAGATATTAACCCCTTACTAGATATATCATTTTCCAATATCCTCTCCCATTCAATAGGTTGCCTTTTCATTCTGTTGATGATTTCCTTTGTTGTGCAAGAGCTTTTTATTTTGATGTAGTCACAATATTTTATTCTTGCTTTTATTTTCCTTGCCTGAGGAAACATATCTGGAAATTTTTCCTAAGGCTGATGTCAAAGAAATTACTGCCTAGTGTTTTCTTCTAGGATATTTATGGTTTCAGGTCTCACATTTAAGTAATTAATTCATTTTGAGTTCGTTTATAAAGTATGGTGTAAGAAAGTGGTCCAGTTTCATTTTTTTGTGTGTGTAAGTAGCTGTCCAGTTTTCCCAGCACCATTTATTGAAGAGACCATCATTTCCCCCATTTTATGTATCCTTGCCTCAATTGTTGTAGATGAATTGATCATATAAGCATAGGTTTATTTCTGGGCTCTCTATTCTATCCCATTGATCTATGTATCCATTTTGTGCTAGTACCATACAGTTTTGATTACCACAGCTTTGTAGTGTATCATGAAATCAGCTTTGCTTCTCTTTCTCAAGATTGCTTTGGCTATTTGGGGTCTTTTGTGTTTCTGTACAGATTCTAGTTCTGTGAAAAATGTTGGTATTTTGACCAGAATTGCATTGAATCTGTAGACTGCTTTAGGCAGTATGGACATTTTAACAATATTGGTTCTTCCAGTTCATAAGCACAGAATTTCCTTCCATTTGTCTGTGTCATCTTTAATTTATTTTACCAGTGTTTTATTGTTTCCAAAGTCTTCCACCTTCTTGGTTAAATTTATTCCTAGGTATGTTATTCTTTTGGATGCAATTATAAATTGAATTGTTTTCTTAATTTCTGTTTCTGCTACTTTATTATTAACATATAGAAAAGCAACCAATTTCTGTGTATTAATTTTGTATCCTGAAACTGTACTGAATTCATTTATTTTTTTTCTAACATTTTTGGTAGTCTTTAGGGTTTTCTATATATATTATTATGTTATCTGCAAATACTGACAGTTTAACATCTTTTCTTGCTGCCTTTTAGATTGACTATGACTTGTTTTTCCCATTCCATTTTTCCTCCTCAATTTATTTGGAAGTTATACTATTTCTAGCTTTTTAATAGCAACACAAGCTATATTAATATACATATTTAAAACTACAGTTAATATCTTACCTACCATAATTCCTGCTTTCAGTTCTGTTTGGAAGGGATTTGGTTTCCTTACTTTCATGTCTGCTTTCCAGTGCATAAGGAAAAAAATGAAAGAAGGCTTTAAAAAAGTTATTTACCTAAGATTTTAGTATTCCAAATTGGAATCTCATTCTGGATACTATTAGCACTACCAGAAGTGAAAATATAAATTATCTCTTTAGCATTTTGTAATCAAGATATTTCAGAATAAATTAGGAAAACAATCCAGAATAAATTAAAACCACATGAAAAAGCCGTACAGAAACTGAGCTATTGAATGCAGTTGGCAGCAGCCAGTTAGTAGAGTTTTCTTACGTGCCAAACACTTTGCCAGGCTTTCTCTTCTGAATACATCTTTCCTCTTGAGAGTTTACTAGTTCTCAAACTTCTGATGAGATTATCACTCATTGGTTACACAAAAATATCCACAACTGAGGATAAACAAGCACAATCAAACAAGATTTACTATGACTCAGTTTTCAACTCACTGAGAAGACTCAGATCGGTAATATTTATGAACAAAGCCTGTCTTAATTGCCTGGTTTGGCTCTTTGTTCTCTAATATTTTCAACTCTAAGGGTTGATTAAGATGAAGGAAGCATAATGTGAACATCTGGGTCCCAGTTCTACCCATCCTCTAAGCTCCTTTCTACCAAGGGGAAAGTTCATTAAACTCTAATGTTTCTGAAAGGTACAATTTAAAGCCACAGTAGTAAATTGATTTCACCTCAAGTGCCAACTGCCAACTTCCAACGATTGGTAGGAACTGTTTGGATCACTGTGCTGTAAAGAATTAGAGGGCTCTATCCCACCCTAAGCAAAAGCAAGCTGTAATCCATCAGAGATATCTCTGACCAGTGAGACAGACAGGGTAAAAAAGTGGGGAGTGGTTAACAGGAAAAAATAAGAAATTGAGTAAATAAGAAATTTGCAAGTGAACAAGAAGCACATTTATAGTTGGAATTACCTTTCTCTTCAAAAATGTAGGTTTGGAGTGTACATGAGTTATTCAAACTGGGATGTGGGCAGCTGTTGTAGCACCAGCTGACAATTTTAATGGTCTCCTGGGGTTGGAGCTGTATCAGAACCTCAAACAAGAACTCTTGTCCTCTAGCCAAGCCAGCCTAGTAGGAGTTACCAGGGTTTGCTGCCAACTAACTTACTGCAAATTGTATTGCATCTGCAACCATAGACTGATAGGAGGAAAAATATCTAGTAAATAGGAGCAGGCAGAGAACTAAAATTGATTCTGTAGTTATTAGGGACTGGCTAATGGTGTAAATTTATTCTTTATTATGGGGAAAAATGTTAATGTTATATATTCTGACACTTAGTATCATGAAAATCTACAAGGAACTTAGCATTTTTTTCAAAACAAAAAAAGACTATTTTAATGGGAAAAAACTTTAAAATTTCATTCTCACAATGGGACGTGATTATGTAGGAAAGGATATATAATCAAGTTAGCTAGAAATGGAATTTTATTCATCTTATTCATTATGCTTTACTTGGAAGAGTTAGGTGTAAATTACCATATTGTTCTCCTTCGCATAATTTCCATTCCAAATGCTAGTTTGAGAATACATTAATAAGAATAGATTTACCTCTACAACTCCCCCCCCCCCACATACCCTATCTCCCAGTACTCTGTTTTTCTGTATTGAAATATATAACATAAAACATCATACAGGACTGTATGTTATGACTGAGTAGATTAGGTTATAGACGTATGTAAGGGCCCTTCATACACAGTAAACAAACCTTTGAAGAAAGAATAATTTAAAAAAAAAAACTCTCAAATTGCCGCCAATCTGCCTTGATTCCTCAGGTAAACACTTAAACTGAGAAATCTTGTTTTCATACTTATCAGGATCTGTTGGACTTTTTGGGCCTGGCAACTTTGTTTTTTTTTTTTTTTTTTTTAATTGACCCAGAAACAAATTTTAGGAGAAATATTTCAAGTGTGTTATCAGAATCTTTGTCTTCAGATGGATCAATAAATGAGGCAGTCCCTTTTCCCTTTGGTATAGAAATATTGGCATCTGTAAATAACAACACTGATCATGAGATTGTAGCAAATACCAGGTTAGGGTGGACCTAGGCAGAGGGCAGAGGACCTAGCTTGATATTCAAGCTAGGTTTCAGAGACCCTTTATAAAGACCAGCTCTTATCACAAGGAATCTGGCTGTTTGATGTTGATTTAAACAAATTTGTAAATTTCCACAGCATCCACAGGAGCCAGCAGTCCAATGTTTCTTAAACTAGATTGCTAATTTTCTTCATTTGGGTTTTGCAACACATTTTCAAAAAGATTACCTTCATTTTACTTAAATTGTTTTTCAGGGGGAAAAAACATTAAATCCTCTCCTATGATGATCCATGTGCCCTCTTTTCTTCCTGTAAATTTTTAAGCAGCTTGTGTCTTTGGACCAGTTTGCCAGAATGTATTTGAAACTATGGGAACATCTGTGTCTGATGGCAATCAGATCTTGGGCATTTATTTCTATTCCCTGGATAAAATCCACAGGAATCTGGTGGTCTTTCATAAAATGCTTATTTCAGGAATAATGTTTCTTGATTTGGGGGTTCCCTAAAAAATCTTATTTCTGGAACTGGAAGCCTTGCTGTAATGGTGGTTTTCAGATTTTCCCCTGGCTCTAAGTAAATCACATGAATTCTATTTAACAATTGCAATTATTTGGAAAAATATGACTCATATTCTAAATATTGACAATCTCCAAGTGTTTAACCTCTTTTTTTACTCCTTGTAAGCCTCTATTTTTATGTCTTTCTATATATGCTACATAATGTTCAGTGCATTTCTCACCCCATTCTTGGGTTTAAATTGATGTAGGTAACTATGTACATACATATTTATATAAAACATATACCTATATACATAGGTAAACTACATATAATATATGTAATATAGGTAACTATACGTATATAATTTTTTACAAAGGCAGAGGTTCCACCAACCCTTTGAGTAGAGATTCCCGGACCTCACCCCCAAAGCTTCTGAATTCACAATCTAGAGCAGGACCTAGAAACCTACATATTTTTAAAACTCCTTCTCTACTCAATTTTGTTGTGAGCCTAAAAGTGATCTTAAAAAAAAAATAAAGCCTTTTTTTTTAACGCAGATAAGTTAAAATGAAAAAAAAAAAAAAAACACTCCCTAGTGATTCTGACAGTAAGTCCAATTTAAGAACCCCTGGAAATGTCTCTAATACTGACATTAAGAACCTTAAAGTCTTGGCTCCAAAGTCTAAATCCCTCTGGTTCCCTCTAGTGGACTAAGATAAAAATGCACGTTCTACAGATCATCTAAGCAAACATTAAGAAATTAGATTAAAATGCACATAAAGAGAAATTTTGAAATCTATTCAGAAAAAGGTAATATGTAGCCAATGAAATGGGTCTGGGCCCTAACAGGGTTGAAAAGCCCCACCATATCTCCTTCGAGGATGGTTTAGCTGGGGGCGAGCCCAGGCTGGCACGGGTAGGTAAGCCACAGGAGGAGCTTTCTCATCACCATCCCCTGCAAATTGCAGTCAGGTGTCTGCCCAGGCACATAGCTGCGCTGCTGATTAGAATTTCTGATTATAGAGCAAAATGAAGCTTTAGGATTCCATACATTTTATGTTTAATTTATGTCATTCACTGTACTCAGTGCATCTCCTTTCATTGAAAGAGGAGAAATTAAAGGGAAATTGAATCTCGTTGCATATTCTGTGTGCTTTACCATGTGACACACTGGACAAATTCCAGAGATACCAGGCTGTGGAGCTGAATTTATGTGCATAGCTACCTCTGGCTCTTAACTTTGCAATATTCCTCGGCAAAAGCACTACAAAAGTTCTACTTTCGGGGTAGCTCTTTTTTTTTTTAAATAAATTTATTTTTTATTGGTGTTCAATTTGTCAACATATAGAATAACACCCATTGCTCATCCCATCAAGTGCCCCCCTCAGTGCCCATCACCCAGTCACCACCACCCCCCGCCCACCTCCCCTTCCACCACCCCTAGTTCGTTTCCCAGAGTTAGGAGTCTCTCATGTTCTGTCTCCTTTTCTGATATTTCTCAGGGTAGCCCTTCATCCAAATGTGTGCTGTGTCCCAGGGTTTCTGCTAATTCCTCTATTACTGCAGCCAGCAACTCAGGCCAGCCTGGGGAGAAACTGGGGTCCACCCAGCATCTCTGAGTGGATTTTATGGGTTCAGGAGGGTTAGCCCTAGAATTAGTGTTAGAGATTTTTCCATTCAACCCCCTCGTTGAACAGGTAAGGAAACAAGGCACTGGAATCCAGATCTATCCTGCTCAAATACTTATTCCAGTAGAATATTCCAAACCAATGGAATAAATGATCCAAAAGGGTACAGAGGATCTGCTGGTCTTATTGTAACTAAACATCTTGTGAATGGAGAAGACAACTTGAGTAGTAGAAAGGAGCACTTGTGAATTAAAATACATGCAGCCACATTTAATCCTATAGCTCCTACTCTCTGGGGATACACAGATTACTCCTCGAATCCAATCAACTACTCCCTGCACCTCTTTCATATCTCCCTTTTTCTCTCTAAGCCCACTGACCCCACCCTGGTCCTGCCCGTTTGTTCTGGTATTCCTGATGCTACAGCCACCCTTTATATTTTTCAAACTGTAGCCAGGGTGATATTTGTAAAGCACCAACCTCTTTAAGTTACTCTTACTTAAAACCCTTAGAAGTTTTCCCACTGTGCTTAGGATAAGATCCAAACTCCTTAATATGATTTATAAGGCTAGTTGTGACCTGTACCAACTCAGGGCATAGTAGACAAATCATAATATCTTAAATGTGCCTGACTCAATTAAGCTTCTATCCCTTCATAAGTGCTTTTCCCTTACCTGAAGCTCTCTACCTTCCTCACTTCGCTGCATTTCCAACCTCTTCTCTTAGATAATGGCTATTCCTAAAGCATCCTCAAAGAGGATCCTTGCTTTCAGTCCCCTGGGGGGCCCACTTGGGAACATTCACCATCTTGTACTCACTTGCCTCTGTGTCCCTGGCTAGACGGTAGGGAAGCAGAGAGCCTATGTGTTTGATTCCAACTTCCCCAGGGCCTAGCATGTGTTTAGCACAAAGTGGGCGGTCTTGAATGAATATCTGTGGAATGAACCAATGAGTAAGTGAACAAGCTAAGGAACAGTTCCATACTGCTCATCCCCATTCCTTGTCAGGCTTTCTCTTTCCATCTCCCAGCACCATTACATCTTGGGAAAGAAGGGGAAAGGCTTGATTTTCAAAAGCACTGCAGGTGAATTCAGGGCAGTTGTCTTACTCCTGCTTTCCTACCTGGTTGGGAATTCCTGATGTATTCAATTCCCTCAATTCCAGACCCAGAGATATTAAAAGATCTGACTAAGATCACATGGCTACTTCACAGCACAGATGGGTCTCCAATTGCTGGGCTAGGTCTTTTTCTGTGAGATTCAATAGCATCACCAGACACTCAGAATATGCCCTTTCCTAGCCTGCATGTGTTATTTATTTCTGAGGAGTGGAGACTAGTCTTAGCTACCTGTTTCCCTTGTCAGACCCCAGATCTGTCCTTTCACTGTTATCCCATGGTAGGCAGAGTTCCAAGAGTCCCCACCACCACCAGTGTGCATACATTTTTCCCAGTTAGTAAATTAATTTTATAGGTCCCAAATCAGTTGACTTTCAGATAGGGAAATTAATTATCCTTGGTAAGCCTGCCCTAATCAGATGAGCCGTTGAAGAGACTGGGATCTCCTTAGAAAGAAATTCAAAGCATGAGGGAGACTCGAGGCAATGGTGATTCTCCATTGCTGATTTTGACAATAGTTTTAGGCTTCCAAGGACAGCATATTGTGGAAAGGTAAATATATGGGGGAGGATTAATGGAGTAAGGTTTGTTTGCGGATTCTTCTGGCCCCTTCTTGAGGCTGATAAGAGTCAGTGAAAGGAAAATTTCTATTTTGTCTGTAGGCAGAGAAAAGGGAGCTTTTCCTGTTTGCTGCTTCTTAATTGCTGTCCATTCAAAATAATTTTCATATTTTGGGGTGACATATTCTGATTGCTTTCAATAGTACGTTAAATATCTCTATCACTTTTTCCTTTCTTTCAGCAAAAATATACTTATCATTTACCACGTTCTGTCCATTGCACTAAGTGCTAAGAGGTATAGAAAAGGTAGGAATGAAAAAGCAGAGTCCTTGCCTTGGGCTGCTGGGGGAGGTAGTCAGACACACAAATATGTGCCCCCACCCCCACGTACTTGTCTATAACAGAGGGGTACGCACAGTGTGGAAAGCTCTTCACAAGAGTGAGATTCTCTTACACCTGGGGACCAGGGTGGGGAATGCCCAGGGGCAATGTTTGGTGGATTCTTTACAAAGGCACAAAGGTTTTGAAACTGGAAACTTTATAAAAGCTCAAAAAGAAGCACTGGTCCCCACATTATAGTGTAAATTACACGAAGTATACTAATCTATTCCTTTCTACAATAAAATGCAGCTATCTAAAGCATCACTAGAGTGAGACTCTTAGATGAAAGTCTCTGGCTCCCCATGAGGACACTGGTAGTCAAAATAGTTCTCAGGCCCAGGATCACTGACTCACCTCCTCCTTTGGTGTGCAAACTATCTGTTCTCCACTGATCTACTTCTTTATCCTACGCTGATCCATACCTTGTAACATTTGACTGTCACATCTTTGTTTCAAATCTGACGTATTAAAATTTTTTTCTCTACCCTTAAAGTACACTGATTTTTTTTTCAACTCTATTTCTAATGCCCTATTTCTGTTATTATTTGTTACGCCACAAATCTGTGACATTTGGAATCTCCAGGAAGTGGGACATTCTTTCAAAATAAAAATGCTCTATCAATGACTGCAACTAAATGTGTCTACAATATACCTATGAGCAGTATCCTTAAAAATGCCATCCATACAAAAATAAATATTGTACGATTCCACTTATATTAAACAACCAGAGAATCAAATTCATAGAGACAGAAAGTGGAATGGTGGTTGCCAGAAACTAGGGGGTGGGGAGAATGGGGAGATGTTTAATGGGTATAGAGTTTTAGTTTTGCAAGATGAAACGAGTTCTGGAGATTGGTTGTGTAATAATGTGAATATACGGGGATCCCTGGGTGGCGCAGCGGTTTGGCGCCTGCCTTTGGCCCAGGGCGTGATCCTGGAGACCCGGGATCGAGTCCCACGTCGGGCTCCCAGTGCATGGAGCCTGCTTCTCCCTCTGCCTGTGTCTCTGCCTCTCTCTCTCTCTCTCTCTCTCTCTCTGTGACTATCATAAAAAAAAAAAAATGTGAATATACTTAACAATACTGAACCATACACTTAAAAATAGTTAAGATGATAAATTTTATAGGATATATATTGTGGGGGTTCAGAATATGTCACCCCCAAAATATCCCACTTTGACATATTGACTATTTTGAGTTAAGGGTACTTAAGAAAGAACCAGTACAAGAAAGATACTCTGAGTCATCTTTATCTCCCTGAAAGCAGAAGATCAATCTCCCATGTGAAGGTGCCTTCCCTATACCAGGAGGGCAGAAGGCATCCTTATCACCAGAGACAGGGAATTTAGGATTGAGAAGGCTGTATAAACAAACCTTGTTGCTTCTTCACCAACTTACTGCCTCAAAGCCAAATGCCTTTGTCTTGTCAATTCTTCGCAAGTTATTCTTGGTCTGAAAAGGCTAAAATCTTCCTGTTTTGGTTACCTCTTTGAACCTCATTTTTTATGGGGCTCCTCTATGTACAAGATTAAAGCTGTTTTTTTCCCCTTTTTAGCTATCTTATATCAACTAAATTATCAGACCAGCCAAAGAATCTAGAAAAGAAGAAGGTATTTTTTTCCCACCTTACAGCATTTCACTACAGTTTTTTAAAATGCCACCATGACTGAAAAGGAGGGATTTCAAACATCTAACTTCTGGGTTGAGAGTTGTCTGGGAGAACCCTCTCCACCTGCTACCTGTTATCCCTTTCTGCCACAGGAGACTAACCTTAGATATTCTTGTTGGTTTCCTGCCAAAAGAGAGCCCAACAAGAGATCAGAGGTGGGAAGAAAATGACAGAGGCTTTTACCCCCTTGGCTCCCTTCCGGGGAGGCCACCCTGGGCTGACCAAGTCCCTGAACAGAAGGTGACCTACTCATTACCACTCTCAGGTAACCTTCAGCTTCTGGTAACCTCTCTCTTATTGTAGCCCTTCAGGGGTGGTGACAACCCACCAGATTCCTGTGCTACTGTAAAAATGTCCCTACCCCACCCCGATTTTTATATTTATCTCTTTCTAGATGGACCCCTCTCAGATTATCCTAACTTGAATGTGTCATCTGTTTTTTGTTGGGATCCTGACCGATGCATCCACTATTCAGAAGCTCTTCTTTCAAGGTAATATCTTAACTTCTACTGTCAAACTTCCCCCAGCTTCATGTGCTCCTGGGAAAATCTCCCACTTGCTGGTTTGCTAGTTCCTCCTAACAGCTTCCCTGAGGTGCACACTGTGTGCAAAACTCCAAAAACTTTTCCTCACAGAATGTTGTCCTATGGAACACTGTGGAATTAGACCAACTCTTTTGGGAATTCAAAGTAGTGTTCCAGTTGTGGGTGCAAATTTGTGGATGTATAATTTATGTCAAAATATGCGGACTCTCCAACATTGTTAGCAAATTGGTGTGGCTATCTAATTTATAACTAACGCATCAATGACTATAAGGAAAAAAACCTGAAGTAAAAAGCAATAATATTTCATATTAGACTTGCTTAAAGATGGCCACAATAGTCATTGTTAACCACACATTGATTGATTGATTGATTGATTGATTGATTGATTAACAAAGCCAGCTGAGACCAGACTTATATATAAATTTTCTGAAAGCTTATCCTAATAAAACTATTAATAAATGCTATGGCCTGGAAATGAATCAAAATTATCAAGTCATAACAATGTTATTGTTATAAAAAATAACTTATCAATAATACCTTTCAAAGCACTTGTGAAGCATTAGTAAAATAAGCTTAATTGCAATTAATATTTTCTGAGACTAACTGAACAAGAGTTCTAAGAGTTCTCTATGGATCCCAGAAATTTTTATGAATAATTAGGTATACACATATGCATTTTCCTGGGCCAAAGGGCTCACCACTTCCATCACACACATAACCCCAAGAAAGCTAAACACAACTGCTATATGGTAAAGGTTCTGAGGTTGTATCTATTTGGAACATACAAGTTAGTAATTGTTATCAAAAGTACTTTAAAGATGTAAAATAAAACAAACCACAGGGCAGGGTTTATTTGATCTTCTAATTAGTTTGTTCATGACTTCACATCTTCTCAAGTATTCTTAGATTTGGCAGGTGGGAAAAAAGAAAACCCTCTCTTGCCAGAGTGTAATTTACTTTCTGTATCCATTATCATGTAGATGAAGCCCTCATAAGCAATGATTTCAGCAGGACTCATTTTAATAGCATATAAAACCATCATCTTTTTAATAGAGTATAAGAAGTCTTTTACAGCCCCAGGTAAAATTTTTATAAATAGATGTCAGTTTTTAAAATTGTAATTATAATTGCTGGCATAAAGTTAAAGCCAATGGACTAGTAATAATCATCATTGCCCTGATTTAAAAATTTAAGAGATGCTAGCATAAGTTTCAACATAATTTATTCTTTAAAATTATATAAAATATTGCCAGTCAATAAGTCATTACACTGGTCGGATGAACTTTGATGCTATAAAGCTCTTTGCTTTGTTAATATATATAAGAAGTCTTTAATGCAGTGGCTAAGAACTAGAGTAATAGTAACTTTGACAGAATTTAAGTTATTTATAGGCCAGGTAGTTAAACTGAATGAAATGAAAAGATAAAAATCCTTTGAATTAAAAAATTTCTTTGGCTATAGCCTCTAACTCCATAAACTCTGATTAGCTAAGACTATGAATAGCCAAGAACATTTTAAATTTTATAAAAGAAATAAAATGAGAATTTTCAAGGCCAATTTTACTTATAATCAGTAACATAGGGTTCCATAAATAGTAATTGATAGTGAATATGATTTTGGAGTGTGCTTTGTAAATGTTTGTGTCTGAGGATTTATTTAAACCTGCCTGTTACAACTGTAATATAATCCCACAGTCAGCAAAGGAGTAACTTAGATGGAATTAAAAATACAGGTGTCCCGGCGTTTCATTACAGATGCAATGAAACGCCGGGACACCTGCACCCCAATGTTTATAGTAGCAATGTCCACAATAGCTAAACTGTGGAAGGAGCCTCGGTGTCCATCGAAAGATGAATGGATAAAGAAGATGTGGTTTATGTATACAATGGAATATTACTCAGCCATTAGAAATGACAAATACCCACCATTTGCTTCGACGTAGATGGAACTGGAGGGTATTATGCTGAGTGAAGTGAGTCAATCGGAGAAGGACAAACATTGTATGTTCTCATTCATTTGGGGAATATAAAAATTAGTGAAAGGGAATAAAGGGAAAGGATAGAAAATGAGTGAAAATATCAGTGAGGGTGACAAAACATGAGAGGCACCTAACTCTGGGAAAAGAACAAGGGGTAGTAGAAAGGGAGGTGGGCGGGGGGTTGGGGTGACTGGGTGATGCGCACTGAGGGGGGCACTTGGCGGAATGAGCACTGGGTGTTGTGCTATATGTTGGCAAATTGAATTCCAACAAAAAAAAATTTTTTAATGGGTTAAAGACTTGAACATAAGACCTGAAACCAGAAAACCCTTAGAAGAAAACATAGGGGATAAGCTCCTTGATAATGGTCTTGGCAAAGACTTTGTGTGTCTGTGTGGGCTTGACACCAGTAATGAATGCAACAAATTCAAAAATAAACAAGTGGCACTACATCAAACTAAAAAGCTGCTGCACAGTAAAGAAAACAACAAAATGAAAAGGCAGCTTGCCAGATGGGAGAAAACATTTGCAAAGCACATATCTGATAAGGGGTTAATGTCCAAAAAAATACAAGGAACTCCTACAACTCAAAAGCTAAAACACAAAAAAACAAAAAAAAAAAAATCTTAAAAATGGGCAAAGGCTCTGAATAGACATTTTTGCAAAGAAGACACACAAATGACCAACTGTCACAGAAAAGGTGCTCAGCATCCCTAATCAGGAAAATGCAGATCAAAACCACAATGAGATTCACTTCACACCTGTTAAGATGTCTATTATCAAAAAGCCAAGAGATAAATGTTGACAAGGATGTGGAGAAAAGGGAAGACTTGTACAGTTCGTCGGGAATGTAAACTAGTAAAGCCACAATGGAAAACAATGTGGAGTTTCCTCATACTATTTAAGTTAAAATAGAACTACCCTGGGGCAGCTGGGTGGCTCAGTCAGTTAAGCATCTCCCTTCAGCTCAGGTCATGATCCCAGCATCCTGGGATCAAGCCCACATGGAGCTCTCTGCTCAGCAAAGAGCCTGCTTCTCCCTCTCCTACTCACCCTGCTTGTGTACCCTTTCTCTTTCTCAACTCAATAAAATCTTGAGGAAAAAGAAATAGAACTGCCCTATGATCCAGCAACCCTATTTCTGGGTATATGCACAAAGAAAACAAAATCATTATCTTGAAGAGGTATCTGTACTCACATATTCATTGCAGCATTATTCACAATAGCCACCATATGGAAACAGCTTAACTGTCCATTGATGGATGAATGGATAAAGAAGATGTGGTGTGGAATATTATTCAACCTTAAAAAAGGAAGAAGTTTCTGCCATTTGCAACAACACAGGTGGACCTCCTGGGCATTACGCTAAATGAAATAAGCCAGACAGAGAAAGACAAATAACTATGTGGTATCTCTTATACATGGAATCATTTAAAAAAAAAAAAAAGTGAAACTCCTAGAAACAGAGAGTAGGATGGTGATTGCCAAAGCTGAATGGTGGGGGCAATAGAAAGAGATTGGTAAAAGGGCACAAACTTTGTTAGGAGACGAATAAACTCTGACAATCTAATGTAGAACATGGTGACTATTGTTGATGGATGTTTACATGTAACAAGTCATCATGTGCTACAGTTTTATTTGTCAGTTATAACTTGAGAAAGCTGGAGAAGAAAACCACAGATAGACTTACAAATCAAAATCAAAATAAAATAATCAAAATAAAAACAGAAACTTTAAACTTAAAAAAAAAAAAAACAAAAAAAACAACTGATGACGTATTGGGGTTTTGTCCAGTCTCTTTTTTCTTATCCTTCATAGTTGTGATTTTACTGCATTCGCTGATAATTTTTGAGTTGTGCCTTCTTATTACAAACTCATCAAAAACATAATTTTAATATTCTATAAAGATCATTTATCACAATAATAAGGAAAACACTATTAAGGGCTTAATGTGAGCTAAGTATTGTTCTAAGCCATTTATATACATTATCTAATTTAATGCTGACAACTTCATCAAATAGATTTTATTCTCACATAGAAATTTTATTTTATATAGGAAGAAATCAAGGTTTAATTAATTTTATGGGCTAGTGAGTGGTAGAGCCAGCATTCAAACCGAGGCAGCCCTGCTCCAGAGCCCCCAAGTTTGAATAATGTAGTTATAGCGGCTCCTACTCCTTGTTTCCTTCACTGTTTTTTACATTGTTTTACATTTAAGTTCTTTTCAGTTTTTCATTATCATGAACAGTAAGGATTGTCCTTGAATGCTGCAGATCATATTTCCTCAGCCTCTATGGATAGGTCCCAAAGGTATCCTAGTAAATTTTCATCAACTAAATTAATAATGTAACTTTAATTTAAAAAAAAAATCCCAGCCCTTTGAAAACAAGTGAAGTTCAGTTCTTTTGCCTACAGATCATTTCAGCTCTTGGGCAGGAGATGTGAACCACACCCGCTTCAGAGAAGCTATAGGAAAAAAACTGCTAGATGATGAGCTCATTGCAGGGAGGAACCATATATTTTCTTATTTGTATTTCCAGCACCTATGAGATCTTCTGGTATGAAGTGTATATTGAATAAACAATGACTAAACTACTTTGAGGAAAACAGCCATTCATGAGCAGAATTGCAGGACTCTCAGAAGACAGTGCTGCTCATAAGAATGAGAACTCTAGCGAGGTGTCCGGGCACTTGCTCCATCCCCTTTGTTCAGAAATGAAGATAGCTCTTTTCTTTTGCAGGAACCTCTTCCCCAGCTCTTTGCTTCAGTATAATTAATAGAGAGACCTTTGAAATTCAAGCACATGAATGATTCTATCCTGACTCCAAATCATCTCAGAGGTTACACCTATGCAAACACGGACATAAATATTGGTGTAAATTCAGAGACATTCTTAGCAAAACTAGGTTAGCACCATGTTGAAAATAAACAAATTGCCATAAGAATGTGCTATAAAAGGAGCTCCTACTGACCCAAGTCCAGACGTATGATTCTTTAACACATGACTCTTTAAGCTGAACAGAAAGTACAACAAAAGACATTGTTCATAACGCGGCTCTTGTACATGCAGGGTCTTTCCATGGATTTGAGGGCTTTTCAATTTAAAAATACTATAGTGCAAAAGGAGGGGTGCATGGGTGGCTCAGCTGGTTAAGGATCTGCCTTCAGCTCAGGCCATGATCCCAGGGTCCTGCTCATTGGGGAACCTGCTTCCCCCTCTCCCTCTGCTGCTCCCCCTGTTTATGCACTCTCTCTCTGTCAAATAAATAAATACATATATTAAAATACTACAATATAAGACAGTAAAAAAAAAATCTTAGATCTACCACTCCAAAATAACTAAATTTTCATTTTGCATGTTACTTTAAATCCTTATTTGTATTAATAAATATCTGTATGTTAGACATTGCAGTGTATATTTAATTTTATACTATAATATATATACATTACATTAATCATATTTCTATTTTTATATCTCAGACCATAACCATTAGTCAATTTTTTTAAAGCTTTTATTTATTTACTCATGAGAGACATAGAGCACGAGAGAGAGGCAGAGACACAGGCAAAGGGAGAAGCAGGCTCCATGCAGGGAGCCTGACGTGGGACTCGATCCCGGGTCTCCAGGATCACACCCTAGGCTGAAGGTGGCACTAAACCGCCAAGCCACCCAGGCCTGCCTAGTCCATTTTTATATATAATCCACACATTGATAATTTTAAGGAATCTATAATATTCCATTATGTTCTTACATCCTTGTATTCTAATGTTGGACAATTACTGGAAAAGGGATAGAAAATGATTTGTGTTTTTTATTTTGTTTTGTTTTTGCTTTTAATTCTATAACATTCTTTCTATGAGTGAGACATCTCAACCCAGAGATATGTGTAAGCAAAGTAGAAAATTTGGTCTTCTTCCTCTTAGCCTCTAATTATGTTTATTTGAATCAAGAACCACCTCACTAATACTCCCAGAGCCAATCCAAAATGAGTGTCATAACTCTAGTTGACTGCAGCCACCACCAAACCCTCCTTAAGCCAATAAGAAGGGAAACACAGAGGCAATGATCAAATATTGCCTTCAAGAGGCGTGGTTCTTCAACTCCTGCTCTCTGATATTCTGGAGAGCAAGGCCACCATTTCCAACAGGTTTTTCCAGCCAACAACAAGAGATACCAACAAACCAGCCCAAGGACAGACCATTTCCCCGTCTGGTTTGCCACTCCTTCCTCCCAAAGGTGGTAGGTTTTGATAACCACCCTATAGAACTGATCAGTTGATGTGAAGAGTGGCAGTTAATTGCTTTATCCCTCTGTGGAAATAACCTTCCACCTCTGGGTTCTTGTTGCCCTGGCTGAGTTTTGTTTATTTCGATAGTTTCTTACTCAGCACTTACTATCCCAAACATCATGCTGGTCAGTGGGGATGCAATAGGGAACATAACAGTCATAGCCAAGTGTCTTCATGGATCTTTAAATTGAATAAGCATGTAAACAAAACACATAAATTAAGAGAACAGGGATCCCTAGGGGACTCAGCGGTTTAGAGCCTGCCTTCGGCCCAGGGCGTGATCCTGGAGTCCCCGGATCGAGTCCCACATCGGGCTCCCTGCATGGAGCCTGCTTCTCCCTCTGCCTGTGTCTACCTCTCTCTCTCTTTCTCTCTCTCTCTCTCTCTTTCTCTCTCTGTGTGTCTCTAATAAATAAATAAATAAAATCTTTTTTAAAATTAATTAAGAGAACAGCTAGTGTGATGAATGTTATGATGGGAATTAAAAGACTGCTATGATCAAGAAGAGCAGGAGGTGACTACCTTTGGCGTCACTGTGGAAGTTATATTTTAGGTAAACACTGAGGAGAAGAGCCAGCCATGCAAACAGCTGACAGGAGAATATTTCAGGCAAAGGAAACTGCAAGTGCAAAGGCCCTGAGGCTGTAAAGAGCTCAGTTGGGGGAACTCCCAGCGAGCCAGGATGGCTCAGCTAGCTATATATCAGAGAAGTCTGCTACAGGATGAGGTAAATGAGATGGGCAGGGCCCAAGGTTACACATGCATTAGACCTACTCTTGTCATCGGGGTCAAGGGAGGTCCATACACTAAGACCAAGACCCTGCCTCCCCAGATTTCCCTATTCCTCAGTATTTACAGCCTCACCTCCACTCCCAACCCTGACTCCATCATTACAGCTTTGATCTCTGTCCGTCATTCACGGGAAGCCCATGACTCCCACCTTGTATGCTGCATCCCCTTCCCATAGGCCCCCCCCCCCCGTGTCGCTCTCCTGTTTCTTTCCCCCATACTTCCTCAGTTCCTGAAACCCTCCTACCTTGCCCTCTAGGATTCACAGTCCCTCATCATCCAAATCCCCTCCATGCTCAAGCTGTTCTCTGAATGTTTCTCATCCTTTTCTTGCTATAGTGGAAACTTGGCTCTCTTGTGAAGACCCTGCCTCCCTACCGTGCTTACAGTTGAAGATTCTTTTCTCCCACAGACCATGGGGCCTGGAGGTAGGACAGGGGTTCTTATTGTTGTTGTCAAACCAATTTTCCTTCCTTCTGCCTGAACTTCCTCCGACTTTGAATCTCCTGCCATCAGATCCCATCATCTACTACCTGTCATTAAAGCTGTCACCCCTTCTATTTTTCAGTGATCTTCACCCCTTGCTCACTGTCATTAACTCTTCCCCAAACCTAGTCCACCTGGCATCCTTGCCCGTTTCAGTAGATGGCAACGCCAACCTTCCAGGTTCTCTAGCTGAAATTCTTGATGTCATCATTAACCCCTTCCTGTCTCTCAGGCCAATTCGCTAAGAGATGCTGTTCCTCTCCCTTCAAATGTATCACTTGGAACCCGACCCATGGCATCACTGCCAAGGCTACTGGCTACCATCTGCTCTCGCCTGGATTCCCGCAACAGCCTCCCAATAGGTGTCCCTGCTTTTACATTTCCTACTATGATGCTTTCAAAATGTAACTTAGATTGTGATGTTCAGCTGCCCAAATCACCGTCATGGCTTCCCACTTCCTCAGAGAAAAAGCCCAAGTCCATATACTGGCCTACTTAGCTCTAGGTGACCTGGCACCCAATTACTCACCAACTTCACTTACTAGGCTCTATCTGTACTGAAATCTTTGCTGGGTCTTGAAAACACACATATCTGCTTTAAAGCATTTGACCTTCCTAGGTGTTTTCCCCTCTAGATTTCCATACACTGTCTCACCTCTAATTGTCACCTTCTTCCAAACCTAGTGACCAAATTTAGAATCACCACTCATCTCCCCAGCACTCTCAAACCCCTCTACTCTGGTCTACTTTTTATTGACACCATTGCACTTCTTTGAGCCTATTATTAAATGTATTGCTTTAAAAAAAAAAAAAAAAAAGATTTTTTTTTTACACCAAACATGAAGCTCGAGCTCACAACCCTGAGACCAAGAGTTGTGTGGTCCACCAACTGAGCCAGACAGGCACCTCTAAATGTATTGATTATTGATTAATGTTCTCCTGTCACCAGAATATTAATTCCATGAGGCAGGGATTATTTCCCGTTCTGTTTGCTTATGGGCCCCCAAGCATTTAAAAACCATATCTACCACATAATGTAGGCTCAGTAAACAGTTTTAGAATCATAAAACGGGAGGTATTTGGATTATATTCTAAAGAAATGAAATCCATTGAGAGCTCTAAGTAGATAATTGATGTGATTTATTTTTTAAGATTTTATCTATTTATTTATTTATTTGAGAGCAGAGAGAGGGAGAGAGAGAGTGCACATGCTTGTAATCAGGGGGAGGGAGCACAGAGCCTGGCCTGAGGCTCAATCTCATGACCCTGAGATTATGACCTGAGCTGAAACCAAGAGTGGGATATGCTTAACTGACTGAGCCACCCAGATGTCCCAAACTAATTTATGCTTTAAAAGATGACTTTCATTGCCAAATGGTGAATGGGTTATAAAATGAAAAGAAGACAACAAGGAAGAGGAAGAGGAAGAGGAAGAGGAGGAAAGGAGAAACCAAAAGTGAAACTAAGAGGTTATAGCTGGAGGACAGGTGATATGCTGCCAGAAGAGATGGAAAATTGGCTCAAGGTTATCTTCTGAAGGTAGAGCTCACAGTACTTGTACCTTTATTGAATGAGCCTAGTGAAGGGAGAGAATCAAGGAGGAGTCTAGTGTCTGGCTGGAAAAGAATGTGTTGGAGGAAGAATGGATCTACTGAAAAAGGAAAACAGATGGTATATTGGGCCACCATGGACAGAATGTCATTTTCCCTGCAATTGATATGTTGAGGCCTAACCCCCAGTGTGGTGAAATGAGAAGGTGGGGCCTTTGGGAGGTGATTAGGTCATGAAGGTGGAGCCCTCCTGGATGGGATTAGTGTCCTTATAGAAGAAACATGAGAGATTGAGAGAGCTTCTTTCCTCTCTCTCTCTGTTCTCTACCGAGTGAGGATACCGAGAGAAGACAGCTGTCTGCAAACCAGGATGAGGGCTTTGACCTCACACCAGATCTGCTTCAGTGCCTTGATCTTGAAATTCCCATCCTCCAGACCGCGAGAAAAAACACGTTATCTAAGTCACCCAGTGTGTGGTATTCTGTTACAGGAGCCTGAGCTGACTATGATGTAGGTGTAGCTTATATACCTCCCTCGATCCCTTCAGCCTCTTCTGTCTTTACACCCTCTGATATTGTGTCCTACCTGTTAGCAGTGTAGGTGGACACTGTTCTGCTCATGAGATGGACCAACCAATCTCAGGCTGGCTGCTCCTGTCACCCTGACAGTGGGAAACAAAAGGAAGACAGAGTGTGCAGATAAATTACCCTTCTCCCAAAGCTGGCCTGATCTCCATGCAGCCCACCCAAAGAACTCCACATGTTCGTTCACGTTTTACCGTGGCCAGGGCAGTAGCATGTCACCATGCATGGCTTCCCATGCTCCCTGCCTTGCTCTCCATTCTTGTTGTTTCATAGCATTCACATTAAACCCTGCCACAAGCTATTTTCTTGGAAACCCTGAACAAGATGGGGAGAAATAGATTTGTGGACAAAACTCAAGAATCATTTTGGAGTGAGTGTAGACAACTCTTTTGAGAAGTTTTGGTATAAATCAAGAGGGAAATAGGGCAGCTCTGCACAAGCACTGATGAGAGAGAAGCTATCAAGTGCTGACCCCAGAGTGTAGGAAAGTCTTAAATGCACCTAAGTGTTAGAATTACTGAGCATGTTGAATATTCATAAGAGGTCTATGATCTGGTGGGACTTGTCAGCCTGATTTTCTGATTTTTCTTGAGAAAAGTCAGGAGCTGGGTATAAGCACAAAGAGTAGAGTTGGGTTCAACTTAGTCAAGTTAGGGATAAATGAGTGATACAAGGAGAAAGGCAGGAACTCTAAACTGGACAACAAAGAAAGTCAAGTCAGGAGAGTTGGTTGATGTTGAGAAAGATGTGAGATCAATGAAATAGAGGCCTCAGTAAGGCCAATCAAATTGGAATGGAGAAGGTTCCAGAACAGGGTCAGCAAACTTTTTTTTAAAGAGTATTAGTTTAGTAAGTATTTTCAGCCTTGTGATCCACATACAGTCTCTGTCACATATTATTCTGTTTTACTTTTACTACACTTTTAAAATGTAAAAACTAAAAAAATAATAAATTAATAAATTAATTAAATAAATAAAATGTAAAAACTGTTCTTAGCTTGAAGGCCGCACAAAAACTATCCTTGGGCCACATATGGCCTGTGGGCCAGTGTGCCAACCCATGTTCTAGAGCTTGTAAGCTAGAAGACTAAAAAGCAGAAGGCAGAAAGTACATGTTTCAAACTGAGATTTGGAGGAAGTAATGTTTCTGAGTATGACTATAGACAGGGTGTTAAAGTACAGTAGAAGGAAAGATCATTTGAGTGAATAACTGAGAGGCCGGTGGCTCACATGGACACTGAACCACTGAAATTGATGAGGAGAATGGCGAGTGGGGTGGGAGGGGGGTGGGAGTTGCCAGATAAAAAAGTGTATGGGTTGTTTGAAAATCAAATTTAGCTGAGCATCCTGTATTCTTATTGCTTAGCCTGACAACCGTAGGTGAAGAGAAACCAGAGTCTTCCATAAATAAGAGATGATAGCAACACTGTATAGTTATGTGGCATGAACTTCAAAGGACCATGATGGGGGTGAGGGAAAGAAGAAAGGAGGAAAATGGCTTCAGAAGTGTGAGTGCAGGGGGCACCTGGGTGGTTCAGTGATTGAGCCTTTAGTTCAGGGGGTCCTGGGATCAAGTCCCTCATCAGGCTCCCCACAAGGAGCCTGCTTCTCCCTCTGCCTGTGTCTCTGCCTCTCTCTCTCTGTGTGTCTCTCATGAATAAGTAAATAAAATCTTTATAACAAAGTGTGAGTGGGAAGTGAGGAGGATCCTTGCCCCACTTCCCAGCACTGAGGCATAGCAGGGGCTTGAGAAGGCTGCAGGAGAACTGCCTCGGGACAATGGCCTGAGGACACCACCAGGCCTCATTTTATTAGTGAAGGGGAAGGATGTTGAGAGTCCAGAGGGACCTGGGGGGGATGTATGGCAGGCTGAACGTGTGCAAGAGTTTGTTGGTCACAATGTTAGAATGTCAAGGGATACAGTGAGTAAGTTTAAGGAGGAGTCAAGGGAAGTAAGCTGAAAATGAGTGCTCTCGGGGTGGGGCTTTGCGGGGCGGCCTAAGGAGAGTAGGGTTGCAAGACTCCAGCATTATTGTCCTGAATACTTAGCTTGGGAAATCGGTGTGTTTATTGGCATGTGTCCTGGGACTCCCAAGAAGTTGACACCCAGATGGATTAGACATGCAAGAGATTTATTAGGGGAAGTGCCTGTAAAGAATAATGGGGAAAAGGCAGCCGTGGAAGGGGGAAGAGGCTTCACTTCGAGGCAGGCCCCACACCTATGGAAAGAGGAGGGGAAAGAACTAGAAACCTGTAGGAGTCTCAGATGCAGCACAGTCCTAAGAAAGTCCCCACCACGCTGGTGGGGGATCGGGAGCCACAGTTGCCCCTGGGAGCAGTTCCTCCTCCAGCAGGAGCTGCACCAAAGCCCCATAAAGTTCTTGGCTGGAGCAAACCTGAGGAAGTGTGGCAACGGCACTTCCAGGTGTCACCATAAACAAGTCATGAAATCCCCCCACCCCGTCCTTTTACAAACAGCTGCACATAGCATCTCGAAAGAGAAAATGTGTTTTCAAATAACCTTTGTGGCAGTTCGTAATGCAGTTGCTGTTCTTTCCAGAGCCATTCTCCCTCTGTCCCACCTACATAAATCTTCCAAGGATGATGGAAGACCCTGCATCTGTCCTTTTCCATCTTTTCCGATATTTCAAATATCTTTCTCAATCCAATTTCTATCTTTTCTACGCATGCTTCCTTTAAAAAAAAGAATATCATGACTATCTCAAGTCATGAAAAAAGGACTTCAGTCAGTGACTTTATTTTATTCCTAAAAGAATAAAATTCGGTTATTCTTTAGAGTGAGGCCTGGCAGGTGGGCCACTCTTCAGGGGTGGAAGAGGTCACAGCTTCTGTGTTCTGATCCCCTAGGGTGGGAAGGAGAGTTCGTTAACCTGAGAGATGAAAAAGAAGAAGGAGACTGCTTTATGCAAAACCCATTAAACTTTCAATGACCAGAAAACTAAAAATATTACCTTAAAAGATTTTTTTAATGATTTCATGGATATTAGGAGGTCCCTACCTGCTTACTTTACAGAATAAATAAAATTCAGGGATTTTGCAGTTTTTAACTGTTAATATATACGTACACATAGTCTTGTGATTTTGCTATATTCTAAAATTACCGAAAGACCATAGAAATGATTTCCCTAGGACTGTTAAACAGTCCAAAAACTATTTTGCGTAATGAAAATATTCAGCACTGTATACCAAGAAATTGCTTTTTTAGAGAAATATGAATTGCCCAAATTACCCTTATTTGCCTTCTAACCTGAAGCTGAATCTGCTACATGCTTTTTCATAGTACATTAGTAGAAGAAATTGCTGCATCCCTGACACTACCAAACAATTTGCACACTGATTAGAACATGACAGCCTCTTCATCAGCAGGCAAGGGACCTATTTTTTCAGGAGTAGAGCAAGTCAAAAGACTTAGTGCCAATTTGTTACTACATGGTAAGGTAAATTAGAGTATGTCTGGTTTCTGTATTCCACAGAAGCAGCTTACTCACTTCCCTGGAAATTCAATATTTTAAAAAAAATCATCATGGTAAAAAAGAAATTTAAAAAAATTAAAAATCATCATGGTAAAATAAATATAAAATGTACCATTTTAACCATTTTTTAAAAGCTTTTATTTATTTATTTATTCATGAGAGACCACACAGAGAGAGGCAGAGACACAGGCAGAGGGAGAAGCAGGCTCAGGGAGCCCGACCTAGGACTCGATCCTGGACCCTGGGATCACGCCCTGAACCAAAGGCAGAAGCTCAATCACTGAGCCACCCAGGTATCCCCCATTTTAACCATTTTTATCAGTTCGGTAGCATTAAGTACATGCACATTGTTGTGCAGCCATCACCACCATTTATATTCAGAACTTTCTGATCTTCCTCCCAACTGAAGTACTTACATATTAAGCCTTAATTCCCCAGTCCCTCCTTCACACACTGCCTAGGCAACTGCCCTGCTACTTTCTGCCTTAATAAAGTTGATTGCTCTAGGAACCTCATATAAGTGGACTCACACAGTATCCGTCCTCTTGTGACTGGCTTATTTCACTCCGCATAATGTCTTCAAAGACATTCGTCTATGTATAGCATGTGTCAAAATTTCCTTTTTAAGGCCGAATAATACTTGACTGTATATATCTACACCACATTGTGTTCACCCATTCTCCTGTCAATGGACACGTGGGTTGCTTCTAGCTTTTGACTATGTTATATAATGCTGCTGATGATCATGGGTGTGCAAATAGGGAATTCAATTCTGAGTGAACACACAGCCCCAGCAATGGCAAGAATACTCTTTATTGTAATTTTCTTCCTTTCTGCTTCCTGGGTCATTATGCTCCAGTTACAGGTGACAAGCAGAGTGAATATCAAATTTAAACTGCAGGTGGCAGCAAATATCCATAAACTAGACATAATGCTTAACAAAAGCACAGATGTTTTGTATGATATTAAATTTTGTCCCTACAAACAAAGTAGAGTCAACATTTTTCTCTAGGCCCCCTACATTCGTTGTAAGGAACCCATGAAGTATTAATCTGAGTTTAACTAATAAAGAATACTCTTTTGTGAAATATAAAAGCCTAATTCATCAGTGGTAGCAGTATTTGGGGGCTTGAAATTCTGCTGAGTTTTCAACAATCTTGACTGAAATGTCTCAGCCAACCGCACATACGTTATAATCTTTTTGCCACATCTTGGAACTTTGAAAGTAGGTTTTAATTGTTTAAATTTGCCTCTGGCTTTTCTGTGATAGATACTGCTAGTTGTTTGCCCAATATCCTTCTCACTTTCTTCTCTAATAATAAAAACTCCAATTTTTATTAGACCCACAGTGTACCCAACAACAACAAAAAAACCGTATTTCCTCACCTCCACAGCAGCCGGAGGTGACCATGTGACACACAGATCTGCCCTTGAAATGTAAGCTCAAGTCTGATGCAGATCAAATTTTACTCTCCTGGTATTGGCTCATCCTCCTTCCTTATTTTTATGGTTGTCATTTTCTTTTCGTTTGTTCGATTTGTTTGTTTCTTAACCTAAAATTTGGATGGGAAACAAAATGTGGGGGTAGCTATACTGTAACCATCAGACTCAGATAGAAAAAGCAGCCTGGGAAAGATGACCTTGGTGAGGTACTAACCATTCCTGGGCAACTCACCTCTGGTTAGACTACTTACTTTCTAGTAGGACTTTCTGCTTCCTGTTATATGAGTAAAACTTTCCCCTATTTGGCTAAGTCACTATAGTCAAGTTTATGTCAGGTGAAGCAGAGCCCAATCCCTAACTGAGACAGATGGGCCCTCTCTGATTTGGAGAGTTGAGTTAAAAGTATGTTTAAAAATAGAGATAATAAATATACTTGCTCTTTTAATTGAGAAAAGTGCCTGGATTGTAGTACAGAATTACATTTGAATCAGATGTGCATCTAAAAATAATTAACCAAGGCTACTATTGTGCAAAAGTTGAGATAAGAAACTAATAGGCCTTTAGGTAAACAAAGGAATGGCATTTGGAAGTGGAAACCTGGAAGGAAATGACTTTTTAAATAGTAAAAATAGAGCTGAGTTTCCTAAAACTTCTCATAAAAATCCCCAGGGATGTGGGAATACTCATTGATTAAAGAGTTCAATTTGTCAGAGTTTACCACAATGCTATAAAAACTCATTTGTGAAACGCCACAACATCAAGATAATCCTCTTCCCATCCATATCCTATTATATTTTATTAGCATATTTGGTGGTCTGCGTACATAGCTAACATACACATCCTGTGAAATGACCATTTATTAACATCCAAGAGAGAGAAAGAAAAAGATTCATTTAAAAAATAAAATGAGAAGATTTAAAGAAAATATTCCAGAATCAGAGCACACAATGGAATAGAACTAAATTGGAAGAGAGTGGAGCACGGGGGCAGGGGCTCAAGTGCTAAAGCCTGTTCTAAATCTGTGACCCTAATTTCTTCTCTATGCTAAGGGCAGGTTTTTGCATTTGCCAAGTGAGAGATGAGAAATGTCTCATGATACTTATAATTTAGTTGGAGAATAAAAAACTAAGACACATTAACACTAGGGCAAATAATATGGCACAGTATATAATTAATGGCTAAATTACGTGGTTCAGATGATAAGTGCTATAGAAATTGAGAATATAAGACAAAGAATAGTTGAGAAAGGTTTGTGAAAGAGATGGGAAGAAGGAGAATTTATGAAGAGAGAAGGTTAAAAAAAGAACAGCTTTCCAAGTAAAAAGGAAGGAAAGGCAAGGAGGTAAGAACACAACTGACTTATTTGTGGGATGGAGAGGAAAGCCTATTTTGGAAAATAGTGGAGGACACATTTAGCTATAGTACTGAGTTAACTAATGGATGCTCTCAAATACTATAAAAAAAGTTTTAAAGTTTACTAGGAGAGGTCGACCCTATTTTCTGGAGAATAGAGAGTATCAGTTCCAGCATTCCCAACTCCACTTAGACCCTTGATGATTAGAAAACTTAGCAGTGTCCTCAGCTCTCTTCACTCTCCACCAAACTGTCTGTCAAGACCTAGGTAACTTCTTCCAAAGTAGCCAACCCAACGTCTAGAGGTATTGCCACTTTCAATCTATGGAGAGGGGCTGGGATACCAGCTGATTTCTGCAGTTTGAACTATAAATTTTGAAAAGGTAGAGAGCCCTAAAAAAAAAATTATTCACAAGAGTATTAGCCCCAGAACACCACTATGCAATACTGCTAGAGGCAAAAACAGCCACGAAGGCTTGCCACGTTCTAGAGCCACTGATTAGAGAAAATAAGTTCAGGCGGGATACAGGCAGGATGGGGTGAAGGGCATTTCAGAAGAGAAAAGAGACCCTAGGTCCCTGGTGATGGTTCTGCTCTACCCTTAGCAAGCTCTCCAGTTCCTCCCACTTCCACATACTCATTAAACAAAAAAGTAACTATTTGGTAAGGGTGTCAAGGGCAATTTACCCACCCTACATCAAGGCATCAAAGGTCTGGATGAGCTCCCTATATTAACCATAAATAAGGAGAAAAGGAAAATCATGGCATTCATGCAAAAACTCTACACCAAAGGTCATCATCATCATCAGGGCTTCTCAGACTTTAGAGTATATAAGAATTATATGGAAAGCTCATTAAAACACAAATTCTGGACCTTACTCCCAGAAATCTTGACTGACCTTTCATTCCAGTTCAGTTGATATTTGTAAAGAATTTGCTGCCTAATGAATAAGTCTTAAATTTCCTCAGACTACTAATAGCAGCAAAAAAAAAAAAAAAAAATCAATGCCCTTTTTATTTATATCACAAACTCAAAAGAAGTTTGGAGATTCTCTATTCCATCATCCTTCCTGATATAGAAATTCCATCTATGACATCCTTTTAAAGATGTGCCCTTCAAATTTCTCCTTGTAGCCTACAGTAATGGAGTGCTTACCATTTCACATTTTAGCCGAACACTTTTGGGCCAGCCATAAAATTGCTATAAAAACCCTTTTTGGAGATACTAGTCTTATCTTCCACTGGAGAGATTAATTTATATTTCAAAGGGTAAGAGTAAGAACCTAGGAACAAAGGCTTTTGTCTCCACCTTTCAGAACAGGAGGGGAGACAGCTGTACCTTCTTATATAAACACCCAGATTTATATTTGGCAGATTCTTCATCTACATTACAAACTCTGATGCATGTAATGTGGATCTACCTCTGATTATGTTGCCATAGGGACAGTTGGAGGAAACTGACAGTTATTTTCTGTAAACAAATAATAATCTGCTCTGCCTCAGAAATCTTGAGTTCACATTCAGGGTGATATTAATAAATATGAGTTTTTAAAAGCATTACAATCTCATGACAACATAGGAAAACAATACGAACATAAATATGAGAGAGGTTACTGGCTCTGCAGAAATTATTTTGCATATGCAATTTATACATTTAATGTTTACTACATGTTAAGTGGTATTTTCTAGTAATTAATTTTTATCAGGGTAATAGATTTACACTCAAATTTTGATATTTCTTCCCTTGAGAGCTATGAAAGAGAGAGATATGGCCTACAGAAATATACCACAAAGTAAGCAACCTAGATAAATGAGTGTATAAAATGTATATGGGTTTTTTTTCTCATTTCTGGAAAACATAACTCTCAGTTACAAATCTCTGTTCTTACAGAATCTTCCCCCATTTGCCATAACTTCTCAGAGATTTTTTTCAATGAATGTATTACAAAGAGCATTCAGTCCTCTGAAATATACCTATCAAGTACTTTTGATGACTTATTACTTTACTTATTGTCATTATGACGACTCTGTAGCATATAATTGTTCTTTGTCATTTTTAGAGATCAGGAAACAGACACAAAAAGGTTAAGTAATTTACCAAAGTCTATTCAGTTAATTAGTTTCAAAACTAAGGTGAGAGCCAAGCAATTAAATAGATATACTGAGTTTGTTCTGAATGATTCATATGACCTCTAATTATAAAAGTTAAATTAGTAAAAGAACCTAATGGCATAGTCAGTACTTGGCTTACTTTTTTTTCAAAATCATAAGACTGAGAAAACAGATGAGAAGACAAAGGTCTCACTCTGAGTAATAGCTATACAAATTACTGTTTGATATGTTCTCTTTTTAAATAAATCAGTTTGATCTCTAATAGCATTTCTCTTCCTGGTGATAGCCAATTCAAAATTGAGAGTTTATAAAAAGCATGCCAAAAATCCAAGACAATTCTCTGACCTTGGATAGTGATGCAATTTGTTCAAGAATAGAATTGGTAACTTATTGGCACTTGGCTATTGATGATTGATGTCTTTAAGTTAGTTACACATAGTTAATTAATTAAAATTAATGTTTGCCAACTACCTTATTATGCATGTTGGCAATAAATGCTCTTGATATGTGCTGTGAGAGTATAGATTATAATGAATTTCCAGGATGTGAATATGTTTTATGTATATTTCTATCATTGAAAGGGCAAAAAAAGTTTTGTATTAAGTGAAAATTATTGGAAAAACAGGAAACATAGCTAGAAAGTTAATATCTTTGTTTTAACTATTTATAGCCCATATGTTTGTTTAAATAAATTTTATTTTTTGGACAATTTTAGATTTACATGAACTTGAAGATAGTTTAGAGAGTTCCCAATATTCCACATCCAGGTTCCCATATTATTAACATTTTATATTTATATATGATACATTATTACCAACTAAGCCTGTACTTACTCAATTCTCTTTAGTTTTTACTTAATGCCCTTATTCTATTCCAAGATCCCATCCAGAATATGAGATTATGTTTAATAGCCAAGTCTCCTTAGGTTCCTCTTGGCTGTGACAGCTTCTTAGACTTTGCTTGTTTTTGATGACCTTAACTATTTTGAAGAGTACTGGTCAGTATTTTATATAACACCTCAACTGAGATTTGCCTTACTTGTTTCTCATAATTAGACTGGGCTTATGAGTTTGGAAAAGGAAGACCGCAGAGCTAAAGTACAACTTCATCATATCATATCAAAGGTACATGTTATCAAAATAACATCACTATTGAGACACCTGGGTGGCTCAGCGGTTGAGTGCCTGCCTTTGGTAGAGGGCATGATCCCAGAGTCCCAGGATTGAGTCCCGCATTGGGTTCCCTGCATGGAGCCCACTTTTCCCTCTGCCTCTGTCTCTGCCTCTCTCTGTGTCTCTCATGAATAAATAAATAAAATCTTTTTTTTTAAGTGATTGTGTTTCTATACACTAACAACAGATTATTTTAAAAAGAAATAAAGAAATCCCATTTACAATAGCATCAAAACCAATAAAATATTTAGGAATAAATTTAACCAAGAAAGTAAAAGATCTGTACACCAAAAGCTATAATATCTTGATGAAAGAAATTGAAGAAGGCAGAAATAAATGGAAAAATATCCCATATTTATTATTTGGAAAAACTAATATTCTTAAAATGTGCATATTACTCAAAGTAATCTGTAAATTCCATGTAATCCGGGCAGCCCGGGTGGCTCAGTGGTTTAGCGCTGCCTTCAGCCTGGGGTGTGATCCTGGAGACCTGGGATCAAGTCCCACGTTGGGCTCCCTGCATGGAGCCTGCTTCTCCCTCTGCTTTGTCTCTGCCTCTGTGTGTGTGTGTCTCTCATGAATAAATAAAATCTTAAAAAAAAAATTCCACTTAATCCTTATCAAGATTCCAATAATATTTTTTACAGAAATAGAAAAAAAATCTTAAATTCACATGGAATCAGAAAAGACCAAATAGCCAGCCAAAGCAATCCTGAGAAAGAAGAACAAAACTGGAGGCATCACACTTACTGATTTCAAACTATATTACAAAGATATAGTAATTAAAACAATATGATATTAGTAAAAAAACAGATGCATAGACCAATGAAACAGAATAAAAAGCTCAGAAATAAGCACATTATATATTGCCAACTAATATTTGACAAGGGTGCCAAGAATACTCAATGGAGAAGATACTCTCTTCAATAAATGGTCCTGGGAAAACTGGGTGTTCATGTGCAAAAGAATGAAACTAAATCCCTATCTTATACCACTCACAAAAATTAACTCAAAATGGATTAAAGACTTAATTAAATATAAGACCTAAAACCATAAACCTCCTAGAAAGAAACATAGGGGAAAACCTCCTTGACATTGGTGCTCTTGGTGGATGTAGACATGACACCCAAAGTACAAGCAACAAAAGCAAAAATAAGTGTTACTACGTCAAACCAAAAAGTTCTTATCCAGCTAAAGAAACTATCAACAAAATGAAAGGGTAACCTATGGAAAATAAAAAATATTTACAAACCACATATCCAATAAGGGTTAATATTCAAAATATACAAGGACCTCACACAAGTCAATCACAAAAAAATAATAAATAAATAATCTGATTAAAAATGGGTAAAGACTTTCGATGGTCAAAAGATACCTGAAAAGATGGTCAGCATCACCAATCATTAAGGAAATACAAATCAAAACCACAATGAGATATTACCTTAAACCTGTTAGAATGGCTATTATGAAAAGACAAGAAATAAGAAGTGTTGATGAGGATGTGAAGAAAAGGAACCCTTCTACGCTGATGGTGGGAGGATAAACTGGTGCAGCCACTGTGGAGTTCCCCTCCCAAAATTAAAAATAGACCCACCATATGATCCAGGATTCCAATTCTGGGTATATATCCCAAGGAAATGAAATCATTATCTTGAAGAGATACATGTATCCCTGTGTTCCTTGCAGCACTATTTACAATAGCCAAAATGTGGAAACAACTTAAGTGTCCTTTAATGGATGAATGGATAAAGAAAACAAACAAACATAATGGAATATTATTCAGCCATAAAAACTAATAAGATCCTGCCATTTTTGACAACATAGATGAATCTTGAAGGCGTTATGCAAAGTGAAATAAGTCAGAGAAAGACAAAATACTGAATGATCTTATTTACATGTGGAATCTAAAAAACAAACTCATAGAAACGTGCAATTGGTGGTTGCCAGGGAAAGGGAGTTGGGGGTGGGGGAAAGAGTGAAGATGATCAAAGTGTACAAACTTCCAGCTATAAGATAAGTCCTAGGGATGTAGTGTATAGCATGGTGACTATGGTTAACATCACTGTATTGTATATTTGAAAATTGCTAAGAGAATAGATTTTTAAAGTTCTCGCCCACACAAAAAGATTGTAACTATATGGGATTGCTGTGTTAATGAACCATTTTGTAGTAATCATTTAGCAATATATACATATATAAAATCACTATGTTACACATCTTAAACTTATACCAAGTTATATGTCAGTGATACCTCAATAATCTGATGAGAAAAAAATCCTCATTTTCAAATATATGGCACAATGCATTATTACTGGAAAAAAGAATGAACATACCCCCCCTTTTAAAAAAATTTTTTTTCCTGAGTGGGGGAACGGGCTAAATGGGTGATGGGCATTAAGGAGGGCACTTGATGGGATGAGCACTGGGTGTTCTATGTAAGTGATGAATCCCTAAATTCTACTCCTGAAACCAATAATACACTATATGTTAACTAACTAGAATTTAAATTAAAAAATATTTTTCCTACTTCAGGAAAACATGGATATGATTCCTTGGAAGTAGACTTTCCTTGAATCTTTTATAACAAATAAATTGGACATAAAATATTTGCACTTCTTCCTAGTTTTGTCCTGCTCCTCTTCTATAATTGAAAGGGCAAAGTGTGCGTGCTGAGATAGAAGATATACCACCACTGCTCTCACTTTTACATCAGCTAAGGCGTCTTCGGTTATAAGTTATAAAAATCCCAAATCGACTTAAATAATAGAAATTCATCAATTCATATATCAGAAAGTCCTGAAACATTCAGTAAACAGGTTTCAGGAGATTGATGCAACTACTCACCAGTGTCATCACTGACCCAGCTTCTTTTCATCTCTCCCTCCACCATGGCGATCAGTGTCTTGGCTTCATGCTCAGGCTGGTAACTAGATGGGTGTAGCAGTTCCAGGCATCACATACAGACACAGTAAGGTCCAGAGGCGGAAAGGGGGCTGTGTGTTAGCATAGGACGCCTCACCCAGAAGCCCTCACCCATACATCTCTTCATGGGTAAGAATCAGGTCCCTGGACCACATGCTCCTAAACCAGTTCCTGGCATGGGATATAGTGATATCATAACTGACTCAGACCAATTCACTTGACCCCTGAGCTGAGGATTACTCCAGAATCACATGTAGCATAGATGCATATATTGAAACAAAACTAGGGTCCTCTCAAGAGAGAATAAAGGGAATGGATCTTTTGTAGCAAACCATTACCCTCTTCCTGGTATTTCCTGGCAGGTGTGTGATTTAAGCCTACTTTTAGAGCTCATATTGTTTTTCTCTAACATTGTTAAATCAAGTTTTTCTCCAGGGTAATAGCTCTCTGCTTTCTTGATACATACTGAAGCTCAATTTTGCTATAATTCCTTTTACTTTGTAAGCCTGATTCCATCCAAATAGAGATTTTTTTAATAATAAATTTATTTTTTATTGGTGTTCAATTTGCCAACATACAGAATAACACCCAGTGCTCATCCCGTCAAGTGCCCCCCTCAGTGCCCGTCACCCATTCACCCCCACCCCCACCCCCGCCCTCCTCCCCTTCCATCACCCCTAATAGAGATTATTTTAGGCACAGGATTTCTTTCTTATGCCTTCTAGGTTTTTGATAATTTCTTGGGTACTTTTCCCCCTTTACCTCAGCTCAAAAAAACTACCCTATGAGCCAGGTCTCTTTAACTTCTCACAGATGAGCCTCACCACCTCTATGCTGTCTTCCACAAAGTCTGCTACTATAATCAGAATTAATAGATAAAGATGCATTGGTCATGTCCAATCTGGGGTGGCCAGGGGGAGGGAGTTGAGGGTGAGAGAGGTGTTTCAGATATTCAACAGTGAAACATAAAACCCTTTATGCTACATACTTTTGGATCACTGTAGTCAAGCCACAGTCATCTTGAGAACAGATATGACACTGTCATCTATTAAGTCCACTCATCCTCAACAATTCTTACCCCAGAAATTCTCTACCCAGCTTGTCAGTAATACTTTGGGGGAATTAATATTTCCACTAGCTGTTGGTCTAATAGCAAATCCTAAGTGACTGATACCTTATATTTATAATCAACTTCACTCTTTTCATGAAAATTATACTCTTGATCTTCTGATGTAGGTAGGAAAATGATGTGCAGCTTCTGTCCTGTGCCCTAACACCCAATCCATGTTAGAATCTTGTTCGATTTCTTCCTAGCGTTTTTCTATTAATAATGGATTCATATCCTTTCTTCTTCTTTTTTTAGTTTGCATTTTTTTAGTTTTGAATAATTTATATATAGTATTAGACTAGTCTCAGGTGTACAATCTAGTGATTCAACAATTTCATACATTACTCAGTGCTCATCATGATAAGAGTACTCTTAATCTCCTTTACTTATTTCACCCACCCACCCCATCCACCTCCCCTCTGGCAACTACCAATCTATTCTCTATATTTAAGTCTTTTTGTTTGTTTGTTTGACTCTTTTTTCTTTGTTCATTCATTTTATTTCTTAAATGTCACATATGAGTAAAATCATATAGTATTTCTTTCTCTGACTTACTTCACTTAGCATGATACCCTCTAGATCTATCCATGTTGTTGTAAATAGCAAGATTTCCTTCTGTTTTATGACTAATATTCGTGTGTGTGTGTGTGTGTGTGTGTGTGTACATCACATCTTCTTTATCCATTCATCGATCTCTGGACACTCGTGTTGCTTCTATTCTTACCCTTTATTCTTTAACTTCATTTGTATCTTATGGTAGTTTCTTGTCTTCTATTATGTATTCTAGGTGCACCAGCTAGGGATATGAGTATGAGTCACATAAAGAATGTTAACATAATTTTTACTTAATGGTTAATCATTTTTAGTATATTATATCCCGTGCACATGCTTAAGAAATTCTGTGCTATTATAGGAAACAAATGTGGCTCTGGTGGGAGAAGCACCAAAGTAAAAATAAAATGAGCCAAGTTTGAGCATCAGCAACTTACTTTATGGCCTTTTGGGGGAATATGTAACTTCTCCTAGCCACAGTTCTTTTATAATGAAGTGAAGCTAATAATGTTCATTCCAAGGACAATTTTGAGATTAAAAGAGATCAGTAAAAGTGTGTTGTGAGAAATGTGAGACATTGTAGGGTATTGCTATTATCATACAGCCTATAAAAACATAACACGGATATAGAAAAGTATTTTTAATGTTTTAAGAAAACTGAAACAATTAGTCAATATAGGGCAGCCCGGGTGGCTCAGTGGTTTAGCGCCGCCTTCAGCCCAGGGCGTGATCCTGGAGACCTGGGATCGAGTCCCGCGTCGGGCTCCTTGCGTGGAGTCTGCTTCTCCCTCTGCCTGTGTCTCTGCCTCTTCTCTCTCTCTCTCTCTCTCTGTTTGTCTCTCATGAATAAATAAATAAAATCTAAAAAAAAAAAAACAATTAGTCAATATAGAGGAGAAACAAGCTCAAAGCAGATGGCTTTTTCAGACAAAAATATGCAACTCTGACCTCAATGCACTGCTAACAGCCCCTCAGCCAATTCTGGAGGTCAGCAGCATTTGGGTAGAAAATTTGTTTACTTCCAATGACTCCTATCTTAAGGCTTACTCTGCCTGAGGGCTCCTAGGGAGTTAATGTCTTGGTAGCAAACTTCAACCAGTATAGTAGTCCCCTCATCCACGGTTTAACTTTCTATGATTTCAGGTAGCTGCAGTCAACCCCAATTAAGCAGACAACCTATCATAACAAGAAGGGTCAGTATAGTACAATTAGATATTTTGAGAGAGATAAAGACCACATTCATGTAACTTTTATTATGGTATATTGTTACAATTCTCCTATTTTATTAGTAATTATTGTTTTTAATCTCTTACTGTGCCTAACTTGTAAATTGAACTCTATTACAGGTAGGTATATATAGGAAAAAGTATAGTATATCTAGGGTTTGGTGCTATCCTTGGTTTTAGGCATCCACTGGGGGTCTTGGAATATACCCCCTACGGATAAGGAGGGGGCTACAGTAATGGGTGAATATTGATGGGTAAATACTCCTGCTTCCTTGACCCTTGTTCGGATCATTTTGGATGTGTTTTACATAGTTGCTCAGAGGGTCTACAGTAGTGGTGACTCTACTTGCTCGTGGTAGTAATAATGCACCATCTTTCGCCGTGTCTCTCTCCATTTCCTGTCCTACTTCCCTCTCTTCCACTTCTGGTGATCACTCCCTGAATAAACCACTTGTACACAAATCCTTGTGGCAGAATTAACTTTTGGGTGAAACCCAAAAGAAGACATCTCAGCTCTTCATTTTCTTAGGTCAGTTATGTGGATATGGAAAACTTGTTTTAGAAGTATATGTGATAGCTCATATTTTGTTTCCATTTTTGCTTTTCATTGTTCCTCTTATAAAGATAGAGAAATTAGAGAATAGAACAGGAAGAAAAAAAAAGAGGAAAAGAGGTGGGGAATTGAAAGCTAAGCTCATTTACTTGAGTGAATAAACATTTTTAGAAAAGGAAGTAGCAGCTTTCAAGTTGTGAATAAAACCAATCATGAGGCAGAGGTGAGAGAAAACAGTGTGAACCACTAGATGGAAAGGATAGAAAATAATGTCGTCATTGTTCTGACCCCAATATTCCTTCAGATATCATTTCTCTAAATCTGAACTCTTCTCATTATTGCCTCTTCTGGTCCCCACTCTTTGTTCTCCCTGAATTCCTACTTCTTAACACCATTTCTCTTTCCCCAGGGTGACACAATAAAATCTTCAAATGAAAAAAGAGAGGGAGCCTCAAGCAGAATGCTGCCAAAATGCACTGCCTTGTTTCTAAAGTTCTAGAGTTGGACGGGCTGCCTGGAGACCAGCCCATATCAACCAATGCCAAGGACATGCCAGGATCTGAGAGGAGCAAGTTGGAGGGGATGAAGGAGACTGAAGAGGGAAGGGAAGTAGACATGCACCCAAACATTGACCCAAGTGCTATCCCTCCCACACTAAATCTCAGCTGAGCAAAGTATAATAGTACTAGTAAGACTCTTAAACAGCACCCTTTCTTTCTTCCTGGTCTTCTCATTATCTGGAAGGATGGACCAGAAATTCACAAAATAATAGAAGAGCCTTATTATTACTCATTTAGATGTTTTAATATCTTCTCTTGGAGAAGCCCTCCCAGAGAGTGCAGTGAAAAATAAAGAAAAAGTTCTGTCTCCTGGGCACTAGATTTTGGAGCCAGGAGTAAGAGATTGAATAACTGCTAATTTGCTTAGAGCTCTTCCCACAATAACTTGACACAGGTAAAATACACACACACACATACACACACACCTGGCAGGAAATCACAGCCATATAACTCTTACTGTAGGATCTTTCTAACTGTAGCACTAACTTTATAAAGTAGATTGTTTCTTCTCTCAGTGTCTATGAGGAAATAAAGTTTATTCTGATAAGAATGGTTAGGGACTATAAGTAAAGTTTCTTAACAAGGAAGAGATGGGAACATTTAATTAAAGAAGACTAGGTGCCTGTTTCTTGGTGTATGGGGTTGGCTTTGGTGATGAAGCAGATGGTCTTGGTAACCTGTGTTACATCCACTTAGCTTACCTTTGTTTTCCACTACAGCCATAGTGTGCTTCCCCATGCATGATCACAGAATCCCATCACCTCATCTCTCTGACTTTCTTTCCCAAGTCTCTCTCTTAAGAAATGGGAACTTAAATAGTGGTGTGCAAGGCAAGCCAAAGTGTAGGGAAGAAATACCTCTAGGCATGCCTCAAACAATGGAGCGTGGAAGCTGGGGAATTAATGTTTAGCCTCCCATTCTTTGGAGGGGCAATTCTGAGGTATATCCTACATGGCTCCTCAGAGGGTCCTCAGAAGACTCGAGCCCCATTGTCCTCCATGGTAGTTAGCTCAATGACATACCTTTGGTTGGCTTTTCCATCTTCCTTCTCTTGATAGGCTCACTTCCTCCCTCCAATCCTCTGGATTCATCTCTCAAATAAATTACCTAAACTCAAGTCCTTACTTTAGGCTCTGCTCTTGAGAAGACCCAAACTAAGATGGTAATACTAGATATAATCCTAAGAAATAGACCCTCAAGTCCTTACTTTAGGCTCTGCTCTTGAGAGGACCCAAACTAAGATGGTAATACTAGATATAACCCTAAGAAATAGACCCTCCAGATAGTATTCTGGAAATGGTTTACTCACCGGACAGGTGGAAACAAAATTTCCATTGCTGGAGGGTGATGTCCATACCTCTGGCATAAGTACCAAACTTTTTTTTTTAATTTTTATTTATTTTATGATAGTCACAGAGAGAGAGAGAGAGGCAGAGACACAGGCAGAGGGAGAAGCAGGCTCCATGCACCGGGAGCCTGACGTGGGATTCGATCCCGGGTCTCCAGGATCGCGCCCTGGGCCAAGGGCAGGCGCTAAACCACTGCGCCACCCAGGGATCCCCCAAACTTTTTTTTTTAAGATTTTATTTATTTAATCATATCACACACACACACACACACACACACACACACACACACAGGCACAGGCAGAGGGAGAAGCAGGCTCCATGCAGGGAGCCTGATGTGGGACTCGATCCTGGGTCTCCAGTATCACACCCTGGGCTGAAGGCGGCACTAAACCGCTGAGCCACCAGGGCTGCCCAAGTACCAAACTTTTAAGTGCAGTGGATAGGAAGTGGTAGAAAAGGAAGTTTTGCTTATTCAATATATCTAATACTGGAATGAAAAGAGCCTATGATTATTATACAAGTAGTATATTGCCTAGCTTTTGTAAACTGCCTTAGAAGCCTTAAAGAATGCTTTAAAGAAAGAGAGACAAATTTATTTTAGCCACTTATCAATTCAAGGAATTCTGTGGAAGTCAGACGTCCTCCATGACAGAAAGTAAACAGACCCTATAGCAAAAGGGCAGACTGTACTAAAAATCAGGTTCAGAATTTAATCTTAGGAGTAGCAGAATGGCAAAGGAGATTGAACATGCAGGTCTCCTATGTTAAAGATCTATGCTCACATCATGGCTTTGACAGATAAAGTCTAGGACCCTGAGACTTGGGATGAAGGCATCTGTGAGGATATGTATGAGGGCCTTAAATCTTGGATACTCTTGAATAATGGGAGCTATAGAAGCCAGTTTTTCCCTCTTACTAAAAAACAGCATTCTTCTCTTGCCTGGAGAGGATGAGCACCTCCCTGAGGTGAGTGTCTTGCAACATGATGCTTATCCTCCTTGGGATCTTCTCTACTGACTCTTCCAATTGCTCTGCAGATTAATAATGAGAATCGAGTTCCAGAGTACCATATGAGGGAAGGTACAATCTCTGCTATGAGGAAAATAACTTACTGAAAAATTAGAGCATCTTGCTAATATGTACTGACAGGAACGAAGGAAAGATCGATGGGAATAGATTTGAAGGTGTTAAATAAAATAGGATGAGTGGGATATAGAGCAGAATAGGGGAGAGCTTGTTCAAACATATAAGATGACTCAGGGTTTAACATCCTGTCAAGGACGCTTGGATTGTCTCAACACACAGATGGTGCTTTTAAGTTGGAACATGACAACGATATAGAGATACTGGAACTATCAGTGTATTAAGGAACAGATCAGAAGACTCAAAGAGGTAGATATATCAGAAAGCAGTTTTTATGTGAGACCCACCGCCTGACAACATTTCCTAGACTATTTCCTTCACTGGAGTAATAAGATGTGATGGCATTTTTAAAAAGGTCAGTGGCAGTGTACTCTATGAACCAGGGTTCATGGAAGAAAATGCTGCCATAGAATTGGGTTCCCAGGGGTCAATAGGAATGAAAGACTTCCATTTTATTAGAGGCAGGTAACTGCACTTAAACATCAAAAGCATAGTTACTGTAATATTAGGCAATAAAACTAAAGGGTTAACCCAGGGTTCCTGGACCCCAAAGATTTGGGGTAATGGCTAATAGTCCTTTGTATTCTTAGAGATAACAGGTAACCTGTGAAAGTATTACTTGACTTTCATAATTTAAAAAATCAAGAGCAGGTGAGCAGCAGATTAGCACCATCATCCCCATAATAGAAAATCATAATGCTTTGTTGCATTTCCAGATCTGAGGTAGCTCCCAGACCCAGAGCCCAATGACTGAAAAGGAAGCCCAATCCCCTCAAGACCATGCAGCCTCATCATAAATATATACATTAACTCTTCAATTCTTTCCACAAAGGGATCTATAGCCATTTACGTAGAGTTTTCAAGGGCTTTTAGATACAGAATCTAAGATGCCACTTATAACAGGGGACCCAAATGCCATCATGCCCCCCTCAATAAAGTGGATGCTTAAAGAGCCAGAGGATAAGTGAAGTCCTGGTACAAGGCGTTTTTCTTGGGTTTGCAGGCCATTCTCTCCCAAGCCCCAAATGTATGACTAGGATAGATATATTTAGTTATTAAAATTTGCATTCCTAACACTTAGCAAGAACTACTACACAAGATTTGGTCTTTTTTAATTTTAGAGGCAGCTGATTGTGCCCCAAACAATTTATTTAGTGACACAGAGAATATCTATGATTCCTAACTAGGAGGTAGACAAGATTGTCCTCAGACAAACGCCAGCCAGCCTCTGTTCTTAACATCCCAATGCTAGTACAATGGGCCCATGCACACAATAGCCTTGTTAGTAAGTATGTAGGCCATGTCTGGCCCCAATAGTATTGGCTCCTGCTTACCAAACTGAAATAGTTACTGCTTCTGCAGAATTTCTGACTTGTCAGCACCAAAGACCAATACGGAGCATCCAGTGAAGGACACCAGCCAGGCACTTAGTGGTAAGGTGATTACATCAGACCCCTCACCCCCCTCTGGAGGAAGAAGTGATTCATCCTTACAGGAAGCATCTCCTATTCTGGCTATGTTCTTGGCTTGCCCAAAGCATTTCTTTCAGGATTATTATCTGAGAGCTTAGAGAATGATTTATTTACTGACATGGTAGCCTAAATAACATTACTTAGGACTAAAAGAACCACAGTGAAGGAGATACAACAAGACAACAATGAACACAAGACTATAGGATCCACTGTTCCTTCCTACCATACACCACATTATCTAGATGAATTTGATCTGATGGAGTGATGGACTAGTGAGGGTTCAGTTAGTTTGGGGACAACACTCTGTAGGGTTGGGGGTTGTTCTGCATGGTGAGGTATATGCACTGAGCCAATGACCAATATGTGGTGTTATATATTCAATAGTTACATGAGCCTGGAAACCAAAGTGGGGAGTGGGAGTAGCTCCTTTCACCATTATACCCAGTGAACCTCTTGCAGAATTTGTGCTTCCTATTCCCACATCCTTAGGCTCTGTTAAATTATAGATCTGGGTTATTATTGGTAGAAAGAAGAAACCGTCCACTACTGGGGGATACAATAAGAGTTTTATAAAACCTATAGCTACAACTACCATCTGCTCACTTTGGCTCTTTATGCCAGAGTACTAGTAGATAAAGAAAGGCATTTTTATCCTGGCAGGTTAATTAATCTGATTATCTTTTTTCAAGATTTTATTTATTTATTTATGAGAGACAGAGACAGAGAGAGAGAGAGAGAGAGAGAGAGAGAAGCAGGCTCCATGCTGGGAACCCGACACAGGACTCTATCCCAGGTCTCCAGGTTCATGCCCTGGGCTGAAGGCAGCGCTAAACAGCTGAGTCACCCAGGCTGCCCCTAATTAACCTGATTATCATCAGCCCCTGGGATTGCTGCTAAATAACGGAGGCAAGGAGTATTTCTAGATCTCAAAAGTTTCACTGAGATTCCCCTGTTCTTTCATGTCTGGTCATAGTACTGAATGAAAAACTGAAGCAACCTCAATCTTACATGAGCAAGCCATCCAAGAACTTAGCCTCAAGGATGAAAAACTGGGTCCCCCCACCAAACAATTCAGACCAGCTAAAGTGCTTGCCAAGGGTGAGGAAAATCTGTAATGGGTAGTGGAGAAGGGACCTGATGAATGCAAAGTATAGTCTTTGGACCAGTTGGAGCATGGGACATCTGCTTGCTACACTAACTCTCTTGCCTTAAGTCCTTTAGAGAATTAGCAGTTGGACATGACCTTAAAGAATTGATGACTTAATGGATTTGCATATAGGGCAAAAATGGATCTGAAAAGTTTAAATGATAGATGGTAACAGATTCTTTGTGTGTCCTGTGACACTTTCTTTGATTTCAGCTGCAGAGCTGTTGGACAGTTCCCCTCTAAGTGCCGGTGGCATCTTTTTGCCTCCCTGACACAACAGTCTCTCCAAAGCCACAGAAGCTCACTGAGCCTACACGGAGTAACCAGACATATGATGGACTGATTCCCCTGAAAGCTGCCCTCAATTAATAAGTGAAGGGAATCAGTTAATAAATGCATCAGCCTTTTGTCCCTGGGCAGGAAAATTCTGAGATGCATTCTATATGGTTTCTTGTAGACTTCTTAGTAAAATTGAGTTCCAATTGATCAATGCAGTAGCTAGCTCAATAATATGTTCTTGAATGGCTTTTCCTTCTTTTTTTTTTTTTAAAGATTTTATTTATTCATGAGAAACAGAGAGAGAGAGAGAGAGAGATACAGAGGCAGGGACATAGACAGAGGGAGAAGCAGGCTCCTCAAAGGGAGCCTGATGTGGGACTCAATCCTGAGACCAGGATCACACCCTGAGCCAAAGCCAGGCGTTCAACCGCTGAGCCACCCAGGCATTCCTGGCTTATCCTTCTTATCTCTCTCAGTTTCTCTGCTTCCCAAGATTACCTATCAAATAAACTACCCCAGTCTGCTTTCTGAGGAACCCAAACAATGAATAAGCCAGTTAGTTACTGGTTGGTTATGTTTATAAAAAAGGGTTGGTTTTGTTCATAAAGGAAAAGCTCATAATTGTATTGGTGGAGAAAGTGAAATTAACCAAAATTTGGAAGCAAACATATATTGAACACTTTTTATGCATCAAACATTTTAGCCGTATTATACCACTTTCCATTAATTAATGTGACAGAATGAGTTTTCTAAACTCATGAGAAAGGAACAAAGAGATAAAGTGAAAGGAACACAGGCCAAGACATCAATGAAGGACAAATTCCTTTACAGTAATGTCTACCACTTATCTAGATAGATCTACAACCTTATTTGGGATTATATTGTGTACCATGCTTTGGGTGTGTTAGGAGGTGAATGTGAGAGTTGGCACACAAATGACTGTAATATATCCAAATAAGTATAATAAAATAATGTGTTTTTAAAAATATGAAATGATTCAGCATGTAGTATGTGGGAAATATAGGAAACCCTAAGATCATTCAGTCCAATGTCCTAACTTGACAGATGAAGAAAAAGACTTGGCTTAGTGGACAATTAGTCCTGGAATAAAAGGATTCTGATACTCACCATTTGTTTTTTTTTTTAAGATTTTTTTATTTATTCATAAGAGACACATACCAGAGGTAGAGACAGGCAGAGGGAGAAGCAGGCTCCCTGTGGGGAGCCTAATGTGGGGCTCAGTCCCAGGACCCTCAGGACCATGATCTGAGCCGAAGACAGACACTCAACCACTGAGCCACCAGGTGCCCCTGATACTCACCATTATACTTAGAGACTGGTACCAAAGGAATGGTTGTCACTTGGAAAATATTTAATACCAAAAAAAGGTTCCTTGTGTGAAGTTTTACAGAGATCTGGTGTGTTTATTGATTCCAAGAGTTCAGTTGCTTGTCCACAGTCTCTATTGATTATGAGTCCTTTATGCTATTAAGCCTGGTTGCACGACCTTAGATTAAGTTTCATTCAAGTACTGAATGTTCCTAAGAGGCTTAATGATGCAATGCAGAAGAGAAGAGACAAGGTTCCTTGGAGAGCACCTGCCCAGCCCAACCTTATATGGCATTTTTGTAGATATTCAGTTGTTTCATTCTATATTGACTATTTGAATTCTATGACTCTTCTGGGCCAAATGGGAAGTATAGGAAAGGGAAAACAGAAAGAAGAGCATTTTCTGACCTCTTCCATCTTTCAAACTTCATATCTAGATGCCCTCTATAGCTAACCCTGGCCTGGTATGGGAAATGAATTTCACTCTATAAAGAAAGCATTCAATGGATCCTTGGTTGATGGAACAGTATTTTCTGATTATCTTTTCTCTGGAATGAATTTCCCAAAGGTAGTGAGGGAAACTCTCATTGAAGAAATCAGTGTCCTTTTTTTTATTGTGGTAAAATATACACAACATAAAATATACCATTTTAGCCATTTTAAAAAGTACAGTTCAGTGCATTAAGTATATTTACATTGCTGTGCCACTATAACCACCATCGACTTCCAGAACCTTTTTATTTTCCCAAACTGAAACTCTGTGCCCATTAAATAATAACTTCCCATTCCCACCTCCCTTCAACCCCTGGCAACCACCCTTCTATTTTCTAAGTCTCTGAATTTGACTACTCTAGGCGCCTCCTATAAGTGGAATCATACATTATTTGTCCTTCAGTGACTGGTTTATTCCATTTAGCATGATGTCTTCAAGGTTTGTTCATACTGTAGCATATGTCAGAATTTTCCTCCTTTTTGGGGCTGAATAATATATACCACATATTGTTTATCCATTCGTTTGCCGATAGACCCTTGGGCTTCCATATTTTGGCTATGTTAATAATGTGTACTAATTATCTGACGAACATTGGTGTACTAATATCTCTTTGAATCTTTGCTTTTAATTCTTTTGGGTACATACCCAGAAGAGGAATTGCTAGATCATATGGTAATGCTATGTGTAATTTTTTGAGGAATTGCCATAGTGTTTAACACAGCACCTGTACCATTTTTTATTCCCACCAGGAATGTACAAGGGGCCCTATTTCTCCACATAAAACTCGTTATTTTCTGTTTTGTTGAGTTTTTATAACCACCATTTTAATGGGTGTGTAGTATTTCATTGCGGTTTTGATTCGGATTTCTTTTTTTTTAATTTTTATTTATTTATGATAGAGAGAGAGAGAGAGGCAGGCAGAGACATAGGCAGAGACATAGGCAGAGGGAGAAGCAGGCTCCATGCACCGGGAGCCCGACGTGGGATTCGATCCGGGGTCTCCAGGATCGCGCCCTGGGCCAAAGGCAGGCGCTAAACCGCTGCGCCACTCAGGGATCCCTTGATTTGCATTTCTGTAATTATTAGTGGTCGTGAGCATCTTTTCATGTGTTTATTGGCCATTTGTACATGTCTTTTGGATAAGTGTGTATTTAAGTCCTTTGCTCATTTTTAAAAAGTAATCTCCATGCCCAACATGGGGCTTGAACTCACACCCCCAGATTAAGAGTTGCATGCTTCATTGACTGAGCCATCCAGGTGCCTGTGCCTAGTTTTTAATCTGATGATTTTGCTGTTGTTATTGAGTTAAAAGAGTTTTTAAATAAATTCTGAATATTATTCCCTTATGTAATATGTAATTTGCAAATATATTCTTCCATTCTGTGGGATGATTTTCTACTCTGTCGATAATGCCCTTTGATGAACAAAAGTTTTTACTTTTGGCAAAGCCCAATGTCGCCATTTTTTTTTTTTTTTTTATTGCCTGTGCTTTTGGCCTAATAAGTTTTAAGCTCACATTTTAATCCCAGTATTAATTCTTTATATACTGCTGCTTGGGATAATCTAGGTTTTCTGGAGTCTGAAGTATATATAATTTGGGAAACTTGAGAGAAAAATACACAAAAGCTATTTTCATAAATTTTTACTAAATCTTCTAACCATGTTATCACTAGTTAGGGCCCCTCCTGGAAGGAGCCATGGAAGTTTCGTTAACTCGGCCTTTATAGCCACCACAACTGCTTTCTTCTTCCCTCCCCAAAACATTTCTAACAATTTAGAAAGTGTGTAGGGAATTTGAGGGCCTTGGAGACATCATTCCAAATATAAATTGTGATTGAAATCTCAGTGCATGGGTGCTTTAGAATAAGAAATTTCTAGTCAAAGTATATCAGAACAGAGATTCCCCTATAAATAGCTTTCAACTATTGTTTAGTAAACCGGAAAGAACTGGGGCTTAAAATATCTAGGTCATAATTCTAGCTCTACTAGTAATTGGCTTTGAGAATCTGTACAACTCAACCTTTTATATATATTCAGATATGTATAAAATAATGGATTTGGATTTGAACTTCTGTTCCAATAATTCTTTTTATTTCCAGCTTATTCTTCTACGTGCTTTAAGTAACTATTCCTCTGCACCAGCCTTTACCCCTGCAGTACTATGAGCCCATGTCTCTCATATTGTTCCCTTTGGCCTGATGCTTCCACCCATGGGTTATGACTCGTCTTCAAAGAGAAGCTCTAGGATGTCATAGATAACAACCTGCCTAGACAGATGCTTTTTTTCATATACCAATAGCTTCCAGTCTCTTTTTGTAAGCAATATTTACCTTCCCCTGCTGTATTCAGGTTTGATTACTATATTACCTCTCCTACTCTATACCGCATTGCAGCTGAACATCTTTATTTGGATTTCCACAGGTACCTCAAAGGTAACATATTTTACACTGAACATATCACTTTCCCCACCTGTCCCTCCTCTAGGCTGTTTCAGGGGGCACCCTTGACCATTCTCTCTTCCTCAGCCTCAAAGTCCTGTCTGTTCTACCCTATGGATGTTTCAGATATATCCATTTGTTTTCCTTTTTTTCCACTGCCATAGTTTAGGTCAATGTTTCATCCTCTCTCACCTCAATAAGTGCAATAGCCCCATAACTAGTCTCCCTGCCCATAGAGTTGCCTCTGAAATCCATTTACCATAGTCACAAGAATTACGTTACTAAAGTGCAAATCTGATTATTTCATTCTCCTGCACAAAGCCCTTCAGTGGCTCATTATTGCCTTCAGGGTGAAAACTCAACCCTTATCAAGGCCAATAAGTGCGCGTGCGTGCACACACACACACACCCTATGAATAATCTTGATACCTACTCTATCTCATATTTTGACTTCCCATCAAACTCTTTGCTCCAGCCATAGGGTACCACTTGCTGTCTCTAAGTGGATTATGTTCTCTCTCATCTTCAGGGCTTTGCCCTTGCTATCCTCAGAGCTTGTAATCCGTGTATCTACTACCTGTTTTTGGCTGAAAAACTCCTCCCTCAGAAATCTGTGCAATTATTGCCTTTGTATGTGTGAAGTCTTCCTTGACACCTCAGGCAAGGTTAAGTGCCCCTCTTGTGAGTTCCTTTAACACCATGTTGCGTTGCACCTTATTCTTGGTCTGTCTTTTCCACTAGATGGCTAACTTTTTGAGGACAGAGTCAGATTCTTAGTCATGCTTATTGACAACACTGCAATCTCAGCACCTAACGCAGCAGTATCTAGCATACAAAGGGCATTCAATAGATATTTCTGGATAAACAATCTCGTGAGGGAAACAGGTACTAAATAAAGATTTCTTGCCTAACTAGCTTTTCCTGTTTTCTCTCCTATTGCACACCTCCTTTACCGGATTTTTAAAAGGTGAGATTCTAGGGTGTATTCTTTATGTTTATTTCTTATAACTGAATAGCATTCTTTACCAGATGACCTGTGTTATCCCTCTGTGGTAGGACAAAAATATTAAATTCGTGGAATGACACTGGGTGTCTTGTGAGCATAGTATTTAGGAAAAGGCTCTTCTTGGGCTATGCTGTATAGTTGATGGCAGGACCTCATGTGATAGGGTTCAGTGTAAACCAGGGCCTCAAGCTCTAATTGTCAAGTTAGAGGGAAGAGACCGCTAAATACTGTCTTGTTTCAGAGGAGGCAAACAGGTTCAGTGACTCAGCTGAGGCTATACATGGTCTCCTTATTTCCAGTATTATATTCTTTCCACTATATCATAGAGACAAAACCAAAAACACCTTCTTTGCCCTAGCAAGACTTAGCTATAAAAATTTAACAAGGAGTCTTTTGAGCATATATTTCTGCTTAGAATGTAAAGGATATAAGAGTTCTAAAATGATTGTGAATCTTCTATGCCTAGAATTTGATGAAATAACACTAGCTCCTAATTCTCTTTAATTATTCATTAAATTATTAGAGCTTAAGAACAGAGCAAAATCTGCATATTTGTTTCTGGCCATCTGCTCCATTCAGAACCTTGGAACTAGACAACTTATTTTCTGGAAGGCCTATGGCAGATGGGGGTTATAGAAGGGCTGAGTACCTAGCATCTGGGATAAGATGTGGCCAATTTCATTCTTCCTTTCTGGAATTCCAAGAATTCTGGAAGTACTTCATGATGCTATTCAATCTTCACCTTGTTGGTTTAGATTTTGTAGCAGACAATGATAATTTGGGTCCCAGCTGGATTTGTTAATAATCTCAGATTTATACCATGATTTAGTTAGTTGCAGGCTAAAGAGAAATCACATATGATAACATGGAGGAATTCAGTTCTGCAAAACTGCCTGGAGAGAAAGAGTCTTAAAATAGGTACAATTCTACATTTTTAAAGTTTGTGCTAAGATTGTCCTAAAACGATTTATTTGGGCAGCCCGGGTGGCGCCGCGGTTTAGCGCCTGCCTTGGGCCCAGGGCCTGATTCTGGAGACCCGAGATCGAGTCCCACGTGGGGCTCCCTGCATGGAGCCTGCTTCTCCCTCTGCCTCTGTGTCTCATGAATAAATAAATAAAAATCTAAAAAAACCTCCAAAACCCAACTTATTTGCTTCAACACAGGATACACTTAAAATAAATCATTTGACTTACGGGGGTGGGGGTGGTAGGGATGTGAGGAGAAGCTCATTAGGAAATAACACATTTAGAGAGGTGCAAATGCACAAGTAATGACACACTTTGGCCCGGCCCCAAATCCTTAAGGAGCTGGCATCGTGTTCCATCTTCTGTTTCTCCCTTTTACTTCCAGCCAACTCGATTTCGTATATAATTGCCTCCGTCTCCGCTAAGGCTGGGGGGAAACGTCGGGGTGCAGCGCTATACTAACTGATGAGGCGTGTGCTGTCTCCCTACACCGACACTCGCGATGTGCAGAGGGCACGGGTCGGCCCAAGCACACTGCAAATAACCATCCTATTTGTAGGAGTCCGAAAGGTGCAAGGCAGGGATTACTGCGTCCCGGGCTACTGCACTGCCCGAGTCCGAAGGCGCTGAGGCCGGCCCTGGGAGGGAGGGGGTCGGAGCGGAGCTCGCCGCCCGCCTGGGGCAGGAGCCACTCGGCCCCCGCCCGCGCGCGAGGCTGCCCGTGGAAAGCCTCAGCAAACCGGCCAGGGCTCTGCAAACCGGAGGGACCGCAGCCCGTCCTCGCTCGCGGACTTGGGGCTGCCCGCCGGAGCTGGGGCCCGCGGACCCCCCGAGGACCCCCCGCCCCCCGCCCACCTGTGGGCGGGGCCTCCCGGAGCGCAGCGCCCGCCACGGGGCTGCGGGGGGCGGGGCTTGGCCGCGGGGGGCGGGGCTTGGCCGCGCAGGGATGACGTCGCCGCCCCGCGCGCCCCGCGCCCCGCCCCCGCGCGCCCTGGTAACGGCGGCGCCGCGGCTCCCGTGTCCTCCTCCGCGTCCCCGCCTCCCTCCTCCTCCCTCCGCAGCCCCGGCGGCGCCGGTCTCGCCGGCTCTGTGGTGCCAGGTGGGAGCGGGACCTGCGGGGCCGCGCGGCCCTCGACGCCCCCGCCAGGCGTCAGCTGAAGAGCGGGCGAGAGCGGCCGGGCCGTGCACCGCGGCCCGCCCCCCCCCGCGCCCCTGTGGTCCGCGGCCTCGGCCCGGCGGGGCTGCCCCGTCCCCGGACCGGGGTGACCCGGGGGGGCGTCGCGGGCCGGAGGGCTGCCGCGGCCGACAGGCGCCGGGGGTCGGGTCCCGCAGCGGCCGCCCCGGGCCTTGCCCCCCGGCCGCCGCCGCCGCCCCGCCGTGCCCCCGGAGCGCGAGGAGCTGCGCCCCGGCCGGGGTCTGCCGGGAAGATGGCGACCCCGGGCCCGAGCTGGCAGCCGCAGCATTACGGCGGCGCGGCGGCCAAATTCGCGCCCTCGCCGGCCGCCGCGGCGCAGGCGGGGCACGGCTTGGACTACAGCCAGGACCTGCACCTGAAAATGAGCAAGAAAATCGCGCAGCTCACCAAGGTAAGGAGGCGGCGGCGGGGTGGCACGGCCGCGAGGCCCCCAAGACCCCGGCAGACTGGGCGGGAGCCCCGGAGACGTCCCTGGCCATCCGGACGCCCCGGAGGCTCGGCTGGGCTCGCGGGACCTGCAGATGAGGATCTCTCCACGCCCCTTATCGCACGACGAGAAGTCACTGTAGTTTCGGGCTCCTGCACCTGCCCGGACTCCACGAGCCTTCACTCCGCCGGATGAAGTACAGAACCGTGTTCGACCCAACGTGACCCAGGACCTGCCCAGTTAAATCAGTGCCGTCTCCCCCCACCCCTCCACCCCGGTCACGCGCTTAGGGGGAGCATAAACCTGAGCCACGTAGGAGGGTCAGACCCACCTTGCGTGCCATTTGGGGAGATTTCTAATGAGTCATTCCTTAATTCTGACAGAACGTCAGGCAAGGCTTCTTAGATGAATCGTGTCTGCACTCCGTTAAATGTTTGGATCTGTCAAAAGATAATTTTCAAAGCGCATATAAGCCAGCAGATTTGGTCAAGGGTAGTTTAGAATGGTGAGCCTCTTTCTACTTAACTGGCTGCCTGTGGTGAGAAGGAGTTGGTATCTTGCGAAGCAAGAGCGTTTCAGACCGACTGATTGATTCTATTGCTCTGCTTAGATCTCAGGAGCAATCGTTCAGTCCCCATTAACTGCGAACAGGTGATCCCTGGTGTCTGAAAGTTAGTAGAGGCGATCTTAATGTGTTTAATTAAGCTGAGTCGCCTAACCACTTGTTAGTGGCCTAGGTATGACGAGAGGTGAGCATCCTGGGCGTTTACTAAATAGGTAAACCCCGAAGTCTCTTTTCTTTTCTTTTTTCTTTCTTTCTTTCTTTCTTTTCTTCTCTTTTTTTTTTTTTTTTTAAGATTTTATTTATTTATGAGAGACACAGGCAGAGGGAGAAGCAGGCTCCACACAGGCAGCCTGAGGTGGGACTCGATCCCCGGTCTCCAGGATCACACCCTGGGCTGAAGGCAGACGCTAAACCGCTGAGCCACCCAGGCTGCCCCGAAGTCTCTTTTCAACTCCCAAATTCCCATTCTGTAATTTCAGTACTAGTTGAGGCTGTTGAGACGGTAAAGTAAAACAGAGTTGGTAAAAAAAATAAAAAAAAAAAATTAAAAAAAAGAGAAATGGAAGTAAAATGGGGCTGGAAAGAGTTGGTAAAAAAATAAGATTTTTGTGAAGAAATGTGATCAAGGGTAGAATGAAAAGTAACCTGAAAGAACTGAGGAGTGAGGGCTTCACCAGAAGAGCAAAGGAATAGGAGCAAGTACCTAGTGGTAAAACTCAGCCATCCCGAACAAGGCAACACTGGGGGGAATTTTGTTTTCTGATTTTTGTTTTAGGTCCACGCTGTCTCAGAGCTCGCTATGTGCCCGGTTTTTACTGTTTCCTCTTGTGATGGATGGTCTCGATATTCAGAGAAAGGAAGGCCCAAGAAGGAACAATAGTATACCATCAGGGCAACTATACATTTGGGATCTCAAAACCAGGTTTCCTGAAATCATGTTTAGTCTTCAGAATAATGATGTTCAGAATGGCGTACGTGGATGTTTATGTATTCTGACTTTCTCATGGTGTGTACATAACACTCATTGTTCTGATTGTAAATTGTAACCCTCTAGATTCCTACTGTAAGTAACAGAAACACTCAAGAAGTTGGTAGTGGAACTGTGTGCAGTGTAACGAGGTTTCTCATCTCTCCAGTAAACTACTTTTCTTTTTACTGATGCTTTTTCAATATTCTGTTCTTTTTTACCAGAAGAAAAATTCAGCACAACTGTTAAATTTGAGAGTACTGTTAGAAGCTATCATATTCTCTGTTTACCCACCTTAAATCTAGTGAGACAAGAAGCTGCCCCCATACCAGTGCTCATCAAGGCTTGAGTGCTATACCTAATCTCTACTAAGTGTTACTTGGACTCTTGACTTAGTGTTCATAGTTACAATCTCTGAAAACTCATGCCACTCCTCTGCTAAATACCTCAGACATTTAATCCCTTGTGCTAAAGTTTCTCAGCCTTGGCACTATTGACATTTTGAATTGTCTAATTCCTTGTATGGAGCAGGCAGGGCTACCCTGTGCATTATAGGAGTTTAACAGCCTTCCTGGATTCCTGGTGCTACCTTGTAGATTCCAGTAGCACCCCACACCTGCACACACCATCTTGACAGTACACATGTCTCTAGACATTGCCATATGTTCCCCGGGAGGTATGAGGGCTCATTCCATGTTGAGAAGCACTGAATTCTACTGGAATATCTAGGGTTGCTCCTACCCGTGTCTCTTGCATTTATTACTAAGATATGAGAATGAAATCATCAGATAATAGGACTCTGTTGCAGCCAACACCCGTTAGTTTCTGAAGCATACAATAAGGCATGCTTCCCTTATGTGTTATTTTGGAGACTGTCAAATTTTACAGTCATGTACACTTCTTGTAAATACTATAAGAATGATCTCACGAGTAATATGTCAACTCTTACAAACTTTACTGGTATCTACTGCATAGAATTTTCACTCGTGAAGAGCTTGGTAATAAATTCACATCAGTAGAGGTAGATTGGAAGCTTAGCTTATATTTCAAAATTAGACATAAACATTAAAATAGGATTTTATATCTTTTGGAAATGAGTCAGTAGTACTCAGCTCTTCAACATTATAGTTAACATGGCTTGGGAATCTGTCTTGAGTTAAAACTCCTGTTCTGCTGCTTACTAGTAATATGACCTAGGGCAGGTCACTAAATTCTGAGCCTCAGTTTCCTAATCTTTAAAAGAGGAGTGATTATACTATAACTTTCTAAGGCTCTTAAGTCAGGCTGTCACTGAAAGAGAATCTGTGGCAACAAAGTATTAGTAAAATACTGGATGATATATTTTTAAAATGCTCCTTTTTAAACTAGTCTGCATTTAATAGCATTGTTATATTGTAGTTCTTTTGAGAGTTTTCTAGGAAACTCTTTAAAAATATTTACAGTAATTGTTCTATTTGAGTACCAGAGTTTAAAGTTTTCCCATGTATTCCACATTGTTGTAGTACAGTATTGAAAATACATGCATTTTTCAGATACTTGGATAGCTAGGAAAGGATATGGATGAAAGTAATCTGTATTACAATTTTGTACCTAGTAAGACTCAGTATATTTTTAACTAAAAAGCCATCTCAGCTGCAGACATATTTGTTCAGGTTCTGTTTCCTTAGAACTTAACATAGCAGCCATTTCCTAGAAAGGAGACCAGTAGTGGTTTTTAAAGCACCTTTTATGTAAGGGACATTTTGCTAAGTGTTAGAGATCTAGCAGAGAGCAAGACACAGTCCCTGCCTTTTAAAGTGAATCTGTTCTATTTAGGCTACTCTTTTTTTTTTTTTTTTTTTTAAGATTTTATTTATTCATGAGAGAGAGAGGCAGAGATACAAGCAGAGGGAGAAGCAGGCTCCATGCAGGGAGCCCGAGGACGTGGGACTCGATCTCGGGTCTCCAGGATCACACCCCAGGCTGAAGGCGGCGCTAAACCACTGGGTCAATGGGGCTGCCCTATTTAGGCTACTCTTACTAAATTTTAAGAATTACTGTTAGATTCTTGAGTCATGTCTTGGCAAGTTTCTGGGATTGTTAATGGCTGAACCATCTCAGGATAGGCAAAGAAGTTGGATGGGTTGAGTTATGTTTAGTGGGATTGTATTTGTGTACTTAGAGAAGTACTCCACTGTGTTGCTTCTTTAGTGCGTTAGAGTGAATAGCAAAACTTGTGGAAAGTAATTATAAAACAGCTTTTTTTGTGTGCTACTCACTGTCCCTTTCAGTTTACTCTGTGAGGCTGGCTCATCCTCTGCCCATAGAAAAACTTGACTTTTCTGGTTGCTTTTAGATCATATGAATTGTCCTTCAGTAATTAAATAGGAGAAGTCTCAATTTGATTATTAAAATGTCCAGTGCTGGGATGCCTGGCTGGCTCTGTTAGAAGAGCATGGTATTCTTGATCTTGAGGTTGTAAGTTTGAGCCCCACGTTGAGTGTAGAGATTACTTAAAAATTTAAAAATAAAAGTAAAATATTCAGTGCCAAGGAATAAAACCCCCAAGCCAAACCTACGTTAAGGATGCAGCTAGCCTCCTATGTCCATTCCCAGCTCTGCCTATTTATTGTAAGGGGGAAGCAGATAATTGAGGAAGGGGGGCATCATTGACTTTTTTCTTCTGGCGAGGCTTTTCTACTCTTCTTGCTTTGTTTTGCCAATCACAGTTTAATACCCCTCCCCCCCTCATTGGACAAGGAAGAAGGGAAGAGGGAAAAGACGGGCAGCAAACTTTATTTGAACAGTGCATGGTGATTTAGCTTCAGTGCTATTGTGGATTTGACCCACATTTAAAGCTCATTCTTTCAGTCCTGCATCTTCCACCTCCCACCCTCATTGCTCAGGATTCCTCAGGTTGCTTGACAGTGAGAATGCATCTGTATTCTGGCTGGTTCTTACTTCTTCCTCAGCTTCTTTGATCTGCCAGGGCCCTCGTGTTTATTTTGCTGAGATCTATTCCACGTCAGGTAACCCTCTTGGATAGGCCCAGATGATCCCACCCTGGCTTACTCTGTGTCTTTCCCACAGGGCCCACGTTGGTCCAGAGGGAGCATTCATTCTGTGTTCAGGCAGACTCTGGTACTGGTCCAAATTCAGCATCTCTCATTTTCTCTCACATGCCTTTTCATCCAGCTTCTCATTCTTTAGATTTTTCAAGGATGAATCAGGTGCCACTTCAGTGTGCTCTTCTAAGTGCTTGAGACACATATCAAGGTCTTCAAGTAGTCCCATCAAAACCTTTTCCTCCAGGCCTTAGGTGAGTGGCAAGCATCTGTCCTTTCTCTTGAAGGCAAGATACTTGTTCCTGTAGCTGTCCCCAAGGAAACATTCTCCAAAACTCTGCTCTGTAACCTCTTTGAGACTTTTCTCACTAATACTGGGTGTAGGAGGTAGCACATTTCAAGACTCTTCTCTTTAGACTGCCTTTTTTTTTTTAAACTTTGAGAATATTCTGGCACTTGTTTTAAAATGTCAGTTGTCTTTTGTTCTCAATAGAAACTTCCTTTTTAATATCTTGTTACATTAGTGGCTCATCCATTGCCTCCTTAGGTGATTGTACTTTTGATACAGTTCAGTCTAGCCATCACTAACTGACATTACTAGTATAAGGTAGGCTATAAGGTTCCAAAGAGCAGGAGTTTCTGTGTGTGTGCTCCATGCTCAGCATCAAGTCCTTCTTAAAAGTCTTCTTTTAGTACTCAGTTTATGTCCTGCCCCCCAGCCCCCAAAGAAACAAATAATAAACTGCCCTGAACAACCTGAACAACCTAGGCCTTGTTAGGTTTGCTTAACTCTGAATTACTGTAACGTTTATTGTCTTACTTCTTGTTGATACTTAATAATACAGATTTGTAAAATAATGTTTATTTTGTTTATAAATATTTCTTGTTTCTCTCATTTAAATGTAATTTCCTCATCTGTAGAGACTATTTTTCATGTAACTTTAATATGAATACATTGTGCATAGTATAAAAGCTTAATATTTATTGATGGTGGTGGTGGTGATATTAATGATGCTGTACCAAGTGATTTTGTTATACAGTAGAGTTAGTAAATATTCCTGAGGACTGTATCAGCTATTCTTCTGGGTTAATGCTAGATCATTTCAGCTGAATTGAATTACTTTTTTTTTTTTTTTTTTTTAAGATTTTATTCATTTGAGAGAGAGACAGCGTTAGAGCATGAAGGGGGGGAAGGTACAGAGGGAGAGGAAGCAGACTCCCTGCTGACTGGGTTCCATGGGATCATGACCTGAGCTGAAGGCAGATGCTTTAACCTATTGAACCACCCAGGTGCCCCTGAGTTAAATTACTTTTACATATTTATATGTTTTATTGGCTTCCTCTTAAACTGCTTCAAAAGCTATATTATTTCATAATATACTTATATTTTTCATGTAAAAATAAAAGTATAAAGCACCTTGTCTAAAATTTAAATATTATTTGTCGTTGCAAAAGTTAGGTAATTGATACCAGGTTCTTAGCAAATAAAAAAATAGTCTTATGACCATTTAATACTAACTGCTTTTACTATATCCCAAACCAGACTATGTTAATATACTAGTGAGATTTTCAAACAATTGTATTTTCTATGCATTAAATACAACCCATATTTTACTAGTTGGAATTACCTAGATACTGTTCCATAATGCTGTTTGGTTTTGGTTATGACCTGGATTGTTTCAGTTTAGCACATACCGAATATCTTTTCCCCCTTTGTTTCGTTGCAGCTTTGCCATTCTCATATGCAGTACCTTTGATGTAATCTTTTAGTTGTAGTTGAGCGGTTTGAATTAATATCTTGTATTTTACCAATGGGCACAAAAACTTGATACGCTGTTTATCAATTGTCCAAATGCTTGTAAAGGAACTGCCTTTATAATTAAAAGGTTTAGAGCTGGAAGAAACCACAGATTCTGACCAGCCTAACCCGCCCATTTTATGCATGTGGAAGTTGAGGGCCCAAAGTCATTTGAAGATTGCACAGCTTGTCGCTGGCAAAACCTGAACACGACCTAGGTGTCTGGATTAGTAGAAGAGAAGGGCAGCTGTGCTGAGATCTCTTTTCCCCGTGTCTGCCTTCTAATATTACTCTTCATTTCCTCATGCTGAAACCATGTGTTTACCATCTGAATCACAGACTTCTGGTGACAGTGAACCCATGTGCCGCCTCTCCCATACACCGAACAACCTCTGGATTTATAGGTTGTATCGTATGTAATTGTGGCTTGGGAAAGCTTGTAACAGAGCTATTTTTATGTAATTTCAGATAAATGTCATAATATTTTTATGTTTTTATTAACAGCTTTAGTCATTCCAGACTTAGAAAATGTTTTAATTACTTTGATTTGGAGACTGTCATGCTTGGTGTCAAAGTTACTACTGGGTGATTATTTTAAATGTTTTTCCTTTGCTTGCTTTCTTAATTGGATCATTGCTTAGATCTCATTCCTGAAGACAGGAATTTGGAAGTTTTCTGATTTTTTTCTTCCTCCATCCCTCTTTCTGTGTTTTTTGTTTATGAAAATCCTTTACAGTCTTCTAGTTGCCAGCCTCTTAATAAGTGATATGAAGGATAAAGTTTCAGCAAAATGTGAGCGAAGCATTCTGGTAATTTTCTTTTTAAGATTTATTTATTTGAGAAAGGGCAAGTGAGCATGCATGAGGAGGGGTAGAGGGAGAGGAAGAGAGACTTTTTAAGCAGACTCCCTGCTGAGTGAGGAACCTGACACAGGTCTCAGTCCTAGGACCCTGAGATCACGATCTGAGCTGAAATTGAGTCAACCACTCAACTGACTGAGCCACCCAAGTGCCTCACAATCTGGTCACTTTAATTCTGAATGACAGTAGAAAGTGGTGGGGGGGAGGGCAGGGAGAATTAAATGATATTCTGTCTTTTCAATTTATCTTATAAGATCTAAAAAGTTTCTAATCTTTGAACATTCACATAAACTTGGATCTTAGGCCATGAAATGGGACTGATGTGAATGATGGAGATTTGTTAATGCCATATTTGTTTTTTTACCACAGGAAGTTTTTATTGTGTAGACCACTTATGAGTGAGAAGGACATTAAATAATTCTATCTGAATTGTTACTCTCTAGTCCTTTTTGGAGATAACACCTGAGGAAAGGTGGGAGACAGTATTTTATGTTGCAAATGTGAGTTGAGCCACAGAGACTTTTTTAGATTGACCGGGGAACATAACAGTTCTTTAAGTATTATTGGAAAACAGCCTCTGACTGCCAATCAATTAGTATATAAAAAATTAATTTTGGGAACACCAGTCTTTGCAGATTGGGGATTGCCAATTGTTGTCAGTATTTTGGTATACTTAACATTTGAGACCAAAGCAAATATTTTAGAAGGCCTGGGTGGCTCAGTGGTTGAGCGTCTGCCTTTGGTTCACGGTGTGATCCTGGGCTCCTGGGATCCAGTCCTGCATCGAGCTCCCTGCAGGGAGCCTGCTTCTCACTCTGCCTATGTCTCTGCCTCTCTCTGTGTCTCTCGTGAATAAATAAAATCTTCAAAAAGATAAACTTTATATTCTTAGCTTTCTATTAAACTATGACAGTGCTATCATTTGTAGGTCTCAAACTTCATTATTGATTATATCTTTCCTACTAAAGCTTTGTCAAGAACATATAATATTAGTGAAGTTGAATGTGTAAATTTTTGTCCTACATTTTTTACCTTTATCTTGAGATACTAAGGGAGGTTAAAACTACCAAAGAACCTATAGTAGCTGGAAAAGTGAAAGACTTAGTGATCAACCACAATACTTGGGATTTGGACAGTTTGGACTCAGGTCCTGATATGCCACCTAATTTATTATAGAGAAGATAGGAATTTTAATGACTTCTAAAAATTACAAATCTGTATTTCCTTGTTTGTATGTATACCATTTCTGAGGTTAAAAAGGTTTGAAAATGAAAATTTGCTTTACAAAAATACATTGCTAATATTTAAGTTATCTGTAAAATTGATAATTTTAGTAAATTATTAGGATAAACCCTATTCAGAATTATTGGAAAATGAGTTATTTTAGTTGACAAGAAGTTACCATAGGTATTAATAATTTTCTGCTTTCCAAGATAATATACTTATATTTAAACCGTACCATTCATAAGTTACATGGAATCTGAAATTTTCTTTCTTTTTTTTAAATATTTTATTTATTTATTCATGAGAGACACAGAAAGAGAGAGAGGCAGAGACACAGGCAGAGGGAGAAGCAGGCTCCCTGTAGGGAGCCCGATGTGGGACTCGATCCCCGGTCTCCAGGATCACGCCCTGGGCCCAAGGTTGGTGCTAAACTGCTGAGCCACCCAGGGATCCCCTGAAATTTTATTTCTGGACAAATTCTGTTACTCCTTTTTTTATTTGCTCTGCCCCTCTTGAAGCACAAAGTTGGAATATGAACAAATTTTAGACATTGACTTTCTGGTTGGGAATATTTAGTTTATTCTGCTGAATGTGTATCTGTGTGCTCACATTATTTGCATTTTTAATTCTGTTCCTCCTGAAGTACTTGGTAACAGAATTTCATGTCTCTCAGAAAACATTTCATAAATGAAACGCTAAACACTTAAACACTAAAGTATCCCATTCTTATTCTTAGATGTTTTCTCTAGTGAAACACTTTAAAAACAGTGCATGTGATTTTGAGAAGTTGTGTGTGTGTGCATGTATACATGTGTGTTTGATATAATGGTCTACCCAGAGTAACAAAAGAAGATACACCTAAATATGCCTAAAATAGAGTGTATAGATCTGTATGATTGGTAAACTTCTGTTGGAGGCCTAGTCCATGAAAGATGCTGTGCTAGGCACTATTGATTTTTTTTTTTTTTTTTTAGATTTTATTTATTTATTCATGAGAATACACAGAGAGGAGAGAGAGGCAGAGACACAGGCAGAGGGAGAAGCAGGCTCCATGCAGGGAGCCCGACGTGGGACTCGATCCCGGGTCTCCAGGATCACGCCCTGAGCTGTAGGCGGCGCTAAACCGCTGAGCCACCGGGGCTGCCCTGATTTTTTATTAATAGTATTTTATCATTCCACTTCTGGACTACATATATTTTTCATTTTTTCCAATAGACTTGTGAGAAAATATGATCAGAATAAAGTAGGTAAACATTTTAATCAGCAGATTAATCTGACAAATTTTAAAAAGTTAATTATGGGCAACATACATAACTTATGTATCTAATTTTCTTAAAGAAACTAGGCTAGTGCTTTCCAGTGTCCTCTTCAATAAGATTTTAAATAATTTAAAGAATAACATTGACACATTCTCTGGTTATAAATATGTAACATATTCGTCCACAGCTTAAAGAAGGTAGGGGGAAACTTCAGTCTTCCAAAACCCAGGAGTTAATGGGTCAGTATTAGGTTTAGGTCTCTCATGGGAAGGCCAGAGAACCATAGTCCCAGAGCCATATGGCCCAGTGAGGCAGCTGTGTCCATTATACAGATTAGAGGTATGGGTTCAGTAGGTTAGACCCCAGTCTGAATTTCAGGTTCACCGCTTAATAGTGTTTGACCTTTAATAAATTTTAACCTGTGAGAGCTTCAGTCTTCTCATCTGTAAAATGAGAATAACAAAGCCTACCTCATAGGATTATTATAGAGACTAAATGAGGTAATTTGTACAGGAGAGGAGGTCAGTAAATGTCAATTTCTATCCATTTTCCAGGCCCCTAACCCTTGGTTCAGCCTTTAACAAGTATGTTGGGGCTCCTGGGTGGCTCAGTTGGTTGAACATCCAGTCTTGGCTTTGGCTCAGGTCATGAACTCTCAGGGTCCTGGGATTGAGCCCCCTATTGGGCTCTGTGCTCAGCGTGGTGTCTATTTTCCCCGTCTCTCCTTCTGCCCCTTCCCCTGCTCATACACACTGTTTTTTTTTTTTTCTCTCTCTCTCTCAAATAAATAAATCTTTTTTTTAAAGTGTGTTTTAGTATATATTTTCTTTTTTGATGGAGATATAGTTTGTATTATCAGGGACCACAGCTATCAAAAGTAAAGGTTTAACAACAAATAAATATAGTTGATTCTCATTGAGATGGTTATGTTCTATCAAGTTATGTTCTAGGGGAAATACAGGGTTATGTTCCTGACACTCTCTGGTCACATTTTCATCAACCATTCAATACCTAACCTTGTTTTATGTATTTCTGTTTAATGGCACCTATTTAATACATATTCTCTATTCATGAAGGGTGAACTCATAAGCAACAGCAGTGTAACTCATGCGTGAATGAAGCTTATCTAATGTGCTATGAGTGTTAGATTGTGAGGTTACATATAAATTTTAGCAAGTAGGCAAACTTGGAAATATGGAATCCGCATAATGAGGCTCTACTGTACTAAAAATGTATACAGACCTTTGAATCTGCTATTTACTTAGCCCCTACTCTGGTTTTTCAGCTGTTGTTATTATGGGCCTCCATGACTATGACTCTTATTAATAATATGCTGAACACCCTCACATGAGTGTGACTTTGACTCTTATTATCTCACTAAGCACCCACAGATAAAAGGGGTGGAAAAGATAGTGGGGGCAGGAATATTCATCTTTTGTGTGAGTTGCCAGTTACCAAGCACCACCCTACAATCATAAACATGAGACAAAATTACAGGATTCTCCCCTTGTATATAAACTGTGATCTTTATGATCTGAACTTGAATCTACCACATTGTCCTGGGTCAGAGGAATAAAATACATAAATTATTCCATGGCATGGAGTGAAACCTTTGAAAATATAATGTTGACTTAATTTAATTAAAATTAGGACTTTTTTTATATTCATCATTTGCTTAATATATGTTTGCAGTTACTTCCTTCCCAGCAGCAACTGTCAGTGTGGGAGTTGTTTTTGTTAAAAGCCTTTGTCTAGGTATCTAAAGATAACTAGAAATCTTATTCTCTGGGGTTCAGCACATTTGGTTGGAAATTTCTGAAGTAACTTTATGCAACATTGAGAAAACTTAAATTTGGCAGATAATTATACTTGACCTATGCCGTTTTTACATGACCTAGAAGAATGTGTACTTTCAATGTTGTTCATATCTGTCAGTACTTTTTGGTCCCAATCCTCTGGTGATTATCAGAAAATACTGGTGGAAAGGAACCTGGATAAGAGCACTCTGTGGCCTTGGAGGAGTTCGTAAAATTAACTGGCCTAGAGAAAGTACGACTTTGATCTACAGCCAAGCCTGTCCTTTGCTATTGCTCTCTTTAAGACTGTGTATCTTTAATTTCAATCCTGAGTCACTCTTGCTATTTGTTTTCTCTGTTTCTTGACTGTGGAACATTGCTGGAGAAAAGTATGGAACTGGTCTCTGGCAGAATAATGCCACTCCTCACTTCCTCACCCCCAAAAGGCTCTATATCCCAATCCCTGGAGTCTTTGAATTTGTTACCTTACATTTGCAGATGTGGGGGATCTTGAAATGGAGGGATTATCCTTGATTATTTGGATGGGGCCAATATAATCACAAGAATCCTTCTCAGAGGGAAGGAGGGAGGGAGGAAAGTAAGTCAGTGCCAGCGTGATGGGATGTGAGAAAGACTTGACCAGCCATTACTTACTTTGAAGATGAGAGATGACCATGAGCCATGGTGTAGGTGGCCTCCAGGAACTGGAAAAAGCAGGAAATGAATTCTTCCCAAGAGCCTCCAGATTTTAGTCCATGAAACTCTTTTGAGACCTGCAGATTGTAAGAATAATAAATCTGTGTTGCTTTAAGCCATTAGCTTTGTGACAAATTGTTATAGCAACAAGAGGAAACTAATGCTTGAACTTTAGTCTTTTCATAATATAATCATAGAGTGATATATCATCATATTTGCCATTCTGTTGGTTACACAAACCAACCACAGTATACTAGAGGTGGTGACTACACAAAGATTTGAATATTGGGAGGCAAAGATCAGTGCAGGCCATTTTAGAAGCTTCTTCCAAGACAGAAGGAGAATTGATGGTAGTGAGAATGAATTCAGAGTTTGAGATGGCCACATAAATCCAGGTAGAAATAGCAAACATTTGGATATTCATTTTTAGCTAAAAGGAGAGATCAATATTAGAAATAAAAATTTTAAAGTTATTCGCATATAGTGGTAATTAAAATCATGAGCTGTTGGGGCTTCAAACAGAATAGAAAATATTTATTGTAGTTGCTGAGGGAAAGAGGAGAAAATCACTGACAAGAGACAAGTGAGAAGATCCAGGGAGATGTGTTGTCCCAAGAGGAAATTAGATGTGGTATTTGGTCTTAATTTAAATGCTTCACAGTTTTCTGGAAAGTCCCATGGAGAGGATGATTGCTCAAATGTAGGAGAGAAGAGAGCAGTTATGAAAGGTTATTCCAGAGTCTGAGTTTTGCCTGATGGATGTAGCAGAAGGACTGGAGTTAAGAAAGTTAAGGGACTTCAATAGACAGTAGTTGGGTTAATCTGCCCTTAGACTGCATACTACATGGGGAGGGAAGTGAGGTTAGGACAGAGTTGACGGATTAAGGAAATTTTAGGACTTGAGAGGACCATTGGTGTGAATGTAGATAATGCCCAAGGTTGAGGGTTTACAGCAAGGAGTTATAATGTGAGAGGGGGCTATTTCTGAGGTGGAGTAAGTTAGAATAAGATGCAGGATACAATCTTGAGAATGTTGACAGGGACTGACAGGAATCACAAAGAAGTTTATAAGTGTGATCTTATATATTTATTTATTTTTAAATATTTTAGTTACTTATTAGAGCAGAGGGAGAGGAAGTAGCAGACTCGCTGCTGAACGGGGAGCCTGATGTGGGGGTCATCCCAGGATCAGGACCTGAGCCAAAGGCACATAACTGACTGAACTACCTAGGCACTCAGATCTGGTCTTTTTATTATTCATGTATTTTTGAAACCACCTGAGGTAATGACAGTTGGGATAGGAGGGAAATTTGTGAGTCTCATGCCTAAATCTACACTGAATGTGGGCGGTAACTTTGAGGCTGGTTTATTAATATCATGAGGGAGGGGAGTAATAAAGCTAAATAATAGAACGATTTGTCTGACTGTGCCATGTTGCCCTTTTAGAAGACAGCATTAAGTAACTAGGTGAATGCCCAGATCACTTCCAGACCCCAGGATGAGTTAGGTACAGCATAAGACTATGGCTTCTGGTGGAAGAGAATCCGTGTCTTTGGCTGAGAGGGGCAGACATGGAGTTCTGAGAATGTAAGGAGTAGGTTTTATTTGTGTGGGTGGGTCATGGGTGTTTGATCTAATATTTAAATATTGACTCAGATTGCTAGGGGGTGGAAGGCCAGTGGTAGAGGAACCAGGGGATGAAGATGGATACTAGAATTTAGCTTGCAGCCATTCTGCAGTCATATGGCCAAAAAGGTGGAATATATTGTCTAAGAATGCAGAATCTTATTTAAAAAATTTTTTATTAGCAACTAGAAAATTAAAAGTCTTTAATAAGTATTAAACAAGAAACTAGAATTTTCAAGAAAAACATCATGTATTTGTGAATTATTTAATCAAACGGTCTTTTCTAACATTATTTAATTTGTTTATATAAAATTTCTGCATAGTTTGTCATCCTTAAAATAAGATGAATAAAAATACCAATATTCTATTTAATAGGTATAGGGGTATATTTTTAGGTTTTACCTTTTTGTTGGTTGATACTTAAATCTGAAAATCACATTTTATAAAATCTAAACCTCTTTTAGAAAACTAGCATTGAAGTTATTTAGCAAAAGAAGAGAGATTGTGCCAAATATAGCCTCAGGAGTTAACATGTCTGAGGTATGGAACTTTGCCTATTGTACTTTATTCCTATATGGATAGTCCCGCAGTAGCCATTTTGAGTGTCTAATAAATGCTAGACACTGTGGGCAACAAAAGAAGTCTTGGAACTCATCCTTCAATTGCACAGATACACATGACAAAACATACCCGACACAAAGCAACATTTGGCAACCCTCTTGATGTTTCATGTTACCTGAGTGAAACTCTGGCCAGATCAGTACGAGCCTTCTGAGTCCTTCATTTCCTCTGCTGAGCACACCTGCCTCTACCTGGGGGAGAGGAACTGAGAGGACCATTGGTGTGATTGTAGGTAATGCCTAAAGGCTGAGGGCTTATAACAGGCTTGTCTCGTGCATATCTGGTTACAGTTTCTTGGAAGGACCATATCAAGAAGCAAAACAAACCAAAGAGTGTATTGTGCAGTACTGTGTGTCAGACACTGTGTTAAGCACTTTATCATGTATCATGTATCATGTTGTTTCACCATTAAAACTTCACAAACTAGATAGTATTCTCCTCACTTTATAGGAAAAAACCCTAAAGTTTAGAGATGTTTAAAGTAATTTTCTCATAGGCAGTTATGAGTAAGGCTAAGACTGGTCACTTGTCTCTAACATACTTGGAATTCTGTGTAAAATCTCTAGCCTGCTTTGTTCAAAATGGTTAAGACCAGAGCAGACCAGAGCACATCTGGAAACTTCACGCCAGCTCATTCTATCTATCTGTCTTACCTCATATCTCTGTCTCTGGGTCTGGCTGCAGATGCAGGTCTGTGGCTCATCTAGCTTATCCTCAGGGTTCCTTCCTTCCCTTGTGTGCTTGGGTTTTTTATACTTCCTCTCTAGAACTCTTGCTCCCTGCTGAACAGACTTCTCTGCAGCCACATCTCCATCAAATACTCTCTGCTTATTTTAATTGAAAACCTGGCTCCTTCCCCAGGATATTGCTTTTTTTTTTTTTTTACTGCCTGTGCAGGTGACCCCTACTCATTTTCACGCAATGCACCAACCAGATATCCTAGAGACAACATCTTTCATCTAGCTGTCATTGCAATCTATAAACCATTACTCCTAGACTTTTCTGGAAATACTAATCTTGAGATTTAGGCCAACTGTTTCTTCCTCTTGTGCCTCTCTCTCTCTTGCTTCCCATGCTCAACAGAGAGTCGCTGTCCATGGGTGGCCTGTCTGACATCCTAGTCTCACAGTTCTTGACCTTGCAGATTTTGTGATCTTTACCTTTACTCAAGCTACTCATACATGTTTCCCCCTCAGTGTTAAACTCCAGAATGATGATATGGAAGATACTCTAAATATTTGTTGACTAAATCAATGAACTTCTTAACCTTTCATCTCCCTTCCTTTCTCACATTTTACCCATTCTTCAGCCTCTCTGGTTTTTTTTATCTATTCATTTTCTTCCTATTCATAAGCCCTTCCTTTCTTCACTTCATTTTTTTATCTGTCTTAGACTCCTTGCACTATTACTGCAGCCACTGTCTTGCCCAGTGTTTTTCCACTACACTTTCCAGACCAGCAAGAGGATAATATTGGCCAGATGTGCAGCGTGTTCACACTAGCATACATATGTCAGTAAGAAAGCAGAATGTCCTTGCAGACACCTCTAGAATGGACATTGGTGGGGATACTTAGATGTGAGTGAGTTCCAGGGGAGGGATGTAACTGGGATGATAATGTCTGTTTTGTTTTTTAAAGATTTTATATGGGGATCCCTGGGTGGCTCAATGGTTTAGCGCCTGCCTTTGGCCCAAGGCGTGATCCTGGAGACCCGGGATCGAGTGCCGCATCAGGCTCCTGGCATGGAACCTGCTTCTCCCTCTGCCTGTGTCTCTGCTGCTCTCTCTCTCTCTGAGTGTCTCTCGTGAATAAATATATAAAAATCTTTATTTTTTTTTTTTTTTAAAGAGAGAGAGGCAGAGACACAGGCAGAGGGAGAAGCAGGCTCCATGCCAGGAGCCTGACGCAGGACTCGATCCTGGGTCTCCAGGATCGCGCCCTGGGCCAAAGGCAGGCGCTAAACCATTGAGCCACCAGGCTGCCCTAATATCTGGTTTTTAATGAATATCTTCTGAAAAGTTTAAACTTTAATTAGAAGTGACTAAACACCTAGGAACAACAGGACTAAGTTTTTCTCTGCCAAATAGTTACAAAGATTCATAAAGAAAATGAAGTTCTGTCAGGAAAATGGAGAGATTGATTTTTTATGCTATGATTTGTGAGTGACCAATCTGTACTTATTAAATAGGTTATAAAATAAACTGTTTTTATAAAAATGCAATGGTTTGGGATCACTGGGTGGCTCAGTGGTTGAGCGTCTGCCTTCAGCCCAGGGCTGAAGGGATCAAGTCCCGCCTCGGGCTCCCTGCATGGAGTCTGCTTCTCCCTCTGCCTGTGTCTCTGCCTCTCTTTCGCTCTGTCATGAATAAATAAATAAAATCTTTAAAAAAAGTTTTTTTAAATGCAGTGGTTTGAAGAGTTTATATTAAGATTATATATTAAGCAAGAATAGCCTTTTCATTAAACAGTAAAATTTTCTGGCAAAATAAGACTCCTGGATGAGAGTAGATATATAGAATTCAATATAGCTAATTCATTAATAAAGCATATATAATGGTAAAATGTGAAGTACTGGTATAGTGCTTTGTGATAAGTGCTGAATAATTCTTATGCCTGACAGAATGTTTACTTATCATGGTTATAGTTGGGTGCACAACATCTTGCTTCAAGTAATTATATATTTAGTCATGACCCAATTCAAACATGGGTTGCAATAAAGGGTAAAAAAGACCGAAATAATTCCAATAAGTGGAGAGAATGTTAGAAACAAGCTTTTAAAACAAATAAGCTGGAAATCAAACCCTAGGAAATGATTTTATTGGATATGATAGTTTCTAAACTTAAACTGTCAAAATAAATGGGGAAATTAACAAAATTGGCAAAAAAAAAATTGGGAATGAAAGTTTCAGTGAAGTGAAAGGGAACAAAAATGTGAAATACAGCCTCTAAGGTGAGAGGATGGGCTTGTTACCCTGCATACACATTCCAGTTACCTGTTGCTTCCTTGGTTTTCCATTGCCGCCATTCACACCACCCAAAAATCTTGCAAAAAAAACAACCACCATTTTATTCTCACAAATTCTTGGGTCAAGAATTCAGAGACAGCGGGGCTGGTTTGTCTGCTCCATGATGTCTGGGTTTTTACATGGGAAGACTGGAATGGATGGGCGTGATTTGTTCAGCTGGGAGTTGAAACAACTGGGGTTGGAGAATCTATTTGCAAGATGATCTTTCTTCCTCTGGTGACTTGAAGTTGGGTGCAGCTGGGGCAGTTGACCAGAGGACCTATATGCCCTCTCCATGTAGCTTTAGTTTTTCACAGCATGGCAGCATCTGGAAACCAAGTCTTCCAGAGACTGAAAAAGAAGCTGCCAGGCTTCTACTGATCTAGGCTTGGAAATCATTATCAGTTTTGCCACATTCTGTTGGTTATGAGTGAATCATTATGGCCAGCCTAGTTTTGAGAGACTTGGACTCTTTGTTGGGGGATTGGCAAGGTCATAATGCAGAAGCGCAGGTGAGGTAGGAAATATTGTGACCATTTTGGGAAAACACAATGTGCTAAAATGTATACTTTCTGGGAATGGAAAAAATTAACCCACATTTATAGCTTTTTCAGAGATTATCTACAGACTTTTAAGAAAATAAAAAATAGAGATAGTAACCTAATATAAATTATTAGGAAAGAGCTCTTCCTGCCATTTGAACACAAATATAGAATCCTCAGGTTAGTAGAGACACTAACCTGTAGCATTTTAAAAAGGCATTATTAGATTTATGGTAATATATGGTAATAAGAAAGGCTTTTTTATTATAAGCATAGCAGAGAGTTAGAGCTTACACTATATGTGGGCATGCACTTTGGATATTGTCACTCCTTAACTACTTGTCAGTTTTCTGCCTACTGGGACAATACGGTAGAGGACCATAATTTGAAGACTTTTTGAGAGGTTAGACTTGAGATCTTTGAGATTTTGGATCTTTGTCTCAGTGGTAATAGTGCATGTGTATTTTATTGGGCAGCAGCCTTTACTGGTTTCAAGTTATGCTACATTAATTTTTAACCATATTTTGGAATGAAGTTCTCAATCTGGCTAAGCTCTTTTTTTCTATCCTCTTAGCCCTTTTGAGAAGGGGGCAGATGGTGACAGAAGTAGTGGCTGTCTCAGGAAGAAACCCAAATCTTTTTTTTTTTTAATTTTTATTTATTTATGATAGTCCCAGAGAGAGAGAGAGAGGCGCAAAGACATAGGCAGAGGGAGAAGCAGGCTCCATGCACCGGGAGCCCGACGTGGGATTCGATCCCGGGTCTCCAGGATCGCGCCCTGGGCCAAAGGCAGGCGCTAAACCGCTGCGCCACCCAGGGATCCCAAGAAACCCAAATCTTTAGCACATTGGTTAGTGCCCCCCCCCCCCGCCCCCAGACCAGACTTAGGTAGGACATAGTCCTATCTAGGAGGATATAAGGGGGTTAATGATCTTGTGGTTTGAATATGGAATATTTATGATCGTTTTTTGTCTCTTGGCTTCCTTTTATCACAATGTCAATGCTCAGCATGTGTGAGTGCCCAAGTTTCATCACTTTGGAAAGGAAGGAAGTTCTTAGTAGATCATATGAATAGCATCAGTTTGGGAGATATTTGAAGATTTTAGTGATGGAGCTTATAAATTAACTGCACAGTAGAACTGTGGTTCAGTAGCCATTTAACTTTGATACCCAATGCCAGGTGATGCCCTTGAGTAAGACCAGGGATATATTCTGGAAAGCATAAAATGTTGCTGTGGACAGTAGAACCCTAAATTAATTTCAGGAAGCTTCTGTCCATTTTATCTCTTAAGATTGTCATCTGTACCTGGATGTCTGCCATCACCTCAAATGCCACATGTCCAAAATTGAATTAATCATCTTCTCCATCAGACCTCTCCCACATGCCAAAGAATAAAGAAATAAACCAAAAAACCTAGTTTCCTTTCTCAACTGTCACAATGCTGTCTGACCCTACTCTTCTTTTAGAGTGGAACTTTGGAATTAAGTTTTCTTCTTTTTTTCTTGCATTTTTGTTTCTCTGATATATTTTTTAGATTTTCCATTTCATTTGCCTTTGCCCCAGGCAGGAATCCATGTAGGCCTTGTTTTGTAGTCTCCTGACTTTAGTAATCTCCCCATTTCAGTTTGTCTTGTTTAGTGCTGTTTTACTATTAACGAGCTTAACCCACACACAAGTACTTATTGTCTCTTTTGTTCACTGGACCAAATCTAAATTCTTCTGCATGAATTTTGCTTCTCTGTGGGGTAAGGGGATTCTACAGCTTAAGCATCTGTACTGGGGTTCTGCAGAGAAACAGAGCCAATAGACTGTGTGTGTATGTGTATATACCCTATGTAAGCAAACCAGAATCTAAGCCTGTAAAGTCTCAAGGCTATGCAGTCTAAACCTAAGGACACCCAATCACAAAGAGCCAACTAGGATTTAAGTTGTAACCAATCAGGTAATTGCTTTGCTTTGCTTCTACCTCTTCTCTATAAAAGTCTCTCCCCAAACTCCTGCCGGTACAATGCTCCTAATCACTTTTGGTTTGGCACTGCCCAATTTGATTTAAGTTTTGCTCAAATAAACTCTTAAAATTTTAAATATGCCTCAGCTTATCTTTTAGCAATATATGTTAGGAAATATCACTATGATTTATTAGGAAGTATTGGCTCACATGATTATGGAGGCTGAGAAGTCCCAAGATCTGTATAGTCCAAAAGCTGGAGACCCAGGGGAGCTAATGATGTAGTTCTAATCCCAGAGCAGGAGAACACCAATGTTCCAGCTCAAACAGGACTAAAGTTCTCTCTTAGCCATTTTTATTCTATTTGGGTCTTCACTTTGATTGATGAAGCAGTCTGCTTTACTCAGGCTACCAATTCAGATGTTAATCTCATGCAGAAACATCGTCACAGACACACCCAGAATAATGTTTGACCATTTACCATGTTCCAGTGAAGTTGACACAAAAAACTCACCATCACAGCCTTCAATTGGAAAGGTTTTCTTCCCTCATTGCTTTTCCTCACAAATCAAATGGCAGACAGCAGACTACAGTGAGAAACTGGGGAATAGAGAAAGAGAATGGAATAACATTGAATAGTGCCAAGGACAAAGGGTAGGTGAAGGACTAGGTCTGCAGGGCTTGTTGCCTATGCATATTAGGAAGGAAGGATGTGGAGAGGACTAGAGGGAGAGAGAGGAGCCTGGAGTCAAAGGGAGAGAATATGGAAAAATTGAGAAGGATTTTGGAAATGTGGAACGTGAGACTAGGAAACAGAAGAGGGAATTGAGAGAAAGGGAAAAGCTAAAGTCTACAGAGGTGGAGCTGACAGAGGCTGCTGGAATGAGGGAAAGGCTGTGTGAAGGAATGCTCAGTATGTGTTGTCCAGGTGGGAGCAGGAACATGATAAGGACCAGGCTTCAGAGATGAAGTAGAGACTGTAGGCTTTGTAGGAGGAAGAAGAGAGTAGGCTAATAGAAAAAGAGCATGGCTTTTGGGGTGATAACCAAGACATACAAATAATTAGTTGCCATCACAAGTCATTAGGGACATGCAAATCAAAACTACAGTGGGATCACCTGCTAAGACAGTTAAAATAATTTTTTAAAAATGGAAAGTAAAGTGTTGGCAAAGATGTGCAGAAATTGGAGCCTTACATAGTGCTTATAGGATTGAAAAATGATGCACTGTTTCGGAAAATAGTTTTTCAGTAGGTTAATGTAGAGTTACCACATGACCCATCAATTCTATTCTTAGGTATATATACCCAAGAAAATAGAAAATATGTCCACACAAAAATTTGAACATGAATGCTCATAGCAATATTACTGATATGATAATAGCTAAAAAGTAGAAACATCCCAAATGTCTATCAGTTGGTATGGGTGAACAAAATGCCACATGCCCATACAGTGAAATATTATTTGGCCGTAAAAAGGAATGAGGTACTAATCCATGCCAAAACACCGATGAACCTTGAAAACATTTAAGTGAAAGAAGCTCAACACAAAAGGCTATATATTATTGTATGATTTCCTTTCTCTGAAATATCCAGAATGGGCAAATCCAGAGATAGAAAGTAGATTAGCTATTGCCAGGGGTCTTGGGGTGGGGGAGTGAGAGTAACTACTGATGGATATAGTTTCTTTTAAGGTGATGAAGATATTCTGGAATTAGATAGTGGTAATGGTTGTACAACCTTGTGAACTTACTCGAAACAATTGAATTTTATACCTTAAAAGGATGAATTTTATATAGTATGTGAATTATATCTTAAAGCTGTTATTTTTTTTAAGTTGCAATGTTTAGTTAAGGCTCAATAAGAGCATTTTTTGAGCATAGGGACACATAAGAAATCTATGTGAATTTCTCCTGCTTTAATTTTTTTCTAAGCAATAATATATGACTTCACAGATATGATGAGCTACTTGCATTATTCCAGTGACTGTTAAGTAAATGTATTGATTCCTTAGTCATCTCTTATGCCACACTCTGGGTAAATCTGGATCATTGCATGCAGTTGCCGAGCTAGCATGCTTTATTCCATTGTAATTCACTCATTTACTTTGGCTTCCCTTTCAGGGTTACATACAGTATTTTCTTTAAAAAACATTGTGTTTAAAAAAGTGGAGATGTGTTAGTAAAGGAATATGTGTTTTGTTTGTTTTTGGTCACTAAATTAAATATGAATTTTTTTCTGTAAAGAATTTGAATATTGACAACTATAAAGCTCTTTCCTAGAATTTCATTACCTTTCTTAATTTCAGATCCTTTTAGAATGGCCCTGAGATTTTCTCAGTAGGGTGAGCATCATCATATTCGTCTCATTAAACTATGTGTAGTTGCTGCTGAGAAGTTGATTGAGACCTGAAAATGTTTATCACCATGGGACACAACAGAAAAAAAAATTCAAAAATACAGAGTAACCTCTCTTAGAATTCAGTTTGGAACACTACTGTTACTTATGCGAATTCTTACTCTTACAAAATTGGTTAGTAGAGCCGTAGGTGGTACTCATCTTTTTTCCACTTAATCCCTCCCCTTGATGGGTGTGTTGGTAGCCATCAGAAAGGTAGTGGGGAATGAACATAGAGTTTTAAAAGGCCACTTGGTGATTCTTATACTGCAACCTACTTCCTAAATCAAAGTAAGAATGTGTGCCGCAGTGATCAAAAGTTATTAATGTGAATGTAATATCCCCTTGGTTGTTGGGCAGAAAAATGGTTAGGGAAAAATAGCCTTAGAAAAGGCTAGAGAAATTTGGAATGGTGTGTTTTCTGCTCTGCTGGGAAAGTAGAAGCTAAGGACAACTGTGGACTGGGAGTCAGAGGCTCCTAGATTCTGTTGCCATTCCAGCCCAGTCTGCTGAACAAAGAGGGGATGAGGGTGGATGGCAGAGGGGCGGGGCATGTGAGTAATCTCCCTTAGTAGGTGCTGTCAGGTCCCCTGTAACTTCAGCAGGTCTGAGCCCTGCTTGAAGATGAATGAAGGGGCCTCTGGGTGGCTCAACAGTTGAGCATCTGCCTTTGGCTCAGGTCATGGTCCTGGAGTCCTGGGATCGAGTCTTGCATCAGGCTCCCCGCACGGAGCCTGCTTCTCCCTCTGCCTGTGTCTCTGCCTCTCTCTCTGTGTCTCTCATGAATAAATAAAATCTTTAAAAAAAAGAAGATAGAATGAAATCTGTAATCTGTAGAGGTACCTAACCTCCCTAACAGATGGAACACCTGGGAGGGGCTCTCTCTCCCACTTTGAATCAACCACCAGATTCCCTGGCTGTGTATGACTTCCTAAATAGCTCTGAACAATCCAATATCCTCTCTCCTTGCCAAGGTTTGTGTTAAGGTCTTCTGGTGGTTTCCTGAGTTATTTTGATGCATTTTGACTGTTTTTTAGTCTTACCCCCATCTAATGTATCCTCCACAGGGCAGTCAGAATTTTATTTTCTAAAATGCAAGTTATTTTTCTGCTTAAAACCTTTCACTGAATCTCCCATTACTTACAAAGAAAGGCATATTTATTGAATTTCTTCAAAGATACTAGTACCTTGACTTTTGATTGATTAATTATATTGGGGTTCTTTAAGAAACTCAATATATAGAAATTCAGGTTCCCCATGAGTTTTGCACGCATTGCCTCTCAACACAGCCTGTGCACTATTGGTCTTTTTCAGCTAGTGCTGCTTCCTCTCTTGTCCCTGGTGGTATGTTTGTTGATTCATTTGAGGAAAATGACTTAGGTCAGGAATGGGGACCAGATCAGGTACAACTTTGAAGGTCACAAAAAAGATTCTTTTTCTGTATTTGTGTGATGGAAAATTATTAGAGCATTGTTAGGGTGACTTCAGCTCTGTGAAAGGTTCAAGAAAACATGATTTTATAGGTGTAGCTCATTTCCTTTTAACACAGTAATATTCCACTGTCTAGGCATATTGCGGTTTATCCATTCACCTATTGCAGTATAACTTGGTTGCTTCCAAATCTTGGCAGTTATAAATAAAGCTGCTATATATGTAACATATGCATGTTTTTGTGTGGCCGTATCTTCAATTCATTTGGGTAAATACTGAAGAACAAGTTGCTGGATCATATGGTAAGAGCACCTTTAGTTTTGAAAGAAACTGCTAAACTTTTTTTTAATATAGTTGACACACCATGTTATTATATTCAAATGTGCAACATAGTGATTACACAAGTCTGTGCTAAATTTTAGTTTAACTCAGTTTATACTAAACTATATCAAGTTTATACTAAGTGTGTACCTAAGTCTGTATTGCCTTTAAAGTAGCTATTCCATACTTCATTCCTACCAGCAATGAATGAGAGTTCCTATTGATCTACATCCTCACCAGCATTTGATGTTATTGGTGTTGTGGATTTTGGCCATTTTAACGTGTATGTTGTGAAATCTCCTTATTTAATTTGCAACTGCCAAATGTCATGTGTTGTTGAGCATCTTTTCCTATGTTTATTTACTTCCCGCATATCTTCTTTGGTGAGGTATCTGTCCAGATCTTTTGCCCATTTTTAAATCATGTTATTCATTTTCTTATTGTTTCTTATGAGTTCTTTGATAACCACCCTTTACCAGGTACATTTTTAAAAATATTGTCTCCCAGTTCATAGCTTGTTAGATTTTTCACTGAATCATCTGCTCTTAATCCCAGGCCTCATCCCTGCCCCCTTTGTGCCCCATGTTCCCCAGCCTAGAACTGTTCCAGCTCACTTTTCCCAGTTTGCTTCCCTTCAGTATTTTACCAGTGTAGAGAAGACTTAACTCTTTGTCTGCTTGATGCTGTATGTGGTATTTTGTGCTCTGTAGTTTGACACTGAGTATATATTATCTAAAATTGTCTGCCATTATTTTATGTATAGTGATAGTGATTCTATTTAAGATTAAGTAGGAACATGTTTTCTTTGCCAGAATGCATATAAAAATGTATTGCGCACATAAGAAAGTATTCAGTGAAAGTCTGTTGATTTTTAAAAATTTAATTCAGTTAGCCAACATATAGTACATCATTAGTGTCAGATGTAGTTTTCAATAATTCATCAGTTGTGTAGAATATCCAGTGCTCATCTTATCATGTGCCCTCCTTAATGCCCATCACCCAGTTACCCCATCCCCCCACCTACCTTCCCTTCTGCAACCCTCACTTTGTTTCCCAGGGTTAAGAGTCTCTCACGGTTTGTCTCCCTGTCTGATTTTTTTCCCCATTCAGTTTTCCCTCCCTTCCTTTATGGTTCTCTGCACTATTTTTTGTATTCCCCATATGAGTGAAACCATATAATGTTTGTCCTTTTCCGATTGACTTACTTCACTCAGCATCATACCCTCCAGTTCCATCCACGTTGAACCAAATGGTGGGTATTTGTCATTTCTAATGGCTGAGTAATATTCATTGTATACACAGACCACATCTTCTTTATCCATTCATCTGTTGAAGGACATCTTGGCTCCTTCCACAGTTTGGCTATTATGGACATTGCTGCTATGAACATTAGGGTGCAGGTGCCCTTCATTGCATCTATATCTTTGGGGTATATACCCAACAGTGCAATTACTGGGTGGTAAGGTAGCTCTATTTTTAACTTCTTGAGGAACCTCCATACTGTGTTGATTTTTAAGGTTTTTTTTTTTTTTTTTGGTTAAAATTCAGTACCACAGAGCCAGTTGCTCAAACCCTAAATAATAAACCTATAATAGGATTTTTGTTTGCTATTTCAGAGTCAAGTTAAATCTTCTGGGGAAACAGATGTATTCTACATTGCTATAGAGGAAAATATGTCCAATGTTTCTAGATTTTATGAATATTTTTCAAAAGAGTTTACCAGCAATTATAGATATCATAGAGAACAAACCGATCTCTAAATGTAATTATTTCTCAAAGCAATTGGGCTTTAAAACTTCTTTTAAACTAGGGTTTTATAGTGCCCTTGGCTTAAATAAACCCAAATGAGCTTTTTTTGTTAACTGCCTTGTAAATGTTTCATTTTTGACATAAGTCTATTGATGGAATTAATTTGATTACATAATGTATAAAGAACAGCCTTTATTTTTCTATCTAACTTAAAAGAACCCAGACCAAGGAGAGAAAAAAATACGGAAGTGATTCATTGCCAGGACTAAATTACTTTATGGGTAGGTTGCATTATTCCCTTTCTATTCACCTTCAACTCCAGATCTTTAGTTTATCTCCCCAGTTCTAGGGCATTAAGTGGCAAATGCTATGTGGCTGAATATTTTGTGAGAATATGGGTTAAGAGGGTTTACATCTCACATATTATAAAGGCTTGTTAGGATCCTTTCTAAATACGCTGCAGCCTGCTTGTCTCTTCACCACTCTCACAGACTCTTAGAAGAATCCCCTCCATAGTTATGAGCAGTTCAAGCCTGGCCTTTGGCTTACAAACTCCACTCAGGAAAAGAAAGGACAAGTAGCCCACAGGAACGGTTACTCTTCAGACAATCCCCCTTGAGAGGCTTGCCACACATAGATAGAATGGTTTTTCGTAGGCACTAAACATTTTGTAAAGAAAATTAAATTCATTTTGTAATTTACTCATTTCTGAATGGCTTTAAACTTAGTAGGGCATCATAAAGGGGGGACAGTGCGTTGGAAAAGAGCATGGGGAGGGGAAGAATTATATTGGAAAAGCAGACTGATAAATGTGCCCTCGTATTGTGGTATTAGTTACCCATAAAACTAATAGGATGGGTTGAGAAAACACAATATAAAATTTCCACAAAGAGAGGAACTTGACATAATTCTATAAAAATCTTTATCATATGTATTCTACAAGACAACCTTAGACTGATCTGTTAAATGTCAGTGTCTTGTGGGGAAGGGCTTAGTTTTGCTTTTTGTCTTCTCTACATTAAACAAGACTGAGGTAATATGACAGTTTGGTATAATATGAAATCCTTGATTGAATCGGCATGAGTATAGAAAAGCTATAAATTTCACTATTGGAATAATTTGTAAGCTTGAATTCAGGCTGTATATTAGATAATTTTCCATTAGGTTAAATTTCTTGGGTGTGATAGTAGAGTTGTCTTTGATCTTGGAAAATATATACTAAACATTTAAAGGTGATTAGTCCTGATATTAGCAGCCTATTTTGAGAAAGTTTAAAGAAAAAAAAAAAACCTGTGTGGGGTGTGTGTGTGCATGTGCACACATGCATGCTTCTGTACACACAAGCGAGTGCACATGCTTGGTGCTGAGTTAGGGATTTTCTCTTTCAAATATTTATTTTACACTATGTGATGTTCTGTGTGTTTTGCTTCTTGCTGTTTTTTCTTTGGGAGGCATACTCATTTGTGACTTCCTGGTTTTATTTTTTTCCTTGTGTCCATTCTGCTACATGGAGCTACTTGGGACTAGTTCTTGAATTGAGTTCTATAAAGCTGTGGTTTATTATTGAGTTTTTTTTAAAGCTGTTCTTATATTGCAGTGATTAAGCTTGTAATGTAGGCAGTGAAAATACATGTTATTATTGATTTCCCAATAGAATAAATAAGAAAATATGGATGGATTTGTACAATTTCATCACCTCTAAAAGAAAAAAAATGTAAAGATTTTACTTATTTATTTATTTGAGATAGAGAAAGAGAAAGAGAGAGTGGGAAGGATAAGGGGACAGGAAGAAACAGACTCCCTGCTGAACAGGGATCCCAATGTGGGGCTCAGTCCCAGGATCCAGGGATCATGACCTGAGCCAAAGGCAGATGCTTAACTGACTGAGCCAACCAGGTGCCCCTAAAAGAAAAAGGTTTTTTTTTAATTGAAGTATAATTAATATGTCATATTAGTTACAGGTGTACAACATATTGATTCCATAATTCTGTACATTACTTGGCGCTCACCACAAGTATAGTTACCACCTATTACCATATAATACTTTTGTAATATTACTGACTATATGTCCTAGGCTGTACTTTACAAATCCATGGCTTATTTTATAACTGTAAGCTTGTACCTCTTAATCCCCTTTATTTTGCCTATCCACCTAACACTCTACCCTCTGGCAGCCACCAACTTGTTCTCTGTATTAAAAGTCTGGTGGTGTTTTGTGTTTGTTTGTTTTTTTTTTAAGATTTTACTGATTTATTTTAGAGAGCGAGCATGAGAGCACATGTGTGGATGGGGGGAGGGGGAGAATCTCAAGCCGACCTCACACTCAGCACAGAGCCCAGCGTAGGGCTCAGTCTCTCAATCCTATGATCGTGACCTGATCTGAAATCAAGGGTCAGATACTCCTCTGACTGAGCCACCCAGGCACCCCAAGAGTCTGTTTTTTTGTGTGTTTGTTCATTCATTCATTTGTTTATTTTTTAATTATTAATTTTTATTAATAAGATTTTATTTTTTAAGTAATCTTTACACCCAGCTTGTGACTTGAATCCGCAATCCCGATATGATGAGTCACATGCTTTACCAATTGAACCAGCCGGATGCCCCCATTTGTTTTGTTTTTTATTTATTTTTTAAAGATTTTCTTTATTTGACAGAAGGAGAGCAGCAGAGGGAGAGGGAGAAGTAGGCTCTCTTTTGAGCCCTCTCTAATCCAAGGCTCAATCCCAGGACCCTGGGATCATGACCTGAACCAAAGGCAGACGCTTAATGGACTGAGTCACCCAGGTGCCCCTGTTTTGTTTTTTAGATTGCACATTCATTAAATGAGTGAAATCATACGGTATTTGTCTTTTTTCTGTCAGGTAATACTCACTGGGTCCATTTATGTCACAAATGACAAGATCTCCTTTGTTTTTTTTTTTTTTTTTTTTTTAAATTTTTATTTATTTATGATAGTCACACACAGAGAGAGAGAGAGAGAGGCAGAGACACAGGCAGTGGGAGAAGCAGGCTCCATGCACCGGGAGCCCGACGCGGGATTCGATCCCGGGTCTCCAGGATCGCGCCCTGGGCCAAAGGCAGGCGCCAAACCGCTGCGCCACCCAGGGATCCCGATCTCCTTTGTTTTTATGGCTGAGTAGTATTCCATTGTATGTATATATCACATCTTATTTATCCATTCATCTATCATGGATGCTCGGGTTGCTTCTATATGTTGGCTATTGTAAATAATGTTGAAGTAAACGTAGGAGGAGTACATATATCTTTTTGAATTCATGTTTTTGTGTTCTTCAGGTAAATACTCTTTTAATTCCAGTAGTGGAAATAAAAGATCATATGATATTTATATTTTAAAGATTTTTTTAAATTTAAATTCAATTTAGTTAACATATAGTGTATTATTAGTTTCAGAAGTAGACTTTAGTGATTCATCACTTGCATATAACAACATTCTGTTCATCCTAACAAGTGCCCTCCTTAAATACCCATTATCTGGTCACCCAGTTCCCCGCCCCCATCCACCTCCCTCTATTTTTAATTTTTTTGGGGAACCTCTGAACTGTTTTCCACAGTGGCTGCATCCAATTTACATTCCCACCAAGAGTGCACAAAGATTCCTTCTTCTCCACATCCTCATCAACACTTATTTCTTGTCTTTTTAATACTAGTCATTCTGACTGGTACAAGGTGTGGTTTTTAATTGCATATCTCTGATGATTAGTGATGTTGTGGATCTTTTGCTGTGTCTGTTGGCCATCTGTATGGCTTATTTGGAGAAATATCTATTCAGGTCCTCTGCTTATTTTTTAATTGGATTATTTTCTTTTTTGTTGTTGTTTTTTGTTGTTGTTTTATAGACCTGAAATGTCAATTTAGGTCCTTTGCTTATTTTTTAATTGGATTGTTTCTTTAATTTTTTTTTAAGATTTTATTTATTTATTTGAGAGACTGCAAGAACCAGAGAGATGAGAGGGAGAAGCCGACTTGCTGCTCAACAGAGAGCTCCATGCAGGGCTTGATCATGACCTGAGATCGTGACCTGAGCCAAAGGCAGAAGACACTTTAACTGATTGAGCTACCCAGGCACCCCTGTATGGGTTCTTTATATATTTTGGTTATTAACCCCTTATTAGATATGTCATTTGCAAATATCTCCCAGTCATGGATTGCCTTTTGTCTTTTTGTTAGTGGTTTCCTTTGCTGTGCAAAAGTTGTTAATTTTGGTGTAATTCGAATAGTTTTTTTTTTTTTTTTTTGCTTTTGTTTCCCTTGCGTAAGGAGACATATCTATAAATACCTTTCTAAAGTTGATGTCCAAGAAATTGTTTCCTGTTTTCTTTTAGGAGTGTCATGGTTTCAGTGTTACATTTAAGCCTTTAATCCATTTTGAGTTTTTTTTTTTAAAAGTAAATGATTGAGTAAATGGTGTAAGAAAGTGGTCTAGTTTCATTCTTTTACATATGGCTGTCTAGTTTTCCCAGCACCATTTATTGAAGAGATTGTCTTTTCCATATTGTATATTTTTGACTCCTGTGTCCTATACTAGTTGACCATATAGGTATGGGTTTATTCCTGGGCTGTCTATCCTGTTGCATTATTCTGTGTGTCTGTTTTTGTGCCAGTACCATACTGGTTTGATTATTGTAGCAGTGAGTGTATCATGAAATCTGGGATTGTGATACCTCTGACTTTGTTCTTCATTCTCAAGTTTGCCCTGGCTATATGGGATTTTTTTATTGTTCTATGCAAATTTAGTATTATTTGTTCTGTGAAAATACTTTTGATATTTTGATAGGAGTTGCACTGGATCTGTGGATTGCTTTGGGTACCATAGACATTTTAATGATATTCATCCGGTCTGTGAGCATAGTCTACCTTCCCATTTGTTCGCATTATCTTCATTTTCATTTATCAGTGTCTTACAGTTTTCAGAGTAGAGGTCATTTACCTCCTTAGTTAAATTTACTCCTACCTATTTTATTCTTGTTGGTACAGTTGTAAATGAAGTTCTTAATTTCTCTTTCAGTTACTTCATTATTAGTATGTAGAAATGCAACAGATTTCTGTGTATTAATTTTGTAGCCTACAACTTTACTGAATGCATATATTAGTCCTAGTAGGTTTTTGGTGGAGCTTCTAGGGCTTTGTATATATAGTACCATGTCATCTGCAAAGAGTGACAGTTTTATTTCTTCCTTACCAATCTGGATGCCTTTTACTTCTTTTTCTCTACTGATTGCTGTGACTAGGACTTCTAGTACTATGTTAAATAAAAGCGGTAAGAGTGGACATCCTTATCTTGTTACTGACCTTGGAAGAAAAGTTCTCAGTTTTAGTGGTGTATGATTTTTTAGCGTGTTATTGAATTTGGTTTACTAATATTTTCTTGAGGATATTTGCACCTGTGTTCATCAGAGATACTAGGCTGTAGTTCTCTTCTTTTGTAGTGTCTGTATCTGGTGATGCTATCAGAATAATGCGATCTTGGGATAAAATTGGACCTTCTCTGTCCAATCTCCAATTTTTGGAATAGTTTGAGAAGAATAGGTATTAACTCTTCTGTAAATGTTTGGTAGAATTTACCTATGAAGCCATCTGGTCCTGGACTTTTGTATGGTGGAAATTTTTTAGTTACTAAGTCTATTTCGTTACTAGTAATTGGTATGTTCAGATTTTCTATTTTTTCCTGGTTCAATTTTGGAAGATTGTATGTTTCTAGGTATTTATCCATTTTTTCTAGATTGTCCAGTTTATTGGCACGTACTTTTTTATAACATTCCTTTACAATCCTTTGTATTTCTGTGGTGTCAGTTTCCTCTGCTGTATCTGATTCATTTATCTTTTTTTCTTGATGAGGCTGGCCATAGTTTTATCAGTTTTGTGGATCATTTTGAAGAACTGACTTTTGGTTTCATTGATCTTTTCAAGTGATTTTTTTAGTCTCTATTTCATTTATTTCTGCTCTAATCTTTATTATTTCCTTCCTTCTACTAACTCTGGGCTTTGTCCTTTTTTCTAGCTACTTCAGGTTTAAGGTTAGGCTATTTATTTGAGATTTGTTTCTTGAGGTAGGCCTGTAATTTTATAAACCTTCCTCTTGGAACTGCTTTTTGCTGCATCCCAAAGATTTTGGACTGTTGTGCTTTCATTTTCATGTGTTTCCATTATTTTTTGGTCTCCTCTTTGATTTGTTGGTTGACCCATTGGCTGTTTAGTAGCATGTTGTTTAGCCTTCATATGTTTATGTTCTTTCCAGTTTCTTCTTTTTTGTAATTGATTTCTAGTTTCATATCTTTGTGGTTGGAAAAGATGCTTGATATGATTTCAGTCTTCTTAGATTTATTGCAGCTTGTTTTGTTGCCTAACATGTGATCTATCCTGGAGAATATTCCATGCACACTTAAAAAGAATGTATTCTGCTCTTTGGGGATAGAAAGTTCTGTATGTATCTGTTAGGCACATCTGGTGTAATGTGTCATTCAAAGGCACTGCTTCCTTATTGATTTTCTGTCTAGGTGATCTATCCATTGATGTAAATGGACCATCCCTACTATTATTTTATTGTTGTCAATTTCTCCTTGTATGTCTTGCTGAGTGGAGTATTTTTGGTTGCAGGTTTTTTCCTTTCAGTACTTGAATATGCTGTTCTTTTCTGGCCTGCAAAGTTTCTGCTGAAAAATAAGCTGATAGCCTTAAGGGGTTTCTCTTATATGTAATTGTTTTCTTTTGTTGTTTTAAAATTCCTCTTTATTGTTACCATTTGCCAGTGTAATTATTATAGGTCTTTTTAAGATTTTATTTATTTATTCATGACACACACACACACACACACACACAGAGGCAGAGACACGGCAGAGGGAGAAGCAGGCTCTATGCAGGGAGCCTGATGTGGGACTTGAGCCTGGGACTCCAGGATTACACCCTGGGCCGAAGGCATGCGCCAAACCGCTGAGCCACCCAGGCGTCCTATATTATAGGTCTTTGAGTGGACCTCTTTGGGTTCATCTTGTTAGAGGCTGTCTGTACTTCCTGGACTGGAAGAATATCTGTTTCCTTTCCCAGATAGGGAAATTTTCAGCTATTGTTTCTTCAAGTAAGTTTTTTTGCCCTCTTCTTTCTCTCTTCACCTTTTGGGATCCCTGTAAAGTGAATGTTATTATGCTTGATACTGTCACTGAGTTGCTTTAACCTATTTTTACTCTGTATTATTCATTTTTGTTTTTGCCGTTCAGCTTTGTTGGTTCCCATACCCTGTCTTCCAGAGTATGGATCTGTTCTTGTGCTTCCTCTAATTTGCTGTTGATTTCCTACAGTGTATTTTTTTAGTTACTGAATTCTTCCTCTCTGACTGGTTATTTTTTATATTTTCTGTCTCTGTGGAAATTCTCACGGAGACCCTCTACTCTTAAGTCCACTGAGTATCTTTATGACCACTACTTTGAGTTATTTATCAGGAATATTGCTTTATCTCCATTTCACTTAGCTCTTTTACTGTGATTTTGTCTCATTCTTTTATTTGGGAAGTATTTCTCTTTCTCCTCATTTTGTCTAACTTTCTGTTTGTTTCTGTCTATAAGGGTGGTTAGCTATTTCTTCTGGTCTTGAAAGTAGTGGCTTTGTGTAAAAGAGGTCTTGTGGTATCCTGTAATGCCATACCCCCTGGTCACCAGAACCAGGTGTTCCACTGAGTGTATCCTGTGTGGGCTGTGTGCCCCCTACTGTTGTGACTGAGCCATGTTTGCCTACTACCCAAGTGGCTGCACTGACCTGCTTTTCCTACTGTGGGCATACTGGGCAGGATTTGGCCCCTGCACAGTTGGAAGGTGGCCTCTCTGAGGTTGCCTAGAGCTCATTGGTGGGAAAGGTGGCTATTTATTTATTTAAAGGAGTCAGGCTATTTATCTACGCTTAGCCTCTATGCCATAACTATAGGCATATATAATAACTGGGTTTCTTCCCTGTGTGGCCAGTTGAGAGGCTCAGCTGCTGGAGCTGCGGACATTCTGGTGTGTGGGATTCCATCTCCCCCCACTCCCTGAGTAGGAGTCACTTTGGAGTGGCACATGTCCCTGCCGGGGCTGCTTGTGGGGAATAATGGTGCAGAAGCTGCTTTGGAGGATTCCTGCTGAGGTGGATTCACAGGGAATGCAGTGCTAGCAACATAGATGGAGATTGTTAGCTCTGGGTCCTGCAAGTGTCCAACTATCTTTGCTGGGTGAGGGGAAGAGAAATGGTGCCTGTCAGCACTATTATTCCTGGAGAAATCTGAACATCCCTGCCCCTTCAGTGCACATTCTGAGATTAGTAAATAAATCTTCATGAATACCAGAGGTGCTGTATCTTTGGTCGAGTGGGTTATTATGCTGGTTCCTTAAGGGTAGGGGCTCAGTTTCCTATTGCCCTTCAGCTCTCCTGGAGTTAAGCCTGCTGATTTTTAAAAAATTTTATTTATTTGAGAGAGAGAGAGTGAACAGGAGGGTGAGGGAGAGAGAATTTGCAGCAGACTCCAGGCTAAGCACAAAGCCTGATGTGGGGCTTGATCCCACAACCAAGAGATCATGATCTAAGTCAAAACCAAGAGTAGGCACTCAACTGACTGAACTACCCAGGCACTCTCAGCCCACTAAATTTCAAAACTCCCAAAGCTGAGGCTCAGTTTTCAAAGCCAGGTGTTATGGGGACTCCTATTCCTACTGCGTGTCCCTAATGCCTAGAGTGCCTAGAATGGGGTCTGATCCTCTTGTTTCTTTGTGCTTGTGGTTGTCCCTCCTGTTTGTAGTTAGTTTCACAAAGACGTTTGCTTCCCAACAATGTCTGTGCCCCTCCTACCCTTTTCCATGTGTCCTCTCTCTACGATTAGTTGTGGAAGGTCTGTTCTACCAGTCTTCAGGTCATTTTCAAAGTTAGTTGCATATATGCAGTTGTTACATCAGAGTGTCCATGGGAGGAGGTGAGCTCAAGATCCTGAGAAAAAGTTTTAAAAACATTTTATTAACATGCCCTTATATAGTAAGTATTCTAACAATATACCAACTCCAAAAGGTGAGCCATTTCATAGAAACATTAGATTCCCTAAGGAGGGACGCCTGGTTGTCTCAGTGGTTGAGCGTCTGCCCTCAGTTCAGGGCATGATCCTGGGATTCAGTCCTGCATCAGGCTCTCCCCAGGGAGCCTGCTTATCCCTCTGCCTATGTCTCTGCCTCTCTCTGTCTCTCATGAATAAACAAATAAATGCAATCTTATAAAAAAGATTCTCTAAGTAAGCTACCTACAACTCATCAGATTTGATGATTTGTGGAAATTTTATTTATAAGGCTGGTTTTGAATATAAATTGTGGTATAGAGCAATAGTCTGTGTTACCATTCCAGAACAGATAGAATGGAACCTACATGGCATAGTTCAGTGACCCACTATTTTTGAGAAGTTTGAGAGTTTCTTTTCAGTATTCTTTAACTTTGGTGCCTTAAGGTCCAAAGTAACGTTTTGGTGGGTAACTCAACTGGAAGAACTGAGTGTTTCATAATAAAAACAGAATAATAAAAACATTCTTCCTTTGTTTAAAATGCGTAGGATCTTTTTTTTTTTTAATTTTTATTTATTTATGATAGTCACAGAGAGAGAGAGAGAGAGGCAGAGACACAGGCAGAGGGAGAAGCAGGCTCCATGCACCGGGAGCCCGATGTGGGATTCGATCCTGGGTCTCCAGGATCGCGCCCTGGGCCAAAGGCAGGCGCCAAACGTTGCGCCACCCAGGGATCCCTAAAATGCGTAGGATCTTTAAAAAAAATTGAATCTGAGATTGCTCCTGTATTACTTTTTAAGTTCCTTTGTGCCTCATATAGTGCTCACGTACTTGAGGTGAATCCTCTATTCCTCCCTCATCATCCTCCTCTCCACCCCCCCCCATTGGTATGTCTTCTATCTCTGACATTGATAAGAAAGGGAAAGTGAACACGTTTCTAGTATTTTATTTTTTTTATATTTTTTTTATTTTTTCGTTTCTAGTATTTTAAAATAAAAAATAAAGATTGAGACTGGCAGGAAAACAACTGGAAGAGCAGTGATGAGAAGGGTCTGCTCAAAAAAAAAAAAAAAAAAAAAAAAAAGGAGGGTCTGCTCATGGTGCTGTGTGTCTTAGTCTGTCTTCAGTGAGACATACTGGGAAGGCTGGGCCTGGCCCAGCTAACATCAGTAGCATTGTTTATGGCCAACGGAAGGAAGGTGCTGATGGCTCCTGTGCTCTATGAAGATGATTTCATCTCCCTGTTATGGAGAAGTATGAAGCCATCTAATAGGAATTGTCCATCTTCTCTCTCTGCCTAAAATCTCAGTCTTCAGCCTTGTGCTCTCTTGGGAGGACTTTTTCCTACTCTCAGCCAACACTAGTCTTTCCACCTGTGCCAGGGAAGCCTGACCTGAGACTTTCTCCATGACTTTGGTTCCACAGTTGACCCTTCCTGGTTCACATTTTCAATCCCTCTTTAAAAAAAAAAAAAAAAAAAACACTCCCTGTGGACTCTGTTGCCTCCTAAGCCATCATCCTAGCTGTCCCTAGTTGTTTCTCTTATCCACAGTTTCTTGGTGTTTTTCTCTACCAATGGACTATCTCCATTCACTTACCATCCACCCACCCACTTTTGCCACTTGTCTTCCAGCTCATCCTTCACCACTCTACCAAACCTCTCTCACAAACCTACTTCTGAGATTTTGATTCTGAAGGCAGGGGCTTTGAGTGTTCGTTTTTCTTGATTTTTGTGCAGCCTTCAACACGATCTACTGTCCGTCCCTCACATCTTAGATCTTGGTCCTCTGCCTGTAGTCTGCTCTGATTCATCTCTCCAGGACGTTGCCTCTATGTGTAGGGTCTTCATCCTCTGCCACCCCTGAACCCTCCCAGGCATGGTCCTCAGTCTTTTTCACTCTTTCTTAGTAGATTCTCTCCTCTGAATCCCATCGACCCAACAGTTCTAAGTACGTCTGCAGTGTGAGGCATGTCTACCTTTCCTGCTCTGGAACCCATTTTTCCCCTCACAGATTCCTGTGCTTATCCATCTCTGTGCCTTCTGCTCTCATTGAGCATTTGGCTCAGGATTCTCTCTCTATAGTTTTCCCCCTTAACATTTTGACTAAATAAAGAGATTCTGGTTTAGATAAAGTAAGCCTTTCATTCAAAATAAGGGGAAACCTACCTTACCACTGTTACTCTCACCCCTTGCAAAGATTAATTTTGTATTTCTTCTCCTTTGTATAATTTATTGAAATTTTATTTTGACTAATGGAGTAAATATTTCTTTAAGGTTGGTCTCTTCACCAAGCTGCATGAGAACAAATACCATGTATATGCATCCAGGTCACAGTTGTGTTTACTGTGCCAATTATAGATTTTGGCACATAGCAGGTGCCATATATTTTTGCTGAAGGGAAGAATAAATGAATTGACCACCAAAGATTTGCCAGTAAGCTATCAAACTTTAACAAGGTAATTGGATTTTTAAATTTTTTTTAAAATACATCTTTTCTTTCTTTTCATAAGTAAAATGAAATGAACTTTTCAAAAGTTCTTTTTCATAAGTAAAATGATGAATATTCAGTATTCTTTAAACAATTTATGATTTTTATAAATGTTTTATTTCAGCGATTTTAAAGGAAATTTTCAGGATATCTGTTGGTATTTAATGAATGTTCTTTTAATTTTCTCTTTCCATTTTGATATATTTTACTAAAATTAAAGTATTTTAAGTATCCTTATTTTAGCATTATGTTAATCTTTTAAAAGTGTTTAATGTTTTTTGACTGTAATAGTAATATACATTCATTATTGAAGGTTTAGAAATGCTGAATATCCCCAGTTAAAATTTGGTTTATTTCTTTACATACCTTTAATATGTATCTGCACACATATGCACATTCACATTTTTTCCTCTAGAAGATTGGATCTTACTGATACAGCATTGTGTATTTGTCATCTCTTATAGGCTTTTTCTTATATTATGAAACACTCTCCTAAGTGAGATGTGCATTTTAATGGCTTCATGATATTACATTATATGAATTTACCACTATTTCTTCAATGATTCCCTTACTTTAACAGTGTTAAAACAGTTGATATAATATGCAGTAATTTATCTTAACATATTTTAAGTTAATACATGCATACTTTTCAATGAAAGTTTTTTTTATTACTAATGAGTTAGATTTTAGTGGGAACATATTTATATATTGCAAATGTATTAGTTCAGTCTGCCATGACAAAGTACCATAGACCTTCCTACTGTATCTTCATATGGCTAGAAGAAAGGAAGCAGGCTCTCTGGTGTCTCTTTTAAAGGCACTAATCCCATTGTGAGGGCACCACCCTCATCTTGTCTAACCTTAATTATGTCCCAAAGGCCCCAAATACCAAAGGCTCCAAATACCATCTGGCTATGGCTTCAGTTAGATGAATTTTGTAGGGGGAGAGAGAGGGACACAATTCAGTCCATAGCAGCCAACAAGGAGAACTATTTCAGAAACTATTTGTTCCCTAAGTAACATTTTAAAAACTAGGACCTAGAATTGTTCTCATTTTATCCATGGATAAGATTATCTGAAAATCTTCATATAAAAAGTAAAAATCGCTAACAGTTCTTTATTCATCATGGAATTTATAGTTAAATTATGCATGATTGGCATAAAATGGAACTGTGAAATTACATGAAATTGCTGAAATGATTGTACTGTCCCATTCTCTGAATGTTCATAGTTCTAGAAAAACTGTAAATGGCTCTTAATGTCTTTTAAAATAGTTTATGAAAAGAGACATAAGAGAGTTCCCTTTTCCTGTGTGGAAAATAATAGCCAATTTTATGGGTGATTATGATCACTTACTGAAGTTTCTTTTAAAATTAGCCTCATTCTCTCCATAAATGATAGAACTAATAAAAAACCTTACCATCTTATAGTACTTTATATTTTTTGGAAAATCTTTGTATGACATCATTTTTTAAATGTCTGTCTTCGGCTTAGGTCATGATCCCAGGGGTTCTCTGTTCAGCAGGTTGTGTGCTTTTCCCTCTCCCTCTGTAGCCCTCCTCTTGCTTGTGTGTGGTGTCTCTCTCTCTCTCTCATAAATAAATAAAATCTTTTTAAAAATGTAATGATAGATTGATCTTATAAACAACAATGTGATAGGATAGAACAAATATGATCTCTATTTAATAGAGAAACTTGAAGCTTGGAGAAATTATCTTACCTAGGATCAAAAATCTGATTTGGATCAGTTCTGTTACTTCAAGTCATATCTTCTGTGTGTTCAAAGAATGTAGATTTCTTTGGTCTGAGAAATAGTAATTAATCAGCGAAAGATACTTTAGAATAATTACCTTTGTAACTATTATGTAGAAAAGTTATGTAGAAAAGTGAACAGTTGGAGGATACCACATCTTGTTAATGTCAACTCGAAAATTAATATATAACATTCTCATTTAAAAATATCATAAAAAATAAAAATATCATTAAGTAGTGATATATTTTAAATGATTATTTAAAAGCACTATTAATTTGTTATGCTTGGCATCCTTTTATCTTCCTTTTTTCAAGTTTTTTTTTTTAAATTTTTATTTTTATTTATTCATGAGGGACATGGAGGTGGGGGGGGAGGTGGGGGGGGCAGAGACACAGGCAGAGGGAAAAGTAGGCTCCATGCAGGGAGCCTGACGTGGGACTCGATCCTGGGTCTCCAGAATCCGGCCCTGGGCTGAAGGCAGCACTAAACTGCTGAGCCACCTGGGCTGCCCTTTTTTTTTTTTTTTTAAGTTTTTAGAAACTTTATTTTAACATGGTTGTCCTGGAAGATACTATTATATGGCCAGTATGATATTGTGTTTCTATTATATAATACAGTTTCAGAATAAAATAATTGGTTTTCTCAATGTGTAAGTTGTTGTGGTTGAAACCCTGGACTATTTGAGACTAAACAAAGTAGTAGCTACTACAAATTCAGATATTTTAAATTTTTGGCTGCCAATTTTGGCTGATAAGATGATTTGACATGTGTATATCAGAAGAGAAGTTAGTAGTAAGGTCTCTTTCACAACTACTCAACTTTGCTGTTACAGTGGGAAAGCAGCTATAGACTATCCATACGCAAAGGGGCATAGCTGTGCTCCAATAAAACTATTTACAAAGATAAACAGCAGCCAAATTGGGCCTGCAGGCCCATTTGCTGACCCCTGGAATAGAATATTAAGTGAAATAGAGCTCCTTACTATAATATTTCCCTATTATATGTCAGATGTTTTATTTACTTAATTCTATTCTTTTTAACAAAGCTTTCATTCCTACCTCTGTCTCCTTTATTTTCGCCTTTTTATCCACACTTTTATATGCTACTGTACTTTTATATTGTCAGCTACTTTTCTAGGCTCTCTAACATCCTCACACAGCTTTCCAACATTGTTTTCAAGACCCCTAAATTTAATCAGTTGAATATTTACTGAGCTTCAGAAATGAGTGGTGGTAAGGAAATGGAGATACTGTTTATAAAGAAAAGACAGACTCCCATGGATTTGGGTAGTCTTGGAAGACTTATTAAAGGATACCAGACTTGAGCTGACCCTTCAAAGACTGCAGGGAAATTATTAGAAAAAAGAGAAGAGTATTTCAGTGAATTGTTGACAGGGGGACGTTCCCATCATCCATACTGTTTTATCCCCAGTTATATGGAATCCCACCACAAAGAGGTCCTTTTCAAGATCATTTCCTGGGATAAAATGATGAAAAGTGTCACTTGGTTTTCTGTAGGGATTCCCTCTCTTTGTATTATCTCTTTTCCTTCCACGTGCTTACTAAAATAGGTAAGGGATGCACACAGACTACCCTGGGAAGGTCTGAGACTCTGGCCTATGCCACTCTAGCAAATGGCCTTCTCTTCAGCTGGTTGGTGTGTTTTTCCTTCGTGCCTCTTTTAGCTTTTCCTGGGCATCAACCTGATAGGCTGATATGACCCTGGGGGATGGTTGTAGGAGACCACCAACTTTCTTGTGTTTTAAGCTACCTTTAAGCATAAATGTGTAAATGAAAGGAGTCTTCCATAGGCATCTTTACTAGCTCATTAAGGGTATAGCCTGGTATTTGGAATTAGAGTTATTAAAAAGAAAAGCTATAAATAAGCATTTATTTCCTTCTATTGCATATATTTTCCTTTCGAGGTAGCTAGCAGGAAAAGTAGCTGGAAAGATAAATGGGATCTTGCCATTTCTCAACCCTTTTGCCTGTGGGGTGATTACATCTCACAAAATAGAGGAGACCAAAAAAAAAAAAAAACCAAAAAACAAAAAAACAAAATAGAGCAGACCAAGTGAGTTTATGGATAGAGGATTGATTCTGGAAGACAGGGCCCTGTGTGGATGGAGGGAAGCCTCTGCAGTGGGGGTAAACCCCCAGTGTATCCTCCTTGAGCAAGTACAGCAACGCCAGCTGGGCCACTGCCTAGATTTAGCAATAGGATCTGGCCTTACCAGGGTATGTGAAGAGCCAGGTGGTCTGTTTCCATTGCCTCAGGCTGCATAAAACAAGTTCTCTATAAAAATGGCAACATTTTTGCCTCTTAATTGCAGTTTCTGGCTTTTGGTGCTGAAATTAATTTCTAAAGCCAGATTAAGATCACATTAAAATGAACAAAGCTTCTGGATTGTTGGATTGTATAGTGTTCATTTCTTTTTACTTCAGAAGAAAGTGTGTGCATCCCCAAGCTTTAAGTAATAGTCGTGAAAATTCTACTATTTGACCACAGTGGTGTGATGGAGGGTATCAAAGAGCATGCAAGAATGGGAGCATTACTATAAGGGGACTGTGTTGTCATTTGCAATTAAGGTTGGGGAAAGCTTAATGGAATCATTAAAATCCAAGGAATAAAATGAAAATAAAGACTACTGGCTCTAGGGACCTGGCTTGCCTGGAGACAGGAAAAATTAGTAAGTAAAACTATAGTGAGGTAAAACTATAGTGTTTAGCAGAAAAATGTACAAATTGGATATTGTAAGGAGACCACTACTAGGAACTTTGAGAGAAGAGGATCAGCTTTAGGAACAGACAGAGGAAATAGAAAAGGAAATTTTTAGATTTAGAATATACCAGACATTAAACAGATAAAAGAGGCCTTTAGGAAGACTTAGGGCCTAGAGCTTCCACTTATGCAAAACCTCTCTTCCCCTGGGACACTTGTGTAGGGCAGATATTTACTCTGAAGCTTTTCTCCTGATTCTCACCTCTAAGCTAGACTGGATCATATGGAAAACTCCTTTCTTTAATGTCACATGGCCTCCTTTGTCTCTTGACTTCTCAGTGTTTCATTTGTAGTCAAGTCTTCAGATGCAACTTTTAAGGTTGTGCTGAGGTAGAACTAGCCAAGTAAATCAATCTATGAATCCAAAAGATTAATGAAGCTTCAGTATTTAGTCCTTAACCATTGCCAATATTAGGCATGTTGAACAATATCATCTTTTCAAATGAAAGAATTAACTTCCAGTATGAAAAGAACGTGGTTTGCTGAATTGTTCTCCCTTTTTCAAAATCATGCAGGTAATATATGCTTTAAACACTAAAAATGATGAGCATGAATCTGCAATTCAAGCCCTCAAAGATGCTCATGAGGAAGAAATCCAACAGATTCTTGCAGAAACAAGAGAAAAAATACTGCAGTATAAAAGCAAAGTAACAGAGGAGTTAGACCTTAAGAGAAAGATTCAGGTTTTAGAAGCATCATTAGAAGATCACATAAAAATGAAGCAGCAGGCTTTGACAGAATTTGAAGCTTATAAGCACAGAGTTGAGGACATGCAACTTTGTGCAGAAGCCCAGCATGTCCAACGCATAGTAACCATGTCTAGAGAGGTTGAAGAAATTAGAAGGAAATTTGAGGAAAGATTACGGAGTTTTGGACAACTCCAGGTACAGTTTGAAAAAGACAAACGTTTGGCATTGGAAGATTTGCGAACTGCTCACAGACGGGAGATCCAAGAGCTGTTGAAGTCACAGCAGGGTCACAGTGTCTCGGTCAGTAAAGGGCAGGAGAAAGCGGAGGAGCTGCACAGGGTGGAGGTGGAGTCCTTAAACAAAACACTGGAAGAACTCAGACTTGAACGGAAAAAGCTAATTGAGGATTATGAAGGCAAGTTGAATAAAGCTCAGTCCTTTTATGAGCATGAGCTTGATACTTTGAAAAGGTCACAGCTTTTTACAGCGGAAAGCCTACAGGCTAGCAAAGAAAAGGAAGCTGATCTTAGAAAAGAATTTCAGGGACAAGAAGCAATTTTACGAAAAACCATAGGAAAACTAAAGACAGAGTTACAGATGGTGCAGGATGAAGCTGGAAGTCTTCGTGACAAATGCCAAAAGCTTCAGATAGCACTTGTTACAGCAGAGAACAGTGTTCAGGTAAGTAAAGAATATCACATTCAGCATACAGATTTTTCCCCCCAGTTTTGGCTTTCTCTTTCCAATTAGACTACTTTAACTTTTTTTTTTTCCATTTTGCTTTCTTCTACTTTTCCTTTGTGAGAAAATCAACAAAGGTAATTTTTACTGCTCTAGTTATTATTTTCCTATTAGAACTTCGGATATTAAAGACTCCTAGAGATAACTTAAAATCTTAATGATTATGAAAGGATTTTATGAAATAACATGTTAATATTTTTCACAAGTGGCTTGGGAGAGCTAAAATATTGGGCTTTGGTTTTAATATATTTTCTCCTTTACCTTCATTAATAAGATCTGCTCAATGAACAAAAAATTGTTTTATAAACCTGAATTAAGTAGGCGTATAGCACATGCTTGAAAAAAAGCCAAGAAGTCCCTACAAATTCTTTTATTGGCAGAGAAAATTTCACAGCTGTTTTTAATATCTGAGTAGCTTAGAGCAGAATTGCCTTTCATGATTGGGTCATATGACTTATGAAGATTAGTTATAAGTGTTATCAAAACAGACTTAAAAGTAGGTATTACTAAGTTTGAATTGAAAAAGAGAAAGTTGATGCTTGTAATTTGAGTTTAGTAGCATCATTAGCTTAGCTAATTAGCTTAGCACCATTCTTGCATATTAATAATGGCTATTTGATCATTCTTAGGTTCTTCAAAAACAGCTTGATGATGCCAAGGAGGGGGAGATGGCCTTGCTAAGCAAGCACAAGGAAGTGGAAAGTGAGCTAGCAGCAGCCAGAGAACGTTTACAACAACAGGCTTCAGACCTTGTCCTCAAAGCTAGTATGTGTGACCACAGTTCTTGGTATATTCCTCAGCTGAAACCAACACTAAAACTTAATTCAAGATAAAATTTGCCTTTTCTTCTCATCCTTTAAAATTATTTAGACTCTAAACATGTTAAAGGACTCTGATTTCTTCTTAATCATAAGATTAGTAAATGATAACTTGTTTTTAGAACATGTATTTATAGAAAAATTAAGAGTTAGCAGATATTTTAGCACCAGTAAATCATTCACTAAAAGAACAATGAAGCATTCATTCTAGGAGGTTTTTTGTTCGTTAAAAACATATGTTTTTAAAAGATAAAAAAGATAAAAAAGCCACATGTTTTATAAAGTATTTAGTGGAACTATATGTGGATTAGAGTGCCTCATTTCATTTGGTTTATAGGGATCATTTTACATGATAAAGCTGAGTTGCCCATCCTATGGCTAATATGCTCATTTCATAGCCCTTTACTAGAGGAGGTGGTGATCCATGCATTATGCCCAAGTGTTTGTTGTGCCAGGTAAAGCCAGTTGAACTAGTTCTCTGAGGATGTCATCTGATTTGATTGGCTCATCAGCGAATCCCAGATGACCTTTCCCCCAAGTAGGAGTTTTTCAACTGTATAGTGTGTACAAAAATCATCCCAAAGGGTGTGTGCAACCACAGACGCTGGGATCCAGCTTCAAGAGCTTCTCCTAAGTAGGTCTGAGATGATCTTCATTGCCAGCTAGAGTTCCAGGTCTGCTGGTCCAGAGCGCATTGAGAACCACTGCCCTAACATATGCTTTCTGAGACCCTTTTTCTCATACTCATATTTTATCTCTTGTCTCTCTCATCCTCTTTTCCCCTTTTTTTGTTGTCATTTATTTTTTCTTTGATAACCTCTCTGTCCTTATCTATCTTTAGTTCTTTATCATGCCTCTTGTCACAAATTTCAGTTTCAACCAAATTGCTGTCTGCCTTTATACTGCCTGCATACAAATTTCTTTCTCTTTTATGAGAATTTGAAAAAAGAAGAGATTAGAAAAGAAGAGATTACTCATTTTTGGTGCCATGGTATTAGTCAGTACATCCTCTCTTAACTTTATTTTACTCCCAAAGCTTTTATATATATCCCTGAGGAGTTGCTTCTACTTCAACTTGTTTAGTTGGCAATATTTAAAAAACAAAAACAAAAACAAAAAAGGGGTCCTGGGTATGGGGAGCAACATCAGCAATGTGAAAATGGACTCCTTTCTAGTTTAAATTGTGCTACTTGGATAAGTAGCATTTCTGTTTTATACAGTGAAGAAATCAAAGTACTGTTTGTACATGCAGACTATTTCACTCAGGTTATAAGTACAATTGTGTCATTAAATATAAACTTTTATAACACAATGCAACAGATTTTAAAATGAAGATTTTTCTTTTGGGGGCATAGGTCATATTGGAATGCTTCAAGCAACTCAGATGACCCAGGAGGTTACAATTAAGGATCTAGAATCAGAAAAATCAAGGGCCAATGAGAGATTATCTCAGCTTGAAGCAGAAAGAGCTTTTTTGCAAAGCAAAACTCAGAGTCTTGATGAAGAGCAGAAGCAGCAGATTTTGGAACTGGAGAAGGTAAAAAGCAGTGGAGTACTTCTCCCCTTTCCCCCACAAAGAAGAGAAAAGAAAAAACGTTCAGCTTTAATCTTTTTCAAATTTGATGTGAAGTGTTTACTTCTACTTCATAGTAACAGTCCATCTCTTAATTTGTTTTTATTTTTATTTTGAGGAAAACTGGTATACACCTGGACTATCCCATATTATATGTATGTTCAGAATATTACTGATAATTTTAAAATGTAAAAACTTAAGACATTTCAACCTATTTCAACCAGAAACTGAATAAACTCTTATTTCCATGAAATGTTATATTTGTGGTTAATTGTATATGTTTTTGTATTGATGAAATATGTTATTTATTGCATGTACACCTAGGAAATGTCTATAAAACTAAAAAGAATGACAAGCATTATGCTCTGAAAATTTATAAACCAACATACTGACTTTCTAGATTAAACAAATAAGACACATCATTTGTAGAGTAATTGCTAAATACTTCTGGCAATTTTTCAGATATTTACAATACCAAGTGGGGGTTTTAGGGCATTTCTTTTTCTTTCCCTCAGCAACCAGGCATATTACAACCTTGCCCTTTGCTCACCTCCCATTCACTCCTTACCCAAGTGTCATGTGGTTTGTCTTATAACACTCCATGGAATCTGTGTTTGCGCCAGCCTCCAGTGACATCCAGGTTGCTGGACTTGGTGAATCTTGTCCAACTGTGGTACTCACTCCTCTCTGATTTACAGCATCTGTGTTTTAGTGTTTCACATTCTTGCACATGTTCCTCCTATCTCCCCAGCCTTGAAGTCTTGCTTGTGAACTTCCCTCCTCCATCTGTTCCCTTACCATTGATGCTCCCCTGCATTTTCACCTCATTTTACATGTTCATCCGTTCTGGTAGCATAAAATTTATTCAGTGATCACTCCCAAATCTGTTGGTGTAGGGCCGATCTTTTCCCTAAACTTGAGACCTGTGTCTCCCACTCCCACAAGATACTGTGGTTTCTCACAAACGTTTCAAATCAGCATGCTTAGAACTTTCTCCCCTCAGAGTACTGTATTTTTTTTTTAACTCCTTTTTTCAACCATTAGCACTGTAGTCTGTCTAGTTTGGCAAATCAGTCGTTATTGATTACTGTTTCCTTGACCCTTTTATCTGTCACCAAGTTGTATTGGTTTTCTACTCCCTTAATATGTATTTTATTCCATCACCTTCCTTCATACCCTTTGTCAGATTCTAGGTTTAGGTTTAGACCATGGTGGCCTGGATTTCAGTTAAAACTTCATAACCACTCTCCCTGCCTCTATCAACTTACTAGTCTATTGCCAACCTGATTGTTTTAAAAATATATCAGTTATGTCAATTACAGTGATTTCTCATAGTCATAATGAAATCCAGAGTCCTTGGCATAAAAAACCCTTTCTCATCCTTTGACTCCTACCTCCTGCTGAGCCTCATTCCTCACCACTGCCAGCCACGTGTCTTGTGTTCTGTCCATACTGCTTAGGGGCTGGTCTTCATATCCTGCCTGAACTTCTCCACCTGGGAGACCATCACTCAGCTTTCAGAATGCTGGAAGGGCTTGTGAATTCAGGCTCTTGTTATCAGGTCTAGGTTTAAAATTTTCTAATCTCTCATTTCCTGATGGGCTTGTGAGAATTAAATGAGAGAATGCATCAGCAGCAGCTCAGATGTTTTCTCTTCTGGAAAGCTTTCCCTGATGTATGGGTGTTTGTGTGGGAGTCTCTCTCTCTCTCTCTCTCTCTCTCTCTCTCTCTCTCACACACACACACACACACACACACACACACACCCTTTCCTACCTCATCCAAGTTCTGTCTCACGCAAACACGTACACATGCATGTACTTCCTTTCCCGCCTGTTCTAGGATAGGCTCCTTTACTGTATACTCTTACAGCACAAGATGTACACTCCTTTCATAGAATTTATAAAATTATACTGCCACTGTCTTTTGCCTTTTCTCCATCATTACACTGTGACTGCTTAAAAGGCCTATAATTGACACTCAATAAAATTGTATCGAATAATATCATCCAAGTGGGTAAATTGGCAAGCCATTTTGTGTACAGCTTTGACCTACAGGGAGCCTTTCTCTTAAGCTCACAGATGTGCTAACTTGCACTTGGCTCTAACCTAATAATAGTCTATTTTATCACTTGTGTTAAAGTTATTCATTTTACCTGTGCTACCCTGTCATTTTCTGAGAACACCGCTGATGTAATCTCATGTCCAAAGTCTAAATCCCATAGTTCATTCAAGTTCATGTATTTATTTAGTATTCAGAATACTAATAGAAGTAATGAAGAAAGCAGGTGCAATTTTTGATCTTTGTTTGCTTTGATTTTAGAAAGTAAATGAAGCAAAGAAAACTCAGCAAGAATATTATGAGATGGAGCTAAAAAACCTGCAGAATAGATTGGAAGGGGAGGTAGCTCAATTAAATGAGGCTCATTCTAAGACTTTGGAAGAATTAGCTTGGAAGCACCATATGGCAATTGAGGCTGTCCACAGTAATGCAGTTAGGGATAAGAAAAAACTGCAAGTGGTGAGTACAAATTCAACATAGCTTTGCTTTGTTAAAGTAGAAGGGTTTCTGTAATGATCTGGTGTGACTCATTGTGGAGTAAATGAGTTGCTTCACTCTGATGGCTGCTCTCTTATAATCACTCTGTCAATCATTATTCAAAGAGTAACATACTTAAAAATTCTTGACATGGGATGTAGTTTCTTAAATTGATACGAAGCATTCCTACTTTGTATAAGCCGTAGTAGAAGCACTCCCTTGATCTTGAGCTGTCTCCTCATGAGACAGCATCTTAGGTGTGCTCCTCAGGAAGTCTTAACTAGTTGCAGCACTTACTCTCCTGTAGATGTTTCCTTCCTATTACACAGTTGAAAGAGCAAGGTGTCTGATACAGGCCTTACACTGAGCTCTTTGCTTACTAGCTCCCTAATCTTGGGCCTCAAAAGCCACGCCCCAGGCTCCTCATCTGACAAACCAAAAAAATAATCCATTTTGTAATGTTCTTGTAAGGGTTAAGTCAGATAAAATGTTGAGAACTCAGGAATGTCCTAGCATACAGTGATAAATAAATGTTAATTATTAGTATTTCTTACTGTGTGCCAGGCACTGTTTTCCATCTCTTTTATTTAAGCCTCACAACACTCGCATAGGTTTAATTGCTATACCCATTTTCCCGAAGAGGAAATGGAGGACAGAGTAGTTAAACACTTGCTCAGACACATGCAGTTAGTAAGAATCAGCCAGGTCTTACACTCAGGTCTCGGATACCAAATCCTAAGACATTTAACCACCACATATAGGTGTGTATTCATGATGGTTGTTATATGTTTTATGTAATAGCATTTTATAGTTTACTAAGCTTTCTTATGTTTTCCTTATTACTTAAGACTTAGAGATTAATGTCATTTTTTATACAGAATAGGTTTAGTAAACCTAAATGATATATTCAGTACCACTAACCTAGTAAATACGAGAGGTTGGATATGAATTGAGACCTTTACTTATATGTCTCTTCCTTTTGTGATACAACTAGTTGGAAAAATATTCAACACCTGAACTTAATTAAAAATTCAAATAAAACTTCCTGTTAGATGTTAGAGTGTGATTTCTAACTAAACTTACTATTATATGTTTATGTAGCTGGAGACAAAACTTAATGACATGTTATTTCTCAAAATTGTGGTTGTTGTTTTCTCTGTGCCAGCTCACTATTCCAGAACAAATTTGTCCAGCTTTAATTACATGGTGCATGTGCATGCTTACTGACTATATGTATGTGCTCAGAGGTTTATAGTGAAGGATTTAGTGGTAACTGTGGCTTAGTTAGCTCTTCCATAGCTATTTTTTGTTATTATTTCTACATCCCTCATTCACCTTACCTTTTCCTCTATTTTTGTAGTATTTAACTTGCAGGTGTTCTGCCTTTTGTCTCTCTTTATTCCTCTGTATTAAGTTCTAAGTACTAGAATCAAGGCATCTTTCATCAATATCATTTTTGCCTCATTACTTCTCTCCTAATTATCCCCTTGCCTATTGAATTTCAATTTCTGAGCCACCTAAAAATCTGCTTTATGCTACTTATATTTCTTGCAATCTTTCTTTAAAATGTTGCTATAAAGCAGATGACTTGAATTTTCTGTGTATAAACATAGTCAAAACTCAATGATAGCTTTACCTATATCTTTCTCTTTTCTCAAAATAACTTATCACTTGCTGCTTCATTCCTCTCTTGCCTAGCTAGCTCATGTCTGAGCCTGAGCTCAAATCAGCTTCCTTTTAGAATAGTCTCTCTCCAAAATCAGGTTATCTTTTAAAGAACATTTACCGAAAAGTGACTTCTCCATTCCTTATTATTTAGTTATCAAAAAGGATTATATCTTCTTTCATAACTCTAGTTTACCTTCCCCATTTGAAAGTGAATATATAGAGAATCCATGCAGAAAGAGTTAACATAGCCCACCTGAAGCTACTGTCCTTAGAAAGGCAGGGTAAAAAAAAAAAAAAGAAAGGCAGGGTACAAGGGTGGCCCTTACTAGTATTTGGGAACTTGTATTTTGGAAAGGTTTCCACCATTCCCTGATAAGAATGGCTCATGTGCCTAAAGGGTTTATGCAAATAACATGGTTTATGGTGAACATCTGCTTTCCTTCTTGAAGTCTAGAAGTTTGGCACATGCTAGTCAGGGGGTACCTATGTCATTAGCCCCCAATGAAAACCTGGTCACTGAGTCACTCACAGCATTTCACATCATTGTCACAACTTTGTGGAGAGTCCTGTGAGACAGGACTCTTAGAAACGTGTGCCTGGTTTCCCATATGCCTTTTCCCTCTGCTGATTGTGTTTAGTATCCTTCGGCTGCATAATAAATTACAGCTGTGAGTACGACTAGCAGAGTCCTGTGAGTTGTCCCAGCAAATCATCAAACCTGGACTTTGCCTTGGGAGCTAATAAAATTTACAGCTGTGAGTACGACTAGCAGAGTCCTGTGAGTTGTCCCAGCAAATCATCAAACCTGGACTTTGCCTTGGGAGCTAATAAAATTTAGCACAGAACCCTGTTTATTACTCTTCTCACCTTATGCTATAGAAATGTTGAACTACTTGTAACATAACCAGGTTCATTTGCACCTCCATGGTTTTTGCACAGGTTTCTTCTGCTTCACGTGTTCTATTTCGCTCTTGCTTCTTCACCTTTTCTTACTGACACACTCCTTCAGACTGTACTTAGGAATTGCATTCTCTGTGCAGGTTTTCTTACCAAGCTAGAACTTGTCAGTTCTCCATCCATATAACCCTGTAGTCCCTATGGTCATTTAACTTTCATTACATATTCAACTTATTTAGGGCAGGCCCCATGTCTTACTTCTGTGTATCAAAGTATTAAGTAGGATGCCAAATAGTGGGTATTCTTTAGTAAGTATCAGTTTTATTGGTATTGCTTCTTTAGGTGCCTTAATTTTGTACTTGGTAATTCTTGACTGTGTTCCAGTATTCCAGAACTGCTACTGGATTTTGTTTTTTATGTAAAAATAAAAGAATTCTACATTCAAGAGATATTTAGAATTTTTTCTTTATCTCCTCAAATTATCACTTACATCATACATATCTGTTGACTCAGCTTGATCTAGACCAAATATTCTTACCATTTAAAATAATTATTTAATCACATCATAAGTGATTTAGAATGATAGAGCCTAAGCCCTTAGGATTAATGAGACTAATAACTCCCAATATTATTAATTAAGGATAAGGCTAATTTGAAAAGCAAAGTGTCAAAATATAAAACAGAATGGCCTTTTTCTTGGAGTTTTGAAGTATACAGTTAATTGCAATTTTGTTAATTTTTAAAAATGTCTTTTCCTTAGGAATTGGAGGAACAGTATAAAAAAGAGAAACTGAACCTGGAAGAGGATAAAAGTCAACTTCAACAGGAACTGGAAAACCTGAAGGAAGAGCTGGAAGACAAACTAAATACAGCCAATCAAGAGGCAAGAATTCTTTAGGCTTATCACCTGTGTTAAATCTTATCAGTAACATCTAATTTGGTAACATCGTATATGTAGGTGAGCCTCACTGATGGTAAAATATCTAGAGTAAAAATAATCAAATGCTTTCACAGATGTGGAGTTTTCCTGATACATTGGTTATATCTCACCAGGTAAAAACTTACTACCCAAAACATCAGACCCCAAGGTGCCTTTGTGGGGAAAGCAAAAAAAGGATAATGTCACCATATAAGAAAGAAAACAAGAGATTTATTTACCTTTTGTAAAACACTGACTTAGAATTCTCTATACTGTATTTCCATTTTAAGAAGAGAGATTTTATAAGTTCTAGAGAGTGACATCTAAGATAATTTTTAAATGCTGTAAGAAAATAGTATTGTTTAGCCTAGCAAAGACTAACCATAGAGTATAATAATAAAATGTTACAAATCAAGAAGTTGTGAATAAAATAAATGTAAAGACAATTTATTTTTTTATTTTTTATTTTTTTAAAGATTTTATTTATTTATTCATGAGAGAGAGAGAGAGAGAGAGAGACAGGCAGAGGGAGAAGCAGGCTCCATGCAGGGACCCCGATGTGGGACTTGATCCTGGGTCTCCAGGATCAGGCCCTGGGCTAAAGGCAGGTGCTAAACCGCTGAGCCACCCAGGCTGCCCCTGGAAAGACAATTTAAAAACTATAATATCATTTGTTCTGTTCCTTTCTCTATTGCCCAGGTTCACCTATGCCTTAGAATAGCCTCCCTGTTCTTATCCTCCCATTCCAGTTGATCATCTCGACCGTGTTGTATTGTAGAGTGCTCTTCCGGAAACAAGTCCATGTCTTGACATTTCTCATCTTGAGGGCTGTTCCTGCCTCACTAGCACCATCTCTCCCGAAAGTCTTTAAGCCCTACTTTCTTATCACTCTGCTCTGCTCACAGAGACCACATCAAAACGGGAGTGCCCCTGGGTGTGCTAATAGTTTCTTCTCAGTGTTCTTTCATTACCTTTACACATTTATCCAGAAGAGGCACCAGTTGCCACGTTTGGGAATAATAGAATTAAGATTGTTGCAGCTTTCCCCTGCTTATCTGTAAGTAGAGCATCCCGTGAAACCTTTTGATAAGCTGAAATGGTGTGAAGCAAATAAGTAGTTACTGTTAACTTATACAGAAAAAAACATTTGAACATTCCAGGACCTCAAAACCAACCTCTCTTAGGCTTTTCTGATCCCTTAGGCCCCATCTTGCTAACAGATGCACAAATGCTCACAGACGCTGTGAAAAACTATGGTGGCATGATGCTGAGATACTGAGTGTGGTTCCCAGGGCAGAACCTTGGCAGGACCACTTGCACTGCCTGGGGTACGCACTGCCTATATAAAGGCTCGCTGCAAAGCAAATGCTGAACGCTAATTTACTCTTTGCCATTTTTTTTTTTTTTTGTAAAAGTGAAAATCTCTCCAGATTACTTTTAGTTAGCAAAAACAGGTACTACTGTAGGTCTTCTATGAAAGTGAAGTGGCATAGCATCAACTTAAAAAAAGCAGAGGATATACTTAATATTATTTGTATTAGCTCACCTCTCTTGTCCAAGATAATTCACTGCTGGCCCCACATTTGCATACCTCTCTCAGCAGAATGTAATCTTATAGTTATGGTGTCCCAGTCTCATTAGAAGGCAGTTTAGTGACCATCGTTTTTTCTCTGGAGGTCCCCTAGGGTCTACTCTCAGTTCTAAGTGGTGTAAGTATTTCTCCAATCTACACACTGTGATCTCACTGAGAAGAGTTCTAATAAACATGTAATTGATTTTTCTTTTGGATACATTCTCAATTATGCTTTAGGACCCTGGTAATGTTTTGGTGCCATATTAGAATTGCTCCCCAAGAATATACCTGGCAGGTCCCTCCACATGCACCTGCCCTTTCCTTCAGCCTGGACATCTTTTTTCCTTGCCCTACTTTGCTGGGTAGAATCTCTAGAGATAATCTTTCTTATTTTATTTCCTGCTCTTAAAGTAAAGGATGGCAACATTTTAGAGTTAATTATCATGCTTCTCTAAAGTTTTATTTTGTAAGTGCTTTGTTAACAAGTCTAGGAAATTCTCTTATAATTCTAGTTTCGTAAGCTAAAAAAAAATCACAAACTGATGTTGATTTTTCTGCATGTATTGAGATCATACTTATTTTTCTTTAACTTGTTAATGTGGTACCTTATATTAATCTTCTAATAGTAAATCAACTTTGGATTTCTAAAGAAGGTCCTAGTTAGTCATGATAGATAATATACATCTTTTAAATGTAATAACTAGATCCCGTTTCCTAATATTCATCTTGGGATTTTTGAGCCTGGGTTCAAGTAAGATTGCTTTGTACTTTTCCCTTTTTATATCATCCTTTTATAGTTTTGGAATCAAGGTCCTACTAGCCTCATACAATGAAAGACGACTTATTATTTCTTTTTCTGTTCTCTGGGAGAGTTATGTGAGATTGACATGCTTTTTTAACCTTAACTGCATCATGGTTAAATACATTGTGGTTTGTATGAAAACAATTTTTGAAACTTGTTAAGACTAGTGCTACACATGAAAGAAACTTAACGCTCTGTGTCCAGTGTTTCAGTGTAGTCTTGTATACCAGTCCATTAAATCAAGATTTTAAATTATTTTCTTCAAATACTATGTATTCATTTTTACTTTTATCTTTTTGATCCATCATTTACTAAAAAGTGGTACTGTGATGGTAGATTTTTTCTTCTTACATTCTGTCAATTTTTGCTTTGAATATTTAGAAGCTTTGTATGTGCATTCAAATATAAAACTGTTTTAGCTACTTAATGAATCATACCTTTTGGGTTAGTCTGTGTTGTTTGATACTGTATAAGCAACTGTTGCTTGCTTTTAGTTTTATGTGACTGGTATAGCTTTTTCCATCTAATGATCTTACATTTTTCTGCATCCTTATGTTTACATGTGCCTCTTGCCAAACACATATAGCTGCATTTTATCTAGTCTGAAGGTTTTAGACTTCATTCATTCTTTTTTTTTTTTTTTACTTAATTCATTCTTTTTAGAGAGTGAGAAAGAGTGCAGTGGAGAGGAGCAGAGGGAGAGGAGAAAAATAAGGAGAGAATCTTTGGTAGACTCTAACACCTAACCAAATGTGAACCACTCAGGCGCCCTTGAAGCTTTTATTTTTTCTAAATAGAGAATTTATTCCATTTATATTTACTGGATGGAAAGTAGGTATGTCTATGAAAAGACAAGAGGAAAGAATTTGGGGTACTTCATAAAGACTGAAAATTATTGTTTTAGAAAAGATTAAAGAATATATTATCTTCATAAGATGGATGTTGATACTCTTACAGATGATAAAACCAAACACATAAATAGGTCAGCTGTGGATTTCATTGATTAACTCATGAATCCCAGAATCATATTAGGATATTAAGGGAAGCTAATGAGTCTAAAATCTTAGGTGGAGAATAATCCTGTTGTTCAACCAAATGTTATCTGGGATCACCTTTGAGGACAAAATAATAGACTGAATGGTTGATAAATCTATTACATCTTTTTAAATGTTCTTATAACATTTGAGTTGTAGATTTTCTTGTGGACTTAAGTTTTTTAAATTTTATATATATATATATATATATATATATATATGTCAGTATTTTGTTAAAAATCATTTGGACTTATTTATTGTAAAATGTCATATCACAGTTGATATACTGCCTGACATGACACATAGGAGATCATTATTTGTGAATGATATATATGTTGAATAAGTAAAACTCATCATTGAAAACTAAGTTAACTTTTGTAAATAAGAGTATTAGTTTTCTATTGCTGTGTAACAGATTATCACAAAATTTAGTAGTTTAACACAGCACATGTTTATTATCTCAGTGTTATGGGTCAGGTTATAATCCCATAACCTATAGGTTATAACCTGTAACCCGAGTACAGGTTAGCTAGGCCCTCTTTGAAATCAAAGTGACAGTTACACTGCAGTCTCAACGTGAGGCACAGGTCTGTTTTCAAGCTTATTGGCTGTTGTCAGAATTCATTTATTTGTATGACCGAAGTCCCCATTCTCTTGTGAACTATTGGCCAGAAATTGCTCTCAACTTTTATTTTATTTTATTTTTTAAAAATATTTTATTTATTATGAGACAGAGAAAGAGAGAAGCAGAGACACAGGCAGAGGGAGAAGCAGGCTCCATGCAGGGAGGCTGATGTGGGACTCGATCCTGGGACCCTGGGATCACGACCTGAGCCGAAGGCAGAAGGTCAACCGCTGAGCTACCCAGGCGTCCCGCTCTCAACTTTTATTTTATTTTTTTATTTTTTATTTTTTTTAATTTTTATTTATTTATGATAGTCACAGAGAGAGAGAGAGAGAGGCAGAGACATAGGCAGAGGGAGAAGCAGGCTCCATGCACCGGGAGCCTGATGTGGGATTCGATCCCGGGTCTCCAGGATCGCGCCCTGGGCCAAAGGCAGGCGCCAAACCGCTGCGCCACCCAGGGATCCCCCACTCTCAACTTTTAAAAGGCCCCTCAAGCACTTGCTTCCTGGCTCCTTCTTTGCGTAACATCGCAGTTTACTCTTTCAAGGCTAGCAGGAAAACCTCTATGGCTTCAGATTACTCTGACTTCTTCTAAAGACTCACCCAATTATGTCAGGCCCACTTAGAATAGTCTCCCTCATCCTAATTACATCTACAAGATACTTTTTTGCTAAACAACGCAATATAGTATGGGAGTAATATCCCATCATATGCATAGGTTTTGGGGCTGTGAGGGTGGGAGAGGGATCATGTTAGAGTTCAGCCTACTGAAACACACATATAACTTGTTTCTCTGGCTCCTGTAGTGGGTACACAGCATTTAGGTAATAGAAGATAAATAGGATATTTATTGCCACGATTTAGAGAACAAGGATTGAGTTAGTTTAGCTAGTTTGTTTCTTCTTTTTAAAGATCAGGGAGGGGAGGGACAGAGGGCGGGGGAGAGAGAAAATCTTAAGCAGGTACACAGCCTGACACAGGGCTCCATCTCCACCCTGAAATCATGACCTGAGCTGAAATCAAGAGTAGAATGCTTAATCAACTGAGCTACCCAGGGACCCCAACGATTGAGATTCTAAACTCTTCTGGAATATCTATAATATATACCATTCAGAGACATTGATTGGTAGGTACTAAAACTTTGAGTATTGCTCTTTATGAACTTAAGCAATTTTACAAAAAAAAAAAAAAAAAAGTAAGAACCTGAGGAATGTTTTCAGAATTCCAGATTTTCTAATGGTATTTAATGTGTATGTATACATTTCAATATTGTTACAATCTTTATTTACAAATGCTTTGTGTACTTGATTTATAAAAGTTTATTCCATATAAGTATTTCCATTTAATTTTGTCTACATTTTAGCCATTTAAAATATTCATATAGTGTTCCAGTATATATCTTTTTTTTAAATTTTTATTTATTTATGATAGTCACACAGAGAGAGAGAGAGAGAGAGGCAGAGACATAGGCAGAGGGAGAAGCAGGCTCCATGCACCGGGAGCCTGACATGGGATTCGATCCTGGGTCTCCAGGATCGCGCCCTGGGCCAAAGGCAGGCGCCAAACCGCTGCGCCACCCAGGGATCCCGTGTTCCAGTATATATCTTTATCATAGTTGCTTAAGTGTTTTCTTTGTTGAGCATTTAATATTTTAAATATTTTATTATGAATAGTAATTTTAAGGAGTTACCCCCTCTTACTTGAGGAGGAAGGATTGTCATGCAAAAGTCATGGCCAGAATAGCAAGATTGGGTTTTCCTAAGGCTAGTTCTGTGTCATTATCATTAACCAACCAAGGCATATTTCAGCCGTGAGCCCTGACACCCTGAGGAGTGTGAAGTATTAGGACTTCTCTCAGCGCTGTTTATCACACTATTATTTTTATTAGTAAGTTGATATATGATCACTTCTATTAACACTTTTGTTCATTTTTCAAAATTATTTCCTTTTTGTCTAGTTCTTGCCCAAAATAAACTTACTGGGCCAAAGAAAAGGAATGATGTTATGGGTCTCGTCTTATTACTAAATTGGTCTCTAGAAAAGTTGAAACTAGAGTCCAGTAATATCAATAATCTTTGCATATCTTTTATGATTTAGGAAACATTTATTTTTAAAAATATTTTATTTATTTATTCATGAGAAACACAGAGAGAGAGGCAGAGACACAGGCAGAGGGAGAAGCAGGCTCCATGCAGGGAGCCTGAACGTGGGACTCGATCCCAGGTCTCCAGGATCATGCCCTGGACTGAAGGCGGCGCTAAACCGCTGAGCCACCCGGGCTGCCCAGGAAACATTTATTGACTGCATAGTATCTTCTAGGTGATAGGGATACTTTGACAAAATGTCAAGGAACTCCTAGTTTAAAATGGCTTTATGATTCGGTGACAAATACAGTGTGTTTTTAAATTCCAGAGGAGGGAGTGATTCTCTGCTATAAGCATTCATAACAGCTCTGGAGAATATGATATTGGAGAATTTTTAAATGTGGTATGGGAGGTGGTCTTTGAAAGGTAAATATAAATTTGCAGATGTAGGAATGATGAGAGACAATACAGGCACAAGGAATAGCGTAAGTATAGTCAGTTAGTACCCAAGTTATAATGCCTTGGTGAACTATAGGAAATTTATCATTACACCACAGTCTCTCAACCCCAGCACTACTGACAGTTTTGGGCAGATAATTCTTTAGGATATATAGTAGTATCCCTGGTCACTACATACTAGATACTAGTAGCGTGTGCTACAACTTTCTCCTTCAGTTGTAACAACCAAAAAGTCTCTAGGCACTGTCCTTGGGGACAGAATTGATGCTGGTTGAGAATTAGTGTACTTGACAGTATGGCGCTTGTCAAGAAATGTGGTAGAAAGGGAAGTTGAAGCTAAATTGTGAGTGACTCTTGTGCCGTGACGCAAAGACTTTAGAATTTATCCTGATGATAGAGTGATAGCAGCAGATTAGCAATTGTTACACTGTTAGATGATCTCAGGAAAAGAGCTTTGGTGGCAGTAAGAGAATAAGTTGTATGGGGAGGGGACTGGTAATTAGAGTTGGAGAGATGACTTAAGATGCTATCCATTATATTAGTATGGGCAAGAGTTGATTAGCTTCCTGACTAGGAAAACAAAACCTGAGAGTGGAGATCATTCAAAAATAAAATTTACAGGACTTGATGTGGTAAGTGGTAGAAAGTGATTTAGGTATCTAGCTCAGATGTTTGGACAGGTAATTATGCCACTTTGAGAAGATGGATATTATAGGAGGAAAGATACATAGGAGTGGCAAGACATCGAGTTGAGGGGACTGTAAAACATCCAGGCTGGAATTAAGTAGAGTTCAGGCTTAGAGCTAAAGATTAGGCAGTCATTGAAGCCATTGACATAGAAGAGCTCATCAGAGGTAGCAGATGAGAAGATTGCTAGTAACAAAGAGGAGCACCAGTATTAACAGAGCCAGGGAAAGAGATTGAGAAATCAGAGGCATGAAAATGAGAATTAATGGATATGAGAACAACATGAAAGCAGATACTTCCAAGAGGTGGAATGTATCACACACAATGACTAGAAGTCAAAATATGAGACCTGGGAAGATCATGCAATCAAGGGTTCTCTGAAGACCTTCCTACAATGTCAGTGGAAAAGTAGGATGGAAGTTAGATTTAATAGGTTTAATCTGAAACAGCTCTTTTAAGACTACATATAAATGGAAGAAGAGAGAACAGTGAAGTTCTTCAGCCTCATACCAGAGATGTGCTAAGGTTGAAATGTAATATCAAATCATGAATATAAATATAAATAAAATAAAAAATGCAAGTGACAGACATTAAGACGAGGAAGGCCTTTGGACACATGATGGCAATGTCATGAATTAAAAACACATAATACCTGTACAGTTAAAGCTTTGATTTAAAAAAAAAATCACCTTTAATTTTTGTGTATTGAGATATACCATAAGTAAAATTATGAGAGGAAAAATTTGGGAGGGGTGGAATAAATAATTGGCAAATTGTATTAGTAACAAAATTCATGTCTTTAACACCTCAAAAGTATATACAGAACACTAAAAAAATACAGATACCCTATTTTTTTAATGAACTAAAGGAGAACATAAAAAAATAATTTTAAAATCACTGTAATTTAAAACTAGAAATGAAATTAATGAGATACCATTCCCATTACCATAAAATTAATGGAAAAAAAGTTGAAACCACCAAGTGTTGACAAGGCTAAAGAAATAAGCACCCAAGCTGCTGATGGGAATATAAAATCATATAATCTTTCTGGAAGAAATTTAGCACTATTAAAAGCCCTAAATATGGGCATGCCTTTTGACTCCTGCATTTCAGTATATTTAACATGAACAAATAATTAAAGATCATTGACAAAATTTCAGCAGTATTTATAGAAGATATCTGGAAACAAGAACAAGTCTGACAAATACTGCAAAATGGTTGTGATTTAACGGGGGTTTGCCACAAGAATTAACTGAGAAAAGGTCTTGCAAATGCCCTGAGGCACAAGATTTTGTAGAAATTGAAGGATGCCAGTGTGGGTGCGACTGAATAGCAACTACAGTAAGTCATATTTATTTAGTTCTTACTATCTACCCCAGGCATTGTATTATGTAGTCTTTCTACTTGTTTGTTCCTTTAATTCTCTAAATAACCCCATGCTGTAAATAATGGTTACCAAGTCACAAAAAAAGTTGTAGAACTTGTGCAAGGCATGTAGTAAGTGAGTAAAACTAGAATTCCAATCCTATCAGTGTGATTTCAGAACTTGATTCTGAACTGCAGTGCTACTTTTCCCAACATGCATAAAGACCGAGGAGGGGAATTGCTAACCCAAAGCTGGAGAGAGGCAAGGGCTATGGTTTGAAGGCCTTGTAACCCCTTGATTTTGGAGGTTATCATAGGAGAAACACCATTTGGAAGATGTGGAGTACAAATAGGTGGATGCTTGCTTGGTCTCAGGGCTGATACTCATTTATCCATAATATTTATAATTATAAAAAAACTGACCCAGGCATTGCAAGGGGATTGGATCACAGAAGAGCATGCATGAGTGGATATTCCAGGGCAGAGGTTTCTACTTACTGTATTCCCTCAGTGTTTAAGAGGAATCAAGAGTATTGATCTCTAGTGCAAGTGACAGAAATCTCAGCTCAAACCAGCCTAAGGAAATTTATTCAATCACATTAACTAAAAAGCCCAGGGGTATGTTAACATCAGGCATGACTAGATTCTGAACTGAAATTGTTTACACTGGAACTCAGCTTCTCTTTTGCTCTAGTTGGATGTTTTTCTTTGTGTTGACTTCCTGTTTCAGCCATGCATTCTCTTAGGCCATATGTGCAACTGGAAAAAGACCTTTTTTAGGAACTCCTTTTAAAGTCCTCAGATCACTGTGAGTAGATGAACTTAAACCATGCGCCTGCCCCTGAACCAGTCCCCATGGCCAACAGAATGAGATGACCTAACTGGTTTATACTTCGAAGAAGCGCTGGGTTCATTCCTGGGTTTGGGTTGACATGGACCCACATGGGAAGAAAGGTAGATAGCTCACATGACCAAAGGAGATTTTGATCTTGGAAGACAACAGATGTGTTCCTCACATATCCACTTTTATTATATTTTAGAAAACAAGGTTTAATTAGTTGTGTTCATTACTTATTATTTTGCTTATTATGTTTAAAGTTTTTGTATAATAACTAGAATACTGTTGTCTGTCAGTTTTTTCATGTATTCCATTTGTACATGTAACTTTTACTCATTTGAAAATTACCTGGATTGTAGAACAAAATTTTTCTACATGTTGATAAATTTGATTGTCCTCTCCTTACTGATTGGTACCTGGTATTTGTATGTTGCTTTCTAGTTAAAGAATCTTTTCCCATATATCCTTGAATTTAAATATTATAACTGTGAGGGCAGCATCATTATTCCTATTTTATAGTGGCAGACCAAGAACTGGAAACTGGATTTTTTACTGAGTTCAGTACTCTTTTTTTTTTTTTTTTTTTTAACTAAACTGTACCCCCAAAGTGGGGCTCAAACTCATGACCCCAGCTGAGCTAGCCAGATGCCCCAGGTTCAATACTCTTTAACTCTGTTACTCCTTATAGTATTCATTCACCCCTGTAACACATTTATGACAAGCCAGATAAAAAATGGAAGGTTTCCAGCTCATTTTATGAGGTTGGCATCCCTTTAAAAATACTAACAAATATAAAAATGTTACCATCACCAGAATTATTCAGTATATAAACATCTGGGTGGAAAGGGGACAGGAAGAGGGGTGGTGAATTGAGAGAATGTTGAAGGAAAACGTTTGCAGCTTTCCTTGTGATCCCTGTATTTATAATGAGAAATATTCAGGTGTTATTTTAAAATTAGCAGTTTTCAAAAAAAATAAAAATAAAAATTAGCAGTTTTCATTTCTGTAGAGTTTTGATAGCTTGGCTGTTTTATAAAAAGATTTTTTTTTTTCTTCATAGCACTTTCCTAGTTAAAGTATTTCTTTTATTGATCTTAGTTCTCATAACTTGAGGATATGGATCTGTCTAATCAATAGATTGCCTTATTAACTCCTAATTTCAAGAGTGTATAAATTCAACTCTTAACAATTTCCTGAGGAAATTTTGTAGGGAAACAAAGAAATCACAACTTATTCTAATATGCATTTATTAGCTCATCAATGTTGACCTAAGTCAGTCACCTTTATAAACCAGCAGGAGAACTGGGCTCAAATGAAGTATAAGTGATTCCATTTTAAAGAGCAGTTTTAAAAATATTTGTATCTAAAAAAATACTTTTTCTCCCTCTTTGATATAATCTTCATCTTGTTTCCATTCCTTTTGATAGGTATTTGATTATTTGATAGAAACAGGAATTCTCTTTGTTAAAATAGAGACTTGAGTTATCCACTTATTCACATGGTTGTCACAAAAAAGGGAAATTGTAAATATGGAGGTCCTTGTAAAAAAAAAAAAAAAAATCCAAAAAAAAACAACAGATGAAAGCTATCATGATTATTGAGTGCCTCTTCCAAATTCATCAAAGAAATCCATTCAGTAAAATTACCACTAAAGAAAAAAAGACTTTAAGAAAACAAACATGGCTGTTTTGCTGGTTGATTGAGATATATTAAAAGTACTACATGTACTTGCAGATTGGCCGCCTCCAAGATCTAGTGAGGAAAAGTGAACAAGGTCTTGGCTCTGCAGAAGGCCTCATTGCTAGTCTTCAGGACTCCCAGGAGAGACTTCAGAATGAGCTCGACTTGACTAAAGGCCGGCTGAAGGACACCAAAGATGCTCTATTAAATGTTGAGGTAATTTTATAATACCTGCTATAATCTAAACATCAGCAAGGTAAAAATATAATTAGGTAGTCTCCTTAAAGTTTATTACCCGTCATCAAATGGGTATTGGTTCCTGACTGTCAACCTGTTCGTTGGCACCTGTGGGGGAATCCAGACACAGGTAAGCAAGACTCTGCCCTTAAGACATCTTAGGCCATGGTTGGTAAATAAGGAGTAAGATGCTGATGACAATGATGACAATATTGTATTCTGGCAATACTCAACCTTGCTGAGCCTCTGTTTCCTCACTATAACCTCCTCCTGTTGTTATGAGGATCCCAGGAGGCAATGGATATGGAAACACTTGGAAAAAAAAAAAAAAGAGCAAGTATTTTCTTTACCTCTTTTCTTTCCCTATTAATGTCTAATAAAGTACTTTGCATTCAGTAAAAGAAATACTTTTTAAGTAATTCTGCCCTGTTTAATCCTGCCCGTGGTGACAAAAATAGTTCCTAGAGGCAGAATACTTAGTGAAAAGGACAGTTGATTAAAATGGCTGGATCCAGTTTTCAGAATTTACTGCTTGTAGCCAGGTCAGCAGTGTAGCATGGCAGGTTTCAACATGGACTTTCTTCTCTCCGATTAACGTGGATATGCCCCTCAGCAGCACTACAACACATGCTGTTAGTAAGTGGGTGATCCAGAAAGGGTCATTGTGAAAGCAGAAGGAAGCACCATCATCTGTTCCTTTCCTGTTGTAGCTGAAGAGCTGCCCCACTGCTGGCAGGGACCCATGGTTGCTATGTTGTCCAAGCAGGTCACCTCTAGCCCTAGGCTCCTGAGAGCCACTTAATGCTAATCTACAGGCATTTCATATATATATATATATATATATATATAAATTATATATATTTATGAATTATATATATTAGGTTTATGAATTATATATTTATATATATAATTCATATATATTTATATATAATTTATGAATTATATATATATATTAGGTTTCCATAACATTAAACACAATCCCTGGTTTAAAGTTCTATAGTGAAAACAATTAGTAGCCAAATGTCTTATAATTATTTTAATCATGTCAGTAAGGTATAGCTACAATGCATCAGCTCTGAATAAATAGCAAACTTTTGAATATAAATATGAATGAATTTGAATAATGTATCTGTAATGTGTATATATTTGAAGATACTATCCAACATGGAAAGTTAAGATTATCAGTTATGCTAGCTTTAAACTGTTTAAAATGATTTGTAAAATTAGAAGCCTTAATGAAACATAGTTTGCACAAGGACATTTAAAATATAAAGTATGTGAAAAAAAAAATATAAAGTATGTGCCACATATTTTACTCAGAAATCTTGAATAATTATTATAGATAGCTTTATCAGTTATTGTGCTATAAGGATTTAAATTATAATGCAAGCACTCTACTTATTTGAAATAACCAGCAATGACTTTGCCTTTAAAATATTTATTTATTTATTTATTTATTTATTTATTTATTTATTTATTTATTTATTTATGATAGAGAGAGAGAGGCAGAGACACAGGAGGAAAGAGAAGCAGGCTCCATGCCGGGAACCCGACGTGGGACTCGATCCCGGGTCTCCAGGATCAAGCCCTGGGCCAAAGGCAGGCCCTAAACCGCTGAGCCACCCAGGGATCCCCTGACTTTGCCTTTAAAGACTTGTTTTCATTGACATGTTTTTATTCTTCAGGGTGAGCTAGAACAAGAAAGGCACCAGCATGAAGAAACACTTGCTGCCATGAAAGAGGAAGAGAAGCTCAGAGTGGACAGAATGGCCCATGACTTAGAAATAAAATGGACTGAAAACCTTAGGTATGTTTTTTACTCTGTAATGTAATCTTTTTTTTTTTCATTCTCTCTCTTTTTTTAATAATAAATTTATTTTTTATTGGTGTTCAATTTGCCAACATACAGAATAACACCCAGTGCTCATCCCATCAAGTGCCCCCCTCAGTGCCCGTCACCCATTCACCCCCACCCCCTGCCCTCCTCCCCTTCCATCACCCTTAGTTCGTTTCCCAGAGTTAGGAGTCTTTATGTTCTGTCTCCCTTTCCGATATTTCCCACACATTTCTTCTCCCTTCCCTTATATTCCCTTTCACTATTATTTATATTCCCCAAATGAATGAGAACATATAATGTTTGTCTTTCTCCGATTGACTTACTTCACTCAGCATAATACCCTCCAGTTCCATCCATGTTGCAGCAAATGGTGGGTGTTTGTCATTTCTTTTTTTTTTTTTTTTTTTTTAATTATGATAGTCACAGAGAGAGAGAGAGGCGCAGAGACACAGGCAGAGGGAGAAGCAGGCTCCATGCACCGGGAGCCCGATGTGGGACTCGATCCCGGGTCTCCAGGATCGCGCCCCGGGCCAAAGGCAGGCGCCAAACCGCTGCGCCACCCAGGGATCCCCTGTTTGTCATTTCTAATGGCTGAGTAATATTCCATTGTATACATAAACCACATCTTCTTTATCCATTCATCTTTCGATGGACACCGAGGCTCCTTCCACAGTTTGGCTATTGTGGACATTGCTGCTAGAAACATCGGGGTGCAGGTGTCCCGGCGTTTCATTGCATCTGTATCTTTGGGGTAAATCCCCAGCAGTGCAATTGCTGGGTTGTAGGGCAGGTCTATTTTTAACTCTTTGAGGAACCTCCACACAGTTTTCCAGAGTGGCTGCACCAGTTCACATTCCCACCCACAGTGTAAGAGGGTTCTGTAATGTAATCTTAATACAGATGTGCCAAAGTGTTTTTCCACTATATAGCTTATGTTGTCTTAGCATTAAAATCATAGTTGATAGCATTTTTAATGAATGTTTTCATGATTAGATGCAGAGAAATTGGAATTCTTTTTTTATGCTTGAATACTTTTTCTGATCTTATTTTCTTTATATAAAATACTAACCTCAAGTCAGAAGACTTGTTTTAGTACCTGTTCTGCCGTTAAAAACTGATAATCAGTGATCTTAGATAAATTATTAACTTACCTAAGTCCTATAAGCCTGATTAAAAAAATAATCAACTCTTATTCTGAGTTGACTTTTGAGGAAGATTAATTAAATACTTAGAAAACCTGTGAACAACTACACTGTAACTACTGAGAGGAATAATTATCTTTAAAAAGCAAAGGCATTTGGGGCCTACCATGGGAGCATGAGGGATGCTACAAATTCCATTTGGAGGCAACTTTGAGCTTGCTGAGTCGACACAAAGCTCACCCTCTTAAGTTGAAAAAATTGTGAACAAGAAATTATCATTGACAGTTAAAAGGTGGCAGACATGTCCAAGGAATATTGCAGGGGTTCGATCTGTTTATGAATCTTGTGATGGATGAATGTCTGAAGATGGTAACTAGTGCGAAACAGAACAATATTGGAATGGTGGTAATATGAGGAAATGGTATATTAGAAGCCTTGCAATAAGTAAAAACAATGGGTATGTTCATCAGAAGAAATCAGTAGCTTTCACATGTCTGTTCTCCATAGCACCTCTTTTATTGCAATACGAATACCAGGTCATGTGCATTTTTATATTGAACTTTTTTGTTAAACTTTTATAATACTAAAAAAAAAAAAAGTAAGGCATTTGTTTTATTTTAGACAGGAGTGTTCTAAACTTCGTGAAGAGCTAAGACTTCAACATGAAGAAGATAAGAAGTCAGCAATGTCTCAACTTTTGCAGTTAAAGGAACGAGAGAAAAATGCAGCCAGGGATTCATGGCAGAAGAAAGTAGAAGATCTCTTAAACCAGGTAATTAATAGTCTCTAACATTCTGAAAGTTCATTTTCTTTGACATTCTCTAGCCAGGGAAATATTATAAAACATTGTGCATTAATTCGCTATATTTTGTTATTTTTCATAGGGCAAATTTTAAATTTTAAAAATGAATAAAATCAAAGGAGACATATTTAATAACTTGTGAAACATTGTACTAAATAATGTTATATATGCAGTCCTAAATTCTATAAAGAATTTACAGGTTTTGGTTTAATATTTGAACTGAACACTTTAGAGATTTTTAAATGGAGAAATTACCCATATTTTGAAAGTATAAAATCTTTTTTTCAAGCCACTAGATATCATTTGGGCCCTGGGAGGTAAAATTTATTAAATACATCCTGATTGCCTATAGTTGTATCAGAGGTGAGCAGTTTCTTTCTCACCAAAAGAAGGTTGCCTGTTACACTTCAAAATGTTATCAATAAGAGGTAGTGTTATATTTATCTTATAAATATATCTATATAAATCTTTCTTATGTCCTAAATCTATCTTCTTCTGTCAGATTAACCTATTTCCATTTATAACTATAATTAAAAGAATTTTCACTCATTTACACAACTTCTAAATTTATGAATTCTTAGCACTCTCCTGCAAAGCCAGCTATTAAATAAGACTGACTGCATGAGTCACTAGTTGATAAGCAAGTGCAGAACTTGGACAAGAAGCAGCTCTGTAATTTAGTGCTAGAAATCTACTATTATCTTTCTATTTGTGATCATGATGAATTTCAAAATAAACAGGATAGGCTTTCTATAGGATAACTTACTACATAGTAAATACATATATGCAGTATCTTTCAGGAGTAATTGGGGCCTGCCACTTTGTGTCTGGTCTTTCATTGCTTATTGGTTACCTTCTGTACACTTATTTTACGTTCCTATTTAGAGACCTAAAAGGATGGATTTTCCTGGATAGACTGGTACTACTCTTCTATGATGTTCTGTACTTTAAAAGATTTGTTCAATTATATAATAAAAACGAAAATCACCCCTGAAAGCCTGCCTTGTTTTTCAATCACAAACTATTGATATAGACATTTTTTGGCTGGTCCTGGCACTGTAAAGAGGACCTACCACTTCTCCCATCTGTTTTCTATTAAATTATTTCATTACTCATGTAATCTCACTTATAATAAATTGTCAAATTTCATCCATGCTTCTTCTCTGATACTTTTTCTTTTTTTTTTTTTCCCCAGTGTCTCTTCTGCATTGTTTATTCCTGAGAGGACATAATGTTTTGCATGTTATTTTAGTTCTGTGTATCATAAAGTAATTTATTACATAATGACTCCAATTTTTGCCAGTTTTATAGAAATAATATTCTGATCAGGTTTCAAAACAGATTAACCATAAATATCAGTATAACCAGAAATTAATTGCCTCCAAAGATGAAACTTTCTGTGCTGCTCTGTGCCATCAGTCCCATTTCCAAAATTATAATATCTTCCCTTCTCCCCACTTCTAAAATCTATAGGGCATACACCTTCCCACAGATAAGCCTGCAAATAGCTGTTGTACCTTGGGATCCTCTGTACTTGAAGAAAGTTAAAACAAGTGAACAAAGGATTCCACTGAAGTGAAAGTAGTTATTGTGTCATCAAAGTTGCACTCTTTCCAGGCGTGTTGAGAGGACAAACTTCTAGCAGGACCAGCAGTCTTTTCTTGGCCCTTTGGATCTTGTTTGCTTGATTATTTTGGATGGATTCCTAGACCAGTGTGTTATATATACCTGCTCTATCACTTTCCACTTGCCTGACTCCTACTAAGCCCTGTTCCTCATACCTTCCATGCCCCAGTGCTGAGCCCTACCACCATTTCACTCTGCTTACTACTACTGGCCTCACTCATCCCCTTGTCCCTAGCACACCAGCACCCCGCTGCACTTAGGGAAAACAGATCTGGCGTGGGCTTTGTGACATTTAAGGAGTAAGAGTGGGGAGCAGAATTGGAACAGCCAGGTGAAAAGTATTGGAGGATCTGTGTTTTCACATATTTTAACTATGAAGTGAACACAAGTCTGTTTTTGTGTCTTGGTTTACTTGTATTTTATTCTGCTTAGAGCAAAGAAGAAATAGTGTATCTTTCATGTGAACTTAATCTCTTGAGATTTAATTCTGATTTAAACTTACCTATCAAGGGCAGCCCAGGTGGCTCAGAGATTTAGTGCTGCCTTCAGCCCAGGGTGTGATCCTGGAGACCCGGGATTGAGTCCCACGTCGGGCTCCCTGCATGGAGCCTGCTTCTCCCTCTGCCTGTGTCTGTGCCTCTCTCTCTGTGTCTCTCATGAATAAATAAATAAAATCTTTTAAAATAAATAACTTTACCTATCAAGAAATGAGCAAAGAAAGACATAAGATTTTCACTTTTCTTCAGTCAGATGTTCTTTACCTTATCAAAATTACCCAAAGCTATTATTTTTATTCTGTGCTCTGATCAGAATCTAATTTCATATTTTTAGTTTTAATGTTTCACTATGTTCTTTTTTTTCTGTCCAATGATTATACTTTAGTTCAAAACTAGGTATAGTTTCTGGGCTAATTAGCGTACGTTTGAATTTCTTTAAAGCAAAAGAACTACATTTTTATTCTTCAACTCTATCTAAAGAAAAGTGAGTACACAGAGTCCTCTTTGATCATACTTTATACTTGTGATCCTAAAATGTCATCATATATCCTTTCATTTCACCTTTTTCAGGGCAAATTTTATTTTGTGTCCAGTCCAGTGAATTACTATTCTAATTCCTTCATTCAGATCAGTGGACTGAGAAATTTGGGAGACACACAATCATTCAGACATAGAACTGTGGGACTTTGTAGTTTGGGTCTGAATCTCCATTTTGAACTTTGAGGCCCTTATGTAGCTGGTTATAGCCACTGTGTATATGACACAGTTTTTAGCCTATCTATAATCTAACAAGAGAAGAAGATTTAGTTACAGATACCTACAGTAATGGTCTGGACAGTTTGTACTATAGGAGCAATGATGTGCTGGATCTGGTTCCTACCAGGTCACACAGCTCTGATTATGTGGAGGCCTTTACAGCCCCATATTCTGGGACATGTTGGTGGCTAACAGATATCCACAGTGAGAATATTCACACCACAGACAACCAGCACGTACTGCACATCTGCACATCTCTGATTTTTCAGAGAGCTATTACATACTTAGCAATTTACCACTGGGTGGGAGTATAGAGTGACATGGCAGTGTGATTGGGGAAAATGTCATTGGAGAGATCAGCTCTAGGGTGACTTTCAAATAGGGTAAAGGATAAACACAAATATTTCTATCCATTTAACATTTGATTGAATATACTCTTATTTCCCAGGCACTCTGAGAAATACAGAAAAATGAGGTGGGGACAGTTGGGATGAAAGGTCAGTGTGAAAAATTTTGACTTCCGAGCATAGGAGTTCATAGTTCACTCAGTAAGGTATGGGATTGTCAAAGATTTATGGATAGGAGAATAACATCTTGAAAGTTTTATTTTAGGGAGCTTTATGTGGCTGTGATACTGAAGTGAGGGTGAAATGGAGCGATCTCAATATAAATAATCCAAAACATCTGAAACAGAACTCTTGAATACACATGCACCCAACCATCACCCCTCAACCTAAGCCAGATGTTCCTCCTAGACACTGCCATCCATTTATTGCTCAGCCATCTCTAACTCCTCTCTGTCACCCTGTACAGCCAGTCCATCTGCATTTCCTGCTATTCTGCCTTCACCCAGGGTCTGCCCATTTCCCAGTACTTCCTCTGCTACCACCCTAGTCCAAATTATTGCAGTTCTCCCTACACTGTAAATGGAACCTGTATTTGGTCTTCCGCATCTTCTCTTGCCCACCTGCATATTGTTTCTCAACCAGCTGGAGTGATACTTTTAAAATATTAAATCAGATCACGTTACTCCCCTGCTTAAAACCTTCCATGTTTAGATTACAATCCATACTTCTGTGGCCTATACCAGCAGCCTTATGATTTGTCTCCTGCCACTCCTTCCCTTCTTTTTCTGGAGTTCTACTGGAAGACTTGGCAGTTCCTGGAACACACACACACACATCCCAAGGTTAATCCATCCCAGAGCCTTTGCTCCTACCAGTCCCTCCACATGGAACTCACTTTCCCCGGATCTTATGGCTTATTCTTTTACTTTCTGCTCAATCTTAACTCTTCAAAAAGATCTTCCTTAACCACTTCCTCTAAAATAGCACCCTCCATCATTCTGTGTCCTCTTATTCTGTTTTGTGTGTCTTCAAAACATTTGTTACTACATAGCATCATGTTGATTCTTTTCCCTGTTAGAATGTAGTTTCATGAGAGCTGGATCTTTATCTGTACTGTTCACTATTGCATACTCAGCTCCCTAAACTGCCTGCCATATAGTAAGCACTCAATAGTTGTTGAATGGAGTGAAGAAAAACCGAGGCATAGCACTGAAGAGGAAGTTGTCAGATATATGAAGTACAAATGATTCTGCCCATTTAGAACCTGAATTGAGTTTTTTTTTTTTTTTTTCACTGAAAATACAAGAGAAACTATAAGGGAACAAATCATGAAATTTGAGGGACTACTTTGGTAAAGGAGAAAGAAATGTTAAAGTTGACTCAGGATTTAAAGCCAGAATAAACATCTGAGACAGGGAGGTCATGAACTACTTAATTGAGGGGATGGTAAGTTTAGTTTTAGACATATTGATTCTACCATCATAGGAAATTTTAGAATTTTTCACACTCATCTAGAAAGGGCAATGACATGAATAAGAAATAGAACATTAAAATAAGTGCTGTTGATTAAGACCGACTGAGAAGCCAGCTTCTGGAGGTGTTGCACACTGTGTTCTGATTTCTCGACCAGTGCTGTCCAAGATGGTAGCTACTAGCCACATATGACTGTTGAGCACTTGAAATGGGATTCATCCAAACTGAGATGTCATTGTAAAGGGTATGCTAGGTTTCAAATACTTAGTACAAAAACTGGATGGATTGTCTGTCTCACTAATATTTTTGTATGCTGTATTCACATTTTGAGATGATAATGTTTTGGATAGATAGGGTTAAATATATGACTAAAAATCTTTTTTAAAAATATGGCTATTAAAACCTTTTTAGATTATACACATGGCTCTCAGTGACAATTCTATTAGCAGTGGTCTGCACTATTTATTTTTATTTTTTTTTTAAGATTTTATTTATTTATTCATGAGAGACACTGAGAGAGGCAGAGACCCAGGCAGAGGGAGAAGCAGGCTCCATGCAGGGAGCCTGATGTGGGACTTGATTCCCCGTCTCCAGGATCATGCCCTGGGCCAAAGGCAAGTGCTAAACTGCTGAGCCCTGCAGGGATCTCCTGGTTTACACTATTTAGATCACAAAAATTTTGAGTAAGTTTGGCTCAGTGCTGATTCTGCTAGCTGCATTTCTTAACTCTAAAGTTTCATGCTAGGAAGGAATTCTCTTTAGAAATTGCATTTCTGCCTACTGGAAAAAGATGGTATTTTCATCAGTTTTTATGTTGATTTTAAAAGAATAACAATAATACCTTGTAATGGAAGAATAGATACAAATGGGTTCTGAGGTAGAGATTAGAAAGGGAGCTGGAATCATCTCTTCCCAGCTAACACAAAGACTTTGACCGAGCCCTGAGCAATGATCAGTGAAGCTGACCCTGAGTTTTCTTATTAGGAGAGCAGGAAACCATGTAGAACAAACATCATAGATCCAGCCTGAGCCCTGGAAAAAGAGATGATTGGAATAAGGAAAAAGGAAGTCAAAGGGAAGAGCAGTGGAAAGAGTGAAGGGAAAAAAAATACGGAGAAAGAGAAGCCAGCTAGAACAAAGAGTGGGAATAGCAGGTTACGACGCTAGAAAATGTGGAATGGAATTAAAGTCTACCAAAAATCAGTCAACATCCATTATTCTTTATACTTCAGTTCCTGGATTCAAAGTTAATATGCAGTATTTTCCTTAGGAAATATGAAGCTTGTTTTTAAACTCTCTTCAGTCAAAAAAATTAATGATCTTATTGTACTTTAACTGTAGTATGTCCTCTTTTATCAGATTTAGTGTTGTTAGTGTTCTTCCTCTTGAGATTTTTTTCTTCCAAGATTAATGATTCTAAATTGTTTTTTCAATTAATTTGCAAATCTAAAAGTGTTTAATTTTCTTTTCCCTACCCAAACCTCCTTCTTTAGAATAAGTTAATCCAGTTGTTAAATTGGTAGCTTTAGGAGAAAAGAGTGAAGAGATGGAACAATGATATCTACAGCTGGCTTTAAAAAGAGATGCTAAAATACTGGGGCGTTCTTAATGTGTACTAAGCATGTATCTATTCTGCAAAATACTATAGTAAGACCTGTGATGAAATGCAGTTTGTGCCTTCAGAGGTGGTAGGACCAGAACACACCTGAAAAACTACTTAAAAACATTTAGACAGCATTGTAGTAACAAATCAACTTAATATATTCCTATTTCATATGACAAATACTAAAAAAGCATTTTGGATCTTAAGTTCATTGGGTATATGATTATAAAGTTATTTTAGATAATCTCTGAGAAAAGTGTAAGAATTATTTAAAGTGATAGCTTGTCTTCATCTTAATTTCATTTATTATATGCCTGTTATTACACTTTAGTTTAAATGTTGAACAATTATTCATGAGTTTTTCTTCTGCTTTTGCTTCAGAAGAATTATTAAAGCTGTGATTTTTACTTTCTAAAACTTAAGTTTCTCTCAGTCACTTTTCTGTAGATATAGTAAAACTTGAAATTAATATTAGGGAAAGTACATAATTTGCTTTAAGAAATTACCATATTGTATACTAAATATTGAATTTTAGAACATTTTATTAGGCTTTAACATATTTCACTTGAATTTCAGTGTAAGATTAGTGTACATGTTATTTCAAGGAAGTTAAAAATTTGATAAATGACATTTCTTGTGTTAGTAAAGAGAATTTTATTCTGTCTTTTGACATTTGTCAAAAATTTAGTGCTTTTGATACACCATGTAGTGCGCTAGACTCATAATGGAATCATAATGATCTCTGCTTTCCTAGTGCTTATCATCTAGAAAGGAAGGCAAATAGAAATAACAGTTTAACACATTAACTCCTTACAACTGAGGTACATACACAGCATGTGTACCCTGGGGACCTAACATAGTCTGGGAACTTGGGGAAGGTTTATTGAACTGTGGGATCCTTTACTTAGGATCTGAGAGAGAAGCAGGAGTCAGGCCAAGAGGAGAAGGAAAACAACATTCTGAGCAGAATGGGGATGTATGTGCAAAGGCCCTCAGGCAGCCCCCAAATACCTTTGCTCTGGAGAAAAGAGAATCAGAAGGCTGGGGAGGAGGCAGCATTGGATCACTTGGGGTTTTGTTGAGACTTTGTCTAAAGAACAATGAGGAACTGTTGAGAGATTTTAATCAGGAGTGTGAAATATTCATACTCAACTTCAAAACTCTGGCTGCAGTATGGAGAATAGACTACAGTGGGACAAGTTAGGTGCCATTCAATGAATATTTTTCCCTCTTGGCAGTTTTTCTTTGTTCTGATTAATATTTTCTGGACAAATATTTAGTATGCTCATTAGTTCATTTCTCTTAGAGGATATATTTTTAAATCTTAGAATCTGTTGACCTTGTCAACAGGATTTTTGCATGATACTAGTAGATGTAGTTTTTTCTAAATAACTTTATTCTTTTTAACTGAAATTTCTCTTTACTGCTCTTTTTATGGGGGAGAGGAAAAGTAAGGTAGGGAGTAGCAAAAACTAAATAAGAGTTCATATCATTCATTTAGTCTTAAATAAGCATTTATTGACCTATTTACTTTTTGCCACATACTGTTAGGCACTTTGGATACAACTAAGAATAAGACCTGGTCTTTGTCCTCCAAAAGCTGGTAGTTCAGTGGATTTCAATGTTTATATATTAATATGTTTGCAAATTGCAAACGTGTAAAATCTTGTGCTATTTTCTAAATGAATAAACTGATATTTAGAACAATGGGATGACTCCTAAGAGCATATTTTCTTACAAAGTTCTAGATTTCTAATTGCATGCAGCAACTTTTTAAATTATTTTCAGTTTTCTTTCTCACTTATGTCAATGTCTGATTATATTCATCCTTCAAGAAAAGAAATCCTGAAACACATTCAGTAAGTCTTCTATGTTGAGGTGCTATCAATTGAAGAGGATGTCCTGAAGCCCTTTGCACTTATCTCAAAAATTAATAAGAAGCTTAAGATGTTTTAAAACAAATTGATTATTATAGAGGGCATCAGTTTTTATTAACATGGATCTTGCTTATATAGAAAGCTTAACCAAATAATATTTTTGCATACGGATTTTTAGTTCAGTATTCTTTCACGCAGACACTTAACTTGAGGGATCTCATCTAGTGTTGTGGCATAAATACCATCTCTATGTCAGTGACTTCCAAAGTTAAATCTCTAGCCTTGACTTCTTCACCTGAACTCAAAATCACTTGGTTGGCTAATAGGCATCTCAAATTTCACATGTTTGATTCAGAAATATTGATTGCCTATCACCATCCCCTAACCCATCATCTTCACTTCTTGGCACTGCTTGTTGCTCAAAACAAAAACTAAAGGTCATCTTTGATTTCTTTTTTCCCTTATCTCCTGTAACCTGTCAATCCTATTTATTCCACCTCCAAAACACCCCAGCTCCAAGTGTTTCCATCTCCCCTAGTAAACACTAGGCCAAGCCACCACTGTAATAGCCTCCTATCCAGTCTCCCCAGTTTCACTTTTCTTCATAGCACTCAAAGTAACCTTTTATGATGTAACTGATCTTGCCATTCCCCTCCCAAAGATTCTTTCAAGGTATTTCATTGAATTAAGACTCTTTGTTTTTATTGTCCTAGGCCTTAAGCCATCTGGCCCCTGCAAAAATCACGCATCTCATGTCATTGTCACAAACTTACTTTCCCCCCAGCACATATACACACATGCACACCTAGTCGCTCCCAGCTCACTTCCACCTCAAGGTCTTTGTGCTAGCTAATTCATGTGCCTGGACACCCTTTCCCCCATTTAGTGGCTGGCTTTTTCATTGATTTTCCAAGTTGAAGCGTCACTTCTTTCAAAAGATCTTTCCTAACAGTCAACCCAGTATCACTTACAGTCATTTGCTATCACAGCGGGTTTTTTTAATCATAGTTTTTATCATCAACTATTTCTTTGATTTTTTGTATATTTGTTTTATTGTCATATTCAACTTTCTATTCACTCTATACTTAAGATATTCCTGGAATTTAATAGTACTCCAATAAAGAATTTAATGAAAAAATAAATCTTACTTCATTTATGTATTAACCAATAAGGGTATTGTGACCCAGTAGCATTAGTGCATGTCCCCATTGCCACAGCCAGGTCTGTGATATGAGTCGCCCCAAGGCTCTGCTCAAGGACCATGCCTTTGGTTTAGCTATTTCCATGGCTTGTACCAGTGTGTTGCCAGACACAGTGCCCCTGTGAGTTTAGATTCCAAGTGTTCTAGAATACTTCTGTTGTATAAAATCTAAAATCTAGAATTCCTAAGGGATACCTGACATGCCACTTTACAATCTATCATATTAGCCTACTTTATCAGTTAGCTCAGGAATCCTCAATAACATACATATTTATGTCTGGTAATACTTAAAGAGTGAAAATAATATCTATTTCATAAGTAAATGCCATAAATTTTAAATTAACGTCTAGTACTAGGACAACAGTTCTGAGAAATACAAAGAGATAATACAAAAAAACACAACTGAAAATTCCTCAGCTTTTCATAAATTTTGTGAAGTCTGGAGAAGTATCTTATTAGTATATAAAGAATAAGTATGAGAAAGCATAAAGAAAAAGTAAGTAAAATTAATATAACTAATATATAAAAGAAAAAGTGTGTATGTCTATACAAATTGTATATTATGTATTATATATATAATTCTATGTATTATATATTTATGAGAAACTTTAAATTGAGTAGTTATGGAAAAACCAAATAGAAATTAATCTTTTTTCTCAACTTTCTTTCATAACACTAGTATACTATATTCTAAATTATATTAAATTATTAGAAAAAAAATGATTTACCAGATGAAAAACAAGTTTTAGTTTATGACATACCAAGGAATAATAATATGAAAAAAAGAATTCTTTTTTGTCTGAAAATGTGATAAATGTCCAAGTGAAAACTATTTCACAAGAACTTTTCTACTTAAATTACTAATATAAATTTAAATACTCTTTTATATTTTTGGAAAGCAGAAAAAAATGAGGCAATTGAAAATGAAGTCACATTTCCCCCCATATTTGGGGAAAGAGAGGGTATATATAGATTTTTCCAATTGTTTTATATCACTCTCAAAATTGCAATGAACTTTTGAAAAATAAACCTAGACCATAAATAATTTGCTAAATATATCCTAGAAAAAAGAATCGAAAAGATATAAAGGCATTTCTTTCTTCTTTCCCCCAAGTATAAAATCAGATTATTATTAAATGTTTATATTTTAATGATTAACTCATATTTATTTTTGGCCCCCAAATTATGCAGTTAGTGTTTCAGTTCTCATCTGCTCATTTCTCTTGAGAAATCTGTCATGAGCATACCATACCAGTAGTGAGTATAATGCTTTTTTGACACATTATATTTTAGATTTCTAAGAGGAACTTAGAACAGTAATATTTCTTTTAGGTCCTTCAATAACCATTATCTTTTCAACTGAACTCTGATATATGTAATGGCCTTCAATATTTTGCATAGGTAAGTCTGCCATCCCACAGGCATCAGATACTGTTTTAAGGGACTACAGAAAATTTAGATTGTGTCTTAAATTTTTTTTGTCTAATTCCTTTCTCAGAACTGTTTTCGATTTATTTTTTCTTGAGCATATTATAATTAATGTCCTGTGTTTTACTCTCCCTTTTAGATCCCTTTCTTTCACTTAGTTGATTTCTGAATGTTTCCCTTTATTCCTTTGATCTTTTCTTCCTAGCGGCACTCTCTGGGTGAAGCTTTGCATAAATCTATCAACAATGTAAGTGAGCGGCACTTACAGTTTGTACACAGGGGCATGTTGCACTTTTGATTTTGCGTAAATATTATCACTGCTTTAAAGTTTTAACTTATGATATAAAAAATACACTTCAGCATTCACTAACTTATGTTTTTGTATATGGGTAACAAAAGCTTCTAACTTTCAGCCATTCATTTGTGTATGTGCATACATCTACCACATTGTATTAATGGGCATATTTTTGTTATATAAAGTCAAGCAAGATTTTACCTCTCAAACATAAAATTTATTATTTAAATGCTTACTTTGAAAAATATTTTTGAAAACTATTAACTATTTGACTGTCGTAACAATGGATAAATGTAAATATGTTTTCTTTGGTTAAACTAGTTTATTTTGTGAGAAAGTAGTATCAATAAACAAGTAATAGTTGTGAAGGTTCATGAGATTCAGAACATATCTTACATTTTGATGTTGTAATTATTAAAAGACCAGTGAAATGAAGTAAATCCCTTTTCTAAGAACTGGCAAAGCTATTGTTCTTACTAACATATACAGAAATTAAGCCTCAAAGTAATATTCCAATGTAAACACTCATTTAAAAATTTTTCATATGTAATATGAAGATTAAAAAATATATATATATTTTTTTTACCATACCCAACATTGTTCTTTAAAATAACAGAACTCGGGATCCCTGGGTGGCACAGCGGTTTGGCACCTGCCTTTGGCCCAGGGCGCGACCCTGGAGTCCTGGGATCGAATCCCACGTTGGGCTCCCGGTGAATGGAGCCTGCTTCTCCCTCTGCCTGTGTCTCTGCCTCTCTCTCTCTCTCTATCATAAATAAATTTTTTAAAAAATTAAAAAAAAATAACAGAACTGAACATCTTTGGATATTTTTCTTGATATCCTAGGGCAGAGGTCTGCAGACATTTTCTGTAAAAGGCCAGATGGTAATAAATACTTTTGGCCTTGTGAGCCGTGCAGTTTCTCTGGCAATTGTTGGAGTTTGCTGTTGTATAATGAAAGTGCCATAGACAATATGTGAATGAATCTGTGTAGTTATATGCCAATAAGAATTATTTTACAACAACAGGCTGCAGTTTGCCAACTCCTGTCTTAGGAGAATCAAAGTTTGAGATGTTCTGTGAAATTTTGATACTTCTGGAGTAAAACTATTTCCTCATACCTCTCTAAATTCTTTTTACTATGCAAGAAAAGAACATTTTATCTATTTTTAATATTAAACTTTGCTTTCTATATAAAAAATAATTAGGGCACCCCCGGTGGCGCAGCGGCGCCTGCAGCCCAGGGCGTGATCCTGGGGATCCTGGATTGAGTCCCACATCGGGCTCTCTGCATGGTGCCTGCTTCTCCCTCTGCCTGTGTCTCTGCCTCTCTCTCAATCTCTGCGTCTCTATGAATAAATAAATAAAATCTTAAATAAAAATAAAAAAATAAAATAAATAATTAGAAATACATGAATAAAGAGATGCCTGGCTGGCTCAGTAAGTAGAGCATGCAACTCTTGAGGTTGTGAGTTTGAGCCCCACATTAGGTGGAGAGATTACTTAAAAACATGAATACATTTAACACCATTTAAAAATATATTTAAGAATAAGCAACAAAGATATTCCAATGTTGGTGAAATAAGGCTACATTTAGAAATTCACATATAGTAAGAATTTGGGCATGATCACTATATTAAACCAGACTTTTTGACCTATGTACTAATTGGGATAGGAGTAAGAACCCAAATAAGGTAAGATTATTATCAGAATTAATTGTACTTCAGAATACATGTGACAACATAGTCACCTTTTCTTAAATAATTATAAATTAAAAAAACAACTTTAAATTGAAGTTAAATCATTAATAACTAATGGGAATGCCTTGATTCCTCTCTTATGAAAAAACTAAAAGGGGTTGGTGACACGATAAAATCCTCATTAATTAAGGAGATTAATTTTCCTTTTGTAACATCATAGTCATGAGGATCAGCTCTTCTGTCACCAGAATAACAAAATAACCCTGTCAGTGGTGTTGAGCAGAGTGAGCATCTACCCACTCCCTCCACACATTCTTTCCCAGCCTTCCATGCAAGAAATTTTCAGCTATATATTGCTTTGTTCTAAAATACAAGTGGTTATTGATAGCTTTGCCCTTTATAAAAGCTTTCTAATTTTTTTCAACGAAGAATGAGAGGGTGATTGAAAATATATTCCAGAAATATCTTAAGAACATTAAGTAGGTATTGTTGGTGATTCTTAATAAATTCAGTTTAGAGGTTTTCTTAGAAAAATACCAAGAAATTATGAACAATTCAGAATTTTCTCAGAATGGTCATAATTTCCCTAAGCTTAAATTGACGTTCTTAGCTCAACTCTTCAAAAATAGCAAATTAGTGGTTAAAGGGGGGGAGGGGGAATTAAAATATTCAAGGACCTTCAAACATTTTATATGAACATTTGTATAAGTTGTTGACATAGTAATAAATTATCCTTACTGTCCTCTAAGCCTGTATTAGCTGTTTTTAATGTTGCTTTATATATTTGAAAGTATTGAACTGAATTATCATATGGTTTAGACTAAGAATTTGTGTTGACCTTTCCTATCAAAATTGATAAGTATTTTGGCTTAACATAACTCCACGTCCCATGGTAACATCCTATTGTATCCAGTACCTCAAATTTGACTCATTTTCTATTTTGAGGGTGTTTTTTCATGCAGTACTGTGATGGCACAGAATCTTTGTGAAACTGCCCCGTAGGAAATTGGTGAAGCTTTCCTTTCTCCAGAAAAATGTATCCATATGTTTTTAATTTTAATTTCTGTCTTTCTGAAAATTTTACACTGTATTTTCAAAAAGACATCAGTGTTTTAAGTGGTAGAGATCAAAGGGTGGCATTTACTATTGCCCTTTAAAATTGTTTACAAAGTATCTTGTACCTACTGATCAGGAGACTATATTATATGACTCATATCCAACACATTTGATAAGATTTTTTTTTAATGAAGATAAATTTGTTTTTGAAATAAGGATTCATCTGATTTATTATTTGAAACCAACAAAATAAAAAGCATTAAAATTTAAAATTATAGAACGCCTGGGTGGCTCAGTGGTTGAGCATCTTCTTTGGCTCAGGTCATGATCCCATGGTCTCAGGATTGAGTCCCACATCAGGCTCCCTGCATGGAGCCTGCTTCTCCCTCTGCCTCTGTCTCTGCCTCTTTCTCTGTGTCTCTCATTAGTAAATAAATAAAATCTTTTAAAAAATTTTAAATTAAAACAGATATATAGAAACTAATATACTACATACTTTGAACATATAATTTGAACAACCATTTTCACTCATTTATTCAAATACCTTTCTATAATTCTGTAATAAAAGTACTGATCAAGATTGCCCAAACTATTTGACACAAAGTCTATCTTTGTTCTCTTTTATTTTGAATTAGTGAAATTTTATATTAATATGTATTTTCATATCCATAAAGTATACTAAAGTCAGCTGTTTAAATTATAGCTATAAAACATTAGTTCATTTTACATTGCTTTGCTCATTATTTGTTTTAAAGTGTCATGTAATTTTCATGTTGAATGATGCAGTGCTACTAATTTATTTATAAAACGAACAAAATAAGTTTTGATGTTGCATTGCATGATAAAGGCTTTCTGCATATAGTTCATGTTATGTTCTTGAGCATGAATCCAGATATTTTAGATAGCTTTAATATTAATTTGGTGTGCTTTCAAAGTTACTAATACAGAATATCTAAACTAAGTATATGTGAACACTACATTGCATGATAATGTCTTTTTGCATATACTTTATATTTTATCCAGTATAGTTACAAAGATTAATCTTATATCCTAAAAAGAAAAATAATACTTTGGAATTCTTTCAAGGTAAAGTATACTAAGTGTAAAATATTAAGTAAAATATTTAACTTAAGTGCATTTTATTTAAGCTAGAGAGGTTTGAAAGTGTGCTTAGATTTTAAATATCTATTATATTACTATGGTACCTCATTTTCAATATTACCTTTCTATGTAAATTTCATCCTTAAATAGTTAAAAAGTGTGAGTCAGTTGTAGTCAAATTAACATGTAAAAGAGCTCTTTCTGATGCAGTCAGTTTCTGAAGTGGGTATTGCAGAAAATGAGCTACATTGCTATAAACTGGTTGGCTTCTTACTAAACTAAGTGCACGCTTAACTGGGAGTACTGGACCCAGGGCTACTATTAGTGCATGTGGTACCTGTGTGCAAATTGGAAAAACGTGGCCCGTTTGAGTTGATGCAGATGCCTATCAAGGTAGACACTTTAGTGAGCAGTTTGTTCACTGAATGGATTTTAGTCCTTACTTGGCCAGAGGCCAATTAATAGTTTTAACAATATCAATCATTATAATACCAATCATATCCTATATGTAGCATAGTCTTTTCCTAACGTTCCTGTATATGTTCTAACAAGTTGTCACTAGAGACAAGGCAGTCATGTGGGTCCCCACACTGGGTCCCCATCAAGGGTTGAACTTGGGAAGAGAGTGGGTAGGCAGGTACCTTTTCTATTTCAAGGACAACTAACTGGGAAGAAAATGACCCTACCAATTACACATTAGTGTTCACAAACACATTTTTGTTGCCTTTTACCCTTTTATGATTTACTTTTTCTTTTAGGTTATCTTCAATATTCATTTCATCCTGATTTTCTTTGCATAAAATGTTGAGAAGTCACACAGTATAATTTGTTGTTGCAGCATTTCCCTATTTTCTCTTATTTTCTGCATCTCTGGGGATTCTCCACCCATTTTCTTTCCCAAGCCCCTTCTCCTTTGTGAAACATCTGAGGCATCCTATATCCTTCCATCAATCAAAAGAAAATCTTTTCCATTTGCAAAAAACTCACAGTTTCCTCTCTCCCTCAGCCTTCTTGGCCACAGAGATGGTTTTTACTTGTATATAAAGACATATAGCATCTTATTATCTAATTATGGAACACATTTGACAACTTTTATCTGATTCTCCTATGTTCCTCTTAGCTTCAGACTTCTATTAGAATATGGTTGTTTAGTTCCAAGTTAGTTTCCTGTTTATGAGAAAACAGAGATTAAATGGTTATATGAAATGTATATGTGAACATATATATACTTACACATGTGTTTTGTGCTTTTATTCTTTATAAGGGACTTCATTTTAAGTATTTTAAAACACCCAGAAGCAATGCAGACATATTAATGGTGATGTCTGTGTGCAAAAGGAGTAATAAATCAGTTCTGCATATTTAAAGAAGAGTACCTGTCATTGTGAGGATATAAGCTGTGGGATGTTTGTGGCTTTTAAAAAAGCTTGAAGGTTTGCAAATCCTTTGAATTAAGTCAAGATTCCAAAGTGAAAATCCTTTTTATTTACATAAGCATTCTAAATTATAAATGGATAAATCTTAAAGAGTAATTTTTAAATTCTCAAATAACCTTAAAAGTTAACATTTATTGAGCACTTACTACATGCCAGGGCTGTTGTAAGTGAACCATTTGTAGTAACACTCTTCAACTCACACAGCTTAGTGAGATATTAATATAGCAAGTGGCAGAGCTAGGATTTTAACTCAGAGCCCACATTCTTAACTACTAAACCTTACCACCTCACAAATAAGCAGTTTGACATTTTATATTGTCTCCTTGAAGTCACCATAACCTAGTAAGTGTATTAACATTAGTTGTGTTTTTATTTCATATTCTGAATTTTTATTGCAGTGTAACATAGGTGTTCACTGTATTTCCAGTTGTGGGCTACAGTGTTCTTTAGCGAATTCATAACTTAACACCCTTAAAAGAGTCTATTTTAGGATTACTAAAAATAGAATTAAAAGAGTCTATTTTAGGATAATTACTAAAAATAGAATTAAAAGTGATTATATGTAATTATTAAATATCTATGATATGCTGTAAAACATTTTAAGTGGATACTTAGTGAAGGCAATTATTTTACTATAGTTAATATCTTTGAAATGCTTTTTTCCTTAGATGGCCATTTGTGAAATATGCCTTGTATTTATTCTTCATTTTGTACCATTCTGTGGCATAGATTTCCTTGCTGAAACAGAATCTGGAGATGCAGCTTTCCCAGTCTCAGACTTCTTTGCAGCAGCTGCAAGCCCAATTTACACAAGAACGACAACGACTTACACAAGAGCTTGAAGAATTAGAGGAGCAACATCAACAGAGACATAAATCTTTAAAAGAAGCACACGTCCTTGCATTTCAAACTATGGAAGAAGAAAAGGAAAAGGAACAAAGAGTAAGTTTAATGTGATACATGTTCAAAGGTAATCCAACAGCCTAATAATTATTAGCCTTCAAATTCTTAAGAATTCATTTTTTGCCTCCAAGCTATGTATTGCTTTATTTCATTGTGTTTTCTAGAACTTGACTTCTGAGGGTCAGAGTGATTAAACATACACACCAGTTACGCTGAATAAGGCTGACATTTTATTTGTTTCCCAACATAATTCCAAGTTCATTATGAGACTAATACACCATCTGGTTTATCATATGGTTAACAGTGGTTAAATAAATTTAGCATAGTCCTGAGCTGTAACCACTATAATCACTTAGTACTATTCTGGACTTTTATTAATAATCTCTCATCAGATTTTTAATTTTTCTCTTTCAGGCTGGATCTACAAAAGACATATTTATCCAAGGAATTTATATTTTTTTATCCCACATTTTTTCCTTACATCCCCCCCCCCTTTTTTTAATATTTTATTTATTCATGAAAGACACAGAGTTAGAGACAACAGGCAACCCATAGGGAGCCTGTATAGGACTCGATCCCAGGACCCTGGGATCACGACCTGAGCCAAAGGCAGATGCTCAACCACTGAGCCACCCAGGTGCCCCACTTTTCCCCCCTTATATATAAAATTTACAATGAAATGAAATTTAGAAACATTTTAAAAATAGTACCTTTCCCTATATACAGCCCCAAAGGCTATGTGAAAAGTAGTGAAACAGACAAGTCATTCAGGAGAGATTTAAATCAAATAGATACATTATTGGGTTAATCAAATTGTATGCCAGAATCTTCCCATATCCCTTACTTTTTTCTCTGTGAAAACACTAGTTTGACATAGTCTTAGTGTGATTATTTTGGTTCAGATTATTTCTTTACACTGTATTTTTCAGCTTCTTCTAAGGATCTTATAATTAAGGTAAAGATTCAATAGAAAAACAAAGTTTTACTAACAATAATTTTCACTATACATAGTTATTACCGATATAGCTTGCTTTTAATCCTTTATTTGGTGCAGACAACTATTTTAAGAAGTGGTATGCTATAAAAAATTATTAAAACAAAAAAGTCATATTCCTTTAAAAATAACTGCCTATACAGTAAGTTGTGATCTTTTGATCTTGTCTAGAAAGATAAGGAAGTTTCTTTGGTTAAAAATTAGGCCTTATTTCCACTATCCCTGATTATTATAAATGCAAAAACTGTTAAAATATTAACAAACCAAACTTAACAATACATTGAAAAAAATCTGTACACCATGATCACATGGGATTTATTCCAGGGATACAAGGATGGTTCAAGACCTGCAAGTCAGTGTAGTTACTACGTTAATAAATGAAGGGTAAAAAAAAAAAAAATCACATGATCATCTCAATAGATGTAGGAAAAGCATTTGACAAAATTCAACATTCATGATAGAAAGTCTCAAAAGAGTAGGTATAAAAAGAATCTGCTTCAATGTATTAAAGCCCACATATGACAAACCCACAGCTAACATCATACTTAACAATGAAAAGCTAAAAGCTTTTCCTCTAAGACCAAGACAAGGAAGCCCATTCTTGCCACTTTTATTCAACATAGCCACAGCAATCAGACAAGAAAAATAAAGAAATGGCATCCAAATTGATAAGGAAGAAGTAAAGCTATCACTATTTGCAGATGACATGATACCTTATACAGAAAACCCATCACATCAGTAAGAGAAAAGATAAGAACCATATGATCATATCAAGAGATGTAGGAAAAGCATTTGACAAAATGTAAAACTGATTCACAATAAAAACCTTCAACAAAAAGTTGGTTTAGAAGAAACCCACCTCAACATAATAAAGGCTACATATGAAAAACCCACAGCTAACACCCAAAATGGGGAAAAACAAAGCCTGTACTCTAAGGCCAGGAACAAGACAAGGATATCTGCTCTCACCACTTTTATAGTATAGTACTGGAAGTCCTAGCCACAGCAGTCAGACAACAATAAGAAATAATAGGGATCCAAATTGAGAAGGAAGAAGTAAAACTTTTACTATTTGCAGATGATATGATATGGTGTATATATGAGAATACTGTATAGTGAAAACCTGAATGACCACCAAAAAAACTGCTAGCATTGATAAATGAATTTAGTAAAATCATAGGATACAGAATTAATGTGGAGAAATCCGTTGCATTTCTATACACTAATGAGATAGCAGAAAATGAAAGTAAGAAAACAATACTATTTATAATTGTAGCAAAAGTAATAAGGAATAAACCTAACTGAAGACATGAGAGACCTAGTCTCTGAAAACTTAAAACACTGATGAAAAAAACGAAAGATGACACAGAGAAATGGAAAGACATTCCAAATGCTCCTGGATTGTAAGAACAAATGTTAAAATATCTATACTGTCCAAAGCAATCTGCACATCTAATGCAATCCCTATCAAAATACCAACAGCATTTTTCACAGAACTAGAATAAACATTACCTAAAATTTGTATGGAATCACAAAAGATCCCAGATAGCTATAGCAGTCTTGAAAAAAGCAAAGCAAATGTGGAGGCATCACAATTCCAGATATCAAGTTATATTACAAAACTGTGGTAATCAGAACATTTTGGTACTGGCATAAAAATAGACACACAGATAAATGGAACAGAATAGAATTCCAGAAATAAACCCAAAAGTGGTCATTTAAACTTTGACAAAGCAGGCAAGAATATCCAATGGGAAAATGTCTTTTCAGCAAATGGTGTTGGGAAAAACTGGACCACTTTATTACACCATACATAAAAATAAATTAAAAATGGATTAAAAACCTAAATGTGAGACCTGAAACCATAACAATCCCAAAAGAGCCGTGGCAATTTTTTTCTAGATAGGTTCCCTGAGGCAAAGGATACAAAAGCAAAAATAAACTCTTAAGACTACATCAAAAAAGGAAGCTTCTGCACAATGAAGGGAACACTGAATGGAAGAAGATATTTACAAGTGACATATCTGATAAAGGATTAATATGTAAAATATATAAAGAACTTATGTAACTCAACACCCAAGAAACAAATAATCTAATTAAAAATGGGCAGAAGACATGAACAGACATTTCTCCAAAAAGACATCCAGATGGCCAATAGACCCATGGAAAGATGCTCAATGTCACTTACAGGGAAATGCCAACCAAAATTAGAATGAGGTATCACCTCACGCCTGCCAGAAGGGCTAAAATCAGTGACACAGGAAATAACTGGTGTTAGCAAGGATGTGGAGAAAAAGGAACTCTCTTGCTCTGGTGGTAGAAATGCAATCTGGTGCAGCCACTATGGAAACCAGTATGGAGTTTCCTCAGAAAGTTAAAAATAGAACTACCCTATAATCTGACAATTGCACTATTAGGTATTTACCCAAAGAATACAAAAACTAATTCAGAGGGATACATTTACCCCCATGTTTACAGCAGTATTATTTAAAATAGCCAAGATATGGTAGCAGGCTAAGTATCCAATGAAGATGTAGTATCTACACCTACAATGGAATATTACTCAGCCATGAAAAAGAGTTGAAATTTTGCCATTTGTAACAACATGGATGACTTAGGGGGAATTATACAAAGTGAAGTAAGTTAGAGAAAGGCAAATACTGTATTTCACTTATATGCAGAAATTTTTCTTTTTAAAGAGATTCAGAATTTTTTTTTTAATTCTTATTTATTTATGATAGTCACACAGAGAGAGAGGGAGAGGCAGAGACACAGGCAGAGGGAGAAGCAGGCTCCCTGCACCGGGAGCCCGACGTGGGATTCGATCCCAGGTCTCCAGGATCGCGCCCTGGGCCAAAGGCAGGCGCCAAACCGCTGTGCCACCCAGGGATCCCTATATGCAGAAATTTTTAAAAGCAAAACAAATGAACAAACAAAGCCTAAATAGACTTATAAATACAGAGAACAAACTGGTGGTTGCCAGAGGGGAGGTGGTGGGGGAATGGGCAAAATAGGTGACAGGGATTAAGAGGTACAAATTTCCAGTTATAAAACCAGACATGGGGATGTACAGCACAGGGAATGTAGTCAGTACTATTGTAATAACTTTGTATGGTGACAGATGAAACTAGACAATCATGGCAATGATTTCGTGGAGTTTATAAATGTTGAATCGTTTTGTTATATAGCTGAACCTAATACTGTATGTCAACTGTACTTTAATACAGCACATACACACAACTAGGCTTGATTGGTATATAACCTATTCATTGATATCGTTTGTGAATTAGAACACGTAAGCTCTCGTATCAGTACTTTAATTTTACGCATTTAGTCTCTTTTCAAAAGAAATCAGAACCTATAATTTTATTGTTGTCATTAGGTAGTCAAGCTACCTATGTAACTAACATCTAAACTAAAAGTCTTTTATTTTACTATATTTAAAGAAACCTATGCTTTACCTTTCAGAAATAAAACACTTAAGAAACAGTATAAGTAGCCAAATATTAATTTATAAAAACGGTATTTTAGAGTAATGGTTAAAGAAATATAACCCTAATTTCAACATGGTTTCTTTCCCAGAAACCTTTCATGTTGCAGGTTATGGTAAGAAAACCCCTTCCTGGCACAGTTCAGTCTCTAAATTTGAAGTACCCTGAGCTCTTTTTTTTTTTTCCTATGGCCACATATCTTTTCTTAATCTTAGCCACATGTCCATTTTCTCTGGTTAGACTTCTAGAACTAACATGAGATGTTTGTTTTACGTTTTTTTGTTTGTTTGTTTTACCTACTCTTACAGCTTTGCTTCTGTTTGCAAATGCCTATAGAAAGTTGCTACAAAATATTTAATAAGGTTGGAGTCGTAAAGATCTCTTTCTGATCAGAAGGAGATCTTTTCTTGTTAATGCCCCCTCCTTTCTTTCCTCTCTTAAGTTTGTGCACACAGAGGAATTATGCATTAATTTTGGTGGCTTACCCCCGTCTGCAGCTTCAGACAATGACTTTATTTGCAAACCACCTTAGGAAAAAGGCCCATCCATATCCCACTTCAGACACACTAGATTGAATCAAATTGGTTTCATAAAGATTGTTTTACTGAAGTGACCCTACTAATTTATTTTCTAAAGTTCATTATCTTATATCTAATTTTCTTTCTTTTTTTTTAAATAAATTTATTTTTTATTGGTGTTCAATTTACCAACATACAGAATAACACCCAGTGCTCATCCCGTCAAGTGCCCCCCTCAGTGCCCGTCACCCATTCACCCCCACCCCCCGCCCTCCTCCCTTTCCACCACCCCTAGTTCGTTTCCCAGAGTTAGGAGTCTTTTTGTTCTGTCTCCCTTTCTGATATTTTCTTGAAAATGAATTACAAATGCCTTGTTTTTCTTAAACGAGTTTTAGTAATTTTTATTTTGTTTGTATTTTCCTTCCTGTATTCTAGAATAATAATTCGAGTATGTTTCTCCTATTTTAGGCTCTTGAAAATCATTTACAACAAAAACATTCTGCAGAGCTTCAGTCATTAAAAGATGCACACAGAGAGTCAATGGAGGGCTTCCGGATAGAAATGGAACAGGAACTTCAGACTCTTCGGTTTGAATTAGAAGATGAAGGAAAGGCTATGCTTGGTATTTTTTTAAGCTTTTATTTATTTATTCATGACAGACAGAGAGAGGCAGAGACACAGGCAGAGAGAGAAGCAGACTCCATGTAGGGAGCCCGATGTGGGACTTGATCCTGGGTCTCCAGGATCATACCCCAGTGCCAAACTGCTGGGCTACCCGGGCTGGCCTATGCTTGGTATTTTGAAAGGATTATAATCTTGTCATATTTATTTATATGTTCTACTTTAAAATTCAACATGAAATCAACAGTTTTATTTTTAATTTTTGAAACACAAATTTCAACTTTGAAAATGAATATCCAAGTATGAATGGAATAGCAACAGTGGGGTGAGGTCCCCTCACCTTTCTCCATATTCTGGCTATGTAAGCAACAGTCACTGGTGCTTCCACCTACCATTAAGGAACTAAACAGAGTCAGGACCTTGACACTTTCCACTCTCAAGTGACTAAAAGGAGTACATAGACATGGGACCACATGTCCTTATACTTGATAGGCATTTGGGTTTTCTGCACATCAGGATTTTGTCTTTAGGAGAAAACTCATGTTTAGGTCTGACTTTTATTTAGGTATTTTTCAGGTATTTTTTATGGGATTTTAATCTTTGAAGTATTCAAATCACTGCCCTTTTCATAAGGAGATCCGTTGAGATTTGAAGAAAAACTGTATGTGTATGTAAAGAGTTTTTGGAGGGTTTTTTTGGTGGTGGTCAGTAACTTTTTATTCCTACCATCTCATTTTCCTTCTGTTTGTTTTTTTCCCCAAAAATTCTCTTAATAGTTTTTATTGTATTACTGTTTTATAGTATTACTGTTTACCCAGTTGCCCAAGCCAGGAAGCTAGAAGATGCATTTAACTTTTTTCTTTTGTTTTCACATCCTGTTAGTTCCTTCACTTAAATATTCCCTATGTCTCTTCCCTCTTCTTTAGTCCTTTTGTCATACTCAGTTCACGGTCATATAATTTTTCACCTTGGTTATTGCTGTAACTTCAGCAATCTCTACTATCCCATGTAATTCCCTCTAGCCTGTGCAGTTATTAGAACAGGGTGATATTTTGTTCCCCCTTGGTATAGTACCCGGCCTTCAATAAATGTGGATCATATGAAATAATCTCAAATTCAAATAAAAATGATGCCTTACAAATCAAAGCATTCACCAGCTAGTGTTTAACATCTTTCAGCACTATTGTGGAAGAATTTTTGCCTGAGTGGGAAGTTGCTTCCTAAGTGAATATATGTTATGGTACTGTTCAGTTCTAAAATGTTATTCCAATAGCAAATGAGAAAAGTTAAAAACAATTCATTTCCATTAGCACCTTACTGTCAAACTAAAAGCTTAAATGGATCCATTTGAGCAGTTGAAAATTTTCTTGTCCTTACCAAAGGTAGATGGCCTCTAAATCCATGGTATTTCTGTGACAGTCTGGGATATTTTAATGGGCATACATAAGTGTCCTAATTTTAAAAAATATTATATTCTGTATAATTTTTATGTAAAGTATCAATATTTCTAAAATACACAAAAGCTTTTTTTTCCCCAGCCTCCTTACGCTCAGAACTAAACCATCAACATGCAGCTGCAATTGATTTGTTACGGCATAGTCATCATCAAGAATTGGCAGCTGCTAAAATGGAATTAGAGCGAAGTGTAGACATCAGCAGAAGACAGGTAAAGAAGAACATTCTGCTATGTGATGATTCCTTAAATGTGAATAGATTGTTCAAAATTTTTTGAAAATTACTTTGTAATGACTAGTATTTTCACTAGTTATTAATTTACCATCTATGCTGAAGAGTCTTATTTTTAAAGGGAAATGGGTAGTTTGATTTTGTATATTGGTCATAAAATTACATTTTATTTTATGACTTTTTAATTAAATGTTTTGAATTCTACTTGCATCTTGAGAACAATGAAATATAAATAATACAAAGTGAAAACAGAATACTATGAAACAGTACTACTGTCTGTAGAACTTACTGAGATGGTGGACCGTTTTATATCTGTGCTATCCACTATGGTCGTCACTGGCCACATGGGCCAAATATGTCTAGTGTGACTATGTGTCTGGTTTTGTTTAATTTTAAAAAATTTAAACTTGATTTAAATAGTCGTGCTGGATAGCATAACTATGGGAGCATCAGGTCCTCAAGAAAAAGAATAACTGATATTTCGGTATCACTCTAGCACAGGTACTACATATGCTTTTTAGACTTTACTCTTTGGCCAAGTGTACTTACTTGAATCAGAGAATTTATGATCTTAAATGTCTGGATGGATGGATTTTTAGGCACAGTGCAATGAAGGCCATCATTTGTTAGGCTTAAAACTTTCACTTTGTTAGTCTTTAGCTATGTTAAATGATCAGCTCAAATTTTCTCTTCATTGCTATGAAGTTTTAAAAAAGCCACTTTATAATCATGGAGGGAAGTTATATTTTCTTTTAACTAGGCTGACACTGAAATTGACAATGTCTAGCTAGACATTGTAGGAAACTAACTTCTAGGAAATTGGAAGAGAGCTTATCATATTTCAGACAGGATAACTGTTACATCAGTACTAAGCAGACTGCTCTCTGAGCCACTGTGTGTGTGTGTGTGTGTGTGTGTGTGTGTGTGTGTGTGTGTGTCGGGATGGCCCCGCTAGACACAGGGCCTTTTTAAATGAAAGGACAATGGTGCCAGCATTTTATTGTAGGAGCCCTGCATTCTAATCTCAGCTCTGCTATTCATTATAAATCATCCTTAGACAGATCTCTCTTGGATACTGGTTTTCTCATCTGTAAAATGTGAGGGAGATGTGCTTTTATGGTCTTTTGGGCCTCTTGACACCATGATATTATCCATATAAACTGTATCCGTATAAACACTTCTTATATATGGGATAAGAAGAGGACTTTAGATTTTATTTCAGTGGTTTGCTTTTGAAGCAATGTCATTACATTTGACATGCTACTATGTAATTTCCTTTCCCTTAGATAAATGCAGAAAGCAAATATTAGAAAATCTTTAAGAATTATTTTTAGGGGCATCTGGCTTTCTCCATCAGTAGGCATGTGGCTCTTGATCTCAAGGCCATGAGTTCAAGCCCTGCACAAAGCTTACTTAAAAAAAAATTATTTGTGTTTTGCAGAGTAAGGAACATATGTGTAGGATAACAGATCTACAAGAGGAATTAAGGCACAGAGAACATCACATCTCAGACTTGGATAAGGAGGTACAGCACCTTCATGAAAATATAAGTGCCCTAACCAAAGAATTGGAATTTAAGGGGAAAGAAATTCTCAGAATACGAAGTGAATCTAACCAACAGATGAGGTATGTCATTAATTACAACAGAAGAAATATACAGTGTTATCTGAAAGACTGCTGTATAGTAGTTAGCAGTACATGCCTATTTTTCTGGCTAGGCTGCCTTCTAGTAGATACTGAAGACCACTTCTTTATTTGCTGACTGCTATAATTTAGAACATAGATGAAGTGTTTGTATTTTGAGTAATATGTATGCATTCATTAACTTTGGAAATTATATAATTAACTAAAATCTTTATAAAATATAATTTAAAAAGCATTAAAGGAGACAACTTCAGCAAGCCAGAAGATTAGAGCAAAGTAAGTAACTTACTTTAGGCTGTTTCCATTAATTTTCTATATATTATACCTAAAATCATTTCAAATCTGGTAGAAAATAGAAAGTTTTGAAAGCTTGACCTCAGAATAACATTTTCTTAACTAAAAATAAATTAAACAGGTTGCATGAACAAGATTTAAACAAGAGACTTGAAAAAGAGCTGGATGTCATGACAGCAGACCACCTCAGAGAGAAAAATATCATGCGGGCAGATTTTAATAAGACTAACGAGCTACTCAAGGAAATAAATGCAGCTTTACAAGTGTCGTAAGTCATATTACATTAAAGAAAATTCATATGTGGGAAATAAACTGAGGAGACTCTGTCTAACCTCAGATTACTCTTTTAAATCTAATTGATCCTTAAAAAAGAAAACGTAAGTGCTATATTACCAATGGTAACTGCAGTGTGATATTTTCGTTAACAAGGATAAGACAGTTGAGTGATTTTCAGCTGCTACTGCCACAGTCCCACTAGGACAATCTGCCTAAGACCTGTCCCTCAGAATCATGAACTATATAATGCCACGTGAAAACCCTAAAGATGTCCATTATATACTGTTAAGGAAAAAGAGTATATTGTGGCCTAAAGGAATATTATGATCCTATACATACACTAATAATACATATTTTATATACAAATATCAAAAGATCTTAAACGAATACAAAATTTTAATGACAGTACTTCCCTCTAGGGAGTGGATTAGAGGGTATTGGAGGTGGGGAAAAGCAAAATCTTCCTTTTTATGTTTTATACTCTGTATAGATGTTGTTAGAATTCCTACAAGCAAGCATTTAATTTAAGAAATTAATGAAAGTAAAACATCAGAAATAGTTACTATTCGTATATAGTAACTCCAATATTGTTAAAACCAAGATTTCTAATTATTGCTTAATATTTTAAGAAAGTATTTAATAGCCCTTCTCTTTCCCACATACTTAAAAACTGTTACAGAATATGCAAATAGCATTCACTCCTGTCTCTGAGGCCTAAACTCTGGTCCAACTTAAATGCTCTCAGAATTAATCTATTCTAAGCTGCTGCTCCAAATGGTTTATTTATTCACCTCTAGTCTCTCTTCTTCTAGTCAGTTTTAAAAGCTGCATAAAAATATATAAATATCTCCACATACTTCAGTAAAGTCAAAATAGTGACTAATCACATCAACCCTAGTCTCAAAGTGAAATTTAAAACTCCTTGTGACACTGTGCCTTTTCCTCCCATGTCGGCCACACTGACCTCAGTTTCCTTCTAAGGTTCTTCTATGTTTACATAGAAGAACCTCAAAACTACCTGGATTACCTTCCCCCAATCTAAAAATCATCTTCTCACATCTTACACATTAGACTAAGTAAGCTTTGTAGTAAATACTGTTACATATGGGTAATGGGTAACATATATACTCACATTCACTTATGCCGAAACAAAAAACAGACCCCCCAGTGATTGGCAGTTACTTCAATGGCTCCTGAGGTGAAGTACCCTCTAATGGATACACACAGAATTTTCACATTAGTAGGCACTCGAATGTTTCCTCGAGTGAATTTTTTGAGGCTTCCCTATAACATTTACCACTTTATGAAGTTACACTTGAAACCACGAGATCGTTTTCCCAGTCACAGTGATTTTAAGTATTTGCGGTTTGGGAGGTAATTTTTAAATCCTTTTGAGCCACAGTAAGAGCTCATAACCTTAGACATTTTGCAAAAATTAGTTACAATAAACCCTACTTTTTCCCTTCTCCTGGGCTGTGTTACTCATTGGACAGAGGCTGAAATCCTGGCACCCCCTCTTCACTGTCTGCAAAAACCTGTTCACAAAAAGAATGACCTCTGTCTGTCCGTGTGTCCTGTCTCCTTAGGAATGTTAATTTACAAAGATTAAAGGTTTGTTTCTACTTTATTCTCTTATGTGATTTTAAACATTATGAACTTTCAGTAGATAGTAAATAACTTAGTTTTTCTATGTTATAATAATTTTTTTAAGACTTTATTTATTCACGAGAGAGGCAGAGACCTAGGCAGAGGGAGAAGCAGGCTCCATGCTGGGAACCCGATGTGGGTGGGACTTGATCCCCAGACCCAGATCACACCCTGAGCCTAAAGGCAGGCGCTCAATCCCTGAGCCACCCTGGAATCCCATGATAATTTTTAACAATCGAAGAATTAGTATTACTCATGAGTCAAATATTTTATCCGCTTTTCTAGATAAACCATTTGTTTTATACCTCAGCTAGGTCCATGGTAACCAGCTCTATTCTTTTTTCACCAGAAAACTACCACTAACCTAAAATTAGTCTCTAGCTAAGGTATTTATTCTTCTAGTTAAACCAAACATACACACAAATGTATTTAGACCAGTGCTGTCCGGTAGATTATCTGTGCTAATGAAAATGCCCTATATGTGCCCTGTCCAGTACAGTTGTTACTAGCCACACACAGCAGTTGAGCATTTGAATTGTGACTAGTGCAATCAAGGACTTGTATTTTTCATATAATTTTAATTAACTCAAATGTAAATAGCCAAGTATGGACTAGTGGCTACCGTATTGGAAAGCACAGTTTTAGACACCTGGATTTTTTCCATATCCTTAAATGCAGCCTGCTTGGATCTGTCAAATGGCTAAGATTTTGTCAGAAGTGGTGCAGGGAGAGTGCACTCCTGCTTAAGGAGCTGCAGGGCAAGGAGGTGGGGGTGAGGGGGGGGAACACAACCATATTTGAATATTCGCAGCCTCAGGGTAGGAACTGAAGTTCCTAGCAAACTGCATTGCTGACTTTAAATCTATTTGTTTTTTATTTTTTTTAAATTGGTGTTCAATTTGCCAACATATAGAGTAACACCCAGTGCTCATCCCATCAAGTACCCCCCTCAGTGCCCATCACCCAGTCACACCCCCCCCCCCCCCCCCCGCCCACCTCCCTTTCTACCACCCCTAGTTCGTTTCCCAGAGTTAGGGAGTCTCTCATGTTCTGTCTCCCTTTCTGATATTTCCCACTCATTTTTTCTCCTTTCCCCTTTATTCCTTTCACTATTTTTTATATTCCCCAAATGAATCAGACCATATAATGTTTGTCGTTCTCCGATTGACTTATTTCACTCAGCATAATACCCTCCAGGTCCATCCACATCGAAGCAAATGGTGGGTATTTGTCGTTTCTAATGGCTGAGGAATATTCCATTGTATACATAGACCACAGCTTCTTTATACATTCATCTTTCAATGGACACCAAGGCTCCTTCCACAGTTTGGCTATTGTGGACACTGCTACTATAAATATCGGGGTGAATGGGGAAAATTAACAAGACAGAAAACAACAAATGTTGGAGAGGATGTGGAGAAAGGGGAACGCTCTTGAACTGTTGGTGGTAATGTGAACTGGTGCAGCCACTCTGGAAGACTGTGTGGAGGTTCCTCAAAGAGTTAAAAATAGATCTGCTCTACGACCCAGCAATTGCACTGCTGGGGATTTACCCCAAAGATACAGATGCAGTGACTTTAAATCTTTGACATTAAAAAAAGCCCTGTGGATTCGTAGAAGTGGGTGATAGTGGAAGGCCTGGAGGAACAGGGGTGAGACTGAATCCTGGAGTGGAGGGGCCTCTGGAGCAGCTGGAAGGGAAGCTTCTTGCTTCTGTTCCCACCCCAAATCCTGCTTGGACTCCAGGGAAGAGGGGAATAACATTTTAAAAAACAGAAGGTACCTTCTAAACGTTGTAGAAATGGTAATGCGTTCTGTAGCTCGTATGGAATGATTAGTAGAAAACCCCTTTTCTAGTGCTGGATACTAAAGTCTTAGCGTTTTGGACATTCTATAGAAATTGTCTTATTTTTCTGAGAGGTATAGTAGTAAAAACCTTGTGTCTAATATGTCACAGTTTTTGTTTGTTGTAGAAACAAGTGAAAAATGGGCTGTTTTGAAGAACTTTAAGGGATGCCTGAGTGGCTCAGCAGTTGAGCGTCTGCCAGGGCGTCTCAGGGCGAGATCGAGTCCCATGTCGCGCTCCCTGAATAGAGCCTGCTTCTCCCTCTGCCTGTGTCTCTGCCTCTCTCTCTCTCATAAATAAATAAAATCTTAGAGAGAGAGAGAGAAAGAGAGAACTTTAAACATGTAGAACTTGGGATCATGACAGATCTTTATTATGTAAAAAGGGGTTCAGAGATTATTATTGATTGTCCCAAGTTTACATTAACTTCTCACTACTGAAACAAAAAGATAGTTTCTTCTTTGGGGAAGCACTGAGTTTCTGTATGGGGCTTTTAAGTAGGTCTGCAGTCCCTGATTGAAAAGAAGCACTCCACCATATCAGAATCTTTAAAAGTTATTTGAGCTCCTTTATCTATAATACCCTAATCATTTTTGTTGTTGTTTGATTTTTAAATTACCATTTGGGTTGGGTTCATAAGCTTTGTGAGGTAAGGAAAAAGTATTTCTATTGTTGTGCATCAGAGTCCATGCCCATAAATGATGGGGAAAGAAAGGCTCAACATTAAACTTCTTTGATTATATATATATTTCTTTCCTTAAACTATAGAGTGGATGGTATAATAGAGTTTATCCTTATACAATTGAGATTCTAAAATAGATGTGTGCCATACTGTTGTTTGGCCTGAGATCTCAATTTACTGACTTTGTCAATTATTTTTTAAAAACATAGGAGAACTGCCACCTTGAAAACTTTTTTATATATTTTATACAGCTTTTTTACGTATTCATATTTTTGGTTTGTGTTGTCCATGAACCCTAGACATTGACCTATATATTGTCAGAACCCCCCCATCCCCCCCCCAAAAAAAACAATCAGAGCATTCATGCCTGGAGAGAATCCAACAGTGACCTAGTTAGTAATTATATATGTTTATGTTTTACTTGTTTTCTTTCTGTATTACTTTTAATGGAAATCTACATTTTGAGTAAAAGATGATATAAACTTGTTTCTCTAACGGCAGTATTTCCCAGGCTTTAGCCTTTCAGAATTTGGTCATTTCTGGCTACCTTTGATACTATTTTCATATTTTTAATTGACTCATTGTAACTTAAAAATTTAACAGGAAAACTTGATTATTTCCGCATAAAACCATTATCACTACTGAAAAATTGTATCCATTTTTCTAAATAGAAGCTACATTTATAATTATATAAATGTAAATTCTGTGAAAATAAACAGTATATACATTCTAGCTCGCTATTGCTGCTGCAGACCAGCCTGAGTTGTGTGAAACAGGGTAACAGGCATAGTTGTAAAGGTTGTTTCTACACTAAGATTGTTTCCTTCTTGTGACCAGAAAGATTAAAGGAGAACAAAGTAAGATAATTTCCTATACCACCAGTTGTTGAGACCTAGTCTTTGAGAAACAGTGCTGGCCTAGAGAGCTGACTGGGACAGCTGAAGAAAGGGAGATTGTTGACCAGTGTTGGTTTGAAATGGATCAAAGTAATACCAATGTTCTTCCTGTTAGAATTTTGAAAGACTTAATAATTTTGGAAATATATTTGCAGATCATATTACTTGTTCTCTCCTTTAATGCTTTCCCATTTGTGTTAATATAAATTGTTTCTTCAACTTATTTTTTCCCTTTAAAATCAAGGTATCTCTTTAAGTTTTTTATGATATTAATTTATAATAATTTTTTAGGTAAAGCATGTTTAAACTAAATGAAAACATACACTAGATTTGGCTCAGAGCAAAAAGTTAAGGCGGTTACCTTAACTTCCCATTTTACTAGAACAAAACGACAGACATTATAGTTCTATTTTTTATTGTTTTTTTTTTCTTGATAATAGTTTTAAATAAGGCATTAAATTTAGGTTTTTAGTGACCATTTACTGCCAGGTATTCTTGTTCAGCTACAGAAAGCAGTTCAAAAATCTTGTATTTTGTTTTAACGATAAAGTTCCACAGTGACATCTTGTGGTTACTCTGGTATTAAACCCATGCCTTTTTCCTTGACTTAGATCATTGTTTCTCAAGCTTCTTAAAAATTTTCCCCATAAAACGACATATCATAAAATCCAAGGTCCCTTTATGTGAGCCTAGTAAAGCACATTTTTCATTCAATCTGCATTGTCACAAAAGAATAAAAAATAGTAAAACTAGCCTCAGACTAACTACAGTGACAAAGTTCCCACTAATCCTAAATCAGTCAGTTCCTAACCCCACAACTTCTCTTTACCCACGTATCTCCCCCAAACCCTCCAGACTAGAACTTTAGCTTGGGCTTGAGTTAGTGGAGGAGTTTACTAAAATTCCTAAAATACACAGATTTTTCTACTCCTCTAGAATTGGGGGGTGCACTGATTCCTAGAAGATACATTGTCCAGAAGTTACTGTTTGTTGGATGAATAAATTTTTCTGTGCATCTTCATTCCCATGATTTTACTGAGCTTAAGTTCTGTCCTTTGACTTTGAAAACAGTAAGTTTTTTAATGGCTATAATTATTTAAATTTTCTAAAACGGAAACTGTTTCTCCCCTACACCCCTGAGCCAGCAGTTTCCATTTGCCTCTTCATTCTGCCCTGCCATCTTATCTGATGAACCGTTTTTTTACAGTGTATGTGTATTAGCTGATAATACAGAATTTTTAAATTGTGTTTCCCATAAACCGGGGAAGAATGATGTCATGTATGTGTCCTTTGTTTCCCTTTCCTCTGTATCTTGTCCCTTTTTTGTATGTTATCAAGCCTTATGTCATCACACAGGAGTATATTTTGGTAAGTTCTCCTGATAATGAGACAATCATTGCAGCATCAAACCGATATTTAAAGATTAGTATTATTCAGTATATCATTTCTTCTACAGGGCTTACCTCACCTCATCCCCACACACTGTTGAATGACTTACAATGAGTTAATTCTTCTGAAAGTAACCCATAAAGTCTTTGATAACATCATCTACCCCATTCGAGCCTTTAATAACACTATAGCTATTGAAACAGTCTCATGTTATTAGACTGAAAAGTTGTAAGGAAAAAAGTTAGGTTTTAAATTTTGTATGTGTTCAACTGGAGTAATTGGAAAATGTAGGTATTACAGAAGAATGTGAGTCCTATCGATGAACTAAAGATTTCTTGTTTTCAGACTAGAAGAAATGGAAGAAAAATACCTAATGAGAGAATCAAAACCAGAAGATATACAGATGATTACAGAATTAAAAGCCATGCTTACCGAAAGAGACCAAGTCATAAAGAAACTAATTGTAAGATTTCAAGTGGGCCGGTGTAACCATGTATTTACCATGTTTTGCCAATCAACAGTCCATTGGTTAAGTATTAAGTAATGCTAAATGGAAACTGAAGGTATAAAATATGTTATGATTGAAAATTTATTAAAAATGTTCATGAATAAGGATAAGAAATACAAAGTAATTTTAAATTTGGTATTAGGGTAAGGAGATAGTGCCTCTTTTCAGTATTTTTTTAAAAGAGTCTTTAGTACATATTTTACGTTTCATAATGTCCTTGCCAACATGTAGTTAATACGAAGCTCTTGAAGCTATGTATTGTTCATGTAGAATTAGTGGATAGGAAAGAAGAGTCAACACGTGCCTGCATTAGCCTGCACCGTGTACTTCCAGTTAGTCCTGTTAATTTACCTTGATCCAAAGATATACTCCATGGGAAAAGGGTTCTGTTTTCTTAGGGTTCTAACTAAGAAAACTACATACTCTCTCTCGAGTCTGGGTCTAAACTGAGGTATCTGAGCAGTCAGTCCATCCGGGAAGGAAGTACAGATTTAACAATAAATAAGCTGCTTTTATTAAAGTTATTCTTCAAGAATAAGAAATGCACAAATGTTTTATAATTCATTTTAGAGTCTTCTAAAATTATGTATCCTGATCAATAATTAAGATACTGTTTTTCACTGTCCCAAAAAAATAGAAAAATCTTTCAGAGTAAAACTAAAGTTGAATGCTAATCACACTGTTGGTTCATTGAGCTCTTCAACTGAAAACTATGGATGTTAGCATAGAAAGAGAGCCTAGAAGCATTTATTTCTGAAGTCCATTTTCTTTCATTTATCTTAATTGGCATTTAGGAAAGCCATCCTGTTGGCTGGGACTACAAGGTCCTGGTAAAAACAGCAGGTTATAGATTGGGGTTCATTATGGAACCCAGGAGCAGACATTGGGAAGATTTTCCAGGCATTGTGAACATGAAAACAGACCTCATAGATTCATCTGATTACCTTATATTCCATACATGAAGTTAGCAAAGGTATTAAGTATATTTATTTCGTCTGTGGTAGAAATTGCTTTTCCAGTTCTTAGTGAACAGATGTCACAGATATAGTTGTATTCTGTCCTGGACAATAGGATGAGTATTAGACATCAAAGAATAAAGCAAACACAAAGCAACACAGTTAGCTGGTGACAGGCTAGGAATCCAGCTAAGGGCTGTTCTATGCTCTTTTCACTACACCCCAATTCTATGGACTGTGACGCACATGGGCTGAGATTGATGATGCAAATGATACTAGTAACTAAGAAGGGGATGAAGAATCTAGTTCTAGGGCACTAATCCTACACTTCACACTCATGTGCTTACGTGCTTACAGTTTGGTTGTCCAATTAACACAAGTTGTTGGTGAAGTGAAAGGCAAAGGATTTATCTATGTGTAGGTCACTTTTTCTCTGGTTAGTGATTACTATTGCTATAATACAGAGGACCCTTGGACAATGCAGGGGTTATGGGGCACCAACTCCCTGTGTAGTCGAAAATCCACATATAATTTGACTCCCCTAAAACTGGATTACTAATAAATTGCTGTTAACTGGAAGAAGCCTTACTGATAACAAGCTCAAGTAGCACATATTTTGTATATTATATGCTGTTTTCTTATAATAAAGCTAGAGAAAAAAATGCTAAGAATCGTATTAGAAAATACATTTATAATATTGTACTGTATTCATTAAAAAAAAAAAAATCAGTATTTAAGTGGACCCGTGCAGTTCAAGCCTGTGTTGTTCAGAAGTCAACTGAACATTGAGGTCTCAGAGAGGAGATAAGGGAAGATCAAACGTATTTCCAGTACTGAAGAATAATGATGTGTCAGTGTCACCTTTATAGAAACAACAAAACCATGCACACAGCTCAGCTCCACGAATGTAAGTTAAGCTACTCAAACTGCACAGTTACCCCTTTTGAACAGAGATGAGACCAATTAAAACATTTAGATCCAGTCTTAGAGGAAAAAGTTATTAAAGGGTAGAGAAGAGCCCCAAAGCATATGGTTTTGAAAAGTTTTGAAAACCTTCCCACCCACAGTCATTACGACACTGGCAGATCTAGAAATCTTTGATGAACGAGGTAGATAAATCTTCACTAAAGTTTTTATATTAAATTTTGAATGAAATGGCAGTTAAACAGTTTTAAATTTTCAATAGAAAATGTCTAAGTGATGTTTATAATTCTTTTGCATAGGAGGATAATAAATTTTATCAGCTGGAATTAGTCAATCGAGAAACTAACTTCAACAAAGTGTTTAACTCAAGCCCTACTGTTGGTGTTATTAATCCATTGACTAAGGTATGTGCTGTAAACACTGTAAAATAGGGATGTAGTTTAAAACTTGCTTAAAATTTTTAATAGAGCAGCATTAGATAAACCTTCCAAACAGTGTTTTCTCGAATTTAATATGTAGACTTAAAAATCTGTGAAATCTTTATATATACATTTTCAAAGAATAAGACTAATATTTTTGTTAAGAATTAAAACTCCTTAAGACGTTAATATAAAACCTTAGTTTCTATCATTTTGTTTTTCCTATCTCCAAAGAAAACTAACATCATTTTCTTGGTGTTCACTGCCCTCTATGGGGTCCTGAGAGGTACTCCAGCCCTGTATACCCAACAGGTCTCCCTAACTTAGAGTCTAAGGCCTGCCATCTTCCTGGACCTTGTTGCCCACCAGTCTTTGGAGAAGGGCTTTACTTCTTTCAGTCTTAGGACCTTTCTTGGCAATTAAAACTGAAGATGGCCTATCCTGATACTTTGTTACTCTTAGGACAGATAGAAGAGCTTTGTAGACAAGTAAAATGTACATGGCTAAGTCTTACACTGCCTTGTACTCCAGCTTCCCATGGCTCCTCTCTTGGTGCTTTGGGTGTAGGAGTTACTCAGCTGCACATTTAAATCACGTTTTCTATAAGCAACCACAAATAAGTGAATAAAGCAAATAATGAAGAATAAATAATTACTGGCTTCATAGGGATTACATATGTTTTGGGCAGAAATCAGTAGTAGAAATAAACTAAAGTACTACTGCTAAAGCTATTTTTTTATTCAAATTTAATTAATTTGCTCATCATGCCTAATTTCTGTTAGGCCATTAAGCCAGAAATTTTTGCTTTCAGTGCTCCTAAAAACTTACCTGTTAAGAACATGGACTCTATCCTAACTTCACAAGTTAAATATTTTATGAAACAGAATGACTTAAAGTAGGGACATGGAGCCTAAAATACTGCCTGGCACATCAAAGGCTCTCATAATTGGTGAATAAATTAATATAGTTACAGTTTTTGAGTTCATAACTTAGGGTGAAATAAGTATGTATGTATGTACGTATTTAATTAATTCATGAGAGACAGGCAGAGGGAGAAGCAGGCTCCCTGCAGGGAGCCTGATGTGGGACTGGGTCCCAGGACCCTGGGATCACGACCTGAGCCAAAGGCCAATGCTTAACCACTGAACCACCCAGGTGTCCCTGAAATAAGCTTTTAATTACAAAGCAAGATTATAAGACTTGTTGAAACAAATAATAAAAGGAAACTATTTCTAATACTTTTTTGGAATTAACATTTTTAGCAACAAAACCATTATTGTAGATTTCTCCAAAGAGAAACCTAAAGTAGGTTTATTTATGCCCTCTGGTGACTAGAACGAGATAATGCAAAAGATAATCTTTGTTCACTTTTGAATGACCTCAGCTTTAATAGTTGTGATTCTAGAAAATGTTATTCTTTCTTTTTACAGTTATGGTAAAATAGACTCTTTGTCAGAGACTGTGATTCACAGAATATGATCTAGAAAAAGAGGGCAATGTCTAGGTACTGAGATCATTTCTTCGTAAATAAAGGAAAAAAGCCAATTAGATTAGGGTACTGTTTTTTTAAACAATTTTTCAAGAATAATTTTGCAGGAAAATATTTTATAAGTTTAATTAGCACACATTTAACTAGTAAAAGATAGTATTAAAGATATCTTGCAGCACGTTAAATTTTATTCTGCACAGCAAGATGATGCTCATTGATTCCAGAGGTGTGAATAAAATACTTGATTTGTAAGCTGATAGGTTTTGATAATCTGCTTGTATTCCTCTTGCTACTGTTAGTTTTGAAGACCAACTAAAATTTTTTTTAATATGGATCACTTTTGTTTTATAACCTTTAAATGTTTCTAAAAGATTATGAGCCAATTAGTGATACCACCAATTGGGAGATGAAACAATTATGCAAATTTAATTTTCTCTCCTCAGAAAGATGGTACAGTGAATTAAGGTCTTAAGTAGGAATGTGGGATATATTTCAAACTACTTTGCCAAGCATTTTTCCATTCCCTTTTTTTCCAGGCAAGAACTGCCTCTCTTTGACAGAAGGTTAAAAGTTCATGGACTTCCTTTTTAAAACTGTTTAACTTTATTACCTTCTACTCCTAATTTTAGCCCAAATCTATTTAATGTCGTGGTATCTGCAAGACCTGCTCCTTCCCCATTTCCTCCCAGTATTCTTTACCCTTTGAAATTCTGTCCATCTCCTCCCCTCCCCACGAACACCCTTCCTAAGTATTTCTTCCTCATTCTTGCCCAGCAGCATGTCTGTCCGTGAGGATTCCATGTAGATAAAGAACACCTCCAAGGATCCCCAGACCACACTTTGGGTAACACTGGTTCATATTAGCATCCCAGTTTAACAGAAAGCCTCCAAAATTTTTCCATGCCAAATTTATATCTTCTACTATTCCTATTTTCTTACTTGTCGTAACTCAGGGACTGTCCTCACATGTATTATTTTTAATGCAGCAAAAGAAGAAGAATGATAAGTCACCAACAAACAGGTTTGTGAGTGTTCCCAATCTAAGTGCTCTGGAATCTGGTGGAGTGGGCAATGGACATCCTAACCGCCTGGACCCCATTCCTAATTCTCCAGTCCACGCTATTGAGTTCAACAGCGGCAAACCACTTCCACAGCCAGTGCCACCCAAAGAGCCCAAGACATTTTTGAGGTGAGCCCCGTCTCACCAGCGATTTTTTTCTTTCTTTTTTAACTTGAGAAATTTACCTTCTTACATTGCAGAAATTCACTGTTTTAAGAACAAAAATTATTACTGTGAAAGATTTTCCAAATATATTTATCACTTCTCTAGAGAACTCCTTTTTGGCTCTTAAGATTTTTTTTCTAGTTTCTTGTCAGTTTTTCTAGATGCTGAAAGAGGTGCTGATGTAATTCGTATGCTTAGAATTTTAATGTTTATGGATAGTTGCTTCATTTGAATATTGTAGCAAATTTTTCACTAATCACCTTTATTACAGAACTTTTTCATACATTTTTTTTCACTTTCTTGTTTACCAGGCTTATTTACAAATATATAGCTAACTGCCAAAATAAAAAATATGTAAGCTCTGGGAATTTAATGATATACATATAAAAATTTTTACAATTGATATTCCAATTTTAAGTAAACCTCAGATTTGATTAAATGTATTTACAAGAATTTAAATGAAACCAAATTGTTTATCCATTAAATAACGTCAGAAAGTGTTGTTGTTTTAAGTTTACCTTACTATTACTGATTCTATGCTACTTTAATTTTTTTAACTTATTCCTACTAAATTTCAGCAGTGTCACAATAGTCTTACAGGTAGACTATCTTTTTCTAGGGTAAGTGATGACATAGTTAATGACTAATCATTTTAAGTAGAAAAAATAGCAAGAATAAAAATAGTCAAATATACTTTTGAATGTGTCTCCTGCTAAATATTTTGTGTTGCTTATTTCCTTTGTGCATGGGTATGTTCAGGTATCAGTAAGATGCATGTGCATGAGCTCAAGGAACTTGACTACTGGAATTTCCATTACACATTGTTGCGTGCCTTGTAAATTTCCCCCAAAGACGGTAGGGATTCTTTTGTTTTCTCAACTAGCCCAAAGAATATTTAGTTAGAATTAAGTTTAAATGATATAACTATGAAGATGGAGGGGAAAGTGGCTTACCATACTCCTTTCCCCCTGGAGTATTTGCTTATGGAATTACAAAAGTTTAATGTAAATATACATGTAGTAGAAATACCATACCGTGGCTTAGTTACCTAAGTTATATTTGAGGACACATCTGTCAGAATCAAATGCTTGTGTCAGATCCTGAAATTTAATTAGGTAGAAGAGAAAAAGTGCTGAAAAAGAGGAATGCTATCTTGTTCTTATTCCTGACAGTTCCTCCTGATTTTTTTTTATTCTAAGAAGGTGACGTTATTTTTATCAGCTGTCTGGTTTTGGGGTTTTTTTTTTTTTTTTTTTTTGTAATTATTTTGATGTGGCTCCTCCTTCACTGACTTCATCTGAGCTGCTGATGCACTCTCATGCTCTCATGGAGTGGAGAACCCAATCTAGTGTAGAGGGATCTACAAAACGCATCTAACCCAGGGAAGCAGTTCTGGTCATCTATACTGATGCTTTTTGTGTTTTTCCCTTCATTTTGCAAAACAGCTTAATGCTGGGTTACATGTCTCTCTTTTTTATGAATTCAGTCCTCCTCAGAGTGAAGCTTCCCCGGTGGCTTCTCCAGATCCCCAGCGCCAGGAGTGGTTTGCACGGTACTTCACGTTCTGAAAGAACTGTGTTGGCAACAGCTCTGTGTGGACTATTACTAAGAGCATGACCTTATACAAACCATTATGTGAACAGGCTTTCCTATGTCAGACACTGTGAATGAGAAAGTATTTGTCTAATTTGAAAATACACTATTTCCTGTGCTATTTATTGGAATCACTCTACTATATTATGTGTGTAATTATAACAGTTATTTTTATTTGAGATGGAAGAGTCTTTAACCTTTATAATTACTGCATAATAAATTTTGTTAGAACAAACAGTGCTTTTCATCTTTTTCTAGTAAGCTTATTATTATTAGACTTTAATTTTTTAATTTTAGATAAGATTTACAAAAAAGGTATTTGCTAAAAAAAAAGTTTTACTGCATAATAATAAAATAGGAATAAAATATCAAATTAATTTGACCTCAATAATCATAACTAAATCAGGCTAGGTAAACATTAATAAATATAAATATATTATAAATATATTATAACCTACTAATTTATTATATATGACTAACTATAAACTGTGTCCTCTAAATGTACAAGACTATGATGAAAACACTTGTAGATATTATAGACTTTCAACTACATAAAATACTGCTGACTTATTTATATTTTAATATTCTAAGGATCTGGAATGTCTAATATAGTTAGTATCTATGATTAAGATGAGTTATGGCCAAAAGTTATTTGGTAAAGAGACAGTCAGTTCTATCTCAATTTGTCTTAAAAGTTAGTGGGTGATAGGCATTCAGGAGTGCACTGGGTGTTACATGCAACTGATGAATCACTAAACTCTACCTTTGAAACTAATACGCTATAATGTTAAATTCTTTTTTAAAGTTTGTTACTGATACATTCAATGAGAGTGCCAAATTGAGTTGATAAAGCAATGTAGATTTTAGAAGAATCTTGGGTAAACAAGATAAATACAAATACCTTATCTATGAATGATGTAACAACAATAAAGACCAAGTTTTCTAATGGTTATTCATGTGTCAGACACTATACTCAGGGGCACTAGAAAGATTATTTAATCCTCACAAAATCTTCAAGAAGCAAACCATTGCATATGAGTTTTTACGGTTGACCTATTCTTTTAAGTTATCCTGGAAAAAAAAAAAAGCTTTATATAAAATCCTCGCTCTGAATTTTTCTTCAGCTGAGACTGAACTTTCTAAGTGGTTATTCTTATTTTAGAAAACAAATCTAGTTATAAGCATATATTCTTATCCCTAATTTATAGTTTACCTAATAATTTGGAGATTATTTACCAAGGATTTGATGATTAATACACATGCCTAGACACAGACATACAGATGATGAACACCTGTCCTCAAGAGCTAACCACATACTTGCTGAAATAGTCAAGGACTAAACTTTTTCAAGATCAGAGCAATGTCAGAAGGGATATAAGATTTATGGAGTGTAGGGCAGCCCGGGTGGCTCAGCGGGTTAGCGCTGCCTGCAGCCCAGGGCATGATCCTGGAGACCCGGGATGGAGTCCCACGTCGGGCTCCCTGCGTGGAGCCTGCTTCTCCCTCTGCCTGTGTCTCTGCCTCCCCTCCCCCCTCCGCCCCGTGTCTTTCATGAATAAAAAAAAAAAAAAAAGATTTATGGAGTGTACAGGGAAGACAGAGAGGAGGAAGTGATTAATTCTACCTAAGTAGTGGCAGGGTAAGCTTGACATGGAAATGGTACCCAATTATAATTTTGAACGATGAGTGGGAATTACCCGGGACAGGGCTCTTTCAGGCACAAACTGGAACAAGTATCAAGAAGGCCAACTACTTCCAGAGAATTAAGTGCAGTCCTGTGGGATCAACGTGTAGGGCTAGAGAACATGCATGGCATAAGAGAACAATCATTCCTTGACCACCTAGCCTTTTAAACATACAACTAGTAAAAGTTAAAAGCTATACCCTTTACATTATGCTCAAAGGGCCTGAAATGCCTAGTAAGGAATTCAACTTGATTCTGCAGAGGCAGAAATAGATTTTTTTTTTTTTTTTTTAAACTGAGAGAGCATATGTGAGGAGCAGAGGGAGAAGCAGACTCTGCTGAGCAGGGAGCCCTATGTGGGGCTCAATCCCAGGGTCCCAGAATCATGACCTGAACCAAAGGCTGACACTTAATCAACTAAGCCACCCAGGCACCCTAAAGCATGATTAGATTTAAATTTTAAGTCACCATACTGACTGCATACATACACACATTGAAAATGAAAGGATGGAAAAAAATATTCCATACTAATGGAAATAACAAAAACAACAAACAGACCAGGGCAGCAATACATATATCAGAAAATAAACTTTAAAACAAAGACTATGACAAGAGATAATAAAAAGGGACATTACCTAATGATAATCTGTCCAACATAACAAATACTTGTAAATATCTATGCATCCAACTTTGGAGCCTCTAAACCATAAAGCAAATATTAACAGACATAGAGGGAAAAATTGACAGTAATACAATTATAAGAGGGGAATTTAGCACCCCACTTATATCAATGGATAGATCATCTAGGCAGAAAAATCAATAAGAAAACAGCCCCTTTGAATGACATATTAGATCAGATAGACTTAACAGATACATACAGAATATTCCATTCAAAAACATCAAATATACATTCTTTTCAAGTGCACATGGAACATTCTCCAGGACAGATCACATATTAGGCCAAAAAACAAATCACCTAAGTTTAACAGAATCCTATCAGGCATTTTTTCTGGCTACAACAGGATGGAACTATAAATCAATCACAAGAAAAAAAAAAAAAAACACTAAAAAACCCCCCACAAACACATGGATGCTAAATAACATGCAACTAAACCACCAATGGATCAACAAAGAAACCAAAGAGGAAATCAAACATAGAGACAAAGATACAATGATCCAAAATCTTTGGGATGTAGCAAAAGCAGTTCTAAGAGGGAAGTTTAGAGCAATAAACGGGGAAAAAAAATTCAAACAATCTAACCTTGTGCCTAAAAGAACTAGAAAAAGAAGAAAAAGTCCAAGGTTAGTAGAGGGAAGGAAATAATAAAAACCGCAGCATAAATAAATGAAATAGATATGCACGCCCCCCCCCCACACCCAAAACAGAAAAGATCAGTGAAACCAAAAGCTGGTTCCTCGAAAAAACAAAATTGATAAACCTTCACCCAGATTAATCAAGATAAAGAGGACACAAATCCATTAAGAGAAAAAAAGGAGAATTGATACCACAGAAATACAAAGAGTTGGAAGAAAATAATGTAAAAAAATTCTACACCAACAAACTGGATAACTAAGAAGAAATGCATTAATTTCCGGACACATATCTTTCAAAACTGAACCAGGAATAAACAGTAAATCTGAACAGACCTATTACTAGTAACAAAATTGACTCCGTAATCAAAAAACTCCCACCAAATAAATGTCCAGGATCAAACAGCTTCACAAGTGAATTCAACTAAATGTTTAGAGAAGAGTTAACACCTATTCTTCTCAAACTACTCCAAAAAAGTACAAAAGGAAGAAAAGCTTCCAAATACATCCTACAAAGCCAACATTACCCTAATACAAAACTAGACAAAGACCCTACAAAAAAAATGAAACTACAGGCCAATATCTCTGAAGAACATAGACACAAAAATCATCAACAAAATTTGAGCAAACCAAATTCAACAATACATTTTAAAGAATCATACACCATGATTAAGTGAGATTTATTCCAGGAATGCAAGAGTAGTTTAATATTAGCAAATCAATTAACATGATACACAAAGCAAAGGATAAAGATCCTATCATATCAATAGATGCAGAAAAAGCATTTAACAAAGTACGACATCCATTCATGACAAAAGTCTCTCAACATAGTATGTTTAGAAGGAACATACCTCAACATAATAAAGGTCATATAAGGAAAAACCCATAGTTAACATCATATTCATCATACAAGACAAGGATGTCCACTTTTATTCAATGCAGTATTGGAAGTCCTAGCCACAACAAACGAGTAATAAAAGGCATCTAAATTCCTAAGAAATGAAATTCACTATGTGTACCTGATATGATGCTATACATAAAAAAAACCCTAAAGACCACCAAAAATTTTAGAATAATTGACTTCAGCAAACTTGTAGGATACAAAATCAATACCAAGAAATTAGTTGTGTTTCACACACTTATAAGTAGCAGAAACAGAATTTAATCAAATCCCATTCATAATAACACCAAAAAAGAATAAAATAGGAGTGGCTGGCTGGCTCAGTTGGTAGAGTGTGTGACTACTGATCTCTGGGTTGTGGGTTTGAGCCCCATGTTTGGTGTAGAGATTACTTAAATAAAATCTTTAGAACAGAACACTTGGGAATAAACTTAACCAAAGAGGTGTAAGAACTCTGAAAACTGTAACTGATGAAAGAAATTGAAGACAACACAAATAAATGGAAAGATATTCCATGATAATTAGAAGAGTATTGTTTAAATGTTCATGCTACCAGAAGCAATTGCAGATCTAATGCAAACCGTATCAAAATAGCAACAGCATTTTCCATAGACCTAGAACATATAATACTAAAATTTGTATGCAATCACAAAAGACCTCAAATAGCCAAAGCAATCTTGAACAAGAAAAGTAGAGGTATCACAGTCCCAGAATTCAAGATATATCACAAAGCTGTAGTAATCAAAACAGTACAGTACTAGTACAAAACCAGACATGGAGGTCAATGGAACAGAATAGGGTTCAGAAATAAATCTGTGCTCTATGGTCAATTAATCTATGACAAATGTGGCAAGAATACACAATGGCTAAAGGTAGCTTCTTCAGTAAATGGTGCTGGGGAACTGGATAGCTACATATATACAAAAGAAAAACTG